>NC_135481.1:191692564-192892564 GCF_052094955.1 Ictidomys tridecemlineatus | reverse complement strand
CCGCCCCGGTCTGTGCCGCCACTGTTACTCTAGAACCCCGTGTGTCCCCTGGGTCCCCTCGAGGAGAAGAGAGTTGGTGGCCCTCCTGACCCGCGTGCTCTGGTGAGGATCGAAGTTTTTCGTTTGTTTCGATGCCTCACATTCTTCCTTACAAATATAAAAAGTGGCCACAGAAAGTCTTCGCTGACAGGGGCCTGGCTGAGTTCATGACAGCCACCTGCAAGTAGGAAGGGCCACCAAGCCCATGAGGTGTCAGGATGCTGGGCAGCGCGTAGAGTAAGGAGAGCCACACTCTCTGACCTGGAAACACGCCCCTCATGTCACAGAGCCGACTGGCTGACGTGCCCGCCTGGGCCACCACGGATGCAGGAGCGCGGGGGACTGTGGGCAGCCACCACGGATGCAGGAGCGCAGGGGGACTGTGGGCAGCCACCACGGATGCAGGAGCGCGGGGGACCGTGGGCAGCTTCGTCTGCATTTTCTCATTTGGTGCTGAGCGCACCGTGCAGACTGTGCCACCTGCTCACCTGCTCGTCTCCAGGACCCTGTGGGGCCCAGGCTGCGTGGAGGCCAGATGTGGACCACTAGCACAGGAAGCTGCTCCTGTTCAGCAGGCTGTGGGGCCACGGAGGACCCTGCTGGCCTTCCTGCCCTTGAGGGGTGTCCAGACTGAGAGGACTCCAGAGAGAGGAGGACTTGAGCTGCTCACCTCTGCTGGGATGGGGACGCCACCCCACACCCGGCTTGGCTTCAGCCACTGGGCCTGCCCTACCCTCCAGAGCCAGCCTGCTCCATCTCCACGCCCCAGACCACGCCACCACTGCCCCCCCGCTCCTCTCCTGACCCTCACGCCCAGTCCCTGCCCTCCCTCAGCAGGGTCCCCTGGCAGCCACCTCTCATCTTCTGCTCCTCTCCCACTCTCCGACGTTATTTTAGCTACCTCCAGGTTGGCATCTCTTCTCACTTCAAGTCCCAAGCCCCGAGAGCAGGGCCACACCTACTTAATCCTCTGCCTTTTCCCAGTAAGAGTGTCTGGTCTGTAATGGTTGCTCAGTAAATACTAAGTGAATCAATGCACACACTGGTCTCAGCAGCCCCCTGCATGGCCCACAGTCAGAGCTCAGGAAACATCTGACCCTAGGCCTTTCCAGTAAAAGGCCTGACCGAGAGGAACCGCTGGGCCCTTCTCGAAGAGTCCCTTATGCTAATCAGCTGAAGAGGAAGGCGTTGAGAGTACAGGTGCAGACGAGGAACAACACTCTCTGGCCACGCGGCCCTGGTAGGACTCGGTGCCACTCGCAGCAGTTCTGCACCATCCGCTCTCGGCCCTGCTCCAGGCTGGGCTCTGGCGGACCCTCACTCACGAGCTGCACAGAGACCCCGTGGGCTTCTTCTGCACCCATCTGAGATGAAACCAAGAGCCCTGGTGTCTTGAGCAGATCTGGGCCACCTCTCCCATCCTAAGTCGGCTGGCACGGTCAGCCAGCACGGAAACGGCCCTGCCAAGTCTCAGTCACGGCAGGCAGCGGAGCCAGCAGCCCAGGAGGAGGGGCTGGGTCTCGGGAGAGGCTGCAGGAGAGCCCTGGGTGCGGGGATGCGTCCACCTTTCAGCCCTGGCACCAGCTCCAGGGCAGGAGCCCCGCGGAGCAGCAAGAGCCCTTTGCTGGTAGATGGCGGGACGCTAGGCTCGCCCTCTGCGCAGCTCCGTGGCGCTGGGGTGGAAGCGCACGGCAAACAGGAGGGCTGGCCTCAGGGGTCAGTCTGGTGACAGCACGCGGGAGGGCCGGCGAGCTTTCCAGGGAGGGAGGCAGACGTTTCGGCCCTGGGGCGGTGAGCACGCCACGCCGCTGGGCTCGGGACCCAGGAGGAAATCAGAGTGTCAGCTCGCGTTAGCGCACCGTGCCTGATGCCTCGCAGCCCCGGCTCTGCTTTCCAAAACCTCGCTAAATAAAGACGGCTGGAGTCATTTCGGTCTGCTCTTGATGACGGCCGACTAACAGAAAAGCGGATCCTCCCTACGAGCACAGGCGTGGGGCACCAGAAACGTCCCCTGGGCTTAGGGGCATCTCACGTCTGAGATGGCGATGGCACCCCGATGGACTCCTCTCTCCTGTCCACCTCCACCACAAGGGGCCTGTCCCAGCCATCCCTGTCCCCCACAACTGGAGCAGAGACTCGAGTCACCTCCCAGAGCCACCTGCACACCCCGTCCCCAGTCCATGCTGGGTACAGATCACCAGGGCAGTCTCATGACGGTAAACCAGAGAGGATCTGGCAAAAACGGCGAACCAGACAGTCAGTGCCCCACATGCCACACTTCTCAGGCAACCACCGGCTGCTGTGGGTGACCCACGATCCTGGCCACACCCACGGGGCCAGCACCGCCCACCCCTCCCCGCACCCTCTCCGGGTCTGGCTGGTTTCTCACCACCATCCTCCAGGGGCCAGGGCCCTCCCTGCTCGCCACTCCTCAAACACCCAAGTCAGCCCCACGCTGCCACCTTGGCCCTGACAGATCCTTCCCAACCCGCTTCCCCCAACAGCTGTTCTGCCCCGACTTTAGGGCTCTGCTCAGAGCGGGTGCTTTGGGAAAGATCCTCCTGCCCTCTCTACCCGGGATTGCCCAATCTCACCGATAAAATACCCGACATCCAGTTACATTTGAACTTCACAAACCCCTGCCAATGGCCAGGACACACCTTACTAAAGGAACTCGTTGTTCCCCTCCAGGGTTAGCTGGGCCATCCTGCATCTCCCCGACCCTGTCACCCCCAGGACCAGGCTTCCCGGTTCTCAGGTAGCACTTCTCCTCATCTCAAAGTGTGCTGCTCATGAAGAAGTCTGAGACTACCCAACCCCGAGGCCAGGGATTTTATCTGTCATGTGTCACGTACCTGACCCAGTACTGCACACAGTAGGTGCTCAATAAATGCCAGAGGGGGGGTATGGAGGCACGGGGGCTGCGTGAGTCAGGGGAAGCAGAAAGACTGCGTGTGGTCAGTCCTGGAGGCCACTATCAGCCCGTGCTCCTCCCACCCCAGCACTCTCCTCTGCACCAGCCACCATCCACAGGTGACCCCCGCGTCAGGCAGCCAGTAAGTAGCTCTGGGAACCCGGAAACTGGGGTGTGGAGCCCCACCTTCCACACTGAGGAACTCTGTCACCTCAAGGAAGCCTGTCAACCGCGCTGTGTGACTCAGCTTCCCCATCTGCAAGAGGGGGAGGTGAGACAGCAGCCACGTGTCAAGTCCTCCAGTTCCGTCAGATGTCGGGGCCAGGAGTCCCAGAGGCCAGGAGTCCCCCGTCTCTGAGCCATTCTAATCCACATGGGAACCAACATATCCCCCCTCAGGCCCACGCAGAGCAAACCGAGCTCCCCAAGGCACAGACAAGGCACCTGACACAGCCTGAGCACCTACTAACTGCCTGGCATCTTCAATTCCTTGATTTCTTTTATTGCTAAAACACCACCCTCCCCATTGTAGAGGTGGGGAAACTGAGTCCCGAGGAGCTAGCACGTGGTTAATCCAAGCTCCAGGCCAAGTCTGCCGGGTGTTCACAGTCCAGCCTGCTCCCTGCCAATCCCACAACGGCTTCTGCACTAAGAATGACATCGGGTGGCGGAAACGCTCAGACCCGAGTTAATTCGAGAACTCATTTCTCTGCGGCCTCTTTGGAAGGGGTGGAGGAGGATGAACTGCAGGGTCCTTCTCCTTGACAGTCTGATCTTATATGCAAGCAAAGGTTGGGCTTCTGAAAATGAGACCATCTTCTCTTGAGGGGCTTCGGGGCTGCAGGCTGGCCTCTGCTCCTGGGGCAACACTCCGTGCCCCAGCCAAGCCCAGGGGGCTGTTGACACTCTGGTCGTGAGTCACGGGGGCAGAGGTCTGCAGCGCCTTAGTCATGGCCCGGCCCAGCCTGGAGCCTGACATTTCCCAGAGAGAACTCAACAGAGAGATTCCCATCCCGGGGCTATTATTCCAAAGACCACCCTAGTGACACGAACCCAGGGAGAGAAGCAGGTGGCAGGGGAGAGGTCCGATGGAGGCCGCCAACTCTCCTAGGAGACTGATGCATGGAAAAACACTTACTTAGCAAAAAAAATTTTTAGAAATATATTTTAAGCACATGCATTTCTATTTATTAAACAAAGCTCCAAATACAACCTTTGGGAACCTCCAAGTCATAAAATGACTCATGTCAGGACACGATGACTCAGTGGGAAAGAGGGAATTCCGCCGCCCACGCCTCCTCTCTAAAAAATCAATTTGCCCTCTCGACAGGTGACGGGAGCTTCTGCCATCAGGCCGCTCCAAGAGAACAGGCCAGCAAAACAAAACTCCCTTCAAACAATCCGAGGCTCAAAGCTGAGTAATCCGCCGTCGGCCCGAGTCCAGCTACGCCCCCGCGGGACACGCAGAGCGCGGAGCGGGGAGCTCCTTGGCCGGCCGGACCTGCACAGAGGACTCACCAGGCCAAGCATTCCAGGCCCCTGTGTCATGCGGAGGAACCTTCCAGACACTGAGCCCGCCCGGGCGGGCAGGGTGCGAGCGCCATGGCAACCCGTTTCCGCTGCGGCGTCACTTGTGTTTTTGTGCCCTTAGATTTTTTCCTGTTTTGCAGTGTTTGGCTGGGACCCCCGACTCCCCCGAGGCCCGGGGGTCAGGGTTCCCACTGAAGTCAGGAGCGGCCTGGCCCGGCCGGCGTGACCCCTGCCTGGAAGGTCATGCCATATTCACCCCTCGGAGAAGGCAGCGGTGGCTTTCGGCCATCGCCCAGAGTGGTCACGGGGAAGACACTGATGGCTCCGTGGGCTGCTCTGACCTGGCCAAGGTCACCACGCCAGGGTGGAGGTCAAAGCTGCCTGGGGGTCCCCGGCTCTGCCAGCAGCGGTGGCCTGGCCTGTGCCCCCTGCTTGACCTCTCTCAGCCTCAGTTACCCCACCTGTAAGGTGGGGGGACGCTCCCTGCCTGTCCCAGCTGGAGTGGCATCAAGAGAGATGTCACTGTCACTGAGCATTGTGAAGGAGCACCTGCTATGCGCAGGGACTGTTCTACACACTGAGGGCAGAGCACCAAGTGCCAAGTCCCCGCTCTCTGCGGAGCAGAGGCTGGCACCAGAGGCCGGGCTGCAAAGGAGCTAACGGGCCAGGGGACTGCAGTAGCAACCTTGGTGCCACGAGAGCCAGAGACGGGCAGGTGCACCCTGAGGACGGGCGGACGAGGCCTCGACCTGAGGCCCAGGAGGCCGCAGCTTCGTAAAGAAACAGTGGAGGAACGTCCTGGGAGCAAGGCCAAAGCCCCCCGCCCCAGGAAGGAGCACAGGCTGCGAGGACAGAGCAGCAAGACGGGCATCACCCGGCGAGGCAGGGGCAAGGCCTGCAGCGGGCAAGGCCAGGGGCAAGGCCCGAAGAGCCAGAGAAGGGCCAGATCTCACAGGTCCACCTAAGTCAAGAAAATAATTAAAAATAGGAGTAGAAACAACACGAAAGCTATTATTATTACTGCTGCTATAAATAAGATGCCATTTTCCAAAACACCGAGCGGCCTGGCCGCGGAGCCGCGCCCCCTCCCCCTGTTTTTCCAGCTCCAGTGTCATCTTGCTGGAGTGGAAACTGCCGATCCCACTTGAGTTGACAGCTATAAAAAGAACGTTGGAGCCCGTGGTGCCGATGACCTAGCGCTGGGCTAAGATTAGCCCCGAGGCTGTCACCTTCCTTAATGCGAGAAACAGCTGGGGTTCCCCTTGGAAAACTCGGCTGTTCCACCCGCCCGCAGCGCCCTGCCGGCCAGCGTGGCCATGGAGATGGGCGCCGGGACGGTTTTGGAAAGAAGAGATTGAGCAACAGGGATTCCCCCTGCGAGAGGTGGCCAGGCGGGGAGGGGGGGCGCCTGGGGTCAGGAGCAGGCCCAGCGGCCTGCAAGTCCAGCGGGCTGCTCTGCCGGAGCTGCCGGGGCTGACGCCCACCCAGGGAAGCCGCCTGGGCCCTCGGGGGCCCCCAGGTGGCTCAGACGCCCTTGCTGGTGTCCTGTCCTCCACCCGGGAGCGCATTCACCTGGGGTCTCTAGAAGGCACAGAGGTTCCCTGACACCAGCCAACCACAGAATTCAAAGGCCTCTATCGTCCCAAGATGGCTCCAGGGAACCGCTGCTTCGGGGAAGCTGAGCTTCAGGCCAAGCAGCCTGGCCCCCCGCTTTCCCAGAGCAGGACGGCTCCCGGTCCAGGCTGCCTAGAGCCAAAGGTCACCACTGCCACTGGCCAGCTGTGTGAGCTTCACCAAGTTACTAGACTTGTCTGTGCGGAGGCTCAGACACTGGAGGTCAGCAGCTTCCTGTGGGGGGCTGTCACCAGAGTCAGAGCACTTCACACACGCAGAGCGCTTGGGCCCAGGCTGGGCCACTGCTCGTTATTATTACTTCTTACTGTTTTTTAATGACTCTTGGTTCCGTGAGGCGGACTCTTCCTCATGTTTGTTCTTCTACAGCCAAAGGACAGTGATGATAATGATAAAAGCCAGCACTTACTGAGCGTTTTCACTGGGCCAAGCCCTGTGCAGAGAGCCCACCCCGTATGGCCTCGCCACCTCCCCTCACCTCCCAGGAGCAGTGAATCACCAGCATTGGACAAAAGAAGGGCTGCCTCAGAGAGGTATAGCCACTGACCCAGGGTGGCACAGCTACCAAATGCCGATCAGGGATTCACACCTGGGCCATTAACCTCTGAGCCTATACTAGTGACAGGTTGCCCAGCCCAGGCTAGTGCAGGAGCAGAATGTAGTGACCATATATGACATGGTCCTGAAGGTCCACAGAGGACCACAAAAATGACAAGGGACATGGGGTGAGAACCCTGCACAGTAGCCACAGCTGCCCACCTCCAGAGGACTGTCCACTTCACAGAGGAGAAAGTGAGGTCCCAGGGGACAGAGTAGAGGACAAGGCTGCATATCACCCATGAGAGAGGCCCCCGCCCCTCAGAGTGTCACCATGTGTCTCCCAGACACCCACAGGGCTGACGAGGTGGCACTCACAGAGCCACAGGCCAGGGCCACCCACGCACGGCTCTCGAGGGCCTGTGGGGTCCATCTTTCAACATGCGGCTTTGCCCGAGCTGAAACCAGCTTGGCACGTCCGTCCCACCTGAAGGTCGTCTGGAGGTCAATGACTGGGACCTGAGGGTGAAGGTGGACCCTTCACCCAACCCCAACCCTAACCACCCCCCCACCCACCTGCCAGCCGGCCACACAACACGGACCGATGCCCTCGGGCAGCTCAGAGTCACTGCGCTCTGAGACTCTTGAGAGGGCGCTGAGGCCCGGCTCCAGGGGACTTGGAAAGGTCCACCTCACGCCCTTCCGCCCAGAGGCTCTGTCGACCTGGGCTTGTCCTCAGCCAGAAAGGGACTTCAAGGGATGTCCTTGCTGTCAGGGCAGCAGGGCGGTTTCCTGGTGATGCAGAGGGATCTCGTCTGGAGAGGCAGGTCCTGCTCGGCCATTTCCACTTCACGTCCCTCTCCTGCCCAAGAGCCCACCAGGACTGCCTGTTCCCTGACCGGACCTGGACCAAGCCAAGGCCATGTCTTCCTGGCGCCGGGAGACTTCTCATTCCGGCCTCTGCCTTTCTCCCTACCCCTCCCAATGTCACGCAGCCTCAATAAAAAGGAGGCCCACTGGCCCAGGAGAGGGAATGCAAAGCCACCGTCAAAACTCAGGCCCTCGGAGCGTTAGGTACCTGCATAAATGTCCACGATGCAGGACTGAAATACAAACATGAAAAACTTGTGATAAGCCCGGGACCCCTTGGGTGGCGGGTCAGGCCCACGCTCCCATCAGCACCCAGTCTCAGAACCGCCTGGGGCGGGTGTGCAGGTGTCTGAGGGCAGGAACTGCGTGTGGCCTGGGGGGCGGGCACAACCCTGTTCTTCTCCTTGCCCCTAGCGACCTCTAAACCATACAGCAGTAGGTCTCAGCCAGGGGCACATTTGGCAATGTCTGGAGACGTTTTTGGTCATCACAACTTGGGCAAGTGATACTGTCACTGAGCGGGGGCTGGGCAGGGGCTACCGAACGCCCTCAGAGCAGAGGACGCCTGGCGATAACTAGATGGCCTGCATGGTCCACGCCCAGGCACAGACACTGCACCCGCCACCTCCCGTCCTCCACCAACTCCTCTGTCACCGCCAGCAGGCTTGCTGTTACTTGAATCCCCCAAGCACTGTCCTGCCTCCCGGGCTCCCTGATTTCCAGGGATTTTGCCTTTGCTGACCCTTCCCTGTCCCCTCCCTTCTGCCTTATAAGTCCTCTGCCCAGGCAGGTGACAAGTCCCCAGCCTGCTGTCTACACTCTCCCTTCCCCCACTGGAGGCTGCCCTGGGAAGTCAAGTCTACTCCCAGGACTTTAACAGGGACCTCAAGGTCAACGGCCCCCACAGCAGTGGCCCCAGCCAGGTCATCAAGACCACGCGGCCGACTCCTGGGGGCCCCTGGCCTTTTCGGAGGCAGGACTGTGGCTGATCCAGGAAGGCCCAGGGCACAGCAACTCAACGCTTCCACATACAAAAGGGGACCCGCAGCCCCGCCAGCCGCGTCTCCACCCAAACCACTTCTCCTGCGCAGCAAACCTCAGCTGGAGGGAGCACGCTCAAAGTCAGTCACCTCAGCGCCCAGAAGAGCAGCAGCCGAGTCTGCCCCTCGCCCAGCGTTTCCAGGGCGTCCATGAACAGGATACGAGCCGCGCTCAGCAGGGGCACGCAGTGGGCACCGGCTCCACACCGCTTTTTGAAATTTTTTTTTAAAAAGACCCATCTGGGATGGCCAGAAACGATCGCGGACGTGGTGGAAGGTTCAGTTTGCAGATTTCTGGAAGAGAACTTAGCCATAACTTAAAGGCTTCCAAAGGACTCTGCTGCCGGGAGCCAACCCTCAGTACACAAAAAAGATGCCCACGGAGACGCAGGCCCCACAGGAACTACCCTCCAAGAGTGAGAATAACCACGGCACTAATTAAAGTAAAAGTGTTGACGGGCCTACGACAAGCCTGGTGCTGTGACGACCAGACACTTATCGTTTCACCGTCATGACAACCTGTGGGTGACAACTCCAGTCATGATCGTCGATGTAGGAAGGAACCGAGGCCCAAAAAGCTCATGTGATTTCCCTGACAACGGGCTCAGCTGTCCGTGAACCCAGGAGCGTTCGGGCCACAGCTCAGCCAGCTCAATCACCACGCCATTGGGTTTCTCTCCTCTAAATAGGAAAAAAGTTTCAAAAATGTATCTATGTAAAAAAAAAATGAATTTTTTTCCTCTTTACAGGGAAGAGAGGAGTGTGGGGACAACTTAGTATCCGTTCAACAGCGGGTTCAAACGTGGTGGCCTATCTGTGGAGCAGGGACTTGGTGGCTGCCCCATGGGTGAAGACGGCCAGTAAAGAGAGCCGGTGTGAGTCCCCCCGCCAGGCCCTGCTGCAGCGCAGGAGACAGAGGACAGGAGCCCCCAGCACTGACCTGTGGTCTTCTCCGTGAACACGACCTTGGACTCGGCCGTGAAGTTCTGGCCCGTGAGGATCATCTGCTGGCCCCCGTAGACCAGGCAGCTGTCGATGTCCTGTCTCTCCACCATGGGCAGCTCGTGGGCGGACCGCTGGGCTGCGGGCAAGAGGAAAAGAGGTCACTGTGACGGGAGACAGCTGCTCGGGAGAGCCACACGATCCCACAGGACACGGTCAGCCCACCTCTGCCACCTGCGGTCATGCACATGTGGACTCCCACCCCTGACAACAGGGAGGTCTACAAACATCACGTTCTCCTGAAGCTGCCCGGGTGACCGGAACCGCTTTCCTCCCCGCAGCGAGGTTTGTTTTGTTTTTCATGAATCCCAGGACCTCCCGATGCCTGTCCGCAGCAGGCCAGGGGAATAAGAAAGTGGCTACTTCCTAAGGGGCAGAAGGTCGCTGTCCTCTCCCCTGCATCTGTCAGAAACACCTGCTGGACGCTGGGCGCGTTCCTGGAGGATGGGTTTGTCTGTTCACTCCGGAACCCATCTGTGATTCCCACTGTCACCTCCAACACATGCACGTGCCCCACCACCTCACTTCCTAGGACTCCCCGATCACGCTGCTTCTGCACGCTTCCAGAACCTTCTCTCGTCTGCATGGGGCATCCCATGCATGTGTACCTTCTGGCGCTCTCTTCCCCAGCGCTGGTGGCTCCCGGGGCTGCCTTAGCCCCCTGTTCTGAGGGTCGGCCCCACGGGAACCCACAGCCCCTGAGGCCTGGGGTCGGCCCTCCCCCTCCCCCGCACTCCTCTTTCTTGTGTGGCCTTCAGAGAACTTTCCTCTCTGATACGTCCTGTGCCGCTCTCCTCCCTCATCTCTTTTCACCTCGTCCTCCACCAGGAGCCGGGGCTTCCCTTGGGTCCTGCTCTGCGTCTAAGCCAGAATCAGTGCCGGCTCCTGGTGCAGGAGGCTGAGCTGGTGGGTGGGGGCACAGATGTGGGTGGAGGGTCCCCTCCGTGTCTCTCTCAGTGTGTTTAACAACAGCCGTTAGTGAGAGACGGGGGCGAGGACAGGCCTCTGCCAAGCACCAAACGAGACGGGACCCTGGGACGCCCACAGCGACCTGAGGAAGGGGACATGAAAGTCATTTGCACTTGACTGGGTAGGAACTAAAGCCGAGAGTCAAGTCAACCCGTGGCCAAGTGGTGTCTGGCGAGGCTCGGATCACAACCCTCTTGAGCAGGCCTGTCCAGCCCCAGAGCCCAGTCTCTGGGCCCCTTGGGCCACCACTGGTCCTTGCGGAAGGCCAGCTGCAGCAGACAATGAAGACAGTGGCCTCTGCTGCTCCCAGGGCAGGTGAGAAGCGGCCTCCGCCACATCAGAGCCCCACCTCTCTGCCCCTCCCCAGCTCAGCCGGGAGGCCTCCCTTCTCCCGCCCCTTGGTGAGTCAGCCCCAGCTCTTGGCCTTCCTCCCGGAGCTCAGAGCACTGGGCAGCAGGCCAGCCCCTTCCATGCCAGAGGCCTGCAGACCTCCCCATCCGGGAGCCTGGGCAGCAGCCGCGTGAGGCCCAAGGCCCAAGCTTAACCCTTCCCTCCTGGCCTGCGCAGGCTGGGGCGGCCGAGAGCGTCCCTTTCCACCTGCCCCAGGCTACTGGGGCCACAGTGAGGGAGCAGCCAGGCCCCTGGCAACACTGCAGGGGTCCTTCATGCGCACCAGACGGTTCCAGACACTGCCCCTGGGAAGCGCAGCCCAGCAGCCCTCAACAGTCCCCTGCCCCTGGCTCCGTTTCTGACATCCCGGAGACCAGCCTGGCAGCGCTCTTGCAAGGGGTGCCCGCTCGCTCACGGATGCAGTAAAGGGCCTCTCAGCAGAAGCTGCTAATTCCTCCCACATGGCTGGTTATTAATCCTTTCTTTCAATATTGGCGTTCCGCGATGGCTCCTGCCTGAGCTGCCACAGATGGAGATTTATTAGCAGTGAAAGCGGCCGCTGCAGGCCCAGCCTGAAGATCTGCCTTTGATGACGCTGGGGGGCTCAGGGGCCTGGGGCACAGGGCAGGGGTGGGGAGGTGGCCAGAGCCACCCTTCCCATTTTACAGGTGGAAAACCTGAGTCATCGCTACTGGGCAAGCCCGCTAAGGGCCCGCAGCCAGCCAGCCCGCCTGGCGGGGACTGGACGGGGCAAGCTGGGTGCTGGGCAGGAGGCTGGCCCGGAGGGACGCTCTGTGAATCACCGCCCTGCTGTGGGCACGCTTGCCCACTTCCTGAGGCCACCTCACGGCTTCTCCTGCCAGTCGCACAGCCCCAAGCACTGCCTGGTGGCCGTGGTTGGGCGGCGTTTCCTCCTCTGTGCTGAAGGGAACTTGTCCCTCCAACGAAAAGCTGGAGAGGGAAAAGGGGAGCAAGAGGAGTCAGGGGGCTGCCGGCACGCCCCGTCCAGCCCTGCGCCTCAGAGGCAGAGGCCCGGCTTCAGGAGCCAGGCTACAAAGGCAGGGCTCAGCCCTCCCTGCACCCAGTTCCAGGGTCACAGGGAACCCCAGAGCAGCCCGCTCTGCCGGCAGCACATGGAGTGAGCCGGGACCGAGACGCTGGGCACACAGGCCTGCTTCCGCTGGACCACCTCGGCCTCCGCACGCACGGCCGACACGCAGGGCTTGGCCACCCTCCGTGGGGAGGTGGTTCTGGGCACTGCGGGGTATTTAGCAGCATCCTGGTTTCAACCCACCAGATGCCCCGCCCTCACCCCTCTCCCAGCTGTGACAACCAAATGTGTCTGCAGACACGACTAGATGTCCCCTAGGGAGGAGGAAAGGGCACTGCTGTCATCCCTGGTGGAGAGACAGTTCTAGAGATCCTAACTTAAATGGTACGACCCCAGTGTAGATTGTATTTAAAAAAAAAAAAAATTAAAAGATAGTCCTGCTGGGCATAGGGTCACTCGCCTATCATCCCAGCGACCCAGAGGTCAGGCAGGAGGATCACATGTTTAATACCAGCCTGGGCAATTTAGTGAGGCTCTATCTCAAAATGAAAAATAAAAAGGGTGAGGATGTGGCTCCGTGGAAAAGCACCCTGGGTTCCATCTCCAGTGCCCCTCCCCCCACTAAAAGACGATCCTGATGGTTCCAGTGGGCCACAGCCAGTGCAAGCAGAGCGCGAGGAGCAGCAGGAGAGCACACACCTGCACACTGACAGGGTTTTGAGCCTGGCATCTGCCACCCTGTTATTGGTCACTTCTCTGAGTCATGGGTGTCTCCTGAGTGACACCCGCTCTCAAGGGCCTGCTTCAGGCAGTACAAGAGATCACGTGTGTCAATACGTGGTCAGAACACGGTGGGTAAACTATCTGCCATGGACCCAACTGCCCACGGATGGACAAACGGATAATCGGAAGGCGATCTCACCAGGCGGAATATACTCGGTTACGTCAAGGAGCCAAACACCAACACCTCGGACACCTGGTGCTAAGTGCGAGGAACCAGTCCCAGACGGACGGCTGTCGAACCTCCCCATTTATCTGAAATGTCCAGTGGTCAAACGCACAGGACGGAGAGCAGACTGTGGAGGCCAGGGGCTGGGAGGGATGGCAGTGACTGATAATAGGCACCGGGTTCCTTTCTATGGTGGTGACAATGTTCTAGAACTAGATAGCGCTGGTGGCTGCACCCTGCTATGCATGAACCTGCTGCCCCTGAACGGTACACTTTAAGGTGGTTACAATGTAACTTTAGCGTCGCTTGTACTTGGACACAATAAAAGATCTGATTACCACAAAACCACCCAGCCCGTGCCTGGTGCCCAGCAACACCCGGGGAACTGCAGTCTGTTAACTGTCTGGTGCCCTAAGTCCCTCCAGTGGGGTTGGCGTTGCTCCGGGCCACGTCTGCAGCCACCACTGCCCAAACTGCAGGTTCAACTCACAGCCCTGGGCTGGCCGTTGCCGAGCCTGTGTGACCGCCCACGCGACCCCTGGGGCACCTGTGACCACTGTGGTTCTTGGTGGATTCTGTGCCTAACCCAGGTCCCCTGACCCTGGCTGCCACAGGCAGCAGAGTCACCAGCTGGGACAAACTCTCAACTAAGCTGCAGAAGGCCAGCGGGCAGTGCCCGGACCTCTCGGGCAGGGGCCAGCCGCGCGCAGCTTAACCATCTCTCCAGGCAAGTTGCTCCACACGTTTGTTTGGCGCCGAGTTCCACATTAAGAGGCCACCTGAGGACGGGGAACTCCTGGGGCAGGTCCCCAGTCCTCAGAGAGCCCGGAGGCAAAGCAAACAAACCCAATGAGCCTCTAAAAGAGGAACTGGGGGGGAACGCAGCAGCCACAGACATGGCCTCTGGGGCCCTCGTCGCCATCTGATGCAACTTCCGCCACCTGTGGCTGCTAATTGGACACCCAGGACCTCAGGGAGGGCTCTCAGGAAGCCTCGCTCCAGGGGACCCTCCGACGCCCATTCAGCTTGTCATTCATCTGGGGACTCCGACCACCCAAAGCCGCAGTGGCTGGTTTTCTAACCAAAGCCCGGGCCTGGGGTTATAGCCACCCCGGCCCCTGCTCCAGCCTCCAGGTGGCCCTGGTGAGGACTCCCCGGCTCTGCTGCTGCTCCGGCTTCTGGCCGTCCTAAAGGGGCTCGGGGTCTTGTATTTTGTGAGTCCTCGGGGGTCGCTGGCACAGGCGGCCGGGTGTTTACCTTCACTGGCAACAGCGCCACCCCGGGAGCAGCAGCAGCCCGCGGAGGCCCCGGGGGAGAAACAGGACCCTGGGCCCGTGGGCAGCCCATCCTGTCACAAGACTGGGTGGCCAGAGTGACGGTCCACCCGAGAACCAGGAGGGAGGCGGGGGAGGCCGGCCCACCCAGAGAGCCAGCCCTGCAGAGGGCGGTTCTGTGAGCCCGGAGCAGTGACTGCCACCGAGGGGGCCCGGCTGCCAGGCACATCACCAACTCACGTCCACTCATGTCGTCAGGCACACCCGTCACCAGGCCATGTCACCTCTGCTGCTGCAGCCTGACGGCCGAGTCCCCAGCCCAGGCCAGCGACAACCTGGCGTTGGGACTTGGGTCAAGGAGTGGGACTCTCCGTGCCTCCACTTTCTCATTGTCAATGGGAACGAAAGGGCCACCAGTCCTCAGAGCTGTTCCCAACCGAACAAGCTCAGGCTCAGGAGTGAGGGCACCTTGCCGGGCCTGTTAGCTGCTGGGACCTCAAAGCAGGACTTGCATCCCATTCAGGAGTCAGGGACACTGAGATTCCTGGAGAGGGGACATGCCCTAGAGCACCGGGCTCAGTGAAGCAGGGCTCTGGACCCAGACTGTGGGATTCCGGTGCCCGGAAAACCCCTGGAGCAAGGCCCTGCGGGAAGGCCACCCACTGGCGCAGGCCGAGAGCAGCCTCGGCCCTCCCAGGGGTCATCATCTGGCCCAGGCACTGGCCGCCAACTCCACAGCTGTGAGAGCTCCTTGTCGCTGCCTCAGGTCCCTGTCCTTGGCCACAAGCCTGGCTTGACGTGGCCTGCTTGGCCAGGACACAGTGCGGCCTCAGGCCTCACCCTGCGGGGCAGTGAGTGGGGCCCACAGATGGCCCCGCTGGCCCTTCCCCAGGTCTTCCCCAGAGGGCCCCAATTCTCCCTTCACGTGGGCTCAGCTCTGAAGGGGCTGTCGACACACAGAGCGGGAACGGGCAGTGCAGGCCGTGGGCCACTCCTCGAGGCTCACTTCCTCCTGGGAAGGGGAGCCACGGTACCCACCCAGGAGACGGCTGGCTGCATCTCCTCCTCCGTCTCCATGGCACCCGCTGCAGAGCTGCAGGTATCCTCCCTCCTGATCAGATCATTATTCTACCATTTCAACAGGCACCGCCAGAGGACCAGACCCTCCCCGAGGCTCACAAACTCATCTAACCAATAAGCTCTCTTCCCACAGAGGGACGCGGCAGCCTGGACCGAGAGCGGAGCCTGGGCTTCAGCCCCGCCCCCTCCTGGGAGCCGGGTCCAGCTGGTCCCCGTCCTTCCTGAAGCTCAGCTGGATGTGCTCCATTCTGGGCCCTGGTCCCTGGCTGCGCCCGCGCTCAGTCACCACTGCTCCACACAGTGCTGAGCGGATGAACGGCAGGAGCTGAAGGATGGGCCTCCTGGGGCCTGGCATGGGTGGACGCGACTGGACAAGTGTGTCTGTGGGACCCCGAGGGCGCTCCTGGGGTAGTCACGCCATCCCTGCTCCCACAGAACTGGCCTAGGGCAGGGCCGTCAGCAGACCAGCCGCCCAAACTTTCCTCGGATCTCCTGGGCAGCGAGCTCCCGGGCCTGGAAACCCGCTGGGCTCCCTGGGCGGCTGGCCCCTCCCCTGCAGCCACCAGTGCACGAACCTCCTCCGTGGCCAACATGCTCTCTGCCCAGGGCCCAAACGGCATCCAAGGTCCACAGGCACACGCCTTCAAGGGACCTCCAGTGCCCTGGGGCAGGAGGGTGCCCACAGGGGGCCCGAGCTGCCTGGTGATGTGCATGAAATGACTCCACACCTGGGCTTCCGGCCCCCAGTAAGCTGTCGCTGTGACACAGCTCAGCCCTGCTGCCCGGAGTCAGCAGACGCAGACGCTCAGCTACCCAGCCCATGGGTGTGACAGAGCCACAAGTCGCCTAGCTTCTCCCTGCTTCACCTCCCACCCAAAAAGGGGGCACAGGAGCCAGGTTCTCAGAGCTCTTGTGCCGATGGCTCCCTCTCCTTCGCCTCACCCCCTCCTCGGCCCTCTCACCCCCTTTCCTCAGACCTTTACTTATCTGCACCTGCTGTGTCCAGGCCCTGTGCTAAATGAGCTGTAAACGAGAATCGCCTCATGGAGCCAAGGCTTCCCATTTTGCTTAGAATAAAACCCCAAGTCCCCAGCGTGGTCTCGCCCCCCACCTCCGTCCACTGTAGTGTCCTGGGGGCTTCGTGTCCCCAGGCCTGTCCATCCCAGGGCCTCTGCACTTTCTGGACCCTCCACCTGGACCACCCTCCCCCTCACCTGCATCCAGGTTAACCCGCCACCTCTTCCGAGGGGCCGTCTCAGGTCTGCAAGACTCGTGCTGCCGCTCCCCACCGCAGCCCCCAGCCCCCACGGTCCCTGTCATTTCCCATGACTCTGAGTTCAGTTTCAGGTGTCGTCTTTGCCTCCTTACTGCCCGCTTCCCACTAGATGGAGACCTCTGTGGACGCAGGGACATGGTCCTGTGCTCTGCTGTGTCCCTGGGGCCTAGAACAGTGTCTACTGTACACATCTCCTTCAAGCAGCAAGAATGAGTTCTAGGGAAGCCTACAGCCAGGCTGCTTTCCACCATCTCCCGAGCAGCACCTGGGGAGTGGTGAGGGCCAGTGTGGGAAAGGGCGGCGGCCGGAAAGCGCCTGGGCCGTGCTTCACTGGGGAAAGAGCAGAGCCTGGCCCCGCCACACGGCATCCACAGGAACACCCCGTCCCCGATCCGCAGAGCCAGAACCAAACGCTCCCGGAGGGAAATGTGAGAGGCCACCTCTGCCCCCTTCCGATGGGCACCCACCCCTAGAGAAAGGAGAAGGACCGACGCGGCTTCCTCAGGATAACGTGCTGCCGGAAAGAGGGAAGGAGCAGGTGGAAGATAAGCCCAAGACCCGAATCTGACCAAGGAGTCCCAGCTAGGGCAGGTTCAAAACTGCCACCAGCAGGAGACAAAGACGAGGAACCCAACAAGCAAAAAAAGAGGGCACAGAGAGCGACCAGGAGCCCCACGAGCAGGGTCCAGAATCAGTCATCAGGAAAAGCAAACGGAAACCACCGAGATCCCATTTCACTCCAGAGCGGATGACACCAAACGCTGGCGAGGAGTGTGATGCTCGAAAGACCACCTCTCGTCCTCTGGCCGCCCCTAGCTGTCCACCCGGGAGAGCTGAAGCCCCCGCCCACGGAAGGCCCTGAGCAGGAACACTGGAACTGCCTTGTTCATGATCCCCAAGCCCTGGGGACAAACCAAAGGTCATCAGTGGCACAAACAATTGCTCTATTCCTACAGTCCTGCCCAGCAATGAATAAGAACCAACCACTGACCCAGGCCACAGCACCATGGTCTCCAAACACACACAGGACCCAGAAGGGCGTCCACCATGCAGGCCAGTCCCACCAAGTTCCCGGAGCTCCAACCACCGCGGCTGCCTTTCCATGTGGGGCCGAGGGGAGGTGGGCCAAAGGGACAGCAGTGGAGGAGGCTCCGGGTCTGGCTGTGAACAGCGGCCACTCGAAATTGTCAAAAATCATCCGCTGCATGCTGACGACCTATGCAACCTACAGTATCTTGATCATACTCAGTCAAAACAATAAGTGGGGAGGGGGAGGCAGGATGCACCTTCCCTCCACCCACCCCTCCCTCCGCCCTCCTGTAGAGTGAGTGAATTTACGTCCTGTGCTGCGGCCGGCAGGGTTTGGTTTAAAATTGCTTTAGGTGTTTTCTGAAATGCAATGTACAGAGAGGCCCGTGTGCAGGGCAGAAGTGCGGTGAGTCATGGCTAGAGAGGTTCCGGAAGGTTCTCTCGGGACGGGGAGTCTGAGCCTGCGGACATCCCTCCCTGTCTCATGGCTGCCTTTCCTCCCCCCTCCCCCAGGCGACACGCAGAGCTTGCCTCCCTCTCATCTTCTCGATATTCTGGAGGCTTCTCTGTGCGCCAGGCCCCGCAAACACCTGGCCCAGCCCTTACGTGGGGAGACTGCAGAGGAACCTGGGTTGTCGAGCACAGAGGGACCCGAGCCCGTGGGTGGGTAGGACACTTTCCCCATGCGGGCTGCCTGACCGTGACTGAAGGCTACAGGGGAGGGCTCTGGGTCAGCAGTCCTCAACTTGGCCCTATATGAGACTTATCAGGGGACCCCTGAAAGCCTCCATGCCCAGGCTGCTCCCCACAAACAGAATCAGGGTCTCCGGGTTGGGCCCCTGGCACCAGTCATTTTATATCTATCCATAAGGTAAATATAAAACACGATCACAACAGGTGTGACTCACAGAGAGGTGTTAGGTGGGTCGAGATGTCTCACAGGTGATTCTAAGGTACAGACAAGGTTGAGCACCTGTGACCTGGGTGGAGGTGACAGCCAGGAGTCAGCAGAGAGAGACCCCAGTGCCTGAGATCCCAGGAGGGGACGGAGGGGAGTCGAGAAACGTGTCCAGAGAGGCGGCAGCTGGCGTGCCCCCCCAAAGCCTCACGTCCATCTGACAGCTTACGTGGAAACAGGGTCCTGGCAGACATAATCAGGGCAAGATGGGTAGGAAAACATCCAGCATCGGGGTGGGCCAGAATCCAGTGACAGTGTCCCGGAAAGGACACGGGGAAGCCAGGAGAAGGCGGGGCACACCAAGGAGCACGGCGGGCCCTGCAGCGGGGAGGGCTGCCTGGGACAGCTCCCTTGGGGGCCCCAACGCAGTCAACCTGTGGCCCTCGACTTCGGGCCTCTGCCTCTGGGCCCAGGACAGAATAAACGCCTCATGTTTAAGCGGCCAGCGGCAGCTGCCCAGGAAGCCTGGGAATCGGATACGGGGAGGCAGGGCCTGCTGGGCCAACAGAGACAGGAGCTGAAGCTGGGACCACCGAGAGCCAGGGAAAGGGCCTGGGCACAGGAGGCAGGCGGCTGAGCTGGCCAGGAGGGCCCCAGGAGGGAGGCTTGCTGTGGGCAGGACACCAGCGGCTCCCTGACTTCTGCCCCGGAGAAGTGGGGGTGGGGCGGCGCTGAGAGGATGGAAGCCTGCAAGGTGCCACCGTCTGGGTGGGACTACGGCAGGGGTCGGGGAGGAGGGGGTAGCACCCAGCAACACCGCAGACCAGCGTGCAAGGTGGGGCTGGACCTCGGGCGGGCTGCAGTGGGAGCTAAGAGAAGGAAACCGCGCTCTCCACCTTTTCCCCGAGCTTGGCTCCAGTAGCTGGTTCACGTTTCTTCTCGAATCTGGGAACTCGCCCTCGTTTCCCGAGAGGGCACACAAAAGGCAACTCCCAAGTCGACAAGTCACCTTGCAAGTAAGTGCCGGCCCACTCCGTTTCCTACCACGTCATCCTCTCCAACAGGCACACACCAAGTCAACTGGCCAGTGATGACCTACTGCACACCGACTGCGCCAGCACGTCCCTCGCACGCTGTCACTGGACTCTGATTGACTGTATCCCTACAGATTACAGCAACCCGGTCAGTCAGTAAGCATTTACGGAACCACCAGACACTGGGCCAGGAACACGGAACCAAGAAGCAAAGAAAAATGGCCAAGATTCTGGGTGAGAGGGACAGTGGCCAAGAGGCAGCCCAGGGTGGTATGACGAGAAAGGGTGGAGTTATGAGAAAGCTCAAAGCAGCAGGTATTTCACACAACTAGAAAGTTGGAGATTCGGCTTCGCCACCTACAGAGCGAAAATGGGTGAATCACTTTACCAAGAAAATCTCAGTTTCCTTATCCGTCAGAACGAGGCGGGTGAATCTAGTGCTTTTTAAAAAGAAAAGAAGAGAAAGCACATTTCCTAAGGCCCCGTTGACCTTGTAGGAGGAGGAGTATGACCCTGGGTGGAGGAGGAGTATGGTTTAATAATGATTCTTAAAGACGCCAGATAAGTTGTCGTGAGGAGCAGAGAGGGGACTCCCGCGGGCTTCGGCAGGTGGCCCTGCTCAGGCCAGAAAGTGAAGACCTTCTCTGCTCACAATGTCCCAGATCACTGGGGAAGCACCTGCATCACCTCCCCACAGCACCCTAAGGTGGGGTGCATCCCAGGGCAGGGTGTAGCAGCCTGGAGACCACAGTTGGTGAGGGGAAGTCTGCATTCCTACGTGTCAAGGTCTCCACACACGTCCCCTGGTATCTGCTGTGGGGCCCTAACTCTCCCAGCTCAGAATACAAACAACACCAGCTTGGCCCCCCAAGAGGCAGCAAGAAAGCAGAGCACCCCTCCACCCAAGACCTACCAAGGCCAAGCAACGGCTGCTCTCCTAGAGAAGGGGCCGCCCTGCCTGCTGCTGGCTTCTCACCCCAAGGCCAGTCTTCCCCAGCCCTTCCTGTGTGAAACAGCGCTGCTCTCCCATCGCCCATCTGCAGCTCAAGACCACCTCTGAGTAACAGAAGCCACTCGCAGGCTTTGTCTGAGCCTCAGAGTATTTTAAATTCGTTGCCATTTTTAATCAATTCGTATGAGTGTGCTAGAGACGGAACCCAGGGCCTTGTGCATGCTGACCACAAGCTCCACCACCAAGGAACACCCCAGCCCCGTCGCCATCTTTAAAACACCCAGAGCTGTGCTGTTGTGCACAGGAGGCTGAGGCAGGAGGATTGCGAGTTCAAAGCCAGCCTCAGCAACTTAGGGAGGCCCTAAGCAACTTAATGAGACCTTATCTCAAAAAATAAAAAAGGCTGGGGATGTAGCTCAGTGGTAAAGCACCCCTGGGTTAAATCTCTAGTACCAAAAAATAAAATATAAATAAAACACCAGGAGACTTTGGTTTAGGTTTTACAGTTCAAACATCTGGCCACACTGAGCCCACGTTCCCATGTGAGAATCCTGCTGGAGCTGGGGAAGAGCAGCCCAGGAGGGGAAAGTGCCACTGATCCCCAATCTCTCTAGCCCTCTGGGTGCCGCCCAGCCCTCTTCTGTTTCTACCACCTCCCCTGCCTCTGTAGGAAACTGAGGTTGTGATACCTACCTGTGGAAAAATGTCCAATAAAAAAAATTCAGAAACAACACGGAACATGATTACAACAACGTGAAAGGTTCCTTTTCATGGAACCCAGGGGAGCTTCACCACTCAGCCACACCCCAGCCCCTTTATAATATTTTATTTAGAGACAGGGTCTCACTGAGTTGCTGAGGCTGGCTCTGAACCCGCAATCCTCCTGCCTCAGCCTCCCAAGTTGCTGTGATTATAGGCGTGCGCCACCACACCCCGCACAACACAGAAGATTCTTCAAGGAAGACTAAAAATATTATCTAAACAATTTTTTTTTTTCTGAAACAGTATCCTTTTTTCCTTCTTTGTGCTTTTGGAAATAATCGTAAGCTTTCGGAAGCACAGCAGAGGGTGAGCTTCATGAAGTCCTCCTGCCAATTCCTCAGAGAAAGCTCAGGGCAGCCCTGAAGCTGAGAGGCCGAGCTGGACGTCCTGCCCCGTGCCCTTCCAGATGGCACCTCCCGGCCATCTCGTGCTGGATGCTGAAGGTGTCCTGCAACTTCACGACTGTGGGCAGGAGGTCTTTATCCCCGCCAGGCGAGAGCTGGTGGACAGCAGGGAAAGTGGCCGGCTCCCTGGGGCGGCCCAGCACCTGCCACCAGAGAGTCCTCAGGAAAGCCACAGCAGGGCCGGGAGGGGACAGAGCTCAGCTCCTCGGGCAACAGATCCCAGCCCTGCCGCCCTCTGGCCGGGTGGTCTGGCTGCTGACCCCTCCGCCGCCCTCCTCATCTGTAAAATGGGACAGCGACAGAGGCCAGGGCCAAGGACTGCTGTGTCCCGTAAGCCGCTGGGAGTGCAGGGCTTAGCAGGGTGACTGGCAGCAGCAGAGCCCGGGGACGCCAGGCGCTGTCCTGTAGCTGATGTTCCCACTGAAAGGGCAGAGGAGGAGAAGGAGAAAGGGACACCGCGTCCAGGGCCCTCACGCCAACCGCATGGGCCCCTTCTAGGACCACAAGAGCATTTATATGTTCCGAATCCTCCAAACAACGCCACAGCTCCCCATCAGCTGTACTATTTTTTAATTTCCTGTGAGGCCACAAAACCCTCCGCAAGTAAACAGAAGCAGAGATAAAAACCTGGCTCGCTCCCTGTCCCGGCCCTGGGTCATCGTGGACCCACCGTTAACCCTCGTGGCCCTGTGCGGCCCAGCAGGCCTCCCGGGTCCTCTGACAGGTGCCCTGCCCAGGGTGGACGCTGGCGTAGCCCGGTTTCCCACCTGGGGCCCCCACTTACAGCACTCGATGGGGTTGGACGCCGTCTGCAGGGAGACGATGCGGCCGCTGGCCTCGGGGATGTGCACGCGGAACACCAGGCGCACGCGCGTGTTCTTCCTGCCGATGTCCGTCTCGCCCTTGCGCAGCTCGATGTCCGCATTGCGCAGCTTCAGGATCCCCGCGCAGTCGATGCTGCAGGAGCGGACAGCCCGGTTGACAACCCCGAGACTTGGGGAACAGGAGGGGTCACCCACCAAACCACCTTCCGCAGCTCTCTGGATACACGGGTGCAGCTGGCCGCTGGGGACAGGCCCTGCCACACACCCACGGGACCTCAGCCGGAATGTGCCCCAAGATGTGGCTGAAGAGAAATTCCCCAGGGAATCGACTTGCCTAGGGGACCTTCTCGCACCAACCCTGCTACTCCCAAAAGTATCTGAAAAACTCAAATATGCCATTGGCCAAGGTGAGGGCGGAGCCGGGTAAGGTCTCCTCCCTTGAACTTGACCATGTGCTGGGCTGTGCAAGAGCACCTTTGTTGTTAGGTGAGGCCCACTGAGGTATTTAAAAGGCCTAAAACCTGCAATTAAGTCTCAAAACAGCTCAGGGAGGGAGGACTGGAAAGGAAGGGGTATATTTAGCAAATGGGGAAAAGTTAACAATTGCTCCATCTCAGTGACCGTCTCTCGGGAGTTCCCTGCCCCTTTCCTGCCGTTCTCCTACATTTGGATCTATTTTCTCATGAGAAGATGGGTTAGTCCAGGCGTGTGCAGCCTGACCCTCTCTACACCACAGGACGCTGGCCTGGGAGCTGGGCCCTCTGCGTTGCTGCCTGGTAAGTTCTTTAAGCCAAATGCATTTTTTAAAATGGACATAAACGGAACCTCCCCCCAAATCATGTAACACAGAGATTCATGAGTCCCTCCCAAGACCCAGGAAAGCATCCACATGGAACACTTTAAACCTGGAAATGAGCGTGGGTCTTCCACAGACTAGGAACTGACAGAAACGGCAGAGGACATAGGACCCTCCACGATGAACAGAAGCAGAGGTAAGACCCTGGCATGTCCCCTGTCCCGGCCCCTGGGCCACCTCGGACCAGCTGTCTATCCTGTGGCCCTGTGTATTCCTCAAGGCCACCCAGGTCCCCTGCCAGGTGCCCTCCCAGGGTGGACGCTCCCCATTCTCCAAGGACAGGCCCCGCCCACCGCTGCACCTTTAGCACCTCCACAGTCCCGCCCCCTGGCCCTGCGGCTTCCCATCCAGAGCCACGGCGCCTGCCCGGCATTGCCGCCCTTACGTTGCCCGCATGTTGTTCTTGGGCTCCAGGGGGATCTCCAGGACCTTGGTGTTGCCCACGATCTTTTCGTAGCTGGTGGTGGTGACGGTCTTCCCCGTGATCCGGTGCACCTGGTAGAAGGCGTGCGGCTTGAGGATCCGCTCGTCGGCCGTCCCAATGAAGATCTGGAGCCCCAGCGGCTTGTTCTCCATGTAGCCGTGCAGCTGCGGGGAGAAAACAGGATCGTGAATGTGCAGGCGGCCGTGGCCCCCGTCTGACAACCAGAAAAGCTCCGGCACAGCAGAGGGAACCCGGGAGGGCTGCAGGGTCACCACGAACAGAGACCAGGAGCCACCAGGTGCCCATCCAGAGGGGACCGCCCGCGGGAATCACAGGCATCCCCTCAACACGGAATGTCCAGCAGCCTCAAGACAGGATGCACTAGAGAGCAGCACAGTCCCTGAGAAAGGCTGGCACTGAACGCAGCCAGCGATGGGCTGTGGGCAGCGTGGCCTCACAGCGGGCACAGAGAGAACCCGGGCGGGAGCAGCCCTTGACACGGCTGCCGGTAATCAGGAGAAAGGCCGTGGGCGCCACTTCTCCCGGCTTTTCCCACCTCCTCCTCCTTCCCCAAACTCAACCCAACACACTCTCTTTTCTTGATTTTTTTTTTTTTTTTGGTTAACCTCAGTCTTCTTCCCACAGATAAACTGCCATCCATGAGACAGGAATGTTTTCTGTTTGGCTGCACACAAAGATCCCTGGCACTTAGAATACTGCGTGGCACACAGTAGGCACACTAGGACGCGTGTGCTGGATGAAGTGATAAAAACTGCGCGACAGAAACATGGCCAGGAATCAGTCCACAGGGAAGCAGCCACGGGCAGAAGAGAGGGTCTGTGTGGCTGTAAACAGGCACAAATCCAGCCTCCACAGGACACCACCTGTCCCCTCTTGGATTGGCATACACAGAGGTACTTGGCAACGTCGAGAGCTTTGGAGACTGTGGAGGAACAGGTGCGCTCGCGTAGCTGATAGAAGTATAACCCAGCGTAACTGCCATCATGAGCGCTGAACAGCAGCGCCAATAAGAACACAGATTTAAAAACAGTCACTCTCCGACCCAGTAACCATGAACCTCAGCATGCACCCTACAGCAGCACTGTGCGTGCAGATAAATAAAAAAAAAAATGTTTGCTAAAACAAATAGAATAATGAACAATTAGTTTTATCAATAGGCTGGATTGAGATGACAGGCCCAGGCAAAGAAGAACACACAATGGTTTGAAAAAAAAAATCATTCTTCATTATTCATCATAGGTAGATCTATGAAGTGACCCAGAAAGATCCAGCATACCTTGTTGAAAGAAAGAAAAACCATGTGTCAAAACCTACAACCTATAAAACAATGCAGAACGTTTTCCGCTCATCCACTTCTACTTATGCCATAGAAAAAGGTATGGAAGGATGCGCTCCAAACTGACCACACCATGACCACGTCCAGCAGATGGAGGAGGAGCTCAGGATTGAGAAGGAGGTCAGAGGAGACTTTGACATCATGCACATGATATAGGAAGAATGTTCTGCTGAAAACTGGGGAAATTTAATATTAGTTTTAAATACCCAGGTCAAGATGATGATCCTCCAGTCTGATGAAGAGTTCCTGCCACTCACAGCAGAGGAAGCCGGGCCCCTCATGTCACCCTCTCCTGCCTCCAGTCCTTTCTCTGCCAACTGAAGGGCTCTTTGACAAGGGACAGCTCCCTAAGATCCCACTCTTCTTCCGAGTTCCAGGAAACTCAGCAGGATCTCCAGTCACAGGTTAAAAAACAAAGAGAGCCACCAAGGCCGTGGGTGACTTCCCACGTCTAGCTCTGTGCTGCCCAACCCAGGAGCCACTAGCTACACACACGCTAATTAAAATCAAACAGGATTCCCAGCTCGGTGGCACAGGCCTGGGATCCCAGCTCTTTTGGAGGCTGAGGCAGCAGGATCACAAGTTCAAGGTCAACCTGAGCAAGATCCTGACTTCAGTAAAAAAAGCCTGGGGAGATAGCTGAATGGTAGAGTGCCCCCGGGTTTGATTCCTAGCACTGAAAACAAAACCAAAAAAACCTCTTTTTTAATTACAAAATTAAACAAAATTGGAAATCCAGTGTCCGGGTCCCACTAGCCACATTTCAAGGGCTCGCCCACCATCGTGGACAGCAGGAATACAGAACATCTCCATCATCACTCTCCTGGACCCGGGCCAGTCTGGACAGACGAGTCCTTTCATCCTCTTCTTTATTGTGTCACGGCCGGGAGAGGCGCAGAGCAGGGCGATAAGGGATGAGGCTCGTCTCCGTCTGCCGCTGCCACCCACCACATTGACACAAGTGTCCGACACCCGCCCAGGAGGCCCGGGAAGATGAAAGTCCAGGGAGAAGGCCCTAATCTGAAGCCCAGGTGGCAGAAATCAAAGGGAAGGAGGGTAGCGCTGAAGAGATTTTGTTTTGTTTTCCTGCCTTTCATTCGAACCCAAGATAAATATGTTTGCTCATCTCTTCCGCTTGACTTATCAGGAGTGGGAAAACTGGGCACGCACGGGAAGAAAAGCAGGCGGGACGGCGGGGCCGGCGCTTCTGGGCTGCCTCCTGCTCCCTGCCAAGGGCAGGCAGCGCGCTGGGCGGACGCCTGGAAGACGGCCAGGGAACACCTGGAGATAAACCTGTCACGTCCGTGGCCCTGAGTCCAGCTGCTTCTGTTTCCTCTTCTGCTGGCACACCAGCCCGAGCCACCACATCAGTGGGGGACCATCAACGCCCGGCTTACCTCCTGCCGTATTCATAGGGCAGCTCAATGCTCTTTTTAAAAATGCAAATCAGATCCAGGCATTCCCCTGGTTAACCCTCCAAAAACTCCCTGCAGCCTTAGAATAAAAAACCCAAACTCAGTGGTGGCCTGCCTCTGTCTCCTCCATCCTCCATCCTGCTGGACTCCGGGGACACCAGCCCTCCTTTGGTTCCCTGGACAAACCCAGCCCATTCTGACCTCAGGGCCTTTGCACAAGCCATTATCTCTGCCTGGATAACTCTTCCGCTGTCCATTTAGTTTTCAGATCTTCAGCTCTTTCCCAAACCACATTATTTGGGTGCACGCAATGCCAGAGCCAGCTCTTTCAACCTCGCAAGAACCAAGTGTCCAATGTTTAGCAATTGAAGAGCCAACGGACATCCCTTGGATCACTTAGCACCGACATTCCCAGCCAGGATGGTAACATTTCCACCACAAAAATTAGCAACCGCTTCAAAGCAGGGCTTTTTCCTGGAGAGCTGAAGGAAGGCTTTGCTAGCTGCCTCCTTCGTCACCATCTGAAGTGCTCCCCGTCTGCCGGGCTGCTCCCTTGCTCAGTGCCCTCCCGTCCACCTGAACACGAGCTCTCCGCACCAACGGGAACCTCAGTCACGGGCATCCGAGGATGGCCCGACATCTGCAGAAGGAAGGCTCGCCGTCGGCCTCACAGCTCATGGAGAGGGACGCGCGGCCCTTCACCAGCCTCTCACAGAGCTGACCGTCCGCTCTGCAAACACAGGCCTTGAGAGGACGCGCTCTGACCTCAGGTCCCACCTCCTTGACCCCGCAGCAGGGAGACCTCGGCCTTTCCCGCTCCCGCCAAGGTGGGGTCTCCTGGAGGGTCCCTCCAGGCCTGCCGGTCAGTCTCCTGCTGGGAGGTGGCAGCTGCGTGGCAGCCAATGGAAGAGGAGCCCCTCCTGCGGCTGAGAGGAGAGCCGGGGCGACTGCGGCTTAGGAGTTCCGGGAAGAAGGGGCGCCCTACGCTGCAGCCCCTGGAACCCGCATGCTGCCGACTTCCACCCGCGGCTGAGTGGACGCTCCGCTCCCCCCTTGCTGGCTGGGCTCCGTCACCTCAGCTCGGGGAGGGCCGCGGGGTGTGAGTCCCGCACCCCCTGCCCGGTCTCCGGAGCCAGTTCATAAACGACGCCTTCCTCCGCGCACCGTCCCGGGGGAAGGCTTTTCCTCAGATTCAGATGCCCGCGGCCAGGGCGGACAGGACCCCGTGACCATGCTCAGCCGTGAGCAGCCCCTCCCTGGGCAGGTGACAGCGGGGTCCAGTCACTGGCCACGACCCCCCCGCTCCCAGGCACTCGGGTGACAGCCTCACTGTCAGGCTTGCACCAGGTCCAGGGGAAAGAGGCCACGTGCCCCGGAGCCCGCGCTCTGCCTGGTCCCTGTGCCCAGGCAGGCAGGAGGAGGCGACCCCAGGTGTGTCCCGTCTCCGTCACCCACAGTACGGAAAGTCCGCCGCTCACTCCCCCCTAAACCCCAGCACTGCCCAGGCCTCCCACGGGGATCCGTCCGATGCAGAGACAGACCCCTCCGTGCTGCAGTCTCTGTCCCTCTCTCCTGTTACCAAAGCAAGAACAGTCCACTCACTGCCGGAAACACAGACGCCCAAATCGAAAAACACCGCCTCCGACTCCTCCTGTTCACCCCCAGTTCTTGTTCAGTTTACCTCTACATATTGTAATCACCCTGATAAAGGTGTAAGTGCACACTGGGGTGCAGCGTGGGAGTTGGCGTTCACACGGCAGAACGACCAGATCCAGCTGAGTCTCAGGCGACTCAGTTTTACTGGGCAAATACTTGAAACCTACCTTTAGCCATTTTGAAACACAGGACGGGTCGCGGGCCGCGGTGCCCGTTCTGTGGGTCGCTGAAGCGCCTCCCCTGGCCCTCCCTGCCCGCATCCCTCCCCCCCTCCCCGGGCCTCTCTTCTGGGCGCAGATGCACACCTCTGGGGTCCTTCCTTCCACTTCTCTTCCTTCATGGTGAAGTGTGGCCGTCTCCCTGCCACTAAGTCTCATCCCATGAGAAACCTCACGGGGCTCCTTGACCAACGATGGCCACATCCACCCAGGCCGAGGACACCCTCAGGGGAAGGCGTGACCCGGGCTGCCTGGTGCTGTGCCCGCGGGGTCCTGGGCTGCCTGGTGGCGGGGCCTGCTGCCACCTCTGGCCAGCACCCAGAGGATCAGCCCACGGTCACGGCCGGGAAAGAGGGAGACCGAGAATGGCGCCGCCCGCCCTCGCAGGCCGGGAGCCCAGCCGGGCGGGCCGGGTGCTCCCGACTGGGCCGCTCACGCCCGAAACGTGGGATTCATTTACCAGATGGCAGCTGGCCAAGCACACTGCTTTGGGTTTTGCTAAAAATCAAACATTAACAACGTTAAGTAGCGTTTTTGTTGAATTAGGAATATTAGGAAATTGGTACCGTCCTCAAAGCGTTCACTCTGAGGAAAGGAAGGGCCACCACGGGGTGTGTTTTACGGCGATTCCCAAGGGCCCGGGGCACGTGGAGAGGAGAGTCTTACAGACACACGCGGGTCCCAAACCCTGCACTTTTTTTGAAGCAAGATTTGAAGCTCAGACCCGGCCCCCTGACCCCGCTCCGCCCCCAAGCCAGGGTGAGCTGTGCACACACGTGTGCCAGACAAGCTTCGTGCACGACATGACTCATCTCAGCAACCCCACAGGCACTCCACGTCCCTGTGAGGAGCTGTATCTGTCACTTCAACACAAGCCCCCTCTGCCTCAGCCCACGCAGGGCCCATCCAAAGCCCTGTCCTGATTCCCACCGCCCTCGCCTCCTCCATCTCCTCCACCTGGTGCCCCAGGTGAGGAGGGGGCCTGGCCTCCCTGCCTCTACCCTGGCCTCCCTGCCTCTACCCCGGCCTCCAGCCACACAGTGTCTCCACAGGGTGCTAAGGATCTTCAGGACTGCCCCTGAAGCGTGTCCCTCCTGTGCCCAGATCCCTTCAACAGCAGAAATCTTCCTTGGACCCCAAATCCAGAGTGCCAGCCTGTCCCGGAGGACCCTACTTGATCCGTCCCCCACCCCCTCTGTGGCTGCCACCCTGGCTCGTCCTCAGCAGGGCCAGGCGCACACCAGGCACACTCCTGCCCGGGGTCTCAGGACCCCTCCTGCCCAGGTGCGCAGGCCTCCCCTCTTCCCACTGAGTCTGAACCCAGAGGACCCCTCGCCCCGGCTCCCACACCCTTTCCCCTCCCCCCATCCCCAGCTCCACGCGGCAACACCCCCCACCCCCAGGCCCGTCACCACCAGGTGTGGCAGGGCTTGCTCCACTGTCCTCTACCTGTCCACTACAACATGGCCACCCCGGGCAAAAGCTCATCTGCTCCACGTGGAGCCTCGTGCCCCCCGAGGCGCTCAGAGTGTGAGTGGCGCAGGGCCGGCGCAGCGGGCAGGGTGGCCGCCTTCTCTGTGCGCCTTCTGTCTGCACAACACAGAGCTGAGTGTCCAGTGACACTGGTCCACGGGGACCAAAGTGTCCCAGGCCTGTGCTGCTCAGCGTGGGCAGGATTCGGATGATGGACAGCTGGCTCCCGGGCTGCCCTGTACCCAGCGCGCAGCCAGGACACGGTGCAAGAGGGAGCCACGTGTGCCATGTTCCCAGCCTCCCCCACCTGAGTAAGGGTCCCACAGCCGCAGGGACCCGGGATGGGCCGCCCCCAGCCGTGGTGCGCTTCGGGATCACACGAGGAGCCACAAGAAGAGAACGGGATGTCTCGCAGGGGCCTGAAAACAGACCGAGTCAGCCTCCCTTCGTGTGCTAAATTAAGAATCAAGTCATTCTGTATTTCTCACATCACTGGAAATGAAAAACAGACCCGTCTACCACACAGCAAGCACGCTCGCGAGGGGCCTGACGCCCGAAACACGCTAAATTTGTTTCCAATTACCATGTCGCACTGGAAACCCGGGGAAGCCGGAGGCCCGGTGGGCAGCGATCGGGGTGAAGCAGGTCCCCCAAGGGCCTGGGGCCAGAGGCTGCACCCAGGCCCGCCACCCGCAGTCCAGGGCCTCTGGATGTAGACTCGGACCGCGGGGCTCCCTCCTGGGTAGAGCCCGGATCTGGCCTGCGCAGCCCGCCCGCCCCTCCAGCTCCGTCCACAGAAGCCCTCAGCCTGGCTCAGCAGGCTCCCTCCTCTCTGGTTCCTGCGCCCAAGAGCGACTGAGTCACACAGGAGATGAGCCGGCAAGTCCTGGATCAAACACGCAGGCCTCCCCAGCCGACAGGGCGACCTGGCTGCAGCTGGGTTTCTTTGTTTGTTTTTAAGAAGCCAGACGAGGCCCCGTCAAGCACCTTCCTGCCGCGCCCCGTGCTGAGCCAGGGCGGCAGCAACGTCCAGGTCCAGGCCCTGGAGCGCGGCCTCCAGACTCTCACGGGCACCGCACTCACGGCATCATGCAGGGAGGCCAGCCTGCGTCTCCAGGCCTTGGTTTCCCCCTGTGCGTGGCCGGATGGCGGTGCACTCCTCCGGGCTGTGGGGAGGACCCAGGGTTCTGCGCGGCCCCGGTGAGTGAGTGAGAGCTCACTTCTGTGCACGCTTTCACCTGTGCATGGGTGACTTTCAGCAGTGGGGCTGGGCTGGGGCTCCGTGGCACAGCGCTCGCCTAGCATGTGAGAGGCCCTGGGTTCCATCCTCAGCACCACAGATAAATAAATAAAGGTATAAAAAATTATTATTAAAAAATTTCTATTCTCTGTCTTGGTAGTTGGGAGAAATAATCTCAAAGGATAGCTTTCAGGTATGAAATACAGTGATCTTCAGGTGCACGTAGAACAAAATCCGAAATCCTCATTATGGCCCACAAAACCTGGCCCGTCCATGTCACCAGCTTTATCTCCTCCATCATCTTCCACGTGGTCCAGCCACAGAGGCCAAGTCTATTCCTACCTCAGGGCCTTTGCACACACCATCATCTCAGCCTAGAACACTCCTCCACTGGGTCTTTTCATGGCTGGTCCTACGATGCTCCTGGTCTCTGCCTCGATGCAGGACCTTCTCTCAGTAGCCTGACCAACGCACAGCTCCCCTGGCTCCTGCTTCCTCCTAGGGGCAAGTGTTACCTTACACACTGGCTCGTGGTCTCTATTGCCGTGCTAGAAGCTGGGCCTGCTCGTCACTGCGTCCTGTTCCTTGGATGGTACTGGGCAGGCAGCAGCTATTCAATCTATGTTGGTTGAGTAAATAAAGGAATAGATCCGGTCCCCGGCTCCCTCATGGATCAATAGCCCCGGTGCCCTGAGAAGGCACCTCACTGTGTCTGGCCGGGAGTGCCCAGGTTCGCAGTCTGCCTGGACGCCCGCTCCCCAGCCAGGCTGCAGGAATACGTCTCACCGTGAAGGAGACATATCACACCGGCCAAGTGCCCTGGAAGGCCCAGGAGGAGACAAAGTTGGGCTGGAAAAGTGGAGCTCACAATCCTGAGACTGAGTGGAGGGGACAGCAACTTGGAAATGCTATGGGGACAGCGAGGTGACAGCAAAAGACAAGCAATGTCCCTGCTGCCCACCCGTTCACCCCGAGACCAGACGGGCCGGGCCGAGGAGAGCACCAAAGCAGTTCCCGGGTGGCGCTCAGCACCACCCCGCGGAACAAGGTCCCCACTGTCTGTGGCATCTCCCTGGGAGCAGGAAGGGGAGAGGACCAGACCTGGGGACCGCTGAGGAGAGAAGGAGCATGCACGTGGGACCCCTGCCATCGCCTGGCCCTGACCGTCCCCTGCATGGCCGCCTGTGGACAGATCCTACCGCGCCAGGCCCAGGGCAGCCCCGTCTGGCACCCAGACAGAGGCCCTGGGAAACTGCAGTCGCGCTTCACGTAAACGTCCACCCGAGACGGGGACGTCTGGACGAGGCACACGCTCTGCCTCTCCACTCCCACGGCGGCCAGAGCTGGAAAGGATCCCTCAGGATGCGCAGGAGACCGGCCGGGAAGGTGCGCCCTCCCCGCACAGCGCCAGCGCCAGCGCCACCCTGCGCAGGTCTCTGGAGCCAGACCAAGAATTCTGAGTCACTCCTGCCACGAGGGGGGCGCGAGAGGAGAGGGCAGACGTGATGTGTACCTTTCCGCACTCTATTTTGGGATTTTGAGATCCGATTTCTTGGGTTTCAAAGGGTGGGTGGGAGGCTCTCTGCGTAACGCACCCACTGAGCTCGGCTAGACGGCGGCGGGCGGCCCTGTCGCGACCTGACGGGAGAGGACGTTGGCAGATCAACACATCGCATCACCCGGGAACAAGGAGCCTGTTCTTGTGCAGACCTGGCCCTTCAGCGCGGTGGAGGCCCGGGCCGCCAGCCTGACTCACCTCCGCAGGGAAGGCAGCTCCCAGCCCATCCAGGCTCCTCAGACGCACACTCAAAGCTCAGCGCCTCTCGGGGAGGGGACCCGGGAGCTGATCTTCAGAATAATCAACACACAGCCCTGGGGGGTGGGGGGGGCTGGCAACTCCAGATGAAGGACAGCTCGTCCAGCTGCGCGGCTCCCAGAGCACCCCAGACAGGACCCCTCACAGGAGCGAGGCCACCCCCCCAGCTCAGGAGCCCACGCCCCGGGCCCAGCCACGCCAGGGAGGCCAGCGCTGGTCCACGCAGAGGGCAGAGCCCCCGTGGCCTGCCACCTCCTCGAAGTCCCAGTTCTCGGTACCACTGCATTGGGGATGAGGTCCCAGCACAGGAACCGTGGGGACACAGGGAAGCCACACAGCTGGGAACATCTGGGACCACCACTGACGCACGGTTTACTTAAGACACGGGACTCAGGAACCATCAGTCAGGACCCCTCACCCCCAGCAGTACGGGTGGCCGCTGGGGACTGAGTTGGGGTCTTTGCCGAGTCTCTGTGGGGGCCTGGCCTGGCCCACCCTGGGCGGCCATGGAGCCAGGTAGCAGCACCCTGGCCTCTTGACCCACTAGATGCCAGCAACCAGCTCTGCCCAACTGTGACAACGTGTCCACAGACACTGCCGAGTGTCACTTGGGGGACAAAATCTCCCCAGTGGGACCCACTCTTCAGCGCAGCTCACGGGAGCGGGGAGCGGCTTTCTGCAGAGCGCCTGCGCCCAGGGCCTCCTGTCCATCAGGAGCGCCCACTGCGCCTCCAAAGGACTCCCGACTCCATCCTCACCGCTCCTCCTCCCCTGAGCCCGCTGCCCCCAGCCCTCCCTGGGCCGCAGCACCACACCTGCTCCTCTCTCTGCCCGCCCTCGCCCCATCCTAACCCTCTCCACAAGCAGCAGTAAGCAGAGGAGATCCTGCTGCTCCCCAACTCAACCCCCCCCCACCATGGCCGCCCGGCGTGTGAAGAATGAAACTCACTCCACGCTCTGCGGCCCCGTAGCTCGTGCTGCCCTGGCCACTGTCTGCTGCTGTCCCCTGCGGCTCACTGCAGGTAACCACACAGACAAGGTAGCTGCACCCTGAAGGCCAAGCTCCCCGCCACAGGGCCTTTGCACCTGCAGCTCCCTCCCCCTGCAGTGCTCTGGCCTGGAATCCCACCCGCCTGGTTCCTCACCACCGTTCAAACAGCAACCTCGACGGACCCTTCCGTGGAAAGGCTGTTCCGGAGGACCCAGCACAACAGAGCCAGCCCCCCACTTTCTCTCTGTCACCTATTCCTTCCCCCAAGATGCTCCATCACCGAAAATGACCCTGGGTACAGTTCAACCTCTTGGGGGTCTGTCATTGGTCTCCTCCACTGGACCCCTTCAAGGGAGTCAATAATTAATCAATCCACGCAGCCACAATGACCACATATGACTCTATCGTAAGGAAAGGCCCCCTAAAAACAGCGGCAGCAGCACCTGGCTCAGCACCGGGAGCACCCGCCTGTGGGACCTCAGGGCCTCACGCCCGGGGCTCCCAGCTCTGTGCTCCATCTACGAAATCCAGAGAAGCCAGAGGCCTCGGGGCTCCGCAGAGGAGGAAGCCACGGTCCCACCCACTCATTCCTCACTGACTGCAGAGAAGCGGACCAGGAGCCGCCCAAGTGGCAGGTGCTGGGGCTGCAGGGGGCGGGGCGGGGGCGGGGCTTGCAGGAGGAGTCTCCGCCTCCAAGAAGCAGCTCACACAGGTGGACAGCAAAGGCCCCAGGGCTGCCTCCCCCTGGGACTTACCCGGCTCCTGCCCTCTGGACCTGTCCCAAGCCCCGCCACCCTGCTAAGTCCGAGGGTCCCCTCTGCAGACCACAGGCTGCGGAGATCCAGATGATGAATGAAGGACTCCCCTCCCCACCTTAGCCCCGGGAAACCGTGCTGCCGTGTCTTTAAGGCTATCTGTGGGGATCGCTGCTCTCATCCATTATCCATTCTCCCTTCCTCTGAAATAGGATCGGGTTTATCTCAGGTGGCCGCCAGCCCAGCCAGGAGTCTATACTCGGCCTTCTCCGCACGTGGCCACATTACTAGATGTGGCTGATGAGACAGAAGCAGGACTGCATGAGGAACTGCAGGAAGGCTCCTGACCCAAGCTGAGCTGGGCAGTGGGCCCCTTTGCCCTGTTCCCCTTCCTCCTTGAAACTTAACTGGTTGGAATGGGGACATGAGGACCGTCATTCTGACAATTATTCTGGACCACGAGATGACCTTGAACAGGAAGACAGAAGGCACCAGGATTCCTGGTGACTTCCTCGCTCTTTGGACTACTCATCTCTAGACGTACTTCATAGGAAAATAAATTCTTGGCAGGCGTGGTGGTGTGTGCCTGGGTTCCCAGCAATTCAGGAGGCTGAGGCAGGAGGATCACAAGTTAGAGGCCAGCCTAAGCAACTTGGCAAGACCCTGCCTCAAAAAATAAAAAGGGCTGGGGGTGCGACTCAATAGTAAAGTGCTCCTGGGTACCAAAAAAAACCCCACAGTATCAAAAAGAAAAAAAAAAGGAAACAAATTCTTGGTTGTTGAAGCAACTGCTATTGGGGGTTTTCTGCAAGATGCAACCAAACCCAGCCCAAGAGTCCCACCATGTCATCACCGTCACATCCCCTCCTCCATACCGACGCGCCCTCCTCCTCTGCACTGCACTGGGAATAAGATGCCGGTGAGGGGAGCCTCCCCTGCACCACCCAGGGCAAGCGGCAGCACTCTGGGTCTCCCCGGCTGCGTACAAAACCCTCACGAAAAGTGACTCTTGAGAAGCGGGCGCTGAGCACGTCTGGAAGACGCCGTCCCAGAGGAGAGGCCCAGGAACACCCGGCGTGGCTGCACCAGCCTCCGCCCTGCCACTCGCCCCCCAGGAGGGGGGGGGACTCTGTCTGACACACACGGGGCCACCACGGTGTCGCTAGAAATAAAACTGCTGCTTGCTCTCTGTCTGGTTTCCGAATTGCTTTTTCCTGGTTCGAAGGTGCCAGGCCTGGCAGCTTCCTAGACATCTACAATTCAGGACAGCAAATACTTGTCAAGCCTGTTTACCCAAGAAGCCACTCCAGGGGAGATGTGCACAGCAGAGGGACACTCGGATCACAGCAATGACGAGGACAGCAGCGTCTTCCGTCCCCAGAGCCCGAGACACGGGTCCTGTTACTTCATACAGGAGAAGACGGGACACAGAGAGGGTAGGCAATTTGCTCAAGATCACACAGCCAGGAAGAGAGCAGGTCTGCCCCCGAGACCCGCTTTCTTGACAACTGTGGTCTCTGAAGCGGGAGGAAAGGACACCCACCAACCACGGTCACCAGCCGCTCTCCGGCTGCAGTCCTGGTCTTTTACTGAACTGTTAGTTACAAGACCTTTAATTCCTGTCCTTACTTGCAGAAGTTTATCTCAAAAGAAGCTCCACGTCACCACCTAAGGAGGAAATCAGGACTCCCAGGTGCAAAGTCAAAGGTGTGCATAAATGACACCATCACACAAAGGTGCCACTGAGGTAGTGATCAGTGTTCAAAATGCTGACGGAGGGGCTGGGGCTGGGCTCGGTGGCAGAGTGCTTGCCTGGCACGTGCGAGGCCCTGGGCTCCACCCTCAGCCCCACATAAAGAGAGGTGCGCTGTCCATCCAAACTAGAAGAAACATTTTTTTAAATGCTGATTAGCACAAAGTTACGGGGCAGGCCCTCCTGCCCAGGGAGCCCCGGCTGGCAGGGCATGGCCTGGCATGAAAGTCCACCAGAGAAGGTGCCACACAAGGGCAGGACACGTCGGAGCCCCTGGTGAGAAGCCGCTGTCCCCAAAGCCCAAAGGTCATCATCCTCAGGCTGCTAGAGAGTCCCACCAGGCAGCGCCCACACGGCAGGTGCTCGGCCAGGACTTGCGAGGGTCCAGGGGAAGGACTGCAGAGACGCCCTCTGCCGTGGGCCCAGGAGAGGCCCAGTACCCAGAGGGGGACCCAGAAAACCACCCGGGGCCACATTCTGATGTAGTTTTCAGAACTAAAAGTGGCGATTGCTCATGTAGCCCCCAGGACAGTCTCTGCCTTCCCTGCGCGGCTGTGCCTGCCCCTGTCCCCAAGTCTCCCTGCGCGGCTGTGCCTACCAGGCCCCATGGTGACGGGTACCAGGGAAAAGCCTGGCATGCGTGCTGCCCATTTCATGGCGTGGCTTGCAGCCCCAGTGTGATCTCACTGGCATGGGGCTGGGAAGAGCCGCCACCACCCAGGGGTCCCGACAAGCAGATGTCACAGACGTTAAAAACCTCGGGAGCACAGACTGCGGGAAACGCAGGGGACACTCAGCCACCGCTCTCAGGAGCCAGCAGACACCCCCCAGGGCCAGGGCACGAGTGGCCTCCGTGCACACGGCTCAGGGCACTGCTGTTCCCACAGCCCTGCTGCCCAGGCCGCTCTGGCCCCCGCCTTGCCCACCCACCAGACCCACACCCTCCCGAGCCCCGGGCCTACGCCCTGCCCCTCCTGCCCTGCTGCATGCCACCGCTGCTCCTGTCCCGGGCCCAGATCCCAGGAGCGCCCCGCAACCCCACACTCACGCCCCAGGCCAGAGGACGCCAGGCCCCGCGCTGCGAGGCCCCCCCCAGGTGCCAGGCTGCCCCTCCAAGCCCATCACATGCATCCCCCGCCTGCCAGGGCCAGGGACCTCACGGCCTGAGAGCGGGCACAGTGCAGGGCCTGGGGCTGCACCAGGCCCTGTGAGACTCGGGGCGGCTCCTGGGAGGGGCACAGCGGGCAGGCGAGCGTGTGCGTGCCTGTGCCATCGCGTGTGGCGAGCGACCGCGCTGCCAAGGGCCATCCATCATCCCTTCGCTGAAAAGAGACAACAACGCCCCGCGGCCCGTTTAACGAGAACCACACACAACAGCCCGGAGAAGCCCTCTCCTCCCGCTTCCCTTTCCGGCCCAGGGCCACCGCGCCAAGATAAGAGGCAGCAGCCGTGGACAGTTCAAAGGGACTGCGCGGCCCCAGGACCCTGTCTGTCACCCCCAGGCCCTTGGGAGCCGCCCGCTGGCCCGGCCATTTGGAAGAGGTTCAAGGATCCCACCATTGAAGGGAGGAAGTGCCCCTGGCAGGAGGTGACGAAGCGCCCCTCACGGGATTGCCTTTCAACTGCCTCCAAGTGGCCATCCGCTGCCCGTCAAGGCGGGGCGTGCTCCTTTCATGTGGCCCTGGGCCCTGTCCTCGAGTGTCCGTGTGCGCACGCAGCTGCAGCCTGGGGCCGAGAGCACCACGGCTGCCTCCCAGCCCAGGCCTCGGAGCCACAGGGCAGCTGCGGAGTCACTGGGCCCACCTGCCCTGGCTCTGCCACCAGGAACCAGAAGAGACCCCCGAGGACTCAGGCCGGGGGCTGGGGGTCCACCGCCTGGTCAAGTCCTAACTGCGGAACTCGGGCTGCTGAGCCCAGGAGGTCACCTGGACCCCGTGTGCTTGCCCACACGCAAGCCCGCCCGTGTGTGTGGCTCTGAGGACCAGTGTGGCACACAGTAAGTGCTCAATAAAGGCTCTCGCTCCTCCTCATTGCTCCAAAGCTTGCTATTCCCCCTGGGAAGCTGTGGGTACAGAAAGAGGGCGGGAAACAGCTCGGGGCGCAGGCAGTCCAGCTCTCGGGAGAACACCCCAGGGGGACACAGAGACCCTCCTGTCCTCGGGAGGAGAGGATCCCTTGCTGCCTGGGCATCTGTCCACCCTGGGCATGCGTCCCACTGACCTGGGCCTGGACGGAGCCAGCGACACTGTCTGAAGCTCTAAGGTGGTGGCAACCTGGCCCGGTGCCACAGTCCACTGGGAAATCTGGCTGGGCCACTTCCCTGAAAGGCAGGACAGGGTCCAGAGGACAAGTCCCTCCACCCTGCTGGCCCCAGCTCAGGCCCCAGGCAGGACGCTCGCCCACCGTCCCGGAGGCACACTCTCAGCCAAGCGCCACCCAGAGCAGGCGGCCGTGACCTTGGCGTCCCGGGCCCCTCCTGCACCACCGACCCAGACCCGCCAGGCTGAGGGACACCAGGCTCGCCCACGGGCCCCTGTTCATACCAGGGGACATATCGGGCACCCACCCAGGTACGAGGTGAGGGAGGGACAGGGTCGTGCCCCTGGAGACCTGAGAGCGAGTCCTGGCACGCCCAGGCGCCCAGCAGACTCAACCCTCCTGCAGACCCCGGGGGCCGCCCGAGCCCCCGCAGAGCGGCCGTCCACCAGGCGCCCAGAGGCCCAGAGAGCAAACGTGAGCACCCAGGCTCCGGGCTCCGAAGCACCCAAGTGCGGTCACTGGACACCCAGCCCAGTGTCCCCTGCCGCTGTGCCCGGGCTGCGCCTGCTGCTCGCGTCTCTGAATCTCCCTCTTCCTTTCAGGTGGGCAAGCGCGAGGCCTCGGCTCTCACCGCATCCCGGGGAAGCCCGGGCCCGTCCTCCTCTGGACCCCAAGACTTTCCTGGGCCGCCGCCTTCGGGCCTGCCTGGGCTCCCAGGGTGGAGGGTCCCCACTCCCCAGGCCCAGAGCCGCGAGGGCACAGGGGCTGGAAGCCCAGGACAAGTAGGAGGGAGGGACAGGTCGAGGAGCCACCAGGGCAGGGTCACCCTCTGGGGAAAAGGGACGTCGGGAAACCTCTCCCCAGGACTGGGAGACCCCGACACTGGGCCCAGACTCAGAAGTCCTCCGGTGGCTATGAAAAGGATGGCCACACGCTGTCCCAGATGTGACCACAGATGGGTGCGTCCACCTCCTCTGAGGTGGCCACACGTGGGAACCAGGCCAGCACAGTCCCCAAATGTTACCCAGTTACTTGAGAGGCACCGTGCGGTTTGGGCAAAACCCTCTGGGACCAGAATCCCCGACAGGAGCAGAGGGTCCCCCAACATTCAGGGGTCACACCTGCGATTCCAGCCACTGGGGAGGCTGAGGCAGGAGGATGGCAAGTTCAAGGCCAGACTCAGCCACTTTGCAAGACCCTATCTCAAAAATCAAAAATAAAAAGGGCTGGGGGTGGGGATGGGGTGGTGGCTCCACGGCCGAGCACCCTGGGTTCAATTCCAGCATCTCACAAGACACACAGAGAAAGGGACGGGGGCAGGGGGAAGGGCAGGAGACGCCCATCCGTGCCGAGACGAAGCCGCGGCCGGGCAGCACGGTCTGCCCTACCTGGGGTGGGCCTGCTGGGTCCTGACGGCTTCCCTTTGCCGACTGCAGGAAGGCCACCGAGTCCACAGCCCTCGTCTTTACTACGACAGCCCCAGAAGGACCTGGGAAACCCACCTGCTCCCCGTCTAAGTTCAGGGCCCTGGATTCTGCCACTGTCTGAGTCTGGAGCCAAGAAGGAGCATCTCTGCTGCGGGCTGCGGCGTCGCAGCCCAAGCCAACCCCAGGGCCCGGTGGACCTGCAGGAGGGCCGCTGCTCCGGGATCTCCTTCAGGCCTCGACCGCCCCTCCCTCTCCCCTGGGGTCAGCGCAGACCCCATTCAGCAGGAGGGGGCCAGCCTTGCACTGGGAGGACCTTCTATTAAACGCAGGCCTTCGCCCAGACACCTGGACATTCAAGTCAGGCACAGGTGAGGCTGCTAAGGAGTGGACAGGGCCTGGCCGGCCTGGCAGCCTGGAGAGCCCAGGGCTGGTCCAGAGGAGGACCAGGGCTGAGCCCTGGTCCCGGGGTGGGAAGGGGCCCGTGTGGCAGCTCTTCTGACGGCCACCACCAGCTGGAATCCCGACTCTGAAGGACAGATGTACCTTTTCAGTGTCGTGACCCATGTTGCCCTGTGCAGACCGAGACCCTCCGGTGGACAGAGCCAAGGCTCAGGCACATGGACCCAGAATGCTCTCATCCGTCCTCTCCTCTGGGAAGCAGATTCCCTAAGGCTGGGCGAGCAGGGGCCCCAGACGCTCAGTGCTCCCGCCATGATGACCTCTCCCCCCTGCTCTGCTCCTATCTCAACAGTCAGGACGGCTGAGAGCGTACTGAACACACAGTTTAACCTGCGGCCACCACCACCTCTTTTTTGTAGAGTGCTGTCATCCCACTTTACAAGCACAGAGAGGTAAAGCAATCTGCCCAACGTCACACAGCCAATACAGCGGTCAGGATATGAATCCAGGCCATCTGACTCCGTCCCCTTTCTATTAACTTCTTTGTTAATCTGCACGCCCCCTCCCCTCCACAACTCAATTATTCCTGTCTGAGTTTCTAGTAGCTGAAGAGTTCCCTGAAGGCAAGAACTGGCCTCACACCTCCCCCTTCTCAGGGTACACAGCTGACGTGTGATAAAGGTGTCTTGACCGACTATGAAGACTGCTGCCAGACCTGGCCTCCAAGATAGGAGGCCCCTGGGGCAGAGGGGGTGGTCCCACCCACGCTGTGCTCGGCAGCTCAGCTGGGTATGCAGATGGGTTCAAGAGAGAACTGAGAAACGGGCGGGGGCTGCCCCAAGCAGGACTCACACCCAGCCCCCAACAAGCCACAGCTCTCCAAAAGCCCAGCTTCTCTCTGCTGATGCGCTTCCCAGGCTGTGTCCGCCCAAGAAGAGGGCGGCAGTCCCCCTGCCGAACCGCGTGGGCAGCCCCGGCCCCCAGTGTGGGGGCACTGGGTCACCCCCTCTGCTGCCCGGCCAGAACCTCCGGAAGCCTCCCCAAAACACCCAAGCAGAGCGGGGGAAGGGCCGTTCTGAAGATGCACGTGGGGTGCCCTGGGGCCGGCCTGCCAGGGTCCCCTGTTTGTCTCCCCCAGGACCCCACCCTGAGGTTCCCCGTGTAAGCCTGAGCTGCACTGAAGACCTGCCTCCGCAACTGTGCCCGGGCTGGGTGCTCGTGCCAGGTGCTCACACTGGGTGCTCATGCTGGGTGCTCATGCCGAGTGCTCGCTCTGGGTGCTCATGCTGGGTGCTTGTGCCAGGTGCTCATGCTGGGTGCTCATGCTGAGTGCTCATGCTGGGTGCTCGTGCCGGGTGCTCATGCTGGGTGCTCGTGCTGGGTGCTCGCCCCTCCGCATCAGCCTCCCAGAGGGGCTCGGCCCCACCGGCCGGGACAGGAAGGAGCTGGGGACCCGGGGCTCCTCGGGCATGGTGAACAAGCCTGGCGCCTGTTCAGGGCCGGCCCAGGACCCCCACCTCGCCCAACCCCAAAGCTCTGGTTCAGAGTTAAAGTTAGACACACGCAGAGCGGAGCCCCCAGGGAGCTCGCCGGCCACAATGGTCTCTTTGACAGGGAAACCACAGGGGAACACCCACAGCAGGCTTCTAGATTAAAAAAGGAAAGTGAAAAATAAGAGGGTTTCTTCTTCTTCTTAATCATTAAAACGCCAGCTTGCGCCTGCTCCATCCAGTCACGCCCCTGGCTGGCCCCGGGCAAGCCCTGGTCACTCTGACCACAGAGACAGGCGCGGGGCAAGCTCAGGCGCGGAGCGCGGCCCCCGGGTCCCCGTGAATCATTCTCACTTCCTTCCTCGGCTTCCCTCCGCACAGGAAAGCCACCGCCTGCGTCAGCACACCCAGCGCCCGACTCCCAGGGCCCCGCGCAGCCAGAGGCCGGGGAACGGGCCCCCGAGGGGACCGTCTGTGCCACGCGGAGAGCAGGGTCCCTGGCATCTCCTGCACCTCGGACACTCGTCACTTCTTTGTGTGAGGAACATTCTAAACCTTCCTGGTGGCCATTTTGAAATATTCGGGGCTCCACTTCCTCATTCGTAAGATAACAGGACCCGACGGGCAGGGCTGCGTGGGCAGCACGAGCTGGTGCAAGCTGGGACCTGGGTGTCCCTGGCTGTCACACCTGCCCGGTGACACTTCCCTCCAACTCCTGCTGGCAACCACCCCATCCTGGCTCTCGGGCTGGGCTGCATCCCGACAGCACGCCACCTCTCTGAGCCTCTGCGCGGTCATCTGCCAGGTGGCGGCAGTTCCCACGGGATGAGGCAACCGGGGCACAGCAAAAGGCGTGGCCCGTGGGAGCTGAGGACCTGGGAGGGGAGACGGGAGTCAGGCACAACAGCGCTCAACCCATTCCTAAGTCCCCTTCCGGCTCCATCAACGTCTTAAAAGGGAAAAGAAACAGAAAGCTTCAAGTTCAAGTTCAAGTTCAAGTTCAAGTTCCCTGAAAGAGCAGCCTGTAGCCACCACACTGAAGGCAGTTCACACTGAAGAGAGGCCGGAACTCCCACCTCAGGTCCTCAGGTGAGCAGAGCTGGACGCAGGCACCTCCACCAGGGATTCCAGGTCACAGTGTCCAGTGAGCAGAGGCCAGGAGCACACAGACTCACCTCAAGAGGCGCAGAGGCTCCCACAGCTCAGAGAGGAAGAGCACAGAGGCTGAGGCTGCACAGCAAGGTACAGGCAGAGGAGGAAGCCCACGATGCCCCCCAACCCCGCCCCGCCATCCTGAGCAGTCGGGCTGGTTAGGGGACTCGAGAGCAAGGAACCCACCCAAGACAAAGGGAAGAGCCCACATGGTGGCACAGACCTGTGATCCCAGCAACTCGGAGGCTGAGGCAGAAGGATGGCAAGTTCAAGGCCAGCCTCAGCCACTTGGGGAGGTCATAAGAAACTCAGTGAGACTCTGTCTCAAAAATTTAAAAAGGGGTCAGGCAGGTCATGTCAATGAGCAGAACAGCCACTGCAGAGACTGAGGGCTCCGTCCCCAACCTAAAGACACTCAAAAGTCGATTTTTTTCCTCTCTCTCTTAAGCAGTGATGCCTCCCGGCCGCTGCTGGCTTGTCTAGCACATCTGTGCAGATGAGCACGAGAGCCCACTTCCTCTGTCCCTTCAGCAGGTACGTGTCAGAGCAGCCTCTCAATAAGTACCCAAGGGAGACCGGCACCCACATGATCTGCAAGGTATGGCACAACCCAAGCAGCTGCACCCAGCGACACACACAGCGTTCCCCGGGCCACCAAGGTCCCCTGGCTGTACTCTATGGTCTTATAAAAAGGCCCAGAGACGTCCAAGCAAAGCTCACGTAGAAACCAGAAACCACACTCGGTGTCCACACCCAGCCCCGGTGTTAGGCCCGGCTGGCTCCTTCCTCGGCCGCGGCGATGCTCAAGATGGACACCCAGCAAGCTCCTGCCAGGCCCTTTACACTGGCTGCTCCCGCTCCTCCAACATGTTTCTCCTAATAAAATGACACTTCTTACTCCCTTCGCTACATTCAAAATCCTCTTCAGGGCTCTGTCCGACAGGCAGAGGAAGGACAGGAGGCGGACGTGGGAGAGCAAGAGCGCTCGGAGGCCTGCTTCACGTCACTCAGGGTCACCAGGAGAGCCCCAGGGTTTACACACGTCCCCTGACGAGGTTCCCCAGGCTGCGTCGGCCAGAGCAGCAAGAAGCCAGCGCCCCGGGGACCAGGAAGGGGCAGCTGCCCAGGTGCCGGGGAGACCTGGGAGCCATGCCCCTCACACCTCCAGGCCCACCTGCACCTCCCAGAATTAACCAATGGACAGAACCAGGGCACCCAGCACCCACGGGCTGGTCTTGCACCCCCACCCCCACCCAGGCCCAGGTGGACACCTTCCCCTTGTCCACGTCACACTCCCTGGTGTGAGGACAACCTGGGCTGAGGTCAAGGAAGGTGGGCAGGTGCCACCACTGTCTGCACACAGGTCGGATTGTCCCCACCTGTGCGAGGGAACTAAGCCCCCAGAGGACATCTCAGAGGCCAGGGCAGGTCACCCGGGAGCATCAACAGCAGCCCAGGGTCGTGACAGTGTACCTGCCCCTAGGTGGCCACTGCACCAAACACCGGGGGGGAAGGATGCCAGGTGCAGGGGACACCGCCAGCTGGCATGGACAGGATTCATTTCATGAATATGTCAAAACACTTAAGGTAACACTGAGAGCCCCTGCACCTGGAAAGTCACCTCAGGGTCATTAGAGTCTGGTTCTTGTTTGTGGCCTAAGAAGGTAAGAGTGCGAGCTTCTGAGTGAGGCCACTCAGGGACAGCTCATGGTTCACCCACTTCCTGTTGGCCGTAGGCTAGTTACCTGACCTTTCTGTGCCTCTAAGCATTGCCTAGGAACCTCAGGAGGACTAGACCCACTCACACGTGGACAGCACTTAAGGCAATGCCCAACCTGACTTGGTAAAGGCGGCTCCCACCCGGGGTCATCTAAATACCCTGTTTGTCAGTCTCAACAGGAGGGCAGGGGCCTGGTGCTGAGCGTCGGGAAACGCAGGCTAAAGGGATCTGGCCAGCACAGGTACACGGTTGGTTCCCTGTTCATTTCTCCTGTGTTCAACAAGAAAAAGTAAGAATCCAAATAAGAATCCAGGGAACCAGGCACACAGGAGCGTGCGTACGTATTATATATACTCACATCTGTTTATATATAAGGTGTATGTAACTTACGGGAGTTGGTGTCTGTGCACGTTTGCAAACCCATGCTAGAGTGCTCGGAATCGGCTCCCCCGAGCGCAGGACTTGGGGACCGTCCAACACATGCAAATGGCTCAGCCAAGGTGCCCCCAAGATGGGCTTTGAAACATCTCCCTCCTGTTGGGGCTGCATCCGCGGGCCTCCCGAGGCTGTTCCTCACCTGTGGGCCCGGAGGCTCACCAGCCCCACGTCAGGGCAGTGTGTGCGGGGACAAGGCTGTCACAGGACACCCTCCAGAGAAGACAGTGCTCACACAGGCCTGGCACGGCCTGGCCCTCATCCTTCCTGGCTGGAGCGGGCGTGACATCAACCCTCCCACCCTTTTAAAAAAATCCTCTCAGGATGATTCAGAGGAAAGAAAAATAAGAAACAAGGTATGTCCTGGCCCGGGGAGGGGCCCTGTCTCAGCCTTCACTGTTCTAACTACACCTCTGCAGACCCCACGAGGCTGGCTTCCATGTCACCCCCCTGAAGAGCAGTGTGACCAGGCACAGCCACTTGGGTCCTCGGAGCCGCAGCTCCCTCGTCTGTAAATGGGGCCAACAACAGCACTGCAGGCCGCGGGCGGCCCCGGGCACCGGGCTGGCCTCATGTGGAGGAGGCTTTGGGCTGCACTGTGCACAGAAGGCCCTGTCACCTTCCAAAGCCGGCACACGGGACCAGCTCAGCCACAGGTGACAACGTGCTCCCTGGGAAAGCCACTCAACACCTCTAAGCCTGGTTTCCTCTTTCACAAAGCAGGACATGGGGGCCTGCGCCGTTCCATGTATGTGACGTGCTGGTCACAGAGAAAGATCAATAAAGAGACGTGATTGCTGCCAGGGACTGCCACCAAGCCTTGGCCTTCAGGGAGGCTCCGAATGAGGAGCTCCGACATCCACCTGGCCCATGGCTGCCACCTCCCTGCCCATCCCCCACAGTCCAGGTCTAGCGTCTGGAGTCTCCTGCAACCGGATTAGAAAGTGCTGCATAGCCCAGAGGCCATGGCCATGCCCACCAAGCCTGCAGGGCACCGGGAGGCAGCGGGGCCAGCGGGGGACTCCAGAGCACCTCACTCACAGCAGCCACCTGTACCCAGCTCAGGGCAAGATGGCAAGGGACCTCTGGAGGGCTCCCAGGCATGGTCACAGTCCCCTCGCTCTTGTGGCACATTGCGACTAACAGGTGCTTGGAGATCCACAGCAAGCCCTGCCTCCTGCCACTCAGGCAGCATCGAGGTCCTGCATGAAGAAGGTGGGAGCCAAGGTAGCCAAGTCCCGGCTCCGGGTCCACCACCCGAGGTGCAGGGCACCAAGTGCTTCTCTAAGCTGCTGCGGAGGAACCATCCTGAAGCCCCACCCAGCTCAGCTCCTTACTGAGGCCCCACATGCACTCCTGTGCCCCAGCTCTGTGCCCAGGCTGCATGCAGGGTGGCAGGGGACAAGCAGAGGCACAAAGGGATAGCGGGGGTGAGTGGGAAGGAGACGGCCCAGGAGCTAAAAGCCATCCCCGGGCTGTACTGCCCACTGCCACCTGACCCAGGGCAGGTCACTTCCCTGAGCCTCTCCACCCACCTGTAAAGGGGAAGAGTCAGAGCCCGACTCCCGTGGGGTCACGGGACGGAATCCGCCTCACAGGCAACACCCAAGCATGTGAACAAAGGACCTCGGGAGAGCTGGCCACCGGCCAGACTGGGTCGGCAAAGCCAGAAACAGCGTCACAGGCTCGGGCTGAGCTTCGCCATTTGGCCACCTCCCTCAGCAGAACTACCTTGGCCTGGGACTGCTCAGCGCCCAAGATCCCCGGGGCACCTGGGTTCGGCACCCACCACTCCTGGCAAAGCAATCTGAGAGACGGGCTCCTCCTCCTCCTCCTCCTCCTCACTGCAGAGCTGCAGCCCCCAGGCCGTCCCGAGCCCCAGGGCGCTCCCTGCCTTCTCCCTGCATTTCCCTGATGTGGCCAGACCGGCTCAGGGTGGGCGCTGCCTCCAGAAGCCTACGCCCAAATCAAGCGCTGTCACCGCCAGCTGGGGGACAGGGGTGACATCAAGGCAAGCTGCCTAGCTGCTCCGTGCCCCAGTTTCCTCGTCTGTAAGATGAGCGCAGTAACCCTACCGCCCACTCTGCCTGTCATCGCTGGGAAGACAACTAGGTCACCCCGAGGGGCGCGCTCCTGTCCTTGGGACACGCCGCCCTGCACTGGGCAGCGCCCAAGGCTCGTCTGTGGGACAGATGACGTTTCCTGCACGTTCTCACTGGCTGCCGGGAACATGACCAGGCTCGGACTCGGTCTCTCTTTGGGAACAACTGTTGCACCAAAATTCTGGAAGCTTTCGGCTTTCCGCCCCCATCAGGAGGAGGAGCTTCGCGGAGGTTCACTCCCTCGCCACGTTCCCACGTGGCTGCAAAGCTCCAGCGCCCCACCTGGGGGCGTGCTGACGGGCAGAGGAGTGGGCATCATCTGCCTGCGCATGCGCGGCCTCTCCGTCAGCAACCGCGCCTGCGCCGCTGCCCACTGGGCACCTCTCCTCCGCCTGCTCGCCCCGGGAACAGCACGCTGGGCTGGAGCCCGTGCAGGGCTCTAACGCATTTTAACTCAACCACCAGGTTCTGATCAAGGGCCTGGTAAGAGGAGAGGATGATGAGGATGTGGGGAACAAATGCCCCCCACTTAGGGGTCCTCCAAAAATCCCATGGCCCCCGCCTGCCCTGCTAAGCCTCGTCCATCCTTGACTTTCGGTGAAAAGGCCGGCTCGAGTCACCTCCTCCGTGTGGAACCAGGAGGAGTCTCAGTAGAGAGGGGCAGGGTAACTCGTCACAGGGACCCTGCCTTCCCCGAGGCCACTCGGTCACAGTTAGATGAGAACCTCTTGCTCCCAGCGAGGCTCAGAGACCGCGGCCAGGCCAACTTACCAACTGCCCTGAGTCCAAGCACTTCTCGTGACTCCCAGCCAGCCCAGCAGCTGTCCCCCTAGCCTGGACCCCTGGGCCACCTCCTCTCTCCACTTCCTCCTGGAGTCTGTTGTCCTCAGCAGGCAGCCAGAGGGTCCTGCTGAAACCTCCCTCACAGGCACGGTCCCCTAAGTGTGCAAGTCCAGTCTCCCCCTGCGCCCTGTCCCACGTGGCCAGACCGCTCCAGACTGCGCCAGCTGGGCGCTGGTGGTCCCCAAGCCTGGAGTCCCTCCGCCAGGTTCCCTACTTCTTTTACTCCCTCTCCTCCCTCTGGGGATGTCACCTCCTCAGGGAGGCCTCTCTGGCCACTCCCTCCTCTTGCCCCGTAGCTTCTTCCACGGGACTTCTCCCGCTCCAACCACTATTGGATCCTCTGACGTCTCAGAGGGACAGGGACTCCGTCTGCTCCCCACGCGCTCCTGGTACATGGTAGGTGCTCAGCAAAGACTCTGAATAAAGGGCTGAATGGGTGATTGACCGGGACCTTCTCAGGACACCCCTCCCCCTGTTCCCCTGTCAAAGATGGAGCCCCTGGGTCCCAGCTCACTCCTGGGTCCCGCCTTCCAGAAAGGCCCAGAGAAGCTGTGCAGAGGCCAGCTCAGAGCTGACCAAGACAGACGAGCCTCAGCAGGACCTGCTTCCTGTCGCCTGTCCTGAAAGGAAGGGGGGGGCAAGCGCCCCAAGCGCAAAGTTTCATCCAACAGAAGCCAGCGACCGACCAGCAGCCTGAGCAGGACACTCCCCCAAGGTCCAGCTTCGCCTTGGGAAGAAAAAGGCCTGTGAGCTCGCCTCTGCCCCTTCCCAGATGGCACTTAAAGTGGCCCGTGGGTCGTTCAAAAGCTGGAGCCCACAGGAGGGGCCTGGGCGCCCAAAGTCCATTTTACGCCAGGAGACTTTCCCAGGCTGCTGGGAGGCAGTAGCCTGGACAGGTGTGCGGCCACTCCTCACCCGGCACCGCTCACCACTGCTGCCCGGAGAGAGAGGCGGGTCCTCCACAATCTCAGCATCTGTTCAGAGTCGAGCATCATCCCGGAGGTCAGTGCCAGAGCTCAGTGTGTCGAACTCTCGCTGTTCGCTGCCTGAGAGGACCGTCCCTCTCACTCCCTCAGGGCAAACGCCCCAGAGTGGGAGAGGCCAGGAGAAGGACGGAGGAAGACCGACAGACCACCCTCTGCCTGCAGACTGTGCTTACGGGGCTTGGAGGTGGCCGGAAAGGATGGGGTGACAATGGTGTGACCCAGGCCGCCCTCCGCTGGGCTATTATCACATCCCAGAAGCTGAAGAGCTGTGGGACATTCGCAGCCCGACCCCGCAGAGCGGCTCTGAGTGAAGGTCTGTCTACCAGAGCCCCACTGACCACGCCCGTCCTGGAGCACGAACAGGAGGGCTCTTTGGAGACGAATCCCTTTTCCCTTTCGCATTTGGTACCTACAGACCCATCAGGCCAGGGAAGTAAGAGCCCCAGGCTCCCCAGAAAGAACTGCAGGCTCCTTCTGGCTCATGAGACTGACAGCTGTACAAGAGGACCTGCGAGAGTGGACCTTCCCGGACTGGATATTGCTTAAAAGTCCTACAAATAGAACCTGTCTCGTACCTCCCTTTCTATCTGGAAAACCTTGAAGTAGCACATTTCTTGGACATGAACTTGAGGGTATTTGGAGCACAGCCCACGGGGACTGAACAGCGCCACCCCCTTGAGATGAGGCATACACTGGTATGCCCTGCTCCCCACCGCTCCCCATTGCCCCCCACGTGGCCAATTCGGTCACTTCCTTTCATCGCCCAGTACCCCGGAGCCTGCCGGGTTGTGAGCCTGTTTACCCAGGGTCTTCTGTGGTTCTCTCCTCAGTCCCCTGCCTCTAGACTGAGGTCGCCTGCCACTGAAGGTGTACAACGTCCTTGAGCCCTCCAGTGACGGAGCAGGGGGGCCCGGGCCTAGGGTGCAGCTGAGCCCGCCAACCACCACCTCCGGTCTGCACGGCAAGGACAGGCCCTGCAGTTCCCCAGACACAGCTCTTCCCTGCCTCAGGGCCTTTGCTTGCGCTGTGCTGTGCGGGCCACTCTCCACCCAAAGACACAGGTGGACAGAGAGGCGGGGGGGACACCATTCATCTCTCTCTGTGGGCTGGATCACCTGCGTCAGGTCCCAGCTGGCGAGTCACCTCCTCAGCAAGACCGTCCCTTGAAAGCAGGTCTTCCAAGTATCATCTCTTTACGGGTCTTGTTGAGGCGGTCACCCCGAGTTGTGAATCCACCGGATGGGCCCCTAATCAGCTGTCGCATCTTCCCTTGAGCCCAGGCGTCGGCCAGCAAGCCCACTCCAGGTCACTTTCACCCAGTCTCGGGCCTCCCTGAAGCACCCCAGGCTCAGCGACACCCAGGCCCCAGGTGCACCTGCGCAGCAGCCCCTGAGCTCCACCAGGGCAGGGGCTGTGTCCACCTCACTGTGCCGGCCACACGGCAGGTCCTCCACACTCACCCGGACTGAGTCATGAGAGCTAAAAGCATTGCAGGTTTTTGATCAAACTTTCATCCCAAACCAAGGGGTGCTCGGAAAAAAGAGGGGAAAGAAGAACAGCCGAGCGCGGCCCATGGGGAACATTTTCGATTTCATGTTTAGAGAGAGAAAGAATGACACGGTCTCAGCTCATTTCCTTCTTATATAAAGAGGAGCTTAAAACCACTAAGCATGTGAAGGAAAAAAAAAAGTGAAGTTCTACAATGTGACAGATAAAAGGGAGAAGGGTGGGGACCAGTCACCAAGGAGAGAAGAGGCCGCGGCCCTACAGCACAGCGGGGACCCAGAGGGCGGGGAGTCCCAGACAGCCGCCACAGAAGCACCAGCAAGGGACACTCGGGGCGACGCTGCCCCTCGAGGACAGAGAGGGTGGGCTTTGAAGATTTTTAGAGCATACCACGGGTTTCCAAAGGTATAGGCCAGGAGGGAGAGAGTCCTTGGAGACCACGAACTTCAGATGCAGAGGGCGGGCATCTTTTGAACTGTGCACCCAGCCCGCTCCCTTCTCTAGAACTCTCCATGGCCCCAGTCCCCGACGTATGGTGCAAAAGCCCTGCAAAACCCGGCCCTTGTCACTCCCAGCAGAGCGACAGAGCCCCGGGGCACTGGCCCAACAGCCCCTGCCCTGCGCCCTGGGCCGGCGGCTGGCATGCTGCCAACGGAATCTCCCTGAGAAGCAGGACTTGGGCCCCCGAGGGCTGGTGCCGGCTAGACGTGGGCAGCATGTGAAACTGCAGGGATGGAGGGCTGCCTGCGGGGAGTCGGGGCGGTCCGGAAGCTGTGAGCCATGCTCCCGCCCCTCCGACCAGGGACAAGCGGCCCACCCCAGCCTGTCTAACCAGGGCCTGCTGGGGCGGCTCCAGTGAGGACGGGGTAAGTGGACACGTGCACCACACTCAGAAGACGGCCTCGCACATGGTGACTGCTCTCTGAGGACTTCTTATCATCTTGTGGCTCATGAGGGTGAGAATTTCCGGCTGCTGGGGCTGGGGGTGCAGCTCTTGTCCAGCACGTGGGAAGCCCAGGGCTACCCCCCGAATTCACGAGAAAAAATAAAAATAAAAGCGCTCTCGGGCTTGTTCATACCAATCCCCAGAATCTGGCACTGCATCCGGTCCATAGTAGGTGCTCAACAAACATTGGTAGCACGATCAGTGGATGAGCCTAGCACACAGCCTGGAGCCTTGGGAAGAGCCTCCCAGCGCTCATCCCTGTGAAGCAGTCAAAGCGGGTCTTCAGAGCCTGAACCAGACCATGTGTCTCTCCTGGTCTCCTCCATGGCCCTGGCCTTGCCTGCTCTGCCCCTTGCCACTTCTCTTCCCTCCCCTCTGGCCCTTTACGCTCCAGTTACACTGGAATCCTCAAGTTCCTCTGGTGTGGTCTATTTCCCTCTGCCCCTGGGCATTTGCACATGCTGCTGCCACATGCATCCACAGCCCGGTCTCTTCCCCAGAGACTCTTAACTGATGTTCTTCCCTCCATTGCATTAATGCCTCTGTTTTACATGCCCAAAGCTCCATGCACTTTTTCTTCATGCCACCTGCTGCAGCTCATAACCCTACCGTTTGCAGAATTATTCAGACCAAGAGCTCCATGGGAGACCACACTACTTTTTCTTCCTTCAGCAGCAAGACCGTATAAGGCACGAACACAGTGTGTGCTCCACAGGTACTTCTGGGGAGCAGCCGCTCGTCCAACGGACTGGCTGAGCCAACAGACCCTGGGCCCACTGCCCACAGCGGGCCTCTCCACCAGACCTCCCGCTCTGGTTCTATGTGACCTCCGGGAACCTCTCAGAGATTCCCCTTCCCCTGATCTGCCCTGAAAGAGGCTCTCTCCGTGTTGCCACAGAAGCGTTGACTCGAATACACACGTCGCAGCAGCCTGCAGGACCAGGGGTCCCCCCAGATCACCAGTGGTCGGGAGGCTCTGAAGCCAGCTAGCCTTCCCACCACAAGAACTGGCAAAGGACCAAAGTGCGGAAGAGCCAGCCCTCGCCCACGGAGACCCACGGAGGAGAGCGCAGCGCTAAGACGCGGCAGCATCAGACTTAGGAAGAGCAGCTGCCAGGGTCTGTAAGTTCTTCTCACTGTCACACAAGTCCTTAGCCAGAGCACACACCCCAGGAGTCTATGAAGAGTCTTAGTCTGGGGGCTTTTGTCGTCTGTCTGTCTGTCTGGGCTCCATTCCTATTACAGTTTCTTTCTTTCCTTTTTTTTTGCGGGGGAGGGGAGGGGATACTGGGGATTGAACTCAGGAGTATTGGACCACGGAGCCACACCCCCAGCCCTATTTTGCATTTATTTAGAGACAAGGTCTCACTGAGTTGCTCAGCACCTTGCTTTTGCTGAGGCTGGCTTTGAACTCACGATCCTCCTGGCTCAGCCTCCCAAGCTGCCGGGATGACAGGCGAGCCCACTGCACCACTGCACTTGTTACGGATTCTCATTAAGCAGCTCTGCAGGCTCAAGAACAGCTCTCAGGGTGCTCGCCACACTGTACATGAAGAACCAACTTCCTGTCACAGAATATTTCCACTTTAAGGCAAATTAAAAAAAAAAATAGTGACATTCATTTAAATAGATCGAAGATTCTGGTTAACTCAGCTGGTTGGTGGGCACCAGTGGTAGTCCCTGGTTAACCAGACTATATAATTAAGATTATTTCAACTCTAATTCTTTTGGAGGAAAAAGAAAACAGGTCTATACTTACTTGAGGGGAAAAAAAAATCAGATTGAAAACCACAGACATAAAGGATACTAATTAGGAAAAGAAAAAAAAGGGAAATGCTCTCGTGGTTGTAAAGTTTTTAAATCCTTACAAACTACAGGTTCGCTACAGCACCAAGCATGTAGGTACACAGTCCCAGAGGTTGTGAATAGGAAAATACACAACAGGCCATCCACCAAAACACTAGTCTCCGTCACTTTAGAGAATGTCGTTTTAATTCTTCCCTTTTTGTGTGTATTTTTCAAGCGTAAATCATTTTTCCTTGATAGACTCACATCTGAGACTCAAGATGACGACACCAGGAACCGTCTGCCAGCACCAACCTCTCCAAAGCTCTAGCTGCCTCTCACTCAGAAGAAAAAGGGAAGACTTCTCCCCGGACAGAGGATCCCCTTTATCGTTATCGAGCTCAGGAAGGTTTCCTCTTGCCCCCGCGGGCCGGCCGAGCGTCTGACAGCGATCCAACCTCAAGTTTCTCACCCCTCACGAGAGCAAGAGGCTGAGACCCGAATGTCGGCCAGCCGCACAGCCACAGCAGCGGCTCGGCAGAAGCGAACCACCTGGGACACACGCGGGAGGCAAAAGCAGGAGAACGCGAGTCCATACCTGAACCACAGGGTGGCCTCCTGTGGGGGCTTTGACGGCCCCTCGGCTGCCCTCCGTCTCATAGTGGGCCCGGTGATGTGGCTTGGGCTGCACCTCAATCCGCAGCTCATAGGAGCCCGACTGATTGGAGAGTGGCCACTCGAGGGGCGGAAGGGACGCGGTCACTGGGATGCTGGAGGAAGAAAAGCAATCAGTCACGGGTGTGGTAAACCAGAATCAATCCCCTTGTACAATAAACATAAATGGACCCTTTTTTTTCCCCCTGAAAACTGAATCCGGTGGATTATGAATTAAAACGGTATTTGAAGGGCCACGTGTTGCTTGGATATGACAGCGGCTCATTAGGACGCAGAGCTTTTCCTTTGCTTTCTTGTCCATCCTGATGAGGACATTGTGACCGGCCTCTCAATGCATGAGGCCAGTGGCATGCTATGTTAGTTCTGTTTCTAACCACGCTCCTCACTGCTGTCACTGCTTCTCCTCTGGGGACTTGGAAGAACAGCACCTCCCACCTCTCAAAAACACCCCTTTGCAAAGATGCGTTCCTTTTTCAGAGGGTTGACGTAGGAGAAAGAATATTTAAGTGGCAATCAGGAGAGCCACACGTCATGAACGTGCCCTGGGCCTTTAAGCAAGAACTTCACCTCCCTTATTCCCAGTCTCTAGAACCACGTGGCACACATGCTGGCCAGCAGCTGAGAGTTCTCACAGCTCCTCCTTCTACCCGAGATGAGCTCGAGTAAACGTGCACTTGGGGAAGAGGCCATTCCCAGCCATGGTCATGACTTATGAGGTCAGTGAGGAATGGGTCCTTGGACCACAGAGATGCCCTGATATTACGTGGGGCGTGAGCCTCAGTAACAGGACTGGAGTTACAACCCAGTTCAAATCCCAGCTCCACCTCCAGCCCTAAGTCGGAGCCTCTGCTGCCCTAGACCTTAGGGTCCTCCCTTGCAAAGTGGGGACGTGGAGATCACATAAAGAGCATGACACAGAAGGTGCTGATGAACGTTGGCTGTCATCGTTTTTCCCGTCACACATCGTATGAGTCAAGCAGTTATCTCCAGGAGACCCTCTGCCACGGACATGGCAGCGGCCACACAGATACCACCGAGGAGGCCTTGGTGGGCATTGCCTTAAGTTTAATTTTCTTACAGAGTCTCAAGAGCACCGGGTACAGCAGCACTTGACAGACGTGTAGAATGGCATCACTAAAGAGCTGACTGAGGTCTTGAAGATTGGCTGGAACATCCCTTCCATCTCAGAGAACGCGAAGGCGCTTCCCCAAGATCACAGGTCAGGACGAGGACAAGGCTCCGTTTCCAGTCTCCTGACTCCAAGGCCGGGACATCAGGGCTCGCTGCCTCTTACCTTGCTAATTTATTTACAATAAATCCAAGACACTCTCATTGACAGCGTGTCTCTAGAGCACCGGACGTTTGATATCCCATTGATCTGTGAATCTGTAGTGGTGGGTGGAAGATGCATGTGGGATGGGCAGGAAGGTGACTGAGCAAATGCACACCTTTATTTCAAAGGAGGCCTGAATACTCTTGCAGTCTTGGAGTGGCCAAGGCCAAGATTTGTGCCCCTGTGTCCCGATTCCTCGTGCAGGACAGAAACCCTTAAACTGATCGGCGTATTCTTTCCCACTGAGCTTAGGGCTGTGAGAAGCTGGCATTAGCAGAGGACTTAGTTAAGCACCTGCAATGAAGCCAGTTCCTCCCTCCTCTGCTTTCTCAGTCCCCAGGGGAGAAGGGCAGAGGTGGGAGCACACCCCCACGGGCTCCCTCAGTGCCAGAGCCCAGCCGAAACATACACTCCACATTGGCACTATCCCGTACTATGCAAGAAAGCCTCCCCCGTTCCTCCTACCCAGACGCCTCCTGGGCCTCATGACCCCCAGTGTTAGGGTGTCCAAAGGACCTTTATTTCCACCTTGTGACAAAACCAAGAGGCCTTCAAGCTTCTGCATGGAGCCACCAAGCCACACGTGTCGGACGCTCTTACTAACTGCCAGCGTGTACGCAAGTGGGAATGTTTTAAAGTTTGCAAAATAAGACCAAAAAACCCCTTTAGTCCTACACTAATAGCTAAGATTCACTGGAATACCCACAAGTTCCACTTCATAATTCTGAAATAGGGTCTGACCCTGACATGGACTCCTAAGCAGTGGACCCCTGGAGTGGCCTGCCCTCCTGCACTTCAATCCCAGGCTCTCCCGAGTGTCCTCAGCTGTCTTCCTGAGACCAAGGTCACCAGGAGCTTCTCCCTGGAGGCTCCATTCTCTCCATCCCACAGAACATTTCTGCCAATGTCTCATCGGCTGGAACAGGTGGGGTGTTGCTCGGGACTAAAGGACTCCGACCCTCAGAGCCTCTGAGATCAGGCTGCAGAGATGGAAGGGGAGGGTTTACCCAGGATCAGGTCTCAGACCTATCAGTTCGCATTTCAAATCCAAGTTCCTCCCTCTCTGGGCCATCAATCAAGTCGTGGTTTGGAAACCGATCTGTAGCGGGGAAACCAGCACCAGGGACCCCAGGTTCCAGTTCCCAGCTCGGTCACCAACTAGCTGGTAACGGTGCGCGTGTCACTGCTCTGCTGTGAGCCCAAGTTTCTGTCTGTACCAGGGCCTGGCCTTCAGGGCATTTCCTAAAGTGGCCCTGAAAATCTTCAGGCACAGACCTCAGGGCGCTGTCACCACTGGCCTTTGAAATCACTGCCCACTCTGCCCACCTCGAAGGCCCTGAGAAGGCCTGCAGGGGCCCCTGGGAAACCCCTCTTCCAGGAAACACCAAGGGACCCACTGTGGCCCTGCCGTCCGCAGAGCCTGCTCTGGAGGACTGCCACCCCGCACGCTCCCTGTGGTCAGCTTTGGTTGGGTGTAGGACTGAGCAAAGCCACGTGGGCAGGGTCCCTAGCCACCCTCATCCCCGCGTCAATCAAAACAGCTCTACCAGGGTGCGGTGGCTCTGTGGCCGAGGCTCACCGGCATGCACAGGGCCCTGCGTTCCATCCCAGAACCACGAAACATAAACAAATAAATAAATACAGCAAAACCCCAGCTCTACCTTGACCCACCGTGACTTTCAACTCATTCTTTTATTTGGGAAAACTAAAAGGTTTCCATTTGCTAACACAAATCCCAGTTTGAAAGCCACAGGGACAACCGTGACAGCATGAGCCTTCCAGGCCTGCACCCCACAGACAGGGTCTCACTAAGTTACTTAGGGCCTCTCTAAGTTGCTGAGGCTGACCTCAACCTGCAATCCTCCTGCCTCAGCCTCCTGAGCTGCTGGGATTAGAGCTATAGGCCACCACACCCAGCACCTCCTTTTCTTTAACATCCAAATGAAGATTTAAAAAAAAAAAATTCCAAATAATACCAAACCAGGTTCACGTGAGAATTACGTGGAATAATTGGGTCCTTAGACCTGTGCTGACACATGGCAGGCATCCTTAAATGTGGGTGGTTATCGATGTCATTGTCCCTACTCTGAATGTCGGTAGCTATCAATGTCACCATCAGTACTCTGAAGCCTACAGTGAGCTCAATCTCCTAGCACAAGGCTTTTCAAAGAGGAAACGCCTGACTTATAAGAATAACATTTCCTGAATAGCAGCAGCAGCTCCTTTCTGAGCTCTTACTTTGTGTTGGCTCTATGCCAAGAGTTGGACGAGTGTCATTTTACCTAGTCCTTGAAAAAGACCCTATTAGGTAGGTACCATAATTATCCTTATATCTCTGGGAATGAACCAAGGCCAGAAAGGGCTCAGTAAAAGTATTAGGAGGCTGGGGATGTAGCTCAAGTGGTAGCACGCTCGCCTGGCATGTGTGGGGCACTGGGTTCAATCCTCAGCACCATATAAAAATAAAAAAATAAAGATGTTGTATCCATCAGAAAATAAAAAATAAATATTAAAAAAATTCTGTCTCTCTAAAAAAAAAAAAATTAGGGGTCCTGATTGATTAGCGATGTCTGATCTGGGCCTAGCATCAAAAGGTACTCAGTGAGAAGGTGGAGATTGATTAGCAACGTCTGCCACTGACACAGCAACAGCCCAGCAGAACCAGAGATACCAGGATCACACAGGGGCAGCAGGGCAGAGCTGGGGCTCAAATTCAGTCCTCAGGGATCCCAGAGCCAGACGCTGCTCTCTCTGTGCATCTCTTCAGCCTACCAAGATCTTAAGCCCCTTGAGGACTGTGGCATTTGACTTCTTCCAGGGCTCCCATGGTACTGAGCCTAACACTGAAGACGTGGCAGACGCTGAGGAACACCGGCTCCTGTTGAGATGAGGGGGGCTTCACATAGGAAAGCTGGCTCTGTGCCCCCCGAGTGTCAGCTCCATAAAGGCAGAAATCTTCTGTCTAGTAGTCTGGCACACAGTAGGTCTCTGATAAATAGCACCCGGGTGATTGAACCCAGGGGTGCTGAACCACCGAGCCACATCCCAAACCTGTTTTGTGTCTTATTTGGAGACAGGGTCTCACTGAGTTGCTCAGGGCTGGCTTTGAGCTTTCCATCCTCCTGCCTGCGCCTCCCCAGTCTCTGGGCGCCTGCACCCGGCTGATAAATAGTTTTGAGTGCGTGAGTGAGGTGCCCCCTGTCTGGGCACAGTGTGGCATGGCTGCACCTTGGGCCGCCAACTTTACAGATGGGGAAACTGGGCCTCCAGGCTGGCAGGTGGCAGAGCCAGGATTTAGGTCCGCTCCGCCTGGCTCCAGCTTCCCCGCCCACAGCCCCCACACCCACCCCGCTCAGCCGCACCCTCGGGGACGGACCACCCTGGAGCCCGGCTCACCTGCAGATGGGAATGGCCGGCACCAGCTGCTTGGGCCAGGTGGGCGACACCAGCAGGATGGACTCGGGGCCCGAGTTCCTGCGCTCCTCCTGCTCGCAGGGCCCCAGGAACTCCACGGCCGGGTACAGGTGGCGGGGCAGGCCGGCCTTGGGCGGGGCGGCCGCCACGGGCGCGGGGTCCGGGCTGGTCTTCCACATCTTGGGGGGGATCCCGCAGGGCGAGTCCGCGGCGAGGCTGCTGAGGGCGTCCATGAGCACGGCGGGCCCCGCGGGGCCGAGTGCGGCGGGGGGAGCGCCGTCCCGGGGCGCCGCGTGCGAGGGCTGCGGCGAGGGGCTGCGCGAGCGCTGGGGCGAGGCTGCGGGCCGCGGGGCGACCGGGGCCTCGGCGCACGAGTGCCTCCGCTTGGCGCCGGGCGACGAGGAGCGCGAGGCCGGACGCGGCACGGGCGAGTGGCGGCCCTGGCAGCTGTCGTCGGCGAGGCTGGTTCGAGGTGACATTATTGGCGAGGTTCTGGGGGAATAATGAGCAGGGATGTTTTGAAACTGCGGACACAGGTCGTCGGGCGCGCCGTTATTGGGCGAGACGCAGGGCGAGGTGTAGGGGGAGAAGGTGTCGGAAATGAAGCTGGCAGAGGAGCCGCTGCTAGCGGGGCTCAAGCAAAGCGGCTCGCGGTAGCCCTCGAAGCCGGGCACGGGCAGCGTGAACCTCGGGCCGGCCGCCGGCGGCTCCACCAGCAGGGCGCAGTCCCTGGCGCGGAGGGACCCCCCTGCCTGCATCAGTTCGTGGGACGGAGTGATCTCGATCCGAGGGCTCAGGCCCGAGGCCCCCGCTGGCTTGGCCGGGCTCAGAAAGTTCGGGGGCCCGACCCTATCGGGCTCTGCGAACCGGCCGGGGGGCTCGCCCGGGAAACTGGCCAGGGGGCTGTAGGGCTTGGGGCCATAGTCCGGGACATCATCGGGGTAGATTCCGGAGTGTGGGCTGACGACCTTATGTGCATTCGGTTCTTCTGGAAAGAGAAGGGGGAGGAGGGTCTTATAAGCCTCTAAAACAGAAGTCCCAAGTCGAGCCACCAATCACAGGCTGGGTCGCCTCCTGTCACTTCATTCTGTTCAGCACCCCGCCCACACCAAACCACCGGCTAGAGCAGTGCAGCCACACCTGGAGGTGAGGCCATCGTCCCAAATCCCCTGAAGAGAGAGGGGCCTTTTGAGTGCAGGGTAGGGTTGGTTCCAGACCCACATGGCCATGACCGGAAGACCAGCGGGGCTGATGCTCCAGGCGGTGGTTTCAATGGAAACCTTAGAAGAAATGCAATTGTCTCCCACCACATTCATAGCGAAATGACACCCTGCTACCCAGGATGTGCTCTGAGCCTCCTGGGGCTATTTGATGTCATTGCTGTTGGGACCCATTAAGCAGATTTCGTGCCCCTCAGAGCTCTGCCTCTGAACCCTAGGTGATCCCAGAAGTGGCCGATTCAGAACCAGCAACAGAGCCCATTCCCCACCTCACACTGTCGCCTAATTCCAAGCCTAAACCCCCCTGGACAGACATCCTGTCTCACTGACCTGCGCCCTCCACATGGCACCCTGCACAGCCCAGAGCACCCACCAGGTGGGAGGTTCCTGTGCAGGGGACCTGCTTGTCCCACCACCCTCTCGCCCCACTGCCCCTCCAAGGCCCCCCAGCTGCACCTTCTCCACCAGGGACTAGGGTCAGCCTGGCTCCTGGGCCCTGCCCCGTACCAGCTCTCAGCAAGTCCTCAGTGCTCTGCTGCCCACACACAAACCAAACTCACACGTCCCCCCACCCATCATGCCCACCCTGGTCCAAGCCCCGCTCTGCTCCCCCCTGAACTCTGTGGTCACCTCCTCTGGTCTCCCCATGCCTTCCCTCTCCCCCTCCAGGCTGGTCTCCAGGCCATAGCTAATGAGACGTCCACTCTAGAAACCCTTCGTCAAGGCCCCCCTGACCCTGTAGACAGGCCCTAAAGCATTGCCCAGCCTGGTCCCACGGTTCCCCAGGCTGACTCAGCAGCAGCCTGGCGGTGGGCGTCTGTTGTCAAGCAGTGCCTGACTCAGAGCTCCTCCCCCGAGACCTTTCCCGGGCGGCTTCCCTGGCAGATTCCTGTATGTCTCTGCTCAGCCAGCATCTGCCTCGACCATCGGCAAGATCACCTCCACCCCTCACCTGCCACCTCTTCTCCACTGGCACCTTCTACCAGCTCACATCACATCAGACACCTCTCTGTTTGGGGAACTCATCCTGCTAAACCCAGAGAGGCCAACTAGGGCCCACAAGCCAAATCTGGCCCACAGACTGCGTCTGTGAATAAAGTTTTATTGGAACACAGCCACGCTGGTTCATTTACACGGGGCCTGGGGGGGCAGGCCACCCAAGCTCAGAGTTGTGGCCACACTGACCACAGGGCCTACGATATTTACTATCTGGCCCTTTGTGGAAGTCTGCGACCCTGCCCTGGACACTAGGCTCTGCCAGGGCTGGACCGTGTCTCTTGTGGCTCCGTGCTGTTTGCCAAGCTCCTACCACAGTGCCTGGCACTGGCTCGCCCTCCACTAACACTGGTGGAGTGGTTGAGAGAACAGATGAACAGGGAATGGTGCCCGGCCAGCGGTGGACCTCTTCCTGAAGCTGCCAGCCTAGCTCATGCCGGGGAGTGAGCGTGGACACTCAGGGGATCCTCAACCTCCTTGTGCCCTTTTGGGGTCACCCTGGAGGAAGTGCAGTCTAGCTTAGCTGAACTGATCTCAGAGGGTCTGTAGGTGACTCCACTTCAGGTAAAAGTCCCAAAATGGCTTCCCACAGCTCTCGGGGTACAGGTGAATGGCTTCCATTAGGCCAGCCTGGCCGGGGATCTCCTAGTCCCTCCTCTCTCCACTCTCTTGCCTCCCTCTCTCTGGACACCAGCTAAACTGGACTTTGTGGGGAGCACCTCCTTCCTTCCCACCCCAGGACCTTTGCATGTGCAGCTCCCTCAGCCTTGACAACACTCCTCACCCCTTCTCCACACATCCAAAGCTCACTGAGGCCCACAAGCTCCAGAGTGCCACGGGCTCTCAGAGGCTTCCTGGCTTCCTGACTGGCTCAGGCCGCTGCCTACCCTGCACTGTTCCAAGTTCTAGTGAGATAACTGTGGGGTCATCTTATCATCATCTGCCTGCCCCCAACCCATCAGTAAAGGCCATGGGGTTCTCTTGCCCCACACTATCTCCAGCACCCAGATGGCACCTGCCACAAAGCAGGGGCTCAACAAAAAAAATTTTGTCAGCTAGTTGAAGTTCAAAAAAGTCTCTGTGGGACACTGGAACTCAAGATGCTAATATCCAAACCCAAAGGCAGACAGCAGCAACCTCGTCTAGAGAGGATGATGGAGTAATATCTGTCAGAACTCCAGGCACACATGCCCTGGGATCTTAGCAATGCCACTCTTAGAAATTGATCCTGCAGGGACACTCTCATCTGTGCAAGATGAAGTGTGCATAAGACGGTTCCCGGAGACCTGTCTGTTGTCAAGGGCTTGGAAGCAAACTGAAGTCCACCCCGTGGGAATGGCCTAGATCCTGGTCCCTTGTGCATGGAAATGGAACAGCACTAAGACTTAGCACTGAAGAAGAAAGGTGGTCTGGAGACGCTGTGCACGGGATGAAAAGGGTGGGTGAGAGAAGGCACACACACGTGTGCATGCACGCGCGCACAGTGCACAGATCACTTGGTTTTCTGGAAGTTACAGGTAGCGATGACTTCCCCGCAGGAAGAGGCTAAGTAACCAGGGATGGAGGCACAGCAGAAAGGAGACTTTCCTACCTCTGCATTACGTACAGAAAAGGAATATAACGCCCCAGCATTTTAAAGATTTTACTTTACGGGCTGGGGGAGGGGGAGGGGACAGAGCAGCATATGTGGCAACGGAACCCTGGCTTACGAAGCAGGAAACTAAAAATCAAGTCCTGCTTTGCCACTACCTAGCTGGGTGACTTTGGAAAAGTCCCCCACCCACTCTCGGCCTCAAGCTCCTCATTTCAGAACAGAGGGGTGCGAAACGGAATCCATCTCCTCTGTGGCTTCTGGCTCTGAGGCCCTCTGATTTTTCTAGCTAGAGTCTGTGGGGTCTGGAGTTCTTGTGAAGTTGCAGCCAGGGTAAACTTGTGTTTGAACTTGTGCACACACACGCCGGCATGCTCACACACATGTCCAGGCACGCGCGCGCGCGCACACACACACACACACTCGCACATGCCTTCCTGGCAGGTAAGAGAGCAGAAATCTGTAATCAAGGGGAAGATCAGCGCCAAGTCCATGTCCAACAACACTCTGAGAGTCCACCGCTCTGCAAACCAGCAAAACTAAGCCTCTTAGCAAAAATTCTGGCCTTATCAGAAAAAAACTGCACTGCAGCTTATCAGAAACACCCGGGGCTGCTGTGGACAGCCCCAGAAATGCAGGCACAAAGCATAAGTCACTGCCACTCCCGGAGAGCCCCGAGAAACAGCCAGACAGCCGGCTTTACTGCACTCTGAAGTGTCGAGCATTCGCACTGGTTTTAATTAATCCCCGCGGCAGAGCCTTGCTGTCCTTTTCCCTCCCCTCTCCTCAAGACTGGATTTGAGCGGCAGGCGGGGAGGATGGCGGTAATTAATAACCACCGGCTTCTCCGTCCTCTGGGTTTTGGACAGCAAGTCTCACAACCAGCGCATCAGTGAAACATTTCCTGCAGTAGCCGAGATTTCTCCTGGGGCTGCGGCACCCTGGCACGGCCGTCCCTGCGCCCACCCCCTGCAGGAGCTGGCTCTCTCCCACCACCCCGGGTCCTCGAGAGACGCCAGAACCCTTGCAACCCCAGAAGATATTACTGACTTAATATTTCTATTTAAATTCATTCGCATGTTAATTTTGCTGTATTTTAAAAGGAAACTTCATACTGCTACCACAAACGGAAAATCGGTGTCACCTCCATAAACGGCAGGCAGGGTAAAAATACAGCAAAAATAGAAGTCACCAAATTCAAGCAAGACCCGGGGGCCGGTCTCGGCAGCTGCACTGCCCACGTTCTGTTTATTGAGGTCTCACATGTATACAGCTGATGACGGGAGCGTGCAGATGTTGAGCGTAGGGCCCGCCAGCTCTGTCCAGGGTTAGCCCCCTTGTTACTGCCACCACGATTGAGAAGTGACCCGTTCCCACCACCCCATGAAGTCCACCTGCGTTCAGCCCCCATCACCGAGACCCCACTCCTGATGAGTTCAAAAGAGAAGACAGCACCAGGAAGGACACAGCTCGATCGTGGGCAGCGTCCCCACCTAAAACCATCTCACCTGCCACGGGAGCTACCTGGCCCGCCCCCGAGATATGGGTGCCAAAAGGCAGGAAGAGGCGGACGCAGTGATGGGAGAGGAGGTGGCCTCCGGGGTCTTGTGTGCCTTCATGACTTTGCACGGGCCGTTCCTCTCGCCAGCAGGCCCTTCCATGCCTCCTGCCCGGCACGGCTCAACTTGAGCCACCTCCTCCTGCAGGCCCCCCGCTCCCCAAGCTGCAGGAGGCAGGTCTTCCTGCGCCCAGATCCGCAGGGTCCCAGACTGAAGTCCATCTCGGGAGTCACTCTCCTGTCTCCCCTGGACTGTGGGCTTTCTGAAGGGGGGCGGGGGCCGTGGAGAACGCACAGGCGCTGCGGAAGGCCCACTCCGTGGGGTGGATCATCTGATCCCCCAACCCTGTGTGAGGGGGGACAGTTTGTCCCCCGTTTACAGAGAGAAGACTGAGACACGGAGAGGTGAGTTAAACTGCCCAAAGGCCTCAGCTGAACCCAGGCAGCCGCAGTGCACCCACCCCAGCCGGGGACACTCGACCTCCGGACTCTGCTGTGGGCCCCTGTGGCCTCCGACAGCATCCCTGGCCTCTACCCCCTGAGGCTAGCAGTGGCCTCCTTGGCCCTCCCACTGAGGGCACTGCCAGATGCCTCCCGGGAGGCAGAGCCACCCCAGCTGAGCGCCGCCAGGCAGGGCCCCACCGGGCAGAGGCCCAGGCATTGGAGGCCTCAGCCCGCAGCGCCCACCCGCCAGCCAGCGTGACTCAGGAGGAGCTGCCAGCCTCTGCAGGTAGCTCATTTCTGCAGCAGCTACCTGGAAGTTCCCATCATTATCACCCCTCTTTCCTGCCAGGTTCCTGGGTGCTTATCAGAAAATCTAGACCCTGTGAACTTTTGGGGAGAACCGGAACACTCCCCAGAACTGCAGAACAAGGTTTCTGGGAAGGCCAGGCCAGCGGCTCATGGGCAGGAGATCCACTCCAGGGGTTCAGATGCCACAGCCAAGGGCACAGCGCCACCCCGCCCCTCCTGCCAGGGGGGGCACTCCACGTTCTCGGGGTGACGGGCCACGCAGCCTACCGCAGCGCACCTGGCCCCCAAGCTCCCTGCACACGGGAGGACGCGGGTCAACGGGAGGACTGGGCCTTTGCCATCATGGAGAGAAGCGGAAGTTCCGCCCTTTCCTGCGACAGTGACCCTGTTTTATGACTTGAAAGTGTGACATGTGCCAGCCCCGATCTTCCTTCAAAAAAGGAAGAGATTTTTACAAAAATAGAACGGACTGGTCAGCACTGCAGGGAATTCTCCTTTTCATCTCAGATTCTGCTAACCTTCAGCAAGTGTGGGGGGTGGGTGAAGAGAGCCTGCGGCTCCCCCTCACCTCCCCAGGCCACCTGGGCCCCAACTCAACCTTACCAAAGCCTCGGTGACTCAGTGAGCTACTTGTAATAACAGAAGTGATAAGAGCCAACACGTAGACCTTTCATTGTGTACCAAGAACCACTGCACTCCTCTACCACATGAACAGGTTCCTCTCACCAGAATCCTGTGAGGCATGTAATCTAGTTTCCCCCATTTTAGCGTGGAAAATGAGGCTCAGAGAGGGTGAGTAATCTGCCTAAAGTCACACAGCTTTTGAGTGGCTGAGCCAAGATTCAGTCTTAGGCAACCTGACTCCTCTCCGGTCCCCAACACTGCTCCACCCCACTTCTTATAAAAGAGGCCATTTCCTGGATGGTAACACCTTAACCCCGAAACAGAGAAAGGAGGCTCTCCCTGGGGCCCCTCATAAGCAAGGACACCAACTCCTTTCTTCTGTAACGTTCTCAGTCCTCCACTGGCCGAGGACGGGGTCGAGGGACATTTTAAAAGTCTCATTCAGGCCTCGTGGGGGCCTCCCCAGGACCTCTGCTCCAGGAGGCCCCCTGCCCGCCCTCAGGAAGACCCAGGGCCGAGCACAGGGCAGCCTCCCGGGGACAGCCCACCAGCCACAGGAGCCTCTGAGAAAGGGAACAGCAGCCTCCTCTTGGGGAAGGACCCGCGGGTTTTCAGGAAGCAGAACAGACTGACCCCAACAGAAACCCCGTGGGGACCTGCAGGAGGCGCCTGTCCCTCGGGGGGAGGGCCCAAGTCCAGTGGTGACCGGGGGCTTGGGTGTCGGGAGGAGAGGAGCCAGGGCCTGGCCTGGGGTGACCACGGGCCGCCCGGCCATGTCCGAGGTGCCCCCTGCCCTGGCTCACGCCCTGAGGTGGTGGCGTCCTGGGCCCTGGCTTGGAGACAACACAGTCTGTCACCATGGCAGCCAGGAGGATGCCACAGCCTGGCACCGCGGCCTGCAGCCAGGGGAGAGGGTGGCGGAAGGAGCTGGCCGCCGCGGCAGGTCTCTGGGCCTCCTGCTCGCGGGGGCTCCTCACCCACAGCCAGGGCCTCCTCCAGAAGCCACTGGCGGCTTCCAGGTCACAAACCTGTCCCTGTCACTCTGCAAACTTCCCAGGAAGCCTCCAAGCCCCGCTGCTCCGCCAGGCACACGCCACGGGAGCTGGATTCCAGATGGGTGACTCATGTGCGGGAAGAATGAAGGAAACTCAGGTGGTCACGCCCTGCGCTCCGAGGTGACACACACAGACTCCGCTCTGGAAGCTGAGAAATTCCATCCGGATCAGCGAGGCCCAGAAATGTCAGAACGGGAGGGAAGACGTCCCGCCTGTAGACGTCCCTGTCCTGTCTCCTGTCGCGTCGAGCGGGGCCTTTGGAAAAGGCCACCTGGCACTTCCCAGGCCACTGCCACAGGACAGGCGCCCCCACAGGACCAGGACAGCCCCAGAACCACCTCACAGACTGGCGGGCCACTGGCCAAACACGCCCCACGCTGCGGCCCTGCTCAGGAGAGGACCGGAGCACACAGGCCCCAGGTCACTGTGAGGTGGGGGCAGGGGCCCTGACCCCAGCTGGCAGACACCAGGTCTCTTGGCTCCTTGGAATCTGGAGGGAAGGGCTGTGTCTTGCTGGCTCAAAGCCACCCTGGGGCCCCTGCTTTCAACACTCCAGAGCCCTTCCTGCACCCTCATCCCGAAGCCACTGGGCGGGACCCCAGGAGCCCCCAGGCTTCCCCCTGCAGCTGACACCCATCCTGGGAGGCAGGCACTGCCTGTACCTCTGTGCCAGAGAAGGGGTGGGGGACAGAGGAACCCACTGGTCAAAAAAATGGTCAAGGACACAGCTGGCTCCCAGGGCCCCGCCCAGCCAGAAGCTCTCAGGACCCGGTCACCATCCCCGGGCTTGGCGGTCTTGACGCACACTGGACACGCCCTCTCCCTTGGCGAGGCTGGCCCCACGGTGTGCGGGCACTTCTTGGTCACTGCAGGGGAGTGGGCCTCTGGATGGACACACCCCCTCTTTACCCACCTCCCCCCTCCTTAAAGGAGACAGCCACTCGGTGGCACCCGTGATGGGGAGTGTTTGTGACCAGACAGTGAACGACGGACAGAGAAGAGGACTCAAGTGGCTTCCTCTCCAAAAGGAGAAGGAAAGATCTGGTCAGAAAAAGTGGCCAGAAATAGACTTCAGATAATCCTGCAGAAGCTGGCTGGCCTGCAGGAGGGACACGCCTCCTCATCCTCCCATGCCGGGCGCCAGCCCTCCCCAGGAGCAGTGGCCCTGACTGATCCCCATTCCCCTGGCACCGTCGGAAAAGCCGGTTTCCACTTTTATTTCATCAACTTCAAATCCAAGTGGAAACTTCCCCTTGGAGACAGTGGGGCCCACGTCGTGCCTGGCCAGGGACAGAGACTTAAAATCAATACGTTATTGACTGGCGGGTTCTCATTTACACTTCTCCCCAAGAGCTTTCATTCCAGTGCCATGTTCCCGGAGGTGGGCACACTCATCATTAAGACAATCCTTCTACTCTGGCGGCAGAACCCAGGTGAGGTCACCCACTGCAGATCTGAGACCTGCAGAGAACCTTCTGGGGACTGTGCAGGTCAACGGCGCCTTCCCTTAGCCGCCAGAGAACTGTTGCCAGCATCTCAGACCCAAAGCCCCGCCCCCACTGAACACCCTGGGCCTGCAGGCCTGGGTTTCCAAGCAGGTCTGTTGCGATAAGGACCTCGCCAATCCTGAGCTTTGCAGCCACTTTCCTGCCTTCAGAAAGCTCACCCAGGCATGGCTCAATTAAAATCCACGTGGGGAATGCATTTTATTAACTAAAACAGTCCCAGCTGGAAAAAAAAAAAATGCTTTTTCCCAAATCCTCTGATTAGAAAGGAGGAAGGTCCCAAATGCCAACTCGGGGGGAAAAAGCCACTGTCCCCGCTGTGACTGTGGCTGGCAGCCGTCTTTGGTGTGTTTCTTTTACAGAGGAAAAAACAATCACAAAGACCATTAAAGGCCCGAGGCACAGGGCTTCAGAACCAAACGCAGGTCTGTAGGAACCGGGGGTGGGGGGACAGAGGGACACGTGAAAAGACGTCACAGAGATGCCACAGGAAGATCCAGAGGGTGAAGAAGTGCACTTTGAAATGACCCTGGTCCGCGACAAGCAGCCGCCAACAGCCGGGCGAGAACGTCCACGGGACACAAGATGCAGGGCCACGTGGACCAGTCCCAGGGTGGGGGTCACTGAGGTATCGGGTGGAACAACCCAGCTCCACAGAGATACTTCGCGGACGAAGCAGGAACACTGGGGCGCTGGGCATGCGGTGACGATCTTGGTTTTCATGATGGTGCATGCAGGTGGGTCTCCGTGGCCCTGGGCTGAGCCTCTGTGGAGGAAACCACTTCCAAAAAAATAAAGCAATCAAAAGTATCCAGGGGGGAACTGGACTGAACACTAGAGACAGTCTCCTCGTCCTTATTCCTTAAGTAATCCAATGTGACAACTGTCTGTGTGGCACTTACACTGTACTAGGGACCACAAGTGACCCGGGAGGGATTTACAATCCACAGGGAGGTTCACGCAATCCTCTGCCTACAAGGGACTTGAGCCACACCCGGAGGATCTCGGTGTGGCAGGGACGCTGGCCCTGGAAGAAGCCCCCGAGGAGACTGAGGGACCCCGTGTTTCGTTTGTCTCATCTTTGAGAGATGGATACCTCCTAATCTATTAATAAGACATCACGACACCTGGAATTTCACTGAAGGTAGCTGAGGGTGGGGCGGAGAAGACGTGGGGACTGAGACACAGAATGAGCCCGTCCCCACTGGGATCCCCTCTGCTGAAGTGGGTGACGGACTGGGAGCTGATTATACCATCACCTCGACTTTGCATATTTTGGCAAAAGTTCATAATGGAAGTTCAGGGGCAAACCAAAGGTGCCCTCTTGTTTGGGGGACTTGCACCAGGCCTGGCTGGGACTGGTCAACCCCCCCCCCCCAGACCCAGAAGGGCCCAGGGTGGCGTCTGGCTCTATCCCCTGAGCTGTCTGGAGAGCATCTGTGCCCTGCACGGCGAGCTCAGCCCGGGCCTGCGCGGCTTCCTGTGCTGGGCAGGGAGGAAGTCCCCGGGAGGGGCCCCCCCCCCCCCGCACCCATGGCGCTGCATCTCCAGGGCTGCTCCTCCAGCCCTGGCTCGGCAGCCCTCAGGGCCAGGGTATGACACCTGGGGAGATCCCCCCGCAGCAAGGAGAACCTTCCTGTCTCACAATCTGGACAATTAAGGAAGCAATCGCAGCCAGCAGAGTTCCGGGCTGAGCCGACGAGTCCCAGGTCAGAAGCGAGCGGGCAACCAAGCAGGGCCAAGACACCCCAAGGTGCCGGCTCCCATCAGGCCAGCACCCCTCGTTCCTGGCCCGTGTGCTCTGACAGCTTAGGGTTCACCGGGGCGCAGGAGGCCTCTCTCCTCTCCCAGGCCGCCCAGAACTCAGGACAGGGAGAGGCTCATCACCAAGCCGCTGCCGTCCCACACTCCCGAGCCCCTGGTGGACGAGAATCTCCCACCTCACTAACACCAGGGAGACCCAACAGGGAGGCCGGGCACTGTCACCACCGGCCCCCCACCTCACAGATGAGAAAATGCAGGCCTGGGAGCCAACTCCACACGCCACCAGCACATCTCTAAGAAGGGATTCTGCAACTTTCACCCATTTCTCTGGCAACTACATTACAGGCTTGCCAGACGCCAGGCACTTCCCCCTAGCCAAGGCCACCCAGGTGGAAAGCAAGGAAGGCGGAATGTCAAGGCGGGACCTTCTGATTTCAGACCTGGTGCTCCAGCAAGCCGAGTCAGTGGTTCCCACAACTGGAGGGAACAAAGGTACAGGAGGCCCAGGGAGCATGCATGACCATCCATGAGACAGAGAAAGAAATGGACACACAGCCGGACCCCCACTCACACCTCACACTCTTCTGTTTCTGTTTTTGCTGGAAATTCTAAAGCAAGTCTAATCCCACGAGGGGAGTAGGCAGCACACAGGTGACTCTGGGCATATCAACTATAAGGAGGGACCGGGCACACGCCACCGCACAAGGGCATGCTGGATGCTGCCAAGACCACAGCTCCAAAGGGGGTCCCGCTGCTCTGGGGGTGCAGTCTGGCGACAGGCTGCAGTGCTGAGGGAGGGACTCAGGAACCCCAGGGGCTCAGCCCAGCGCCTCCCCTGCCACTCACCAATGCCTGGCTCTCGGCCAAGTTCCCAGTTCCGGGCGGAACCCAGGAGGTTCCACTGCACAGGCAGGAGCGACGGCCACTAACAGGTGGCCCTGCATCGCTCACATCTACTTCACCCGCCACCTTCCAGGTGTACAGAGCCTTGGGAACTGAGGTAAGGCCTTAAGGTTTTCACAGCCTCTGCTCCCAATCCAAAGCTAAGGCCCCTAAGGGACAGAGGGCCTTTAATTTGGGAGCTTGAGTGACATGTGTTGAGCAGAGCAGAGGATGGCGGCAGCTCTATCCCCAGGTCCTCTGCTCCCTGACAAGGCCTCGGCTCAAGTCCAGCCTCGCCTCACCTCCCAGCTGCACCTGGAGACAGGCTCACTAAGGCCTGTGCCCAATGCCACACCGACAGCACCGTGTGCGTCACGTGTGTTCAGAGAACCTGCCTGCTTGGCGTGCAGCCCTATTTTTAGCAAGCACCAAAAAAACCAGTTACTGTATCACAGCACCTCATTTGTCCCTATTTGTTTACCAGGCTGTGCCCCACGTTGGCCCGGGGGCCAGGCAAGGGCAGGGACCACATCTCATTTGTCTCTACACCCACGGGGCCTGGCACGAAACCAGCATTCGGTGTGTTTGCTGAAAGAATGAGGTTTTAATTGTCCCCTGTGACAGGGCTGAGAGCAGGTGTTCCTCAGGAGAAGTGCTGTCGGCACTAGGGGGCGGGCCAGAGGGTCTGCAACTGCCCTGAGATGGGGTGCAAGGCACACGTGGGGGGCAGCACTCGGGGAGGATGCAGAGGCGCCCCCACGGGCTCGTGCATGCTGTGTGCACCTACAGTCCTTAGAGTGTGCACACTCACATGTGTGTGCCTGAGTGGCACCCGCAGCTTTGTCAATGGGCTTTGTCAACGGGCTGCCACCCCCAGAGCTGAAGGATCCGAGGAAGAGACTCTACAAAACAATAAGCAGTGGCCGGGAAGAGTCTGCCGTCTCGGGGAATGGCAAGGCTGGCGCCAGAGGCCTAACTTCCCAGGACTGGAAGGAGGGACGCAGCAGACCTATTAGGGCAAACCAGAGATGAGCACCCTACCACATCCATGGCCAGGCAGCACACGGGGATCCCACAGTTCTGGAGGTGATCAGGATTCCCAGTACCCATCTGTCTCCCTGAAAGTATTATGAGTTGGGAGAAGTGAGAGTCCACCAAATTCCAAGCATGCACAAGAAATCCAAATCCTCAAGTGTTCGACAACAACACGTCCCCTCCAGGGTGGGACCTGCAGAAGTCAGGATGCCGTATACACACACATACACACACACACACACACACATATGATATGCTTGGCTGCCCCTTCCACTAGTAAAAATATGTGCATGCACTTGACATCTCTAGTCAAGTTTGAAAGCCTACATAGATGAAATGGATCGTTTCTTAGAAAAATAGTTTACCAAAACTGACTCCAATAGAAATAGAAAGTGTAAACAGCCCAATCCTCACAGACTCAACAGAGAAAGTCACCCAGAAACAAGCCCACAAAAAAGCACCAGTACCAGAAGTTCCACAGAGGACTCTGGCACAGTGTTAAAGACTGTTCTGCTCGGGATACATGAGTTGCTCCCGAGCATAGAGAAGGAACAAAACCTAAAGCTTGACTGCACAGGAAAAAAGGCACTAAAGGTGAATATTGCTGGAAGAAAAAACACTTAACTATTACCAACAGATGTCACCGCTCTTCAAAAAAACAATACAAAGTCACCAAGAGAGTTTATGTCAAGAATGTTTCAATATTAGGCATTTGATTAATATAAGCCAATACGGTAACAGGTCTCAGAAGAATAAAATCCTATTTCCCATAGATGCTAAACAGCCTTTGATGTGATTCAACTCTCATTCCTAACAAAACTCCCAAGGAAATAAGAATGGATGGTTACCTCCTCAACATAAGTAAATGTGTGCACCTCAATGCTAAACCAACGCTGACGCACAACCTCCTCCTGCAGGCATCTGACAATGCAGTCAGACACAGGAAAAGAACAGGCACATTTTAAGGCATGAGGTCTTATTGTCCATGGTATTCCCAAGACCTAGCATGATCCATGCTTAACAGTTGGTTGGGTGAGTAACTGAATAATGGCTCTCATTAATTGAGCACCTCTATTAATAAAAGCAAGAGTTTAACAAAATGCTGGTGATGAATCACACCTTGTGCTGATTTAAATGAATTAACCCACTCCAGGTGGGCCATGATCCTTTAAGGTGAGGACCGTTATTTCAACCACTTTACACATAAGCAAACAGAGATCCAGAGCTGTCAAATGACTAACTCAAGAACACCCTGCTCGTGTTTACACGTCCACCCTTGCCATGATCCCAGGGGCCTGGCCAATGGCTATGCATGCACCTCTTATCAATGGAGCAGTGAGGAGCCTCCTAGAGTTCTGAGACCGAGCTCTGGAGCATGCTCAGACCTGAGCTCTGCCGTTGACCAGCTGTACTTTCTTGAGAAGATCACTTTACCTCTCTGTGCCTTCTCACCCTTCTCTGTAAAATGGGGATGGAAGCAGTGCCTGCCTGCTAGGGTCCCAGGGATATTAACTGGGCTGATCCAGGTCCACCACACGCTAGTTCCATAAAATGGGATCTGACATCCTAAAACTTCCCTGAGTTCTTGATGGTGGTGCCTGGCCCCTCGGTGGTCCTTCTCCTCCCAGGCTCAGCCCAGTGTTAGGGCCAACACTCCAGGTTAGGAGGTAGCGCGCATCACCGGGGCGCTCCCATCCGGGACCAAGCTGACAAGGTTGGCTTTGGCTCTCGGAGAGGTCCGTCATGCAGAAGCTCAGAAATGTGACAGCCAGAGCCCCACCCACGTCTGGGACGACTCATCTTGGCCTCTCAAAGCTCACAATGTCCCTTCTGTTCCTGGGGGCTGACTCTGCTGTCCTAGCTCCCTGCAGCAAAGAGGCATCATTTAACAGACGCACAGCAAAACTGAACTTCGACTGTGCGGGCTCCACACAGAATTGCCTTCCAAAGGAGTCACTGAAGAGCAGAAACCCGACCAACGTACCTACCCTCTGCCGGGCGATCAAGTCAACATCAACGGTGACAAACTATCGACAGTGATGTGTGCAGTGAGAAAGCACTTAACCTTAGCGGCCTTCTTCCTAGATATCACACAGCCTTATTCTAATCAAGAGAAAAAATGGTTTTTAAAAAAATTAAGGGACAGTCTACAATATACCTAACCAGTACTTCTCAGAACAGACAAGGTCTTAAAAAAAAAAAAAAAAAGAACATCTGAATCTAAAAAAGTATAGACTTCAATAATAATGTATCGATATGGGTTCCTGAATTATAACAAATGTACCATATTAATGTGAGATGTTAACAATTCGAGGAAACCCGGTCCTGGGCAGGTGGGGGGTTCTGTGGTAGCTTCACAACATTTCTGTAAATCTGAAACTGTTCCAAAAAATGAAGTTTATTATTTTAGAAAAAAAAAAAAAGATTCCAGGGCTTTCACTGTGGTCATTAAGATACCCATCTGGTGGCCACCAAACACCACTTGCCAAGAAAAACTATAAAAAGTACCTCCCACCAGATTTGGCTTGGAAACTATTTCCCCGGAAATCCTCCCCCTCTCCCTAACCCCACCCCTCAAAAAAAAAAAAAAAGCTAGCTGATTGTGCATCCCAGAGGGGTATAAGTATTAACTCCCTGCAAAACATGGCTTTAATCTTAATGAACAGAAAGACCACCGATGTTAACTGTTAACAAGGATCCTTCCCAGATTCTTAATTGTATCTTTTCAAAGCAGAGGATGTCCTCCAGATTACAGCTGCAGAGCCTGGGTCTCCTCTGCTGGCTGATTGTTTCCATCTCCAGTCAAAGCACAAAATTGTTACTAATTGCCATCTCCCGGGATCCAAGGGAGAGTGATACCCACAGTCAGAGACCAGACCGTCCTCAAAGGTGGCCTGGGAGGACACAGGTGGCAAGTAAAAACTTCTCTATCCAGCTGCCTGACAGAGGCTCTGGGAACCAGGAAGCCACTAAGCGCCCCCCCACAAAAAAAAACACCAAACACATACAGGGGCTTATTTCCCCAGCAGGGAAACACGAGCCCTTTCTATGGGGCAGGCCCCCAGCACATCTGGAAGTTACTTGCGCGCACCCTGGGGCTGGTAACAAGCACTGAAATCAGGAAGCCTTACTTGGGGTTTTGGTTTTTTTTTTTTTTTTTTTTTTGGTGTGTGTGTGTGTGTGTGTGTGTGTGTGTGTTTCTTCCAAGACAACCTGCTAACCAGAAAAATAGTGAGAGGCCAAGGGTGACACCTTTTCTTTCTCCTCCTTCTGATGAAGGCTCCTGTGACCTGGTGAAAGGCCCCCCATTCAGGAGCCTGCAGCCCAGCCTGGGGAAGTTCCCAGTCCCCAGCCCCCAAAGACTCAGGGCACTTGCAGGTACAGAATGCAGGGGTTTAGGCAGAAATGTAGACTGTCCTCCTGAATCCACACTCCTGCTGCCCGCCAGGCCCCCAGCCATTCCGACTGGGCGGGGAAGACCACTTCACAAAGCTCAGAGTGGACCTCTTGGGGCCGATTGGCAAACGCAGCAGCAGAGCCTGGAGAGGAAATGGGCCGCCTCACACCACCGAAGTCAACCACCCTCCAGCGCAGACAGCCAGCCTCTTCCTTATTAGTTTCAACACAAAGTCCCCCACACCACGCTGGTCGGGAGGTGGTGGGGCACAGTCTCACCGAAGCCCAGGGATCCCTCGCTGCTGCTCGGGAGCTCCGTCCCCACCCTCCCCCTAACCCCAGTCCTGGCTCCCTCACCTCCTCCCTCCAGAGGCAGCTAAATCACTTCCAGTAGGACCCACTGCCGGGCCCTAGGCCAACAGAGTCCCCCAGCCTGGGGATCTGCCATCTTTTGCTTTTCCAGCAGCGACCCTCGGGTCGACGTCACAAGTAATTGGAAACTGTCGCCCCTACGGGGCACGAGTGAGCCTACCGCCCCCTAAGGGTGGCGCAGCCACTGTCGCCGCCTCCCCTCCCTCTCACCTGGGTAGGGGCACCCCCAGCTCCAGGCCTCCCAGGAAGTGAGGCGCGTGGGGCAGAGAGGCCATGTCCCCTCCCCAGGCTCGCGCCCCCGCCCGGGCTCGGGGCGGCGGGGGAGCCTCCACCGACCTGGGATGGGATTCAGATAGTCATAGTCGAAGAGGATGGAGAAGTCGAACTCGTCCTGGGGACTGCCCCCGGGCTCGTGGCCTGGGGCGTCCCCGCCGTCGGGGTCGGGCTGTGGCCCCGGGGCGTCCATGGCGCTCGCTCGGGAAGGCGGAGGGTCGCGGGGCTGGGGCGGAGGCAGGCGCGCTGGCTCCGGGGCCCTGGCCGCGGGTGGCGACCGCCGCAGGACGCGGGGCCGAGGAGGTCCTACGGCGGGGTCCCGCTCCTCGCGGTAAGCGCCGGGTCCCGGGATGGCGCGCGTGGCGCAGCGGGTCCTGGTCGCGCCGGGGAGCTGAGCGGCGGCGGCGCGAGCTTCCTGCTCCGGGAGGCACCTGTTGCCGCCCGCGGAGGGGGCGGGGAGGCGGGGACAGCGCGGCCGGCCGGCGGGGGCGGGGCCGCCACGCGGGGCCGAGGGGGGGGAGGGGCGGCCCGGCTGCCGGAGCCGGGAGGAAGGAGGCCGCTCGCTGGCCGCACTCGGGGCACTGCGCTTGGCCACTGGCCTGGGCCACCGCCCGCAGCTGGGGCGGTCGCTGCCTCCCACCTTCCCCGGGTGAGCGGGCCGCGCCCTGCCCAACCCACGGTCTAGGGAAGAAACCTGCTGCCACTTGCGCTTTTGCGCTGATGCCTGCCCCTGACTTTTTGCTTTCTGTCTTTGGAGGTGGGCACCCACTCCCCTCTATTGTACACTCTTGTCCCCAGGTGCTCCTGTGTGCCCATAGCTGTGCACGATTGCCTGCCCCTGACTGCATGTCCCAGGGGCTGGAAAAGGCTCAGATGCTCTGAAGCTCATACCACTTTGCAGTCCCTACTTCTGGCCACCTACCAGTGCCAGGTGCTGGGCCCCAGCATGGACCAGCCATTGTTGCATTGGTTTCTGGGAATGGGCAAGGCTGAAGGAGATAAGGAGCCAGAGGTTGTCACCCCCTCCCCTCTGGGTGCCAGGCTAATAGGATAAAGACTGTGAGCTGGGGCGGCTTCATTCAGTCCCTTGGTGACAGGAAGGGCTCAGTAGGGAAGTGACATTGAAGGAGACTGACTGATGAAGACGGGGAGTGTCTGGCAGTGAGAGGCAGGAGCAGAGCAAGAGCTGGAAGTGGTCTGGTGCGTGGGCGCCAGAGCAGGGAGTGTGTGCCCTTGCAGGCTGTGGCTGGCAGGGAACCAGGACACCTGGATGCTTGTTTACCACATGAAGTCCCGGGTCCCTCCCTGAGTTTCTGGGTCCATAAATTTGGATTACAGGCTCAAGAACTCGTACTTTTTGGTTTGGAGGGATATTTATTTTGATCTTATTGTGCTGGGGATTGAACCCAGGGCCTCGTGCATGCTAACAAGTGCTCTACCATTGAGCCCCAGCCTAGGAACAGCAGTTTTAACCAAGCACCCAAGGCGAGTGTTATGAACAGACATGACTGGCCAGCACTACTCGAGAATCCGGTGTCACTCTCCCAATCACTTCTAGGAGTCTCTTGACTTCATGTTTCTGAAGTTGGGGAACAGGGAAGTAGAAAAGACTGGAGCAGCGTCCTCAGCAGCGCGTCAGGATCACCTGGGACACTCTTGCATACTGGGCCCGAGCTGTAATCCAAACCCACCGAACCAGAATGTCCAAAGACATTTAGACTTCAGGTGAATCTGAAGTGCCACCAGTGTTGAGGACCACAAGATTAGGCAGGGAAGGTCCTCAGCTCCCCCAGGGAACGGTGGCTTGGCTGCAGTGACTATACCCTTAGCTGGTAAGAAGCAGGATGTATGCTCTGAGGGCGAGCCACCTTAGCCACAAAGGGGATCCATACAAAGCTATCCATCCTCCGTCCTCTCACGAGTATTTACTAAGTACCTGCCAGGTACCTGGCACAGTTGCAGATGCTGGGGATGCAGCAAGGCACTGTCCCCACCTGCCTTGTGCTCATCACCTGGACACAGAGAAGCACAGCTGTGACCGGTGTTCTCGACTGCACTTAGACCAGGGGTTTTCATCAGGCTACACATTACAGTCACCAGGGGTGTTGTTAGAATGTTCAATTAGCTGCCGGGCACGGTGACCGTGGCACACACCTGTGATCCCAGCAGCTCAGTAGGCTAAGACAAGAGGATCTCAAGTTCAAAGCCAGCCTCAGCAAAAGGGGGGCACTAAGCAACTCAGTGAGACCCCATCTCTAAATAAAATACAAAATAGGGCTGGGGATGAGGCTCGGTGGTTGAGTGCCCCTGGGTTTAATCCCTGGTACCCTCCCCTCCCCCTCAAAAAAAAAGTTCGAATAAATCAAATTCTACACCTGTGTGATTTTTGTCAAAATGAACCTAACTTTTATGTAAAACCATAATGCACTAATAAAAGGGGGGAAGAAAGTTCAAATACCTGAGCCACACCAGATACCAATGTAACCACCAAGTTTGGGCATGGGACCTAGGTGTCAGGTGTCTGTATTTTGCAAAAACTCAGCAGATGCTTCCAATGTGGGGCCAGAGTGACAGCCACTAGTCTAGACTCCAGCTCCATGGCAAGGGCCTGGGCCCGGCCCCAGACCTGTTTCAAAGTCTTGAGAAGCACTTTCTGGTTGTCAACACCTAAAGAAATCTCTTTCTGGTGGGGGGGGGGGGGGTTCTCATGAAAATCAAAGGGAGATCAGTAGAGGAAAGGGATCAGGGGGCGGGGCCCAGAGGAAGGAAGTGCTGGGGAGAGATATTGGTCAAATTATATTGTTAGATCGTGTGCATGTATGAATATGTGGCAGCAGATCCTGTTAGTATGTACAACTGTAATGCACCAATTTTAAAAATGGGGGGAGGTGGGGGAGTCCCTCTCTTTGTTTCCTAGCCCTGAGGACCCATGTAGTATGTGCATTCTACAAAAATCTGAGAAGCTGACTAAGAAATTTCGATGGAGGAGGGGGTGACTTTAGACAGGAAACTGAAAGCCAAGTATGTGGTAGGAAATGTATTGTGGGTCTTAATGGCAGTGATCCAAGGTCCAGACCCTAGAATTGGGTAAGAAATAAATAGAGGAACCAGCCTCCTGTTCCACCGTGGAAAAGGAGAAACACTGGTAGCATCAGTCCACGCCCACCTCCCGTCCCACCCCTCCACCCTGTAAGGATGAGCTGCTTCTAAGCTGGTGGACACCTGTTGATTCTGCCTGCCTAGGACGTCCCTCTCTCCCGAGAATAGCTCACCAGTGGGCTCCTCTGGGAAACTCTTTTTTTTTTTTTTTTTATTTGTCTGTTGCATGCTGGGGACGGAACCCAGGGCCTCATGCATGCTAGGCAAGGGCTCCACCACTGAGCTACAGCCCAGTCCCGGGGAAACTACTCTTAACATAATCTTGGTAGAACTGTCAGCACAGTTGTGCCACCCGGCAAAGACGGGGAATTTTTTCTCCACTGGCCTATGAGACCCACCGAGCCAGGGGCCATGGTGGGGTCATTCCTAGTTCCTGCAGGGTGGATGCGTGGGTGGGTGGCTGGGTGAATGTTTGCCTCCTGGTGTGGATGAGCCTTAGGCTTCTCTTTAAGGGTCTCCCCTTGGCCTCGTCCCCTGGCCACCCAATTGCTAGGACAAGAACCTAACTCTCACCACCCCGATCTCCCCTTGAGACACCCAGTTGTAAGATAAAATAATAAAGGGAACCACTTTACAGCTGCCCAAGCTCAGGGCTGGCATGTGGCTCTGTGGTAAGAGAGCTGATTTGGCACACGTGAGGCCTGGGGCTTAAGTCCCCAGAACAACAAAAACAAAAATGGCCAAGTGCCACAGGGCACTGCCTAAGTGCACTTCGGCCTTAGGAAGGGTGGATGATTCGGGACATTCTGAATAAAGTCCAACTACCCACCCCCGTAATCCAAGCCCTGGGTGTCCCTCGGGACAGTGGGCATCTCCTGGAAGCTTCCAGTCTTCAAGCAAACAGGCCCAGAGCAGCTCTGACCCACGGCAGGGTTTCTGTGGGGTGAGAGGGCCTCTTCCCTGAGGCCCCCCAGGAGGGCAGGGCTGGGGGAGGCCTCTTTTCATTCCAAAATAAATGACTGAGCTCTTAGGAGCCAACTCATGACCCCTCTGCACAGAGGCCACCAGGCTAGGCGGGACGGGCCCTAGCGGTGCGGCTCTGTCCCTTCCCTTTGCCCTGTGACTGGCCTCCTAGCAAGAGCCCGGCCTAGGAGCCTTCCCAGCCTCCAACACAGCAGTGGGGGGACGGGGAGCCACTGAGACTGACATGTCACCACTGCCCAGAAATCCAGCTCCGGTCAACCAGCCTCTATCCAAAGCTTAATTACAAACTCGGATGTCAGCACGAAGGGAAAGAGGAGGTGAGGCAGAGCTGGGACCAGAGACCCTGATGTAGCAGGGAATTCAGGGAAGGCTTCATTCACCAGGGAGGGGATTTTTAAGCTGGGACTCAGGAGATCGAGTAAAAGCCAGGGAATTGTGAGGGGGAGAAGTAACAGACAGCTGGGATGGTGTGTGCCAAGGTCCTGAGGTGGGAGGCAGGGTGAAGCACTGGAGGGTCTGAAAGAAGACTGCAGTCTGGAGGGACCCACTGCCCACAGCTCTGCCCTCCTGTCCCCCTGTTGGCACGAAGCTCATTTTATCCACAACCTGGTCTTCTCCCAGGAAATTGGGTTTGCATACCCAAATGCCAGTTCATGCCTCTCCCGGGGTGTCCAAGAACATCTCACAGTGAGCATGTCCCGAACCAGGCCCTGTTGTCCTTTCCTCCAACACATGCATTGTCCTTTCAGGATCCGGTTCTCCCAACAGAAATGGAGGCGTGCTCCTGGAGCCCTCTGCTCTCTCACCCCACCCACAAACCTCGGCAATGCAGGTAGCTCCACCTTCGAAATGTAGCATGACCATGACCCCTCCTCATCCCTGTCCCTGCTATCTTCCCAGTAATCCAAGCCCTGCCGTCTCTCAGCAGGACAAGTGCCTCGCCCTGGACACGAAGCTTCCACCTCTGCACAAACGTCAGCCTCCAGGAGGCCCCTTTAAAGCTCCCAGCCCAGGCAGGAGGATCACAAGTTCAAAGCCAGCCTCAGCAGACCAGCAAGGCCTCAAGCAACTTAGCAAGAGCCTGTTCCAAATAAAAAATTTAAAAAGGTCTAGGGATGTGGCTCAGGTAAAGCATCCCTGGGTTCAATTCCAAATAAAATAAATAAAACTAAAAGCCATAGCCCATAAACCTTCCCGTGGCTTCCCATTATTTTTATTTTACATATTTTGCAGTTCTGGGTATTGAACCCAGGATAGCACTGCTCCACCAGCTGCACCCCCAGCTCATCTGGGGACGTTGGGAATGAACGCACAGGCCTCGCTCTCAGGCCCTGCACCAGCTGCCTCACGTGGGCCTCCCTCTGCCCCTGATCATCCACCTGCTCTTAAAAGTGCCAACAGGCCTTCACCCCTCCTGTCCCCTCTGACACTGCCTGGCCTCAAATCTCAGCTCAAATGTCCCCTCCTCAGGGAGACCTCCCCTGCCACTCCCATTAGCAATGGCATCCCTGGCTTCTCCTGGCCCTTCACCCTGCGTGCTGGCCCCAGGGTCCCTCTCCCTACCACATCTTCTATGTGGATTCACCTTCGTCCGCTGTTCCTTGAACTCCAATATCAGTACCTGCAAGGGCAGGGAGATCCATCTGATTTTCTCACTGGCTTACCAAGGGTGGCCAGATTTAGCAGATAAAAATATAGGATGTGCAGCTCAGTTTAAATTCTAGACAATGAATGCTCTCTTGAGCAGATGTCCTGGATGGGACTGGCTTAAGCCTAAAATGTATTCACTGTTGGCCGGAGACTGAATTTTAACTGGGCATCCTGGGTCTTTATCTGGCCACCCTGGCTGTCTCCCCAGACCCTCAGATCTACCCAGGACCCAGTAGGTGCTCTCCAAAGAGCAGCCGAAGAATGAATGGAAGAGCAGGGACCCCCACAGCCTCCCCCTGAGACAACCATCCACACATGAAACTGCATCACGAGGAGAACCCGGGTCCCTGTGTGGCTTGGTGACATGGCACTGGACAAAGTGTGAAAATCAGCAATGCTTTGTATATTTACGTCCCTGCTCTAGTGTGGTTATAGTACCTGCAACCATTTTTATATAAACAACATTTCCTCTGAGTCAATAACTTCAGGGAAATTCTGCCTACACAATTTTTTTTCCCCAAAGGAAAATAAATTAAAAAGACCATCGTCTGCTGGGTACCACCGAGGGGCATACCTGCCATCCCAGTGACTCAGGAGGCCCAGACAGGAGAACTGCAAGTTTGAGGCCAGCCTCGGCAACTCAGCAAGATTCTCTCTTAAAATAAAAAATACAAAGGGCTAGAGATGGAGTTCCGTGGTACAGTACCCCTGGGTTCAAGCCCCTGTACCGCAAAAAATAAAAATAAAAAAGGAAAATTCTCATCACGAACCCCTCATCCTGACAGCCCCCTATGAAGAACCAGCACATGGACTGGTTTTAAACGACAGGTGATGGAAGTTAAGTCTACCAGAAGCCATCTCTCCCCAACTTAAGCGAACCCCGGGCTCATTACCACTGAAGGTCTTAACAGGACGACTCGAAGACAGACGCCCTTGGCGTCCATGCGCGGCTCTAGGCAATGAGGCAAAACTCAAGAGGCGACAGAGCTCCGTGTTCGCACAAGCTGTATTCTTACCCAGTGGGTTTTTAAAAATATTTTATATGTATGGACCTTTATTTTACTCACTTACTTACATGTGGTGCTGAGGATCGAACCCAGAGCCTCACACACACTAGGCAAGTGCTCTACCACGGAGCTCCAGCCTCAGCCCCTACCCAGTGTCCTTAAAAAGCAAAGTGAGCACACCGACCCCAAATCCATGCTGAACAAACTCTTGGGATCTCCATGAAGACGGTGACCCACACAGTCTCCCCCTGAGAACCTTCAGCCTGTTGTGAAGACTGGCTCAGTGACAGCGTGGTGTGGAGCCGCTGGAGCCCAAGGCCAAGGGGAAGGAGCGGCGCCCCTCCTGCCTTGATCCCGGGGGACCGGGCTGTTCCATGGGCCGTGGGTTTCTGGCATTCATTTTTATTTTTAAAACATTACCTTGAAATGTGATCCGTCTCGGTAGCTGGGTCTCCTGTGGTCCCTTCTGTTTCTCTCCCTTGAATGCCCCCCCCCCCCCCGCCCTACTTGGGCCCAGTCATTTTAGGAAGAAGCTCCTTCTAAGGGGGCGTGACCCCTGACTTCCGCCTCACCGTCCCCGTCAGCATCTTCTAAAGCCTGAACGGGACTTTTCTGCTGTGAGAAAAGAATTTCCAAGAGGGGACAGTGCTAAGGGGCATCTGGTGGTGATCCACGGGCCAGCAGGCGGACATGGACGGCCACGGTGCCCTCGGAGACAGCAGGGTTCTCGAGAGCCAACGCCCAGACCCAAGCGTGGAAGGTGGGAAGCAGGGACAGCAGGGCCTGGCCACTCCCACCCTGCGGGCATGTTGGCCGGCCCCGTCCTTTCTTAAAAATCTGAACTAAGATTGTTAACTTTGGAAAGTTCATGTGCAAATCCAGACATCTGCTTTCTCCTTTAAAAAAATAAAATTAAAAGGACATCTGGCCACATGGGGCCCATCATCCCTCGGGAGCTGCCCGCTGGAGCTGTGGGGGCAGCCCCTTAGAATGATGGGCCACCCCACCTCCAGCGTGTCACCGCTGCTACCTGAGCCATCTGGTCCTGCCCCTGGCACTTGCCCACCGCCCCGTGGAACCGGCCAACAGATGTGCCTTCCCGTCGCCTCTTCAGGGTCACCCCTGCAGAACCAGGGAGCGCCACCAGCGCCCAGCAAGGCTGTGGCTTCTACGGGGTCAGCCACGTGGAGGGGAGGTCAACAGACAGGACGCTGGCTAGTCATGGTCCACCTCACCATCTACCTGCACCCTCACCCACTGTCACCCCCACCCTGCCCCCCAGGCTGTCTTCCTGGATGGCCGTGCCCCAGGGTCTCCTCCACTCTCTCTGGCTCCCACCACGTTCTTGGCAGACTGGAGCACAAGCGTCCACTTCCTCATCTTTCAAGCCAGGACGTACCGAGGACCCAGAGCTGACCGGAGACCTCAGCCCTGGGACGCGGTGTCCCCTCCTCCAAGAAAAGCAGAGGCCTCACCTGGACGGTTCATCACTCAGCACGTGAGGGACATCACACTGTCCTATCTCCCTCCACTTCACGACAGAATCTCTGTCTGACTTCCAGGTGCCAAGGCCCCACCTGACCCCCTGCGCTGTCTCCATACCAAGCAGCCAGGCTCGGCGCCCGCGTCTCTGGGCCCCTGGCCTAGGGCTGGAGATGTGTCATCCAGAGCCCCGAGCCGCGGCAGCAAATGGATCTATGCTCTGCAGAAAGGGCTCTGACAGTTTGTTTGGTCCAAGGAAAGTCATAACTGGAATTTAACACGGTAAAATAATAGCACACGTGGCCGCCCACGGCCAGCGAGCAGGCCACCTCCAAGGGCCCCACGGCAGGGTCCAGGAACCCTCCCAGCACCCCCACCCTGAGTAAGGAGAACCAGTCCCTGTGTTTCAGGTAAGGACACAAAGGCACAGAGCAGGTGGTGACATCACGCAGAAAGTCTCGTGTGCCACCGCGGGAGTCCGACACTCACTTCTGAGTCACGCTCTTCCTGGTTATTAGCTGAGGGTGGATTTGCCAAGGGACATTTTTGGACCAAGATGAAACAGTGAACAGCTCCCAGAGAGAGCAGAGGGTGGGGGAGAAGTGACCCGGGAAACCTGGGCGGGGCTGCGAGGCATGCCCTCCAGGTGGCCAGCGTTCACAGAGGGGACGGCTCCTCCCGTAGGTGCCCAGGTCACGACAGGAGGCATCCCCGAGAGGCCCCAGCCACTACATAGCCTCTCACCTGCGTCCCCAGGGTCCACTGCCACCTGGCTGCAGGCTGATCTGCACGTCTCTGTCAGCGTGACCTTCAGGAAACACTGAGGGGACCTCACGCTCTGCTGCAGACTCCCCGGGCTCCCAGGGCCTGAGAACCAGCTCTGGACTCCCCGCCAGGTCTGTAGGATCCTGCCCTGGCCATCTCCTGGCCTAGTACCCACCTCGCCCTGCCCTTTCCGCTCCAGCCACACTGGCTCCTTGCACACCCAGGGACACGCCTCTCCTCCGCACACCTGTGAGCACTGCCCCATCTCCAGGCAGGTTCCTTCCACAGGGAATCCACCAAAAAGACGTCTCCTTAGAGGGGAAGGGCCGAGGCTGATGGCAACCCGACTGTGTGGGTGAACTTGTTCTCCCCTCCTCACACCCCCAAAATCATATAGAAATAGTGTGGGGATATATATATATATTTCCCCCAAATTCTAACCCCAGATACCTGTGAATAGGACCTTATTAAGGAATAAGGTCTTGGGCTGGGGCTGGGGCCCAGTGGTAGGATGCTCACCTCAAAAGCTTGAGGCACTGGGTTGGATCCTCAGCACCACATAAAAATATAGGTAAAATAAAGGTATTGTATGCATCTTACCAGTAAAAAGGAAAGGAAAGGAAAGAAATAAGGTCTTTGCAGATGTGACCAAGTTAAGATGAGGTCGCACTAGCACTAAGGGGTCTAACCCAATGCTCCTGTGGTTACCAGGAGAAAACTGAACAGAAAACACACAGTAAGAGGCCACAGGAAGACGGGGCGGAGGCTGCAGGGGCGCAGTAGGAGCCTCCGAAGGCCGCGCATCCTCCCCCGAGGCTCCAGAGAAACAGGCCCTGCCAAGGCCTTCACCTCAGACTCCTGACTCGGGAACTGTGGAGAACGCAGTTTCAAGCTGCCCAGATCGTGATGATTTGTTACAGCAGCCACAGGTGACCGATACCACCCTCCAGCAACACACACACACACACACACACACACACACACACACACACACACAGCCCAAGCCACTCAGGGTCCTTTCTCCTATTCTAGACCCCAGCATTTAAAGCCATTGGAAAGCATCTTGGCTGCTTCTCAGCTCACTTGCCCCAGAACACAGCCCTGAGGACAGACTCCCTGCTCCGTGGCACGTGGGGTGACTGAGGCGCCAGCTGGTGAAGTTCCTGGTGCCAGTGGGGCAGCTGGCCAGGCGCAGAGGCAGGCTTTGGCCCCCGACTCCGAGCTCAGGCTGTCACCTCTAGGGTGGCTGAATGTCCCCGGGACCCAGAGACTCACAGCTACAGGAGAGCAGGACCCCCAGGGCCTCGCAGCCCAGGAAGACAGAGCTCTGGGAAGCCGGCTGGAGGAGCGCCCCACTCGGTGGCTCTCCTGGAGCTCGGAGGGGAGCGTGCTGTGGGCTGGGGGGCTTCCTGGAGGAGGGGCCTCTGGGGAGCCTGGGAGGACCACGAGGGAGGTCCCTAGAGGGGCTCTGGCTCCGTTCTGTGGGGACGGAAAGTGCAGCCGGGTCCGCAGGCTCCTCGCCGTGTGGCTGGGGACCCTTCCTCTAAGGGAGACACCAACATTGTGCTTTCCTTTCCCCAAGGCCAGCCGGGGCCAGGCCCCCTCCCGACTCACAAATCAGGTCTGCCTCAGTTTCCCCATCCTTAATAAGGACTGCCCGCCCTCCACAGCCTCTGCCACGTCCGTCCTTCCTTTCTGGAACATGTCAAGGATTGGGGAAAGGACCAAGGTCCGATCCCACCTTAGACCCTCCATCTGTGGAGCCGCATTTAGCAATCAGGGAAGCGCCATCAGAGGATCGGAGACAGCAGAGCATGTGGCCCAGGGCCTGGGTGACAACTAAGGCCCCACCCCCTTCCTTCCTGGGCAACACTAGGGCAGTTGCTGCCCTCTCTGTGCCCCACTCCCCGCTTCCAGGAGGGGGCAGTTGCAGCAGTTGGGGCACACAGCTGCCAGGGGATGGAAAGACTTCGTCCCCGTCAAGCGCTCGGCCCAGACCCACTGAGTCTGTGCTGAAGGTGCTTCGGCTCTCGGTCCCGGAAAGCTGAGGCCCACAGTGTGCTTCTAATTTGCCCGTGGCTTTGGGCAAAGGTTGTCTTACTGTGTGCAAGTGCCAGACAGTCCTAAGGCTTAGTGTGTGCTTACGCCTGGGAAGCACTGAGCTAAGTGTTTTATGTGCATGATTTCACACAACGCTGGCAACAACTCTATGAAGTCGACACTATCATTACTCCTTTTCTGTAAATGAGAAAATTGAGGCTTCACAAGTGACAGCCCTAAACCCAGTCTCTGTCATTATGCAGCTCAGTAAGTTAAAAAGTACCTTGAGAGGTATAAAGTACTGCATCTTTTCAAAGAATTCTTGCTATTCAGTCCTGTTCCTATTCAACATGGGTTATTTTTTTTTTTTTTTGCTTCTTAAATATAATAGGAATTGTTGTTAACATTTATGGAGCATCGACCATGAATGAGACATTGTTTTCAGTTCTCGTGAATCTCACAACAACCCTACAAGGGAAGCAGTGTCATTGGCTCCATTTTATAGATGAGGAAACTGAGGCACAGAGAGGTTAAGTCACTTGACAAAGATCACACAGTGGTAGTGTGGCCAAGCAAAAAAATCTAATCCATGCAGAAGTCAGAGAACTCGGGCCTGGGAGCATGCAAAGCTCACTCTGAGTTTGTTTATTCCTGAAATACTTTCCACCATCTCACGTCAGATAACACTGAACACACCTCTTTCAGATCTTCAGTTTTCCCCAGGGCCTCAGTCCAAAGCTGCACAGCAAGTTCATTATTTTCTGGCCATGCAAACATCTTGAGCCTCTATTTAATGACTTCACCCATCTGCGTGCACCCTGTAGATCTGTGTCTCTAGTCCTGCTGGCGTCTGAGTTTAAAGGGACTAAAAGGGACTTCAGTCCTTTCCTCCCAAGACCCTTATGCGGGGCCAGTTGATGCATTTGGATCAGCCCATTTCAAGCCAGCTGTCTTTGGGGCCTAGAATGGCAATCTGTGTGCCCTGTTGCCTTGGCACGCCGAGCGTGGTTTGCCAGAAACAATCTGGTGCCCTTGTCTCCACATGTGCACACACACAGTGGCATGCACACACCGACAATCCCTGCACACGAACACGGTCTGGGGAGGGTGCTCATGCACATGCACACGACACACACGTACCTCCAAACTGTCACAGAGGGGCAAGGTCATAAACCTGGAGCAGAGATTGAGCAGCTCCAATAAAATCAGAAGCTTGTGTTAGATCACACAGTAAAACAGAAGCCCAATTTCTCTTCTAAGTTCCCCCTTCCCTGTCTCTTCCCCGCCTCCCTCCCTCCTTCTCTTTCTCTCCAAATGGAGCTAAATTTGGCATTAGCCTGTCCCCCCCCCACCACCACCACCACCATCCTAACATCAAACACTGAGTTTCGGTTTGGAAGGCAGTAAACCATCTTGCCTGCCTGAGAGCATCCCTCTACAGATGATGCAATATCAGCGGTGATTCTGCCACTATGTCATCACGTCTCTGCTGCCTGACCACAAGCAGAAGACAGGATAGACTAGCACCAGTTACAACGTCCAGAGCGCTGGCAGGATCTTGCTTTCAAAAATGCAACTCAGCTAAAAATATGCCACCGAGGCCCGCTGTGGCCAAGCGCACCGTTTACCTAACCCACGGCATTTGGCTTCAATCTGGTTTTCAAAAAGAGCCCCTCAGGTTTATTTACTGAAATTGTCATTTCTGCCCCCACCCCCACCCGCCAGAACTTTAATCAGCCACGCAGAGCACAAAACCTACATTCAACTCTGATTTTATGACACGAGGCTAACTCCTCCTACGCGAATTTATTCCACTTAACTCTTGCAGCCCTTCCCACTTGGCAGTGCCCCCACCCCCACCGCAGGGCTGGCCTCGGAAAAAGACTGGGCACTGCCTCCCCGCACTTCAAAGACTGATCCATCATGTGCAGCCCAGACTCCTGCACCATCCCCACCAGGGGGGATATCTTTCATATCCTATTTGTATATAGTAGCCCCCTCCCAGAGGATGCAAGGGGTCTGATTCCAGAGCTGAACCCAAGAGGAGGGAAAAGAAGCAGAAACAGGGAGAGTAGAGGGTCATCAGTTCGCACCACGAACCCAGGGTACATTGCACTTTAAAGGGCGAGGGGGGCTGGGGGACTTTTGCCATCAGGCACATCAAAAAAAAAAAAAATATATATATATATATATATATAAAAGAAGAATATTGTTCAAATGTCCCAGAGCATCTGCCGCCTATTACAAAGCCAAGTCTTCTTGTTACATTTACTATACAGTAAACTGTCAAGCCCGTTTTCTTAAAGAAAAAAAATATATAATAATAATAATAATAACAACGACGACAACAACGACAAAACCCTGCAGCCCAGCGGCACCCGCTGTCAAAGCCGAGCGCTGAAGAGGTTAAGCAGCCAGCGGTTAGTAGAGAGGATCCCTCCCGGTGTCCCGTGGCGGGGAAAGTCCTCCCGACGCGCTCGCCTAGGGAACCCCGCCTGGGGACACTTCCCTGCCCCCGCGCAAAGTTGTCTGAAGTCGGCTTCCCAAATCTCCCTCCCTGGCCTGGGCGCGGGCGCCCCTCCCCGGCCACCCTACCTGAGTGCCCCGGGGAAGCGGGGTCCCAAGCAGGGGTCCCCGGCTGCCCCCGCCGCCCGGAGCTGAAAGCGCCGCCCGGGACGGGAGCGGGAACCCGGGGCCGGGAGGCGCGAGAGGCGACGTGTGGAGCGGGTCGGGCGCAGTTACCTTGGTCCACAGACCCCATGATGCGGAGGGGATGGCAGTGCCCCGGCCTGAACGCAGCCTCTCTCTGCATCTGGAGGGCACCGGGCCGGCGCGAGCTGGGGAGGGGTCGGCTGGGCCCGGCCGCCGAGGGCGCCGTCCTCTCCGCAGCTCGCCCGCGGGGCTGCGCTGGCCGTGGAGCCTGGCTCGGAGCGGCCGGGCTGCGCGCCTCGGCTCCCGGCGCGGCGAGTCGGCGGCTCCGCGATCGGCTTACTCCAGAGGCAACGCGACTTCCTTCCCCGCGCTCCGTGTTTATGGGCTTTCAATGCAGTAAAATAACGGGATTCCCTCACTGTTTCCTCCTGTTTATCCAGCGCCATGGAAACCACTGGATCCCGTCCATCTCCAAAACTCAGGGCTTTCCTGCAAACTTCACACTCAGGAATCCATGACGTCGCCTCCTCCGCGGCCAGCCAGCTCCGCGGCTCCTTCGGCCGCCAGCACAAGTCCCCGATTGTTCGGGAGAAAAGTCAGGGAGAGGGAGCGAAGCGGGAGACCGCGGGGAGGAGGGGCGGGGGCGTGCGCTGTCCAAGTCGGCCCTGCAGGAGCTCGACAGCGGCTGTTTGCGAGGATCGCCCGGCCACCGCCTTGCCCGGCTGCGGCTTTCCACAAGTCAGGCCCAGGACTCCCCAGCCCCCCGTTTTCCGAGCGGGCACCCCTCAGAGTCAGCTGCCCAGGGTTCAAGTTGTCGAGGTCCCTGGACACTGGCCCAGGGGCCCTTCCGAGTCCCTCTGGCTTCTGGCTGCCCAGATTTTGGCGTGTTCAGGGATGGTGGGGAGGAGGAAGAGGAGATGGAGGAGGAAGGAAAAGAAATAAATAATAGTGCCTTGGGTCAACTCTCCAACTTCAAGATTTTTTTTTAAAGAGTTTATTTTTAGATTCATTTAGAAAATCCAAGGTTTCCAGTGATACTCAGAGGCTCCAGCAAAAATGAAATGGCCAAAGAGACGCTGAAACCAGGCAACCCATGTGTTTACACATGCTCGGGATAAACAGGAAAATAAAGCCGAGGGATGTCATGAACTTTGCAATGTCCAGAAGAAGATCCTCGGTGTGCCACGCTCGGCCCCCACCAGTGGGCCTCAGACCCGGGGAGGCCCACAGGGAGCCGGCTGTGCACCTGGCAAGATGCCTCTCCTGGGCTTGGACGGATGTGCCTCTTCACCTGCGTGCAGGATGGGAACTTCTGGGCCCGCAGATAAAGCCAGATTTGAAAATGGACCTTGTAGATATTGCCATGGGCTCTGATAAAACTGGGTGGCAACCAACACTGGTGACTCACCACCTCCCCCCACTCTCTCACAGAAAGACTTGAACTCAAAGAGGCACTCGGAGGGAGCTGGCTCCGTCAGAGGGACCGCTCTGGTCTCCACGTGTGGGCCCACAGTGGCCTCTCTGGGCAGCCCTCAGACATGACCGCTTATCCTGGAAGGCTGACCAGAACTGAGCCTGAGAAAGTCCCGCCCCGTCCTGCCCAGGGGGGGCTTTCCCAGGTCTCCCTCAACCACGGTGGCCACCGGCAGTAGAGCTTCAGGAACGCTGTTCCCCCAAAGGGAACTGCCATTATCTGTCCGCCTACTGTGCGCCAAGCCGTTCTCCTGCCTCTCCCATAAACTAGACCTCAGAGCTGCTGAGTGCCTTGCAGTTGCCCTGCAAGAAAGGGGTCTCTCCCCAATTTCCAAGGGGGAAACTGATGCCCATGGAGGCGGGTGGCTGCAGCCCGTAAAGCCGTAGATTCTTCCCAGTGAAGCCAACAAGGAAGCCCCATGCCCTGAGGTCTCCTTCCCACTTATCTGAAGCAAGAACAGGTGACCAGCCCTCCTGGTTTGCCTGGGACTCCAGGATTCCCAGGACACAGGACTTTCAGTTTGAAAGCTGAGAAAGCCCCAAGCAAGTTGGGACAAGTTAGTCATCTGAGGCACGGGTGAAGCTCAGGCTCCTTTTGCCACTCTCTGTACGTGACTTTGAAGGACAGTTGCTCTCCTTAGTACTGTCACATAGCAAGTCCTAACTCAGCCCTACTAGGTGCCAGGCCCTAAGTTAGGGTCATCTCTAAATTCCAGCTCACAACCCTCTCGTAAAGTAATATACTGAAACCAGGAGGGGTCAGCCTTGTGCTGTCCGGTATGGCCGCCACTGGTCACGGGCAGCTATTACAGTTTAAAAGTAATTAACAAAGAAGATGTTCAAGTCCATTCTTTCCACAAGCCATGTTTCAAGTGCTCAAAAGCCACATGTGGCTGGCGGTTACCAAATGGGGTGGCACAGAATAAAACATTGCCATCACTGCAGAAAGCTCTCCTGGGCAGCGCTGGCTTAGGCAACCTGAGATCCGAGGTGCAGCCCAGGCTCAAGAACAAGACTCCCATGTGGCCACATGGTCACTTCCCCACTCTCTGGGGACGCTGTCCATGCTGTCCACTCAGCCGATGTAAAAATGAAATGAGCTTATTTAATTGAAGTGCTAAGAACCATGAGGCATATAATAAATGCTAAAAATACACATCTTTTAAAAAGCCTTCTCACGGTCAAGGCGAGAACAGTGACTACGCCCCGAGCCAGTGAGGCTGTCTGCCTTCCCGCCCTCACCTCCAGCCTCTGCGTGGCACTCAGGCCTGAAGCAAGCCTCTCGGGAGATCTGCCTCCCTCCACCTCCCCGTGAGCTGGAGGACGGATGAGGAAACCGAGGCTCTGCAGGTTCACACGGTGGGTGACCGTGGCCCCGAGTTGAACCCAACTCTGGCAGCAGAGACCATGTTCTTGGCACAGCGGCCCCTGCTTCCCAGAGGCCTCCCTTGGAGGAGCCGAGGTCTTGGAGGCCAAAAACGAGGCAGGAAGCAAGCCTGCGGGGCCCTCCCCTGGCGGACTCATTATCGCGGATAATTTTAGACTCGGTCCCACCCAAACTTGGCTTTTGAGGCAGGGCCCGTTCTCGGCAGGTGCTGGGTGCCATGCGGGGGAGCCTTTTGGAACTCAGTAGGACCAGCACCGGCCACACTGTCCCTTTTCGGGCTGGAGAGGGCCGCGGCTGAGTCACCTAATTTACCCTCCCGAGCGAGCGAGCTGCAGCCTGGGCTCCTGGGTGAGCAGCTCTTCCTTCCTCAGGCCAGGGCGAGAACGATGCTGTCCTTTTGAACTGAACCACCCACTGTTTCTCTCTTCCCTGGAGCACTCTCCCTTTCTAAGGGATGCTCCGAGGGGGGTGGGTGGGGAGCTTCCACCCACTAAATTATCCACGAAAACTCCCCAAAATAGAGGCTCTCAGCTGGGGTGCCGATCGACAGCATGGGAGGAAAAAGCAAAAGAGAAACCCCATCAAAGCAAATGGAGGGAGTCCCTCCCAGAGGCTGCAGGCACATCTGGGGTGAGGGAGGCCTGGGATCCATGGCAAAGCCCGTTGCTGGATTCCCTCCTGCAGCCTGATAACAAGAAGCACAGGTATTCTGCTGAGACACTTGTTGGCCATGCTGTCCCCAAACACCAGCGACATTTCCAAGGCAGCTTAGGTAGGTGAAAGTCCCTGACCTCGATACACACACAGCCCAGGTGACATCTGTCTACCTGTCACCTGGACTGCCCAGGTGAGTTTACATGAAGTTGAGGATCGGTCTGGATTTCCATGTGCTCAGACACAGGAAGCAGGACCGTGCAGGCCTGGGAAAGCCAGAATTTCGAGGCGTATTGACCTATCCAGGATCACCATGAACGTGCACGGAGCACGTGCTCTGTGACAAGCATTAACTCGTAGAACGCTCACCACAGTCTTGTGCTGATCATCTTATGGAGGAGGAAACTGCAACACAGAGAGGCCACGCAGCTCTCCCAGGGTGGCACAGCCAGTAAGTGGCAGAGATGGGTTTTGAACCCCAGCCACCGGGCTCTGGAACCCAGGTTCTTGCCCATGGCTCTCTAGTGTTTTCTCAATTGTTCTGAGAAAGCCCCATCACCCACCAGCCCAGGTGCCAGTGAACAGAAGAATCGATAAAGAAAATATGGCACATACACCCAACCGGGTCTGACCCCGCCACAGGAGGAAGGAGATGGACAGCCGTGGAGACATCACGCTAAGTGAAATGAGCCAGGCCCAGAAGGTCAGGGGTGAAGGTTTTCTCTCCTGTGCCAAAGCTGGAGTGAATAAGGTGGGGAGGGGATCCTATGGAAACAGAGTGGGGGGGTCGCTGGAGTTGAGGAAGGGGATGGGGGGAGGGCCAGACACAGGGAGAAACTGTGGAATGAAATTGATCAGATCATGCCGTGTACCTATGTGGCCGTACCACAGCGAATTCTACTCCTACGTACATCTACAAAGCACCGATTAAAAAATGATAGATAAATAGAAAGATGACAGAGGACCGACAGGGGGAGGGAGGAGGGGAGGGAGGGGGAACTGGGGACTGAAATGGAGCCAGCTGTATCCCCTGCCTGTGTGATTATGTCAAAACGAAGCCCACTATTATGATAACTATAATGCACTAATAAAAACATTGTTTTAAAAAGAAACTCCCCATTAAAGATTTACTCATGGACCAGGCTCACTCGAGGGCCTGGCCCTGGCTGAGTGCTGGGTCAGGTGGGGACAGGTCCTTGCCTTCGCTTGGTCCACGAGGACCCTCAGGAATGTCCACGGGGGACCAGGTGCCAGGGATGCTGGCAGAGGGTGGGCAGGGCGGCCGGTGGGCCAGCACCAAGGGCCTCTGTCCTCCAGCTGCCTCAGTAGGGACCTGGGAGTGGCCCCCTTGACTTCCCCTCCGCTCCACTGCCACGGCCTACAAATCCCGCAGCTCCCAACACCCTCCTCCTAGCAGGCTCCAGCCCACCTCCTCTTCCCGCCAGGGCTTCTCGTCCCCTCCCGGGCATCTCTAGAGTGACCTTGCTGACCCCCTGCCACCCTGGGCCCCCCCCCCCCGAGGTCTGCTCTCTCCTTATGGCCAATACCATCTAATCTCTACTCAGAGTCTCCGGGGGACACTGGATCCTGTCACACCCCCCAGGCCAGCCCCTGCGTTGGTTCACATGTACCTTCAGGGTGAGGTCCAGAATCTCCCGTGTGTTTAACGGAGGCCTGGAAAACCCCCAGCCCCCAGCCCAGGCTGGCCCCTTACCGGGCATCGAGCCCAGGGGCTTAACCACTGAGCAACATCTGCCAGCCCTTTTTTTTTATTTTACGTAGAAACAGGGTCTCGCTGAGTTGCTTTAGGGCCTTGCTAAGTTGCTGAGGCTGGGTTTGAACTCTCGATCCTCCCGCCTCAGCCTCCTGAGCTGCTGGGATTATGGGCCTACACCCCCACGCCTGGCCCTCTTACACCCTTGAACTCCACATTCCTGCCCTCCCCAAATAACCAGAGGCCCCCTAGTTCTTCATGTCCTCCTGTCACTCTGGGCCTTTCACCAGGCTGTCCTCTCTCCTGTCACCCCACTCCTTTCCTTACTCAGAGGTGACTCTCCTAGGTTCCCAGTCCTGCCTTACATACTACTCCTTCCAGAGAAGCCTCAGCTTCCTCAGGTGGAACCTGGGTCTGCTGCCATGCGGCTGACCCGGCACGAGCCCAGGACCTGGCACACAGTGAGCACCGACAATGGCAGCTGCAATCATTGTCCTCCTGCCACTACCGACAGCTGTCATGCCAGCACCCAGATCAACCAGATATGACACTCCAGATGTCCCGTCTCTCTCAGAACGCAGTGTGGCCTCTGCCCGGTGGCTTCAGTGGTGGCTGTCTGCAGAAGCCCCGGCCACCGGCCTTGGTGTTTCTCCCCGACGCAGAATGTGGGGGCATGGCCGATGTGACTTCTGAGGTTGGTCCTAACAGACATGTGGCTTCTGTGTCCCTCTCCTGACCACTCACTCTGGGGGAAGCCAGCCGCGGTGCTGTGAGGACACGCAGTCAGCCCTTTGGAGAGTCCCACGTGTGGAGGCTCTGAGGCCACCGAGGCCACCCGCCCACAGCCGGTCTGGAAAGGCCCCTGGAGCCTCCAGTGGCCGAGGCCGCAGCCCAGGACTTGCCTCTCGAAAGACCCTGGAGCCCAGTGAAGCTGCCCAACCCACAGACACAGCGAGGAGCTCACTGGTTCCCCTCAGCCACTGAGTGGGAAGGAAGCAACAAAACTAAGAGAGGCCCCAGGCCTGGTCCTCTGCCTGCAGGGCCTGGTGCTCCGCCTGCAGGGCCTGGTGCTCTGCCTGCGGGACCCCACTTCCTCTCCCCACCGCCTCCCCGCTCCAGCCACTCCTTGGCTCTTTTGTCCCCAGATCTCTGGGGCTGGCTTCTTCCATCTTTTGGGTCTCAGAGCAAATGTCACCCTAAAAAGCCTTCTCCCACGACCCTCATCTGGGAGACAGGCTTCTCTGCCTACAGCTCAACCCCCACCCCAAAATCTGAACACAGCACCCTTTATGGCCTTGACGGCCCAACGGATCCAGGACTCATTCGTTTGCACACTGTCTGTCTCCCCAGCCTCCGGCTGAGACCTCCCCACACAGGCCAGGACCTTTGTTTACTCACTACCGTGTCTCTGGTGCCTAGAATGGGAACCGGCCGACGGCTGGACCTCGAAAATGTTTGTTGAGTGAATAATAGAACATGAGATTGTCTCATCTGTTTTGTTTACTTGGTTATGACTCATCTCCCCACTAGACTAGGAAAATAGGGACATGTCTGTCTTTCTTGGGGCTTGGCACCACGTCTGGAACTGGTGGGTCCTCAGTAAATAGCCCTATCTCATGTCTCCAGAGGGACAGCTCTGGCTGGCTCTCCCCAGGCCCTCCACTCACTCGGGCCTCACAACAACTGTATTCAGACAAGCCTCCTATTCTCCCCATTTTGCAGGTGGAGAACTGAGGCACGGACACCCAATGTCCCCAAATAGCAAGCAGAAGACTGAGTGAGAATCTGGGCAGTGGCTGCCGGCTGCAGGGTCACGCTGCCAGGCCCGGGGCCTGGTGGGTTGAATGAATGACAGGCAGGCACGGTGTTCTGGCCACCTGCCGTGTTGGGGGGAGGACCGCCACCCATCACGTGGCCCGGGAGGTGGGTGAGCGGCTCAGCTGTGGCTGGCGAGGGCCAGGGCACAGGCGGGCGGTGGCTGGCAGCTGTGTCCCCTCCCCGCTTCCCAGGGAGGGAAAGGTCCACCTCATGCGGAAAGAACGCCCAGTTCCGTGGCCGGGGCCGGGGTGCCTGTGCCCGGTCCATCTCGGGATACATTGTCTTGCTTTTAATAGCCTCCCCCCACCCGCGGCCATGACTGACTGTTCCCAAAATAATCCTCCAACTCGGCTTTTTCCAGCCCAGAAGTGCTGAATCTCGGTGCCTCCCCATCGCGGCTGCCAGCGGGAACCTTGGTAATCCCAGGGTCCCCCAGGCGGAATGTGACCCAGCAGGGAGGTTTCCGAGGCATTTGGAGAGGCCCTGACGTCCCCTGCCAGCTCATCGGCGCTGACAGCGACTTTCCCTCCGCCCGCCGGGGGCGGACCTGCCCCGCCGAGGAGCCGAGGCCAGCGCCCGGAGCGCGGCCCTGGAGCGGGGACGCCGTTCCTAGAAGCTGGAGAGCTGACGTGGAGCGCCAGGGATTGGCTGGTGGCAGGGGCTGGCGGCTTGGCGGGCGGCCTCTGCGGGCAGGAGGCCGGGGGAGGGGAGCCTCGGTGCATTTTTTTTCTTCCTTTTGAGCGTGAAGCTGTGAAGCTCGAGGCCCAAGACGCTCCTTCCTTAGTGGAGGGGACAGGGCGCCAAGACTCGCGGTTCTCTTGCACCATCTTGTTCATTTGTTCATGCCCTCAACCCGTCCTGCAGCACCTCCCGTGTTCTGGGCCCCGGGGGCAGCACAGATGCTGTCCTGGTCCCCGTGGAGGGGACACACAGTGGGGCAAGCAGACCCAGAGCTGGAGAAGCAGCCTGTGGCCTCACAAAGGGGTGACCCTGGCCGCAGGAGCCAGGGGAGGGAGCCAGCTGCCCGGGGCGGGGAGAGGCCCCGAGGGTGCTTTGCGAAGCAGGGAGCCTGCCGTCCTGGTCACATGCGCTCCTTCTCGCCTTGACACGTTTTCTGTGCACCTGCGAAGGGCCCTGAACTTGATGGTGGACGCCCAGGCAGACGACAGGTGTCTTCAGGGACTCTCCATGCAGCCAGAGCGACAGTGTCCCGAGACGGCGAAAAGCAGGGTCTAGGGCCCTTGTGGGGACCTGGGGAGCCACAAAGCCACAGGAAGCTGCATAATGTAATATCGGGGGATGGGACAGGCCCCCCAGAGTGCGACCTTGAGCAGGTTAATGGTAATAGTCGCCGTGATTGATGGAGTGTTCATGCCCCACTTGCCTTATTCCGAGTCTGACTCGTATTAACTCGTCTCATCCTCATGGCCTCTGAAAGAAGTCTGAATATTTTCCATGTTCACAGATAACAAGAGGTTAGTGAGTTGTCCTAGATCACAAGGTGGAGGAGCCTGGAACTGAACCCTAAAAAGGTGGAGCATGCCCTCTCCACTTCCCCTTCTCTCCTTCCTGCTAAAATGGGATTTGATGGTAGGAGTTCAGGCAGCCATCTTGAGCCTTGAAACAGGAACTGTCTGCAGGAAGGCAGAGCTGCCACATTGGAACTTGATTCCCGGATGATGGTGGATCCTTTACAGCAACCCTGACTCTTCCCACCCAAATTCTTTCGTAAGAGAGAAATAGCTCATGTTTTAAGCCACTGCTCCTCAGGACCTTTAGTACAACAATTAGGCCTTTCCCTTAACCAACGTGGATTTTATCTTAAGAGTCATGGGGATCCATGAAGTGTGGACACACAGGGTGACCCAACACACATGTACTTTTGGAAGGTGGCCAGAGGTGGAGCTGAGAGTTGGGCCCCAGGACCAGCTGATCTGGGTTCCAACCCCAGCTCTGCCTCTCCTTAGCTATGTGGCCTACTTAACCTCTCCACGCCTCAGTTTCCTCATCTGAAAAATGGGAATACTGTCACTCCCTTGAAGGACCACCAGCAGCCCATGTCAGGGTGCTTAAAATAGCACCGGCCCCAGGTTTCCAGCCCAAGGCCCTGGGAGCCAGGCCAGGGGAGGACAGCCCTGCTGGAGCCATCTGGTGTCCATGCCCAGCTAGCTCGGCTCGGTACCACCACCCACTCCCAGGAGGTATAGGCAGGCACCTGGGACCACAAGGAACCCTGAGCCCCACACCATGGAGAACAGCCAGCCATGGTAGGGACCCAGAATAAAGCCGCCGGCCCCCGGGGGAGCTGGCTCGAGAGTGAGGTGAGGCTGCGACCCGGCCACCCTGCAGCAGCCACCTCAGCACCAGGAAGCCCAGGAAGCCGTGCCCAGGAGCCCAGCGGGGAACCGGGCAGGCGCCCTGCTGGGAGCCTCGTGCTGCCCTCTCCTCCGCGGGCACCTGGAAGATAAGGAGCCCGGCTTCCTGAGGATGTGCTCCGAGCCCTCCCTCCGCCTCCTCTGGGCCTGTCAAAATATTTCTTTGTGGAGCCATCCCTGTTTTTCCATTAATAAAAGTATTTTTGGGCTCCCAGCAACAATGAGCGAGTGTTACAAAAGAGGCCGCCCTTCCAAGGTAAACAGAGCCCTCCTCCACACGGGGAGCGGGGAGCCGCGCTTCTGCGGCTCTCTGTGTGCCGAGTTGCCAGCCCAGGGAGGGTGGGCTCCAGGTCCATCCACCCTGTCCAGAGCAGAGGGCAGTGCTCTCTCTCCCCAGCCCTCCTCCCTCCCTCCAGCTGATCAGACAGTCAATCAACATACATCTGTGAGGTCCTGCTCGGGGGCCCACCACTCCCAGACAGAAAAGATCCAGCCTGTGCCCTGAGGGAGCACGGGCCTTGCAACAGCAGGCCCGGAATCAGGCAGACCTGCAGGTGTTCCAATACATGTCCCCCTGGGCCTGGCTGGGGCAGAGTACAGAGAGGCACCCGGTGAGCAGTGAGCATAGTGGTTCTGGATTCAAATCCAGCTCAACCACTTACTGGCCACAGGACTTGGGGCAGGAGATGGGGCCTTCCGGAGAGTCAGTGTCCTCCTCTGCGGCATGAAAATACCAACAGGCATCGATGCAAGAAACACGCTTGGGAGAGAACAGAAATAATAGCTATTAAGTCATTGCTACTAAATGAATCAATACTTGTTCAATGAATGAATAACTATGCAGATGAATGAAAGTGGACGGAGGGAGGAAGGAGTCATGTGTCGGTGGCCATAATAGGAATCTCTAATAAGCCACTCCAAGATTTAGTATTATAAGACAACAATAAACACTCATTAACTCCCATAGTTTCAGTGACTCAGAAATTCCAGAGCTGCTTAGGGCTCTTTGTAGTTCGGTCATCTGAAGGCTGGACTGGGAGCCACTTTCAAAGTGCTCGCTGGCAGGAGGCCTTGGTGCCTCCTTCTCACCACACCCCACCCTTGGGCCTCTCCTCGGGCTGCTTGAGTGGGCTCACAACATGGCTGCCAGAGGGCCCCAAAGTGCGACTGAAGAGAAAGAGCGTGTGGAACCCGAGGCTGTGACCTGCAATGGAGGTCACCCCCACCACTTCCACCACGTCCTGTCCCTTGGGGGTGAGTCACCAAGTCCAGCTCACAATCAAGGGCAAAGAACCTCAGTTTCCACCTTTGCCTTTCAAAGTGGCAACGTCCTGACCGATGTCCTTAAAGACACGACAGCAACCAAGCTGATCCCCTGCACAGGCCAGCGGGGTCTTAGACACCAGACCAGCTCCCCAGCCCAAAGGAGTGCAAGCCCCCAAGACCATCCACGTGAAGCCCTGGACGAAGAGGGGTGGCTGCTGGGGTGGGGTGACCTCTGTGAAGGACAAGGGCACGCTCTGTATTTTGACTGGGGTGGGGTCAAAACTGATGGGGCTGCAGCCTTTAAATGTCCATTTTGCTGTATGTGGATTATAATTTTAGAAAGGTTACCCTTCTCCCAATGACTTTCTTCTTTCTTTTCTTTCCTCCCTCCCCTCCCCTGTCTTCCCCTCCTCTTCTCTTTCCCTCAGTGCTAGGGATCCCACCCAGGGCCTGCCTTTTGCTCCCTAGCAAGTGCGGTACCGCTGAGCTACACCCCCCGCCCCGCCACCCTTCCCCCACTATTTTGGTTGCATCAGCACACTTACCAAACCTGGTCCACTGTTTTTGTAAATAAAGTTTTATTGGAACACAGGTGCACACACTTATTTACAGGTTGTCTCTGGCTGTTGTCTCGCTGCGATGGCAGAGTGCTGCCATTGAGTAGATGCAATGGAGAGCACATGGCTCGCAAAACCGAAAATATTTGCTAGCTAGCCCTTTACAAAGGGCATTTGCTGACCCCAGCTCTACCCAAGAAAACTAGGAGCTTAATGCAACTCTAGATGCATCTGTTTTCAGGGCCAGAAAGCCAGCCCAGCCCCCACCCCAGTGTGTGCACAGTGACTTCCCCCAGCAGGACAGATGTGGGACGATCCCATGATTTGTCCCCATTTGGAAGTCATTTGACATTTTCTTAAAAGCACTCTCTGCAACCCACCCTTTGGTGCCGGGGAGCCCTGGCCAGGGCTGGCGGGTCTAGAGGGGCCCCAAACCTGGGCCCTGTCCACGCAGCAGGGCGCAGGGCAGCCCTTGGGAAGGTGCTTATTATTCTATTTATCCACACCCACCCTTTCTCCCCCTCCCTCTGCCCCTCCCCCCTCAAGACGCGTTGTCATGGAGTCCACCAGATTGCTGGGGTGGGCCAGATTCTCTCAAAGTGACGGTTTCATGGTGCTGACTCAATTTGTAGGCAGGCAGCATGAAACTGCACTGTAATCAGCTTTAAGAGCAAAACTAATTAAAACACCAGTTGGGGACTCCAGGGGGTGGGGCAGCTATCTGCCACCGGCCTCCCCAACCTAAAAAGTTGGAGCCTGAAAGAGCAGGGGGCAGGTGGTCCCCGAGGCTCTGCCAGCAGGTCCGCGTGGCCTGGGGAAGGGGCCCTCTACCGTCACTGGCTTCGCCCCTCCTCCTCCTCTCTCTCTTCTGGAAATAGTCTTCAGTTCTTATTTGGGATCAGACCTTTCTGACTCTCAGTTGGGGAGGGGCTGGCCCCATCCCCAGCCCCTGGGACAGACAGGTGGCCAGGCCCAGGCAATCAGCACCTAGAGCCGCTGACCCAAGCCAATACAAGTCACCCGGGCCAGCAGTTTGAACAGTGAGGGAACAGAGTCTCATTTACACGCACATTTTCTCACTCTGTCCTCCTGGAGTGGCCGTCAGCCGGCTCGGGCATCGCCTCCTGACCTCTGACCTGCTGGTAGGAAGTGCTCCTGGGTTCCAGGCTTGGATGTGTCCCCTCTAGCCTCTCCTTGGCTCAGGGCAGGAGCCTAGCAAGCGCGCGTGCTCCTTTTATAGATGAGTAAACTGAGACTCGGAGGCTGGGGACAGGGTCACACAGCCCCTAAGCAGAAGGGACCCAGGAAGGAGCTGTCTCCCCAGGGATGCTCCCGGGAGCCTGTGTCCCTCTGCACGGAGCAGGAGGCCCGGCGCCCTGAGTCAGCGTGTGGCCGCCAGCGAGCTGCTGGGATCAGCAGAAAACCCAGGCTCCTTCCCAGAGGGCTTTGAAGGGCCTGGGCCCAGGGAAAGGGAAGGACATGAGTGTCCTCAGACAGTGAGGAGCAGAGGAAGCCCTGGGTCACCTGGGGGCAGGTGCCCCACCTCCCACTTCCAGCCCCGGCCTTTCCCAGGCCCCTCGCCCCACCCCACCCCCACCCCCGCTTCTGTTTTGCTTTGTATTTTCTTTTAAAGTTTCCTTTGTTGTTACCACTTAAAACAAATAAATAAATAAAGCCAACCAACAAAGCCAACATCTGGAAAGCTTTGTGGGAAATGGCATCCTGCTCTGGGGACCCGCCCTCCCGCAGCGCAAGTGCCCATGGGATTCCCAACTGGCCCCCAAATGCTCTCAGAGGAGAGGCCAGGCCGGCGCTCTGCTCCCCCAGCACTGTCCTCCTGGGAGGGTCACGGCCCTCCCACATCACCAGGGCTCCCTGACCAAGCACACACCCCTGGCTCCCTCCCTCTCGGCCCACCCCGGCCCCACCCATCCATCCACCCCCCCACCCCGGGGGCTCTCTCCCACTCCCATCTCAGACCTCCACCTCCCTCCTCCAGGTCCCCTTTCCTCTCCCCTCCGGTCCCCTCTTTCCCGTCCACTGCAACTTACTCCTCCCCGACCCACTACTGCTGAAGGTATCTTCCCAAAAGAACCGCTCAGATCAGCGCACCTCTGCCCTGCTCCACAACATTCTCTGGCTCCCCATTGCCTCCTGAAAGAGACGCGTTTCTGGTTGCGATGGCGAACCTCCCTGAGGCGGATTCTAGTTATGTTTTTCCAGCATTCCTTTTGTCCTTTCTTGGGTGACTCCACACTCAGTGGTCTTCCTAGAGGGCAAGGGATTGACAGCTCCCCAACTTTGAGTCCACATGGTTGGGGGGTCTCACTCAATCCATCCCAGGTCTGAAGATGGCTGTGTGACCCAGGCAGGACTGATGCATAGACAATACACCCCTGAACAAGGAATGGGTTCAGTGATGGCCATATGACCCAGGACCACCTCTCTCCATCTGTCTCTATATATGGGTGTTGTTGGGAGACGAGGCAGGTCAGGAGTTGCCGAGGGCCATCTTGCTACCACGAGAAGAGTTTCAGCTCAGGGCAAAGTAGAGCTATATGAGATCAAAAAAGAACTAGCCGCCATGGCGGTACATGCCTGAAATCCCAGTGGCTTGGGAGGCTGAGGCAGGAGGATTACGGGTTCAAAGCCAGTGTCAGCCAAAGCAAGACACTAAGCAACTCAGTGAGACCCTGTCTGTAAATGAAATACAAAATAGGGCTGGGGATGTGGCTCATTGGTCGAGTGTCCCCCAAGTTCAATCCTTGGCACCACCCCCCACGTAAGGAACTAGTATTTAAAGCATCTTTAAGCCCCTGGATACAGCTGTGCCTGAAGTTACACAATCACCCACTCGCCACCCGCCAGGTTCTTCAGTTTTAACTGAAGTCTAAGGTGAATTTCCGTGACCAACGGAGTCATTCTGGTCAATACAGACCTCAATAAAAAGTTCCAGCTTCCTGGTGCAGCGTCACCCCATTATTTCCTGCATTTCTCTCCGTTTCTGAGAAAGTATCTTCTTGAAGAGTTGGTAGAACATCTACCCTCCAGCCTCAGGGGTTCCAGCCCAGCTGGTTCCTGGCCCTTGACGCCCTCTCCGCGCGCTTCCTGCCTCCTGAGCACCTCTAGGCTTCACCCAAGCCAGCCTCCCCAGGAGGGGCTGCCGTTCCTGTCCGTCTGTCTGGGAGCGCTCATCGCCTCCCTGGGATTCTGCTCATTCTCCTTTCTCCTCAGGGTCGGGGACATGGAGGACAAGGACCCATATCTTTGCAAGCACGTGTGTGACACAGAACAGAAACTCAGTGAGGCTGCTTTGTACTTACGGCCACCTGCTGAAGTGCCCAAGGAGGCTCCCAGCGAGGGAGTCTTGGTTGGGCGGCAGCTCTCACCCACCTTTTCACACCAGCCCCTTTCATCCAGGGGCGGCCCCATCTCCATTCTCAATCTGGAAGCTCAGGTGGAGCTTGTGCCCACGTCCCTGGCTGCACAGAGGGCAGGTGACCCAGGCCTGGCAGACCGGGGCACTGCACATGCCCAGCCACAGTGATTATCGCAGAGTTAGACGCATGAATCTCGCAGAGATTCAACCCGAGGACTTCTGCTGGAGCTGTTGAGAATGAAGCACTGTCTTGGCTGGGACCAGAAAACTGGGGTGTGAGCCAGGGCTGCGGGGGCCCCCAGGGAGGGGGGCCTGAGAATGAAAGCGAGGATAAAGCAGAGCAGAGCTAGGATCGAGACGGATGCCTGACATCATGTGCACCCTAGATCCAGTCATGCCTAAAGCCAGTCCTGCTCTGTGCTCTTTTGGTATATAATCCAATAAATTCCCAGCCGACTGGGCTTCTGTCATCTGCAACCGTGAATCTCAACTGATGCAAGTTTCGAGTCTTTCTCCCCATCCTTAGGCCTGATCAAGAGCACCTCAGGTGGTCATTCAATGTCTAAGTGTCAACTGACTGAGGACAGGTCCTGCCACCATCCTCCCCCCCTCCACAACACAGCTCCGGCTCTTACCCCATCTCAACTATCATTTCCAGAAAGATCTTATTTGTTATTCACAGAAAGAATTAGATCTCTCCATAACAGCTGGGCTTCAGAACATCCCAGATTTTCCTTCATAATACCTCTCACAGTTGGCAATTGCATACGCTTGGTTAAATTAAGTATTCTATGGGATGGCACACGTGTATAATCCAGTAACTCTGGAGGCTGAGGTAGGAGGACTGAAAGTTTGAGGCCAGCCTCAGCAACTTAGCAAGACCCTGCCTCAAAATAAGAAATAAAAAGAGCTGAGGATGTGGCTCTAAGGTAAAGCATCTGGGTTCAAACCCCAGTGTTGTGAAAATAAATAAATTAGTTAACTATATTTGTTTACCCCCAGAACTGCAAAACTCCACCAGGCCAGGTACTGTTTCATCTGCCACTGAATCCTCGGAGCCTGGAAAAATAGGTGCTCAGTAAATGGCTATTGGATTAATAAATACACTGACAACTCAGAAATCAATTATAAGACTATACCTTCCATGTTTCTCAGCTTGAATAAGACAGGTAGAACGGCAGCTCTTACTGAAATCTGGTGCATCCAAGGCTCCCACGAAAACCAACCCTGGAGAAGACTTGAAGTGGAATTCCCTCCTCCTGCAACTCCACCAGGGTTTTAGCCTATTGAACTTGATCAGAAAGCCCAACACAATTTGTGATTCATTACCAGGGACCTAGGCACGCCCTGAAGCAAATGTCAAATTTCACACATTTAATGAACTCCATACTTGAAATATGTGGCCTGTAAAATCTGACTTACAACTGCAGTTAAAATCCTTGGTGCCTAAAAAGGAATGTGAGAAGTATGTATTTGTGCTTAGAGAAGGGGCTTTTTTCCCCGAGATATTAATTCACTCCAAGGCTTATAAACGTTCCCGAAAGCATTATTTCAATTGCAATATTTCTTTCAGCACCTCAAATTTAGTTACCAACTTTTGAGAAGGGTGGTTGTGTCAGGTTACACGCGAGTGCCAATACGCCACCATGCAACTGTCAGCCCCCTGGAAGGCCAGGGAGTTGACAGCTGAGCTGCGACGGCCCCAAACAGGCAGAACCGAGCTTAGTCAGCACCATCATTAAACCTGCCTTAAGTCAATACCGCCGGCCACACGGCCTGGCACGGTGACTTTCTCCCCCGGTTCGGCCGCAGCCTGGTTTAGGGCTGCCAGCACCTGCTTCTTCTTGAGGTGCAGGACTTGATTGCCACCTTTGAGGTTGGATACCATGGGGCCCTGAGCTGCCTGGTGGGGTGACAGATGGCTTCCCATGGGATGCTCCATGGTGACAGCACAAACCAAATTTCAAGAGCATCTTCCAGACTGAAAAGGACCCCTTGATCCCGTTTTCCAGCCTATGGAGCCGGCTCTTGAGATGACAGAAGCTAGCAGACAGCGCCAGGGCCCTCCGATGGCCACGCCCCCCCACGGCCACACAAGACCAGGCTCAGTTCTGATTGGTCTTTATCCGTTCCCTTCTCACCAGTGATTGGCTTAGGGGTGGGCGTGCATCCCAGTACTGACCAATAAAATGTAAGAGGATTGGGGAAGGTTTTTCTAAGCGGTTGGAAGGAGACCACCTTGGGGAGAGCATCCTGGAAGCTGTAGAGTGTTTCTCTACAGCTTCCCTAGAGATTCTGGGAATCACCCTGGTGTGGACCTCAGTGCGCTCATCTGACAGAATAGGAGCTGGCAGTCTTGACCCAAGAGCTCAGGGGCAAAGTCAAGGTTGTCACTGTAGCGGGCCCGTGTTCCTCCTGGACCACCAGACTTCCATTGGCCCCTTCTTCTGAGGAAAACATAAAAACCCCTTCAAGGAACGCCCTCTTCTCCAGTCTTGGAGGCGTCTTAGAGAGCTGTCAGTCAAAAACGCCCGGCCATGTGACCCAAGCTCCGCCCACCAGGCTCTCACACTAGGAAGCCCACTCTTGAGTGATGCAAGGTGGGGTGATGGGGTAGGGGTTAGGGGACAAAGAAGCCCCAGGGGACCAAACAAGCTGCAGGGACCCAGTTCCAGGAGTGCTTTCTGCTACCTGCAACTCCAGCGTGTCCTTGTTCCCATCAGTTCCAGGCAACAATTCCAGCCTGCGGCAGCTCCGCATCCTGGCAGTAAACCCCCCACCCCCGATTTCTGCTTCATGCAACCAGGGCCTTAAGGGATACGAGAGGGTCCCCGCCCTGCATGCCACACAGCAGCTCCCAGCAGCTGTTATCCAAGGAGCGCGCACACACACACATACACACACACACACACACACACACACACACACACACTGTACAGGCAAAAGATCCAAGCCCAGAGCAGCAATGTTTATCCTTCTTTCATAGCTAATAAGTTGCCAGGTCTAGGATGTCAGTGCTTCTTGTGTTCCTTGACTGTCAGTCCGTCCACTGAGTTTAAAGCTACTCAGCCTCAAAGATCCAGCAAGAACTCAAGACGATGCGGGTGGAAGAACGCCTGCGCTCCCCCTTTAGAGACGCAGTGCTCAGAAGTCTTGTCTTTGAGAGGCATTTCCTGGGGCCATGGAGATTCTCTTGAGAATCAAAGCCTTTCTCATGGATTGAGTCAGCCACCAAAAGCCACAGCCCTGGACTTGGAGAAGGAAACCAGTTGTACTTGGGCAAGCAGTGTGGTCTGGGAAAAGAGCCCATCCATGACATCTCTGGCTCTGGGAATCCACATGGAGCACAGTGGGTCCACTCTCCATGCTTACCTTCAAAGGTCAGAGGTCAGCTGCCTGGCATGGTGAGGGCAGGCTGAGGGGTTGAACAGATACCTTCCTATTAGGCCCACCCCATGACACTCATCAGCACCAGCTGCCTTTGCTCTAGTTTCTGTTCTTGGATGCTGTGAACTCTTCTGCCACAGGACACTTGTATGTGCCATTTCCTTTGCCTGGAACACTTTCCTGACATCTATAAACTCTAGCTTCTCTCATCTTGCAGATTCCAACTCAAAAGCCACTTCCTGAAGGACACTGTCCATGAGTGCCAAGTCTAAAATAGCCTCACACATTCCCCTAACCCAGCTCTGGCCAGTCTCTCTGGGGGCACCCTGATTTAATTTCACATAGAATTATTTCACAGTGCAATCAATTACCTTCTTGACTGTCTTCATTTATCATTTCACATGTATTGCATACCCATTACGTGCCCCCTTTTCCCAGGCACCCAGAATTGCATATAAAGCCCTGCAGAGTTTACAATTTTGTGAACAGGACTTGCTGAGGGGCTGAGGTGGGCACGGCTGCCACACCGGGGGGGGGGGGGTCCGGATGGCCTCTCTGAGGGCACACTGGAGCAGGCTTGAAGGGGCTTTCCTCCCCCTAGGACAGATGCTCACTTCGCCCTTGAGAGTGGGGCCCACAAACGCCAAGGCCCACACATGCCCAGCACCGAGAAGCTGCCTGGCACCCAGTAGGTGCAATATAAATGCATATGTGATAGACGTCCATGGTGCCACCAGACAGCTCTGGGACTCTCTTCCCCAGGGTGACGACATCCCCGCAGTGACTCATGGTGTGAGGCTTGTACCCATCCTGAGTTGGCTCTGCTCATAATTAGAAGGTGGGAACAGCCACGGTGACAGCGGCCAGAGCGTGTGGCAATTCCCCGGGATGTAGGTCAGGGCTGGAGGGAGGACGGTCCCAGGAAGGAGGGGAGTCAGACAGAAGACAGACTGTGGTGCAGAGGAGGAGCTGCCTGGCCACAGCCAGGCCCAGGCAGGCTCCGCCATCACCTGCAAGTTGTGTGACCTTGAGCAGGTCACCAGCCTCAAAGTAGTTGATAGGAAAGACAAGGAGAGATGCCGTTGGGAAAGCACTGGGCACACAGCACCGCTGAGCCGGCCCCAGAAACCAGACTAGGAGTGAGCAGGTGCAAACTCACCCATCCAGCCCTGCAGGACTCAAAATAAGGACAATAAAGGAAAGGACAAGGGAAGCTGTGGGAGGGGACATCTTGCAAATCTAATATGTGACAACGTACCTGAATCTCCAGTAGGTGGAACTCTCAAAACTCGACAGTAAGAAAACAACCTGCAAAAGAACCTGGCACCGAGGCACACACCTGTCATCCAGCAGCTCAGGAGGCTGAGGCAGGAGGATCGCGAGTTCAAAGCCAGCCTCAGCAACAGCGAGGCACCTAGCCACTCAGTGAGACCCTGTCTCTAAATAAATTGCAAAATAGGGATGCGGCATGGTGGTCAAGTGCCCCTGAGTTCAATCCCCTGTAAACGCCCCCCCTCCCCCCAAAATGTGTGAAAGGCATAAACGGTTCACTTACGATGATGTGCTATTTCCAGAGGGTGGCAAAGGAGCACAGGAGGAGCTGGGCGATCTTATTAACCACTAAGGAAACGCAACTTACACCCGTGGAGAGCTGCCTCTGCTCACCTGTGAGTGTGGCTAAAGCAAGTTGTGGATAATACCGAGTGTAGACGAGAATGTGGCACCTCTGGAAGCCACCACACACATGGGGTAGCAGGCAGAACTGGTACAGCCACTCTGAAAATCAGTTGGCAGGGTTTTATAAATAGCTGTTGAGATATAAGTGACGTATGATAAAACCTACCCATTTAAAGAACATAATTCAACAGCTTTTAGGAAGTTCAGTGTTGCACAACCACCACAATGAAATTTCAGAACATTTTTATCACCCCAGAAAGTCATGCCGACATAATGGGAACCCATCAGCAGGCCCCAGTCTCCCTGTGTCCCCGACAATCACCCTTTCACTTTCTGCCTCTGTGGATCTGCCTCTTTGGGACATCTTATACTGCTCTGGAGGCCTGGCTCGACCAGCTTCTCTTAGTGTCGTCCTGTCTGCCCCGGCCTCCGGGCTGCTGGTGGACAGCGCTCTCCAAGGTGAGATGCCACGGAGGGCAGGACCCGCTCTGGTCAGGTTCCCGAGTCTTCCGGAACCTGCTCCTACTCAATGGCTCCCAGCCACTGAACCCAGTGCATTTCATTATGAGTATTTCACCAGAACTTTAAAAACAAAACAAAGAAATGCTCAACTGTCCAAAGGTTTGCTGAGCCCTCACCACGGGCCGGCCCTGGGCGGGCTACGGCGGACACTGGAAGCCAGGGGCTCCCACGGTGTCCCTCAGACCTGCAGGAGCAGGAGCCAGGAGTGAAGCCGCCTCTTGGCCAGGTGAGCTTGGGCCGCCTCCTCCCCTCTCCCCTCGAGCTTTGGGGTTTATTTTGTTAAACTCAAGAAAATTCTGCCTCCAGTTCTATTAACAAATTTAAAATATATATATTTTAAAAAATAGCTTCCAACGATCTGCCATTCCTGCTGTCGCCTGCAACCTCCCTCCTGCGACTGGGCGCGTGGGCTCTGGGGCGGGCGCCCTCTGCTCGCTCCTGTGGCTCCGTGTCCTCCCAGCCACCGAGGGGCGTGTGCTCCAGGTGGGGTCTCCTGGCACCTCGGTGACAGGGCCACCTCCATGTGGGCGCACGGACAGGACCTCAGGACCCAGGACAGCAGGCTGCTGCCTCCCCACTCAAGCTTCCGAATCCTCTGAGAACCCTGAGCAGCATTTGGGGAAAACAGGCCGCGAACCCATTTTGAAGGACTTCTGAGCCCGGGAGAGACGGCGCCTGCTCATCCACCACCTCCCTCGGCCCAGAGGCCTCAGTGAGAGGAGCTACGGCCATTTCTCCAAGCTCTGCCTCGTTTCTGATCCTCAGAAGCTCAGAGACTTTAAGGAATTGGCCCCACTAGTCCCCAGCTAGTGAGTGGGGGAACTGGCACCCAAGCCAGGTCTGTCCCCACCTCACCCAGGCCACCGACACGCCACCCAGGCTGCCCACCCCAACTCCAGCACGTCCCCCCAATGTGACATCGCCTCCATTCCCGCTCCCGCCCCATCAGGACCAGGAAGAAAGGTAGCGCTGCCATTGCCTGGTGTCTTTTCCAGCCCGAGGGGGCCATGGCAGAGCAAAAGTCTCCCCGTCGGCAGCCGGCAGCCCGCTCGAGAATGTTCTTTGGCCCGATTTCCCCCAAATTCTGGTGGTGATGAGCTGCCTAATAAAATTATGCTAAGTTATGTGCATAAAGAGCAGCATCTTAAACCCTAATTACTGGCCACGTCTTTGAAGAATGCCTGGGCAATTTCCAGGCTGATCAACTCACCTCTCGTTGGGCCTGATTAGCTGTCGGGGCCTCGTTCAGCCGCCGCCCCCCCACCCCTCTGCATCAGCAGGGCTCTGGTTGTCATTAGCTCCTCAGATTGCCTTTTTAAAAATCTGTTTCGCATAAAAGGACAAATGAGAATGAATATTTGCCCATCTTTAAGACACTAACTGCATTCTTCTCCACAGCCTGTTCTTGTTATTCTCTTTCTTCGGGAGGGATCTGAACGCAGCCCGGGCTCCGGAGTTTCTGACTGCAAAACGCATCAGCCTGGAAACTTGACCCGGGCGGGCATCTTTGCGAGGCACCACAGATCCGGCCACCAGGATCCTTTTCCTGGACTGATTCTTCCTCCAGACCTACCTGCCAATCCTAGGGGGCTGCTCCCTGTGGCTTGTTTTCCAGGACTGTGGACTGCTCTCTGCCTGTGGCACTCCAGGCTACAGGCTGGTATTATTTGCTGGTAAAGCAAGAAGAAATTTCATCCAAGGACTGGCTTCTTCTCCTTTAACCGTCCATGCCATTAAGATCATGCGGAAATACTGGGCATGGGCGCAGGCAGGTTCCCGTGGAGGGGATTTCACTGGAGTCTGTGTGACACTGATGTGGTATGAGACCGTCAGGATGGGTCCCTGATCAACAGAACTCCTTGACCCAATGCCAAAGTCTGCGGGCCCTACCTGTCCCCACCTCACCTCCTCGACTCCCTCTTGGTCTCAAAGCTCCAGCTTCCGGTGCCTGGCCCTACCTGCCCCAGGGCTTTTACACACACCACTGCCTGAAGGCCCGTTCATGGTGTCCCATGGGTCAGTGCTCCTCCTCCTGCAGGCCTCTGCTGCTCTGGCCCTTGCAGAGGGCCCTTCTCGGACTCCCCTCACTTTCTCCACCCTGATTCTTACCGGGTTCTCACCCTCAAGGGCTCATGTCCCGAGGCTGCATCTGTCTGTTTGCTTGCTGTCCCCTGCCACGTTATAGACAGATCCAGTCACTGTGAGGGCAGGTTTTGTGTCTTGTCCTCTGCCAGGCCCACAGCCCACACATCAGTGCCCAACTTCAAGCAGGCTCTCAGTAAATATTTTGTGAACAAATGGATAAAAACGTCAGTACATCCCATGTGTCCCTGGTCTCTGCGATCTTTCTCAAAGGAAAAATATTCATGGGTTTATCTGACCTAATAAAAGAAAACGTTTATTTCTCCTAAATCTCTTGAAACTGGACAACAGAGGCTTAGAACAGCGAGTTCCTGGGATAAGCAAACAGCATCTGCAGGCTGAATTCTAAGAAAGGAGACCTGGCTTGTCACCAAGCATGGGTCATGGGGCCAGTGACTTCATGCCGTGACTCAGTTACCCCAAAATGTAGGGGGAACAGTCAAAGCCTCAACAGGAAAGCGGAGGGTGGCTTCGCCCTGGCGCTCCCCCCAATCCCCGACCTTTGGGGAGACGCTGTGGTGCAGAGGGCTCACCCACAGAAGCGGGCGGGGAGGCAGAGAAACCCGGGATCAGATGCGATTTCCCTGCTCAGGCTCTGGGTGAAAACTGATCTGGGAATGCGTGATCCTCCAAAAATCCACCAGCCCCCGAGCGCTTGAGTTACCCCTCGACCACAGCCACATGGAGAATGAAATCAACGCCCCACGGAAAAGAGCTGACTTTTTTTTTTTTTAAACATTATGCAATGTTTGGGTGAAAAAATAAAAAGGAGGAGGTATCAGGAAAAAAAAAAAAAAAGAACTCATCGTTTTCCCAGAGTGTGGCGGAGCTATTTCTAGCTTTTTATGATCGATTTCACCATCCATCACTGGCCGGGCGTCCTGAGAGGCGCGAAGGCGGCCGCGCGGTTATGTAACCCATTTCAAGTCGGAAATTAGCGAGTCCTGGATGAATCCTGTTACTGTATTCCGACTTCTGGAAAGTCTGCCCCGGCTGCAGTTCTATTTTGAGGTGAGCAAATCCATCATGCACCAGCCTCCTTGCAAATACCGCAGGGCTTCGTGTCACCCTGAGAAGTTTCATAACAAAAACAGCCCCAGTGCGCGGGGCGCCGGAACATTTCGTCTCCGAACCTCGTTACCGGGAGTCCAGCTGCCAATTATTCAAAAATGCAAATATCCAAGATCCAATAAATATTCATCTCTCACTCTCCCAACACATTTTTTTTTTAAACCAAGCCCAGCAAAATATTCTGGTCAACAACATGAAAAGAGATGTCTGTTTCTAACGGGGCCGCTGGCCATGAAATCAATTCCGAAGCCGCCAGAGCTTCAGTGGAAACCCAGGGCGCGGGCAGCAGCGGGACCGTGGCTCTCCCTAGCCTCGGGCGCCCCCTGGCGGCAGGGACGCGTAGCGCCGGCCGGGGAATGGAATTTCACTGCGGACCCATGCGCAGTCCCCAGAGCGCGCTGACAGCGCACGTGTCAGGAAAAGTACTGGGGTCTCCACCTTGACAGCGCCCGAGGACCCCTTTGTCCAGGGAAGCCAATGTGGATAGAAATGGGCAAAGTTATGATTCTTTTTCTAATCAATTAACGCAGAATGGCCCTTTCCAATGAACCAATGAGAAGTGAGCAGCCTTACCCTAATCGCAGCGCTTGGCCAGCCTAATGCAGAATTTGCTTCCGGAGAGATGCACTGACACCATGGTGAAACTGATGCATGCCCAGGAAATGAGGGTCCTCAACCTTGGCACCATGGACATTTCGTGTAGGGTAAGTGTGACAGAGAGATGCCCTGGGCTCTGCAGGGTGTCCAGTGGCACCATGGACCTCCACCCACCAGTGGCTAGTTGCACCCTTCCCCACCTCCCAACAAACTCAGGTGTCTCTGGATTTCATCTGAGCGACAAAATCACCCCTGGCTGAGGTCCCTGGGTTAGATTCAAAAAGCACGGTCCTCCTTGCTTCTTATGCACCAGCTTCAAAACCTCCTTTGCCTAAAAAGTAAGTGACCACAGTCTTAAACCTTCCATCCCTTGATTTAAAAAACAAGACTTCATCGCCATCAAGCGCTGTGTGTGTAAATACCATCTGATCTCTGTTTTTCTCTTTTCCCATTTTACACGAACCACTCTGAATTTCTGACACGTCTGGGAAGGACCAGGGTAACACCACGCATTGATTTGGGTTCCTTTCTCCCCCCCACCCCCCGAATTTGAAATGTAACTGGGAAAAAGTTCTGGACCTGTTAACGCACCACAAGATAAACACACAGTGGGAGCTTTATAGAAAGTTCTTGTTCCATCACCAGAATTCATGATTCCATACAAATCAAAACGATCCCCAAAGGCAGGAAGTACACAAGCTTTATTGGGCAACAGCAACAGGCCACACTGGCACACAATGAGTGGATCCGCTCGGAAACACATGTGTCCTCACTGAGCCGAGAATCCGAATCAACTGGACGGACCCTCCGGCTCCATTAAAGCATCTGCACAGGGATGGTCCTCCATCATGACGCTGTCCTGGTGAGCATGGCAACGAGGGTGACACGGAGAGATCTAGGGAGGGACCCGTGACCCAGACACGGCTGTGTTAACCCAGGACAACAAAGGGATCCATTGGCCAGGATTTCATTTACAAACACCACCCCCCCATTAACCACAACCCCACCTTCCCCGGCACGGGCCAGTTCTGTCCACCGCGGCGCTCCGACCCCCGCGGGAGGAGCTGCTGTAGTCGAGAGGCTCTGGGGTCCAGGTTGGGGAGCACGGCCCACAGGGCGACCTCGGGTCCATTCCAATACACGGTCCATTGTTTCCCCAGGGGAAATGAACAGAATTACACATGAACAACAAAAAACTTTACATTAAAAGGAAGGAGAAATAAAACGAGTTGAATTTACAAAGCTCCTGGTCTATTTTTAAAACGGGAACAGAGCTGGGAGCGATGGAGTTTTAATGCACTAAAAACCAAACAGTCTTCAAAAAGCTCAAGATGACAGCACAGACACGCACACAATCTCAAACACACACAAGATTCAAGATGATAACGGCCGACGGGTGTTTGCTTTCAATAGAAGGGAGCAGGAGAATGTGCACATCCGTAGGAAGTCTTGGCAAAAGTTTACAACGCTGCCCTGAAGGCATATGGGCATGCCCTCCCCCGGGCAAAAATAAGACCAAGTAGAAAAACAAAAGTCTGGAGGAGAAAAAAAGGCATTAACACATCAATTTCCAGTGAGCACAAAATTCAAATTACATCAGAAAGTACTGCCGGTAGGACCTATAATTTCATCAGAGAATAAACTGAGGAAATCTTGGTGGAGAGATGAGGGTATTGAAGATGCGTGCCACACGGGTTTCACTCAATGGGGAGCTCACCTGGGTCTGGGTAGCATCCTGCCAGGGGTGGGAGCAACCAGCTCGGGAGGCTGGAGGCAGGCATTGGTCTCAACTTTAAGACGCTCCCTGGGACTTTCTCCAAGCAGCTCAAGTTAGCATCTCCGACTCCCCCAGCACCTTAGCCACACACGTGCAGAATTAATGACCAAATCAGGATCCAAACTGTCAGACTGGGTGTGGTGGCGCCTGCCTGTCATCCCAGCAGCTGGGGAGGCTGAGACAGGAGGATCATGAGTTCAAAGCCAGCCTCAGCAAAGGGGAGGTGCTAAGAACTCAGTGAGACCCTGTCTCTAAATAAAACACAAAATAGGGCTAGGGGTGTGGCTCAGCGGTCGAGTGCCCCTGAATTCAATCTCCAGTACTGCCCCGCCCCCCCCCCCAAAAAAAACCTGTCAGATGCAGAGGAACCAAACCATCCTGCTCACTCCACCCTCCTCAGAAGATACAATCATAACAAAATCACAGTAGAAGCTCTCACAGGGGCAGAACCTGCTAGTGCCGTCCGAGGGCACAGGGAGCTGTGACTTGTACTTTAAGGAGGTGTTCAAGGGGTGGAGACTGTGCCTAAGGCCTTCAGACCTCAAGTGTCCGATAAAGGTGTCAATGGTGCGCTACAGAAATTCCTTCCAGGTCGATGAACCAAGAGAAAGGCCAACGGCATCCTGTGTTCAAGGCTGACAAACTCGGGAGACACTAACAAAACAGTTAAGTTCCTGGCTTCTGGTTTCCTTCGCTTCCTCCACCACTGAGAACCCGGGCGGTGCCCAGCATCCGGGCTCTGCTGGGGTTACGTGTGATGCCCGAGGTCACGGCTGTGCCATGCCTGCCCTTGGGTCTCCTGGGCTGCCAGCGGTGCACATCTCTAAGTGTTCGGGGACCCCTGGTGGATGACATCGGCAGGATGCCTTCTTGAGGGATGGTCCCACAGCATGGTGGCTTCCATGGGGGGGTTCGGTCCTTCTTGGGCAAGGAAGCTGCCCCCACCCAAGTGCACGAGAGACAGCAGAACAAGAGGCTCACGGGGAGCTGCCCAGCACCCTCACCTTCCAGACGTGGCCTCCGGCCTCCCGGGAGCCTCCTTCCTCCCAGAGGTCAGGTGTTCGCTCATTAGAAATTGGGAATTAAGGAAAAAAAACAAAATCAGAGGGACCAGCTTTGTTCCCTGTGTGCTGGAAATACCTGGTTCTCCAGCGGGGATGCCGATGATCTACCTGCAGGAGCCGTCGCCTGCCTCTGGGAGTCACGCTGGTTCAGGCTTCAAACTTGCCATGGAGTTAAGATTCCCCCGTTCACAGGATCAAAAACGCTGAACGACACTTGTTCCTCCTCCACGGATGGAACAGGGCCTTGCACACGCTAGGCAAGCACTCCACCAGGGAGCAACACCCCCAGCCCTAGTTACTTTTTTTGAGACAGGTTTAAGGCTGACCTCAAACTTTTGATCTTTCTGCCTCAGCCTCCAGAGTCACTGGGATTACAGGTGCGTGACCCCACGTGGGCCCGGCTCCTCCTCCACCTTTGAAACCACCCAAAACCCCCTCGGTGAATATGCTGGACCTGCTCAAGCTTGCTGAGGTTTCTGGACAGAGATCCCTTCCCTAAGCAACCACTCGTGCAAGGGGAGACTTCTTTTCTGAAGGACTTTCTCTGGCAGAAATGGCCGGTGGAGAGGGGAAACATTGCAAAATTACAGAATCTCAAAAACAAACAGAAATGACATCAATAACCTGCAACTCGCTGCCGCCCTAGGAAGTTTTAAAGGGACAAACACAAAATACAAGGGCTTGTCAAGAGCACTCCAAAGCTCAGGTCCTTGTGTCCCCAACTCTCGGAGGCAGGGTCCCTCAGGTAGGTGGCAGGCGTCAGCAAGCAGGCTGTGACTTCCATCCCCGAAGCACACACAGTTTAGTGCCGCACTGAAGCTCTGCAGGGTTTGTGCACATGGAGAATTTGTACAAATTTCGAGACGATGACCACACTCAGCTCTTGCAGACCCACTGACTTAACCCTCCTGTAGTCGAGACTCGAGAGCCCAACAAGGCCCTGCTCTCCCCGCCACGTGGGACACTCCTCGCAGGCAGCAGCCGCTGCTTTATAAGAAACACACGGCGAAGTCTTGCCTACTGGCGGCCTTTCAGCGAGTTCCCTTGGAAATCTGCAGGCAGGGAACTGATTCCAGATCCCAAGCCCCGGCCTCCTCCCACGGGGCTCCTGGCTTTGAAGGCTGCCACCGGGAATGGCGACACGGCAAGATGCCTCGCTTGCTCAGTCCGTCCGCAATAATCCCTCCTAACAGGAAACAGGTTGCTGCAAAGAGAAGAGCCCCGTGCCCTGACCTTTCCGCTCGGGGCCCAGAGGGTCTGAGTCACATGTGCCGCGCTGTCTGAAGAATTAGCCGAGTCTTATCACACTGTCGACACATTTAGGGGCTGTTCAGTGGCACGTTTCCTGCTAAAACAACTCTGCTGAAAATGTCGGGGGGCGGGGGGGGGGGGAGTCCTCAGATGGCCACTGGCTTGGTAATTGTCACCAGCTCCTAACAAAGCAGGATCACACCTCTGGGGTTCTTTTACGAGGTGACAGGTGAAGTTAACTGGAGGCCAGGACCGTTGAGCTGGATCCAGGGTGATGACTGGATTTAGGGCCCCCTCCCCTCCTCTCGGGTACCTTTCCTGATGCTCTGAGGCGGGGCTGCCTGAGGACGGGGAGGATTTCCAAATGCAATCCGGGTTCCGATAACTTTCACCAAACATCACTGTCTTTTTTCTTCCAAACCCTCACTAAGAGCTTGATGTTTTCCTGAAACTGCTTTGTAAGATGAGAAAGACTTAAGAGTGCACATGATAGGACTGTTTAAAAAAAAAAAAAAAAAGCCTTCTACCACCTTCATCTAGACAGAAGCTTTATCACATGACCACAAAATTCAAGTCATAAGGAGCTTGCCCGGGGCCTGCAGAAGCCTCTCTGCGGAGCCACCGGCTGCTGTGTGTTCACGCTCACTCCCACAGGGCTACAGGGCCACAGGGCTCCCTCAGGCACACGGGGGACCTCAGGACCCTCCCTCCCGATTCTTCAGCGTTGGGACTCGGTCCCGACACAGAGCACAGAGCCTGGCCACACCGAAACTGCACATGTTAGCGATGACTGCAAAATCCACAGGTGGCGGTGACACAAATGGAACTTGAACTCAGTCCACCAGGAAAGCCCAGAGGCCAGGCCCCCTCCACCGAGTGCCGAGCCTAGGACGTGAGCTTCGAGTAGCTGGGAGGAGAGAACCGTCTTCGCAGGTACTTGAGGACGTAGAGGGGGAGACAGCTGACCAGGGTGATGACAGACACCTTCCAGAGGAAGGACAAGGTGGCGATGAAGTACACGTCTGCAAGGAAGGACAGCAGTGAGCATGTGGGAATGTTCCAGAAGGCCCGTGCAGTTCAGAGACAGCTACACCGCTGTCACGGGGAAGCAGTCTCCCGCCACCAAGCCCCGTCCTCCACTGGCCCCTGAGGGTGCGCCCTGGGTTGGCAGCACACCCCACCCTCCCGCACCTCTGTCTCGTCCCGCTGTCTGTCCTCCCCTGTGGCTTCCCGATACTCAGGGAGGTGTATTTTTTTTTTTTTCAAATACTAGTAAAAGAAACTTCGGGGAAAACCATTCTTACAGTGTTTTTTGATTTGGAATCTGACAGGGGGCGTCTGAACCCAGCCCCTGGGGAGCCGAGCGACGCTGAGATGCAGGCTTCTGCTTCCTGCAGCTTTCTCTCGGCTCCGTGTGGTGGAGGGGAGCCACCAGGAGGACCTGCGGCACGTGCCAGTGGGCAGAGAGCCCCTGTCCAACCAGTCCTGTCCTCGGGCACTGACGGGGTACGTCCTCCGCTGCCGCAGGACACTAAACCCTGGATTTCAGGTTTTCTAGAGAGAAGAGGCTGCTCGGGGCCCTCACCCAGCCATGGTCCAGCCAAGCCGGGCTTCCTGTTCTGCCTCAGGCCTGAGCCCTGCTCACACAGTAGGTGCTCACACAGGCCGTTCTGAAAGACCAGGGCCGGCGGGCAGCTCCGGTCTTCGCTCCTGTTGTCTTCACTGACACCTTCAAGAGGAGCTCGGAAGCCGGCGGAAGGGCCCTGACCAAGGATGCCTCCAGGTTCAGGGGGGTTTCTTCGACCTTTTTCTTATTATTGTCCCCTAAGGAACCTTTGCAAACTTTGCCCCTAATCTACCTCCCCCACGAAATTTTACCGCCACAGGCCTGCGGTCCATCTGTTACTGGACACACCTGCCCTTAGACACACAGGAAGAGCTGCTCAACCCCACACCTCGGTGGTGGGGCCACACGGCCCCGTCCAGGATCTCTGGGGTTAAGGGGAGTCCAACTACCCAGCTGTGCACCCAGAATGCACAGAGGTGGCATCCTGGTGGCCCTGCATGGGTGCCCCAGGACAGTGCTGATGGGCACCAGCTCAGCCTGGTATCTTTAGTGCTGGTTGGTGGGGGGATACTTTCCCATCTGGAAGTTTCCATGACACTTTTTATTTGGGCTCAGCTTGGGAGTCTGTCCGGGCCCTAGTGTGTCTGTCTGCAGCACACATCTGCCATCTCTGCCACCCCGTGCTTACAATCTCACCTCCCTGTTTGTCATGGGTTTTGTGACATGAAGAGCCATCCCCTGCAAGCCCGCCCCATCGTGTCTGCCCATCTTGCTGGCACAGGGCAGGTGCTCCTTGTGCATCTACCAAGGGGCCAGTGCCCACTACGGTGGCAGCGTCACTCCGCGGGCTGGTTGTACAGAGCAGGAGATTTTATGCTGAGGTCCAGAGACTCCAGAGAGGAGCTGGATCAGCAGAGGGGCCTCCCACCACCAAAATAACGTCTGAAAAGTCTGCACAGGCACGAAGGAGGAGAGGCCATCCCTGCGCCATCAGAAGCTATCTCTCAACCTGCAAAAGAGTAGGACCTGGGTGCCGGACCCCCGCCTCCCCACCGAGCTCTCAGGGCCAGCCCAGCTCACTGGGCAACCCAGAACTGTAGGCAGCCCTCGGGGTTCACAGGGAAGGGGTTCCAACAGGGCGGGGGGGGATGCTAAAACCGCAGATCCCCAAGTGCCTTGTGTGAAACGGCACAGTCTCTGCCTAGCACCCCACAGGCTCCCAGAGCCTTAAATCTTCTCTGATGTCAACGCAAGGCGAACGCCGCGCAGACGGCTGCTACGCTCTATTATTCAGGGAAGAACGGTCAGAAGAGAGGCCAGACACTTAAGACCCGACTTTTTTTTTTTTTTTTCCGCTAAATGTTTGGGCTCTGAGGTTGGTTGAGTTCACGGATGTGGGACCCATGGATAAGGGGCAATTCTGCCCTTACAGAAGTAGAAGGATAAAGGATTCCTCTTCTAAGCTGGCTAGTTCTGTTTTTGTTTTTTTTTTTCTTTTTTCCTTTTTCGATACCAGGGACTGAACCCAGAGGCTTTGACCACTCAGTCACATGCCCAACCCTCTTTATTTTGAGACAAGTTCTCGCTAGATTGCTTAGGGCCTCGCTCAGTTGCTGAGGCTAGCTTTATATATATTATATGTATAAACTGTTGATGGACCTTTATTTTATTTACTTGTTTACATGCAGTGCTGAGAATCCAACCCAGTGCCTCACACATGCTACTCAAGGGCTCTACCACTAAGCCACAATCCCAGCCCCCTGAGGCTGGCTTTGAACTTGCAATCCTCCCACTTCAGCCTCCTGAGCCACTGGGATTACAGGCATGCACCAGGGTGCCCGGGTTTGTGTGGTTTTTGGAAACACACTTTTGGCTGATGAGCAACTCAGTGAAAGTGTGCTTACCCAGCATGCACCAGACCCTGGATTGTACCCCAGCACCCTAAAAATGAACAAAGTAAAAATACAAACACTCGCTCTACTATGAGACCACACCCTGCACCCTCAAAGGCATCCACTGATTCACAGCCGCTGCTTGGCCCAAGGCAGGCACTGGCAAGAACACGGGACAGCTAGCGAAGGGCCGCTGGACCAAGAGCCAGGAGGCGGCGCTGGGTGGTGCAGACAGACACCTGTGCACGCTCGGGGGCTCACCAATGAATTCGTGTAAGAACACCAGGGAGGCGATGTAGCAGGCCAGGCTGAGCAACTCGGCCACGGTCATGAGCCAGTGCCAGGTCTGGATGGTGAGCGCCACCATGAGCAGCTCGGTGAGGATCAGCGACGTGAAGGAAATGGCCACGATGTGCACGAACTCCGACTCAAACAGCAGCAGCGCCCCGTACATGATGGTGCTCCCTGCAAACCGGAGGAATGTCGGTGCAGGTGCCCAGGGCCCGGCCTTGCACAGCCCCGCCCCTCGCACACGCCCCGCCCTTGCACAGCCTCGCCCCAAGCTCTGGCTCTGGACCCCTAGAACTGCTCCTTTACTCTGGGAGCAATTGCTCGCTAAACGAGGCTGCGAATGATGCTTCATGGAGGATTCAAATCTATAGTTTCCTATTTTCCTTTCTAACCTTATCAAATAGATAATCTGTGCAGGCAGAAGGAGGGAAAGAGCGACAGAATGACTAGCTGGAGTTGATGGAAAAACAGAAGTCTAAACATTTAAAATGAGGGCTGGGATGAGGCCCCGTGACAGAGCACTCGCCCAGCATATGAGAAGCCCTGGGTTCTGTCCCTAGCACTGATACACGTACGTGTACACACACGCACACCCACATACACACACGAACACACACATGAACACACACATGTATACACACACACACACACTCTACAATAAATGACGGGGACAGCGGCTGCATGCAGCCACTGGCTAGAGGTATCTGAAGCAGTCAAGGCTGTAGAGACAGCGTAGGACGTGGGTGCCAGCCTCAGGGGAGGGGACATGGGGGGCTGCTGTTCAGTGGCGAAGGAGTGTCAGATTTGTAGGATGGAAAGTTCTGGAGATGGCGCCCAGCAGGGACATGCTCACCACCGCCCTGGATGGTGGTCACGGTGGGGAAGGTTAATTGTTTCCACCACCTACATGAGCTCCAGTGACCAGGGCACAGGGGGGAAGTGGGGAGAACCCCACGCCCCGCCAGGGAAGGGCAGGAAGCACGGGGGTGAGCAGTGGCAGCCTCTCCAGTGCCCAAGGGGCAGGCTGATCGGGACCTAGTCCAAGACACTGAGGGTGTCACTCAGAGGGGACAGCCAGCAACTCTGAACACCCCGACTCTCCAGTGACTGCCCTTATGAACAGGCCTGAGGGTGGCGAGGGCAGAACGGAGGACCGCTCATTACTGACAACTTTCACGCAGACTTTGCATTTTTAACCCACTACAGGGACCGCTCTGTGGTGCATTCTTCCTCCTCCTTCTCTCTCTGCTGCGCTGAAGCTGAACTCCGGGTCTCACACGGACTGGGACAGTGCTCCACCACTGGGCCAAACTCCAGCTCGTTTCACAGGTTTTTTTTTAAAAAGATAGGGTCTCACTAAAGTTGCCAAAGCTGGCCTTGAACTTAGATTCTCCTGCCTCAGCCTCCTGAGTAGCTGGAAATGCATGCCTGCGCCTCTGTACCTGGTTTGGTAAACATCTTTAAAACATTTTTTTAAACACGTCAATGACAACTGAACCCTCTGCCAACAAACTCAGTGGCCTCTACGCTTTCTGATCACGCCATCCACAGTGGAAAATCCTTCAGAATGAAATGCCACGCACACGTGCTTATTGGTGGATTCTACGTGTCCCTGTCCAGACAGAGAGGCCAGGAGCACTGTACAAATATACCACGTGTGTCCGCGAACACACGGAAGCTGGACGTCCCGGATCTGGGAGCACCGTGTTTGGGACGTACAAGTCGACTACACTCTGACTTCACCACCACCCTGGGTGGTCAGGGCAGGAGTCCTCCACCCACCCAGCAGGACTCCGCCTCACTGCCACCCGCCCCACTCCACCTCAGGTCTGGCTCCCTGTGCCACAGGAGGGAGGAGCCCTGCGGTGGCCTTCAGAGCCCAAGGCAGATGCTCACCTTGATAGATGCTAATCAGGACCCATATTAAGAAGGTCTTGTAGGACAGCGGCCGCCCCTAAATGAGAGAAGAGAGGTCAGAGCAGGCTACCGCCTCCCAGGGCCCCACGGGCCTTCCGGTCACTCTTCCTCGACCCACACGAGGCCTCCTCCCTGCTTCCACCCGAGAGACCACTGCACAGTGAACCCTGGGCGGCGGCCTCCCTGACAGGGAGATAAATCTTTGAGGAAACGCCTCTGAAGGCCGCCGGGGAGACCTCCCACAGCCACACCACGGTCACTACGTGTGGCTTCTGGACGCATGTGGGGGGCACTTCTAGGGGCAGATGTAACTTGCAGGTCAACATGGGACCCCGGGGCTTTTTAAGTCAGCAGCTCTGTCCAGTTTGCCACCTCATACTCCTTACAGGGCACTCGTCACCACCCTGAGAAAAGGTCCCCAGAGCAGGAGGGCACGGGATCAACCGTGTCCCAGCCAGACACGGGGGTCAGCGTGGAGGAGAAGGAGCAGGGAGGGAAGACGGAGAAGGGGGGAAGGAGAGGATGGGTGACCGGGAGGACACGGGCCGGGGGTGACCTGTCCCACCTTGAGGAGGTCCTTGTAGAGCTCGGGGTAGAGCATGGCCACCTCTGACTTGACGTCCTTGTCCAGGACCAGAGAAAAGACGGGGAACATGGTGTAGATGGTGGAGTACCTGGGGAGCAGAGGGCCACGGGTGAGACCCGCCAGCAGGACCTGCCCGGCCCAGCTGTCCCTCCGCACCTGTGCACCAGGCGCCCACCACGCCTGAGTCAGGCCCGGCTTGCAGCCCTGGAGGCTCGAGAAGTAAACAGACAAAACTCCTGCTCCGGAGTTTCGGGCTGGTCTCTGGGTCACCAGCAAATAAACTAATAACCAAGCCCGGAGGAGGAGACCCTCACGGGGAAGAGCGAGCGAGGCCTGTGTGTGCACACGTGGGGGTGCAATCGCCAAGGGCGGCTGACGAATGGGACGTCTGAGTCCACACCCACAGGAACAGCCACACCAGCGTCTGGAAGAAGAGCCTCCCTGGTACAAGGCCAGCCAGTGCAAAGGCCCTGAGGCAGGCGGGTGGCTGTCAGGAACCAGTGAGGAGAGGGTGGTGAGGGAAGCTGGGGCGGGTCACAGGCGGTCACATGGAGCACAGCTCAGGGAACCCCTGACTCCACTCTGGCTAGTTGTTCCTAGTCTTCCAGGACCCAGCAAAGGACACTCCACCTTTCCAATCAGAAGCAGGTGAATCCAATGGATGCTCTCAGGCTGAAGCAACCAGCAAAGCCCAGAAGTTAGCGGACTGTGCCGGACACCCCGGGGCTACTCCCCTGCTGAGCCCGCCTTCCCGGGGCCACCAGTCCACAGTGGCCGGGGGACCAGAGGGTCTCTACACGATGCTGCTTCTCGCTCTGTGGCATTTTAGGGAAGTTTCATTAAAAAAAAAAAAAGGAGACGTGGCCTGGATCCTTACCCGATGATGAGGAATCCTTGATAGAGGGGGACGGAGGCGAAGTAGAAGACAGAGGAGAAGACCGCCTGCACCAGGAGAAAGAGGGTGTCACCGAGGGCCCAGCAAGGGTCCCCATGTCCACCTAATAAAACACCCGCCCCTGCACAGGCACGGCACACGGAGCCGAGGTTACACGTGCTTTGTGAGTGGGAGCTCATGTGATTGTGCTGACATTGTCCCCATTCTACAGGTGAGGAAGGTGAGGCCCAGAGAGGGTGAGTGGCTTGCTTAAAACCACACAGCTCCTCTCGGCCAAAGCCAGGCGTCAGACTGCTTCACCCAGCTCCAGCGTCCACGCTCAGTCCCTCTGAGACTGTGAAGCTCCAGGAGCCGGGAAGGCTTTGCACACCATCCCAGCACATCTCCAGAGCCACCCCAAGCTTGAGCCTAAAGCTGCCACAGTCCACAGAAAGGGACATGGAGGAGAAGAAGGGCCTGCAGGAGGAGGTTGGCCCTGCCTCCAGGACCACACCCCTGACAGCTCAGAATGACCGCTGACCAGCCACTGGCCTGCACTTGGGGACTGTCAGGGATGAGCCCTGTGCGCTGCACCAGCCACCTTCAGGCTGGGTGGCGGGCCAGGCTTTGCTTCCCACGTGCCTCCTAGTGTCTGGGGAAACAGCACTTGGCGGGTGGCCTTTGCAATCAGACAAAGCCAAAAAGACACCTGTAAGTCCCACTGAAGGCCTCGTCCCCATCCAGGAGGTATTAGCCACCGCGGGAAGGAGGAGGGGACTGCATAGGGCTCACCGTGCCCCAGGGCCCCTGCACACCCACAGGGTGACTGCGGGATGGCAGAGTCGACTCATCTCCACCAGATAAAACCAGAGGGGGCCAGGGTCGCCTGGAGGCTTCGTGATAACCAAACACGGAGGGAACGTGGACGGTCCTGCTCACCAGGGCGCTAACCAGAGCAGCTCCCACAGCGGGCAGAGAGCCAAGAAGACCCACGCTCGCCGGCCACGGAGCTCAGATCACAGTGCCACTGAGTGTGGCCGTGGGACACTGGGAGCTGCCCGGTGCCATTCTCAAATGCCTCGTCACCCGGGTGGGACTGTGACACAGGAGGCTGTACATCAAGAAGCTCTGCTGACTTCACCAATCAAAACGAGGCGCCCCTTCCTCTAGGAGGGGCGCGTGGACCACGGTCTTCATCTGGACAAGAAGTAAAAACGCCGCGTCCCTGTCTGTCTGAGACCGTTTCCAGGGGTCACTGCAGACGGGGTTAAAGGCCATGTGCAGCACAAGGGGCAGTGCCACACCCCGGAATTGTCCTTCTGAAAGATACGGCAATGCCAGGCCCTGCTGGAGTCCCCAGAACAAGCTCATCCGTCTCCCAGTGGCCGACACCCAGCATTTCCCAGCTCAACGGGTGAATCGACATAAATCAACAGGACAGATGTGGTCTGAGGAGCCGCAGCTGTTTAGCGCCGGGACATTTTGATGGAAAGCACTTCGAGGCCCCACTCACGATGCAACAGACATTAAAAACGCAAAAGCCACCCCAACAGGCCTGGGTGGGGCCCAGGAGAGAGAGCGCCCTCTGGGGACCCCGGCAGCACCAACCGACTCACTCTGTGTGATTAGAAACCTCTCCGGCAAACTGAAAGGCCACCTGGGAAGGAGGTGGCCTCCGCTCTGGCTGTAAAGTGGGTGAGGCTGTGGCAAGGATGGATGTGACCTGCACTGCAAGCACCCAGCTGACACCCAGGTCCAGGAAGCGCTCAGGAGAACCAGGCCACTCTCTGGGGTTCCTCCCGCTGTCCCTGCCTCTGCACCCCAGAAACCAGCATGTGAGCACTCACTCTGTGGTCTCCTCTGTGCCCGTCACTCTGGCACACCAGGGAGAACTCACTCCTGTTGCCATACTGCCACCATGGTCACCTACCTGCTCCATGCCAAGCACCTACGGGCTCCACTGCTCATGTCCACGCCACACAGCAAGCAGGGCCATCGCCTCTCAAGAGAGGAGCCATGTGGAGTGACTTGCCCAAGAGCCACCAGCTAACACGCCACGTGGGGGATTTAAAGTGGCCCAGGAACAGCACCAGGCCTACTCTGAGACCCAGGCTTTCTCCACACCTTCACCTGCACCTGGGCACCAGGACCAGCTGCCTGCCCACTGCATGCTGTGGCCATGGGCACCTGCACAGAGGCGCCAGCTGCCCACCCACCTGCATGGTACTGATGCACAGGCTCCTGTGGATGACGAACTGGCTGAGGGCGGCCGACCGCTTGTAGCTGTTGCGGCCGTGCACCATGAGCAGTCGGCCCAGGTGCTTGAACTGCGTGATGGAGAAGTCGGCAGCCAGCGAAGCCTGTTTTCCTTCCTGGAATCCAAGGAAATTGGGCACCGTCAGCAGCACAAGAGGTCAAGGCGGACACGTTTTTTTAATTGAAAAAATAAGACATGGTAAGGAGATCTTTGAAGAAATTCAATAAGGAGGTTCTTTGGTTTCAAGCTATATGCAGTTGGTGGTCCAAGTCTAAATCTGATTTAAAAGAGGAATTTCTTTAAATAAAGAACATACTCCATCACGGAGAGTTGTAACGTGGGGGTCAACCGAGCGTGCTCGGGAGCCCCGAGAGCTCGTGCCCGAGATGCGCACAGAAGCCAAGAGCCACTCGGGGGTCTGTGCTGTCCACCGGCTCCCTTCAGAGGCCAGCACGAGGGGGACACCTGTGCTGTCGACACTGAGGTGCAGCAGCCTGAACACAGCTCTCCGCGTGCAGACGTGGGAATGACGTTGGTGCAACCACCTCGTGGAATCCCCTTATTTTGAAAGGTCCCTGTTGGGCACCGGTAATGGGGCCGCCGGACACCGAGACCCCGACACACAGGGGACCAGCAATTTCTCTTCTGTGGTGCACAGGGACGGGAACAGATCAACCCGACCCACAGACACTGTGGCCCATTCTGCCACCGTCCCAAATGCTTCAGAAACAATGTCACAAAAAATAGCCTCCTCCAAAAAAAAAAAAAAAAAAGAGAAAAGTGTTTTACATTAGAGAAGATTAAAGAGACATGAAAACATGCTGATGAATGAAATTTGTGATCCCTGATTGGTTCCTGGATCTTTTTTTTTTTTTTAAAGCTAGATGACATTTCAAGGACAACCGGGGAAATGCCACCGTGACTCTCCTACACTACGGTCACATGGGTGTTAAATCTGGGGCGATACGCTTCTCCTGCAGGCACAGGAGAACACCCTTGTTCTGAGAGCCACGCTGAAGCACTTAGGGGTGACACGTGATTACGTGTGCCATTTACTTTCAACTGATTCAGAGAGAGAAAGCGAGAACGTGGCAAGTGTTAACAATTGGTAAATCAAAGCAGAGGGCAGATGGGTATGCATTGTTCTATTTCAAATTTTCGGAACAGATGACATTTTTCAAAATAAAAAGAGGGTAAGACACGATGTCTGTACATACTCTGATGTAGAACAAAATCCAAGATGGAATGGATTTAAGCAAGATGCATAACAAAATGCATGGTGTGTTTTTAATTTAAGATCATACACAAAAGTAATATATCTATACATACATGTGTAAAATACGTTTACAGTATATGCAACAGACATGTGCGCCCCCAACTGTACACCCATAGAAAAATGTTGGATGAAGACCCCATGTTGGTAGCTTGATGCAGTTTAAAAGATGCACTTTATTTTAAAATCATTTTAATTTTTCATCATAAGAACTTACTACTTTGATGCTCTTGAAAAAAAAGGAGGACTCGGAATATAATTTTTAACAGAAGGGAAAATGGTTTTTTGTTTTTATATAGGAACTTATAAAGAATTTTATTGAATTCAAAATGCTTCTTCAAACCTACATTCCAAGAAATTCACCAAGATTTCAAATTCAATCTCTCACTCCAGAATCATCTGCCTTTCTAACTCAAATGATCAACCGCTGGCTGGGAACTGAAGAAACTGTGGGAAGGGAAAAATTCAGCCAGATCATGAGGATGGGCAACAAGGCCCAGGGGAGCTGCCGGGCCCTGCTGGGGCCTCTGCGCTTACTCAGACGGGTTCCAACAAACCTGGAGACCAGTCTTCCCCTGGCCGTCTCAGCGGATCACAGGTGAGAGAGAGCAGGGTAGACCATGAGAGGCAGGCAGGACGGGAAAAGCAAAAATTGCTCTACAGCAAACTAAAACTCATTGCCAAGGACTTTTAGAGAGGGTGGATGGCCACCACACTGCCTACGGCCCAGGAGACCGGCACATGGCCCGAAGACCCTTGGATTCTAGGAACGTGGAAAACACATCTTTTTTTGCTGCTGCTGTTGTCGATTTAGGTCTTGGCGAGCAAAAGGCCAACATCGTCTGTCTGTACCTATGCCACCGTGCTGAGGATCTGGCTTCCAGGTGCTCCGAGGTGCCTGGGGCCCTGTGCTCCTTACCTAGACTCTCCATGGGAAGAGGGCGAGGAGACCCCAGAGAGGAGCGGGGCGGGGGCGTCTCACCTTCCCCTCCACCCCCACGCCGCAGTCGGACTCCTGAATCATGCTGACGTCATTGCCACCGTCCCCTGCAGGACACAGAAAGCAGAGGGAAGGAGGGGAGGTGAAGAAGGGCAGGAGAGACCCGCTGGCAGGGCCACAGCACCAACAGCAGTGCCTACGGGTGGTGGCCAGCACGGTGGCCCCACTTCCAAAAGGGACCCCTTCCCCTTTGGATTCTTGTAAGCATTATTTGGGCGTCACCGCCCTGTTCCCAGCTGGGAGGGTGAAGGGAGCCACCTGCGGCACCTCTCAGTAATGACCAGCAGGGAGTGGAGCCAGACCGGCTCTGCACAGTGGGGTCCTCCCTACCCTAGAACGCAGGGACCCGGGGCCAGGGCAGAGGAGAGGCGACTCCTGGGCCCGCCTACGTGCCCTCTCCCAAAGGGAAACACCAAACACTACAACCAGGGCAAGTCAGAGCCCCTGGTGGGGAACAATCACGCCCTGAGCAAAGTGGCCCAGGGAGTGCAGAAAAACCCGGTCTGTGTCCTGTTAGCCTCACGGAAAAGAAATCCAATACAGAGCGGGACAGGGCCAACAGAATGGGCCCCATCTGCCCAGGTGAGCTTACCTACTGTCCAGGTGAGCTTACCTACTGCCCAGGTAAGCTTACCTACTGCCCAGGTGAGTTTTCCCACTGCCCAGGTGAGCTTTCCCTCTGCCCAGGTGAGCTTACCTACTGCCCAGGTAAGCTTACCTACTGTCCAGGTGAGTTTTCCCACTGCCCAGGTGAGCTTTCCCACTGCCCAGGTGAGCTTTCCCACTGCCCAGGTGAGCTTTCCCTCTGCCCAGGTGAGCTTACCTACTGCCCAGATAAGCTGACCCACTGCCCAGGTGAGTTTTCCTACTGCCCAGGTGAGCTTACCTACTGCCCAGGTGAGTTTTCCCACTGCCCAGGTGACCTTTCCCTGTGCCCAGGTGAGCTTACCTACTGCCCAGGTGAGCTTACCTGCTACCCGGGTGAGCTTACCTACTGCCCAGATGAGCTTACCTACTGCCCAGGTGAATTTTCCCACTGCCCAGGTGAGCTTTCCCTCTGCCCAGGTGAGCTTACCTACTGCCCAGGTGAGCTTACCCACTGCCCAGGTGAGCTTACCTACTGCACAGGTGAGCTTCCCAGTGCGTTCCTGGAGCAGGCGCACGATCTGGGCCTTCTGGGTGGGGGCGCAGCGGCAGCAGACGACCGCCGGGCACTGGCAGGCCAGCTCCATGAACTCGTACTCATAATACTTGAGACAGACCTGGGGGGTGCAGGGAGCAGGTGGGTGGGTCAAGGGCACCCCCAGCCCACAGCTTAGCCCCTGCAGCTCTGCCCCACAGCTCCAGGCTCTCGAGGGTCCCCGTGCCCACCTCCAGGGAGTCTCCAGAGATGACCAGGGCACAGTCGTGCTTCCTGCGGAAGGCGTTCAGCTCAAGGTGGGCCTCTCCGCGGTTAGTCACCTGCAAGGGACAGAGAGATGGAAAAGCCTCGCTCTCTGGAGGTGACAGAAGAAGCAGCAGTTTCCTGGAACTAGGGTGAAGACGATGGCCAAGGCCCCTTCCCCTCCTCTGCCACCAGACCCAGAGCCAGATGAAGTCCCATCTGCCATGCTACGGAGAGTAGCACAGCCACCATGGCCTTCCGCCCCCTGGGACCAGAGCTGTCTGCACTCGTGTCAGGGGCCTGGCAGTGTGCCAGGGGCCTTTCACTCACTGACACAGCGACCTACGAGCTGCCCAACGGTAACAGCTCATCCTACACTCAGGGACAGCGAGGTGGGGTCCTTGGCCTGCCTAAGGTAGCAGCTGTGTGCTGGAGGGCAGGTCCTAGAGGCCAGCGTCCTGCGGGGCTGGCAGCTGCTCTGCAAGGGACCGGATGTTAAGTGCTGCAGGCTTTGCAGACCCAACCTGACCCTCAAAAGCAGCCAAACACAACCTGTAAGCCGGTGGGCGTCTCTACATCCCAACAGGACACAGCACATCGCAGCCACAGCCTGCGGGCCCTGATTCCAGAACCCAGCTGGTTCCTGTGAGTCTTGGTAGCGACATTCTATAAGGTTGCTGAGAACACTGAACCAGCAGATCCCCAAGGGCTCCTCTAGGGGCACAGGACGGGATCCTCCAGGGCTCTGCCCACTCCACGCTGGTCAACACCCACGCCTGGTTTGTGTCTCTGTCTCGAGATCGCTAGGTCCCTTAACGCTGCCCAGCACCACAGCTCAGTGGACTGTACTTTCTCCTTAAGACGCGTCCTGATTCCTTGCTCAGGGTCACTGCCCAGTTCCAGGGCCCGTGCTGAGGGCCACTTGGACCAGCAAGCTGCCAACCAAAGCACAAAAACGCTAACACTCGACACTTAGCTGGGCTACGGGAAAGCCACTGATGACAGTCTGAGAAGTGACAGGAGAGGGAGACCATGCCTGCCCGGCCTCAGCTGGGAAGGTGCATGTCAGCTTCTAGTTTTTGCCACGTGACACGTATCTGCGAACGGCCGCGAAAGGGCTGCAGATACTGGTTTTGTGGTCACAAATACAATCACGAGAGCGGAATGCACCAGTAACATGGGCAGAACATGTGCACAACGCCACAGCTCCAACCCTCGCTGGATCCCCTGATGCTCTGGTTCTTTCTTTCCAGAGACCTTGGCCTTGGGAGGGTCAGTGGAACTTCCAGAAGCCCAGGCACATTCTATGTATAGAGCCTGGCTGTGTCTCCTGGGGGTGCAGCAGACAGGACCTCCAGTCCCAGGAGGTCACAGTGTCACCCGGGGCTGCAGCCCACCCAGAGGAATCCCTCCACCTGCCCTGGTCACTTGGTAATCTACAAGCCAACCAGGTGGCCAGCTGCTCCCTTCCCCCTTTAAGGGCTCGACTGAGTGTCGCGGTCCCAGGACCAAGCACCCCCCATGCGGCCCCAGCACAGAGGTGCTTCACCAGCCGGAAGACGTGGATGTCCTGGTTCCTGGTCACCAGGTGTGCGTTCTTGGCTGTGCAGGTGGCGGTCTCCAGCTTGTCCCCCGTCAGCATCCACACCTGGAATCACGGCAGGAAGGGGTCCTGGGTGCCCGTGCTGGGTGCTCCCCAGAGCACTGAGCCGACACGCTCCGACCCAGTCGCCTCCCCGACACCCCAGGAGTGCCCCGTCCACTCTGGGCCTCAACAGCCAGGCTGGCAGCAAAGGCAGAGCAGGGAGGTGTAGAAAGACCTTCGCCACAAGCTGCCAGAGACACCCCGAGGCCGGTCCGTGACCTCGTAATCCCCCTGGGAATCCAAAGCAGCACGCAACCTATCCTAAAGACTATGATGAGGGGTCACTTTGGCTCCTACAGGAAACTCTGATCTGTGACCTCACGGTCCTTCTCCATGCTCCAGACAGACGCCAGGTGCTTCCCCCTCTTTTTTCAAATTGTTCTGCATTTCATTTCTGTGGGCCCAGAGAGGGCAGGTGCCCTGCCCAAAGCCACACCGTGAGCCCTTGTCCTAACCAGGCCCCAAGTCTGGGTCTTCAGAGTCCAGCTGGAACATGCTCCCTGCTCGCCATCTCACCCCGTTAACCCTCCCCACAGGGAGGGGTCTGGGAGTCAGGGTCCGGGAGTGCTAGGAAAGAAGACGCAGCAAACGTTCCCCGGGCCCGTGCCACCCGGCTGTGCTGCACCTGCTCAGTGATCTCTCCTCCACAAAAACCGTGAGGGGGGACCCAGAGGCACCGAGAGGTCAAGTCACCTGCCAAAGGTCACAGAAGTGGATGGGAAGCCAGGTGGGAACCCAGGCCGCGAGGGAGCCCCTGGAGTCAGCCGGGGGCAGGGGGATGCGTCTGGTTTCCCCAGGTGTGTGTCGGCCTGACTCAGCGTTCCCAGGGGACCTGGCTCGGCACCGGCATCCTGACTTCATGTAAGAGAACCCACTCCAGGAAGGAGCTGGGGGTCTGAGTCTGGGAAACTGGGATCATGGCTGTCCCACAGCTGACGCCCCTCACTGAGGACAGGAAGGCACTGGGAGACGTGCCCGGGACCCCAGCTCCAGCAGCGGTGCTGCTCCCCAGGGTGAGGACCTCCCGGCAGGGTCTCGGTTTCTGTCAAAGACCGGGGCAGAAAACGCCCAGGCTCTAACACTGCTGGCCCGCGAAGGGTCACACCCCGGACATGACCACCCAGCCAGCTGCTGCGGTCACCCTCCCCCGGAGCAACCAGAGAAGTCAGGTCCACGGGACGGGAACCAAACACCTGGCCCTGTGGACAGACAGTGCTGAGCAGGAGCGAGAGCCCAGGACAAGGTGGACACAAGCAGATCTCCAAAGCCCAGAGACAAGAGGGCACAGACCCCACCAGGGCCAGGGTTCAAACACCAAGGGCAGCAGAGGCAGGTCCCTGGCCCCCGAGCCACACACACAGGATCCTGTTGGCCATTTCCTCACTACACCAGGCCCCTGAGCCAGAGGCTCGTGATGGACCTGATTTCCAGGGACACCTGCACACCGCGAGGCCTCACTGGGCTGCGTGCTGGTTCCTATCTGGGTCTAACCCACACTCCTCCCAGGGCCTGGCCTGAAGGAGCCACTTCTGCCAAACTCCAGCCCCAGGACGCAGCAGGGAGCCGCTCCCGAGTGCAGCCAGGGGACAGCATGTTCTCAGAGCTTCGAGCCTGTTAACTAAAGGGCGTGGGCCACGTGCCAACCACGGCATGTATGACGGTGGTCCCGTACGACCGCAAGGGAGCTGGAAAACCATGGCCTAGTGATGTCAAAGCCTTGGTGACGTCACGGCACAACACCCCCCACGTCACATGAGTGGTGACACTGATGTGAACAGACCCACGCTGCCCACAGTTGCACGCAGCCTGTGACGCATGATCATGCAGACTTGCTCCTGGCTCTCCAGCCACCCCCCCCCTCCTGGGGCAGCGTGCTCTCCTGCCTGGGGTCAGTGTCAGGGCAGGCTGCTGTGCACGCTGCAGCCGGACACCTGTGCTCAGGCTCAGGACAGCACCAGTGACGGCCGACCACGAGGGTCTCGCAGTGCCCTCTGGATGTCTGCTGACCATCTATCACGCAGGGGCACAGGCACAGGACTGGCCTCCCTGAGACAGGGCCTGGACCTCTGGCGCCCTCTACTGGCCCCTTGAGAATAAAGGCTGGACTTTCTCCCACCCTGAACAACGTGCAAGGTGAACAGGGCACTCTGCTGGCCCGGGGCTCTGTCGGGTGGTCAGTCACTGCCTCATTCATCCACAAGGACAGACGGCCACCAGCAGGCCAGTGGGCAATGCCACGGGCAGCGTGTGCACACTGGGTGCTGAGCTGGGCCCTGAGCCACCAGGAGACACATGCAGTCCCAGCCCTCAGGGAGCCTGTGATGGGGAGGTGGCCAGAGAGGGCAAACACAAGGACAATGGCAGTGGTGGCCCATCCCACAGGGGCACTCTGGTCCCCTCTTGCTCCCCCCACCCTCACTTTCTTCCCTCTGAAGTCCTCCCTCTGCCGAAGGGACCACTGACGTCACCGGGCTCTGCTCCCAGGCGCCAGCCCTACCTTGATGCCCGCGTTCCTCAGCGTCTCCAGCGTGGGCCGCACGTCGGCCTGCAGCTGGTCCTCCACGCCGGTCAGGCACAGCAGCTCCATCTCCATCTCCAGGCTCTCGATCACGGTGGCCACTTTGAGGGAGCGGTCATGCACGCTCAGCTTGGCCTGGACGTAACGGGCCTGGCACACCAACACGTCACCGCTTAGGGAGGGGAGGGAGCGGCCCACCCCGCCCAGGCACGCTGGCCCTGTGCCGGGCACCAGGGGTCCAGCAGGGAGCAAGACCAGGACCCCGGGGACATGCAGGGGAGGGGAGGAGCAGGCCACAGCCTCATTCAGCTCCCAACCTCCACTGCAGCCTGAAGCACTCGGGCTCCAAGCCACGTCACACGCCTGCGTGAGCTGCCTGATCAGGTCCCCGGCCCCAGAAAGAGTTTGTTCCAGAGGCAGATGGATGGAGTGAACGTTAAAAGACACCAACAGGGGGCTGGGGGTGGCTCAGTGGTAGAGCGCTTGTCTAGCACGTGCGAGGCGCTGGGTCCAATCCTCAGCACTGCATATAAATAATAAAACTCCTTGAACATTAATAAAAATATTTTTTAAAAAAAAGACCTGAACAGGGAAGTTACATGGGCGATGGGTCAAGAGCGACGAGGTGGAGCTGCCTTAGACAGCTGGTCCCGGAAGGCTTCCTGGAGGAAGCAGCATTTGAGCTGAGACCCAAATGAAGCCAGGGAGTTCTCTGGGGCGAGAGAGCTCGGGGCAGAGAGGAGAGCAAGTGTCAGGTCACAGCGCAGTGGGGAAGTGGGGGCTCAGAAAGGACGTCAGGGCAGCTGGGAGTGAGCAAGGAGGCCCCGGAGGGAGGTGTGCCGGGAGGTGGGCGGGGCTGCAGGGACAACGCACCTCAAAGTCCTGATACTGCTCCTCTGCTAGCGACTTCTTGGCCACCACCAGCACCCGCAGCCCCTCCCGGGCCATGTTGCCGCACTGCAGAGCAGACAGAGGTCAGCGGGGGCTGTGCTGGGCCCTGGCCCTGAGACCCTGGACACCGAAGTGCCCTGTGTTCCTTCCAAAGGGGACAGGGGAAAAGAAAACTGCTTTCCCCAAGTGACGGTCCCCAAAGCCAAGCTTCGTGGGGAGGCTGCAGAGGGGAGGCCCACAGGTCAACCCCAGCTCCCACGCAGGCTTTCTGTGACGGGCACGGCATGTTTCAAGACTCGAGTCTTAAAGGCCAGGGAGTGCTGGCCGGTGGAGAAACCCAACAGCTCTCTAATCCGGGCATACTTTCCCAGACAACCTCTGGCTGTACAGCGGCTGCTCCCGTGGGCCCCCAAAACACGCTGTCAGGTGAAGACCACTCCGCGGGTTCCACATGCCAAGCACAACCCTATCTGAAAAACACACCCAGCCTGGGGGGTTTGTCCGTGGGACTGGCTGGCCGAGGGGCCCTGGTGTCCAATGCCTGCGTGGCATGATGATGTCACTGAACGTCACACAGGGAGTTCCCCTGGAGCCGAGAGAGAGAACACTGGTGGCTGGACAGACCTGAGCCTCCTCCCGCTTCTGGCCAACGCCCACCTCACAAACTGGGACCTGTGGCCCCCCGCGACCCCACGCCCGCAGTCACCTGCCCCTAGGGTGTGAGCTGGGCCTGTGACGTGCTCCTGGCAAAAGGTAGCAAGAGTGAGGGTGTCACTTGTGGGATTAGGGTGCCAAAGACGGTGACTCCCAGCTCGCCTGCGCTCCTCACTTTGTGAAGCCAGCTGCCAGGCTGCGCACGGCCACAGGGAGAGGCCCAGACGGTGAGGAACAGGGGGCGGCCACCAGCTGGAGAGACCTGAGGCCTTCAGTCCAGCAGCCAAGAAGCCGAGAGCTACCCCAGCCCTCCGTGAGCCCAGCAGCAGACCCTGCCCGGGTGGAGTCTTCAGGGGAGATACAGGCCCCACTGGGTCCCCACTGCGTCTGCAGGAGGCCCCAGGGCAGAGGCCCGGCTGGGCCACACCCAGGTCCCTGACCCACAGACCCCATGAGCAATAAGTGTGTGCCGTTTCCAGCTGCTAAGTCTCAGGGTGGACGGTCACGCAGCCACAACAGAGGCCCAAGACAGAGGCCGGCCTCCACACTGGGCGCAGCCTCTCCACACACGCTCCTGAGGCCCAGGGTCACTCAGCGCCACGCTCACCTCTTCCTCCAGCCAGTCATTGTACTGGACGATGCCGGCCATGACGACGTCCGCCCCCTTCATGTAGAAGGTGATTTCTCCCGTCGATTCATCCTAGAGGGGGCGGAAAGGAATGAGAGCAGGAAGGACACACTGCCTCTGCCCCGAGGCCCGCTGCCCGCGGTGGAGGTGGGGGCGGAGTGAGCGAGCCGACAGGATGCCAATGTCTGCCACTTGGACGAAGATAAAAAGCAAGAGGGGCCTCGCTTTGGGGCAAAGGCCACAGAAAATAAAACTCAAAGCGCTTGGAAAATCGTTGAATGATAAAAGCGAGATCAAAACAGTGAAGACTCCTGTTTTTAACGTCGTTACTGCTCCGGGGGAGTGGACGCCCACGCTCCTCGACTACTCGATTATTGCAGATCTACCCAGGGAACTGCCGGACGGTCCAACTGCGGTCCAGGCTGCAGCCCGGGGGCCTCAGCTCAGCTGACCTGACGGGCTGGATTCTCCGCAGCGGGGCGGCCTGGCCTCCACCCACCACAGGCCAGCAGCAGCCCCGTGGGGATGACGAGAAAGGCCTCTGGACATTAGCAGATGTCCCCCGGTGACAGTCTCAGCCAGGAACCACACGTGGGGGGCTTTGCTAGGACGTGGTGACCCAGATCTTCCCGCCTTTCTGATGGCGCCGCTGCCCGGGCAGGAGGGCTGTGTGCACTGGGCAAGGGGCTTCTCCTCCCTGCCTCAGCTGAGAGTGCTCCCTGCAGGGACCGTCATGGCCCAAACAAGCCGTCCCGCGGGGCACGGGCCACATCCAGCCCTCCCGTGCCCGTGCTCCTGACGGGACGGCAGCAGGCCCCTGGCCGCGGTCAGGTGGCAGCGCACTCCCCACGGGGGCACCTGGCGATGGATGTCCAGGGACGCTGATGGTTGGCATGACTCAGCGAGTGCGGGAGGGCATGGGGTGCTGCTGGACGCCCACTGGGCGCTCCTGCTTGGAGGCGTGTGGCCCGATCCCCCGCCCCTCCTCCAGGACTCCAGACGGGGGAGGCGGAGCCTGGACAGGGCCCCTGACTCCTGGGCCTCAGTCTTGCTGCCGGGGAAGCCCAAGACAAATCCCCCAAAGCCTTCCCTGAGAACGGACGGCGCCCAAAGGCAGAGCAGGGTGCAGGCCTCTTCTAAACCAGCTTTCCCGCACCCCAGCCGGACAGCCGTTAGGGACAGCGCTGACTCACGGGAGTCCCCCCAGGCCACGAGGCTCTGAACATGGAAGCCCGGGAGGCTCCCTTCCCCTCCACCCAAAGGGCGCTCACCAACATGGCTGCAGGAAGCCGCGCCCCCCGCCTGGCTTCCTTCACTACACAGAGGCTCCAGGGAGCTGGGGCGCGCTGTCCAACGTAAACACCGAATGGACATCTCCTCGGTGAGTCATTTCCTCCCGCCCAGTTCATCGCCAGTTTACTCCGTTCCCACGTCGTGGCAGAGCCGCGCCGCACACTCAGAGACGGCTGCCTGTGCCGCACCGCAGTGGGGCTCCTCTTCCCACGTGTCCTCCCCGGCACCTGCTCAAAGCCTCGATCACCCGGACGACGCCAACAGCACCGGCTCACTCCACGTGGGAAGCCGGGGACGCGGTGGACAACTTGTACCAACAAAAACCCAGCAGGTGACATGACCTTCCTTTGGAAAGACAAGTGTCCCAGAGCCACCAGTGTCTCCCACCTCACCTGCCTGCTTAGGGACAGAGCCCTGTAGGGCAAAGAGAGGCTCCAGGTTCGGCCTGCCTTCCCACGGCCAGCAGGCAGGGTGCAAGAGGCCGGCAAGAGCGACCCTGTGACCGCCCACAGTCGCTAAAGCACCGGACCCACACTTCCTCACATCGGGAATCGGAGAGTCACCGCCCACGACAGGCACACTGTGTGGCCACATTAGGAGGGGGTGTCTCAGCCTCTGTACAAGTGACGTCCGGAGCCTGGCTGTTCTTCGTTGTGGGGCTCCTGTGCACCGCAGGACCCGGAATCCCTGGTCTCCACCACTAGAGGCTGGGGCTGTGCCTCCCACAGTGTCTCCAGAGATTGTCAAATGAGCCCAGGGTGAAAATGGCCACGTTGGAGGAGCACAGAGAGATCTGTGCGGTGTAACGCTGATTTCCACCCAAACCAGAGATAAAGGAAGACTCAGAAAGTAAGAAAAAATCAGCAAGATAATAGGTATGCCATTGAAGACCGCCTGCCGAGGTGCACGATCACGGTATTATTTTTTTTTTTAAGTAGTCAAAAATGAGAAACAACCTAAGCATCCAAAATAAATAAATAAATAAAAGTAAATAGCTGGATGAGGTGGCACACACCTGTAATCCCAGCAACCCAGGAAGCTGAGGCAGGACGATTCCAAGTTCAAGGCCAGCCTGGGCAACTTAGCAAGGTGCTTCCTCAAAATAAAAAAATACAAAGGGCTGGGGACATAGCTGTGAGCCCCTGGGTTCAATTCCCAGTACCGAAGAAAAAAATAAAAAGTGAATGAAACAGCGGTACATTTTCAACAAAGCATCATGCACACGCTAAAATCAGATTCTAACGATAAGAGGAAATTTCCTTCCTCTGCATGTGTTTCAGAGGGGGGAGGGGAAGCTTGGAAAGACTGATCAAAAGTTCAGCGCCAATTTTATAAAAATGTGTGTGGATATTCACAGTCATGTACGCTCAGGAAAAAAAACCTGAGTGGAGGCGAGCCATTCATAGTCCCTTCCCTGCATCGTGACCTGTTCTAAACACCTGCACTGTGAACGCTGGCTCTGAAAACTCTCAGGCAGTGGGAGCTGCCGTAGGTGAGGCAGACCGGCCACCTGCAGGCACCCCGGCTTCCAGCAAGGCCCCTTCTGCCGTGGGGAGACCCAGGGCCATGTGCCACCTCGTGTAGCATGACGTGTGTCTGGAACAAGAGCCTCTTACCACCAAACAAAGGGTGGAGTGTCCCGCTCGCCTGTTCTAAGAGAAGTGGGCGTTGGGGACTCTCCGATGATGATTCAGCCCCTGAGTGACCTCAGCAGAGCCCCTGGCCCGAGAATTAAAAAAAAAAAAAAAATGCTGGAATGAAATCAGAGCGATTCTGTGGGAGATAATGGCTCGGATTCCTCAGGAAGCCTCACCCACGGGAGTGAGGCTGGGCGCGCTGGGCAGCAGATGTGTGCTCAGGGCAGGCGGGCGTGGGCCAGTGGGAAAGCGCAGCTGTGTGGGAGAAGAGGCTCCCCCCACCCCAAAGTTGCCAAGGATCAGGTCCCACACGGTCTGAGCGTTCCCACTGGAAATAAAAGTCCCTTAGGATGGGACGTTTCCCATCACGTCCACACCGTGCGTCTCTGGATCCTCAGCTCAGGCGGAGAGCGCCTGTGACCCCAGCAGTGCAGGGGCAGGGGCCTCCACGGCAGTGCCCAGTGTCCTCCACTCCTGGTGTTCACGCCTCGCTGGTCACCGCCTCAGGACAGGTTGGACCTGGGAACTCGCTTGTGATCATGGACAAAGGCTAAAGCACCGGATGTCACTTCTGATGCTGGGTTGCAGGCGGAGGTGTCTCCCTGCTTGTCCACGTTCCCAGCTGCTCGCCCTGATGGACAGCTGGCTGGGCATGAGCTGAGGGCGGTCCCTGGTCCCCAGTCAGTGAAGAGCTAGGCCTCAGTCTACCCACCCGCAGGGACCTGGATCCTGACAACACCGATCCCGTCAGCAGGACCGTAGAGCGAGTGGCCCTGGCCAGCCCCTTGACCGCTCACAGATCCTGACCAGAGGACCCAGCCAAGCTATGCCCGGCTGCCTGGCCCAAGAGACTAGCAGGGACTACACAGGTCATTGTTTCAACCCACTGAAGGTGGTGTCACCTGCAAGGCAGCAATGCCTAACTGACCCAACAAGGCTGCAGGTGCCCCTGAGCTTTGGGGCACACCTCCTGGCACACCATAGCCCTGGGTCCTAGAGGAAAAGACCACCAGCTGGAGCCAGACGGCCTGGGCTTGGATCCCTGCTGGCGCGGTCCGGCTATGTGACCTCGGGTGGCTTCTCAGCCCTCCACACCTCAGCTTCCTGCTCTGTCGACCGTCAATCATAAACGGTGCCTGCTCTGCTACACGACGGTGAGAAGCAAGTGAGGTGGCTGACCATGACATCACTTAGAACAGCCATGGGTGCACGGCAAGCCTTGGTTAACTGTCACCCGCGTTACTGCTGGTGACCCTCCCACTGTCACTACTGCTGTGGCTACGCACCTCTCCTGCCATTGACCCCAGGCTCTCGGCCACCTTGGAACTGACCACGAACACTGTTGGGAGCCTAAGTGGGCTACAAAGAGCTGAGCTGTTTTCTTTGTTTTGTTTTAAATATCCTTTTCCCTGACCACCCCCCAAAAAACAAGTGGGGATGCACGCTTGTATGTCTGCCCTGCCCTGCGCACCTGCTGTGTGTCAATGGAAAGTAGGTTAAAAATCTAAAATAGTACAGCAAATGACACTGCTGACTGGTCACCATTCTTCCCACTCTGTGACCGCATGAACTGAAAAACGCCAGGTTCAATCGCAGCAAGGGTGCCAAGAGCAGTCGGAGGAGATCACAGTCTCCTTGGCAAATGGTTCTGGATCAACTGGGTATTCACATGCAAAAGAGTGAAGCCCCTACCTCACACCATGTGTAAAAGTTAACTCAAAACGGACTCCAATGACCCCATAAGCTAAAATTATAAGATTCCCCAAAGAAAACACAAGGGTGAATCTTCACGACTTTGGAGTTGGCAATGGATTCTTAGATGTGACACTAAAGCCAACAGCAGCAACGAGAACAGATAAACTCAACTTCACGGAGATTGGAAACTTTGGTGCATAAAAGGACATTATAAGAAAGTGAAAAAGACAACCTGTAAAAGGAGAGACTTGCAAATTATCTATCTTATAAAGGTCTAATATCCAGAATATATAAAGAACCCTTACAAAATCCACAAGAGGACAACCCAACTAAAAACTAGGCAAAGGACTTGAAAAGACATTCTTGGAAGATACAGATATGGCCAAAAACTCATGAAAAGGTGCTCAGTGCCATTAATCATTAGGAAAATGCAGATCAAAACCATGATGCAATACCTCTGCATAACCCTAAGGACGGCCATAATCAAAACACGTTAAAAATTTTAAGTAACAAGTGTCGGCAAGAATGTGAAGAAAACGGAAACTTAATGTATTGCTGGTGGGAAAATAAATTGGTTCAACATTTTAGAAAATAGTTTGGCAGTTCCTCAGAAGACTAAAGAGAGAGTTACCCAGCCACCAGGTAACCGACCTGCCTGACTCCACCGTGTCAATCCCCACACCCCAAACAGGCGCTCATCCTCGTCCCTGAACAATCCCAGCAGCACCATTCACAATGGCCAGTGGTCAAACAACTCCAAAGTCCATCAGTGGGTGGACGCATTAGCAAAATATGGTACAGGCCATGCACCCCTCACCCCAAACAAATGCTCCCAACCCCAAAATTTGTTGAGCACCAACATGACGTTGCAAGTGGAAAATTCCACAAGTGTCCTGAGGCAGGTTGTGATCAAACACCAGTGCACTGGAAACACTGTAGAAAATGTCCTGGGCCTACGTGTGCAAGGTGCATAGGAAACAGATGAATTTCACACTTAGACCCAAGGCTCCCTTCCAGGGTATCAAGTTACCTCCGTGCAAATATTCCAAAATCCAAGAAAAAAAAAATCCAAAATCCAAAATCCTCTGGTCTCAGCGTTTAGGATAAGGATGATATCCACCCCGTCATGCGGCGATGGAATACGGTCAGCCGTAAGGAGAAGTGAAACTCAGACACGCGCCACGGCAGGGCCACCTGGGAAACACGCTCCAGGAAAGAAGCCGGTGACCACAGGCCACGGTGACCGGTTCCATTCACATGAAACGCCAGGAACAGGTAAGTCCCCGGGACAGAAAGCAGAGCGGTGGCTGCCAGGAGCCAGGGTGGGCGAGGGGCTGCTTTTGTGGATGATGACGATTTGACACATTTTGAGACCTGACCACGCTGGGGACTTGTGCAACACCAGGAAGGTCTAAACACCACGGAATCGCTCACTTTAAGATGGCTCTCTGAGTCGAACCTCAACACGTGTGTATTAAATCAAACAAAATAGAAGGAATCACGTGTCACCAGGAACTGCCCGCCTCCGGGCATCGGAACCTCCCATCCCTGCAGCCCGGCTGGGCTGAGCGGAGGACTGGAGTGGGCCCCGTGAACTGGACCTCTTTCTGCTCAGAAGACACCTTCCGTGTTGGTCTGGGCGGCAGACACCACCCTGAGGAGGGCTGGAAAGGCCACGGGGACATGGGGCATACGGGGCGTGCGGGGCGGGACTCACCCTGACGATGATGCCCATGCGCTTGCTCTCGTAGGTGAAGGGGAAGATCTGCAGGATGGTGAAGTTCAGGATCTGGTCGCCAGGGGTCCTCAGCTGCATGGAAGACTGGTCTCGGCCCACCAGGGTCAAGCCCACGCTCTCCGTCCACTGGACCAGGGCCACCTGAACACGACAGACACACACGCATGTGAACACCCAGGCACAAGGAAGGGCAGGGACAGATGACGGACACGCAGTCACTGCACCTGGGGACAGCAAGGGCCTCGGCCCAAGGGGCTGCCGCCCATGACAGTGTCTGTACCAGGGGTCTGCGGGGCCATGCTCACAGTTGACCCTCTGGAAGGTCACGTGGTCCTTGAGACCCCAGAGCAGGCCGCACACCACAGGCCCGGCCTTGAGGGACCACACCACCTCTCAGGAAGGATCTGCACCAAGCCCAGCAAGCCCCAGGAGGGCCAGGTGCTGTGGCACTTGAGCCCGTGCCCTCCCGGGGAGGATCGGCAGGGTTCTCAGCGGGGCGTTGCTGCTGCCAGGGGACATGGCCATCATAACAGGGAAGGGGTGCTGGTGGCCAGAGAGGCAGGTCACAACAACCTGCAGGACACGGGATGGGACCACAGCAGGTCACACTGCAGGGAGTCGATGGCAGGAGACTAAGCAACGGGTCCCCACAGATGAGGACACCAAGATGAGAAGCCCAAGGTGACGGAGCAGAGAAGTGGCAGAGGCCCAGGCCAGGTGAGCCCCGGACCTGCCTGTGGCAAAGTCCCCCCCCTGCAACACTCTGTTCCCAGCGGGGCCTTGACACAGTCTCAGCCAGATGACCGTGTCCTGCAGATGAACGACGGAGAGGCCGGGCGGGGCCAGGCCAACAGAATCCCAGCCCCAGCCCCAGGGGACAGCGGCCTCTGTGTCACACTGGTGGAGCAGGCGGCCCTGCGGGAATGCAGCCCAGGATGGCCGGAGCTTCCAGTTTCTCAAGAAAAACCTGAGATCTGGACTCGTCCTGAGATGTCCTGACGTTCAAATGTAAGCCACTGGTTTTCACGTCTTGAAAGTCCACCAAGAAATTAAAACACGTCTGCTGAGCAGGGGGTCTGGGGACTCCCGGAGAAGGAGGAGAGGAGAGGGAGGAGGAGAGGGGAGAGGAGAGGGAGGAGGAGAGGGGAGAGGAGAGGGAGGAGGAGAGGGTGGGGAGGGGCCGGAGGTGGCAGGCCCCCTGCACGGGAGGGAAGGAGGATGAACAGTGCATGAGACCCAGAGAGGGGGACCTGCTCACTCCTGGGAGGCAGGAAGGGCCAGCTCCGTGGTGAGAGGGACAAAGAGACCCAGCAGACCTGGGCCCGCTGCTGTGATGGGCGGAGACAGGACCCTCTGCGAGGTCCGGGCCCCTAACACACGTCCCCGGTGGGGCCACCTCAGCCCACGGTCACCATTGGAGGGTTGATGGGAGGTAGAGTGGCAGAGGAATGGCCCCAAAGCAGCCCTGGTCCCCAGAACCTGTGAATGTGACCTCCCAGGACTTTGCAGATGTGACCAGGAGGCGGCCCTGAGAGGGTGAGATCACCCCAGGGGACCCAGGTGTCCCCATGTGACCCCACGAGTCCTGCAGGGGAGCCCTTTGGTCTGTGGCCAGAGATGTGAGAGGAGGAGGTGGGGGGACACCGCGGATCTTGCAGAGGGAGGAAGGGGCCATCAACCAGGAATGTGGACCAACTGGGGAGCCCCAGGAGGAAGGACTCGACCCCAGAGCCCACAGCAGCAACGCGGCCCTGTGGACACCTGATCCCATCCCTGGGAGACTCCTGTGGACCTCTGACCTACAGCTGAGAGAGAGCAGCTTTGCTTCCTTTTAAGATACCACTTGTTACCATAGCAACAGGAAACAAGCAGAGGATGGACGGCTTCTAATGGTCAAGCCAAAGAAGCCGACTTTGTAGTCAGATCTAAGCCCTAAAACACGGTGTCTTAAAAAAAAAAAAAAGTATCTCCTGCCGCTTTCTTCTCACAGTTTAATCTTTAGGGGAAAAATAAGAAGGCAGATGTTTGGGGAGGGTTGAGCTGGGAAAGAGGCTATTCCGCAGGCCTTGGTCACAGGGAGAGTTAATAAGCCCGTCGTGAACTGAACACGTCCCAAGTGAAGCTGGGCTCGTGGCACACACCTGTGATCCAAGCAAACCAGGAGGCTGAGGCAGGAGGATTGCTGGTTTGAGGCCAGCCTAGGCAAGTTAGTGAGATCCGACCTCAAAATAAAATTGAAAAAATAAATAAATGAAAGGGGGGCTGGGAATGTCGCTCAGCAGTTCACCTCTGGGTCTGCTCCTAATACCAGAAAAGAAAAGAAAAGAAAAGAAAAAGTCAAAAGAAAACCTGGTAGGTGGGAAGTACACTCGATACCTAACTCACCACCCACCTGGCTGGGCCAGCGTGTGGGTCATCTCCTCTTGTGACTGGGAGCTGCACCCCAGCCGCTGCCCAGGACTGGACGGCACAAAGCTGGCCAGGAAGAGAGCAAAACTCCCAAAATGGAAGTGCAGAGCGTATGCACCACCGTGAGCCCGCTCTGGCAATCAGGGATGCCTCTGTGTCACGTTCTCCAGGCCTGAAACAGTTCTAGCCACCACCTCTGCGTGGCTGGGAGGCAGAGAGGGTGGCTTCTCCCAGGGATGGCCTACCCCCGGCACTGCCCCCCTCCAGCGCGGTGTCCCTTTCACCAAGAGAGCACTGCGGAGCCCTGGGAGAGGGCCGCCCCAGCTCCTTGTTTCTGGGACCCCTGGGACTCGTGGGGGCCGACCCACCGCACCTCAAGGACCTAAGCTGGAGCTCACAACAGGCCCCAGCCCCAACACCACTGTCCTCCGTGCCCCGACCAGGCCTCTGAGAAACAGGGGCTCAGGAGACTGCTCCCCACGGCCTGTCCCTCCCACGGCCTGTCCCTCCCACGGCCTGTCCCTCCCACGGCCCAGGCTGGCTGCGCTCGGATCTTTGGTTTTGTTTCTGTTGCTGACATCGAGGGTGCTCACATGGCAGGGAGTCATTTTCAAGACTTTCCCGTCTTATTTAACAATGAATTAACTGGGATTAAACAGCTTTCAGTTTTGACCCACAGACGATGCCATCACACTGACCTCCACCTTTCAGAGAAAGGTCTCATCAGGTCTCTCTCTTCTTTCCATCTTTCTTTTTGCTACTGCTCTGCATGAGCCTTTGAAGCCCTGTTTGCCGCCTGCTCACCTAGCCACGGGTCCCCCGGGCCGGTGCAAGAGGAAATGCTGAGTTACAGGTCCAAGAACTCAAAACAGACAAATGTCCCCGAGGAAGAGTGGTTAGAACTGGATGCAACTTTTAAAAATATATATATTCATTGTTTAGTTGTAGGTGGACACAGCACCTTTATTTTGTTTATTTATTTTTATGTGGTGCCGAGGCTCAAACCCAGGGCCTCGCACGTGCTGGACGAGCGCTCTACCGCTGAGCCCCAGCCCCAGCCCCTGTATGCACTTTTGACCGTGCTTTCTTCCATAGCAAGCCCCTCAATGGAGTTCGGGAACCTCGGTGTCCCCTCAGTCCTCTCCTGAGCCCTGCAGGGGACAGTTCATTCCCCACTTCCTGCTCCCAACTGCAACACAGTCAGTGTTCATTTAAACCTACTCTCTAACCAAACACATAGAGCCCCCAGAGCCCTGGGGGTAAGACGGGGTACTCCGTGGAGCTGAGGTGCTCACAGGGATCATCCCACAGCACATGACTGGGAGGGGCCTGAGCCTCCACGTCCTGAACCTGGGTCAAGGTCTTGCGGGGCCTCAGGACAGAACTGGGGGTCAGCGCAGTAGCAGGCACAGCAGCTTCAGGACCATGAATGGCACAGGAATCCACGAGATGGGAACGAGACCAGGAACTGGAGCAGAGCCCGGGCGGAGGACCTCGTGTCGGGTTCTGCTGTGTGTTCTGCTCTGGGTCCAAGGAGGACGTGAAAGGGCAGAGCCCACTGCTCCCCCTCCTAACACGCCATCTCGACGCTGTGGTTGTAAAGTGTTGGAATGATGAAAGGGTGAGGGGAACTTTAGTGTGTGCAAAGAATCTCTCCGACATTCGTCCCGGTGGAGCCGCAGAGGAAGAGTCCTGGGAGAGGAGAGGTCTCTGCGCCCTGCGTCACAGCCTGAGGAAGCCACTTGGAACGTGTGACATAATACCTAGAACTCGCTGCTCTGAGACCGCTGAGCTCTGCAGGGCACCGCCCGATGTGACCAGAGGGTGTCATTCGGCAAAACCCTGCCAGTCCACACACATGTGACGTGTGGTCACACCCAGCAGGTGCATGTCCACACACATGCATGCCCACACTATCTACCTCTACCTATGTACACGGACACACTACACAACTGCACTGTGGGGAGGGGTCATCTCACAAGGGTGAGCACTGCAGGTCAATTTTAGTAACTCCTTTTGGAATCTGTAACTTCCGCATTTTCTGTAGTGAACACTTGGGATTCAGAAGCTTTACCAGGAGTTCACAGAGGAGACCCTGGAGCCGCGGGGTGGGTTCCCGCGGCTGGAAGAGCAGCGCCCCTTGACCTGGCACCCCGAGAAGCAGTGTTTTTGATGTCACATCTCCACCTTGCACCCCCAGTGCCCCCAACCCTGCCACAAGCCCTGAAGTGTCAGAGGCTGCCTGGCTGGGACCCGCCTGCTCCACCCTGGAGGGACTTCGTTTTCCTGGGAGCCAGCGTCTGCAGCAAGGAGGGCCAGTGCCCCTCGGGCTGTCATCTATCGCTGAATAAAGACCCTTCAGGGCTTCCAAAGCGGAATGTGCACAGGAAACAAATTGGGGAAATCCTGCTTTCTGTTACAAGAAACGGATCCTCCCCCAACTGGTAGAAATTACGCCAGCAGCTCAGCAGCACAGGGAACGCTGGTTTCCCTGCGCTCTGCGTCCCCTGACCCCGCCACCGCTGGCCAGGTTTTATTGATATTGAATTTCAAAGGTGCAATGCTAGCCCCAGCCCAGCCCATGCGGAATCCTGCAGGGATCTGGAAACACTGCGGCCTTCTGAAAGAGGCCACTTGAACGAGATCTGGCCCCCTCTGGGTCACGTGACGTATTTCTATAAACACGCTGGTATTTTGCCAGATCCTTTGAAAGAAGTCAGAAGGCAGAAAATTCCTAGCGGCTGCCCGCTCTGTGGGATTACGGCTGCCCATTTCCTCATCTGTATTCTCACATGTTCCTCTATAGCCAGGAAATAACGAATAGATAATGACGAAGGGGGGGTGAACACACAGCCACAGCCACCAACAGGGTGGTGGTGCTGGACTCCAGGAGACACCAGAGACAAAGGAGAATGGCTCTGTTTGTTGTTTGTTCAATCGTGACTCGGAATCTTAGAAAAACAAGAGGAATCTGCAGCCAAGCACCATTAACGGACAGAAGAGATAAAGCACTATTCACGCCCGGGACAAGAAGCCCAGGAGCACAAAGCACTCCACGGAAGATTTACCCTTCTGGAAAAACCTCTGCACGGCCCGAAAACAAACGTATCAGAGTTCAGTGGGGACAGCGCAGGGTGGACAGGCGGAAGGACGTCGTCGGGAGAGATGCGTATCAGCGGCGCCCACAGGCACAGGGCTGCTGAGGTCCTCCCCGGTGCAGACCCCATCAGAAGCCGCAGGCTCCAGGAACCACCACGGCCACGGTCCTCGTTCACAGCTGAATCTCCTCAGCTGTGTAGCACGCGCAAGGCCCTGGATTCCATCCCAGGACCGCAAACAAATAAGTCAATCACATGACATTCCGCGGTATCTGCTCCCACTCCCAATGGGCAAAACAAGACCCAACAGGACAAACCCAGGGAGCCTCAAGAAGTTAACAAGATAAAGCAGAAAGTAAGTGCCTAGTCACGAGCTGCGGGCCCAGCGGTCAGCAGACCACCCCTCCTGACCCCTCCCCCTCTGCACACACTCCCAGCTCACAAGTCGGGGTCGGGCGACATTCTTCTCTCCTAAAAAGCCTGGTTCAAATGTCAACGGTCACGGGTGAACTGGGCTCTATGGCTGGAGCCACCCAACCCGCACCCAGCAGTCTGCACGGAGGAGTCTCCGAGATGACAAATTCCAACACCTGAGGACAGGGAAGGCTCATCTCAGTGCCCTTTCCCAGCTTCGAAAAGGCCCTCGTGTGCCCTCTCCAACAGGCTCCCAGATGCTGCAGATTAGCCCAGACTTTCAGGCGCTTCCTCACTCAGTGAAGCCCCCCTTCCCAGAGGGAAGGGAAGAGAACCGGAGTCCTCCAGCATGGATAGAAGAAGAAAATGGCTTTTTTAAAAATCTGGAAACACTGGCAATTGGTATCATGAGCCTTAAAAATACCCAAGCAGACCACCAGGGTTCCTGCCTGCCTACCAACGTCCCCAACAACACCAGGGTGGGTCCTAGGGTTCAGGGACATAGAGGCAGAGCCAGGAGCGGCCACCCATGGGTGAGGCTGGGACTCCAGGATTCGGGCGCTCTATGCCTCGCTACTCCAGGGACATGGACTGCTGATGCAAAGACTCCGTGTGACGAGCCCCATCGCTCCACTTCTAGAAATGTTAGGTCACGTGTGCTCACCGCAAAACGCTTCCAAACACGGTGGCTGAAAATGAGGACCAACCCAGACACAGCGCTACACACCTGTGCCCTGGCGACTCAGGAGGCTGAGGCGCAGCCCGCAGTAAGACCCTGCCTCACAATAAAAGATAAAATGGGCTGGGGACGTCGCTCAGTGAGTGCACGCCTGCACTCAACCCCCGGTACCCAAATAAATAAGTCATGGAAATGAATATCAGGTCTAACCAGGTTCCAAGGACATGAGCCCAGATAAAGACGTTAAGGTGCGCACGCAGCCGCCCTGAAGTGCTGTTGACCATGTTTGAGAAAATTGGCAAAGATGAGAAAATAGTAAGTGAAAAAAAGTGGACACAAACCACGTCTCTATGAGAAGCCCCATCTTACAAGGGCAGCTGGGTGTACATGAAAAGACTGGACGGCCCCTTCAAACCCTGGCCCTGCCCCCCGGGGCTGCGGCCACCAGACCGGCTGGCGAGGGAGATGGCCAACAGCCCTGCAGACAAGACCTCAGCGGAGTGATCACAGGAAATGCCACCAGGAGCAGAAGGCACCAGCATCAGGGACTCCTGACAGCGGGCACCCAGCAAGACAGAGCCACAGTGCACAGCCCACAGTCCCCAGAGGGCACTTCCGAGGGGGCCGATGTGACCTGAACACTCACAGAGTCAGCAACCTGGAGGGGCAATGGGCCCCTCTTCCTCTTCATTTTTTCCAAAATATTCTGATATTTTTTCACACTGAATAAAAATTGTTCCTACTGCTGGGCACAGTGGCCCACACCTGTAATCCCAGTGGCTGAGGAGGCCGAGAGGGGAGGACTGCGAGTTCAAAGCCAGCCTCAGCAAAAGGGAGGCCCTACGCAACTCCGTGAGACCCTGTCTCTAAATAAAATGCAAAATAGGGCTGGGGACGTGGCTCAGTGGTCGAGTGCCCCTGAGCTCAATCCCTGGTACCAAAACGTTTTTAAAAATTTGCTCCTATTATCAAAATCAAAGTTTTCTTGGAAAGAGAAAGGAAACGGGGAAGCAGCACCCCAGGTGTTGAGAGCAGTGTCACAGACATCTGTGCTCCCGAGGACAGGGACGGAGCTGGCCTCCGCGCCGGCCGTTACCTCGTCAGGGCTGGACGCCTGGTACACGCGGCAGGAGTCCTCGTACTGCTTCTCGGCCTCAGCCTGGTCGGTCACGCCGTTGGACTCGTACACGGGCGTCACGTTGTGGCAGAGGGCGATGGCCTTCACGGCCTCGTGCACGCGGCTGCTCATGGTCCGCCGGACCTTGGTGGTGACGGTGGGCCCCTTCTGAGCTGGCGGCTCCTGCGACTGCTGCAGGGAAGAGAAGCGAATGAGGACAGGGAGCCTGCGCACGGCCACCGCTTCAGCCCGCGTGACCCAGGTGACGAGGACACCTCGCTTCCAGGAACCTCATCTTTTAACCTCAGCAAAAAACAAACATGAAGAGGGGGAAATGACACCCTAATGAACGTCACGCTGCCTAGGGACACTGTGAGCCTGTCTTCTGGGGACGGTGCCAGGGGTGTCACAGCGAGGACTCTGTGGCACTGAAGGGGGTCCTGGCCTGGGGGGCAGGGCTTCTTCACCAGGAACCACCAACACGTGGGCTGGGCCAGTCGCCGCCGTGGGGCACCCTGTCCCTACGGACGCTGGCGAGCGTGGCAGACCACCAGCTAGCTACCACTGGGGACGGGAGGACCAAGGCGGGTCACCAAGGGTCCAGTGAGGGACAAAACCATCCTCAGTGGAGAGCAATTGCTTTAAATGTGCCCCCTCTGGGGTGTGCAATGGAAGGTGACGACTTCAGTGGGTGACAACAGAGCCACAGTGGGGTGACCCAGGGCTGGCCCCCCAAGGCGTACCAGTGACACGCAAACGGGAGGGTCGTGGGCAGCCGTGGTGTGGGCTCTCTGGGCCTCAGTTTCCTAAAGTGGAGAGGGGGGCTGGCGGGCCTGTCGCACACAGCCCCACACCCAGCCTAGGAACGCCCCGCAGGGCGCTCAGCACCAAGCGTGGGGACAGCAGCACACAGCCCCCTCCCACCCATGTGACACACCAGGTGCCACCTGGGCCTGCCTCTGAAGGAAGGGCTCTACTGCCTTGGAGTAGAATAACAAGTACGGGGCTGGGGTGCAGCTCGGTGCTAGACGGGGTGCCCTGCCCGAGAGAGGTCCTGGGGCCCACTGGCACCAAAACAAAAAGATTAAGACCCCTGGGGGAGACTACTTGAATTGTTTTGTTTTAGTGCCAGGAATTGAACCCTGGGGCCTCTACCACGGAACTATATCCTTAGCCCTTGATACTTCTTGAGACAAGGTCTTGCTAAATTGCTGAGGCTGGCCTTAACACTTGTGATCCTCCTGCCTCAGCCTCCCGAGTCTCTGGGATTACAGGCCTGTGCCACCACGCCCAGCCAAGACCAGTTGTTAATGAGATGCCTTCCCGTGGCTCACGGAGGCCCCAGCCGGCTTCCCACCATCCTGGGTCATCCGCTCCAGCCACACGGGCCTTTTTGTTCTTGACTTCCCACAGCTCTTCCCGCCTCGGGCCTTGAGCACTGCTGCGGCCTCTGCCTGGATCCATGCCCCAGGCCTCTGCAGCAACTCGGATGTCACCTTCTCAGAGAGTCCCTGGGTGACCTGCCTTTCCACTGCAAGTCACTCACCAAGCACCCTGTGTGTCACTGCCCACGACTGGCTTCTTGTGCCTGAGGATTCCCTCTTCCATCCCATTGAAGGAACAGAGAGCTTGTCCCTGAGAGCTACTCACCACTGTGTCCCTAGTACCCAGGGCCTGGCATGCAACAGGCACTGGCTGGCTGAACGAACAGGTTCCCAGTCTATATTCCTGAGGCGGGGACAGGGAATGCTCAACCAGCACGGACTTCTCCCCATTTCCCCAGGAGAGATAAACATGAAATTGGCCAAGTCAGTTCCAGATTTTAAATCACGGTTTTGAACAAAGGATCGCCTGCAGCAGCTTGAATTCTGGAAGCCAGAAATGTTCAGGGAGCTTCCAAATTCTACATTTTAAAAAAAAAAAACAACTTATCCAACAGGAGCTACGTGATCTTTCAGGATGAATTGCGTTTGGTATCCGTGACATGCGGCTGCCCCAAATAGAGAACAGATGGGTCACCAGAAGCAAGAAAATGACTTTCGTTTAATTTTTTTAAAACTATTTTTAGTAGTGCATGAGACTCCCCAGGTAATTAGACAATTACTAAATTATTCTGGTCACCGTGGGGACACGCCGTGCTCCGGCTTCCGGCTCTGTTAACCTCTGGTGTCAATAGCACACGAGTTTCACTTCCAGGCCAAAGGGCACTGCATGGTAACAATAATTAGAGTAATGAATCAGAACTCCGGTTTCAATGAATCATTATTTGCCAAGTGCTTTTAATTATAAAGAATTTAACTTTAGAATGTAAAGAGGACCGAAGATTTACAGAAAAGGCCTGTCCTGGGGAGACCAGCCAGAGTGCTTCCCCGCGGCTCGTGATTTATGTCCTACATAAACGTATCTCGTGCAGCCGCCGACACGTGTCTCCATTTTTACCCACATTCCTCGGCACCTGGGCCGGATCATTATTTCAGATCAGGGGCCATAACGAGGCCTTTGACAAGGTAATTGCCGCGAGTGGCGAGTTTCAGCGAGAGTGGGCTGGACGGGAAGGCAGAGCAAGGGGTGGCCTGGGGACCCCAGGGGTTTGGTAGAGAATCTGATTCCACAGAGGAGAGACGCTCCGCTAATACTTCAATGGAGACAGCACAGAACCCTGGGGTCTTGTCTCCTGGGCAAAACAATGACAAGCCAGCGAGGCAAGAAGAGGAGCAGGCTGCAGGGTTTCACACGGGAAACCGCAGCAGAAAGCCAGAATGGTGTCCCAGCCATCATCCCTGGTGACAGGTTTAACGTGGCCACCTTCATCAATTTGTCCCTCACCATCTGCCCTGCTTCCCTACCAAGAGGTCTCAGAGAGGAGAGGGACAGCCGCAGGTTTCCGCAGGCCCAGGGGCAGGCGCACGCAGCTGAGCCCCACCACCGAGCCTGGGCGGGCGCAGGGCTGGGTTTTGGGACCCGTCTCCAAAAGGCCCCCGGTGCCCATCTGGAAGAGTTTCACGTTGTACAGTGTTTACCCCTCGCTGCCTCCCACGGGCCCTTTAACCTACACACATTTCTTCTTACTTAAAAAATACCAGGGGAAAACCAAAACAGATGTGGCGGCCACGGAGCAGTGAGCGGGCTCGACTCTGCCCCGGGGAGACCGCCCGGCCCCCCTCAGGAAGGAGGGGCCACACGCACCACGAGGTCAGAAACGATGTCACCACCACCAGCAAGTGCACATGGGGAGGGAAACCAAGATGCTCCCAAAAGGCCCCTGGCAGGGCCCCCGGGAGGGCATGTGGCATCGGGGCACCGAGAGTCCATCCCACACACAGCACAGGAGCCATCGAGACTCAAGGAAAAGTCGGCGTCCTTATCTCACCCATGACCAGTGGCAAGGCCACTTTCCGACAAGAATCTCAGGCAGCGTGACAGGAAAGATTAACACCCAAATTCAACGTGGGGTCATCGTGAATCAGTCTTCTTTCCAAATGCAGTTAAAATGTCACCACGCAGGAACGCTGGTGATGTTAATGGGTCTTGTGGGAGCGGGCAGTTGGTAGCCACTGCTGACGGCAAGGAACTGCTGTGGGGCGGCCCCACCCCCAGAGCAGCTTCCAGCTGACCCCTCGCCAGCTCCCAAGGGCCACGCCATGGAGACAGGCTCAGAGCTGCTGCTACCAAAGGAACAGGCCCGGGGGGTGCAGCGGAGCCCGAGAGGGGCCAAGGCGTTCAAAGAGCAAGCGAGACCCGGACTCCGCTTAAAATTTCAATATTTGTTCCTTGTGGAGTTTTGTTTGTTTTTTAATTAGAGTTGTTTTAAAGATTGCATTAAAAGCCAGTGGGGTGGCACACACCTGTCATCCCAGTGGCTTGGGAGTGACTTGAACACAGAAGATTCCAAAAATAACATATTTCTTTTAAATGAATAAAAAGACAAAGTAGGCTCTGTGTCCACAAGAAAAACTCACAGATTAAAAAAAAGAAATTCTTCCTTAAAAAATAAATATATAAACTGAGCCTCCTCCACGTTTCCTGTGGACGCAGAAAGTGAGACTACCATTTGGCACGCAGGACCCAGTGACAAGCTATACACATCCTGTGCACAGACTCACACTTGGTCATGAAAACACTCCGCACCAATTTCAATAAGCCCCAAACATCATCAGAGACAAAATACTACAGGGAAAAGGACAGGCGCAGATGGAGGTACGTGGGTTAAAACAATTATGTCTTTTGGAAAATATGAACTGACAGAGACCCAGCAGGTGAGGTGCACCGAGCTCTGGGTGGGGGGTCTGGGTGGGCCCCGAGGCCGCCACAGCATCCCATCTCTGTCTCAGATGTGTGACAACAAGTCGAGCCAAGGCACTTCCGCTTGCTGGGAGCAGGTCAAGTAACACAGAAACTCTAGGTAGGAAGACCAGAGCCTTGAAGCAGTGTGGTCATGCACACACTGGGGAAAACACTGGGGATGGCCCCCACGATTGCACATTTACCTAGGAGCAATATTGGGTTTATTTATTGAGAATAACAAAAAAAAAAAACAAGATTCTAAAATGTTGAAAAAAAAATAACTCTCAATCACCAACCAAAACCTCAGAATGACACAATGACACATACTCAGGGTAAGGGCACCAAGAACTACCGATTAAAATTTAAGTTTTGAATCATCATCTCTGCCGTTCAGCAGAAGAGAAGTGCTTGACAGACACTCCAAGCTGGAGCGGGCCCAGGAACACTGTGCCACGTGGAAGAAGCCAGACAGACAGACGGCCACACGCCGCCGAGGTCCACGACTATGCCAGAGGGGCAGACTCAGGCAGACAGGGTGGACTGGTGGCTGCTGGCAGCTGGGGAAGGGGGTGGAGGAGGGACATGGGGTCCGGGGGGGTGTGGGCTTCTCTTCAGGGTGATGGAATGTTCTGAAATTAGCAGCCATGGCTGCACAGAATTATAGGCAATGCTCAAAACCATGACCCATATGCTTTTTAAAAGGGGGGAGGTTATGGTTTTTTAATCACATCTCGATTTTACCCCTAAACGGATCGATAAGCCAGAGGAGCATCATCCCCGGGCTGTGGCCTGCTGGGGCCTGACCTCCTGGTGGGCTGACCGTTTCCTTTTGTTTATTTAGCCTGGCATTAATAATCTGCAGTCTCCTGCCGGAATCTTTTAAAACTGCCCCGCCGTCTTTATGAGGTTAGTTTAGTTCAATAACAGCCTTAAAACCAGTCACCTGGACACTCGTAAACCGCAACCTGCCTTTCGACACACTGAGAATAAGCAGCTGTGGAATCTGGGGTCCTCCTGCAGGGTCCTTCCAGGACTGGACCCGACAGGTGTTCACCCGGGCGTGGCGGGCGGCCCCGCGGGTCAGACCTACATTTTGCACAGGTCCTGGGGATGATGGGTGCTCTGACCCTTTCTCCTTGCTGCCCGGTGGGGCACCTTACAGACTCTCAGGTCCACAACTCAGGTGCTGGAGTTTGAAAGGAAGGGTGAGCCTGAGCCACAGCCACTGTTCTGTGTCCCAACTCGCCTGGGTCACCTGTCACAGGTGGGCACAACTCCCGGGGCTTCCGACTGGTGGCTCAGGTGATGTGGCACAGCGTCCCCAACACCACACTTTAAGAAAGACGGCTACAGAATCACTGCGAAGCCTTGAAGGCTGTGGAGGGGGTGCCATGGCCCGGGGTACCTCTGGGTGTGGGAGTGTACTCCAAGTTCACGATGGAGACACAACTCCACATCCACTCACAGTCAATGAATCGTGCGCTTAATGTGGCTGAATTCTGGGGGTGTGCAGTCAGTAAAGTTGGCACAAAAATAGGAGGAAGTCCTCATGTCTTATCACAGAAGGAGTCGTGTGCTCCCTGCAGGACCTGGACGTGTCCGGACAGGAAGCTGACGGCCTCCCCGGGTGGACGGGTGGGGCTGTCCTCTAAGATGAGCTCACCCCCAACCCTGAGCAACCGCAGACCCAAGATCCGCAAGGCAAACCCACTCATGAGCTTCTGCCCCGGACTTTTATCACCAAGAGCACTATCTGCATGAGGCCACAAACGAGCCACAAAAGGTGAAATACACAAGTATCCCAGATGGCCGGCTTCTGTCCACACCACATGGGCTGTTTAAAATACCAGCCAGACGGGCAGGGTGCGCCTCTGCAGGCCCACACCGCCACCTACGGAGCTGTCTCGTATAATCGTCACCATGTCAACACACCTGCGGACACCTAGCAGGTGCTGATAAGCAGGACAAGCTGAACAATGGACCCTCAGGAGGAGCCTGGGAGGAAGGAGGTTGGAGGGAGGCGTGGTGGGAAGAGGAGGGAGAGGCCACCCCAGGGCGCTGGAGCAGGAGGAGGGCTGCGCTGCAGGTGTGGAGGGACACAGTGACGACCCTGCCAGGGAGCTCACTACTCCAGGGTGCTCCTGGGTGGGAGGAAGAGACAGGGAAGGAGACAGGACACCACTGGAGACAGCCAGGCAAGGGAGAGGGTCATTACTGCCAGGTTAGTGGAGGGGCCTGAAGACAAAAGGCAGGTGGCCCGGTGGGAGCAGGTGCCACGGGCCAAGAGGTGCCTGGAGGCTGCAGGTGGCAGGGAGAGACCCGGGAGGTCCCTGGTGAGTGGTGAGGTAGGTGAGGGGCACGCACTAAGGCCAGCACCTCTGGGAGAGAGGCAGGTGGAGGGGATGCAGGAAGCAACCAGATGTGGGGACACGCCCTCAGGAGCCCATCAGCGATGGCCACATGTGCAGGGTTCAGTGTGCAGGTTCACTGAGGGCTGGAAGCTGAGAGAGAGCCATCGGCAGTGACAGGGGAGGCCCCCAGGGCCACATAACAGGGCCCAGGGCCAGCACGGGAGACCCCGAGACAAAAGAGCCACACAGGGAGAGAGAAAGGAACGGGCACTGTGTGGCCTGTCCTCCCCATCCAGGGACACTCCTCGTAATTTTTTAAGTCCTAAAGGACATCTCTGAAAAAGGTCCACGGACCCATTGGGAGACCAGCCCTAATGCTGACCCACGGAGCCTACAAGATGATAAAGGCTTCTCTGCGGCTGTAGATGGCCGACGACGTGGAACGTGTCCAATTAACTGTTCTCAATTAACACCCACCTTGTGTCCACTGTCAGGAGGGAGCCTGTACATCCAGGCGGTCCTTCAAGCCAATGTTCCAGAACATTAAATATCAACTATAACCACATTGGGAAGGGTTCGTGGATTCTGCCTTCAACCTTTACAGAGAGATACTTCTTTCTTTCTTTTTTGTGGTGGGAGGTGGTTACTGGGGATTGAATTGGGGGCTGTACCTATGAGCTATGTCTGCACACCTTTTATATTTTGAGATCGGGCCTCACTAAGTTACTGAGGCTGGCTCAAACTTGGATCCTCCTGCCTCAGCCTCCCGAACTGCTGGGATCACAGGTGTGTGCCACCTCACCCTGCAACACTGTCGACTGAAACTGGATTTCTAAGTGATCACTATCTGTTTTGACAAATTTTAGGCTAATGTGGCCTCGTCATTCTCTTGTTCTCTCCAAACAAGTGTCTCTCCAGCTGGGAGCTGGCCTCATGGAGTATCCATCTTCCCTCTGCACGTGCCTCAGAACTTCCCAGGGCCTTCTGCACCTTGTCTCCACTAACTCTTAACACAAGCGGGGACCCTGCGCTAGCCCCCGTGGACCTGAATCTCTAGACTATCCGGCCCAAATCAAAGCACCACCCGCAATTCTAGTGAGCAGCAGGAGTGGGGACCCACCGGCCTATCTTTCAGGAACATCGGGACACCTACCAGTAAGACCTTTCTGTGAAAGAGTGACCGACTGTAAAAAAATGTAGGGGAAAAAAAAGTGAGAGCAGTAAGTTGAGTCTTCTGATAGGTTAGTTTCCTTCACAGACCACCAAGTTGACCACAGACAGGAAACTAAAGGTAACGACACATGATTCCTGCCCGAGACCCTCGGTGACCACTACTCGGCTCAGAGCCGGGGAAGAGGAAAACAGACTGTTCTCTAACTTGAGTGTGACCGACCGAGAGGCGCTCAGAGTTCCTTGTGGCACCAGATGCTGGGCAAGCAATTTTTTTTTTTTTTTTTGCAAAAAAAAAAAAATTTTGTAGTTGTGGATGGATACCGCAACTTTTATTTCATTTGTTTATTTTTATGTGGTGCTAAGGACTGAGCCCAGTGCCTCACACTGCCAGGCAAGCGCTCTGCCACCGAGCTCCAGCCCCAGGCCTGGGCCAACGACTTTATCTTGGCTTCTCCCAGTGTCCGTTAGCATTTCGGTGCCCTGCAGTGAGGAAGAGGGGAAGTCATCGTCCACGACGACTTCGCCCAAAACGTCAAGGACTGATGGTGACGTACATTTGGGGAGCAGACACTGGGGACGTGGGGAGCAATGCTGAAGGGTACAGGGTTCCCTCTGGAGTGGTGCAGGTAAAATAGATCGTGAGGATGGCCGCCTGACGGTGTGAATGCAGTCAAAACCAGCAATCGTACATTTTTAAACCTACGCCTTAAGTGTGGATAAACTTACACCATGGTGATTACACCGCAATATAGCTATTAAGAAACGTGCAGGCGCCGTCTTGGGGACTGCGAGGGAGGGCTTTACCTGGGTGTAAATACTGAAAATGTGGCTTTGCACTTCATCCATGGAGTCCAGGCCATAGGCCACCGTTCCCAGGTGAAGGCGCTTGAAAACCATCTCATTCTGGGTAAGAGTTCCTGAAACACAAGACAGATGAGAACAGGGACCCCATACTTCCAGTGTCACACACTGGCTTCAGCGCTGCCCCCGCTGGAGTAGGCAGGAGAGGCACCCTTCCCCTGCTGGGTTGCCATGGAGACATGGCCACACCCATTCTCTAGGCTGGCCAGGAGGACTGTCCATCAGGACAGCTGCCGTGTTCCCTCGACAAGAGGGTTGTGCGTGAGGTACCCCAGGCCAACCAGATTCTACCTGGGGGGAGCCTGACCCTTGAGCAGAGAGTCACGGATGGAAGATGAGTCGTCAAGTCACCCCCACGGCACAGCCCTGCCGAGACCGTCCTGGGGGGACGCAGACTGGTGTGTCCAGAGCCTTCCTGGCCCTCTCCTTCCTGAAACCTGGCTTGGCTGTTCCGGGGAGCTACCTGGTATCTCCCTCCTACGCTGCAGCCACTAACTGGAGGAGAGGAAGACTCGGGTCGCCAACCCCATCTTTGTTCCCCCCCACCGCGAGGACTTCAGTCGGACAGGCGTTAAAGGGGGGAGCAGTACTGGGGTGCGGTGGTGATACAAGGACTGTGGCCAGACTGCCCGGGTCCCACGCCTCCTTGGGCCACTCTGTGCCTGTGACAGCACTTAACCTCTCACTGCCCCTTTCCTCATGAGGGAAGTATGTCCTAAAGCATGGGGCTGCCACGGGCATTAACCAAGTGACCTTCACAAACTCCAGCACGGAGCGTGGCGTTAACTAGTCCCATGGAAGTCCCTGCGGCCACCACCAGCAGCCTCTACTCGTCCCACAGTGAGAGGGAGAGCCCCGCTCTCCGAGCTCCGCTCCCCGAGCATGGCGCCCCTTTCCCCTCTCCACCTCCTGCAGGGCACTGTGCACCGGGTGCTGCGCAGGCCGCAAGCGCTCACCTGTCTTGTCCGTGAGCAGGTAGGAGATCCTGCCCAGCTGCTCGGGGATCGTGCTGGAGCGCACCACCGTCCCAGGGATTTTGGAATCCCGTCGAATCACCCAGCTGTACACGATCTTGCCCATGTCCAGGTTCACACGCAAACTGGGCAGAAAGCCAGAAGGAGCAGGTTAGAAGGACAAACAGAAGGCCCAAATGTGTCTTCATACCAACAGCAGGGACTCTAAACACACCGCGCCCTGCAGTGAGCACGTCCACACAGTGGTGCTACCGTTGTCACCCTGACTACTGTAGGGGCCTCCACAGTGGGAACAGACGGGACTTCTGCCCCTGTGTGTGGCTTACTCCACAGGGAGCAGAATGTTCTCAAGGGTCCTCTGCAGCACCAGATGTGTCAAAATGTCCTTCTTTTTCAGGGCTAAGTAATATTCATTTACATATGTGCTACTTATTTTAAATATTATTTAATGAATTAGTATTTATTATAATTCATTATTAAATTCATTATTTGTTACCAAAAAATAGAAATTTTCAAATTGATTCATGATCTCATAAATTAATCAAAATGCATGCCATTGTACTAACAAGCCCTGATTCATATGAAAATTCACTTCGCCTGCTGGGTGTGGCGGCACGTGCCTGAAATCCAAGCAACTCAGGGCTGAGGCAGAAGGATCACCCGTTCAAGGTCAGCCTCAGCAACTCGTTGAGGCCCTAAGCAACTTAGTGAGACTCTGTCTCAACATAAAATAAAAAGGGCTGGGGATGCGGCTCCGTACCCCTGGGTTCAATCCCCAATATAAAATTTAAAAACAAAAACAAACAAACAAAAACTATGACTCCACTTAGGATCACACTAGAAAGACTTGTTTCACCAGCAATAAAGCAGACTTGTTTGCTGAGACCACCCTCCAGAGTGTGCTGGCCAGGACACAATACCCTGCCCCGAGGGACCAAATCCCACCACAGTCTCTACCTGAAAGAGAAACAAATTCTAACCTGGAAAACAAAAATATGCAGAACACAAGACAAAATGTAAAAATAATACATACCAAGTGTAAGAGAGACGTAAGTGTGATGAGTTTCAGGGAAAATGATATTTAGTTTATTTCACTAATCATTTATAATAGAGAAAAAACAGAATTATGCAGCAAAGACAAATCATCACACCTACGAAATACAGTTCTAAAAACTGCACAGGCATATTTGTTGGGAAAGGTTATTTCTAACAGTGCTTTGATTTTTTTTAATATTTATTTTTTAGTTATAGGTGAACACAAATGTCTTTATTTTACTTTGTGGTGCTGAGGATCGAACCCAGTGCCTCACGCATGCTAGGTGATGCTCTACCTCTGAGCCACAACCCCAACCCTGCTCTGAATTTTTTTTTATATGCAGATTTTATGTACAGCCAAATTTCCTTTTTTCTAAATAGAAAGAGGTATAGAAAAAATATATCCCAAAATATTAGTAGAGCTTATCACCTTGGTTGTAGGATTGCAGGTCATTTTTTATTTTCCTTTTTTTGCTAATGTGAATGTTTACTCTTCCTACTATGAGATTCCACTATGTAAATTATTATTTTTAACAGGAGAGGAACCTAAAGGCTTTATTAATTTTACTTGTTCATGGTGACCCTCACAAGAGAGCAGAGTGTGCAGCAATGGCCAAAGGATGATGTATGTGTACTTTTTACCCTAAGAATCATGAATCTGTGAGGAAGTGGCAGGACACGTGGGCGTCTGGACTTGGGTGAACTCTGTGGGTGTCACTGTGAGAATATGGGGTGGAGCTAGTGGAAGATAAGGGCTGCTACAAGGTTTTCCCAGCCACATTCGCTGCAGTCCCAGTTTTCAGTCTTGGTGATCAATGCTGTTCGGGGTCTGGGACAGCCCTCCAAAGAGAATCTGCATGTCTCGGTGCCCGCAGGGAAGGTCAGGCCAAGGGCCCTTCCTGAAGCTACAGTTCCACAGTGAGGTCTTGAGCATATTGACTCAGCAGACTTGCTTCCATTCCTTGGCATGAAATGTGTTCAGTGAGCTTTCTAAGGAAGAAATAAACTGTGTCTTCCAAAATATGAAGCCCCCCAAAGTGGGGATCTCCTTCATATTTGAGGAAATCCATAAAAATGAAGGCATCCCGGCTGAGAAGCCGTCCTCCCCCACAGAACAGGCAAGGAAAGGCGCTCGGAGGAGACGGGAGGGTTCCAGGGGGCCTCCTGTGCTGCAGCCGAGCGTGGCTCGCTCGCTCCCTGACCGCCCCTGCTCACCCTAAGGGCCACCGGGCCGCGGTCCTGCAGTGAGCAGCGGGAAGCAGACCTGCCAGCACCCACGACCAGCCCTGCTCACCTGATGGGAATGATGTTGGAAAACAGGAGGAGGAAGCGGATGATCTGCAGGTACCAGCGGCCAGCAAAGTGCTGCAGGGCCACCATGACCAGGGAGACCACCACCAAGGCGCCAAAGAGGATCTTGGTGAGGCAGTTCACCTCCAGGTCAAACAGGCCGATCTGTGGGCGAAGCAGGAGACTCACGGTCAGCCGGCATGGCCCGCAGCCGCCACGGAGCTGGCCCTGCCCCGGGGGCTCTCCTTCCCAGCAGAGGACACTGCTCTGTGGCTGGAGGCCAGAACAGACACTCAAAGGACCTCACAGAACTGCGATTTCAAAGTTTTATGTTTTTTGTTTTTTTTAATAACTTCAGAAGATTTAGATACAGAAACACAGGAGCCCGTGACCTCGGTGCTGGGCTGCCCTGTGCTCTGCACAGCCCCTGCCACCCCGCACAGCGGCCTTGGGAAACGACTGGGATCCTACATTCACAGCACCATGCCACAGGACCTCCCGGTGCTGCCTGGAAGTTCTGGGCACCCAGGGTCCGGTGCTGCCTTAGTGGACATTATTATTTTAATAGTTATGCGCCTATTGTCAGGCGTCTTCCCTGCCCATCGGAGCCACAACTTCAAAAAACATGGCCCAGACCAAGGCAAAACCAGCACGTAAGTGACGCTATCATGCGGAGTGGGTGGGTGGGGGCGGTGACGAGTCTGGGAAGCACAGAAAATCACTCTGCCACGGTCTCTTAAAACTTGGAGACGGGAGGGGATGGGGGGTCACAGTGTGGGGGGAGTGACGATGGGGGTGTCAGCTGATCCAACTGCATGTCCTGCCACAGCAGAGGCTCCTGGGGCGCTGAACCCCACCAGGAGCCCACAGAATTCCCCTGCGTGACATGAGGAAGGGCCACGGAAGTCACCTGCACTTGTGGGGCTGTGTGAGGACTGGTTTTTTCCTGCAGTGCTGGGAGGGAGCTCAGGGACAGCCACTGCCCTGCACCCCAGCCCTGCTGTGAGGGGGAAACAGGCCCCATGGAGGCAGCGATTCTCACCTGCGTGACCTCGGCAGCTTGCCTTAGCTTACGAGCTGCTCAAACCTCCTGTGTTCACGTGTGAATACGGATGTGTCTATACAGTGTGTGAGTGTGCACGCACACACACACGCACAGGGAAAGAACACACCTGCATGTGCATGAAAGAACACTGCGGGTGCCCCTGCTTTTGGAGCTGACCCTCACCCACTGACGGCGCTCATGGTGTGCCGGGGGCCCCACCCACCTTACTGCGCGGGTTCGAGGTGTTCATGACGCTGCGGAGCTCTCTGCCGGTGTAGAGGACGACTCCCACCACCGTACCTGGAAGGAGACCCCGTCCCAAAACACATCAGCACACACAGGCAGCTGGCGAGCGGGAGTCGGACCCCACCGACACCATGCCACGGGAACAACCGGACCTGGGGCCACCAAAGATCCATGGCTGCACTGAGCAGCAGGACAAGCCGCTGACATTAACCTCCAGTCAAAATCAGATAAGCCTCGGAGTTCCCCTTTCTCACCAGCCACATTTCAAGTGTTTGACAGTCACATGGGGCTAGTGGCCTCTGGAGGACAGCAAAGAGTAGAGCATTCTCCTCGCTGTGCAAGGTTCCACTGAGCAGTGCCAGCCTGGGGGTCCAGAGGCCTCTGATGGCAGGAGAGTCGGGGAGCGAGGTGGTCCCTGGTGCCATCAGCCTCAGAGGCTCCCAGGGGTGCCTGGAACCTCTGGGCCTTTGGACACCATCAGGGAAACTTAAGACTACACCCTTCCTTCCTGAGCGTATTCTTCCCAGTGAGTCCGACTGCTTTCTGACCCTGTGTCCAGCGTGGCCATTTGGGAGCCTGTGCAAATCCCTTCCCAAGAACTGCCCTTCCCCCTCCACCCTCCGGGCACAAGGAAAGACTGGTGGCTTCCGTGTAAACTGTGCCATGTATTTTGGGGGGAAATCTGGTAATATCTGAGGAGGCGGCAGGGAGGACGGCAGAGCCGCCAGCTCTGTGGGGATGCTGGGGACAGGTGGGCGCCTGAGTCGGCCACACCTGAGCTGAAGCTGGTGAGAAGGGGCCGGCCCCGCCTGCTCTCAGGGAGGGTCCCAGAAAGTCTCCACAAGAAAAAGAAAAGCCCTGCCTTCTCCCCACGCACGCTGCGAAACCCACCGCCGGAGAGACACGGAGACACAAAGTGGTCCAGAGACCGGCCCCAGTGCGGCCCTGGGACTGTCTTTGGACAAAGAGCCCTGGGAGGAGGCCCCAAGTCCCTCTCCGCCTGGAAACATCCTGCACAATGAGCTCCCTCGCAGGAGCTCAGCAGATGGCCGGCCAGGAGAGCGGCGCGGTCCTCAGCAGATGGCAGGCTCCTGTGAACGCAGGCATCCCTCCCTCGGCCCGTCACCAGAGCAGATGGTCAGACTGTGGGAGCCACGCCTGAGAGGAGCTGGGGACGGCCACGTGGCCACTCCACCAAACGAGGGCAGATGCAGCTCAGCCCGACCCCAATGCCCAGGGTGAGGAGGGTCCTACTAACCAGGGGTACCCAAAGGGCGCAATCCCCACACTAGCCTGGCAACCACCGTGCCACCGAAGGCTGCTGAAAATGACCTTTTCCATCTACAGCCGCTCTGTGCCCAGGACCACCACTCTGCCCCCACGAGATCAGAACCCAGCGCCCTCCCAGCTGCCCTGGGGAGAAGGCACGCTGGGCTGGGGCTGCCCCCTGCTGCCAGAGTCTGAATTGTTATCAACTTTTAAATTCAGGAGCTTTCCTAAAAAAAATTGAAACCACTGGCTTTTCCTGGAAAGTGGAAGATCGGGTGACCTTGGGTCCACCTTCCTCGATGGCCTAAGCAGCTGGTGCAAAAAAGCCTCCACCCCTTGAGCCAGGCACCTGCTCTCAGCTCACAGCGGTCCCACCCCTGCTAACCCCCTGCCCAATTCTCAGCTCTTGACCCAACGAATCTCTCCACCCCAGCCCTCGGACCCCTTCCTACGTTGTCACCTTCCAGGTCCTACTCTGCTCTCTGTGTCTCCTCACTGTGGAGCACAGTCCTTGCCATCCCCCGCCAGCCCCCACCTGGCTTCTCCCAGGAGCCAGGCGGACGGTTGGGCCTGTCGGGAGGCTCTCATTAGCTCTGCTGCAGGGTGGGGTCCTGCCTGGGCTCAGGATTAGTCTGCGATGACTTTGATCCTCACCCACGACAAGAGACGAGCTGAACCCAAGAGTGTGTTCAGGAACTTTTGTAAGAGACGTTGCTGCAATGCCCCAGCGTGGATCTGAAGACGAAGCCCACTGAGTTAGGCAAAGTCCAACCGGGCATGCTCAACTCGTGCGGCAAGGAGCACCGGCGTCACGGCATGCTGGTCATGCACAGGCCTAAAGAACCCTGCTCCAGATTAGGACCACACTACAGACTTAGGGGAGGGGAGGACCTCAGAGTTTGAGAACTGGAGTAGAACCCGGGGCTCCTGATATCCTGCCTTCCTCTTCTGCCAAGTCCCCGGCTCTCCTCAGCCCCTGCCTCCTCCATCGCCCTGGTACTCCTCTGCCTTGAAGCACTGTGTTGGGTTACCATGGCAACCACATCTTCCCCGGATGGATGCCCGCCGAGGCAGCTGGACCCTCAGCCCAGCCCAGCAAGCTTTCTTATTTTTTCAAGTTCCACGGCACAACAGTGGGCTGACCCAGAGGCAGGAGGGGGATTCTGAAGGCAGCAGAGACGCACAGCCCCCCAGGACTGCCCACACTCCTGCTGGCTCTTTCTGGAGTTGAGCCCGCGGCTCCAGGCATCTCACCCCGTGGTCACATCGGGATCAGAGTGCAGCCCGGGGTCCACCAGTAAGGGAAACGGAGGCCAACTAAGGTCACGGCAAATGCCCGGGAGATCATACGCCCCAAAACATACAGCCACTGAAGGGCACGGCAGGTGACATCATGGACCACAGAACCACTGCTCACTTTCTCTTCCCACAAAACCAAGCGCAGGGCAGGAATCCAGATGAGGGAAACCACATCTTTGACTCCACAATGAACTCCCCGCAATGGTCTGAAATTGAATCCATCTCCCAGATCCCACCTTGCCTTCCCCGTCCTCCTCCCAGGTGAGGGCTCTCCAAGGCTGGGGATCTTGGGCAAGTTGCCTCACCTCTCTGACGCTCAGTTCCCAAGACCAAGATAAGCTCATGGCAGCAAAGTGCCTGAAAAATCAGGCTTCTCACTGCCGTTGACGTCCGAGATTAAGACTGAGGCCTGGTCCCTCACCTCAGAACCCTCAAATGTCCTTTTCTTACTAGTTTCAGAGAACATACATAAAACTCGTTCCCATTTTCTGCCACCTCCTCTGTAGCCTGTAAGTCATGAGCCCAGGAGGCTGGGCCCAGCACCTGGGGGTCCTGCTGCAGCTCTGGGACCCAGCAGGGAGGCTGGCAGGGAGCAGGGGCTCCGTGAAGGAGAAGGAGACCCCAGAGTGAAAACCGAGGGAACGGAGACGGAGTTGTTATTGAGCCGTTAATGCCAACAAGATGAGTAACTGATCGGATCAATCAGGCTACGGGAAGTCAAGGTGGAGGTCACCTTTGGTGGGGTGGGGGCCTAGAAGTGAGCTGAGGGCAGTTTCTGGGGATGGAGGGTTGATAATAGCCCACTTCTTGCCGTGGGTACTGGTCACACGGGGGTCTGTGTTAAAATCCACACGTGTTACATTTAGGACTTGTGTGATTTCCTGCATGGTTTTCACGGAAGGAGAGATGTCCAACCCTCTGCAAGAACAGAAGCACACACTGTTCACACTACTGCTGGGTAAGGAGCTGTGCCTGTCACGGGCACCGGTCACCCTGCAGCCCTACCCAGGTGCGGCACAGTGAGGTGCTCTCCTGCACGCCCTGTGCAGGTGTTCCGCACACACGTTCTCCTGCCTCCCTCTCCCCGGAGCTGACTGCTCCTCAGCCTCCACCTCTGTCAGGGTTCAAGCCGAGGAGACTCCTTGCTAGCCAGCTGTCCTATCTCTACCCCAAGATGAATTCCAGCTGCATCAGGTATTTTAACATAAAGCCATATAAACTCTGCAAGACAATGTCACCGTATAGTTCTGTGATTTTTGACCTGGGAAGCTTTGTCTAAGCATGTCACAAAAACCAGAAATTATAAAGAAAAACAGGATCATAGGTGCGATGAGATGAAGACTCTAAACTTTTAGATCAAAATACAAATAAGATCAAAGGAAACAGCAGTTGCGATTAAGATCAAACAGAAGGATGATAGTCTCACAACATAAAGAATTCCTAGAAATAATTTTTTAAAAAAACCTATGAACAGGGCTGGGCACACCTGTAATCCCAGCAGCTCAGGAGACCGAGGCAAGAGGATTACGAATTCCAACTTCAGCCTCAGCAACTTAGAGAGGCCCTTAGCAATTTACTGAGACCCTATCTCTAAATTTAAACAAAAAGGACTGGGGATGTGGCTCAGTAGTTAAGTGCCCCTCGGTTCAATCCCTGGCTAAAAATAAATAAATAAATATACACACACACACACACACACACACACACACACACACACACACATGATTGAACAGAAAAATGGGCACAGTATGCAAAGCGGCAATTCACATGTATATTTAAAAAATATAAATGAACAATAAACATAAAGGAAGTTGTAATATTTTAAAGTCAAATAACATGTGGTATGTCAATCACCTAGACAAAAATTTAAAAGGCAGCCAGGCGTGGTGGTGTACATCTGTAATCATAGCGGCTTGGGAGGCTGAGGCAGGAGGATTGAGAGTTCAAAGCCAGCCTCAGTAACGGGGGAGGTGGTAAGCAACTTGGTGAGACCCTGTCACTAAATAAAACACAAAATAGCGCTGGGGATGTGGCTCAGTGGTCCAGTGCCTCTGAGTTTAATCCCTGGTAGCCTCCCCAAAATTTAAAAGGCAAAACACAGCACCGGCTTGAGGGCCTATGTGGGATTATCAAGATGATGAACTAGAAGAGAAAAAGCTACTGAGGAAAAGCAACTAGTTCAGACATTGTACAGCCTCCTGGTCAGGGAGTGGGCGGGGCATAGCGGGGGAGGGGAGGGGCAGAGTGGGAGTGGGCGGAGCAGAGGGGGAGGGGAGTGGGCGGGGCAGAGTGGGAGTGGGCGGGGCAGAGTGGGAGTGGGCGGGGCAGAGCGGGAGTGGGCTGCATGGCCCTGTGGCCATGGGTGAGCCGTGGGGCCCTGGTGGGGCCAAGCAGAGTCAGGACCAATTCCTCACACGTTAGTCAAGGGCAAGGAGAGACATGATGTAAATGACCAGACAGCAGGAAAGGGACGCAACCAAAAACAAAACAAGAGGGAGCCAGTCTCTGCCTGTTTGCACCAAGTACATGGCCACCCAGGATGACCTGCCTTCGTGCCCCTTTCCTCCCCTGGTCACATGGAATTCTGATCTGACTTCTGATGACCTACAGAACACAGAAGACCAAGCAAACACAACAGGATGTGAGTGGGGAGAGGGGAGGGTCTGACGAGGGGAAGACCCCCTGACTCCAAGAGTAGAGCTGGAAAGTGACCAGTGGTGGGACTGTCATGGGACCTGATTATACGCGGACACGCTCTCACAAGGACACGGGTGCTATACTATGTTTAAAGGCTGCACAGTAAGTTCCACATCTGAGCAAAGTGCCTGGGTTCAAATCCCAGCTCTGTCTTACCCACTGTGTGGCCTTGAGCAAGTCCCTCGTCCTCACCGAGTCTCAGTTCCTTCAAAATACTAGTGCCCGCCCTCGAGGTGATGTCCAGGGTGAAGTAGAGGGTGTGACACAAGTGAAGGACCCAGTCCAGTGCCTGCCGCGCTGCCTCTTGCGGCCCGCAATTGACCACCACAGCAGCAGACCACCCTGGGTCCTGGGGCCCTCCTGCTCTCGTCACCCAGCACGTGACCCCAAAGCCATGGACACCCACTTCACCTTGGTGTTACCCACAGACTCAGCCCTTCCCAGGGCACTTTCCCACACGCACACCAACACGGGCAGCTGTCCCCATGCACACAACTTCCGGCCACACCGGCCAGGCTGACTCGATCTCTGGCACAGACTAGAAATGGCAACGGAAGCGGCAAGAAGGGAACACTGCAGTTCGCAGGCCACGGTGGCCTCCCCTCTAGGCATCTGTACGCGTCCCGGCCACATGAGATGTCAGTGCAGCTCCCCAGAGATGCCAGAACTCGGGGAAAACTCCACCCCACCGGCACCTGGCTTTCCCACCGCCAGGTGACCATCCTGACGCCAACGCGATCCCGCCATGCGGTCTCACCTGAGGCCACGACCGTGCCAGCCCACAGCGTGTTCTCGATGCTCAAGCTCTCGCTGATGGACGGGTCACTGTCTTCCTGGAAGAGACCACACAGACGTGTTTGTTGACTAGTGTCCCTCGGTATCTGTGGGGTCCAGTTCCAGGAGCCCAGGGAAGCCAAGTCCTGCGCACGTCTTCCGCAGGGTTCCGTCATCTCTAGGTGACTAGTGCTGTATAAATGGCTGTAGTGCCCACGACAACAACAAAGGTCTCTACAGTCTCCATACAGGCGCAGTTTTTTCCGGAACTTTTTTAAAACATTTTTTACATATACGACAGCAGAATGCATTACCATTCTTACTCCACTATAGAGCACAGGTTTTCATTTCTCTGGTTGTATACAAACTACCTTCACACCGATTCGTGTTTCACACCTGTACTTAGGGTGACGACGTCCATCAAATTCCAGCATCATTTCTAACCCCCTGCCCCCTCCCTTCCCCTCCCAGCCCTCTGCCCTATCTAGAGTTTTCTGGAATGTTTCTGATGCATGATGTGTTGAAACTGTGGCTGCAGAACCTGCTGATGAGGGGGACGACCAAATAGGGACCCTACGGCTTCCAGCCTGCCCTGCTCTAGGCAAGGAGAAGGGCCCCCCACCATGAATCCGGAGGCCACAGGTGGGGAGCCCACAGCTCAGCTGGGGAAGGGGGCCAGGCCCATCCGCTGCCACTCGGGAGTTTGCACCTCTCATGGAAATGTGTGTGAAAGCCGTCCTGTACATAAAGAGTAGAGATTTCCAACACTAAAGAACGACTTCACAGGGAGAGGTCTAACGTGGAAAAGGCACTACTCAGGCTCGGCCAGGCTGGGGCTTAGAGAAGTTCTATGATCCACTGTCTCATGTCCTCAAATAACTTAGATCCAAGTTTAGCAAGTATTCTGAAAGGTCCAAGAGTGGCAGCCAGGACTTGTATGAAGAGGAGGACTGGACCCCCCTGGAGGGGCAGGGGCATGGCTAACATTAATCACTCCACACTGGGCTCCACGTCCTTCAAGCCCTTCTAGGCTGGGAGAGAATTCTGGCCTGTCGACTTTACTGAGAAAAGATCCCTCTGCTTTCAAGGTGGGGCTGCTGTTAGGAAATCTCAGGCCGGCCCTGAACAAAACCACACCCTGGCAAAGGTCCATCAGAGCATCTCCGCCGGCCTCCTCTGCTGGCCTCCTCTGCGGGCCTCCTCCACAAGCCCCAGCTCATGCACACTCCAGGACGGGATCTCCGTGACAGCAAGCCGACTTACTCTGGTAAAAGTCCCCGCGAAGTTGTGAATATCGATGCTTGGCTCCTCTGCATACACGTAGGATCGAATCTGGAGAAGGTCCTGTTCAACAAGGGGATGTGGTGGGATTAAAACAGAGGTCAGCACGGGGTCCGGGTTTCGGGAGGCACCCACTCTCTTTCCAGAACCACTGTATTTCCCAAACCCAGCCCACAGGCTCTCAAAACCACAGGGTGGGTAGAAAGATGAAGAAATGCCTCCGTGAAGTTAGTGCAGGGGTCACCACGTCCAACACCCCAAGGCCCCCCGAGAGCCCAGGGGCACCCTACGGCCTGCGTCTGCCCAGCACTTCTAGGTGCCAGAGATGCTGCAGAGCCATGAGCACCCCTGTCGTGGGCGGGTGCCCCTCTGCTGAACTCTGAGCAGTGAGACTTGCTCATGCCAATAAAACACTTGCTCACCCAAGAAACAATTAGGCGCCACTTGTGTGCAAGGTCCTGGGAAGCAGGTCCTTTCAAGAAAACAGGAATACCTCGCAGTCACTGGAGGACCGCCACAGAAACAGTTAAAAATTAAAAATAAAGAATAACAGATATTGGTAAGGAGGCAGGGGGACCAGACCCTGGTGCGCGGCTGGGAAGGACGTGGGGCAGTAAAGCCACCGTGGAGGACAGCAGGGACTTCTCCTAAGAATCAAATACAGAATCCCCACGGGACGCGGCAATTCTACTTCTGGGTGTGTGTCCCAAAGAACTGACGGCAGGGACTCAAGACGCAGGGACACCGTGTGGGAGACTGCTCTCAACAGCCGCCACCGAGGACAGAGTCTGAGCAGGGGACCCTCAGGCCATCCCCCCTGTCACTGTACCCAGCTCCCCCCCTCACCTCTTTATCTGCTTTGTCTCCTCTCCTCGCCTCCTTTCCTGACTCTTCTCACTTCCTCTTCCATTTAACAAAGTTCTTCCAAAACCATTATTGCTGACCCTGACCACGGCCCGCCAAGCCAGGCCCTGCAGGCAGAGGGCATCCTGGCCCTGCCGATGTCCAGGCGAGCTACCACAGCTAACTCCCAAAAAGGACAGCTCCTGCCACCAGCCAGTTCCGGCATGGCCCAATCCTGCCATTTAAAAAGCTTCATCCTTCCATCTATCTATCTATCTATGAATCTATCTATCGCCCCTTTTTGCAGTGCTGAAGATCAAACCCAGGGCCTTGTGCCCGCCAGGCAGGCGCTTTACCAACGAGACACACCATGGCCCCGCACCAGTTTCCTTTTACCTCTCCTACACTTGACCTATTAAAGGGAAGCAGGGATAGTTACAGGAAAAAGGAAGCAAGGATTCTCCTATTAGGTAAATCCTACTGCAAAAGCAAGACACCAGTTGGGCAGGGTGCCGCACACCTATAATCCCAGCAACTCAGGAGGCTGAGGCAGGAGGACTTCAAGCCTCGGTAACTTAGTGAGGACCTTAACAACTTAGGGAGTCTCTGTTTTAAAAAAATTTTTTTAAGGGGCTGGGGATGTGGTTCAGTGGCAAAGTACACCTGGGTTCAATTCCCAGTACTCAAAACAAAAACAAACCAAGACCCCCAATTCTAAACACAAAGTTGACTAAAAATATTAAGGGACAGAAAATGGATACGCTACGATCTCCACATGAGGGTACGCGTCACATTTTTAGTGAGCCATCCACATTAACATGTGCAGATTCACGTGAAAAACCTGGGTTTCCGAACTCTGGGTTCTCTTTCAAAAACCGTCAGGCAAACTGTGAACAACAGCACTCAGCAACAGGGGTCTGGAGTTGAGGCCCGGGGCCAGCCCTCAGGCAAGGCCCAGGCTCCCAATAACTAGGAAGCGCCCTAAGCACACGTGTTAGCAGGGAGTCCCAGAGAACTGATAAGAAAAGGCCCAGAGACACAGTAAACCTGAGGGAGGAAACCTCACAGAGCAGTGGAGATCCTCTGTGTAAGCCACCGCCCGCAGACAGTCTGCAGGCTAACTGCTGAGAGGGGTCTGAAAGGACCACCACCTGCGCCCCATGACCCCCCTCTGGGAAAAGATAAAAGCGGGGGTCAGGCCATGAGCCTCTTCTCACTTTTCCTTCCAGGTCTTTCCATACACACAGTCAATAATAATGAAAAGAATGTATTTGTGTATCACTCAGGTGAACTTTTCATAAAATTCTCTTAATCTCAGCTTTATTAGAAAGCTGCTTCCCACTGAGACCCCCGAGGGCCACTCAGGCAAGTGTCCCCTGACAGCGGGGACAGCAGATCTTCTCTTCTTCTGAGCCCCAGCCCAGGACGAGGGTCAAAGTGGGAGATTATAAACTGGAAGCTGCTTCCAAAGCACACTAGCAAACACAACTCTACACAGCAAAATACGCAGGCACCTGTGCTTCTGGGCCCCGGGACAGAGACCGTCAATCATTCTGAGAATCGGAATCCTTTATTTGAAGAACTCTCACCAGGAAGTAAAACACATACCCAAAGTCTGAATCCAGCCTTAAATTGGCTACATCTCATGACTGTTTTGGGGGATCCTCCACTGTACTTAAAAACTCACTATTCTAGAATTCCTGGTTTAGCAGTCATGCCAGGCATGGTGGTGCATGCCTATAATCCCAGTCACTTGGGAGGCTGAGGCAGGAGGATCACAACTTCAAGGCCAGACTCAGCCATTGAGCAAGGCCTAAGTGAAATCCTGTCTCCATAAAGGGCTGAGGAAGGCTGGGGCTGTGGCTCCGTGGCAGAGCGCTTGCCTAGCATGTGTGAGGCACTGGGTTGGATTCTCAGCACCACATATCAATAAATAAAATAAAGGTCCATTGACAACTTAAAAAATACTTTTTTAAAAAAAGGACTGAGAATGTAGTGCCCCTGGGTTTAATCCTCAGAACCCCCCCTCCAATAAAAACCAGTTACGAAGGGTGCTACCTCATTTTTTTATTAGCCATGAAAAACCACCAGTGTGGTGCCATGTTTACGGTTACGTTAACTGTACTAAGACCCAAAACTTTGGCCGGCCTGCTCCCTTCCCACTAGACGGCATCAATCCACGTGACAGGAACACAGGATAAGTTCCATGTTGTACTTAACCCTTCCAGAACGCCGGTGGGCAAGTCAACCTCTGGGTATTTAAATCACATTTGGCCAATACTGTGGCCATCTGTCAGCACCCACTGTCCCATGCACTGGGGGTACAGCAGGGTCACACCAGGAGCAGCTGCTCACAGAGAGTCTGCCTGGAAGTGAGTGGAATGGGAATGTCAGGGGAAAGTGGCCAGAAAATAAGAACTTGTGCAGGACACCTATGTGACACCTACATGCCATCTATGTGACACCTACATGGCATGCTGGACATACCCGGCCAGGCAGACCTGGGGTAAGAGGGTTCCTGGGGAGCAAACAGCAAGGGCTGGTGTCCAAGGAAGAGGCATGCTTGACCAAGAGGCCAGTGGGCAGTGGAGAGGGGCAGAGGCCAAGGTCAGAGACGAGCACCCTGCAGGCGGATGGTGTGGGGCCCCTGAGCAGGGGCACGACACGCTCTGATCTCCCTTTAATGCTCTGCCGGGTAGCCTGTCCAGCTCTCCTGCGACTCTGAGCCACCCCAGGAGGAGCTCAGGTCCTGCCTGTGGAATCTGCCCTGGGCACGGCCCCACGGGAGGGAACTGAGGAGCCGTGGAAGTTCTCCGGGATCCCACAGTCCCCCGCCAACCCCAAGGCACGTCTGACGTCCCCTGTTGGCCCTGGAGGGCATCTGAGCTTGAGAGCCCTCCTGTGACCTGGTGACCGCAAGCACTTCTGTAGGGAAAGCTACTCACGGCGGCCGTGGGGAGCCTCTGTGTGCAGGCCACCGGCAGCCGCAGCTTCCAGTCCGTCTCCCCATCCAGCTGATCCGTCCGCAAGAAGCAAGACCCTGTGGAGGGAAGTTGGGGACTGTCCAGTTACTCAAAACCCAAGCATCCTTCCTGGGCCGTTCTAAGCAGCTCCTTACAAAAATGGCCGTTTGATGGCCAATGACCCAAAGAGAAAATGAATACCTTCCTCTCCACCCCCTCCACAAGCTCCGAGACAGAGATCTGGGTTCCAGCCCTCAGGCCACCATTCTCTCCCCATGAATCTAGTTTCATTTTTTTTTTTTTTTTTTTTTTTTGCTTCAGTACTGAGGATTGAACCCAGAGATCCAGTTCCACCGAGCCACACCCCCAGTGCTTTTTATTGTTTATTTTGAGACGAAATCTAAGTTGCAGAGGTGATTCTCCTGCCTCAGCCTCCTGAGTCTCTGGGACTACGTGTGTGTGCTGTGCTGCTAGTTCACTGACCCTGCTGGACCACAATATGTCCTCATTTTAAAAATGAGAAGAACCAGCCTTCACAGCTTGTCGTAAGGACTCAGTGATGGTCCAGTGGCTGGCACAGGGTGGCTAGCCCTGAGGCCGTGCTGGGAGGGGTTCCGACCCCTGCCTCAGGAACCAGACCATCAGGGACAGATCCCAGCTCTGCCGCCTACTGGTTCCTTTCCTAAGAAGGAATGTGCCCTCTCTGAACCTGTCCCCTGTGTAGAAAGTGAGGCAGTCCCGGTGCCAGCACCCAGGGAGGTGAAGGCCATCAGGTGTGTGCAGACCCAGAGCCCCTGCGGCAGAACTCTCGTCACTGTGGAAGGTGGCCGGGGCACGCGGCTGGCCCTAAGCCACCGACTGTCTTCAATGAGCAGGACCCAAGAACCAATTCAAGGCTAATTGCTGCAGTTTTTAAAAGACTGTTCTCATCTAGTGCATTCTGTCCCCTCTCCTGGTTACATAAATATTATTAGCGTGAATCTTTACCTTCACTTTCAGTCAATTCATAATTAAATAGATTGCAACAATCTTAAAGGAATACGAGCGCCCATTTTTCAGATGTTCGAACATCTCCAATTGGGCCAGATTGGGGCGGGGGCTTGTTTCTTCAGAACAACTTAAATTAAAAGGCAGGCCGGCAGCCTGCTAGGGAATGATGGCCACAGGTGGGGGCCGGAGGCTTGAGATTCACTGCGGTAAACAGGGGCTCTAATGACAGATAAGCCAAGAGGAGCACAGGAAGCCACGGCAGGAAACGTGCCTGCCCCTTCCCGGTTTCTGTGTCCGCCCATCTCCTCACCCAGCCACAGGTGTCGCCTCTGTTCCACACACTTCCTGTCCACGGGCTCCTGAAGTGGAGCCTAACACAGCCCAGAAGAGGGGATGGGGGAGTCAAGGCTTGTGGGCGTGGCTCTGTTGTGGGCGTGGCTTCACCAGATGTCAGTCATCAGGGCTCCAACTGTCATTTTAATGACAAACATCTAATAATGAACACTTTCCATTTTAAAAGATTGCTCTCCTAGGAAGAGGTTGCTGATTTACCCTCAGGGCTCCAAAATGATATCTACACCACGGCTGCACTTTCAAATGATCATTTTGCCAAATTACCACTGAAAGGTTAGCGGTTAGCGCCACATTGATCTGGATGTTTACCATTTTTTTCTGATGTCCTCAGGAAGATCATGTCAGCAGGGACCCGCTGGTTCTGTGGTAGGAAAAGGAAGACGGTCACGGAGGGCAGCCACGGGTGGGGTCTCCGGCCACCCCGAGGCAGGAGGCCCACGGGAGCCCACCCCTCTTTGAAGTTTCTGCTTTTGTCAAAGACAAATTTGGAGGGTCATTTGGTTTGGGATCTGAGGACAATGGCGGGCTGCTGGTGCTTTACACGCCCCTAATAAAATCCCATCTCAGGAAGGAAGCTCCCCGTTTTCCTGCAGATGCAACCGGCACCCGCTGGAACCCCAGCCCAGGTGTGGGCCAGAGCCGCTGGCACACCTGCAGATGTCCGCAGACACCCCGGGGACACCCAGCTCACCCATCTGCCTCTACCCATCCCCAGAGCCATGTCTGGCTCTTAGCAGGATTTTCATAGGGAAGTGGAACCGTAAGAATGGACAAAAGCCTTTCTTGAAACACAGAGGGAAACCGACAGCAGCCCCCACGGAGCTACCAACAGAAGAGCGTCTGACAACACGCGGCTCCGAGCGGTCACCCCCAAGAGTTCCACTCCCCTCAATCGACCTTGAGTTCTTGGATTTCATCCTTTTAAAAGGGCATAGTTCAGTTCCTACAGAAACGAGGTAGCACGAAATCCTTTTCTAATCAAATATTATTCCAAGATTCTCCAGGGCCACCCCAAAAATCTCACACCTTCCAGACACACATAGTAAAAAGAGATGTGTTTGCTGAGGCAACAAACATTAACAGGGCTATTTTTAAAAATGCATTTTTGGACATTTTACTGTTCGCATGTTAAACTTCACCCCTGACCTCATAAAATGGTTGGCGGGTACAATGTGTGAGTCAGAAAATGCAAGCTAATATTGCTCGAAAGGATGATCAGATAAGTATTTCTAAGTATCAAGCAAACTTAAAGGGAAGATTTTATTTATGTGCTTTTTATTTGTATTTTATTTTGTACCAGGGATTGATTCCCAGGGGCCTCCACCACTAAGCCACATCCCCAGCCCTTTTTCATATTTTATTTAGGGACAGGGTCTCACTGAGTTGTTTAAGGCCTTGATAAATTGCTGAGACTGGCTTTGAACTCATGATCCTCTTGCCTCAGCCTCCCAAGCCACTGGGATTCTAAGTGTGCACCACCACACCCAGCTGGAAGATTTTATTTGAATAAAAAAAAAAATTTAAAGTCCAAATAATAAACACGAAAAAGGACAACAAAACCTGTACTTGTAGGGGGTTTGAGTTTCCCCTCCTCATCCCCAGTACTGAGAAACCAACTTGGGGCCTCATCCAGGTGAGGCAAGCACTCTACCACTGAGCCGCCTTCCCAGTTATTTTCACTTTTGAGACGGGTCTCACTCAGTGGCCCAGGTTGGCCTTGAACTTGTGATCCTCCTGCCTCTGTCTCCAGAAGCTGGGATCCCATGCGTGCATCCCCGTGCCTGGCTGTGGTTGTACATTTCATAAGCAGGATTTCTTGTTACCCAATACACACAAACCTTGAAAAAATATTTTGTTTATCTCACGGGAAAGAGATTTTTCTCCTAAGCAAAGACGTAGGGTAGAATCCCAAAAGCATTATTTAATTTGTCTACCAGATATGCATTTGACCACGGACTCCCTGTGCAACGTGCTCACCCGGCTAGACCAGGCCAGGACAAGCTTCCAGCCCCCGCTCACCTTCTCAACGATGATGAGATCTCCCACTTGGATGCTGGAACTCTTCACCTTCATTGTCCCTGCAAAGCAACAGGCCAACACATCAGGCCACGGTGCATTTCAACACAGCGCCATCGCTCTTGGATCCTCCCAGGGGTGCAGGAGTGCCCTGACGCACGGCACCCTCCAGGAGCATCTCCTGGCTCCCCAAGAAAAGGGTCCCTGCCGCAGAGACAGACACTAGGTCCTACCTCGCAGGGCACTGAAATAACTCATGTCTTTCCAGAAAGATCACCTGTCTTAACAGGGACTGAGATTTCCCAGGTAGCCACAAGGGATTCTATTTTGCCTCAAAAAGGAAAGGAAAAGGGACTGGGGCTGGGGCTCAGGGCAGCATGTGTGAGGCACTGGGTTCAAGTCTCAGCACCACATATAAATCAATAAAATAAAGGTGCATCAACAACTAAAAAATTTTTTAAATATGAATTTTTTTTTAAAAAAAGGAAGGGCTGGGGATGTGGCTCAAGCGGTAGCGCGCTCGCCTGGCATGCATGCGGCCCGGGTTCGATCCTCAGCACCACATACAAACAAAGATGTTGTGTCCGCTGAGAACTAAAAAATAAATATTAAAAATTCTCTCTCTCTCTCTCCTCTCTCACTCTCTCTTTAAAAAAAATTTAAAAAAATAAAAAAAAATTTAAAAATTTTAAAAAAGGAAAAAAGGAGGGGCCGGGATTGTGGCTCAGTGGTAGAGTTCCTGCCTAGGATGATGAAGGCAATGGATCCAATTCCCAGCACCACATATAAATATTTAAATAAAAGGTCCATCAATGACGAATAGAATATTTTTTTTTTAAAGGCAGAGGGACAAAATTAAGAGTCAGATCCAGGAGAAAAGAGAGGAATTTTAATTTTCAACAATACCAGCAGCCCCCTCAAAAAAAAAAAAAAAAAAAAAAGCTAAACCAAAATGACTGATTTACTTTTTTTATTTTTAATTTATTTAAGATGTTGATGAACCTTTATTCATTTATATGTGGTGCTGAGAATCGAACCCAGTTCCTCACACATGCTAGGCGAGCGCTTTACCACTGAGCCACAACCCCAGCCCTGATTTACTTTCTAATGGACAATTGCTATACATTTTGGCTACGATGATGATCAGACTACATGATTTTTATTAAATGTGTATCTGAATCAACAATCAAAGTTAATGTTACACACTAACGCTGTGCTAAGCACTAATATACACACTGCCAGCGCCTTTTTACCCTGTGGTCACCATCAGGGGACGGTCTCGTCTCCAGCTTCCCGACAGAAAAAAGTTCAGATCAACTCAAAAATGATTCATAAGTGCTGTGTCCTGGGGTTAAAGATGAAAGATGGTCTTCGCAGCTCCCCAGCCCGAGGCCGAGCTCACACATGAGCAGTGGTCGGGGCCAGACGGTGAGGAGTCCAGGCTGCGGAGGAGTCCAGGAGGCGATGCCCTCAACCCCTCCCACAGCTCTTTTCCCAAAGGGCTCTGACCCTTTTGCACATTTACATTTCACATTTTAAAACGTGAAAAACATTCTCTGCCCTCAGGCTCTACAAAAAGAAACAAGGAACTGAATGTGGCCACGGCTGTGGCTGCCAACCAAGATCTAGGTCTAGTGACAGCCAGACGCACATGAGAACAGCAGTGCAGGGAATCCAGGGTGCTCGGGGCCCGGGTGGACAGTGCCCAGCACAGAGAAGGCCCGTTTACTAAATGCCTGCTGTATACCAGGTGCTCTGAGGGCCGAGGGTCCACAGAACTCACACTCTCGAGGGCAGAAACAGCAAATGAGCGAGCTGGGGCTTGGAAGGGGGTGTCCACAATCCTTTGCAGGAGAGTTGGGGCCAGAATTAGCCATGGGAAGGACACGGTGTTACGGGGAACCGATAAAAATGCCGCCTGAGAGAGGAGAGAAGGGTGCACAGGTACGCAGCATGCCCGTGGCTAACAGCTGGGGTTCTCGTGGAGGGGTTCGTGGCAAGCAGGGAACAGCAAGAAAAGAGGTGCAAGGGGTGACCTGAGCCGGACGGTCCAGCACCCTGTGAGCACACCACAGAGGAAGCGGACCTTCCGTCTGGTCAGATTCTCATACAAGGAAACAACACCATAAAATCCTCAGTAGTTACTGGTGTCCTGTTTAGTTTGCAGATGTTTAGCTGAGACACGGAGAAAAAATAATAAGCAAATCTCAAAAACAAAATGCTCCTGAGCAAAACCATGCATGGGGACCATGATCACTGTGCCCTCGGCACACACCTGCTGTCCACAGTAGCTGGTGCTCACCAGCATCTCCCACTTGAATTCCGGTCACTTCACAGAGAACTGAAAGACATGCTGGAATCATCTGTGTGCACGACTCTAGGTTTTCATTAATGGTGCATATTTTAAGTGGTTTATGACCACAGACATTTTTCAAAGCATTCAGATGTCAATTCAAATGACTCTCTGCAATAATAGCCACAGAGTTTGATTCTAAACAATCCTGGCATTTTATTCAACCTGGTTATGTGAACCATAAGCAGGGCTGCCACCAGAAGTTCTACACACAGATATTATGACTTCTAGAAAGCTCTTGGGACTTCCGGTGCACAGCTCTCAAACTCACCCTACTAGGAGAGCCTCTAGCACGGGGTGGCGCCTCACTTCCTAAAATTGATGCTGACCCCATCCAGTGGCTGAGCCCCGGAACACCAGGGAGACCCCCAGGCCTCAAGTTTCATTGTCAATACATTTACAGAGAGGCTGGCCAGCGGGCCCTAATCCAAACAGTACAGCTGCATCTGCAGGGCATCAGTTCCAGGACCCCCGTGGAAGCCAAACTCTGGGGGGGTGGGGGTTTCAAGTCCCTTATACATTGCATAGAAGCTGAGCACATCCACATCTTCTCATCATTTTGAATGATCACTCTAGATTACTTAGGGTGCTCCTACCATGCAAATACGTCACGCTGTTTAGAGAATAATGACAAGGGAAAGTTTTCAACTGGCCCACGCCACAGCAACTCCTGTAGACCCCTCCCCGCTGCACACTGGCAACAATGTAACACTTCTGATGCATCCTGGGTGGAAAGGAGGAACAGAGCTGCAGAGCTGAGGGCCCTGGAAGGGGGGTAGGTAGAGAGAACGCTTTGACTGACTGAGCAACCTTCTCTGGCTCCACTAGGGGGCAGCCGCGGGAGCGGGCAGGGACCCAGCCTTCTTTCTGGTGGGCTCAGGAGGCCCTGCCTGGAGGAAGGTCATAAATTCAACCCGGCCCTCGGCGCCAATGACGTTCCCCTCACCTGAGCCTGCCCCGACTTTTCCAAACATAAATTTACACATTGTCTTTGGGGTTTATGAGTTAAATTCAGGCTGCTGGCCTGACTGAACAAGCACGCCTGGGTTCAGATCCTGGGGACTGTGTTACAAGTGTTAGAATCCGAATGGAAGCAAGCACAGGTTTTAGCTCTGGCTCAACAACAACTGCTCATGTATCTGTCCATCCGTGAGCAGGACGGAGAACAAAATTGGGAGGCCTCTCCGGAAAGGCCTGGTCATGATTCTGGAGATGCAGGAGCTAAACCTTCCTCTGGCATAGATATTTTCTAAATTCTTCATTTCAAAAAAAAAAAATATATATATATTTTTAGTTGTAGACGGTCACAGTATCTTTATTTATTTTTATGTGGTTGCTGAGGATCGAACCCAGAGCCCCCCACGTGCAAGGCGCACTCTCTAGCACTGAGCCACAGCCCAGTGCCCTAAATTCTTCATTTTTTACCGTAAGCATGAGGTTGTTTTCTAAGAAGAAAAAAAAATAATAAGCTCGGGTTTTTTTAAGTGACCAGGCCCAGATTTTTCCCCTTCTACAACAGAGGCCTGATTTACGATCAGTTAATTTGAACTGTGCCTCCCTCTGTCCATCTGTTCTACCTCAACAAAAAACCCTTTAATCCACCGTGTTTGCAGAGCAGTTTCTGAGTCCCCCCAGCAGGCCGATCCTTCATGTGAACACTCCAGCCATTCCTGCCCATCAGCCAAAGCCCTCCCCTCCATCTGGGGGGGGGGGCAGGGGAGCCACCACCACGCCACCACCAGGCCACCACCAGGCCACCGGTGCTGCTGAGCTGGGTTTGCTCATTAGCATCCAGGGGAGGGGAGCCAGTCTCAGCTTTGCGGGCTCCCCCTTGATTTCACCAATGCAGGGTGCTTGGTGAAATAAATCTGGACTTCCCATCTCACGGTGCCATTTCCTTGTCATCAAAAATATGTGATTCAGGGCTCAGTGGCAGAGCGCATCTCAATGAAACATGGCTATCTAAGGACTCCTGGGCTGGCAGGGAAGGCGCAGGGAGAGAGACAACCTGAGACAGGGGCCCAGGTTAGACGTGAGGAAGAGCTGCATACTCTTATCTGGGATCGGCTCCCAGAATGGGGAAAAAAAAAAAAACTCTTCAGATTATGTGAAGGGCCACAAACACGCACTATCTGACCTTCCATCAACCACCTTTCTCAGTCTTCAATAAACGTTCTTACAAGAAAGAGGAAGAAGAACAAGATAACAAGATACAGAGAAGCCATCTGGCACAGCTTCCTGTCTTCCTAACAAAGTCTGTGGAGAAAGAAAAAAATAACACTTTCACAGTGATTGTTACAGATCTCAAAAGATAGCCAGCTCTCCCTGCAGCCCACTGAGCTGGGGAAAAAATACTGCACAGACACAAGCACTACTACTTTTTTTTTTTTTTTTTAAATCCTACCTCCCTGAGAGCCTCCTAAGATGTAGGACTGTTTTCCTGGGTACTCTGATGCTGTTTTCATTTAAAAAAAAAAAAAAAAAAACAAGGGCCCTGCAAATTATACAGCTGGTCAGCAAGGAAAATAACGGCACCCTGCAACCTCTTTTTAAAGTACCCAGGAAGACACGGCCCTATCCTGGGAGGTGAAGCCCCAGAACCGTGCACTTCTCCCTTTTGGATCCCCTAAGATCCCAGCCCCCATTTCTAGGCTCTAGGTTTGCAACTACCTAAAAGTTGGGTATGAGATTTTTTGCAAAAGTGGAAAGTTCTCTCCCCGCCACATCCTAAATCACTAAATGTCTTCCAATAAATTCATCCCTTCCAGCTTTCGCCACTTCACCCGAGTGGCCTTGCGGGCAGTTTATTATGGGCAGCAAACTTCCACTTACTGGAGCTATTTGTTTCTACAGAGGCGACCCCAAGCCTTTCATAAGCAAATCCACCGAGTCCACGCCAGGCCTTTCATGGATGACAGCTTCAGAATAAGAGCAGTTTGTCTACATTGCAGGGAGAAACCAGATGTTTCCCTTGAATTGAAACAAGCCAATGACAATTCAAACTGCAGAACAGCCTACCAACAAAAATGTTCCTTCTTAAATAAATTCCAGGGTGCTAGTATGTGGGGCCTATTTTTTGATGCCAAACAGCTCCAGTTCTTCCTCCATTTTCCATCGTGTGGGGGGGACACTGATCTCTTTTGTAGATCTCCAACAACAACCTCCACGCACTAGCCCTGGTTAATGTATTACTCTTTAACTCACTCTCTAATCTAACTGTGACAGTGATGAGTTGTAAATTCTGCACCCTGTGTACATTTCCTGGGGTTGATGTTAAAACACCTCGCAGACCCAGCGGAGTTCAGAGGTTTAAAGGGGAAATTTTCATATTCAAACAGTGGCCTGCATTCCCCACATCCCAAGAAAAGACATTTGAAAACGAGCACAGGCTTGAAAAGTATTATTACAAATACACGATTCCTTCCTGTTGCTCTTGTTTAAAACACTGAAAGGGGGAAAAAAAAAAAAAAAGACCGAAGTTTAAATGTAACAAACTCATATCCAACAGAGGCTTTTAAATAAATATATAATAGTCTTGCCAGCTTCCAGTGCCCAAAATGATGAAGAAGGGTCACACCCCAGCAGGGGGCAAGGCTCTGGGGAAGATAACAGTGCCATTTGCATGTGAGATTTTTTTCAGGGTTTTTTTTTTTTTTTTTTTCATCAAACAGCAGATCAGTTCACCACTGATTTGCAGTAAGTGAAACTGAATATTGGAAAAGAGAAAACACAGGCTTAGAGAACTGGAATAACTTTGCTTCTGTTAACCAGACTGCATGACCCCTCCCCCCCAAAAAAATGGCAAAATCTGTTTTAAATAAGACTCATAAACACTGATGCTCTGAGTTTCAGGGAGGGAAGCCTGGGAGAGGGAATTATTTGCTCACTGCACAGCATTCAAGATCCTAAGAGGAGGATCATTGCAGTTTTGCTGCTTTGGCATCAAAAAGCCCATCCCCGACAATGGCTTCCTTTACAAAATCCAAAAAGCACACCTCACGTTCACCCAGGTTGAACAAGAGTGGAAACTTTGGAAACATGCGTGCTATTTCATTAAGTTCATCAACCTGAGCCAAACAATTCCCCGTTAACAAACATTTTCCCCACGTTATTCTACCTTCTCATCAACTCCAGTAGAACACAACTCCCCCAAAGAAAACTGGACCCTGGGGGGTGCAGCTCAGTGGCAGAGCACTTGCCCAGCATGCAAGAGGCCCTGGTCTCCATCACCAGCACCACAAAAATAAACAAATAAATTTTAAAGGAAGGAAAAAAAAGGGGCTGGGTTGTGGCTCAGCGATAGAGCACTCGCCTAGCATATGCGAGGCCCTGGGTTCGGCGATCCTCAGCACCACATAAAAATAAATAAATAAAACAAAGGTATTGTGTCCAACTACAACCACAAAAAGAAAAGAGAAAGAAAAAAGAAAGAAAAAGAAAAGAAAAAAGAAGGAAGGAAAGGAAAACATGTATTCTCAGATCTCAAAATGCAACCACATTAATTGCGATCCCAAATAATTACCCAGAGCAGATTTTGAATGAAACTGGGGACGCGGGGAGGGATCTTCAAAGGGAGGTGAGATCCTTGGGCTCATGGGTGGTTCCACACCTGGGAAAGGGAGCCCAGCGTGGCTAAGGGCTTAGAAAGACCTGGGAGAGGAGAGCTCTCCCAGCTTCTCACCACATGCAGAGGAGAAAGCGGAGATGCCAGGGGTCTCAGCCCTTGGCATGGAGCAGGACTTGGTTAGCCGTGGGTCCAGGTGTGCCCAGCAGGACAGGGGCAGTGGTGACCACCTTCATTATGCCATCTGCACTTTCTTTCCAGGTGAGCTATCCACTGACTTGTTAGCCCTTGACCAGGAGCTGGTCTGGGAAGGCTCTCCTGGTGGGAAGACCCCGGAATGCACCAGGGACAATGCAAATCCAGCGCCCCCACCGCCTGGGACAGGCACACAGAGCCTCTCCAGAACCAGACTTGTGGTGTGGGGAAAGCAAGTGCAGAGACAGGTCATGTGTAGGCTTGTTAGTCTTTCTAACCCGACCCAAATCTTTTTTATTTTATTTATTTATTTATTTTTTTTTTGAGGTGCTTGAGATCAACCAAATCTTCTGAGTACAAAACTGTTTTTCTGGGTCCACTACTATTTCAAGTTCTCTTTTTTGGGCTTCATTTCCAAAGCCACATTCATACAGGAAGACAATTTCATAATTAAAAAAAAATTCACAAAGGTCCCCAAACTGCTCTTTAGTGTGAGTTTTTAACCCAGGGGGAAGGGGCACCTGTTTCTCCTGTGGCACGGCTTCCCCGTGGTTTTCGTGGAATGAGGAGGCTGCAATGACAGGTTTCTTTGGACTCAAAAATGTGTTTTAAAATGCCTGAAAATCCTAAAAGCCCTCTGTCTGCGCTGTATGTGTTAATGCTAAATATTTCAGTCATCCATGAGCTACCGTCTGGGAAAGTGCTGAGCTCAGCTGCTGCACATAGTAGGTGCCTGACTTTAAAGCCTAAGGGTCTACGCTCAGACCAGCCGGTCAGAAACACCAAGCTCTGTCCTTAACTAGCCCCATCAGCTCAGATAGTTTAGATCTTATTATGGGCTACTCAGCCTTGGCCCTAAGGTGGGTGAGAAAGAAGCCTCTTCTTCCCAGTGTCACATCCCCAGGGTTGTTTAAAATCACCAACTGGCCAGGCCTGGTGGCGCTGCACGCAGATAATCCCAGCAACTTGGGAGGCCGAAGCAGGAGGCTTGCAAGTTAAGGCCAGCCTCAGCACAGTGGTAGAGCAGCACTAGGTTCCATATCCAGTACCACAAAAAAAATAATGATAACCACCATCTAAGACTTAACCCTACCTGGTGGGCTCAGGGTAGGAAGAAGTCCTTCCCTTTTCTCCTGCTTCCCAACTGGGGAAGCATTTTTTTGGAACAGCTGAAGCGCCTCTTGTATTCACACCTTATATACAAATTCCTGGATTCCAGAATCCACCCTCCCAGAGACTCAGGTCCTCCATGGCCTACCGGGTCTTTTTTTCTTTTCTCTCTCCAGAGGGAGAGGCTCAGGAAGCGCGGTCTGACTGGGCAGAACGAGGTGGAGCCAGAACCAGGGGTCCTGCAGCCCAGGCTTCCGGCTCCCCAGCAGAGGTCTCCGCTCAACCCGAGGCTCTTGGAAGCTCTGTTAACCAGGACAGGCTTCACGGGCTCACCATCTGGGTACTGGCGTGGGTCCCACGCTCAGTCCAATGCTCTCCTGCGAGCAACTTTTTTTTTTGGCTGGTGCTGTGTGGCACATGCCTATAATTCCAGCAACTTGGAAGGCTGAGGCAAGTTTGAGACCCGTCTTGGCAACTTAGCCAGACCCTGTCTCAAAATTTAAAAACAAACAAACAAAAAGCTGGAGATGTACCCAGTAGTTCAGCACCCCTGGGTTCAATCCCCAATAATGAGTCAGGGTCTCACTAAGCTACCGAGGCTGCCCTTGGACACCCAGGATCTCCCATCCTCCTGGCCCAGCTCCCACATAGCTGAGATGACAGGCACATGCCACTGCACCTGGCAATGAAGTTCTTAATGACGTTTGAACATGGGTCCTACAGGCTTGACTGACAGTGGGTCCCACAAATCCCAGGGCCAGGCCTGCTCTTTTGTATCCAAGACTCAGGATAAAGGTCACCTCCTCTGGAAAGACATCACAGCTCCTCTCAGATGGGTTCCCAAACCTGTGGCTCATGCCTCCATTTATACACTCCTTAACCAACCCCTGCAGCAGAACCATCAGCCTTTCTCCAGTCCACACAAAGGTGTAGGCACAGTGCCAAGTCCTCTCGTGCAAGAGGTACAAGGGAGCAACTCTCCACAGTGGGGGACATTAAAATCACCTGGTTGCTGGGAACTTAACAGGACCTGCCCACCTAGCAGGGAGAGGTGCAGTGGAGACCCCTTATGCAGAGCTCAGAACCACTACTCTCAACCGGCAGAAACTGCCCAGAAGTAACAAGGCAGTGTCAGGAGAGGGACTGTTCCTTATGAGGGCCACCATACTCCCACCATCAACTCAACCAGACGATGCAACATGTTGGAAGCAGCTATTTTTAAAAGCTGTTGGACCGAGACCCCAGAACATTCTTAGATGTTCATGGCCTGTTCTGCTCAGGGTCAATTCGCACAATACAGCTGGGGTGAGCGATCATTAATTCCAGGTACACCTCTGTAGAATTTTTTGATTTCCATCTTTAACTCAGTATCGAATCCCGTGCTGATCCAAAATATGTAAAATACTCCCGACATATGTGCTCTCTTGTCAGACGGTGCATTCCGGAAAGTCTGGACTAAAAGGAAAGTTCTGGCTTTCGCCTCTCTGCAGAACAGATGCTTTCACCATGGCAACGGTGTGTGTTCTGAGGGGAACTCAGAACTTCCCACTAAAAATATGTCAAAGCCCATGGAAAACGAGAACTACCCCAACAGAACCCCCCCCCCCCCGTGTGAAAATAAAGGACACAGAAAAATGCAGTTTGAAAACTGTTATCTGGGCTAGGGGCGTGGCTCAGGACACTTGCCTAGCCTGTGTGAGGCCCGGGGGTCCATCCCCAGCAGCACAAGAAAAACAAAAACAGTTAACCATGGTCCACTTTCCCTCCCTATGGTAAGGTGCTCATTATCAGAGCTTTTGGCTCAGCTGTTCTAAATCATTCTTTTTTTTTTTTTTACTTCAGTCTGAGTAAGTCTGAAATTTTTTTTTTAATCTGATTAAATTAAAGCCTCTAAAACTATAGCCATCTGCCAATAAGAATCCGAACCTTTGGCAATTCTTAAAAGTATATCAATTCCCCACCAAAATGCATGTCGTGAATCTAACTCTGAAGCAACATCAGCTAAATACAAACCAAGGGACAGGTTACCAAGGGACTGGCCTGAAACTGGCCTGTCCTTTAAAAAAAAAAAGTCAATGTCATGCAAGACAAAGAAACCCAGGAGCTGTGCCAGGTGAGAGGCCAAGGATCAAGAATGAAATACCACCAGTGACCTGGACGGGTTCCTGGACCAGGGGGGAGAAAATCCACAACGGGCATTTTCAGGACAAATAGTAAAATCTGAGTGAGGACCATAAATGAGATCAATAGTAATGGATCAAGGGCGAGTTTCCCGATTTTGATATTTGCACTGTTATGTGCGAGAACTGTTCTACTGAGAATTAGACACGAATATATAGGGATAAAAAGGAATTTCCTCCGCAACTTGACTCTCCAGGGACGCGGGGTGTGTGTACAGAGGCTCCTTGAAAAGCAGATGTGCTTCCTGCTAACAATGGCTGCCTCTGCGAGGGGCTACAGGAGATCCCTAGAGGAGTTTTGCAACTTTTTTTTTTTTCCACTAGCCAGAAAGTTTAAGTTTAAAAGCTACATTGGTACAAATACGGCTACTATTAATCAGGAAATGCGGTAGAATGTCAGCAACGATCATGGCCGACAGCCTACCGATGAAGGTCATCTGTTTCTGAGCATGCTGGACAGTTACTCCATTTTGCTTCTGAACTTACTCAACGAGTTGTTGTTGGTGGAAAGCGTCCCTTAAGGAAATCCTACCGGCAAAGTCAAAAAGCGGGTTCTCTCCTTCCTCCCACTGCGGCCTCACCGTGTGGGCTTGTGACTCTGGCCTCCCCCCAGTGTATCGAGTAACCGGAGCCGCCTCCGTGGCTCTCCAGGCTGACAGTCGGCTGGCTGTTTTGTTGGGCAACCAAGACAAATTGCGGAGCGAGGGCCTGGGCTAATATTCAGAACTGTGTTCTGTGGCCTTCGCGGTTGCACCGGCGGGACAATGGGGGACAATGGGGGCCATGGGCCACCAAAGGCCACCAACAAAGGAAGACAAGTGTTTGATGCTGGAGCCATCTGCCAATTCTCCTGAGCGTCTTTTCAAGAACTGAGTGACGTGGAGGCCGGAGCTGGGAAGGGGTGCTCAGGGAGGACAGGAAAAGCCACTGCGATATGAAAAGAACCAAGGAGGGAGGAGGGCGGCCGAGCGGGAGCCCAGGGCCCCTTGTCCTGAGCTTGAGAGACCCTCGGCACCCTCTCTGGTGGGGCTTTTGTCGGCTGCCAAGCATTTTCGATGTTACAGTAAGAATATGTTATTAAGGGCGGATTTAATACACACGGCCACAAAAAGGCCCCCGCACAAGGCCTTCTGACTGCCCACGCGGAAAGCCGGAGCCTTCTGCGGGGATCACACTGGCTGGTTTCTTTAGGTGGCAAAACGTCCTGAACACAGCCGCTTTGCCTTAATGAAACATTTTTAGAGCAACTCCGAATCTCCCCGCGTCTCAGAAACGACGAATTTCTAAGACCGCCAAGGAGGAAAATGTGTTCATAAACACTGAACACCCCCACGCTGCCAGGAGAGGTTAGAATTTCAGTTGTTGGTGGATGAGCCCCAAACAGATCACCCCAACATTTCTCCTGGAAGAAAATACTACTGAAAACCCTGAACCCGTGGACAGACTGCTGGTGTGGAAGCTGAACTACACACTGCAGCTCAGACCCCGGTCAGGAACCAAGGCCCCTGGGCATCTCCGCCGGAATCCTCAGTGTCCTGCAGGCGGGGCACGGTTTGGATTCCCCTCGGCTCTCCTAGAACAGCGTGAATTCCCGAGGAGAGCCAGTCGTCCTAGAGGACCGCCGACTGTACCTTTCTCCCCGCAGACCGGCTCACCTTCAAACCAAAGGCAGCCTGGGCGAGGCCGCTCCTGGCTTCTCCGGGGGTCTCCTGGGGTGGGCTTTAAAGTGCCACCATCTAAAATGTGCAGCAAGCCCTACCAGGGGCCAGGGACCACGTTCATCAGGCCCCTTGTCTTCAGGTCAAAGCCATGCCCACGATGCCTCAATATGGAGGATTTATGAGATTTATGAGATGCCTTCAGAGATGATGTCGCAGATGGAGCGTTTGTGTGAACGTGTGGTCTTTGTGAAAAGGGACGCTGCAGGGTTTGCCCGGAGAGTGACCACTGCGGACAGAGGACCTCTGAAACCTGGTTATCTTTGAAAGCTGCTCATGGCCTCCCACGTGACAGGAGGGCGCCCTCTTCTTCCTCAGCCAGCGGAGAAAAGGGAGCGGGCAGCTCAGGAGGGCACGGAATTAACTCCAGGTCGAGGCTGACCGCGGGCAGGTATTGGACCGGACCAATTCTTACAAGGCCAGGGGCAGAGCCCTGGGCCGGCAAAGCTGCCCGAGTCCTACCAGGCCCAGGGCAGATAGAGCCGTGCTGCCCCCGCTCCCAAGTTCAAGCCACCGAGTGACCGAGCGACAGTTTCCCCACGTGCCACACCCCAGCCCAGGCCTTCAACTCTGCTCCCGTGACCGTCAGCGGCCTGTGACAGCTGCAACCCGTGGCCCCGCAGCCCAGGCTGACCTCTTGCCGTGAGCCGGCTGTAGACCTGGGAGTTGACCTCCTTGTCGCGCACATAGCATCGGATCTCCTCCACCGCCTCTCGGATGACAGTGACAGCCAGCACGAAGCCCTGAAATGAGAGGGACAGGGGGTGAGCCCTGCTTAAAACAAACAACTGTACTTTCTGCAGATGCCAGGGGCAGAAGAGGCAAGAGGCCGCTCAGCTGGGCAGTGGGCAGGACCCAGGGGTCATCCCGCACCACTGCCCCGCACACACCCCAGTCTCTGCTCTCCCTCTGGGAACACGCACTCACTCACACCTGGAGACAAGCTGCTAGAGAAACACAGAGGCGGCCACCAGCGTCATGTGGCACACCCGTGCGCCATCGCAGGGCCTGGAAGGGAAATGCCTAGGAAACCCGACGTCTCTCCACAAGACAGGGACACATCTGCTCACAGGCACCTCTCCCTCATGGTGCCACTGTCAAAATGCATTTCATCAGGCCATGTGCACCCACACCACGGAGCAAGGAAGCCACCCTCCTGTGCATCTCCAGCAACCCAGGTGGACGGGGCCACTAACAGGGACCATTCAGCAACGTTAAAAGAATAATAAGAGCCGTCCACTGCATTGACAGCAGAGAGGGGAAGTCAACCTTCCAGAATGCACAGCACAACGCTGTCCCTGTGAACAACAAAGAGCAAGTGACCTGCTAAGGACTTTCTAACTTCCTGGACTGAAAGGAATTTGTTTCAACATTTTTTTTTTTTTTTTTGTACCAGGGATTGAAACCAGAGGCACTTACCAGTGAGCCATATCCCCAGGCCTTTTTATTTTTTTGAGACATGGTGTAAGTTGCTTAGGGCCTCACTAAATTGCTGAGGCTAGCCTCAAACTTATAATCCTCTTACTTCAGCCTCCTATGCTGCTGGGATTATAGGCACGTGCCACCACTTAATTTTTTAACTTTTTTATAAAGAAATCATAGTAAAGCATTGATCATGTAAGTATCAACCAATAAACATTAAAACACACCACAAAATCATGGACCTTCCCCTCAGTTCAGGACCCCAAAAAATCTGGTGGGGGAGTGAAGAGGCATCCACAGCAACAATCTATTTCCAATTCAGATTTTTCCTCTTGTATCAACAGAAGCAAAATCATTCCTTCATTTTTCTTACACTTTCACAGTCGTCTTTGTATTCTCCCACCGGTCCCCTCTGCCTTCTTTTAAAGATTGCAGGAACAGTTACTGCCCAGGGGTGAGCACTGTGGTCCTTTGAGGATTTCATTTTCATATTGCTCATGCTGTCAAATAGATTAATTTCAACTCAAAGGACTTTAAATCTCTTACATAAACCTTGCCAGGGATGTGCAGCTTCGTGAAACTCCTCCAAAGATCCAAGCACGGTTACGATCGAGGGATTGCTCCCGCTTCCAATCAGATGTAAAACACATGCCCCAGCCAAAGGAAAACCGGTACATTTCACAGTAAACGCATAACCAGACAACACAGGAAGGCGAGAGAAGTGTATTCTGGAGGGAGCTCAGACCTGGTTCGCAGAACTCTCCCCACCCCCACCTGCTGCTTTGCTGTTCTGTACCAGAATCTGGGTTTTCGCTGTGTTTTTTCCCCAAATGTTCCAGTTTCTATTTCTCTCTGCCTGGGCCTGGGTAAATCCCATCGATGCTAATGAAAACTGTGGTTCGTTCAAAGATAGGATCGACTCACTAACCTCTGGGCTGCGAATACATAGCACCTGAATCATACCAGCCACACTTGCGCACGCACATTCTGATTAATCTGAACTCCTAGGCTAGAAACTGCTTGACGAAAGGATGCGAACGTCATCCAGAAATGCATTCCAACTGTCCACTTTAAGATACCCCAAACATCCACACGATTCTTAAGGAAGAGTTTTACTGGGACGGGGGCAGTCTGAGCTGGTAAGGAAATCCTGCCATCGTGCAGACAAGCAGTCCCCAAGATGCTAAGCCTCTTTTGTAAAGTTGTACATCAAAAATAGACTAAGCCCAGCCACTCAGGAAGCTAAGGCAGTGGGATCATTTGAGCCCAAGAGTTTGAGGAAACATGGGGCGGGTGGGGGGGAAGGAAAGAGAAAGAGAGAGAGAGATTGATTGATTTACTAGAGCAACACTAATCTATGGGGGATAAAAAAAAAAATCAGAAAAGTAATTTCCTCCAGTGGGGGTGGAAGGTGACCAGAAGAGGCAGAGGGAAGGACGGAAACCTTCTGTATCTTGATGGAGGTGGTTTATCTGAGTATTGAGAAATGTCAAAACAGACTTGAAAACTCACCTGCTGTGTGCTGTCTGGTAGTTACCTTATACCTCAATGACAACATCTAGATTTACTATTTGGTCATCATACCAACCATTCAAGCTATCTCCTAAGAATTCCCCCCCCCCCCCGCAATATGTTAATAGTAAGGAAAAGAGCTATTAAACCCTCAAACTTAACCTAGACAACAAGTAGCACTGTCACTACTGTAAGAATTTCAAAATTAAAATGAGGACATAGGGCTGGGGGCGTGGCTCCCTGGTAGAGTGTCTGTCCAGCCCTGGTTCCAGCCCCAGGATTGCAAAACAAAAGACATATTCTGAGAATTTCTTATTATACATCATGAACTATAGAAAAAGCATTTTTTTTCTTGCAAAAATTCATTTCATTTTCCTAATAAGTCAGGACCTAGACGTGACCATCCCTGTCTTACAGATGTGGAAACAGGCTAAGAAAAGAGGCTTGTTTCAATGTAGACCACTTCCTTGTGCGTGTGGGCAAGCGCTCCACCTCCAGCGGCACCTCCAGCCCGAAGCACACCCCTTCTCAGCTGCAGCTAAGAGCCGGGCCCAAACCATTTGGCCCCATGGCCTGCATTCCGAACCCCTGAGCTTACAGCGAGATTGGAAATGAAAGCCCTTTTGGTGTGGTCAGAAGACATTTCAAAATATATTCTAGCCAAGAATTTGAATTTTATTTTGTAGGTAAAAAATCTCTTAGGAGAGGAAGGAGAAGAGTGCAGGAGAGGAAGAGGAATCGGGGGAGGGAGGAGGGACTGGAAAGGGAGGCGGGACGGGAAAGGGAGGCACCGAAGACCGAGAGTCATCAAACTGTCCTGTGAGTGCACAAACTCATCACAAGGAACCACGGCTTTGTGTGTAACTATAATGCGCTCACTAAAAAGATATTAGGTGAAATCGGCCACCATCACCTGAAAAGTAGATGCTAATTTGCCTTTAATCACAATCCCCTTTTCTATAGTCCTTATTAAGACTTGTAGAAATACAAGACAAACACCCCAAACTTAAGCATCTTGGAAAAGCTCAATATGAAAGAACCCATGGGCTGGGTGGGGTGGTGCATGGCTGTACTCCCAGCAGCTTAGGAGGCTGAGGCAGGAGGATCACATGTTCAAAGACAACCTCGGCTATTTAGCAAGGCCCTAAACAACTTAGCAAGACCCTGTCTCTAAATAAAATACAAAAAAGGGCTGGGAATGTGGCTTAGTTAAGCACCCCTGGATTCAATCCCCAGTACCAAAAAAGAAATAGGTCCGGGGCATGAAATGAGAGCCCTCCAGAGGCTGCTCGCACCTGCAGACAAGCTGTCACCTGCCTGGCTTCCACCCCCAGCAGAGGCGGTGGCAGAGGTAATCACTGCCTACACTGCCAATCAGGCTCCTGGCTTCTCTTGAAAACTCGGAGCATCACGTTAGCATGGAGGCAACACTGGAGCGGAGGCTGGACTCCTCTCAGAGGACAGGCACCCTCAGGTCATCCCAGGCCCTAACTACCAGGCTCCAGGCCACCTGCCTCACCCTATCCAGCTGCCACTAGGCAGGGAACTCCCCAGCACCACTGCCGATGGGGACAAGAGCAGTAGGGGAAAGGGCGCAGCACTTGCAATAAAGTCACCCGAAACACTCTGCTCCTGGTCCACCAGCCCCAGGTGCCACCTGGCCTCCCACCGCAGGAAGGACCCACTTCCTCCCACAGGGTTTCAGACCTGAATGCACATATGATCTCCTTAGTTTCTGGTGACTCAGCAACTGAGGTGACTTGCGATGTGAGTCCTGTGGGAGGAGGTCAAGAACACTTAAGAGGATAAAAGGCACCTCCCAGCTCCACAGTCACCCAGCGTTGGGGAAAACCCCTCCTGGCTGCTGCCCATAAATCAGGCCTAGGAAGAAGCACTTGCCAGAAGGTGATCACAACCCTTGGAACATATGGTTCACGTTATTCTGCAGCCTACTTTTCTCATGCAATGAAAACCACGGTGCACATCGCACGTCAACACACACGGAGCTACTTCACGGCCGTCAACTGCAGGGCAACCTGCGGAGTACAGCTAGCCTACCATTGGGCAGCTACTGAGTACCGCCGTGTGCTCCCAGTGTTGAGTAACATCAGCCACGCTGGGCAGGACACCGTCTGCATTCTGCAGCACACACAGAATTCCAAAGCCCTTCATGATCTCCCAAGCTCCGCTGCGTGGAAATGGAGAGTAAGTCCCTGTCCTGCACAGCCTGAGCCTGAACCCAGGCCACGCCCTGCTCACCGAAAGCCCCGTGTTCTCTATCCCAAGCAACGAGTCCTGTTTCCTGTTCTGATCCTTTCTGCATGGGAACTTCCAATAAATGCCTCCGAAAAAACTCAACAGAGCTTATCTGATTTCCTACCCAAGTCTCATCAGTCGCTTAGGTTGCCACGTCTACGTTAATCCAGGTGAAAAGGGGAGCGAATTCTTGACAGATGTGGCCAATGTCTTCTCCCCACATGGGTGCCAACTGCAATATAAATGAGGCTAGAGAGGAGCTGATATGTTTGTACCCCAAGAACTGATCAGATGATGGGTTGACACTACACGCTGGGCAGATGGATATAACACGAGAAGACAGCCACAGGCCTACAGGCCAGGTGCACAGCACATCTGAGAGGCAAAGGTGTGGCAGGGGACACCCAGCTGTCTTGTGGACATCTTGGGATGCCGTTTATAAAACACAGGCACCCACGGGCATCTAGAGTTTAACACAACGTTACCCTGCATGTGAAAGGTCAGTGACTGCATGAGAAAAAAAAAAATTTTTTTTTTTTTTTTTGGTTGTGGGAAGATACCAGGGATTAAACCCAGGTGTGGTTAACCACTGAGCCATACCCAGCCCTTTTTATTTTGAGGCAGGGTATCACTAAGTAGCTTAAGGCAGATATTTTTTGGTACGGACGTTTCTGTCTTTCCTGAATCAGGTGGACTTATTACTTTGTTTCTTTTTTTTTTTTTTTGCACTGCTGGGGAATGAACCCAGAGCTTCATGCGTGCCAGCCAACGCCCCATCATGCAGCCACATCCCCAGCAATGTACTGCCTCAACTACGTCATAAGATCATCAGCAGAAGGTAGCATGATAAATGATATTTCACGTACGCTGTCACTTTTTTAAAACAATAACTTATGGTTTAATTTGTGCAAGGGTGCAGTGAATGGCGGAGGGTCTGATCCACGCAGAGGGGTGAGGATGCTTCATGTAAAGCAAATTGCCAACACGTGGGCTTGGCAGCCCCTGGTCAGGTTTGCACCTGCCCGTGTCTGGATGGGATGTGGGCTCACTGTCAACCCCAGGCTTCATGCTATGAGCCCAGCTGCCTCTGGCATCCCAGCTGATAAGGTGAGGCTTCCTGAGGGTCACTTCCAGTGCAGAGGAGCACAGGTAGCCCCTGGCCTTGGTGAAGCATCAGGCACAGGAGGGTCGGTCACCCCAGAGACAGGGGCCTGGATGAAGATCCTCCCAGCATCCCACCTCAGTCACAAGTGACTCAGCAAGAGAAGACTGTTCCTGACTTCCAAGAGCACCTCTGCTGCTTCTGGGGAAGACATCCGCCTCCTCCTCTTCTGAGCACAACACGGCTCCCAACCTGGCACACACAGAGCATGACACCCACCCAGGGTTGTCCCTTGGCAGCTGGCTCTCTACTTTGGAAGTACTTCTGCACCAAATCCTATCTTCTCCCGCCTGCTAACACCAACAGCAACCACAAGGCTTTTGTGGAAGGAGGTCTTCTAATTTTACAACTTTCTCTTAAGTAAAAAATTTAACAAGATCTGTAAGAACCTACGGGTTCCCCTTGAGTCCCACGTGGTGAGAAATAATTCCATCCATAATGCCTCTGTTTGGAGAACGGGGTAGAAGGCCGGCCCTCTCTGTGCTTTCTTCTGTTCCTCAATGCTCTAAGCACATGCTCAGCACAGGGCCAGCCAGGCACTGCAGCCCCCTGGAAACTCCACCCCATTCCCATCATGGCTGCCCTGGCAAGAGGCCCCTCCAACGCCACCCACAGGCAGCACTGAGCGAGCTGGGATAGCCACGGAGCCTGGCCTCGCCCTCCTGTCTCCACAGCAGCTGAAACACTGGCACTTATCCACGGATTGTCCGTCTCCTCCAAACGTCAGGCTCACAGGGACAGGGACGTTCACCTATTCCACTCACTGCTGTGATCCCAGCACACAGTAGGTGCTCTGTGACCATTTTCCAAAAGGGGGAGAAGAAAGAAAAGGAGGGGAAAGAAGGAATGAAGGGGCCAGCCGGTTCTGTCACACTTCAGACACACGAAAGCACAGATTTTGTTGCTTTTCCAACCGCCACACTGTAACACCCCGCACAGAATAAACGGAAAATGTGATCTGAGAAAATAATTCGAATAGTACAACTCATGAGGGCAGAGGATTTGTCTTATCACTTGTCAAGTATCCCCAGAGTCTAAAATTGTGCCATATACAATAGAACGCGATAAGTAATTTGTGAAATAATGAATGACAACTGACCCACAGACAGATGAATGGCCAGACTTTGCTGCAGTCTGATCTTGGCAGTGTTTGACAGTAAAATCCCGGGGACTCCCAATGTATTGACCGGAGGGCACTAAAAGGCCTGCTGCTGAGATCGGGGCGGGGTGGGTGGGAGGAGACAAAGAACTGTTTGCAAACCTCTGCGGCAACTCAAGGAAGGAGGCTGATGTACTCACCAGGGGGACCCAGTAGGTATACAGAGCGCCAAGCCTCATTTCAGGAACAAACTGGGAGCAGGCGAGAAGTAAGAAGTAGAGGTTGAAGAAGTACTTGAACTGGTTGAATAGCACCTGGAAGGCAGAGAGGAGATGTTCAGGGCTCACCTGGTGGGTGAGGTGTGGGAAGTGAATATTTAAAAACATTCTTAGGCGAGGGTTCGACTCCCATGCCCCTCTTCACATAGAGCTTAAGCAGTTCCATAAGCTACCTAGCAAAACACATGGGGAGTGAAAATTCCACTTGAAAAAGTAAATAGATATCCATGGAAACTGTAAACAACAAATTCAGAGCAGTAGTTGGTGGCAGTGGCATGCAGGGGGCGTGGACTCTGTGGTGCTTTACTTCTTAAACTACGTACTTTTCAAATCAGGTAGGCAACCGGAAATGTTACTACAGAAACAGTTTTAGTAAGACATGCTTATGCTGTAAAGTCAGATCAGAAAAGGACGACAAATAGTGATGGCTAAATAGGATTTCAACACCACAAAACAGTACTGCGGAATCCTAGCCTGGTCAGGGGGGTTCCGGCAGAGTTCTGACTGCTCCCTCGAGCCCTGGGTCTGAGACTGATCCCATGTCACTAGTTTTGACCAATGAGCAGGAGAGAAAGTTTCTTGGCTCTTCTAGGCTAAGGCAGTTCAAAGCCAGTACACCTCTTACCCAGTCCTGGAATTTGGTAGCCATACAATCTGGATGGCATAGCTACAAGACAGAGGACAGTGACCAGTGCACGTAAGATTTCCCATGAGAGAGAAGAAAAATTTTTATTTTTTTGACTTAAGATACACAGATTTGGGCAAGTTGTGGTTTGTGGCAGCTAGTACTAGACATAGTCAAAATCACCCCTAAAAACATTCAAATTAATCTTGAACCACGCTGTAACATACCCAGGCTTCCTTATCATTGCCCAACTTCTCACACTAGAGATTTTTTTCCTTCCTGCATTTGAACTGATTGCTGTTGCTCCTTCTAAAGGCAACAGACTTATATTTCAAAGCTATACTGGAAGCCAGACACAGTGACATATTCCTATAATCCCAGCGACTCAGGAGACTGAGGCAGGAGGATCACAAGTTTAAGACCAGCCTCAATAACTTAGTGAGACCCTTTCTCAAAATAAAAAATAAAAAGGGCTGGTGTGCAGTTCAGTGGGTTCAACCCCCAAGTTCCCCCCCTAACCCCACCCCACCCCGAGCCTGCCCTCGCGCACCCACACCCACACACACACACAAAGCCATGCTAGATTAAAAAAAAGAAATGTAATTTGGGTGAGTACTGGGGAAAGGTGTGCTCAGTCCCTCCGTAGATTTGCACAAGTCAATGGAGAAGCGTTGACTCTAGAAACGTCGTTCACCAGGAGACATGTAAGTAGAATGTCCCTCTCCAGATGAGTAGGGTTAAAATTTATCTTAGTGTTTTTTTTTCCTCTATACTTTTATTTTCCAATTTTCCTATACTCCTGAGCATGTGTTTCATGGTGATAAGAGGAAAAAAAGAAGTGTGGCTGATATTCTCTGCTGATGTTTTGATTATAATGCTGGGTTCCCAAAATACCTTTCCCACTCTTACTTTCAACACATCAAATAAATAGGAAGTTATTCTAACCAAACAGGCAGAGTGTCACAGCCTTGATGACAGATGGAAGTTCCCTGCAGGTGCTCAGGCCAGGAAAGATGAATCATCAATGACGAAGGCAGCAAAAAGAACACACAGTGTTCGCCAAACCTGCCCAGGGGCTCCACTCTGCCAAGACTGGCACCATCCATTCAATTTGTGGTGGGAAAAGAAAAGGGTTTGGACCTGCCAGCACATACCCCAGGAAGAAAGGTGAAGAAATTGTACTTCTGGTTGTTGATAACATTCCGAGGATATCTTTGGTCCCTCTTCTCGGGGTGTCCCAGCCAGACAGTGCGCGGCCTGGGCTCGCCTCCACCACAGCATCTCAGCCACTCGCAGCACCTGTTGGAAAGACAAGTCCACAACCTCAAGGCCACGCCCAGCCACGCCCACACCCACATCAAGGCCACGCCCCACATGGAGGCCACATCCAGCCACGCCCACATCAAGGCCACGCCCCACACACCAAAGGCACACCTACTTCTCCCAGGCTGAGCCCACATCAAGGCCACGCCCATAAACCAGGGTCCCACCCACATTTCCCAGGCTAGGCCCACAACAATGTCACACCAACAAAATAGAGGCCTCCCATGTCTGTTCACTCTCCTCAGAATGCCTTTCTGTTAGGTCTTGGCTAAGTCAGGAACACAGCCATATTTGGGGTTTTGTCCGTTAGTGAGATGGGAAACTAGAGCGAAGGTCCAAGTAAAAGACACTTTGTCCCAGGGCGCACGCCTGTTAGCCCAGAGGCTCCAGAGGCTGAAGCAGAAGGATTACAAGTTCAAAACCAGGCCCAGAAACTTAGTGAGACCTTGTCTCAAAATAAAAAATAAAAGATGGGCTGGAGATGTGGCTCAGTGATTAAGCACTCCCGGGTTCAATCTCTGGTACAAAAAAAAAAAATATATATATATATATATTTATATATATATATATACACACACATACATACATACATATATACACTTATGTATTTTTTTGTCCCCAAACTTATATTACCTATTTCATAAAGCAGGATTCATTTAAAAAGGAAAAGGAAAGCACTATTTTTAGATTTTGCAGGTGAGAGAGGGAAGCACAAAACAAAGCACCCAGGTTTATGGAGAGGCGAGGCACAGTGGAGTCTCAGCCTGGGCTTGGGTCTCCTTCCCAGTCTTTCCTCCAGCCATGCTGTGGTGGAATGTTACATAAAGGGACCAGGAGTCTCCTCCACCCCCAGCTGTCCTTTATAGCAACACCCTGGAGGTGGAAACCAGAAAGCTGATGTCTCTCAGCCCAGCAGAACCTGGAGACTCAGGCCGGAAGTACACCCAAACCAAGCACCACCCCAGCCTGCTATCCCCACAGGGCAGCTCGTCGGCACCAACCCACAGGCACCCCCTGACCCAGCTCAGCCCTGGAGAAGGAAGGGAACGCCTGGGATCTGCACCATTCCGTGAAGGGCAGCTCACCCACAGGAGGGCTGATAAACCAGGGTCTGGAGAAGGAGGAGCCCCTTCAGCACCACAGTGGAAGTGCCCAGGCCAGCGGCTCACCTTGCTCCAGTATGCACAGCCTGCGAAAGAGAACCCCAGCCCTGCCAGCTCTCCAACCCCCAAGATGTCGACAACTATAAATAAAACCAACCGGGCGTAGCAACAATGACTCACATAATTACTTGTCCTGAGCGGACCCTCCTTCTGCCCTTCCTCCTGCAGGCCACGTCCTGGTGGTATGCTGGGGTCCAGAGCTGAACCAATATAGTCCTTGTGCTTCAGGACCCTAAAGTCAGCCAGCAAGCTGCCTGCTCAGACGCTCAAAATTTCCACGATGAAACACAATGCTCTTTTCTTAAAAATAGCATCCTCATTCCAGTAAGCCAGGGCTGGGAGTGGAGTGTGCTCAGAAAGGGACAGGTATCACTTCTAGTAACTCAGTCCTGCTGGCCACTTTCTAAGTCGTTCACAGGTCAGACACAGAGAAGTCTCAAGAAGCCCAACCCCTTGCCCACGTGCTCCTGGCCACAAATCACCCATGTGGGCCGTCAGTGGATATTCACCGAGGCCAGATTGCATGAATGTAGGAAGTAAGGAAGGCGGGAGAGAAAGAGAGGGAGGGAGGGAGGAGTGGAAATAGAGTGCATCTGAGAAGGCAGACACATCTGTGATGGCCGTGACTGACCCCTCTAAGAGCCAGCACTCTCTCTGCATCCTGCAATAATCCTGCAGTGATAGGTCTCACAGTTGTATGTTTCCAGTGAAAAATGAGAAAGAATGGAGAGGGATTAAACCTGTAGGCTCTTTCTGTTTTGTTTTGGCAGCTACGCCCCTCATCATTAACCTACGGGTGTGTGCAGGAGCACCAAGCATCAGGAGGCTCTTGGCAGCAGGCGTGCACTGTGCCAGCAAGAGACTGGAAAGAATCTAGCTGTCCTCAGAGGGAGGCCGGGTTAACACTGGGTTCATCCATAAAATGGAATTCCTAACAACCGGTAAAGAGCGAAATTCGTGAAAAGTAAGGCGCTGAGAGGTGTCATTCTTTTGCACAAAAGCAAGAGGATACACCAACAGATGCACACGGGAAACCTCCAGGACAAGCTGATCCCACCGACACCCCCCCCCCCCGAAGGAGTAGGGGAAACTCCTGCACATCTTCGGGTAACACTGGCATTTTTCCCTTTGTGCGCGCACCGTCTAGGAGACTCAATGCTTTTCAGCTAAATTCATTATGGTAAAGACCCATTTATGAAATGACACCTGATATGAAGTACTAGTCCAGGTCCTGTGAGGGCCAAGGACTGGAACAAGACCCTCGCCTTCTCCTAAGGCAGCACCTCACTGTGAAACAGGGCTAGGTGCTAGAGGATAAAGCAAGGCCTCCATCATCTGAGCCCCGTGTGATCAGCTCCAAGTCCAACTCACTCGATCTGATTTTCACCTCCCCCATTCACCTTCCACCTGCACTGAATATAACTTGCACTTTCCACGTAGTGTTTTCTGAACAGTCAGCAATCACTACAAGCAAGCAACCCCCCCCCCTTCTTTTCCATCAGACACCCATTCCCCGAGTATCCCCAGCAAGGCAGGGAACAACCTCAGGAGAGCATGTGGATTTGTCCACTGTCTGAACTCCTCAGTCTTGGGGATTCCTGGGTTGTTTTATTTGACTTTGATGGAGCCAATTTTAGTTGACTATATATTAATTACTACCCAAATCTCCTGTCTCGGATTTCTGGCTGTCACATGGCTGGACCATCCTCAAAGACACATTCCTATTGGTTTTGCATTTCCAGACCACAGTGCCAAGAGTGCGAAGTTAAGAACTCCTGCTCTAGATTTTATTTGCAAACTAGCTGTGATGAGTTGACTCACCCACTTGCATACATTTATTTTAGAAGGTAACCTCATACCACCGCCACTCATGGAAAGCAGCACCACTCACCTAACCAGAAGGGCCACCTCAAAACAGGACGACAGAAAGCAAAGCATGCTCCCCGAGCCAGGTGGACGCTGCTGCGAGGCCCACCCCACTGCTTCCTCTGCTTATTGCAGAGACATCATCAAGTGCTTGGGGCTAAAAAATGTAAATACGGAGACTGAAAAAGAAGTGTGTCATCCAGGAATGGCTGAAACTTTATCACAAAGCAACTACAACTATCACCTGCCTGCATTCTGGACACCTCTTTGGTCCTTGAGCTTGATGCTTGATCATCCCCACCTGCCCAGACAGAAGAGGTGGCGGCCGGGCTCCCCGTGGACAGTGGGTTGTACACCCGCAGCCCCCTCTTTCCCTGGCAGCTTCCACCATTCTCTGTTTGCCTGATGATTGGTCACATTCAGCACCCAGGAGGGACATCCCCAGAGGGACAGTTTCCCAGAGCTGTGTTGTGGCAGCTGTCACCTTGGCTCCTGGGTGCTGCTGCGGTTTCTTAACACCAAACTGAGATGTCCGTCACCCACTGAGATGAAGAAACCTCTGCTGCAGTTCCAGACAGGTGGGGAGATGGGCTGCAAGACACCATCCTTGAGAGTGAGAAGTGCACAAGCACAGATCTGTACCGGCAGGACCTTGGGGCCAAGGCGTTGGCCACTAGAGCCGCGTGCAAACCCTGCTCCACACTGGCCCTGCTCCACACTGGCCGGCAGCGTTGGGCCATGCATCTTCCATTCCCACCATTTATCTCTAAGTCCTGCCTGGCTTAATTACTTTGGGACTTTGGGAATTCATTTATACAGGGTGCAGCAATCCCAGCTGCATATAATAGGCATTCAATTATTATTGATATTATTTCCTGAAAGCAATCTTTCCAGATCAAAAAAAGAAAAAGAAACAAACAAACAACTTTCCCATCTGTTTATAGCAACAGTCATAACAACTAGGTTACCATGTCAGGCTAGATACACTGCTTTTTTTTTTTTTTTGGGGGGGGGGGTACCAGGGGTTGAACTACATCCCAGACCTTCGATTTTTCATTTGAGACAAGGTCTCTCTAAGTTGCTTAAGGCCTCACTGAGTTGCTGAGGCAGGCCTTGAACTTGAGATCCTCGCCTCAGCCTGCTGAGTCACTGGATTACAGGCCATTCACCACCCGCCTGACTTAGATACCTTGTTTCTTACTTCCACCACTCATATATGGAAAATCAAAATGGATTTTCTTATTATTTGACTATAAAATGAATAATGGTCAGGACAAGAGAGCGTGTTGGCCAGTGCCCTGGTCTCATGGAACCTGGCTGTAAACCAAAGAGGAGTAAAATCCACCAGGGAAGGGCCAAGGGAACAATGTTTCTGAAAAAGGTAACGAATGTAACAAGGGCGGCCTCCACAGAAAGACCTCCGCTCCCAGCCTCCCCACAACAGCAGGCACCCAGCAAATATTTGCTCAGGGCTGGGGAATGTGGCTCCCTCGCTTAGCCTAGGTGAGGACTTGGGTTCCATCCTCAGCACCAAAAAAACAAAAGCCAACCTTTTTAGAGAATTAAAAAAGAAACAGTATTAGCTATAACACTCAGCAAATCCCGAAGAACATGAAGAAAATCAAAAGCAGGGTGGAGAAAATTGTCCCAGCAAAGGTTCTCAGAGAAGCAGGGGGTGAGCTTGCCCCTCCCCAGCCCCAGGCAATTTCTAGAGACAGTGGTGGCTGTCACAAGAGCAGGGAGGGGCAGCCCTACAGGGTCTAGTGGGAGGAGGCCAGGAAAGCCTCTGAACACCCCACAGTCCAGAGGAGCCCCCCGGGAGGCAGATCCCCCCACTCCCCAGGTCAGCAACCCTGAGGCTGACAGCCCCACTCTGTCCTAGACCTTCTGCCATGACAGAGCCACCCCAGGCTCCAGTCACTCACCACCTGAGGCTGCCCAGCCCCAAGCGTGACACTTCATTCCATTTCATGATTATAATTCAATGGCCACAGTGATCTGGTGGAGGTCTAGGGAATGAGTTCAGTAGAGATACACCTCAGGGGCTGGGGACACAGCTCAGTTGGCAGAGTGCTGGCCTCCCATGCGCAAGGCCCTGGGCTCCATCCCAGCACCACACACTAAAAAAAAAAAAAAAAGAAAAAAAGAGATACATCGGGGCCAGTGGCTCAGGGGAAAGAATCAGCAGAAACCTTCTCTCTTTGTTCTAAATACACCTAAGTGGCTAATTTGTTTTCCTTTTAATTAGGAAGAAGTAAAATCTGCAGTCGGAAGGATGCACAGAAGCCCCTAGGTCACGGCAGTAGGGCCACGAGCGTGTCAGGGCTGGAGGAGGACCGGAGGCCACCAACCATTTGCTGAGAAAAGCCACATGAATGGGACAACTGCTGTGGGAATGTGGGACTCAGACCCTCTGGTCAACCAAGTCCACCTGAGGGATGTCCCCTGCCTGGACACTGGCCAGGGAGCAACGGGAACAAGGATGCTCAGGGCAGCCAGAGAGGGAGCAAAGCCCCGGCAAAGTGGAACCTCGAATGGACAACCACCAAATCAAGGGCCATCACATGGCGTGTCATGCACGAGGGACTGCAGCCACTACATGGGTGGGCCGGGGGCAGCTCAGGGGCAGAGCACTTGCCAGCACGCTGGCGGCCCTGGGTTTGATCCCTGGCACCACAAAAAGATAAAATAAAAAATTAATTAAAGAATGAGGTAGAGACCTTCCAGGGAAAAACCCAAGGAAAGGGGAGAAACATGGAGGAAGGTCATTTATTCATCTGTAACTGACTTTACCATCTGTTACCACGAGCATGGGGAAAAAGTACTGAGAAACACCCAGCCCCACTGTTAACCCCGGGTGTCCTGGGTGAGGGGGCTGCCAGTCCTCTGTAGCCCTGCAGGGCACACAATTCCCCTCACAAATGTCCCAAGCCCACATGGCTCAAACCCAGAGCGCCCCTGTGGGCCAGCTCCTCCTGACCGAGCCCCGTCCCGCACCCTGGAGGTGTGCTCCGGAACTCCCTGGCCCCTCGCCATTCACCTTCCTCCAGACACACAAGCCCCCTGCAAGGCTCACTCACACCAGACCTCCTGCGGCCCAGCCTCTCTCCCCCATCCCCTGTGGATCCTTCAAAACCCAACCCTGGCTGGGCTGGGGATGCAGCGGGTACACTTTCCCAGGACTGGCAAAGTCGGACCTTCAGGGGCCCAGCAAACACCACAAAAGAATGAGCAGCTCAACCTTGGGGCTGAGGAATGGGGCACACCTCTGCTCTGCCAGGTTGGCTCACACCACACAGTGCTCCTGACCCTTCCAGGCAGAGACCGGACAGATTCCGGAGCAAAACTGATTCCACTTTTGTTCATTTTTTTTGATACTTGGGGATTGAACCCAGGAGCACTTAAACACTGAGCCACATCCCCAGCCCTGTCTAATCTATTATTTGGGATCTTGCCAAGTTGCTTAGGGCCTCACTAAGTTGCTGAGGCTGGCCTTGAACTTGTGATCCTCCTGCCTCAGCCTCTCAAGTCACTGGGATGACAGGTGTGCGCCACCGTGCCCAGCTCAGTTTTTCAATACTCATGCAAAACTGAAACCACACTGAGATATTATTTTTATTCATCACAGTAACTGAGGTCACAAGCTTACTAACACCTGTTCTGGGCAGGAAGAACAAAGGTACTTTCAAAGATAATTGAGAAACTTCTCAATTAGCACAACCCTGAGGGAGGGCATCTCCTGACAGCCATCAAAATTACCAGTGCACCTTCACTCTGGCCCTTCAAGGTAATCCCTATTGTGCAACGCCTTGCAGCCTTGCATTCAAGGTCGTTCACTACAGTGCTGCTAAGAATGGAAAACCCTTATAAACAACCTAAGTGTCTATCAGTAGGCTGGCTAAAGAAAATACTGTGCATCTACTCCATGGCATACTACAAAAGCATTAAAATAAAAGTTTAAAAATGGAACAGAATATTATGTACGGGTATGGAATGAGCCCAGGGCACATTATTAAGTGGGGGGAAAATGATGTACTGTGTAAGTCACACTAACAATTGAATAAGAAAAGAAAAATCTGTGTGTGTGTGTCTGTATATAGATATAAAACAATTGGTTTAAGATAAATGCCTAAAAATTCTCAAAGACAATCAGAAGTTGATAAGTGCCTGGGGAGGGGTCACAGTGACTAACTGTAGAGACTGACTTTGCAATGAATTGGTCCTGAACCATTTTAAACAATGAACCATGGGACTGTATGGTGGATTCAACTTTTTTTCTATGTAAACATCAAATTTAGCTGGGAGTGGTGGCGCATGCCTATAACCCCAGCGGCTCAGGAGGCTGAGACAGGAGGATCATGAGTTCAAAGCCAGCCTCAGCAAAAGTGAGGCCCTAAGCAACTCAGTGAGACCCTGTCTCTAAATAAAATACAAAATAGGACTGGGGATGTGGCCAGTGGTTGCGTGCCCCTGAGTTCAATCCCTTGTACCAAAAAATAAAATGAAATAAAAATAAAAATAAATTTTAAGTCAGATGTGGTGGCGCACGCCTATAATCTCAGCAGCTCAGGAGACTGAGGCAGGAGGATCATGAGTTCAAAGCCAGCCCCAGCAATTTAGGGAGACGGGATTCAATCCCTAGTACCAAAAAATTAAATTAAATTTTAAAACCTAGGACTGGGGATGTGGCTTAGGGGTAGAGCACTTGTATGGCATGTGTGAGGTCCTGGGTTTGATCCCAGCACTGCAAAAAAAATAAGAAATAAAAATCTCTCCCTGCTGCCCAAACAGTGAGCCCGCTCTGAGCAGGTAGCCTCGGTTCTCAAACACCCGATCCTATTCGCCTCCCAATGCTGGCCCTGGGTGCCGCATGCATGTGGCTTGGTGAATAACTCCCTGGGCCTTCACACACTTCTAGCTCACTGTGGGCACTTACCCCTGATCATTTGGCCACAAGTTGTGAAAAGGTCTGGCCGAAGCACCGGCCAGAGCCAGGCACACAGCAAGAGCCTACAAAATGCCAGGGGAGAAGAGGCACGGGGGCAGGAAAGATGGTGGAATGAGGTGGGCATCATTGCCCTAGGTACGTGTGACTGCATGCAGGGTGCGACGCTACTCTGCGTACAACCAGAGAAATGGAAAGTTGTGCTGCAATAGTGTACGCTGAATCGAAATGCATCCTGCTGTCATATTTACGTAATTAAAATTAGTTGATTAATTAAAAGAAAGAGCCTACAAAATGCCAAAGAACTACCAGACTCCCAGGGAAGGAAATTCTCCAGACACCAGAACAATAAGCAAAATCAAGTATGGCATGCACACACGGTAAATTCACAGAGAATAAAGCCCTCACTGTGTCACCTCCCCACCCTCCTCAGGCCCAGGGCAGGCCTTGATTCCGCCTCCTGTGCAGATGAGGAAACTGCATCTCAGAGACCCCCAGAGCAGCTGAGGGCCAAAGGCCGACCCAGAGCCACTGCTCTTAGCCACAGAGTTGACGTCCACGTCACCCTGCTGCAGAACATGAGACACCTCGGGAGAAACCCAGGTGACAGAATGCAGCAGGATGCCACCCGCCCTGCTGCGCCAGCCTCGATAGCTGGGCTCGATAGCTGGGCTCCGGGGGCTGGGAACTCTGCAGCCCGTCATGAGCAGTGTCTCCGTGCTCATTTTTCAGAGGAGAACTCTCTTGCCCAGTCTGTAAGCGGCAGAGCCCTAACTTGAACCAAGGCTGTCTTGCTTGATCCACGCTCTGGGCCCTCAGTGTTCTCCGCGGCCAGCCCTTGACCCCGGGAGCCGCCACCTCACTGGCAACCCTTCCCCAAGGAGATCTGGGCAGCAGCCGGGGCCACACTGCTCCCCAGGGCCACACTGCTCCCCAGGGCGTGGCTTTGGCGCCGAGACACCCTCTGGAAGCCATGGGAAGCATTTCAAAGGTGCTTGAAAAATGCCAGAGGCGACTACCCCTGCTCCCTGGACGCAGCTGACCCCTGGAAACAGGGAGCGCAGGTGCCGAGGAGGAGACACCGCTCAGCTGCACAGTGCCCTCAACAGGCAGGGGCGCACACCCCTCCCCACCAACGTCCTGCAGCCAGGGAATGCACCCTGCAACGTCCGTCCATGCGGAGAAGCGGACGGTGCATTTGCCCTTTGCAGACACAACAGCTTCACCATCAGAACTGGGACCAGAAAGATTTCCTTTTTATTCCTGCAAAAAACACATACCAAATGCTGCACACCACCGAACATACCTTCAATAACCACCTGACCGCACCCAGAGAAGTGAGGCTCACCAGGCATCCACAAAGCGGTATTGTGTGACGTGGCAGGTGGGGAAGGCCACCACCTGGTTCTGACCCTTGAACACGGGGAAACACAGGCTTCTGCAGGGTGTAAAGGGCAGAGCCCTTCAGAAAGCTACGCAGTGAAATGCAGCTGGAGCCCTTGAACCCCCGGCCACCTGCCCCGGGGAAGCCACTGAACCCAGGGACTTAGCATCCAGGGACTTAGCAACACAGCCGATGAAAATTCTTTGAAAATAGAGGAAAGTCTTTGCATCAAGATATCCTCTGAAGACTAATTTATAATGTACAACGGCACAAATGAAATGAAATGTCACTTAATAGCCACTTGTTAAAGACCAGAAGACACTTCCCTAAGTGCAACGTTGTGACAGGGGCTGGGTGTGGCTCAGGGTCACAGCTCTTGCCCTGCAGGCACAAGGTGCTGGGTTCAATCTCCAGCAGGCAAAACAACAAAGTAACAACCTAGGTTCTGTGTCTTTAACTTTTCTACATCAGGGGGGACTACCAAAGTGGGGGAGGGGAGGAGACTGTTTGAAAGCCCCGAGTGTGGGGCACAGACCCGGTTCTGAGGTTCCATGTGGGGGGTCATCCTGGGCCACACAGCCTCTCTATGGCTTGGCCTCTCCCTTGCCAGGCCTTGGTCCCACACGCCCCTGGTTCTATGCCTTGGCAAACAGCCCACAGCTACTAAGGACATTTGTGACTACCTGGGAAAGTCTCAGCCCACTTAAGGCCACTCTCCGCAGCCTGGGTAACACTACTGGCTACTGCTCCCGGAAGCTGCTGGGGTGGGAACAGGGGCATTTTCAGACAAGCCGCAGCCACAGGATCAATATAACCCGGGCCTGGTTCCTCTGAGATCTGTCACCCAGGCCTGAATGGAGGCAGATGGCAGGTGCATCTGCAGCTCATTCCTAAATAAGGGCTGGCTGCCAGGCAGGCAGAAAGGAGGGGAGGAAGGGAGGCAGGAGGGAGGAGAAATGTCCAGATTCCGCTTTTTATTCTGCGTAGAAGGGGGTTCCACTGTTCCCCTCCTGGCTCCAATACTAAGTATACACCTCTCCAAAAGCTCCCGAGTGCACCGCCCACCATGAGCCCTCCAAGGAGCCAAGATGGCAGAGCGCCTCAGGATGAGTCATGCTGAAGGAAGCAAAGGGCGCTGGGCAAGCAGGCCTGACAGGAACCGCGGCTCCTGGTCATCCCTTGTCGATTCAGTCATCAAATATTTATTGAGCATCTACTATATGTCAGCCTTTGTACCAAGCACTGGCGATCTTAAAACAAGACAAACATTCTGTAGGTGGGCAGGGTGGGAACAAAAAACACGGAAAAGGGAACGTGCCACTGAGTGGGAGGTGGCTCCTTTAGAGTAGGTGCTCTGGAAAAGTCTCTCGGAGGAAGCCTGGGAGGCAAGAAGGCAGCAAAGCTGTGTGTCCTTGGGTTGGTTAATTAACCCCTCTAAGCCTCATTCTCCTGGGAAAGGAATAACAGAGGTCCCTAGTACTGGGCCAGGAATAATGCCACAGGACAACCCACTTAAAATACCCAGGACAGGGGCTGGGATTGTGGCTCAGTTGGTAGAGCACTTGCCTAGCATGTGTGAGGCACTGGGCTCGATTCTCGGCACCATATAAATAGATGACTAAAATAAAGGTCCATCAACATCTAAAAATAAAATAAAATAAAACCAAAACAAAAAACCACCCTAGGACAGGTCAGGCGACGTGGCTCAGTGCCAGGGCCTTTGCCTAGCATGCACGAGGCCAGGGGTTGCATCTCCAGTATGGCAAAAATCAAAACCCCCTAGAATAGGAATGCTGGCGCCTAAGAAACCAACAGAGCTAAGGAAATTCTTTAAGGAAGTCAGGCTCTATAGTAGAATGTCTCCAGGTTCAAGTTCATGTACAGGAGAAAAAAAAAAAAAAAATTCTTCCAAGAATACCTTATGTGTCTCCGGAGAGCAAACTCCTGCTGACAGAATGTTGCCTCTGGTGTTTGCACGACATTCCCAACATTAAACTGCCAGGGAAGGACCGGGCTTGTGGCTCAGTGGTAGAGCGCTGGCCTTGCATGTGAGAGACACTGGGTTTGATCCTCAGTACCGCATAAAAATAAATAAATAAAATAAAGGTGTTGTGTCCCACTTCAACTAAAAATATCTATTTAAAAAAAAAAAAAAAAAAGTTGCCAGGGAAGCCTCTCATACCGGTGCATGCCTACAGTCCCAGCCACTTGGGATTTTGAGACAGGAGGATTGCAAGTTCAAGGCCAATCTAGGCAACTAGCAAGACCCTGTCTCAAAATAAAAAATAAAAAGGGCTGGAGATGCAGCTCAGTGGTAAAGTGCCTCTGGGTTCAACCTCCAGCACCAAAAAAGAAAAAAAAAAAAACTGCCCAAGAAAGCATGCACAGTAAATATTTAAGGAGGGAATGAATGGATGAATCAACAGTAGCTAATTTTAGTTTCGTGCCCTTAAGTGCACAGAGCTGTGAGATCTGAATACCCTTTCAGATAGCTGGCAACCCTCTGAAATGTCCAAAATCCAAGGCCTTGATTCTCAAGCATGGGGTTTTTGCAGAGTCAGGTAGAAAATTGTTCTGTGCCACTTTGCTGTTCCGGCTTATCCAACCCCAGACAGACTTCTTTTTCTTCTTCATACTGGGGTACGAACCCAGGGTACACTATCACACTATCATTGAGCTACATCCCCAGCCCTTTTTATTTTGAGACAGGGTCTAAGTTGTGAAGGCTGGTTTTGAACTTGTGATCCTCCTGCCTCAGCTTCCAGAGTAGCTGGAATTGGAGGCCCATCAACAAGGGACTTTTCAGAACTGTGCACCCCCGATTTTCCCTTTGTTTGCTTTTAAAGTGACTGCACTGGAGAGCTAATATTCAGAGTGAAAACACTATTTCAAGGATCAATGATCAATGCTGGGATCAATCCCAGCACCTCCCACACACATGCTACCCAGCCTCTGTTGTCATTTAAAATGTCATTTGCAGCGGGGGACAGTGGTGCACACCTGTAATCTCAGCAACTCAGGAGGCTGAGGTAGAAAGATTGCAAGTTTGAGGCCAGCCTCAGCAACTTAGAGACCCTGTCTCAAAATCAAAGTTAAAAAGGGCTGGGTGGGCGGGAGTTGTGGCTCCGTGGGCAGAATGCTTGCGGGGCTCAGGTGAAGCACTCGGTTCCATCCTCAGCATCACATAAAAATAAAATAAAGGCATTGTGTCCATCTACTAGGAAAAATATTTAAAAAAAAAAAAAAAGCGGGGGGAAGAGGACTGGGCATGCAGCTCAATGGCTAGGCACCCCTGGGTTCGATCTCCAATATCTAAATAAATAAATGTGGGCTGGGGACATAGTTCAGTTGCTAGAGTGCTAGCCTCGCATGCACAAGGCTCTGGGTTTAATCCTGAGCAACACAGAAAAAGTAAATAAATAATTTTTAAAATAAATAAATAAATAAATGTAAAGGACCATTTGCAGAGACACTGTGATACCGAAAACCATTAAAATGCTAAGTGGAAAAAGCAGAACAAAAAACAATGTACAAACAGAAATAGAACAGGGAGAAAACATTGGCTGCTCCACTGTTTGTGTCGCCTGCGTTTGGCTTTGAAGGGAACGCAACACTGTTATTTCCTCCACTGCTTTTGTCTGTTCTCCAATTTTTCCTATACACACACATGCTCATTTTTCAATTAAGGGGAAATTAAATTCAGACTTTTCCCCTGTCCCCCTCCAGCGAAAACGACTCAGGAAGGCAGAACGGGGTGAGGGCCTAGAACCTGGAGGCCCAGGGAGCTGTGGCTACTGTGGGGGGACAATTTTGCCAGCAGAGATTCGGTGTGACCACGACGTGGCTATCTTGATACCTAAAATCCAACCTCGGGTCAAGAGAAGGGAGCCACTCTCAAATCACAAGTGAAAAGAAAACTGCGACGCGACGGTACCCTGGCCAGAGAGGCGCAGAGAGCAGACAGACGGGCGCTGGCCAGCACGGGGGGCAGTGGACCTGCCGGCCAAGGTGAAGGTCAGGACGGTGAGACTGGACACAGGCCAGCCCTCCGTCAAGGGGGATGGGAAACGGATGGTGACACACTCATGCACTGATGAGTCAGAATGTTTGCTCGTCTCTCTCCAAAATTTGCAGGCTGAAATCCGAATCAACAAGGAAACGAGATGCGGAGGACAGGCCCCTGGAGCTGGTGAGGTCTGAGAGGGGACCCTCAGGATGGGATCATAAAAGACACCCAGGGAGCTGCCCTGGCCCTTCCAGGGTGAGGACAGGGCAGGAAACTGAAGTGTGTGACCAGCGTGGGCCCTCACCAGAGCTGCCATCTGCACCTGATCTTGCTTCCAGCCTCCAGAAATGTGAGAAGAGCTGTCTCCGCTATTTGTAAGGTCCCCGGCTTACACTCTGTTACAGCAGCCGTAAGGACTAGACAAAGGTCGGCTACACACGCCACACAGCATGGTTCAGTCTTACAAACCTAACATGGAACCACAACCCAGGCACCCGAGAGCCCCCTGCATGACCCCATCTGTACCGAGTTCAGCAACAGGCAGGGAGGGGGCAGGGGCTCAGGGGCAGAGGTGGCCCAGCACACACAGGGCCCTGGTTCCATCCCCAGCACTGCAAAGAAGTAACAGGACAACAGGCAAAGCTCATCTCCGCTGAAGAAGACAGGAGACCGTCTGCCACCAGGCTCAGCAGGTACCCTGTTTCTGAAGAACTTATATCTACTAGGACAATTTGAAATTTCTCGAACTGTCCTCTGTCACATTACTTCTGCTAATAATGAGCCTTCACCAAGATTCACAGAGCACACATGCACATATCTCCCATTTCCCAAAGCCTCAAAAATCCCCAATTCCTTTCTCCCCAACAAAAACCATCTGCTCTATGGGCTGGGGATATAGCTCAAAGGTAGAGCGCTTGCCTAGCACATGTGAGGCACTGGGTTCGATTCTCAGCACCTCATATAAATAAAATAAAGGTCCACTGACAACTACAAAAATATATATTTTTTAAATCTGCTCTAAATAGACACTGCAGCTGGGGATGTGGCTCAAGAGGTAGCGTGCTCGCCTGGCATGCGTGAGGCGCTGGGTTCAATCCTCAGCACCACATACAAATAAAATAAAGATGTTGTGTCCACCGAAAACTGAAAAATAAATATTTAAAATAAATAAATAAATAGACACTGCAAAATATTTCTAATAGGAGTAGGCATTGAAACAGTATTTGCTGCAGAGATTCTCATTAAAATGAGTCTTTTAAAAAACTGAAATGAGGCTGGGGATATAGTTCAGTTGGTAGAGTGCTTGCCTCACATGCACAAGGCCCTGGGTTCAATCCTCAGCACCACGAAAGAAACAAAAACAAACTGAAATGAGTATTGGGCACAGTGGCACACACTTATAATCCCAGTGGCTTGAGGGGCTGAGGCAGGAGCATCACAAGTTCAAAGCCAACCTCAGCAATTTAGCAAGGCCTTAAGCAACTTAGCAAAACCCTGTCTCAAGATAAAAAATAAAAAGGGCTGGTATGTAGCTCAGTAGTTAAGTGCCCCCTGGGTTTATTCCCTAAAATCAAAAAATAAAATAAAATTAAAATAGCTGGGCAAGGTGGCGCATGCCTGTAATCTCAGCAGCTCGGGAGGATGAGGCAGGAGGATGTCGAGTTCAAAGCCAGCCTCAGCAACAGTGAGGTGCTAAGCAACTCAGTGAGACCCTGTCTCTAAATAAAATACAAAATAGGGCTGTGGATGTGGCTCAGTGCCCCTGTGTTCAATCCCCAGAACCAGGGAAGAAAATAAAAACCTGAATATCATTCTAAACCAAAACAATCCTAAATTGGAAAAAAAAAATGCTCCTTCATTCCTCAGTTTTACCACCTGTAAAATGGGGTCATTATTAGGATTAAATGGGACAATCCCTATAAAACCTTTTAATGGTGCCCAACTTTACCTAATAAGCATGCAATAGTGGTTAGCAATTATTACTCTCATCTAATTATTACAACCAAAGTAACAAGAAATACCAACAACCATAGGAAGCAAAACCAGGAATTGTGAGTACTGTAAACACTTTTAGCACAAACATCTGGGGACAGTGCCACGCCCTTCAGAGCACACAGTGGCGGTTCAGGTGACTCCTGGGGAGTGGGTGGGGAAGAAGGGGCTCAGCTCTAGGCCTGCAACTTTGTAACATGTTTTCAGACAGGTCTCAGGATTGCCCTGTCTACATCAAATTGCCAGTGAACTCACCCACATCAGTTGAGATCAGTTGGTTCACAGTGCTGAGACACCACGCCCGCGGCAGAGCCCCCAGGTGCTCCCTGCACCAGAACCCTTGGGTGGCAGAGCAGGCCAGGCTGCTCCAGCAGCACAAGTCCACCTGGGCCTGGTTCTGGGGGCTGTGAGGCCCAGGCATCTGCAGGTCGGTCCCCCGCCCCCCAGGGCTGTCCTCTTGGCCACAGGGGGTGGTGTCCTCTGTGTCTGTGTCCCCATTTCCACTCCTATCAGGACCAGTCAGAGGGGCAGGTCTTGCCTCACCTCTGTCATCTGTCCCACAGCCTCACCTCCAAACCCAGTCACGGGGGAGGTCAGATCTGGGGGTGGGGGCACAATGCAGTCCACTTTCCCCAAATGTCCTCTGCTCAAAGCTTCCTTGGTTACTAAAATTAAACTGCTGACCTCAGAGTCAAGAACAATAGTCCAAACACAAATTTCTGGCCCAACAAGATTTTTTTTTTTTTTTAAACAGGCTATGAGCCACTCCTGGTGACACATACTTGTAATTCCAACTCCTAGGGAGGCTAAGCCAGAAAGATCCCAAGTTCAAGGCCAGGCTGCAAACTACAAGATCCTGCCTCAAGATAAACGGGAGGATGCACTCCGTGGTGGAGTGTTGCTGGGATCAAACCCAGGGCTGCAAAAAAAAAAAAAAAAAAAACAGAAAAAACGAGGAGACCCTCAGCTGACAATTTTGTTCTGGGTGAGGGAGGACTTGACAACATCTGGTGACATGTGGAAGGTCTCCTCACACCCAGAGGGCTGGGTCAGGATGCTACAGATGTCATGCAGTGCCCCGGGGAGGGGTATCAGCAGCACCAAGACTGAGAAGGGCTGAGGCCCACCTGTTGGGCTGACTCCCCCCTGAACCTGCTCAGCAGGCCAGGAGCTGCCAGCCGGGTTGACACTGCATGCTGCTGCTGCTGCTTCTGTGCCAGGGACAGCGGCCAGGGGGCGGTTCTCTGGCATTCAGCAAATGCCACCAAGATTTAACTGGGAAGAGCATCCATCTCCGGCCCAGCCCTCCTTCCCAGCTCTCACCAGAAGCCTTTCCTCCCGCACAGGGTCCCTTCCTACCGTCCTCGCCTCACGGCACAACACTAAGACCACTAAGCACTAAGGCCACCTGGAAAACGAGCGGCTCTTTAAAAGTCAGGCTCTCCCAGGCTCTCCACAGATCAGCGGGCAAAACACACAGCTGTTGTCCTCTCGGAGCAAGACCAGATCACGAGATTCCTCCCCTCCCAGCAAGAATACTGTGTCTCAGACAGAGCCACCTGGGCATAGGCCACTGCCTCCCAAATGTCAGGCCGGGCACCAGAGGAGCCACAGGAACTTTACTGACTGCCTATTTTTTCTTTCACCTGATTCCCTGCTTTTGTTTAAATGTATTCTAGAAGGAAATGTCCTGCCACAATGCGCACTATAAAGAGAGATCAAGCATTACTTGGTACAAACCAAAGGAACCCTAAAAATGACTACTAATCTAAACTCCAAATGTTTGCAAGTGAGCTCTGGTCATATTTCCCACCCACCCCTCTCTCTCTCTCTGTATCTATCTATCTATATCTATTCCCAAACTTTCCATCTATATATAGATCAAGATCTGAAGCCCACAGGGAACAAGGAACAAAAACAATAGTTAATGTAAATAGCACCATCCTGATTGTGTAGGTGTGTCATGACCAGGCGAAGTGGTGCACACATGGAAACCCAGCCACCTGGGAGGCTGAGGCAGGAGGATCACAGCTTGAGGGCAACTTCAGCAACTTCGCGAGACCCTGACTCAAAGTAAAAATTAAAAGGGCTCGGCCTGTGCTCACTGTAAGGCATCCCTGGGTCCAATCTCTAGGCCCTGCCCCCACAAAAGGATAAGAAGTCTTTTTCTTTCTAAATTAAGTTGAAGTCTGGGCTCTGGAGGTGTTGCTCAGCGGCACAGCATTTGCCTAACGTGAAGCAAGGCCCTAGTGGTCCCAGCACCACAAAAAAAATAATAATAATTTTTAGGCGCTGGGGTTGTGGCTCAGTGATAGAGTGCATGCCTAGCATGCGTGAGGCACTGGGTTCGAGCCTCAGCACCACATAAAAGTAAAATAAAGGTATTGTGTCCACCTACAACTAAAAAATAAATATTAAAAATAATAATAATAATAATAATAATTTTTAGAAAGCAAAGTCCAGTCCCTGCCCTGAGGGAAGCCACAGGCACTTCACTTCACGTCTGGCCCTTGTCATTGACTTTCAATGTCTGCTTCTGAGTAAAGATACCCCAAGAACTTTGTGTTTTGAGAAATAACAACCAAAAGTCCAGAGAGGGATGGCTCAAAGCCTTGCCTCCTCTTTCCAATGTGTTGCCCATATGGCCAAGGTCAAGGTCTCCTTGCTCACCTGGGGCAGGGAAGAGCCCTCCCTGCAGGAAAGCTGGGGGGCCCAGCAGGCCTGGCCAGGCTCCTAACAGGGCAGAGGCTGGGGGTGGGGTGGGGTGGGGCAGGGCCACGTAGCGTAGCTGGCAGTGGGTGACATGGGTGCAGCTGGGCAGCTGGCAGAGGGCCCAGGGAGCAATTCCTGATGGCCCACTGCCAAGGCTCCTTCTGAGCCCTCTGCTCCGGTCTCTGTCCCCAGAGAGGAAAGGAAGACGGGGGTCACTGGGTCTCACCCACCAGCAAGGCTCCTCCCCAAACACACGAAGCACAGCTGAGGCAGGGCTTTAAAACCCAGCCCCCACTGTGCACCCCTCCCAGGAGCTCCCTAAAGGAAACCCTGGAGCTCCGCACCCCACCCTGCCCCCACCCTGCACAGCGGATGCTGGCAACCTGCAGCTTCCCCACTTGTGAATTCACCCGCTCCCTAAAGTTTGCGACCCCAAACTGTCACAGTCATCCCTGGACATTCGCAGATGGCAAAGAACTCACTGGGCCCGGCACAGGCTGCTCTGGCCGGGCCACCTGCCTCCTGGCTGCAGCTCAGGCTCCCAACAGGAGATGTTTTGTAAGCTGTGTTTTCTGTGTTTCTGTGCTTTTTCTGGGTGATTTCACCACTGAAAATGGTCGCTAGAAGGCTGGGGCTACAGCTCAGAGGTAAAGCACTTGGCTAGCAGGAGTGAGTCCCTGGGTTCAACCCCAGCTCCCAAATAAATGAATAACAAGACGGTCTCTGGGGCTCAGCGGCACCTCTATGTGCTCCCAGCTATTCAGGAGGCCGAGGCAGGAGGATTGCACGTGCCAGGCCAGCCTCAGCAATCCAGAGAGACCCTGGCTCAGAATCAAATAAAACAAGCTGGTGCCCGTGGCACACGCCTGGAATCACGGAGGCTCAGGAAGCCGAGACTGGAGGATCACAAGTTCAAAGCCAGCCTTGGCAAAAGCCAGGTGCTAAGCACCTCAGTGAGACCCTGTCTCTAAATCAAGTACAAAATAGGGCTGGGGATGCGGCTCAGCGGTCAGATGCCCCCAAGTTCATTCCCTGGTAATTAATTAATTAATTAATTAAATAGAAATAAAATGACGGCCTGCTAGTGCAGGGCTGAACTGTCTAGCGTTCCTCAGACGAGGAAGATGGGAGGTGCCCCACAGAGCAGGTGTGTGTGTTGGACAGATGTGAGTTGAGCATTAGTGAGTCAGCGTGTCTCACACATGGGGCCTTCCAACAGGGTCCTATATTATCTGCCGATGAAAACGAACTAGCAGCTTGAAAAAACCAAACCCCGTATTTCCCCGGAAGCCACAGGTCAGCACTTGGTAACTTTGAACTCACTGGGACGACAGAGTACCACTCCTACGAACAATGAGAATCTGACAAATGCTACCTCATCACGTCACAGAAAGGGCGTTTTTACACCCAAAATTACAAGTTCAGAACTTTTGGTGCTTGGAGGTAAGGCACCGTGATTGAGCACTGAGCACTTACCTGGCATGCAAAAGGCCCTGGGTTCAAGCCCCAGCACTACCAGAATTAAAAAAAAAAAAAAAAAGTTCAAAGCATTAGATTGAACAGACCTATCTGCAGGGCCAGGTGTGCTGGTGCAGCCTATAATTCCAATGACTAGGGAGGCTGGGGCAGGAGGATCACAAGTTTGAGGCCAGCCTCAGTAACTTAGCAAGATACTATCTAAAAATAAAAAAATAAAATAAAATAAATAAGAGCTGGGAGTCTAGCTTAGTGGTAGAGCTCTCCTAAGTTCAATCCTTAGTCCTGAAAAAGAAAACGGAAAGAAGAAGAAAAAGAAAAAGAAAAAACCCAGCCCTGTCTGTAGTAAGAACTCCTCGCTCCCTGGCCTTATTTCTCTTAGTGCCATGAACAGTGAATCCCACATCCGATGGACCCTGGTCCTGGTACCACACTGAGGATGGCTACAAAGAGCCCCGGCCTGCAGCAGCCCTGTCACTCAAGGCTCAGCAACCTGAGCTGTATTTATGAGGGTCCAATACCACTTCTGGTGGCTCTGGTTCCTCTGCGGCCACTGCTGACCAAAGCTCTTGCTCCTGTCAGACCCTGCGCAGTGTCCTAGAAAGAGCGTCCCTCGTGTCACCCAGGATGGGAACTCGCTCGGGGCTCAGCCCTCCCCTATGGGCTGCAGAGTTCCTGACATTGGGATTCTCCATCCTCTGTGAGCTTCACGCCCACAGCCACCCTCGCCACCCATCTCAAAAAAACAAAGTAAGTTACTGTATAAAACAACCTGTGAGTTATGTACACAAGGATGTATCAAATGCAAATGAATTTTGACTTTACACTTGAGTCTCAGCTCCAGGATATCTCAAAATTTTAAAAATCCTAAGTCTAAAACACTTCTAGTTCCAAGCATTTCAGATTCTCCACACTCAGGAGAAGGGAAAAACTGGCCCATTAACCTAGGTCCCTCCAACCCCAGAGCCAAACTCTTTACCACTGGGAATTACAGCTTGTTAATATGCCCAACTTTTTTTTTTTTGATGATTTTTTTTTATTGGTTGTTCACAACATTACAAAGCTCTTGAATATATGCCCAACTTTTATGCTTTTAGCTATCAGTTAAAAATCAATGAGAAAAAAAAATCAATGAGTCAGGCACAGTGATACACACCTGAATCTCATGGACTCCAGAGGTTGAGATAAGAGGATCACAAGTTCAAGGTCAGCCTCAGCAACCTGGAAAGATCCTGTCTCAAAATAAAAAATAAAAAAGACTGGGGACAGGCGCAGTGGCGCACACCTATAATCCCAGCGGCTCAGGAGACTGAGGCAGGAGAATCAAAGCCAGCCTCAGCACAAGAGAGGTGCCAACCAACTCAGTGAGACCTTGTCTCTACGTAAAATACAAAACAGGGCTGGGGATGTGGCTCAGCGATAATGCACCCCTGGGTTCAATCCCCAGTACCAAAAAAAAGGGGGGTACAGCTCAGTGGTAGAGCACCCCTGGGTTCCATCCCTATTATCACATGCGCACACACACACAAATGAATCTTTTTAAAAAAAATTTTAATCTACAACATTCTTATCTTTTTTTTCTTTCTTTTTTTTTTTTTTTATACAGCAGTTTTCAAGACTGATCTGGGTTCTAATTCGTTTCTGCCACTCACTCCTGGCCTTAAATAACTGTCTAACCTTTCTGAAGCAGAGTTTCCTCATCAGTAAAACAAGGATTAAAAAAAAAAAAAAAAAAAAAGGCCAACATCAAAGGCCACTGTGTTATAAATGAGAAACTTTGGCTCAGAGCCTGAACCTGCAGGTCCTAAATACACATTTGTTTCTTCCTCACCGACAGGTAGTGAGTCACACAGACCTGGGGATTTAAGTTCCGGGCTCTCAAGTACAAGGTAAGCACGACCTGGAAATGCCTTGGAGGCACCCACCAGGGGAGGCTCCCTGCCGATCCCCAGCCACCCCCAGGGATGGGAAGCCCAGGGTGAGAGCCTGTGCCCAAGGTCTCTCATCCCTCCCAGCTTCCCCTGGTTGCTGTAACAAACTACCACAAATTTACAGGCTAAAAATAATGCATATGTGGGCTGGGCACCTGGCTCAGTGGTAAAGGGCTCGCCCAGAATGCCCGTGGGTTCCACCCCCAGCACCACCAAAGGAAAAAAATAAATAAAGCAAAGCAAACATATTGTGGCTTCTATGACAGTCCCAGAGAGTGATACTCCAAAATGGGTCTCACGGGGCTAACGCCGAGGGGTCAGCAGGCTCTGCTCCTTCCAGGGAGAACTGGCTTCGTGGCCTCCCCAGAGTGTGGGGGCTGCCCACAGGCCGGCCTCCCAGCCTCCCGGCCTCCTGGCTGCTCCCTGCTCTCCAGGAAGCAACACAGCACTGCCTCATCTTCCTGACGCCCTCCTAGCTCTGTCTCTGACTCTTCAGGACCGCGAGATTGCAATGGGCTCACAGGGACAATCCAGGATGGTTCTGCATCTCAAGGTCATGAACTTCCCCTCATCTGGAAGGTCCCTCTGCCCCTACTCTAACACCTCATCAGGTGAACCAAAGCTAGGAAATGACTCCAATCCCCACTCCACACAGGCTGTGACCTCCAGAGGTTAACACTTAACACTCTTAAATCCGTGTGTTAAGAGACTTAGGCCTGCTGGGCATGGTGGTGCACACCTGTAATCCCAGCAGCTCAGGAGGCTGAGGCAGGAGGATCTCAAGCTTGAGGCTAGCCTCAGCAACTTAGCCAGGCCGTAAGCAATTCAGTGAGATCTTGTCTCTAAATAAAATATAAAAAGGGCTGGGGATGTGGCTCAATAATTATGCACCCCTAAATTCAATCCCTAGTACAAAAAACTTAAAAAGAGAGAGAGATGCAGACTTGATTCCACTAACCAGCCATTTCTGGTCTGCTACAGACCAGTGGGGGAGGAGAGAAGGGCCTCCTGAATAAGGTGGTCATTCAGGCCGTGGGTGCAGATGCCCTCGCCAGCAGGGGAGGAGGTCCAGAACCAAACCATGGGCAACTGCCACGTGTAGGCACCGACCGAGGGTGGTGGGGCAGGAGCACCCACAGTTCTGGCGGGGAAGACGCAGAGGACCAGACACAGGTCTCAACGACTCAGGGCGGACCAGGGGAGTGAAAGCACATGCCCACCAGCCCACAAGGCCTGGAAGGTTCTCTGCAGCGTTATTTACCAAGCCCCGAGCTCAAGACCTTCCCAACATCCATCAAGGCCAGTGGATAAACAAGGGTGGCACATCCTCACAATGGAACTCTAGTAAGCAGTAAAAAGTGTCTTCAGTAACATTCTATTAAGAGAAAGAAGCCAGACGAAGGAAGGTTCCATTTATATCAACCTCCAGAAAGGGCAAACGTGTGGAAAAGAAAGCAGTCAGCGGTTGCTGGAACTTACGAGAGGGATTAATGGGGACTTGGGGAAAAAGGAAATGTTCACAAAGTGGATTGCATGACTCTGTGGATTTATTTTTAAAAGAAAATCAACGAACCCTAGCCTTACAACAGGTATATTTTATGTTATGTTAAAGTACACCTCAATGAAGCTGTTTTCTAAAATCCTAGTGATAGAGTATGTATCCAGATGAGCAGCTCTTCCTTCTCAACCTACTTCATCTGCCAGACTTCCTCATCTCCCAAGTGCAAGTACATCAAACATCAACGCATCCCTGTCCAACCTCGCCACAAAACCTGGAATTATCATGGCCAGGTGAAGTGTCGGGTCGGCCAGAGCTCAAGGCAGCTCCCAGGTAGCACAGGGCTTCCACATACTTGGAGGAAATACTTGACATAGTTATTTATTTTCCTGAATTTGATCAGAAAAGAACAATGAAGTTGTGACATTTCTAAATTTCCTACCATCAAAAGCAGGCCCTCCTCTTAACAGAGAATCCTGGAGATCCCCAAAGGCAAACCACCCACCCCGCCCCACACACACACACACACACACACACACACACACACACACACAATTATTCTACCAGCCCCCGTAAATACCTAAGGCAAATTGAACATAAATGTTCCAAACTCTACGTGCACCAAGGGTCAAAGCGACCCTGCCACTGTACAATTTATTCCCACTGAACAGATGAAAGACCCAGACCCACCGGGGTGAAGCAGGCTTCCCAAGATCACCCCGCTGGTAAGCAGCAGAGCCTGAACTGGAACCCAGCTCCTTGAATCCCGAGTCCAGGCACCTGACATCCAGTCCCTGGTGTTCCACCCAGAGGGACTCCACACCGCCAGAAGCAAAGGTCGCAGTGTCATAAAATGCTTCCCAGCAGAGTGGCACAAGCGCCTTTGTTTCCCAACTCAGCCATTTCGACAGTCCTCGGTCCCCAGATGCGGAACCTTTCTCATGGGAGGAAAGAACATTGGGGCCACAGGCCTCAGCAAACAGGCAAATCTTGGGAAGTGTTAGTAACACTGTCCCCTGGGACATATGGCACCTTTTTTCTGACTTTTCACCTAAATCCCCACCTACAGCATTTTCTATCTTTTGGTTTGGGGATAGGGATTGAACCCAGGGCACCTGGCCACTGAGCCACATCCCCAGCCCTTTCTTTTTTTTCCTTTTGTTTTTGAGTCGGGCTCTTGCTTAATTGCTGGGCAGGCCTTAGACTTGCGATGCTCTTGCCTCAGGCTCCCAGGCGTGGGCCACTGCTGCCAGCCCCCCCCCCACGGCTTTATTATGAGGGACATCCAGTGAAATGAGTAGACTGGATCCACATTTATGCCCCCCTCACTGATTACTCTGTGATCATTTGAACATTTAATATCATTGCATCTTTGTCTACAAAATGAAGAAACTGGAAACTGACCTCAAAAATACGTTGTTTTGGTGGGGATGGACACAGGCCGTTCATCTCAAGTGCCCAGCAGAGGCTGACCATCCCATAGGAGTCTCTCCTTCCTTTAGCACACCCTCCCACCCCCACAGTTACATTCAGGAAGCCTTTGTTCCCAAGGTATTCCAAACACCAGGATTCCCACATTGACATTGCTACTTTCCAAAAATGCAGATTATAACTGAACTAGGGGTGTATATCTGTGGATTGCAGGCCTAGCATGCTCCAGGCCCTGGCTTTAATCCCCTAGCACTACCCACACACACACACAAAAAAATGCAAATGCATAGCACTCCAGATACATGATTTGAATCTGAATCCAGATCATTGTATAAAAAATAAATCAGTTCTTGGGCTGGGTTTGTAGAACAGTGGTAGAGCACTTGCCTAGTATGTGTGAGGCACTGGGTTCGATTCTCAGCACCACATAAAACAAATAAATCAATAAATTCCATCAATAACTAATAAAAATATTTTAAGAAGAAAATAAATCAGTTCCAAAAAAAAATCAGTTCCCAAACTGGCAAACTCTAAAATGGATATTACCCTCCATTCCAATTCCAACCAGAAATCTCACTTTTTAAAATACAAAATTATGTTCAGCACAACCTCCAGGCCTCCACATGAGCAGTGCATATTTCTATTATCAATTAAGAATAATTCCTGGGGGCTGGGGATGTGGCTCAATCGGTAGTGCGCTCGCCTGGTATGCGTGCGACCCGGGTTCGATCCTTAGCACCACATACCAACAAAGATGTTGTGTCCGCCGAGAACTAAAAAATAAATATTAAAAAAAATTCTCTCTCTCTCTCTCTCTCTCTCTCTCTCCTTTCTCTAAAAAAAAAAAAAAAAAGAATAATTCCTTGTGGGGCTGGGGTTGTAGCTCAGAGGCAGAGTGCTCGCCTAGTATGCGTGGGGCACTGGATTTGATCCTCAGCTACCATATAAAAATAGAGATGTTATGTCCATCTGTAATTTAAAAAAATTTTTTTAAATTTAAAAATTCCTTGCATTTTTCTCTTATGCACTGAATCAGAGGTTCTCAACCATGACTGCATATTAAAATAATGAGGAAGCTTTCAAAAAACATATAAGTCATCCCTCGGTAAGCATGGGGGTGGATTCCAGAACCTCCTCAGATACCAAAGTCTGAGGATGCTGAAGTCCCTTAGATAAAATGGTGTAGGATTTGCATAGAACCTAGGGCACATCCTCCACCGTGCTCTAAATCATCTCTAGGTGACTTAGATCACCTAATACAATGTACCTGCTACTCCGCATGTCATTGTTTTTTTGTACTGTGTAGTTAATAATGACAAAAAAAAGTCTGTACATGTTTGGTACAGAGGCAGTTTTTTCCACCCAAATCTTTTCAACCAGTTTATTGAATCCATAGCCACAGAGGGTCAACCGTTAGAAGGGGGTCTGGGATGGGCCTTAAGTTCCCCAGGAAATTACACAGTTAGAGCACCCACACCTGATGGGCAGGTGGAATCACTTGGCACAGATCCTGCACTCAGTAGGCGGTTCCTAATTGTTCATGACACAGCTTTAGAGTCTGCTTATCATTTTAACTCATTAAAAGATTTACTGCGGGTGGGCTATGCATGTTCCAGGCCCAGGCTTCAATCCCCACCACTACCAAAAAAAAAAAAAAAAAAAAAGTGGGGGGGGGTGTGGGCGCCAATGCATAGCACTCCAGATACACGATTTGAATCTGAGTCCACATCACCATTTAGAAAATACATCAGTTCCAAAAAAAAAATCAATTCCAAAACTGGCAATTCCAGGCCTGGAGCGCAAGTGAATGTAAAAATTAAAATATAGAACTGGGGCTGGGGATGTAGTTCAGCAGAAGAAAGTTCGCCTAGCAGGCAGGAGATCTTCGGTTTGATCCCCAGAACCACAAAATCCCAAGGGAAAAAAAAACACAGAACAGAAGCCGCTGCGGTGGCACGCGCCTGCACCCCGGGCGCAGCCCTTAACCTCCAGCTTGTTTCTTCCATCTAACCTCAGCCAGGCGTTCTCACCGGAAGACTCGGGAGGGCCAGGGGCGGGGGCCCATCCGGCCGCGGGTAACAGAACATACACACGTGTATACGATCATACATGTAATTCATACTCGTGTGTATGTATATTATATATTTCTACATTTTTAAAAATTCCACTGACACCGAGGGAAGTCACCCTAGGATGCCACCCGTCCCACCGCACTCCTGCGTCTCGGTTCCGAGCGACTGACGCTGCAAGAAGTGGCTGCCACAGAGAAGTCCCAGAGAGGGCGGGTCCTAAGGCCGCAGGCCCCGCCCCGCTGCCGTTCTCAGCTGTCAATGGGCATCACCCACACCTGCGCGGCCTGTGAAAATGCACATCTCCAGGTCCCACCCCCGGGAACTCTGATTGGCGCGTCTGGGCGAAGCCAGGGAATCTGCATTTTTATGAGCTCCCCCAGTCCTCATTCCCAGGTGCGTCTGTTCCAGGCGATGCCACAGCCCCTCAAAACCTCAACAGGTCACCTGCATCCACTGCACGGGAAAGCGGCAAGACACAAAGTAGCAACCCGTGCTCTCTCTAAGGAAGGGAAACCCATCAGGCTGGGAAGGCTTCAGAGGGTCCCCTTCCACCGCCCGGCCCGCCTCCTCCACACCTAAACTGCCCTCGCGGTCCGCCCCTGCGGGAAGGGCACGGCTTTGGCAAATCCTGTCCCTACCAGGGGACTCCTTCCCCAAAACTGGGGAGGGTTGCGGGGACAGTGTCGTCAATCGGCCAGCAGGAGCCCCTCCCACCGTGTTGCAGCTGCCAGTTCCGGCCCACCTAAGGTCGGGAGGCAGGTGGTCTCCGCGCAGCCTCGACTGACTGCGACCTGGAGGCGCTGATGGGGGACCCCGCGGCGAAGGCCGCGCCCTCCCCCCATAAGGAAGCAGATCTGCGCTCGCGAGGAATGTTCCCCGAGCCCAGCAAGCCTTCCTCCAGACCCAGTCGAGATCACAACTGCAGGGAGTGATCGCCAAACAATAAAGGAGGAAAAGGCTCGGAGGATTCTAATTCCGCACGCCTGTAAACAGCCTTGGGCGGGCCGGCTTCCCAGGGTTTCCAGAGGAAGGTGGGCGAGGGAGCGAGGCAGCCAGGCGCTCGGGCCCAAAGGGACGGGCTCAGGCTGGGATGGCTTCAGAGGGTCCCTTTCCACCGCCCGGGCCGGCCCGGCCGCAGCTCATGGCGCCCGGCGCGGCGCGCAGCCAACCTGTCAGGCCCGGCCGGCCGGAGCGCCGGCACCCAGGCTCCCAGGCGCGCACGGACAAAGGAGGGGCGGCCCGCCGGGCCCACTCACCCGGCGCGGGGCCTGCTGTCCATCCGCTTCTTCTGGCGCACCGGCTGCAGCGGGATGTTGTCCGTCATGTCGGCGGCGCCGCCCGCCTTGGCCGCCGCGCCCCCCGCGCCGCCTGGGCCGCCGCCCGGTCCGGCCTCCGCGCCGCCGCCCGCCGTCGCCGCGCCGCCCCGGGGGAGGAGGCGGCGGCAGCGGGCGGGCCGGGCCCGCAGCGAAGGGGCGAGGTCGCGAGCGCCGGGCCACGCGCGGAGCCGCCCGCGCGGCCCGACCGACGGACACGGGCGCACCATGAGCCCGAGCTCCGCGCTGCGCCCGCTTGCTCCGCGCCGCGACTGCCACGGGGGGCGGCCTGGCAGTGTCCGCGCCGCCGCGGCAGCCGCAGTGTCCCCGCCCCCGGCCCGCGCAGCGCGCCCCCCACGCGCGCCCACCCGGCCACGCGCCCCCCGCCCACGCCCCGCCGTACGCGCGCGCGCCTTGCCGCCGCCGCAACCCCAGCATCCACCCACCGGCCAGCCTTGCTCAAGGCCCACCCCTCTCCAGAGTTCACAGTCACACGCGCACCTTTCCACACTCACCCCATCACAGGCACAGTCATGTTCACACATGCACACATCCTGCCACGCTCAACCCCCAGCAACACCCCATATCCTCAATTACGCGCACTGTACACGCAGGCACAACCCACCACATCTCACCCCCTTTTGGTCACCCTAGTCCGTACACCTTACATCTCACACATGTGTGCCCCCCAAGAATCATAGTCACATGGGGACATACACCTTGGCACACTCAGCTTTTCAGACTCCCTCACCCTTTATTCACCCTGTCTGGATCCACACCCTCACTCTCCACCTATACTCCTGGAATTCACAACCGCACACACTGCCTCATTCATCCGAACACTCTCACACTACCTGGCACACTCTATTCCCACATTCACTCCACCAGCCACCTCTTCGGAATTACACATGTGCCCCACACTCAGTCCTCGGACATGGAGTAGGCTCTACCATGTGTCCTGTGATTCACAGTCACACCTGACCCCTTCCACATCCACATTTGCACAATATTTCCAAAGGGCTGATAAAGTTTTTTTTTTTTTTAATTTTAATGTTTATTTTTTTTAGTATTTGGTGGACACAACATCTTTGTTGGTATGTGGTGCTGAGGATCGAACCCTGGCCGCACGCATGCCAGGCCAGCGTGCTACCGCTTGACCCACATCCCCAAGCCCCAGCCACATCCCCAAGCCCCCTGATAAAGTTTTGTGAACACAAGAAAAAAAGTTTGGGAAAGAGGAAGGAGGTTAAAAGTCAATATGTAAAAAGCCTCAAAATGTAATAATAATAAATCAATCTAAAACTAAAGCAAACTTTATTTATTTATTTATTTTGAGTACCAGGGATTGAACTCAGGGGCACTTAACCACTGAGCCACATCCCCAGCCCTATTTTGTATTTTATTTAGAGACAGGGTCTCACTGAGTTGCTTAGCACCTCCCCATTGCTGAGGCTGGCTTTGAACTTAGGATCTTCCTGCTTCAGCCTCCTCAACCACTGGGATTACAGAGCATGCAGTGACCAAGCCCAGCTTAAAGCAAATAGTTACACGTAATTATATTTCATGTTGGATGTGGACAGCTTTTAGTATGTTTGCCTCCGTATAGGGTGGAACCACCAAATACCCCATTGTCTGGGGCACTGTGTGAAAAAAAAAAAAATGTGGAGCTATTAGAATCCCAACTAAGTTTGGGATGTGTGACTTATGTCCTAAAGAAGTTGCTTAAGAAAGGAAGCATGTCAGGGCTGGGGATGGCCCTGGGTTCAATCCTCCAAGGCTGCCATTAAAAAAAGAAAAGAAAAAAAAGGAAAGGAAGGAAATGGTCGTTAGAAGCTCCTGCCTGTAACTTTGAGGAGGAAATAGCATTCTTTGGCTAATAGGCCTGTGCTTCCTGTTCTCTCTCTCTCCTACATCCAGAAGGATGCTCCACATGTAGAACACATAGCCACCCCCTAAATCTCCCTGGGCCAGCCCCTCCAAGCCCCACCCTCAGATCAGCTGCAACCAGTTGATATATGCAGCAAACGTGAGCTATTGTTTTTATCAAGCACCTAAAACCTGCACAGAGTTCCATGTTCCCCCAACTGTAATCCAAGTGGGAATGATCCAACCTACTTCACAAGTGAGGACACAGGAGCTCAGTGGCTGCACAAAGCCACGGGTTAGCCAGCAGCCAGGCTGGGCTTAAAGCCGGGTCTTTATGCTCCGGAAAGCAGGACCCACACTTTTCATGACACTTCCCGCCACTAACCCTGATTCCAAATACATTCCGTCTCCCTCTGGTCCTTAAGGGGGAATCTGTGTCCACTTCCCCAACTGCCTTATTTTCTAAAATACCAGGCATGGCCCCCTCATCGAGGGTCCTAATGTCACTTCCACCTCCTCCCAGCTTCGGAGCTTGAGGCAAGTTAGGAGATCTGCAGGGCCTCGGCTTCCTGATCTTAAATTGGGGATAGTGATGGTAACAGCCTCCTAGGATCCTTAGAAGGAGTGCACGAGTGGATCATGCGTGTTAAGAGGGTGCCTGGCACAAAGGAAGCTCTGTGAGGCTCCTCACGACAGAGTGTCGGAAGGATTCAGGGCCACGAGAGCATGGGAAAAGTCACCTGTTACGACTGCTACTACTATGGCTGTGAACATTGTTTACTCCCAATCCAAGAATAAATGCCACAGTATTATCAATGGTTATCAGTGGATAAAATAGTTCAGATAGATTTGTTTGTTTGTTTGTTTGTACCTCACTAAGTTGCCTAGGGTGGCCTCAAACTTATGGTCCCTCCGACACAGGCTCTCGATCTCTGAAATTAGTGGGGCAAGTTGGCACATGCCTGAAATACCAGCAACTCAAGCAACTGAAGCAGGAGAACAACAAGTTTGAGGCCAGCCTGGGCAACTTAGTGAGTCCTTAAGCAACTTAGAGAGCAGCTGTCTCAAAATAGAATATAAAATCTATAAAAGGGTGGGGAAGGGGCTGGGGATATAGTTCACTTGGTAGAGTGCTTTCCTCGAATGCACTGGCCCTGGGTTGAATTCCCAACACCACAAAAAAATAAAAAAATAAAAGATATAGCTCAGTTGGTAGAGTGTTTGCCCCACATGCACAAGGCCCTGGGTACCATCCCCAGCATCAAACACACATACACACACACCAAAAAAAAAAAAAAAGGGCTGGGGATGTAACTCAGTGTTAAGCATCCATGCATTCAATCCCCAGTACCCCCCCTCCAAAAAAAAAGTTCACAGTCACTGGGATTACCAACATGTGCTACTGGGATGGGCCAGATGGATTCTGAAACAAAATTAATAGTCTTTTGTTTTGTTTTGTATTTTGGTCACAGTAGTCTTCAATTTACAGAAAACTAGAGCAGACAGTAAAGAGACCGCCACATGTTCCATAATCAACCCCAGGCTTGACTCACAGTTTCTCTCTTTAACATTTTGCATTAGTATGTATGCACATCCAGATGAAACTTTTTTCTTTTCATTTTGTCAATATACTTTTTCTCTAGTCAACATATGTTACTACTTTCACAATAATGTTTTCTTGGAATAAATTTTTTTTCTTTTTTTAATGTTTATTTTTTAGTTGTAGTTGGACACAAAACCTTTGTTTTATTTATTTATTCTATGTGGTGCTGAGAATCAAACCCAGGGCCTCTCATGTGCTAGGCGAGCGCTGAGCCACTGAGCCACAACCCCAGCCCGAAATAAAATTTCTACATAGAAACTTTCTTTTTTTTTTCTAAGTATTTTTTTTTTTTGTAGTTGTAGATGGACAGAATGCCTTTATTTTATTTGTTATGCGGTGCTGAGGCTTGAACCTGGTGCCTCACATGTGCTAGGCAAGCACTCTGCCACTGAGCCACCACCCCAGCCCTAGAAACTTTCTTTACCTTTTTTTGTTAAATAGAAAAATCTTAAAGACCAAAAAAGTCCCTATGAAGCCCCTCCAAAGGTAGTAACACCTGCATATAAAACCAGGGGGAACTCATGGGTGGTTTTTTACTGCTTTTGCTTCTCCAAATATTCTTTTTAATAGGAGAGGAGACATTTTTTAAGTACTGCCTTCCAGCAAGGCTGCCTCAGGACTCTTTTTTTTTTTGGGGGGGGGGGACAGGTATTGAGCATTGAATTCAGGAGCACTCAAGCGCTAAGCCCACATCCCCAGCCCTATTTTATATTTTTCTTAGAGATGGGGTTTGAATTGCTTAGTGCCTCAATGTTGCTGAAGCTGTCTTTGAACTCGAAATCCTCCTGCCTCAGCTTCACAAGCTGCTGGGATTACAGGCTTATGTCACTGCGGAAGTAAGACTTTTAAAGGCTTTTGTTTCACTTTATCTCATTGTGAGAAAGATCCAGATGGTTCCATGAGGCAGGAAAAAGGCCAGGAGTTCCTCCAGGGCACTTCCTGGAGGTATTTAATGTGGTACATTATGTGATCTAATGACACAGTTTAATATGGTTCATGGTAATAACAGTAGGAGCTTAAGAGCAGACCTTGGGGAAGGATTGAGCATGTGGCAGGCACTGTACCAAGTGCTTCTTAGATGTTCTCATTTTTGTCCTGAATCCCTCCAACCCTAGGAGAGGGGCAGGGTCTGTGCAGCGACAGAACAGGCAGGTTAGACAGGGGTGTGCCTCCAGGGACACAGTGTCTCTTCCTGGCCCCATGGTCCCACCTCATGGTTCAGTCTTCTTAGGAACAGCTCCCCTTTGCGGGGTGCATAACATCTTTCTCCAACCAACAGGCCCTGGGTGCAAGAAGTCTAACTCCTAGACTCCTGGAAAGGTCTCTGAAAGACAAGCCAGTCTAGCCAGGCAGGTGGTGCACATTTATCCCAGTTTCTCGGGAGACTGAAGCAGGATATTCGCAAGTTTTGAGACAAGACTGGGCAATTTAGCTAGAATTGTTTCAAAATTTAAAAAGAAAAAAAGAAAGAAAGAAAAAAAAAGGACTGGGAATTTTGCTTTCCAGAAACCAAAGAAACTGGTCCATAGACTTCACACAACATACCCCATGATGTCAGGTATGGGCCAGAATATCCCTGAGACTCTCCGTTCTGGCCTTATAAAGCCTCAGTTCACAGACCTCCATGCTGGCTGGTAGCTGCTTGGATCTGCCTTAAGGAGGCGGTGCTTGGTGGTGAGCTGGCAAGGAGTCAAGGCTGGGGACAGAGGACATGAGGTCCTCCTGGAGCCTAGAATCTTCCGCCTGAATGAATTATCTCTGAATGGACACTCTAGGTATTCCCCAGAGTGGCTTCTCTGCCTTGGCAGCATTGACATTGGGCTGAGTGTCTCTGTTAGAGAACCATCCTGCATGGAAAGGTGTGACTCGATGCGAGTGGCAGCCCTGTGCCAGTGTGATGACCACAAATGTGTTCAAACGTTGTAAAACGTCAGGTGGGGGCAAAATTGTCCCTGGCTTGAGAATCATGGAGCCATAGGTGATGTTAAAGAATTTTTAAACCTTTGTCTCTGAACACTTGGTAATCCTGTCCACCACCTCACTAAGAACACCTTAGGTTAACAGCTTTCTACAATCAACATATAGAGCCAGGAAACTGTGTGTGTGTGTGTGTGTGGTGCTGGGGATGGAACCCTGGGCCTTTTGCATGCTGAGTCAGCACCAGGAGAAAACCAACAGAAGAGGCCATCACTCAGGTCTTAGAATGTTCCAGTTAATAAGAAACAAACCCTGCTTCTTGGAGGAGCTGTAAACGACCTTGAAAGGTGACAAGGAGCTGATGACAAGGACTCCTCAAGGTTAGCAGTGCCCTTCACCACCTCTGAGCTATTTTGCAACTATGTAAGTTGCAGAAAATTGATAGTAATGCAAATGATTGTTTATAGAAATGCAAATGAATTCCCCCCTAATATAGCTCATTATCTGCCCTGTGGCTACAGTCCATGTTTTGCCCAGTTTTAAATTCAAATCAATATTCCTAGTTGCCTGAACTTGAATGCTTTACCACTGAGCTACACCCCTCATGCTGCTGCTTTTGTTTCTGTAGTGGTTACTGGGGATTGAACCCAGGGTTGTTGAACCACCCAACCACATTCCATCTCCCTCCCTTTTCTTTTTTTTAGCAGGTCTTGCTAAACATCTTAGGACCTCCCTATACTTGCAATTCTCCTGCCTCAGCCTCCCTCCCATCATGCCTGGCCCCTGAGACTTTTTTTGCTTTATTTATTTACTCTGGTACCAGGGATTGAACTCCGGGACACTCAACACTGAGCCACATCACTAGCCCCTATTTTGACTTTTATTTAGAGACAAGGTCTCACTGAGTTGATTAGTGTCTCACTGTTGCTGAAGCTGCTCATGATCCTCCCCTATCAGCCTCCCATGACACTGGGATTACAGGCATGCGCCACTCTGCTTGGCCATTCAATTTTGTATTTTTAAAGTCAACCATCAGGACACGGTGAGATATGCCAGGAAATGGATGTTCATAAGCTTGGACCACATTTAAGGTAAAGGTGGTGTCCACTGCCAGCAGCCTTCTAACCAGAGATATCCATTTGATCCAGAGCTGGTGCAAATTCTAAACAGTTCTTACACAGTCTCACTCTAACTCCATGCACCCAGTGTTAGATCTGCTTCGAATGCAAGGTAACCTGAGATCCCAGGAAGCAAGCTATTCTGCCCAGAGCATCCAGCCACGGAGTCACATAGGGATTTCAGATATTTTAAAAGAATTAGCCAGAAATGGGTTGGATTTTGGGAGGATATCTAAAATCACGACTGGGAATTGTCCACCACTGTGAGAACCTTCCCTTGCACTAAATCCTCCCTCCTGTGTGACTCTCAGCACAATCTCTTTCTTTCTTTGTACTGGGATTGAACCTAGGGGCGCTTTACCACTGAGCCACATCACCCACCCTTTTAATTTATTGAGATAAGAGTCTCACTAAGTTGCTGAGCTGAACTGCTGGAACTGGGGTTGTGGATCAGTGGTAGAGCGCTCGCCTAGCATGTGCAAGGCCCTGGGTTCGTTCCTCAGCACCACATAAAAATAAATAAATAAAAATAAAGGCATTGCGTCCACCTATAACTAAAAAAATAAGTAAATAATTTGCTGAGGCTGGCCTTGAACTCCTGTGCCATCCTCCAGAAGTGCTGGGATTATAGGTGTGCACCACCACACCTGGTTCCATTCCCCAAAAGAAGAAAAAAATGAAGAAGTGGCAGGTAGAAAGGTCTCATGTATGCCCGGGAAGCAGGTCCAGTGTGGATGTAACCAGATGTGTATCTTTAGGAAACAGAAGGTCACAAGACAACTGAAAATGATGGTCAAGCTCTCAGGTTTGGAACTGAAGCTATCAGAAAACAATACACACCTGGTAAGTGGAAAAAAAAAACATTCAAAGTTTATTTTGCAACAGACAAACAGCATCAGCAGGTCCTACAGGGGTTTCTCCATTGGTCACACATTCACTAGGCACTGTGAGCTCAGCAGTGAGAGCCACTGGGGTGTTCTCCGTAACAACACCGCGTCACAGTGTAAACAGGCGCTATGACTGTGTTCACTTACAATTCCAGAAGGAAAGGCACAACTTGGCAAAAACATATATTTTTTTTCTTTTTCTTTTTTTGGATCCTAAAGCCAGGTGCAATAACTAAGACAAAACTTTGGGTAACAGTCTTGATCCACGTTTCAACAAGGGCCACCCAAACAGAGGGAATCACTCCTCGGCCCCAATGTCGGGTCCTTCTTTCTCCTTCCTCATTCAACCACTAGAGCAGCCTCGGCATCTGCTCTACATTATCACATGCACGAAAAGGGGATTTAAAAAAGGAATCACAAAGACATTGTGAATGTCTGGCTGTTCCCACCAGTACGTCAACTCTTAGGTTTAAGACAGGGCCTGGGAATACTTCAGCGGTCCTAAAATAGGAAAATAAAGACTATGGCTACTAACATATAAAAAAATAAATGAGGTAGATAAATTAAAGCTTTCACACCCAGGACTCGCCTGTTTCAACTTCGTAGCCTTCATGCAACTCAAGGAAAAATAAAAATCTTCATTATTACTTGACGTCAGTTGCACTACGGAAATTGAAAAAAAAAAAAAAAAAAAGAGGAAGAAGAAGAAGAAAATGTGAATCTGTGATAGAAGTCCGCCCTTCCATGAGCTTCTTCTTGAGAATGAGAATGTAGTTCTTCAATAGAGTAGGCACTGGCGAACTACATCACGTCACCTGAGAACCCCCACTCTTCTGGTATCTGGGAAGACAAGGCATCTGGACATGTGGGGAGTAGCTGGCACTCTTGGGGCTTCAAATGAACTGTCTTTAAATAAGCAGCAACACACACATTGGCTCCCTAAGGACTAAAATAAGTCCATGAAAGGGCATCCTACTAAGATTCTAAGGTTGAAGGAATTTTGTTCATTCTACAACCTTAGGGTTTTTTGTTTTGTTTTTTGTTTTTGTTGGTTTTTTTTTTAAAGTACATTCAAAAATTAAAAAAAAAAAAAAGATGGGCACAGGATTGAAGGTCATGTAAAACAGGCCCCTAAGTAGAGGGCAGAAGGTGTCCATCCACTTACTTATGCACATTTGGTTGCCCTGGAGGTAGAGTGTACCCCCCACCCACCCAATTAGGCTAAGTAGCTGTCTTTTCCACCAGGGTGCAGTAAATTCCAACTGTTTCACCCTGAAAGAGGCAACAGTCTTTGGAAAGTCACTCTCGGTTGTACAAAGCTTCTATGTATACATACAGTTTGTTGCAAGTAACAAAGCTACTTTGCAAGACCCGCTTCTTTCCAAAAGAAAAAATAAAATAAAAATAAAAAGGTTCTAGTCTGTTTTGGTATGCCTATTTTTGTTTTTCAATTTTTCCTTTTTTTGCAAAGCAGCATAGCAACAATCGTGATTGTAGGACTGCCCAAGGTTGAGGTCACAACCGTAAACATCATTTGCATATCAGTAAGAATAAAGAAAAGAGGAGATGGGTTCTTGAAGAAAACCAAAAACCAGTCCAGCTCCCATCCATTCCACGGGATCTGCACTTCTCCTGGTCGGCAGGTGCTCCTGGGCTCAGCTGACTGCGATCTTGTTTTCCTCCAGGAAATGAGGGAACTGGTGTTTGGCAACGCTGTCGGCAACACCCGGCTTCTCCACCTCGGCACTGCCCCCGGACTGGGAGTCCATCTTGGAGACTGTGGCGCTGCTGGCCACAGAGCTGGCCCCCAGGGAGACGGGCAGGGTGGGAACGCCGCCACTCTGGATCACGGAGATCTCGTTGTTCTTCACGGCCAGGCCGCCGTTGAGCACGCTGGTGTACTGGTTCCACACGACAGGGACAGGGTCCACACGTACCGAGGGTGCCAGGATCTCTTTGGGAAATATTTCGGAGACTCTCTTTCCATCCGTACCCAACAGGGCCATGGTGTTCTCGATGGCCAGCTTCCTCCCGCGGCGAGCTGAGTTATTGTTTGCCCCATGTGTCATGTAGTGGACCTGCGGACAGGACAGAGTTTCTTAGCAAATATTCTACTGCTCCCCAGCAAGACCAAACCAGCCTGCATGTGGCTTTGGTTCTACCCAACGAGCGTCTCTCAGTATGGTTTTTTAATTTAGGAAGTAGATTATATAAAATAAAAATTCAAATACCGGGTAAGGGGGAAGCAGAGATCTGGCAGTATCTGACCAGCACTCCTGCCTAGAGAGACCAAGGCAATGCCTAGACTCTTGTCTCTGTGTGTGTACTTATGCGAACACCTGCTACATGCCAAGCACTGTTCCAAATGTCAAGGTCAATATTTGTCCTATTCCCTTGTAATCCCAGTGGCTTGGGAGTTGGGAGGCTGAGGCAAAAGGATCACAAGTTCAAGGCCAGCCTCAGCAATTCAGCAAGCCCCTCAGCAACATACGGAGACCCTGTCTCAAAATAAAAAGTGCTAAAGATGTGGCTCAGTGGTTAAGTGCCCCTAGATTCAATTCCTGGTAGCATTAAAAAACAATAACAACAACAACAACAACAAAAACCAAGGCCTTGGGTTCTATCCCCAGCACTGGGAAAAAACAAAACTGAAATCTGGTTAGGAAAGCCACAGAAGGCCAGGTTGAGAAGGAGATGCTATTCAGTGTAGGTCTTCCTAAGGAAAGACCCTACTACCTGTCCCCTGGCTTTTCTTCAACCTGGATGCTTTCCATAATTATTTCTCCTGCCTGCCCTTCAAGTTTTCAAATATTTTTTTAGCCTCTTTAAAAGTTTAAAAAGCCTTGCGGGAGATATCAGGTTTCTCAGGCACTCAGTGCATCTTTACTGACACCCTGGAGACCAGTGGCCACCCCACGGTGCGGAACAGAAGAGGCTGCTTGTGCATCACTAGCGCTGCTCACTGCTGTTGCTAGCAGTGACTGAGAAGGCTCTAGTTAAGAGCACTTGGTCTTGCTCCAGGACAACTCTGGAGTTCATCATTACCACCATCCAGGGCAGCCAGGGGCTTATGCACTGATGAATCCTTATAGTTCTATGTATCACAAGAGGCTGCCACTACATATTCCTACCACAAAGCTTTTACCAACTAGATTTACATAATTAAAATAGAGAATGCCTTTTAGGTCCATTTTAAGATGAAGTTTTGACTTTTATTTTAACCGCAAGGAAATGAACCCATCTACTTGTGAGGTGGGAAAGAAAGATCCAGAGGGATGCACACTGCTCAGGGCTATACAGAAAACCAGAGGTGGGGCCAGGTGGAAAACCCCAGAGCCCTCTTCCATCTGCAGGACACTTTCACCCTTCACAGGGGCAGCTCCTCCTAACAGCAGTAATAGCCCAGACCACTCTCTGGAAGGACCCGGCTGCACGGCTATTAACCTGGAGGCCACTGTTTGTTTTAAACTCCAGTGCTTCCGGACATGCATCTATATAGTACTCATATTTAATCATGGTATTTATCTCAACTTAGCAGGCCAGGAAACAGAAATTCAGTGGTTGTCAAGCCTGGAAGGTTAAACCAATGCATAAAATGATCAATATTAGCTCACAACTAATAACAAAGATCTTCTGTTTCCAGACTTAGTCTTTGGATCTACTTAGTGTATTTTTTTCTTTGGCTGCACTGGGGATCAAACCCAGAGCCTCATGCATGCTCAATGTCCCATCAAGTGCTGTACCACTGAGCCAAAGCCCAGCCTTTAACTATTAAAAGAAAATTAGAGCCAGGCACAGTGGCATATACCTATAATCCCAGAGGCTCGGGAGACTAAGAAAGGAGAATCACGATTTCAAAGCCTTAGCAAAAGTAAGGGGCTAAGCAACTCAGTAAGACCTGTCTCTAATAATAAAATACAAAATAGGGATGGGGATGTGGCGCGGGGGTCAAGTACCCCTGAGTTCAACCCCTGGTACCAAAATAAAAAAAAGAAGGATATTTCAAGAGCCATCACTTATGAGATGTGATTATATATCCCCTTGCCTTTTTTTTTTTTTTTTTTTTTTGCAGTACTGGGGATGGAACCCAGGGCCTCACACATGCTAAGCCAAGTGCTCTACCACTGAGCTACACCCCCAGCACCTCCCTTGTCTTAAATGGAATTTATTGGGGCTGGGGATGTAGCTCAGTGGTAGAGCATTTGTCTAGCATGTGTAAGGCCCTGGATTCCATCCCCAGTACCACACACACACACACACACACACACACACACACGCAAAATTCCTAAAGTGGAATTTATCACGAAACACACTGATAAATCACCCTGCCAAAAAGCGCAGCGAAACCCACCTTCAGGTTGCCTTTGGTGGTGAAAGCTCGCCCACATATGTTGCACACGAAAGGCTTCTCTCCAGTGTGCGTGCGTTCGTGAATCTGAAGGGCACTGGCGGATGAGAAGTTCTTCCCACACCGCGTGCAGCCATGTTGCTTGGCCTGTCGGCGTGGCTGGGCCGCTAACAAAGGTGTCATGCCTGGGGACATGGTGGAGGGTCCTACAAATGTGCCGGGAACTTCAACTTTGACATAGGTGGGCTGTGCTCGAATAAACGTTGATGGGAGACTGCTACGACCTAGTATGTGAGGGGAAGAAAATCCAAACCTTTATCATCCAACACCCACTCATCCTTAGAAACAAGACAGCTTTGAAAACAACTGCCCACTAAACCATCCTGTAAGATGGCTTACAGGAAATGACACCTCACCAGCAGCATGCCTTTGGATTATTCATCTGCACAAAGAATAGAGACTGGAAAATGGACCGTTTCAATTTTGCATCAAAGAATGGGCAACATGGGAATACATGTAACTCAAGTTCAAGTTTCTGCATCAAGAGTTACCTTTAAAACCTGCCCAGAACCTATCTGATTCTATGATGCACCTGTTACCCTATCTTACTATTAATGACATCAATACGTGCCCCAACATGATTTGTACACTTAAAAGATATTACCCCCCCACTCATAAATGACTTGTGAACATTCCATTAGGGAACAAGACCTCAGAATCAAGAAACTATAGTTCATTTCAGTGGCCAAAAAGCAGTTTTGCCCACTGCTACTGGGATTTGCTTAAGATCACCCCTAGATCCCCATGGGGTCAAAAACAAAAATAAAAACCAACAGTAATGATGCTTGTCCACACCCAATTTGCATTAACCACTATTAAGTAAAAAGCCTGTTCACGGCTAGGACAGAGGTGGTTATTATGTCCCTCTACCCAGAAGTACAGGAAAGCTAATTGCCCTACAGAGGAGCTGCTTCAGATCACACTCCGTTTGCAAAGTTCAACCCAGGTTCCTTTTTGATGACCTTGAGCCCACCAGGGACATAAGTGAAATCCAAAGCTCTATCACCTTCCATCTCGGGGCGGCTGTTCTCGGAGCTCTCAGCTTTGGCCCCAGCATCGGGAGACCTGGACTTGATGCTTTCTGCTGGGCTATTGGCCGGGGACACGGCCTGGAAGGACAGGGTTTCCATGGCATCTGGGCTTCGGCTCTGATACTCCTGGTCGCCCAGGAGCGAGGACGAGTCGTTGGTCAGGCCGTCGCTCTCCACTGAGCCATTGTCTCGGCTGCTCTGGTGCTGCAGGCCCCCAGGGGCAGGACCCACCTTCACCGGGGCATCTAGGGAAGCCATCGCAGGGAACCCCAGGGTGGGTGATGCCAAGTGGGTGCTGGGAAGAGGTGCAGGGACCTTGGAGGAGCCAGCGGGGGCATCCTGGGACATTACTTCATCTACATCAATGCTCTCGACCTCCTCGGGGCAGGAGGCACCTGTGCCACCACTCTCCCCGACCATCATGGGCTCGGAACCTGTAAAGTCACAGGGGCTGTCCGGCAGAGGCGTGTTGGGAATCTGGCCACCCATGTGCATCCGGATGTGCTGCTGCAACATGACCGCGTTGGTAAACTTCTTCTGGCAGATGGGGCACGAATGCTGGGTCTTTACAGATGTGTTGGCTCGGTGAACCCCAAGATGCGTCTTCAAGTTGCCTTTGGTAGAAAAAGCCCGGCCACAGACCTTGCACTGGAAAGGCCTCTCCCCGGTGTGGGTGCGGTAATGCATCTTGAGAGAGCTCTGGCAGCTTAGGACTCGGTGGCAGATGAGACATTCGTTGGGGTCGGTGGGGGCCTTGTCGATGTTTTCCACCAGCTGCTGTAACTTCAGGGTCTCTGACCCTGGCTCGGGGGTCCCACTCCCCTGGAAGCCACCAACCCTTGGGGAATTATGGTTGGGTCCCACCCCAGATAGTGGGGGTCCACCCTCACTTTCCGGAGAAGGCCCAGGCTGCAGGTCGCCGGGCAGCGGGCCACCCAAGAGGTCCTTGGGGTTAGTCCCCGGAGAGAGATTTTGAGGTAGCCCTACGCAAGGGGTCCCTGTTACAAGGACAGGTTTGCTGTCTAAAGAGAGACTCGATTCATCTACAGGGACGGGGACAGAGAGTGCATAGGGGATGCCATTGCCTGCTGCCATTTTGTCCTGGAACTCGGCAAACAGCTGGGGGTTCGCCTTCACCTGGGGGTGTCGGTGAAAGTGTACCTTGAGGTTGCCCTTGGTGGTGAAGCGGTGACCACAGACAGAGCACACGAAGGGTCTCTCTCCAGTATGGGAGCGGAGGTGGATCTGCAAGGAGCTATCAGTCCCAAAAACCTTGCTACAGTACTTACACTTGTGCTTGAAGAGGGCCGCCTCGTCTTTGGGTTTGACATCCACAGCGGAGATGTTCGGTGGCTTCCCTTTCCCTTTCTTGGATGGGTCTAGCGCCATGGCGGAGAAAGGGCTCTGGAAGAGCACAGAACCTGGGGCCTGAGGTAGCAAAGCGCTCGGGAGCCGAGACACCACATTCGGGAGGACCCGTGACCCGTCGGGCTTCAGGGCAAAGGGGCTCAGCCCTGGGGACAGCGAGCCGGCGGTGGAAGGGATGTTGGCATGAGGTAGCTTGGCTTGTTTCAAGGCATCCAGAGACAGGCCCTGGCCTCCGGCCTTCTGGCTGAGCAGAGCCACGGTGGCAGACACCTGCTGGGACACGTGGCTGCCCAGGGTCTTCAGGGCCTCGGTCCCGCCCGAGTGCAGGGCGTGCGCCGCCCACATGTTCACCTGCACGCGGATCTGCTCGGTGAGCTGCAGCTGCTGGAGCTGCTGCTGCTGCAGGCACAGGATCTGCTCCAGGACCCACGGGATGCCGTGGGCGCTGGGCACCGGGGCAGGCGGGGCGTCGGCGCTGCGCTGGTTCACCGCCACCTTGGTGCCCCGGAGTGCCTGCAGAGTCACGTTAGTGTTGGCCACTTTGCCTTTGGGTAAATAGCTTATGTCCTGGGGCGAGGGCGGCAGGGCGGCCTCTGCCTTCAAGTACAGGACGGGCTCCGGCTTCTCCTTGGCGCTGCCGCTGCTCCCCTGGTGACCATCCTTACTGCCGGGGCTGAGCGGCGGGTGGTTCAGCACCGCTCTGGAGAAGTCCTCTGAAGGCACTGGTCCCTCGCTGTCGTTCATGATGAGGACAGGTGAAATCTTAGTGCAATTTTTCTTATGTTCCAAGAACTCCGAGAGGCTGAAGAACTCGGCACAGCATTTCTCACAGATGTGAGTGTCCTCTTGGCGGAGCCGCTTCGCAGTGGCTTTGTCCCCACCTGCTTCATCGCCACTGCCCGTGTGGTTCATTGAAGCACCTGTGACAAGAGAGGAAAAAAGCTAAGAACTCAACCCAAGGAAAGGACAGGTGACACCTAGGAAAGAACCACGACTTGCAATGACAGGCACTCCTCAGGTGTTCCCACGGGAGAAAGCTGGACTTGGAGATAGATGCACCCACAAGGTCGGAATGAACAAAGCTGTGGGCTGAATTATGCTCCCTCAAAAGATATGGCCAGCGCCAGCTCCGTGGTAGAGTGTGCGCCTGGCCCATGTGAGGCCTTGGGTTCCAAACTCAGCACCAGGGGGGACAAAAAAAAAAGATGGTCCTACTTCCCCATGTGGCACACCCCGCCCCGACTCGAACCTGTGCATGTGACCTGATCAGATAAGGTCTTTGCAAATGTAACTAGACTGGGCCTAGGGTTTATCCAAGGCTGGTATTGTTATTTGAGAAAGGGAGATCTGAGATGTACCAGATGTCTCCCTCAGAGCCTCTAGAAGGAACCAAACCTGCTATCATCTACATTTGGACCGGCCTGGACTCCATACCTGTGAGAGAATAAATTTCAGTTCATTTAAGTCATCCAGTCTAAGGCAGTTGGTTAATGGCAACCCTAGGAAAGGAATATAACTTATCAAAACAATCCCATCCCAACCCCTGCACCTCTCTCAGAGTCAGCTTGCAGAGGCAAACAGATGGGTTATGCCGTCTGAGAGAAGGACATTGAACCTGCTCAGATCATGGCTGCTGTCCTCCTTCTTCAGCCCACAGTAATGAAAGGCAGTCACGACGCATTCAACCAAGGCACCCAGCGCCCGCTTTCCAGGGGCACAAGAGCTTAAAGGTGCCAACAATTCAGATGGTAACACTAAATTCCTGTGAAATACAGAGCACAGCAACTTGGGTGAATTGAGATAGGAAGGACAAGAAGAATGTTCCCAGAACAGCTTCACCTGTGGGGAACACACGGAAAAAGACTGCAATGCCCAAGCAAGACACGAACGTAAAAGACTTCATTGACTTTTTCAGATTACGACAAACCCGTTGCAGTGTCTTAACATTTAGGACTTTAAAAGGAAAAAGAAGCCATTATAGAAAGTAAGAAGTATGGAAGTAGGGGAAAGAAATGGTGGACCCCCCACCACACACACAGACTAACAACTTCTGCTATAATTCTATTTTTCTGAAATGAAATACACGATCCCTGATCCAGGATCCTTCAGCTGTTTTTTTCAACTTATGACAGTGTGACAGTAACACAGGCTTAGTACTTGGAATTCTGCATTTTGACCTTTGCTTGGGAATCCTCTTGCGATGCTGGAAATCCACAGAATCACCAGCAGCAAGTGAGATCTTCAGCACCATAGCGTGGTTAGGCAGGGGCCTCGGTCAGTTAGGCATATTAACTGCATTCTCTGCTCACGATAACTTCAACTTACTCTGGGTTTATCGGGATGTAATCCCACTATAAGTCAAGGAACATCTGTGTACAAAAGCTAAGTCCTATTTTGAGTCTTATCTTCTTAAAAATGACTGACCCATAGATTTTTTTGGGCAAGTGGATCCTATCCAGATTAGGGTTAGTATTAGCGTACACATTCTGATTCCCTTTTGAGGACTGTGCTGTACCCAGAGGCTGGGGTCCTAGGAATCTGAAGCCTGGTGGGGAGTCTCTGTCCAGCCCCCTGCCACCCTATCAGGTAGGCTAGGCCCTCCCTTAAGAAGGCACTGGAGCTTGGAGTCTCAGACCTAGCACCTCTGGGCTTGTGAACCTGAGCCATACACACATTTGCACAAGCACAAAGATCCATGTTATCAAGTGTGCACATGTTTGTTTGTTTGTTTGTTTGTTTTTAAAGGCAAAACTGTTTACAGCGGTGACAAAGATAATCCTGGTTCACCCACAGCGCAAAAAAAGAGTGTAAGTTCTGCATGCTGCACAAGTCAGGTGATGTAAGCCCCAGAAGCAGGAAGTAGCAGGACTTCTTTTGTTTAAAATGAAGCCTATGTGTGACTTCTCCATGTAGATGGAGCCAAGGCAAGGATGCACACCACTTTCAAATAAATAAACAATTGCTTTTTATGTGAGTAAACCATGGATTTTGACTGAAAAGCTTCCAATAGTTTGGAGGAAGGATGGATCCTGAAGAACAACCTTAATAAACTGACTTCATTTTTACCAATTTCAGACTGAATAAAAAGAAGACTTCCAAAGTCACCCAGTGCCTACCTCACCAACCACGCTCACCACCTACTGTGTGCACAGGAAGCAGGGCTGTGGGGGCAACGATGGACCCACCATTTGTTTCCTTTCATGTCTTTACATTGCAGCTATTTTTTCTCAGGGATATTTTTGAGATTTCAAAAGTGTCCCTCCTTCCAACACACAAACACATGTAAAACACACACAAGAAAAACCACACACATTCCTTCTTTATGGCACTGGGATGAACCAGGGATGCTTATTTTTCATATGAAGACAGAGCCTTGCTAATTCTCCCAGGCTCACCTCAAATTTGCAATCCTCCAACCTCAGCCTCCTGAGTCACTGGGATTAGCCATGTGCCACCACTATTCCTCCACATCCTTTTTTTTCCCCCCCAGTACTGGGAATTGAACGCAGGCCTCATGCATGCTAGGCAAGTGCCCTACCACTAAGTTACATCCTCAGCACCAGAAAGAATATGATGCCACAAGGCTACTTCCAGAGACAGTGCATAGGGGAGGCAGAGCACAAAGACCTAAGGCCTCCATAGCACTCTGACTCAGTCCTAGGTTAAGAGTCAAGTTAAAAAACAAAGACAAAAGAAAAAAAAAATCTCACCAATTCCCAGATCAATGGTATCTGTATATGCAATTCATGTGCTCAAACGCAGTGCTTATGGGTAGGTAATGGGGGTGGTATTAACTGGCACAATCTTTCTGGAAAAGCAATTTTGTAATTATGTGTCCAAAACTTTCTCTGGGGGAAATACACCCACAGGTAGGGAACATAAATGGATATAGCTTCTTCAGGGAGTCATCTGGCAACATCTTAATTTTAGTTTAATTCTCCTCCACTCAGCAATTCCTTTGTTAGGAATTTACTTCCTGTATTGCAAGGTATTTCTTGCAGCATTTCTCATATTAACAAACAAGTACACAAATGGACACACACTGTCCATCAGGAAGTTTCTGGTTAAATAAATCAGAGTGCACAAAAGATGAACATTGTATCCTACCAAGACAAGTAGACTGTGTTAGTGTGCTCCTCCACTGAACCACCGCCCAGGAGTTATTTCATAAGAGGGGAAAAAAAGGAAGAGAACAGGATGTGTATATAATGTGCTCCCGTTTGGGCTCACAGATAAAGACATAAATATGTACATGGAAACGGAAAATGATACAAGAGAAACAGTTGCTGGTATCCACCTCCTGTAGAATGCACCTGGGAACTCAGGTGGAAGAGAAAACTGTAAACTGTACCCACCTTTGTCCTACGGCTTCTTTTAGATTGACATTAAACATCTAAAACACACCTGAAACTCCTGGGTCAAGCTAACTCCTCACCTCACCCTTGTGTCTCTCTCCTGCTTCTGAAGACCCAAAGTTCCCGCAAAAATGTGAAGCTCCCCACGCTGCCCCTTAGGACCCAGGCCAACCTCTACCCACCACGCATACTCGTCAAAGGCCTGTGCCTGAACTCATTTATCTTCAAATCCACTTAACCAAACAAGCATCTTTCTGCTGTTTTGTAGATGTGAAAATTGAGGCTCAGAAATAATTAAGTGGCTCAAGGTGACATACAGCTAAACTAAAAATAAATAAGTACTGAGTTCTTAGATACTAGTTAAGGAGGACAATAAGACAAGGGACCTAGTCCACCCCCCCACCCCCGCATGGTACTGGGATTGAACCCAGGGGTGCTCCACCACAGAGCCACATCCCCAGCCCCTAATTTTTAGACAGGTCTCTGTAAATTGCTGATCCACCATGTCCTGCTATAATGTTTCATAAATATATTATACTGTGGTTTCTTTGGAGCATCACAAACCAGTACCATATCAATAAATGTTTCTGTCCCTCTCCCCGGTAGACGATAATCTAGGGGCAATATTCTCTCACTGAAGGTACATTCTAAAGCAGGAATTTTTGTTGTTGGGCAGAGTGCTGGGGCTTGAACCCAGAGCCCTGTGTATGCTAAAGATTCGATCTATCAATGAACTACACAAACCCCAGCTCCTAGAAGCAGTCTTTTAATTTTTTTTAAATTTTAGATGGACACAATACCTTTATTTTATTAATCAATTTTTACTTGCTGCTGAGAACTGAACCCAGTGCCTCACACATGCCAGGTGAGCACTCTACCACTGAGCCAGACCCCAGCTTCTAAAGCTGGCATTCTTAAGCAGGGGTTCATGAAATTAGGAAAAATATACTTTTCGTTAAGTACTGAAAATGGGCATTTCTTTTAATTTGGCATGTGAGGAGTAAGTGACAGTGGTATCAGCAGAGCCTGTGACACTGTCACAAACACACACACATTTTCACATGGCATGTGAGGAATAAGTGACAGTGGTATCAGCAGAGCCTGTGACACTGTCACAAACACACACACATTTTCACATGGCACTAGAGTTGGTGCAATGACTCGACAATTCCATGGTTACCTAACAGGATGCTGATCCGTTACTTATTGTATTAGGAATTGTTATGGATTATATTAATTAATATAGGCCCCTGGGTACAAGCAGGAGGACCAGGACCCAGTTCCAGGATACCCAAATCCATGCCTGTTAAAGTCCCTGATACAAAATGGGCAGTATTTGCATATAATGTGGACATCCCTCTGCATACTTTGAATCCTCCCCAGGTGACTCATAATACCCCTAATACAATGTAAATGTAGGGGAAGTCATTGTTCTAAAGTGTGTGGCTTAGGGAGCCAGGGCAAAAGACAAAAGCCTATGCAGGACGGGTACAGATGCAAGGTTTCCCCCAAACACTTTTCCCTCTAGTTGTTGATAGACCTTTATTTTATTTATTTATATGTGGTGCTGAGAATCGAACCCAGTGCCTCACACACGCAAGGCAAGTGCACCACTGCTGAGCCACAGTCCCAGCCTTTCCCCAAACATTTTTTGACATGTGCTTGGTTGAATCTGCAGATGCAGAGCCCGCAGACAAGGAGGGCCAGGCACTTCTGTTCCCTTGGCATCCCGTGGATCTTCAACATGTCCACGGTATAAAAAAGGTTAAGCTCCTCTGCTGGAAGGATCTACTGGTTCCCAGAGTGATTTACAGCCCGAAAACCAGCTGCCTTCACTGTATACACAAGCCTCGCAGCCGCACCGGCAACATCCCGCTAGAGTCCATCCTGCTAGAGTCTTAAAACAGCGGCAGCTCTGTTTGCCTGTGCAGTAAAAAGTACTCGTGCATCCCCGCCACCCCTGGCACATCCTGAAGGCGTATTTGCCAAGGAGTAAGAGGACTCCATGAGGAACAATGGCTGGGTATGCTTAAATTAACCCGAAAAGAAAAAAGCAAAGTTCAGAGGGATTACACAGCAACTCCTTCTTCCATCCCTTGGCCCCACCCCCACCCCGAATTTTAGGAATGTTATCTCTCAGCATCTAGTTATCCAATAAGTTGGAAGAATGCAGTAAACCCAGCAGGGGTCTTAGATTCAATCACAGCCAAATGGATAGGGAATACTCCTGGTATTGTGAAGGAAGAAAGTTAATCTGCCAGAGGCCAATCAAATTCTGGCCACGCTAAAACGCTTAAAAATTAAAACCTGTGTATCTTGAGGGAAGCATTATGACTCGGGCTTATCTGCTTTCTCATTCCTATATTAGAAGAATGACTAGGAGCAGATTATCTACGGCACACAACATCTCCTGCCCTCCCCCACCACCCAGATAAGGGCTGACCAAAAAAACAAAAGGAAGTTAGGTCCCCAAGTGTTGTGGAGCCAGTGGCAAGGGCCCTGTTAACCAGTTTAATTTTTAAAAATGTGTAGATGGCAAATTAGACCCCAAATTAAATTTCTACTTAATTAAAAATTTTAAAAAGTTTCAAGGGGCCTTGGACCAAGGTCCAGGGAGGCTCTGTGAAGAAAGGAAGAGTAAGAAGATCAAAAAAGCCTGCTAAGGTGTGTGATCTCTCTGGCCATCGGGGTTAGAGATGTGCCCCATTTTGAAATCTGCAGACTCCAGAGGGCACGGGGCTTTGTTCCCTCCTGAGGATCCTTCCTGAACAAAGCCTGACAAGAGTGTGAAAAAAAAGATTTTTTTATTTATTTTTTTTAAATGGCAGTGACTAGTGATGCAGTTCTTGTCTGGATTTAGAGGCCTTTAAACATGTCTAGAATTTTTATTTTTAAATAATCCAAAGTACAATAGGTTAAAAGTGCTATGAAAGGGGAAAGAATTCAAGAAATTAGTTCCCTATCACTTTTTCCAGGGCTACTAGTAAGGCCCAAAGAAACCAAGTGCCAACATCATTTCCAACTTGCTTCCCTAGAACCTCTTCATCTAAGGCCTGGAAGGGCATATTCAAAAAACTGAAAGGGTGATTACCAAACCCAACCAGCTTCCCACACTAGACATGACTTTTTCATGTGGGAAACAAGGAAAAGAACCCCATCCCCCCACCAACTGCTCAAAGACCACCACAAACGCAACCCCTTGGATTTAGGGCAAGGCTGGAAAAAAACCAAGCAGGCCAGGCACCGTGGGCAAAGTCATCCCAACCTGAAGCCACAGTTGGTTGTGAGAACTAAAGATCAGGTACCTGAGGTCCAGACTGGGTCTACCACAGAGTAGCCCATTTTCTCTGCAGAATTATTTCAGCGAGCAGCACAACACCATCCTGACACGATAGTAAAACTAAGAACATTTTCTTTTTAACAAAATTATTGATCACATTCCTAACACACTTCTACAACTCAAATAATCTAACGATCATCTTATCACCGTTGTAATAAGGAACCCAAAAACTCAGGGGAAAAAAAAAAGAATGAAGTTAGCCTCCTGTTCACACTGCTGAAGCTCATGCAACCAGACGGGAACACAACCCCTGCTCTAATGCCTTAAAAAAACCACCACCAACGAGTTCCCTAGCACCCACCAACACTTCACATTTCAAAAGAGGAAAAGATAACCATCTCCAGCCTCCCAAAATGGTTCCCAGCCCCTACCTACAGGGAAACTCACTAACTGCAGGAGCCACACAAGTGTAACTGACTTGAGCCCAGTAGTGTAGGGCCGGGTTCTTACAGTTGAGGAGCGTATTTAACGATGCAATTTATTTTTAATGAATAAAAAAAAGGGGGTTGTGGGCAAATTGCAGTCCCCTCTTCTTTTGGGGGGAAACTCAGATGAATTGGCCTGAAACCTCACCGAAGCCAGTGTAGGTCATTTTAGGAAGTTACTTGAAACTTGGGAATCTTAATCGTTGATGGTTGTAATCCAGTTTAGCACAAAGGGCGTTTGAAACCCTTTTGAGAAAATGCTAATTTTCCCTAAGTAGAGTTAGCTCCCTCCCCGACCACCTGCAGATTTTTTGACCTGCTAATTATTACCCCGACTTCATTTTTCCTCCCCACCCCAACTGCCTTCTCAAAGAGCGTGGCAAAATAAAGCCAGTCCAATTTTTTAAAATCATACCTATCATTTATTTATGAGGTTCGTCAGATGCAAATATCCAAAATGTAGCCATTAAAAAAAAAAAATTCCTACTTGGGGAAACTATACTGTCCCAAAGCGGCAACTGAGGGCTCTGCAAATACATTCTAGGATCAAGGAATTCTTTCCAAGAATTCCAAAACCTTGGCGATGAATAATGGGCACAGGCGGCACTGGCCGGAGTCACTGGAAGAAATCCCCAGGGGTGTCCGTCCTGGGCCTAACCTAGCACTCTGCAAAACACCCTCCTCAGCCGGCCCCACTCACCAGGTGTGAGCCAGCGGCGGTGCTGGGACCCGCCTCCTAGCAGAGGGCTTGGCTTCAGGACTCGCCTCCAGGGGGCGACCGCGCGCAACTCGGCCAGGCTGGTTTGCACAAACCCTGCGGATCAATAGTGAACTCCCTCCCAAATCGCAGTGGGAGCGCACAGCCAGGCCGGAGATCTGACCCAGCTCAGCTAACTTACACTCCGGCCAACGTAAATTTCGGAAGCCCTCCGGTAACAAGCTTTCCCTAAAAGGTGCAAAGCCCCACTTGTGTGCGCCCACCCAAAATGAAGAGGGAAGGGAAGGTCAAAGCAGGACCAGGGGAGGGGTCAGCGCCAGGAGCTCGCCCCTCCTCTCGGGAGGAAGCGGGCGGGCGGGCAGGCGGAGGGTTAACCCTTTTGTTCCAGGTGGGCCAGGCCACGAAGCCTCTCCACGCTCCCCCCACCTCCCAGCCGAGGCACAAAGAGAGTCCACTCCAGCTCCTGCGCCCTCGAGTGTGCCCTGCCCTGCCCATCAGAAGCCCCGAAATCCCACGCCCACCCCCTCGGGCAAGCCAGTATTTTTCATTTGTCCTGGAAATCTTGTTTAGAGGGTGTTGGGAACGCGGTGACTTAATTTTAACTAGTATATATTTGGAAAATTGCATTCCTTCCCCAAAGGAGAGTGCGGGAACCAAGAAGCAGCAACCGTCTTCTCCCCAAAGCCAGTGTCGGAACTGGCTTCTCGGTGTCCGGGGCTGCCACGCACAGCCCATCAACTGGGAAATTAAAAGGGCAGGCTCCGAGAGGAGGTGAAAAAATGCCCCCTCCCCCCACGCATACGGCTCAAAATTTATCAGGCGACAATTTGGCGGGCCGCGACGGAGAGGAGATAGTGGGAAATCGACTCGCTCCTAAACCTCCTCGGCTAAGTGGCCGGGGAGAATGGGAGTTTGTCCCCGGCTCCCGGCTCCACTGGTGTCCCGAACGCCGCTCGACCCGGAGGCGCTGGCCGCGGAAACGTGGGCCGGGTCAGCCCCAGGAACTCGCCCTGGCCGCGACCGCCCAACCCTGGCCCGACCTCGCCCCTTTCACCTCGCCCAGCTCCCCAGAAAAAAAACGTGCAGGGAGCCCGGCGGGTGCGCTACGGCGGGGTGGCGGTGCGCCGGCTGCCCCGGTCCCCGGGGGCCAGCACCCCTCCGGTTACCGCGGTTATTTTTAGGAAGTCGGAAATCAAAGATGGCTGGAGGTCAGGCCCCGAAAGGTTAGGGCGAAGATCGGCAGGCGGCGTAGCCTCGGGGAAAAGGCGAAAACCAAGAGAAAAAAAGAAAAAAACGTGAAAGGAGAAACAGAGTTTTCTTTTCCACCAACTCTCAGGGCGCTCCAGCGCCCTCCACCGCGCGGGTGGCCAGCACCCCAACCCCTGCGGGTGGGCAGAGGTCGCGCCCCCTCCCCCACTTGGCCTGGGAGGGGCGCGTGCAACAGATCGCCCTCCTCCGGGGGGTCTTCCAGGGGTGCGCCCCTCCTCCACCCTCCTACAAAAGCCCCCAAGGGGTGGTGGACAGGGAGGAGAGCCTTGGGGTCTCTTTCTTTTAACCGGCGCCAGAGAGGGAGGGGGAACCGAAGTTACCGCGGGGGGGGGGGGTTACTAGTTAAAGGAGTGGAACCAATTAAGAAAGAAGCTGAGGACTAGGAGAGGAGACCCTTTTAGGAGTGAGGGCGACAGCAGAGAGTGGGGGTCAACTTTACAATAAGAGGGGAAAGAGCTGGGGGTGAAACTTACACAAGAGAGAAGAGGGGGAAAAAAGTGTAAAATCTGAAAAGACGGAGGTGGGGGGGGGATGAGGCTGCCTCCCTTCCCTTAGAGGGAGTCCCCAGAACCCCGTTCCACAATCCGCACTAGAAGCCGCAGCGCCCCGCAGCCCGCGCCCTCGAGGGTCCCGCGAACGTCCGGGAAACTCCAGCGCCGCGCCGGGCGCTCCAGCCCCACTCACCCGGCTCCCCCGCCGCCGGCGCCGCTGGGGCCGCATCTGCGAACTCTGGAGTCGGCTGCGGCCGCGGCTGCTCGCCCTGGTCCTCCTCCGAGTTGATGTGCTGGGGTTTCGCCTGCTTGCGCCTCGACATGGTGCGAGCATCGGGGCGCCGGGAGAGCCGCGGTTATTTGCCCTCTCCGCCACAAATTCCTGGAGTTGGGAAATTTACCCCCCTCCGGCCAGAACGCGCATGTCCCAGTAATTATTATTATCAATAATGCATTGCGATTTATCATGAGCCCTGACAGCTGATTGGCCTGGGTCCAAGACCTCAGAGATCATTTAAATAAGCCCTCATTGATCAGGGAGGGGCGAAGCATTCTGGGCTTTGTAGTCCGGCCCTACATGTGACAAAGGCGTGTTCATCTGGGGAGCTCAGCTAATTAGCATCCGGGCTCAGATTGGCTGGGGCGTGGACGAAATCCGAGGGGACCCATCCTCGCTCCAACTATCTGAGTCCTTGGAGAGGAAAAAGGGGGGAATGTATGCTTACCAAAGGACCAGAGGCATTCCTAAAAATTTTGGAACGTGGGTGGGTGTTCAGTAATGAGCTCCAAAAATTGAGGTTGATATCCACCAGCTGATGAGGGAGGCTTCTCACAGTCAAATACTTTGATTCAATTCTTATATCTACAAAAAAAAAGAAAGAAAGAAAAAACCCTGAGATGTGACCTGTGTGGCCTTCCACCTTTTTCGTGATTGACCTTGTTTAAATTGAGTTTAGAAACCACAGAAGAAGGGTGAATGGGGGTTTATTCACCTTCCACCCATCGCAACTCTTAAAGCGGCCCTCCAATGTGCGGGTTTCATATAACTACGCACCGTGATTTACCCCCTTTAAATGATGAATAATGCCAACCCCCTACCCCGCCCATTCATATTCACAAGGTTTGGTCTGTGGTTGCAATGTAGATATTGATTTTTTTTAAAAAACTTTGAAATGACTGGCTACCAAATATAGAAAAGACAGATTAAAAGCAAGCATAGTCAGAGATAATATCAAAACAGTAAGCAATTGCATTTTTCTCCCGTGAGGCATGAATGTCTTGATAACATCATATTTTATTACTGAGACAATGCTCTTACATCTACCATGCAATCCCAACGGGCAGTCTCAGAGTAGCTCGGTGTTACTAATTATCATTGGGCCTTTTTGCAATACAGAGTTTATTACAGAAACAATATATATTTCAGAGTGATCGTATCATCCCTCACATAGGGGTGCCTGGAATTTTCTGAAGATAGGTATGTGTGTATTTACATCATAAATCTACATAAATTCAATTTGGCTCACTGCCTTGCACAATGTAAGTGCTCAATAAATTGTTGAATGAATGATGAAATCTTCATTCTTCTAAGTTCTCCTTGATGCCTCTAGGCCTGCATTTCTAGTTGACATTTACTTCATTGTAAGGGACTGTGCAAATATACAACCTTTCCACATCTGTGCATTACATTTTCTTGATTAGTTATTTGGTAAGTTCTCGGCTCTTAAGAGGTACTTGCGAGCTCATGAAGGAATGCAAGCAGAATAAAATGTTGGGCTCATAAATGTGTTCACCTGGACAATTCAAAGCAGAAAACCAATAAGCTTGATCACGTTTTTGATACTGGTGCTATCAATAAGCCTTATCCAAAAAGGCTAACTTCCTGTTTCTGAGCCACTGCTTGAAAGTGTCATATATTGTTTATGTAAGTTGTCTAAAGCAAATAAGATGGAATTACAGCCAAGGATGGAATGGGAAATAAGAATGTGTTTAATACAATATCTAAGCTGTTTAGAGTTCTGCTATTGAGTAAAAAGGCCAATTAACTCTTCCCTTGCCAACTAATTTACTGATATTCCCAACACCTTGTCTGTGTGGCAGAAGGCATAAGTTACGAACCTAAATGAATGTACAGTGGTTTACAGCTTAACACATACTAGAAGTTTAAGGAAAATTTCACGTGAGGTATGGTTGTTTATATGTATTTTAGTAGGTGATAATTAAAACATGTTACCCATTTCTGCTAAAATTGTGGTACATGAATCTCCAAGTGATGATGATAATTGATTGGGCCCCTGGTAAATACCGCACACTGCGTAAAACACACATTCTCTTTTTATCTTTAGAAGTAAGATGCTACTGTGTTCCTGTTTGTTTATTTTTTTAATATTTATTTTTCAGTTATAGGTGGATACAATATCTTTTTTTTTTTTAATGTGGTGCTGAGGATCGAACCCAGTGCCTCACACAGGCTGGGTGAGCGCTCTATCTCTGATCCACAACCCAGCCCAGATGCTATTGTTTCCTGTTTTGAAAATGAGGAAACTGAGACCCAAGGACACAAAGTGACTTAACTAGAAAGTCGCTGAGCTGTGAGGACTCCAGGGCTGACTCCGACTTTCTAGGACATTCAGTACCTGTCCTCCAGTTACAACTGGCTACGCACCCGACTTGGAAACAGGAACACTTGTGGTGGAGGAAACCAGACTGCCCTGGAAAAAGCTAGGGACTATGGAAATCACCCCAACACAGGTCCAGAAGTTTCCCTCAAGTGAAAGCGTCTCGCAAATGTCCTATCCAGAAAAAGACAGAGTCCGAGTTTTGCATCTTCCTTTAATAGGACAGCCAGGCCAGAAAAGGAAGTAAGACCCTGGAGCAAAGAGGCGGGTGAATGGAGGGTGCTGGAGTCCCTAACCAAAGGTTACCATGTAATCATCCAGAATTCCCTAAGCCACAAAGAGCCCTGGGTGGGGAGGGATTTAGAAAAGAGAAGTGATCCGAGGAGAGGATGATAACTGAACTACTCAATATCTTTTCTTAGACAACTGAGTTTTTAAAATCCAGTCAATTTCTTTGTTCCAGAAAGGAATTTTCAGGAAATGTGCTTTTTTGGTATATTTTTCAGCAATCTGTGAATATTGAAGTTTTACTATTTCATCCTCATTAAAATTCTTTATTTTTTTTTCCAATTTCCATTTCAATGATGGGTAAGTTGAGGCCCGTAGCTCCCATTGGCATTGTGAACACTAGCAAATAAGTGTGGGCTGAATTATGAATCCAGGAACTTTCTGGGTGAAGTGTGTAGGTCTCATTGGAGGGCAGATCTACTTCTTTCTTTTTTTTTTTAATTTTTAATATTTAATTTTTAGTTCTCGGTGGATACAACATCTTTGTTGGTATGTGGTGCTGAGGATCGAACCCGGGCCGCACGCATGCCAGGCAAGCGCGCTACCGCTTGAGCCACATCCCCAGCCCAGATCTACTTCTTTCTACAGAACTCCAATTATTCTTTCTGCTAGGAAATGTCTTCCTTCTTGCTCCTTACCTCCCTTCGCCTGCCCCACTCTTGGTTCAAATCCCAACCCCCTTCCAAAAAAAACCCCCAGCCTTCCTTCATCCAAACAAGGCACCACCTATTACTGTGGTACCTATAGAAGCCAATTCTCTCCCTTCATAGCATATACTGTGATTCAAAATTTGAGACAGATGTCATTGCATACAGATGGTCCTTGATTTATGATTTGATATACAATTTTTCCACTTTATAATGATGTGAAAGCATTAGGCCTTCATTAGAAATCATGCTTCAAAACTTTGAATTTAGATCTTTCCCAAGCTAGCCATACAGATTCCAATGCTCTCTTGAGATGCTGGACCAAAGCAGGGGACCCCAGCTGCTTGTTAGCCACAGGATCAGGAGAGTAAAATAGATACTGTGTTGCCAGTGGTTTTAGATATTTTGTTTTCACAACCCAGCATGCCTACAGAATGCCCATCTCTGTCTCCTGCTTCTCCTGAATTAATGCAATTTTGACTTCTTTATTTTCAGTGTACCATATCTCCATGTGACCCAACCAATGTGAGAGAAGGGACATAAGTTCTTGTCCCTTGCTTGGCTTTCACACTGCAGGCTACACCAGTCCACGCAGTGGACTTTACCACCATGTCCATCCCAAGCACTTCACTGTGGTGATGGATTGTGGAAGACCTACCCAGTGGATGATGAATCAGTGGCAGATGACTCTGGAGGCTGAACGTAAAATAAAATGTTAAAGGCATTGGTTGGTAGACACATAAAGTGGTGCAGCCCTTATAGAAAACAGTCTGGCAGTGTCTCAAAATTAAAGATAAATGGGGCTGGGGATGTGGCTCAAGCGGTAGGGTGCTCGCCTGGCATGCGTGCGGCCCGGGTTCGATCCTCAGCACCACATACAAACAACAATGTTGTGTCCGCCGAGAAATGGAAAATAAATATTAAAAAAAATTCTCTCTCTCTCTCTTTCTTTCTCTGTCTCTTTCTCTCTCTCTCTTTAAAAAAAAAGATTCTATTAAAAAATAAATAAATATAGAATTACCATATAACCCAGCAATTCCATTTCTGAGTATTTAGCCCCAAGGAATTGAAAGCAGAGTCTCTAAGAGATTATTTGCACATCTGTGCTCATAGTGATAGTATTATACAATATTTAAAAGGTGGAAGCCACCCAAGAGTTTATCAACAGATGAATGGATAAGCAAAATGTGGCCTATGATGCGATGGGATATTATTCAATCTTGAAAAGGAAGGGAATTCTGACATCTGCTACCATATGGATGATCCTTAACATTATGAAATAAGTCGGTCACAAAACAACAAATACCAAAACATCAACAAATACTGCATAATTCCACTTATATGAGGTACCCAGAAAAGTCAATCCACACAGGCAGAAAGTAAAATGTGTTTGCCATGGTCTGGGTAGATGGGCAACAGGGACTTGACTTTGAATGGGGGTCTGGAGTTCCAATTTCTCTAGATATAAAGGGATCTGGATAAGTGAGTGAATCTTAATTGCTCTCTTTAGAAAAAGAAAGAAGTTTGATTATAATGTGAGAGGACAGACATTTCACTTGTGACATTTTGGTACCTTTTTACTATGGTGTATCTCATGACACTTTTTTTTTTTTTTTTTTTAGAGAGAGAGGGAGAGAGAGATAATTTTTTAATATTTATTTTTTAGTTTTCGGTGGACACAACATCTTTATTTTATTTTTATGTGGTGCTGAGGATTGAACCAATAATAATTGAACCACAATAAAATTTGCTCTTTTAAAAAGGAATCTAGAGATTGGTTGACCATCAATGTGACTATGTTGGTGACACTTCTGAGCAGTACACTTGTAGGTGGTTAAGATGATACATTTTATGTTAAATATACTTTATTAAAATAGAGAATACAAAGGCAATCCTAAACTGAGTTGTGATGGTGCTTGCACCACTGTATAAACTGACTTAACATCACTGAACCATATACTTACTATAAGTGCATTTTACGATATGAAAGGAGTCCCTAGATGAAAGTGTTTTTAAGAAGGTAGCTAAATATTTGGCCATGCCTAACACGGTTGAAAGGATGACAGCTACATGTGTTTATTTTTTAATATGTATTTTTTAGTTTTAGATGGACACAGTATCTTTATTTTACATTTATGTGGTGCTGAGAATCAAACCCAGTGCCTCATGCATGCCGAGCGAGCGCCCTGCCGCTGAGCCACAACCCAGCCCCTACATGTGTGTTTTTTTCCTATGAAGGATTCCCAGCATCTCCAGCTCAAAATGGCTAAGTGGCGAGGCTGGGCCCTATAAATCATGATCTGCCACTGTCAAAGTAACCCCACTTTGGGTCTCCTTCTGCTCATGCCAGGAAGCAGAGTTGACTTTGTAGCTGCTGCTGCTTTAGTTTGGTGAATGTAAGGTTTGGATTTGGGAAGTATAGAGTGGCCTTCTTCCTCTTGGAAGCCAGGGACTTTCAAAGGAAGGCTTCGTGCCTGGAGTGCAGTCCTCAAATTCTAGAGATTTCCATACGGAGCTCATGCTGCTTCTGTGATCACACTACGAATTTAATAGGACTGAATTGTTATGGGGCCAAATGTCCACTCTGAGTGTCCTGGCCCGGAGCCCGTCTGCTGGCCTGATTTATGATTGCAGAGTTGGCTAATTGCAATAATCACCACTTAACTGGGGAGTCTTCTCCCATTCCCCGTTTTGATATCTCCCTGCTTGTTGCCATTTCATCAATTCCAAATTGGTATCGAACAATTTCTAGCTTCAATTAGTCTTCCTGGTTGCACTGATGTATTGAAGTCCACAGCTCTGTACTACTCACCCCCCCCCCCACAAGTAAGAATATTCCAGCAAGTCCGCTAAAGCAGGAATGAGACGAGATGGCTCGGGATGAAAGAGTTTGTGCTTCTGGCTGCTCAGTCCTCACCCACTCGATTAGCCAAGCTAGTTCACACACGTGGTCCTTAGACCCATCTCAGGCTCAAACATGCTGTGGGGAATGGTGGTTCTCCATACTCATACCAGCGCTTCTAAACGGGCGGCAGCTTTGTCCTCTTCTGCACCGGGGGACACTGGCAATGTTTGAAGATGTTTTTCATTATCACAACTACCTGGTAGGTAGAGGCAGGGGGCCATGCTGACCATCATATAGGGACCTACAACAAAGAGTTACCTGATCCAAAATGTCAACAGAGCCAGGGTTGAGAAACAAGCCTACAGGTAGTGTGATTTCAAAGCCATGATAGCATCTACCTGTTTTTTTTAAAAAAATAGTTAAGGACTTTCTCACAAAATGTTAAGTATTAAATCACAGTCAAGTCCTCCTATCTTCTCTCGGGGAGCTTCTTAATCTTCCCAATTAAACTGAACCTCTGCATTCTGACCCTTCCCCCCCCCCCCAAGATTGCACAACTGAGGTCTTACATGCACTCGTGTTGTGATTTGAGTAATTTAACTGCTTCCCCTAGAGATTAAAGAAAGATAACATTTTGGAATTTTGTTTATTCCTCTGAACAGGATACTAGAAGGCTTTATCCTCTGCATTAAAAGAAATCTTTGTAAACGTCCCTTACAATATAGTTTTTCACTCTGTGGGTGGACTTTAATTGACTTCACCAATCTCTGTCATACATTTTGAGTTCCTCGTCTTCATTTCAGATGACGTTTTGTTGGAATGTTGGATTTCTCCCCTGAAGACCTAATACCTTCAGTCTTTCTGAAATGAGTGCTGGTGTTTCACGGATTCACAGCTCTTAGGAGGTTTTTTTTTTTTTTTTTTTTTTTTGCAGTATTACTGTACTAGTTCCTTCATGGGCTCTTGTGCAAGACCAGAGACTCAGTAACTGAGTGATCCAGCTAAATGGGTCATCCCCAAAACATGCTTATCAGGTTGCTCACATATTGCGTAAGTGGACAAGATAAATGTATAGATTTTCAAAAACAAGTCGAAGGGTCAATTGATTGAATAATTTTTGGGTTGAAAAGCGGTCCATTTCATTCCCTTTTTAGGTAGCTCTGATTCATTTTTAAATATTTCTGTACTGAAATCCCAAAACCTTTCTTAAAGATTTTCTTCTATTTTTTTTTTTTAAATCTACCAAGCTCAAATCCTGTCCTTATCCCCCGACCCAAAAAGTGCCTATGGCCGACCTCATCTTTAAAAAAAAAAAAAAAAAAAATACACTGAGAAGGCACTTTTGTAAATTTGCCTCAAGTTTCTTCATTATAACAAAGCTTCAGGAGTTAAAAGTCCAGCACACTGGAAACATTCCTGTCATTGATAACTATCTTTGCAAGATAAATTATAGTTGAAAATAAACTGGTCAGAAAATTCTGCCCCCCTCCCCCCCATCACAAAAAGTGAGCCGGTTAGAGCCAGCCAACTGAGAATGTTAATTGGCACAAGGAAAAGCAAAGGGGGTTATTGTTAAGATAACTAACCACCTATAAACACCTCAGTGGGTTTTGTGCGGAGGAGAGGACTGTCTTCTGGCCCTGAAAGGGAATAGAAAGTGCTCTTTTCTTTGTTTTAATGTGTAGAGAGATTTTAGCTTCTCCCCCCCACACACACACACCCCTAGCTCAGCATCTCAAGTAAACAAATGACTTGGCCCCAGGTGTGGTGGGGGAAACAAAGGGAGGGACGAGAGAGGAAACCCCTAGCAGGGCGGGCCCAGAGGAGAGAGAGAGAAATGGAGGGGAACAAAAAAAAAGGTGGGGACGGGGGTGGGTGGATGGGGTGGGGGAGAGTAGAGGAACCAGGTGCCAGGGAACAGGAGTCAAACAGTGAAGATGCAAGACAGTAAGAACATCCCTATGCATTCACCTATTGGTTTTGCCCTCCAGGCGATAGGAAAGCTAATTTCTTAAAGAGCAGGGTGGAAGGGCTGGGGTTGCCTAGCATGCACGAGGCCCTGGGATCTATCCCTAGCACTGCAGGAAAAACTGTATCTACTGCAAGAGAGCAGGGTGGACATGCGTGCAGGGACAACCCAAGGTGGATCTTGGGTTTGCAGTTTACATCTAATATATCACTTCACCAGAGTCTCAACCTCATGGTGCTTAGATTTCCTCCCCTACAAATGGAGAGTCTGATTGATCTCTCTGTTTGCGACTTTGCTGTGAAAGTCGGAAAGGATTCGCCTAAAGCCTCAAGCCTCTGACATGCTTGGTGTTCCAGATGCCTGTGTTATCGAGTTATTTTAGACGACAGCAGGAATGTTGAATCCCAGTTTTCTCATACTTAGTAGACAAACAATGTACAGGGTAGTTTGGGGGGGGGGTCAGAGCTATCTTATTTATGTGGTTCTTCATTGTATCATTCATTCATCTAAGTGGTGATCATCTTGTCCAGTAATGACCCAGGCCTTAGATTTAGTACTGGGAATTCAGAGATGAACTCAAGGGGTTCTCAAGTCTTAAAGGTGTAGATCCATGACCACACCGTGGGCTTGTATGGAAATGGTGATGCAGGGTACTTTGGCTCTGCCCAGAATGGGGTTCAGATGGGATGAAATCATGAAAGACACACTGAGGTCACAGCCCCTTCTAGAACAGGAGAGGCTTTGGCCTTCAACACGGACAAACAGATTCAGTTATGTGTTGCCTGGACATGATGGTCCCATCACATTACAAAGGAGCTGAAAGTTCCCGTGGCCGGGTGACATCATGTCCCTGTGGTACAGCACCTGAGCAGGTGGGGTGATACTGGTGTGGACAGACCTACTGCAGCGCCAGTAAAAGAAGAGGAATAGGGTCAGGTGCCGCACGGAATGGCTGCAATGCTGCTGGACAACGGTGGAGCGGGTGTGCCTACCCCATACATGAGTGGCTGGGATCACGCTCGTGCCTAGCAAAGTCAAAGGGTTTTAAAAGTGGAAAAGTTTGGGCTGGGGTGTAGCTCAGTGGTAGTTTAGGATGTACTATTTTTGCTTATTAATAAAAAAAAAGGTAACTGCTAAACAGCCTCAGGCAGCCCTTCAGGGGGATTTCGGAAGCCGGCCTTGTTATCAGAGGTGACCCCAGCTCCAGGGGGATTACTGCCTGAAGACCTTCTAGTAGGACAAGATGGGAAACTGGGTGACTGGGAGATGATGAGCGGATCCTGTGTGGGTTAGGGTGTGTGCTTGTGTTTTCTTTGTTTAAAAAAAAAAAAATGAAAGAAAATGAGAAATAGTCTAAAAAGTAAAACACTTAAAAAAAATTTTTTTTTTAAACTAGAAGCTTAAAGAACAAGGGCAGGCTGGGCGCCATGGTGCGTGCCTATAATCCCAGCAGCTCAGGAGCCTGAGATTCCCGAGTTCAAAGCCAGCCTCAGCACCTTATGGAGGCCCTGAGCAAGTTAGTGAGGCCCTGTCTCAAAATAGAAAATGAAAAGGGCTGAGGATGTGTCTCAGGGGTAAAGCCCCTCTGGGAACAATCCCCAGTACAAAAAAAAAAGAAGAAAGAAAAAAAGAAAAAAGAATAAGGGCAGACAGAAAACGTTTTTGTACTGCTGTAAAATGTGTCTGTGTTTTAAGCTCAGTGTTACTACACAGGAGCCAAAGGGCTTTACTTAGTTATGGTTTTGGGGATGAAACCCAGAGCAAGCACTTTATCTGAACCACACGCCCAGCCCTTTTTGTTTTGGAGACAGAGCCTCACTAAGTTGTGCAGGCTGGCCTCAACGTGTTGATCCTCCTGCCTCAGCCTCCTGAGTTGTGGAATTACAGGGGTGCATGCACCATCGCTCCTGATGCTTTCTCCCACTTTTGAAAAACGTTGCTTTTTTCTAGTGACATGAAAATCTGAGCATAGGAAGGATGTCATCTTTCTTGTTTTTTAGGAAGAACCCCAAATGCTGTGATCCGCTAGAACAGGTGGAGAGAGGCAGACGTGGAGGGCAGTGAGAGGACCATTGCTGAGGTCCAGGGGCCTGAAGATGGTGCTGGACCAAGATGGAAGCCGTAGGGGTTTGAGAGATGCCGGGGTCTGGGAATGTGTCGTAATCACGTGACTGATTGGACTTGTGCCCAGATTGGATGACGTGGATGTAAGAAAATGGGGTCAAGGATGACCCCAACATTTTTGGCCTGAGCACCTGGAAGGAGGCAAGTAACAGGTAGAGAAATAGGAAGGGCTGAGGGAGGAGCAGATCTGGGGGAGGGGTGCTTCACTCACTGATTGGCTACTTCAGACATTCAAGTGGAAAAGTCAGACCAGTAGCTAGACACAGGGTCTGCAGTCCAGGGCGAGGACCAGGAGGCTGTTGGCATCAGCACAAGATGGTAGTGGAGTCACAGGGCTGGCTGGCATCATCTAGGCCAGGAAGGTGGACAAAGAAGAGACCAGAGTAAGGGTGAGGCATGGGGAGCGACTGGGCTGAAAGAGGGAAGAGGGAGGGCGTGGTGCACACCTGTAATTCCAGAGGCTTGGGAGGCTGAGGCAGGAGGATCCCAAGTTCCAAGCCAGCCTCAGCAATTTAGTGAGGCCCTAAGCCACTCAGGGAGACCCTGTCTCTAAATAAAATTCATCAAAGGGCTGGGGATGGGGCTCAGTGGTTAAGCACCCCTGGGTTCAATCCCAAGTACCAAAAAATAAAAATAAAAAAAATAAAGAGGCGCATAGAGGAGGAAACTACAAAGGTGACTGGGAAAAGGTAGGCGAGAAGCCAGGGGGACCCAGAGAGGAGGTGGGGGGGTGTCGCTGCTCTGCAGCTGCTTCCTGGAGCTCTTGCTGGGGGGGCTTTAGGGGATGGTGAGCTTAAGGGAGATCACACAGCAGGTTTCACAGCTGAACATCTGCAATATTCAACGACAGGAAACATTTACTTTCCATTCAAGTGAATTAAAATTTTCCATTTTTCTCCTTAATAGGCCTGTGTTCGAAGAAATGGCCATCTGTTACTAATGCATTTTGGATGTCACCCATTGAAAATTCGTGATGATTTGTTTTCTCTCTTGTGTGACTATAGAATGCCCTCGGTTTTGCCTCTTTGCCCATAAAAACTAAAAATTTTCTACCTGGTCCTTTACAGAGCGTTTGCCAACCTCCGGGCCCTGGTTGCAAGTCGGTAGAGGCAGTGCTCAAGTTTCTTGGTTGTGATGGTTGAGGTTCCTGTCCTCGTCACTGGTGCCTAACTCACAGGGCTCCAGATGGCCCTGGCTTCGAGGCCAGCCCTGGGGGGTTCGGATGGATGAGTGGGCAGGGAATGAGGAGGACAGCATGAGCGGATGAGGGGCTGTGCGGAGTGGAGGGGAGTTGGGGCTGGCGGCTGAACTTGGTGGGTCTCTCAGGAGGGCAGGGAGCTTAGCAGGAGGGGCCCCCGCATCAAGTCCAGTTTCAGAGATGTCACTGGAGACAGGGTCTGCCCAGGTCAGCAAAATCCAGAGAATGGTAACTAAAGTCTGGGCAAAGCCACCACTGTCTCAGTATCTACCCCTGATGGAAAATTCCATAGCTACACATGGGCATCCTGTGGGCTAAAAGACACCCTGGGGTATTTTGCTGTGTTTTGTATCAGGGATTGAAAACCAGGGGCGCTTAATCACTGAGCCCCGGGGCCCAGCCCTTCTTTATTTTGAGACAGGGCCTCACTATATTGCTGAGGCTGACCTTGAACTTGCAATCACTCTGCCTCAGCCTCCTGAGCCACTGGGATTGCGGGCGTGCGCCACAGCATCCAGCCACCTCTGAGACATTTTCATAGAGAATATGCCGGAGCTGGAGGGCAAGGGGGAAGATGCTGGAGGGCAAGGGGGAAGATGCTGGAGAGCCAGTCTTCCCAGACTTTGTGGGAAGACCAGGATCTTTCAGGTTCCAACTCTACTTGAGGCAATGTGCCGGGGCCCTCCTGTAGTTACCTTCAGATATCTGCGGAGATTTCTACTCTGAGGGGCAGATGTTGTTATTCTACAGATAGAGACAGAAGCTGAGGATGGGGGTGTGTCCTGTGGGAAGGTACGCGATCCCAAAGGATGGAGATCAGCCTGTGCTTTGACTTGTCCACCTGCTGGCCATCCATTTGTCCCTCCTGCAATCCATGGGGGAAACGGGGTGGGGGGGACAAGGGTAGCTGCCCTAGATTCTGCAATGAAGGTCCCATGTCATAGAGCTCACAGCCCCATGGGGAGGGAGACACAGAATAAATCCAAGTTGTCGTATGAATCACGAAGGGAATGACAGGGTCATATAATCCAGAAGTGATTGGAGGCCACGGAACCGGGGTGTTCATGGGTAACCCTGGGACCTGAGAGTCCGTCAGCTGTAGAAAGCAGCCAAGGGCCCTGAGGCAGGAATGAGCTTGGGGACGTCAGTAGTGAGGCCACCGTCCCCGTGTGCAGTCAGCAAGGGGGGGGGGCAGACCACAGAGGCCTCACAAGCTCTGTCATCGTGGGGGCCCCTGAGGGTTTAGGCAGGGGACGGAGGTGACTGATTTACCTTGGAAACAGAGTGGGCGCTGGTGGAGGAGAGAATGAAGAAGACAAGGTGGAGGCGCGTGGAGACGGTTCCCTCCATGGACACCATCGCCCCCGCCCAGGTCTGACCCCGAGACCAGGGAGGAAAACAGCTTCCGTCTGCTCCTCCCGGGGCGCACCTGGCTGGTTAAGGGGGAGCACGATGAGTGGGGGCAGGACCCCTTACCGACTTTCTTTCTCTTTTTTGCAATACTGAGGGTTGAGACCAGGGCCACTCTGCCCCTTAGCTGCAACTCCAGCCCTTCTTGATGGCCTGGACCTGGGGTCTGCGGAGGGCCATTACCAAGTAGGAAGCCGAGACCTTGGCAGGGGTCCTCCTGCCTCAGCCTTCACAGCTGGAATCGCAGGCACCACTCCTGTCCCTGGCTCAAGCGCAGCACTTCTGAGGTCTAGGGTCCGGTCATTCTGTGTGGTGAGGATCATCCTGTGACTTGGACTGCCCAGCCCTGGCCTCCACCCACTCAATGCCAGGAGCATCCCCCACCCCCTGGGGTGACACAAACTCCCCCAGACATATGTGCCCCCAGGGAAGGAGGGAATTGCCCCTCAGAAGGCCTGTCCAGATGGCACACTGCCCGTGTGACACTGAGACAGGCAGCACACGTGTCACTCCTGCCCGTTCCATGCTCCTCTGGACCTGGCCCTGCTGCCCACCCTCAGTAGAGGCCCCTGACTCTAGCTACTTCTGCTCATCAAATAAGGTCCTGGGGAAAAAAAAACAATACTCTAGGAACAATGGCAAATACTATTGTCATAAACACTACGTTTTGGGCTGGGGATGTGGCTCAAGCGGTAGTGCGCTCGCCTGGCATGCGTGCGGCCCGGGTTCTATCCTCAGCACCACATACCAACATAAGATGTTGTGTCCGCCGAGAACTAAAAAATAAATATTAAAATTCTCAAAAAAAAACCCACTATGTTTTTATAAAATTGTACTAGTACAAAATATTTATCGCAAATACATAAATAATGTTTATGATGAACTGCCGTGTGTCACCTCTCTCTTTAGTGTGGAGCATTTGGCGCCTGGCACCCTCATAACTCTTCTGATAACACCACAGCCCTGACGCCCTGAGGGACAGGTTGAGGCTCCAAGGTCCCCCAGCAGGAGGGAGTGCCCCAGGCACAGGAGCTGGGACCAGGCCTCCATGGCAACAGTCACTGGCTATGACACACATTTGTCTCCTTCACTAGAACTTCGGGTGCTGGGGTTCGGGACTGTCCCAGCTCTGAAGCCCAGCATGTGGGGCAGGGCTTGTCCAACAGAAGGCAGATGAGGGTGGCTCCTGTGGATTTAGATCGGGGAGGAGATGGGACCAGGGAGGTGCTGGTTCATAGATGGTGGAGCAGCAGCAGTAGGTGGTCACCTGGGAGGAAGTGCAGTTGCTGTTCAGTGTGGTGGGATTGGTCCAGGACCCCCAGAACTAAATTCAGATGCTCAAGTCCCAGAACATTCTCACATCCCCCATGCTTTAAATCATCTCCAGATGACTCATAAGACCCACCATGATGTGAGTGCTGCCTACATAATTGTCATACTGTTTTATTTAGGGAATAATGATTAGAAAAATAAAGCCTATATATGCTTAGTCCAGATGCCATTTTATTTTGGTTTTTTTTCAATGCTGGGGATCAGACCCAGGACCTCGCACATGCTAGGCAAGTGCTCCACCGCTGAGCCACATCCCCAGCCCTCGAATGTTTTTGATCCAAGTTTAGTTGAATCCCCGGACATGAAGTCCACAGACACGGAGGGAAAACTGTACCCAGAAGAGGGGACAGAGTCTTGGGTGCTTCCCTGAATACTGGCATTGGGGTTTGGGGTGCTACAGGGAGTGGGGTCCCCAGGTGGAGGCAGAGGAGGAGGCATGGAGAGGTGGGCCACTGCCCTGAGGGTGAGAGTCAGCAGGGCTCTCTGGGAAGGCAAGACTTGTCCACACTCGCTGGTATCTTGATGCTGCTAAGTGGCGATGATAAGAACTGGGGAAATGCCTACTGCATTCGGAGATAAGAGGCGGGAAGCCAGGGAGAGCCCTGGGTGACCTGTGTCGGGACAGTTTCCATGAAAGTGGAGCCGAGGGAGGGAAGATGCGAGCCAGAGCAGGTGAGCCTTTGATTAAGGGAGGCTGTTAAGGGAGGAGAGCGACCGGGCAGTGGCTGAGGAAATAGGGGTCAAGGAGGGCAATTTATTTTTTGTTTTTTAAAGATGGGAGAGATTTAAAGTGCTGAAGGGACCCAGCAGGGAAGCTGGGTAGTCACCAGGCAGGGAGAGTAGGGCAGAGTTGGCCTTGAGTGGCAGAAAAGGAGCCCGTGCACCTAGCCAAGCCCGACATGCGCCCGAACATGTTCCTGGAGGGTCGGTCCCCTCTCCTCTGGCCTCGGCTGCTCCCTCACCCTTTTCTCTCTGCTCGAGCCTCAGGTCTTGCCTGGAGTCCTCCTCCAGATCCTGTCTTTGCCCTACCTTTCCCTCTACCAGGGACACTTCTGCTGCAGATTCATGTGGCCCAACCCTGGCTTCATTTGAGGCTCCCACACGTCTTCCTTTCTCAGAGAACTTCCCTGACCACACCATTGGTCACAATTACGGTTTGGCTGTATTTGTGGAATTACTTGACCAAGAGTTTTCCTTTTCCAGACTGTAGGTGCCTCTGAGTATTAGTATCTTCTCTCTCTCTCTCTCTCAACTGGGATGGAGTCCAGGGATGCTCTACCTCTCAGCTACTTCCCAGCCCTTTTCATTTTGAGACAGTGTCAGGATTGGCCCAGGCTGACTTGGAACTTGTGATCCTGCTGCCTCAGCCTCTCAAGCCGCTGGGATGACAGGCGTGCACCACTGTGCCCGGCTCTCAACTGGTTTTGCATGAAATTTTTTGATGGCAGTTGTGTAGTTGTGTGGGAGATCAGGAGTGTCCTCTGGAATCAGATTTGACTCCCTGCCCTACTCTCTGCTAGCTCTGTGGCCCAGGTCAGTTGGTCTGCTCTTTGGGGGCCTCACTTGCCCATCACAAAGAGGATGGATGTGGCCGTTACACAGAAGAGGCTAGAACCAGACTTGGAGCATGGTGCATAGACAACTTAGCCTCACTCCCCGGACCTGATGCTATACTCTTTCTGATGTTTATGCCAAACCCCGAGAGATTCTCAACACAAGTTTTAGGCTGCATGTATTTTTACCAACGTCTCAGGGAAGTTGCACTGGGGGCTCTATGCACAATTTCTGCCTGAACTCAGCACAGGAGACTCTCTCCACAGATGCATTTCCACCTGGATGACTGAGGTTTTAGAGAGCAGCAAGTGTTCATGAGGGATGAATAGCAGGAAGTGAATAAAGGAACAAATACATTTGCAAGATCCACTGGCAGCCTGGACATCTTGGAAGCCCCGTGGGTCGCGGGGATGAGTTTATGGGCTTCAACGTCAGATGTTCTGTGGGTCGCGAGATGCGCCTTTTGCCCTGACGTCAGCTAACATCGGATCTTTGGCAGGAATTGTCTGCGGAGCACATTTGAGGAAACATCTTGGCTTCATTACATTTATGAGTTTTAAAAGCATGTAAAATATTTTATGTGGTTCTTGCAAAAGGGTAACAACATAAATAACCATCAGGAAGAGAGGGTGATTCTCAGTGAATGGGATCTGCCCACCAGCCAGTCTTAACCCCAGGGACATCCTGAGTGTGTGGAATATTCTGTTTGCACCTTCTGGTCCACTCCTCATGGTGTCTTCCCTGCTCTGTGTCCCAGAGGCTGACCTGCAGGAATAACATCCCTTGGTTCTTTGTTGGGTTTGGCCAATAGGGAACAGGGGGGTGGGGTTGGGAGGCCCTGGAGGAGTGAGGCTGGGTATCTATCTACTCCCTGGCCAGCTAGGGACCTGCTCCTGAAGGCCACAGCTCCTGTGGGTAGAGCTCTTGAAATTTGGTGTTGACCACTCCCTGCTCCACCTTTGTAGCCCCTCCCCCACTCCACCTTTGTAGCCCCTCCCCCCACCGCAGGTGAGGGCTCCCTGCTGTTGGCAGCTGCAGGGGGCTTCTCCATCCTGGTTGACTTCTCCACACTCTGCCTGAATCTTTGTCAAGGTGCCCTTTATTAAACTCTCCTCAGAGCCGGGGATGGCGCCTTGGGGTAATTCCAGTGGCTTAGCAGGCAAGTCAGGAGGATCTCAAGTCCAGAGGCAGCCTCCGCAACCTAGTGGGTCCTAAGCAACTTGGTGACACCCTGTCTCTAAAAATCAAAAAAGGGCTGGAGATGTGGCTCAGAGATAAAGTGCCCCTGGGTTTACTCCCTGGTACAAAAAAAAAGAAAGACAAGAAACTCCTCAAGCTCCCCGTTTGAGCCTCCGTGTTTCGGAGGCCCTGAGTGGACAGGCGTATTCATGGCATATTGTGATTGGAAATAAGTTCTCATAAGTGCTTGAGCCCGTGTGTCATAGTGGCTTCCTGACCCAGTGGGAAGACAGTCCTTGCTGCAGAGAAGTCAAGATCAAGGTTAAAGTCAAACAACAGACACTGGAGATCTATCAGGTGCCTTTCACCCCCAAACCAGGGACCAGAGATTCACGCCATGCATGAGCTCAGCCCTTTCAGCCGGGGTGGACACCCCAGAAGGAGCACAGAAGCTTACAGCTCCATGTCCGCATCAGCCTCCCGAGCTTCTGGAAGACAGCACAGCAAGCAGGTGGCTCAGGCCACAGAGATGTTGCCGTTCTGGAGGCCAGAAGATGAGGTCAGCCGGGCTGTTCCTACTGAGGGCAGTGAGGGCGGGACCTCTCTCCCTGGGACCCCCTCCACGGTTTCTTCCCTGTACCTGTGTCTGCCACTGTGTCCAAATTTCCCCCCAAATGACATCAGTCATATTAAAATTAAGGTGCATCCCGACGACCTCACGTTAATTTGATTACCTCTGTAAAGATGCTGTTTCCAAATAGGGTCCCGCTTTCAGGTAGTGGTGAGGGTTGCAACGTCTGGACACAATCCCACTCACAACGGAGTCCAAGATACACGAGTTTAAATCCCGGCGGGGTCTCCTGGGGCCAGTTATCCATGCTGCTTGGTGTCTCCATGTCATTGTTGAGGAAGGCCACGACATTGCCAGTCACTTGGAGGATGGTGGCGGGGAGGCCGTGGAACAGGGGTGGGGAGTGCTTCCCCAGGGCCTGGGTCATGGCCAGTGTGAAGTGTGGGCTGTTACTGCCGAGAAGGCTGAGCTGCTCACTCCCAATGCTATCGCCACTCAATGGCCGCCGGCATCGGGGATCGTGCTGCCCAGGTGGCTCCTTCCCACTCTTATCCATCCTGGAAATGGCTCCAGGAACTCAAGCCCTCCTTGATGGTGCCCTGGTAACCGCCCTCCTTCCCAGTGCCCTGGAGGGCTGCTGGAGATCCCCGCTGACTCCTCCCGTCTCGAGTCCGCTCGTTTCTTCCCATCTTGCCCGTCAGACCTCCACACCAGCCGGCACCTTGCTCTGGAACAAGTCAGTGGTCTCCTAGACTCGGCTCTCTGCCAACTGTCCCCAGAGGCGAGCCAGGGGGGGCTTTCAGAACAGATCCCATCAAGCCTCTCCCTGTGCAAACCTCCTGGTAGATTTTCACTGAAGTGTGACCACAGTCTGCAGGCCTGTGCCCTGGCCTCCAAGGCCTACTGACCTGCTCTGTGTGCCTCTCCAGGGCCACCTCCCCTGCCTGATGGCCGCTTTCCAGCTGCAGGAACTTTCAGCTTTCCTCCCAGGTAATGAGGGGACCCACCTCAGGGCCTTTGCCTATGCTGTCCTCACTGCCCGGAATGCCCCTCCCAGGACCCTGGCCTCCTCCCTCTCCCAAGTTCCTGCTCTGATGTCACCTCTTTACTGAGCTTTTCTCGCCCACCTTCTTGCCTACCCTTCAACTCCCAACTGCGTCATTTGATACTGTTGCCCTTGGAGCGCTTGTGACCCTCAGGAGCCACCACATTTGCCCACGTGTTTCTTCGGTGCCTGCCTCTGCCATCAGGTATCTGAAGGCGGACGACTGTTGTGCTCACTGCTGAATCTCCAACCCCTAAAAAGGTGCCGGACACCCAGGGGACAGTCAATCCTAGTGTGGGTGGATGGGGACAAATGAAGAAGGACATGTGATCTCCTCACCCTTCTTCCCCCTACCTGAACAAAACCTGAGGCAAGAACCAGAGAATCAAGGAGTCGTCAAGAGTCCTGCGTCCGACTGACGGCTGGGGCTGGAATCCAGGACCCCTCTGGACTGGGTGAGCGCTGGCCCCTCATAGCTGCCATCCCCCCCACAGAAGCGTGGGTGGGCTGGGGCAACAGATCCACACAGGGTGGGAGCCAGGGGCATTTGAGGTGTTTAAGCCTGTCAATAAAAAAAAAAAAAGTGACCGCTGCTTTGTATCTGCAGATACTCAAGGGAAATAAAACCGTTTGCTTATAAAGAATTTCCATAAACATTTCTGAGGATGTGTATTAGGGGTAATCTTGGGATGTGCATTAAACTAAACAGGGTAGTATAAACACAGGAACAGGCGGAAAGAGGGAGAATGGATGGCCCAGGTTTGCCCTGGCCCGATGATGGCCTTCAGCAGCTTGTGCCGGCTGCAGACCTCAGTTCTGTGCAGAGGACTGAGACACAGAGGGGGAGCCGAAGCCACCCCACCCAGGGCGGGTCTGTAGCCACCTCTGGAATTAGGCTTCCTCTTCTCCTCCTCTTGCTTGGTGCTCTAGATTCCAAGAGCCAGCTCTGTTGAAGTGTTTGAGAGACAGGGAAAGTCCAGGCACGGGAGCATCTGAGAGCTGCCCTGGGGAGATCTCACTTCCTCCTCCCAGTACTGCTGCTCGGAAGGTAACACTGTTTCTCCTTCTTCTGTACTGGGGATTGAACCCAGGGACGCTCTACTACTGAGCTACATCCCCAGCCCTTTGTATTTTTTGAGACAGGGTCTTGCTATGTCACCCACGCTGGCCTCAAACTTCCAACCTCTTGCCTCAACTTTCCAAGTTGCTGGGATTACAGGTGCATGCCACGGTACCTGAATCAGTATGTCTACCTTTATTTATGCTGTATATCTTTAAATATGCATGTATCTGTAATGCTCATATATATATATATATAGTGTTGATTTGTATATGTTTAATTTCTGTGAATAATTTGCATACTTCCTTTCTTGCTTTTTTTTTTCTACTCTTTATATGATTTCTAGATTTTCAGAAGTGTTATATTACAGAGTTGCCCCTTATGCCGATATTTTATGTAACATGCTGTAGTGATCATAGCCAGCACATGCATGTTAGCACAATACTATTAACTAAACTACACACTTCATCCAAACTTTGACAGTTTTCCCACTGATGTCCCCCCTCCCTGCTTTCTGTTTCAGGAGCCGGTGCAGAATCCCAAATTTCATCTGCTACGATTCCTCCAGTCTTCCTTGCCTTCGTGACCCTGGCATTTTAAGGAATAGGAGTCAGTATTCCTAGAATGTGCCTTAGTTCAGGATGATCTGAGGCTTTCTCGTGAGTAGAATAAGGTTATGCATCTTTGGCAAGAATTCACGGAGGTGGTGTGTCCTCAGTGAATCAGATCAAGAACTTGGTGCTGCGAGGGTCTTATGATGTGTGATGTTAACCTTGACTCTTATGTTCAGGTGCTATCATGGAAACTTCCAGATCTATTGATGAAGTTAAATGTGATTCTTTCCTTATAATTGCTGCATAATAATCCTCCTTTGCTCCATTGTCTGTATCCATCGTAATAAACTAAAAATTTTCTTTCTGAACTAAATTATTTTTAAAAAATTTGTTCTGATTAACAAGAATGTTTAAAGATTAATGTATTTTTTAATATTTATTTTTTAGTTTTCTTTTTTTTTTTTTTTTTTTTTAAAGAGAGAATGAGGGGCAGGGGACAGAGAGAGAGAGAGAGAATTTTAACATTTATTTATTTTTTCTTAGTTCTCGGCGGACACAACATCTTTGTTGGTATGTGGTGCTGCTGAGGATCGAACCCGGGCCGCACGCATGCTAGGCGAGCGTGCTACCGCTTGAGCCACATCCCCAGCCCCTATTTTTTAGTTTTCAGTGGACCCAACATCTTTATTTTATTTTTATGTGGTGCTGAGGATCAAACCCGGCGCCCCGCGCATGCCAGGCAAGCGCGCTATCGCTTGAGCCACATCCCAAGCCCCAAGATTAATGTATTAATATTCTAGAATACTATGCAAATATTAAAAAACCCCAAATTTTAAAAGGGTTAAAATCATAGGTAGCAATAGAAAAAAATGCCTAAGACACAATGTTTGAGAAATTCATTCTAAGGGCTGGGACGTGGCTCAGTGGTTGAGCACTTGCCTAAATCACAAACACATACAAAAAGTTCCAGAAAAAATTACCTTTTTTTTTTTGCAGTAGGGATTGAACTCAGGGGTGTTTAACCACGGAGCCACATCCCCACCTCTTTTTTTTTTTTTTTTTTTTTTTTTAGTTATCAGCGGACACAACATCTTTGTATGTGGTGCTGAGGATCGAACCCGGGCCACATGCATGCCAGGCGAGCGCGCTACCGCTTGAGCCACATCCCCAGCCCATTTTTTTTAAAAGATTTATTTAGCAGTATCCTGCTTAATTTGTCCTATTCATCAAGCTTTATCATATCAACACTTAGAGTTGTTGTAAGCACAAACTGTGTTCGCTGTAGATTCTCTGCATTTCCCCATCACTGTGCCTCCATCCCCTTCTCCACATTTTTGGACCCCAAAGGAGGAAAAAGGGTGAGAATTGGCCCAAGGAGGAAGGGAGCTGGAGTGCCATTTTGGAGTCCTATGAAAATCAGTGTTTTCCAAAGTGCTCAAGAACTTTTAACTTCATTTCCATGAGTGCTCTGGAGGAGGTTAGCCTTTGCTCGTCAGCGCCCAGCTCAAATCTGACCTTCAAAGTGTGTGCAAAGCCGTCCTGGGAGGGTGCAGCGCCCCGCCACCGCCCCGCGCAGGATCTTTCCCACGCTGCAAGGGGAAACTAAGGCGTCCCCAACTTAGTGCCCTGAGAGGCCCCAAGCAAAGAACTCGGCCAAGAGACCCAGGGCCTTACCTCGGGGAAGTGGCAGAGAGGCCCAGGACGGTGGCGGCTGTCTCCTCTTGGGACCGTGCAGTGAACCCCCACCTCTTTTTGTATTTTATGTAGAGACAGGGTCTCACTGAGTTGCTTAGAGCCTCACTAAGTCACTGAGGCTGGCTTTGAACTTGCAATCCTCCTGCCTCAGTCCCCCATAAGCAGCTGGGATTACAGGTGTGTGCCCCAACTCCTGGCAAAAATTAACACTTTTGATACAATATTTTGCAAAAGTGTTCCAAATTATTTGAATCTATTTATATGTGAACGCAAAAAGATCTGAAAGAATAATTGTCAAACATTTAATAGTGATAGGTTAAAAATTCCAGGGAGTAAGAACTGAAGGTTGTATAGATGCAGGTTTTCTTACTTTGTATTTATTTATATAATTTAATTAAAAAATTTTTTTTTTCACAAAGAACATATTTTGTTGGGTAGAAAAACAAGCCAAGAATAATCAGGTCTGTATAAACATCTGAAAAAAAATCTGGAATCCTGAATTACTTATAATCTTTTTTTTTTTGTCATATTGGGGATTTAACCCAGTGACCTCTACCTCTGAGCTACACTCCCAGCCCTTTTTTATTTTAGACAGAATCTCATTAAGTTGCTGAGGCTGGCCTCAAACTTGTGATCCTCCTGCCTTGGCCCCCGAGTTGCTGGATCACAGGTGCGCACCACAGCCCTCCGCTCATGCATGTTCCTCCACAGGGGATTGGCTCCTGAGGTCTATTCATTTAATGGAATACAATGGGCTCCTCCCCAAGGATGAGGAATGACCGATTTCATAGTCCTGGCACTTGTCAAATGGTCCAGCAAGAGCTGGAGAGAACAGAGACGTGAGGCTCTGGAAGGGCTGGATGTCACTGTTACCGCAGGTATCTGGGTGATGACAATATCGACATCTCCCGGGAGGCCCAGAGTCAGAGAGACAGTTACCAGGTGAGTGCCGGGCTGCTCAAGGCAGAAGTCAAAACATCTGGGGAAAAGGGGACTCAGAGATCTGCCCTTTCCGCAGAGCTGGATTCGTTCATTTGACAACTATTTACTCAGCACCTGCCACACGCCAGGCACCTGGCACAACACCCAAGGAAGCAGCCACTCCCAGCTGTTGACCACACTCTGGCAAGGCCCTGAGGCTGAGGCCACTGGACACTTCTGCCTCCTCCTGGTGCCTGCACAATGCCAGGCATCATCCTAGGCTCTAAGGCCACCGCAGTGTGGCCTCCGCAGTGAGGGCGCCCATGGAGCCAGGCACGTGGCCTGGTCTTCGCGTCTTCAGGCTGGACGTCCTGGTGAGGCGCCAACACTCTCCAGAAACATGTTTTGCCCCCGCCTTCATCTTGGTGGAGAGTGCCCTGCACGAGTGAGGAGCAGCAGGCCTGGAGAGGGGACTTGGTGGTACCGTGTGCTTCTCTATGCGCTAGTTAACACGCGGTGGAAACTTGTTGTTTGTTTGGTTTTTGCCAATGAAGTTCATCATGTCGAGAAGCTGGACCTCCTCTCTTCAGTACCCCTCCGAGCCCAGAGAAGCAGTGGACTCATCAGAAGCCAAAGCTGGGCACACCGACAATCCCAGCAACTCAGCAGGCTGAAGCAGGAGGATTTCAAGTTCAAAGCCAGCCTCAGCTACTTAAGAGACTCTGTCTCAAAATAAATAATAAAAAGGGTGGGGATGTGGCTTCCTGGTAATGAATAAATAAAAGAAAAAGAAAAAGAAAAGCAAAGAAGAGAAACAGGGAGCCTCAGATCCTGCCCAAGACCCAGAACCTGCGTCCTAAATCCTAACAAAGTCACACAGGCTCACAGCCATTGCCCCGCACACTGGAGTTTGAAAGGCACCACTGCGGAAGTTGATATTTCCACACACCTGGGTCTTATACAGGTAAATACCTGTCTACCTGCCTGACTAGATCCAGGTCATCCCTCGGTACCTGAGGGAATCGAAGGATGCTCGAGTTCCTCACAGGACTCGCAGGACCCGCACACATCCTCCGTGTGCTTCAAACCGTCCCCAGATTATTACAATACCTAAGACAGAGCAAAAGCTCGGTGAGCAGCGGTTGTAGCGTGTTGTTTAAGAATCGCGACGTGAAACAAGGTCCACCTCTGGGGAACTGAGATGAGACTTTGCCTGAATGTTTTGGATCTGCAGTTGGTCGAATCCACGGACGTGGAGCTCTTGAAGCGGAGGCTGATAAACACAGATACGTGTGTATGAATGAAAACCTAAATGCAGAGAAAGCCTCCAGTTACAGGCATTAAACTGATCATAACGGTCAATTTTGAGGCGAATGGATTCCCTTCCCCACCCCATACTGGGGATTGAGCCTGGCAGAGCTCCACCACGTGCTACCTCCCTAGTTTTTTTTTTTTTGTTTGTTTGAGATAAATGGGATTATAGGTGTGTACCTCCATGCCTGGCAAGTAACTTGAATTTATTTATCTATTTAATTTTTTTGTACTGGGGATTGAACCCAGTGGTGCTTTACCCCTGAGCCACATCCCCTGATCTTTTTATTTTTTTATTTAGAGATAGATAGGGTCTCAGCAAGTTGCTGAGAGTCTAAGTTGTTGAGGCTGGCCTTGAACTTGTGATCCTCCTGCCTCAGCCTCTGGAGGATCACAGGTGTACTCTAAGTAACTCGAATACAAATATTAAGGTAGCATAAGAAAGCGTGACTGGGTTGGGGAGGTAATTCAGGGGTAGAGTTCTTGCCTAGAAGGTTTGAGGCTCTGAGTTTGATCCCTACCACTGCCTGGCACTAAACCAAAACAGAACCATAAAACCCAATCAAACCAAACACCCCCCTCCCTAACACACACACACACACACAACTGAAGGCAGGAAAATGCAGTGCGAATCATATCACAGGCCTAAGTTTTTCTTCCTGGCCAATGGACAATGAACTCTTTGGAATGTGAAATGATCCACCACTCAGATGCGTCAAAGGGGCACAGCGGTAGAAGACCCAATATACGCAGAAGGGCCGTCCCGTGGGAACTGATTCCACAGGTCAAAGATGCTGTGTGTACTGAGCCAGTGCAGGAGTCCAGAGGAACAGTGGAGGCCCACGGTGCCCGACACCTGTACGGGGGCCAATCTGAGTGAAAAGGGGAGGACATGATATAATGTATTTATAGTTGGCCGTGTATTCACAAGGTAACCCAAAATAACACTCTGCAAAATATTTCAAAAGCCGTGTTTGGCCACGCGACAGGGGGCAAAGCACTGCTCCGGGACAGGGTTACGTTCCAGCATTTGTTGTGCTTTGTGATTATTTGGCCACTTGGAGGGATCACCGACTCAAAACCTTACTAAAACAAGAAGAGCACAAAGCAAACACGGCCTCCGGAGCCCCCTCATTCTGGAACGACATCTGGGGAACTCATTGCAAGTCCACCCCCAGGGGCAGGTTTCCCAGGGGCAGGAAGGGAGGAGAGGGACATTGTCATCCTGGAGGGACACACACACCTCCCTGGGCTCTGTCTTTATTGCCATTCTTTCTTTGTTGTCCTCGTTTTATGTGACTTGGCTCTTTTTCTTAAAGATCCCACTAGTTTTCTTTAAAGACAGTTCCAGAATTAGAAATAAAAAGTTCTTGCTGGACGTGGTGCCACATGCCTGTACTCAGGAGGCTGAGGCAGAAGGATTATAAATTTGAGGCCAGCCTCAATAACTTAGGGAGACCTTGTCTTAAAATAAAAATAAAAAGGACAGTGGATGGGGCTTAGCGGGGAAGTGCCCCTGGGTTCAATTCCAGAATGAATGAATAAGTTCAAAAAAAAAATTTTTTTTTAATTGTTTGATTTTGCTTTTAAGCCACTCTCCACCATTTGAAAAAATAATAATAATAATAAAGATCTCATTCTCAGATGAAAATAACTAGGAATGAGCTGGTTCCCTCTCCAACTCCCTTATTGAAATAAAACTGACAGAGAGAGTGAGCAGGCACGGCACACAAGGAAAACATGGCAAAACCCAGAATGTGTCGCAGCTTCTCCAGGCCTGGGAAGAAGCAGGTCCTTGGCGGTGGGCGGTCCCAAGACCAGGGAGATGGATGTTTTCATGTGGTACAAGCTTGTTGCCAAAAAACTCAATAACTTTCATAGTGTGAAGCCAGAAATTCCTTGTTAGATACTAATTTCCTTCCTTTTTTTTTTTTTTTTGTGTGTGTGTGAGTGTGTGAGTGTGAGTGTGAGTGTGTGGTATCAGGGATCAAACCCAGGCCTGGACCAGCTGAGCTAGCGCCCCAGCCCCTCTTTCTTGTTTCTGCGTCTTCCCTCAGATCTGAATTAGGCCTGAAGGGGGAATAGATAGAAAATAAAGCTTGGGTGAATGGAACCCGCTAAGGAAGTTTCCAAGGCGCTCGATTCACTGAGTCCCAATTTATAGAGAGATTCTCCAAAGGACTTCCAGGAAGGCACCCGTCAGGTGCTCTCCGTGACTTAGCAGGCAAGGGGACAGCTTCATAAAAGGGCCAAGATGGCGCTCCAGGAGCACCGGGGAGAGACCCTGACCGCCATCCCAGTGCGCCCAGCTCTCTTTCTGCTTAGTTAGGAAGACGTGCAAGGCTTCTTATCACTCTCCCACCCATTTTTCCAAATAATGAGGAAGCTTCGGCCAGTATCTTCTGGATCTCTTATTGAGCCGAGAGTAGTTTCTGTCTCTGGTGGGGGAACTTTTAAATTCAGATAAACACTTCCCAGGCGTGTTTCAATGACTGTCTCATTGTTTACGCTACAAGACGAGGTGAAATAAACAGCCCTTTGAGCCTGGTTATACAACTCTGTCATATTCTGTACATATGACTTACTTGGTTGGAAGGTATTATACAGATAAAGTGTGTCGGTTTCCACCTGTCTGTGTTTATAGGTGTTTATGTGCACAGCATATATTACATCCATTAGGCTTTTCCACCAAGGGAGACGACTGTACACTTCACAAATTAAAAAACAGAGGCTGCAGCATCAGAACAATTCGGGGCTCTCTCCGTGAACTTGGACAGAAGACCTCCCCTGTCTGGGCATCCATTTTCCCTTGGAAAACCAGGCTACTCTATTCAAACTCTGAGTTTCTTCTGTAAAAAACAAGCACAAAACAAACCCCCCAAACAACAAACAAACAAACAAAACACCCTCACCGGAATGTTCTGGGAGAGCGTTAAAACCTCCAATTCGGTGACCTCAAAATTTAGGGGGAGAAAGGCAGGTGGGTTCTGATTCATGTCGTAGCGCAAATGAACCCTGAAAACGTTCGGCCGAGAAGCCAGACAGAAAAGACCACATTATGGTATGATTCCATTTTGATGAAAGGTCCAGAGACAAGCAAATTTATAGAGACAAAAGGAGATTCATATTTGCCTGGAGCTGGTGGCGGGTGGTGAGAAATGAGAGCTGATGGGTACAGTTTCCTCTTTGGGATAAAGAAAATGTGGTGAAACGGATAGTTGTAATGGCTGCAGTGATTATGAATATACCAAGATCACCAAGTTGTAGGCCTTGCTTCGTTTTTGTGATATTAAGAAGGGAACCGGGGGCCTCTGGTAGCATGTGCTTTACTGATCTACACCCACTGATCTACACCCCAGCCCCAGGCCATACATTTGTGTGTACTGTGTGTGTGGTGCTGAGGATTGAACCCAGGGGTGCTCTACCACTGAGCTGCATATCCAGGGAGAAAGTGTCATGCTAAGTTGCCTAGGTTGACCTTGAACTTGTGATCCTCTTGCCTCGGCCTCCCAAGTTGCTGGGATTATAGGTGTACCCTACCTCCCCTGGCTAAATTGTATTATATTTTTTAGTTGATGGCCCTTCCTGCTCCATGCCAGGTCTGGGACTCAATTGTACACTTTGAATGTTTTGTGAATTGTAATGTGCATGAGCTAGTTCTTAGTTAATGCCATTATTAAATAAGTTTTAGGGCCCTTTTGTGTCTCCTGGGTGCACCTTCAAATTCAGGCTGCGGGTTTCCCTCCAGGGATTTTTCATGGAGTGGCCATTTTGATGCTGGTGGCCTTTGCAAGATTTGGGAAACCTGAGAGGCTTGTCCCAAGTCTTGTCCCCCGCTGGGATACCCACTGTGCTTTATGCTCCATTCAGGAGACCCATTCCTGGTTTTTGTCCTTTTCTTTGCAGTGCTGGGGTGAAACTGGGACCTTGCACACGCTAGGCAAGCTCTTTCCCACTGAGCCACACCCCAAGCCCATGTGTCCATTCTTAATGAAATTTTAAGTCCAGTTGCTATCAGTACATTACAGGGGAGACAACAGAGGTGATGTAAAAACAAAAAAGCAAAATTCAGATTGTGACTTCAACAAGCCTGGAGGGGGGCAGATGGGGTCTGTTCCCCAGGGGTCTTTTCCTGCAGTCCACACGTGGTCACAGCAATTTTGGAGGTATTACCTACAAATGCAATAGACCCAGGCTCTCTCGCTTTGGTGGCCCCTACCATATATGACACCCAATATTAAAGTACAACCACATTCCACGTCCAATGAAACATAATTTTTGAAATGTTCTAAAATTAAGTAGGCAATTAATAATTTTGTGGGCTGGGGATGTGGCTCAGGAGGTAATGCGCTCGCCTGGCATGCGTGGGGCACTGGGTTCGATCCTCAGCACCACATAAAAATAAAATAAAGATGTTGTGTCCACCGAAAAGTGAAAAATAAATATTAAAAAATTCTCTCTCTCTCTCTCCTCTCTCTCTCTTAAAAAAAAAAATAATTTTGTTAGAATATGTTACTCGTGGGCCGGGCGCCATGGTGCACATCTATAATCCCAGCGGCTCAGGAGGCCGAGGCAGGAGGATTGTGAGTTCAAAGCCAGCCTCTGCAAAAGCAAGACAGTAAGCAACTCACTGAGACCCTGTCTCTAAATAAAATACAGAATAGGGCTGCGGATGTGGCTCAGTGGTCAAGCACCCCTGAGTTCAATCCCTGGTAACCCCTACCCCCTCCAAAAAAAGAATATTTTGCTCTTGGGATTGGAAGTCTATTAAAAACTATCAGTTGTAGATGCCAGTTAGCATGATGACACATTTTGTAGTCATTTATGAATTTTGTATTTTCTTCAGCTGTTGCAAAGTTCATAGGTCCTTAAATCTAGTACCCTGTGTATAAATATATCTGCCAGGCAAGGTGGTACACACCTGAAATCCCAGTGACTGGGGAGGCTGAGGCAGGAGGATGGTGAATTGGAGACCCTGTCTCAAAATAAAAAAATTAAAAGGGATGGGATATAAACCAGTGGTAAAGTGCCCCCGAGTTCAATCTCCAGTACCAAAAAGAAAAAAGAAAAAAAAAAATCCTCTGAAGTTTGAGGTTTAGGCAGAGCCGCTCTTGGCTTTGTAAGTGGGAATAACCCCCCTTGCCGTCTGGTTTCAATTGTTATTTATCTTGAAACATTCTTCTGATTTCTGGTTGTCATTCTGTCCATCATAGCCTGAGGAGTTGAGGGTGGGGATTTCTGTCCGGGGTGTGGTCATTTATCTTTGGAGCATTTCTTAATCTTCCATTGTATGTGAACCCTCAGCGGAGCTCTGAGACACAGAGAAATATAAAACAAAATCCCTCTAGCAGATTGCAAATGAGCCCTGGGAGTGAGATTAGCAGGCACCGCAGAAGACAAGACCCGACCTCAGGCGTCATAAGCAAAAGGCAAATAGAAATGACCAGTCTTCCCTCCATCTAGCAGACGAACAGCCAGCCAGCCAGCCCTTGGAGAACTCCACTGCTGCCAGGTGTCGGGAAACAGGCTCCAGCATCTGCCTCTCGGTTGAGTGGGAAGTAAAACCGGCTCCACTTCCTTGGCGGGTATTTGGAAATATAAACTAAAATAAAAGATGTACATGTCCTTTGACCTAGCAGTTGTTCTGTGGGAAGTGTATCCTACAGACCCACTCAGGACAGTATGACAAATGATGCCTGTGGAGGGAGACGGGCTGCGTACTTCGCGGGAAGCTCCTTGCTGTGATGGCAACCACCAGCGTCCATTAGAGGGAACTGTCAAAATAAATGATGGTCCTCGGTACGGTGGCACTGTGTTCCCGCAGCTGGAAGCAGCTGTCTGTGCTGATAGGGAGCATTCAGGGAAGGACAGACGGACGGGAGGACCCAGGCGCCTACTGCTCTGGGGGCTGAGCAGGAGAACGTGGAGCATCGCACCCCGGGAAGGTCCCGGGAGAGACCGATTTTGACACAGCAATTTCAAAGCTGATTCAAAATAATAGGCTTCCCCCCCCCCTTAAAACTTTTTATCTGAAGATGAGTGAAGCTTCATACATCGTTGTAAGAAATAACAGAGAGAGGCCGGGCGTGGTGACGCACGCCTGTGATCCCAGCCAGTCTGGAGGCAGAGGCAGGAGGATCCTGATTTCGAGGTCAGTCTCCATGAGAGACCCTGTCTCCAAAAAAAAGAAAAAAATTGAAAAAGGCCTGGGGAGGGCTGGGGATGTGGCTCAGAGTTAAAGCACCCCCTGGATTCAGTCCCCGGTACCAGAGGGGTGAAAAAAACCCAGAAAATACCATGTACTCTTTTTCCAGTTCCTCTACTGGAAACACATTGTACTGAAGTTGTCCAAACTTCAGTACAATGGACAACCAGGATGTTGACCTTGACATAGCAAGCCACCGCAAGGATCTCTTTTCAGCCCTGCCCAGTCCCCTCCCACTCCTCACCCCTCTCCTCTCCTCTCTGTGACCTGTGATCCCTGGCCACCTCTGGTCTGTTCTACAGTCCTGTCATTTCAAGGACGTTATATCAATGGAACTGTAAGTAACCTTTTGGAATTGGCTTTTTGGGGTTTTGTTTTGTTTTTTATTTTTAATTTTTTTTTTTTGGTACAGGGGCTGAACCCAAGGGTTCTCTAGGGCTAAGCCACATCCCCAGTTCTTTTTAAAATTTCAGACAGGATCTCGCTAATTTGCTGAGGCTGGCTTTGAACTTGTGGTCCTCCAGCGTTAGCCTCCCATGTCTGGGGCATCACAGGGGTCTGACCTTGCTTTCTTATTCAACCCGGGAGTCTGGAGATTCTTCCTGGTCACCATGGTGCCAGTGATGTGGTCCTTTTTATTGCCGAGTGGTATTCCAGGGCACGGACACACCACTGCATTTGACCATCCATTCCCCTCTTGCAGAAGACGTTCTTTCCATTTGAGGCTGTGTGAATAAAGCTACTGTAAATATTCACTTACAGATTTTTTGTGTGAATATCACTTTTCAAGGATGTTATATAAACGGAATCACATGGTATGTAATGTTTTGGGAGAGGCTTTGTTTGTTGTTTGTTTATTTTGGTATTGGGGATTGAACTCAAGGATGCTCTACTGCTGAGTTAAACGCAAGCCCTTGTCATTTATTAAAATTCTCTGGGCAGCCAGGTATGGTGGTGTACATCTGTAATCCCAGCAACTCAGGAGGCTGAGGGAGGAGGATTGCAAGTTTGAGGCCAGCCTCAGCAACTTAGCGAGACCCTGTCTCAAAATAAAAAGCCATAAGGTCTGGGGCGATACCTCAGTGATACAGCACCCCTGGGTTTAATCCAGAACCCAAACAAACAAATCTGTCTGGTAAGTTTCTTGGGGAGCGATTGTGGGGTCATGTGGAAGGTGCGTGTTCCGTTTTCTCCTTCTCAGAGTGGCTGCGGAGTCTGACATCCCACCAGCAGAGAATGTGTGGTCCAATTTCTTAGCACCCTCCCTTGCAGCCGTGGGGGTAGTCGTCTCCGCTATCCTGACGGGTGCATGGTGCTGCTTCCTTGTGCTCTCCTGATGGCTAACGATGGTGGACATCCTTTCTTCTGCTGATTGTCCTCAGTGTGTCCTCTGGTGACACCGCTGTGTCTCTTGCCTGTTTTCCCATTGGGATGTTTGTCTCACTGTTGAGATTTGAGAGTCCCTTGTCTGGTCCAGCGCCAGGGCTCCTCCTTTGCACTTTGCAGCGCGTGCGATTGCAGACCTTTTCTCAGGGTCTTTTACAGAGTAAAAGCTTTTTTTTTTGGTAGCAGGAATTGAACCCAGGGGTGCTTAACCACGGAGCCACACCCCAGCCCTCTTTATTTTTTATTTTGAGAGAGGTCTTGAAAAGTTGCTAAGCGTCTTGCTACGTTGCTGAGGCTGGCCTTGAACTCATGATCCTCCTGCCTCAGCCTCCCAAGGTTCTGGGATTACAGGCATGTAAGATCGTGCCCTGCAAACTCTTTCAGTTTTAACAATGTCCACTTTATCACTTCTACCCTTTATGGATGGTGCCAAGTCTGGGAACTCTGTGTAGCCCTAGATTCTGAAGGTCTTCTGCTTTTCTCCCCTTCAAATTTTACAGTTTAAATGTTTACATTATTTTCCAAATATGCTCTCCAGAGCATCCTAGGATGGTGGCAGAGCAACCACGGGAAATGCTGGGGGGCACCAGGCCTGACCAGGACTGGCGCCTGATCAAGACTGACAGTCGCTACTTGACTCTTTTTTGTTTGTTTATTTGGGTACTGGGGATGGAACTCTGCAACCACAAGGATCCGGAGTTGGAGGGGGAGGAACGAGGGAGACTGAGAAGGAGTCAACTTTTCCTCCTCTTTGACCCTGCACTTTGTAATTCCTTCAGATTGTTCCAGCCAAGCCAGGGAGAGGCCTTCAGAAAGGCCGTTCAGAGATCTCTATCTTACCAGCAAGGGAGAGGGTTTGGAATTTCCCAGGATGAAATCTTGAGTGGCTCCTGGGAGTAGGCAGAAGGGGTCTTGGCTTTAAGTCTCTGCTCTGTCGCTCAAAGCTGTGTGATCGTGGGCAAGATACCAATCGAGCTGCACCTCACTCTACTCAACTGTAAAATGGCCGTGGTATCAGGACTGCCTTGCTGGTGTGTCGTGAACAGTTCACACGAGAGTACACAGGAAGGGACAAGGGCCAGCCAGTGCTTAGTGGCAGTTGATCACTGAGTTTTGGCTACTGTGGTTCCTGAGAAAAGAATGTGGAGTATGGAATATGAGAAGTGTATTAGTTAGCTATTGCTGTGTAACAAATTACCCTCCCCCTCAATTCAGTGACACACAACAAATGTTTTTTGTCAAAGTTTCATGACTTAGCTGGGTCCTCTGCTCTGAACTTCCTACAGGCTGTAGTCATGGTGTGGGCTGAGGCTGGGGTCTGAGGCTGGGGTCTCAGCTGGACTTACAAGAGGAGGGGGCTCCAATCTCACTCACAGGGTCTGCTTCTTGCAGGGCTATTGGACCCAGGGCCTCAGTTCCCCTCTGACCGAGGGCTGGAGGCCATTCCAGGGGAGCAGGCTTCCCCCAGCCCCTGAGTGGTGACAGAGTCTGCAGGGTTCACAGGCTCCAGCAAGGAAGGATGAGGCTCCGAGCCCTGGTCACTGGAGGAAGCGTTCTTAAATTCTCTTGGGCCTCCGACAGATCTCTGAAAGTCAGATCAGAAGATCAGCCACACAACTGAGTATTTGTGTTGGAACCACTGGATGTCTCTATGAAAAGAAGGAAGTTGGAGCTTTCCCTCATACCATATGCAAAGACAAACTGAAAACGAATTAAAGACCTAGGCATAAGAGCTAAAACCAAAGGACTTTTTGGAGAGAACATAGGAGTAAATCTTTACGATGTAGGACTTGGTAGTAAGTTCTTGGTCATGACACAAAAAAAGACGAGAGGAAGAAAAATAGGAAAAACAAACGAAGCAAAGTACAAGGAACGAAAGTGAACAGCAGAACCCCAGGGCGCGTGGCTAGGGGTGGAACACTACATGTGAGGCGCTAGGTTTGATCCTCAAAAAGATAAACTGGATCTCATTAAAATCATTAAAGAATACTATCAAGGAAAAGAAGACTCACAGATGAGAGAAAATATTTGCAAATCATGTATTTGACAAGGATATAGTATATAAAATATATAGAAATAAATAAAAAATAAAGATCTCTCACAATTCAACGACTCAATAACCCAATCAAAATATGAGGAAAGGATTTGCAAACTATTTTTTCCCCAGGGCTGGGGATTAATAAACGCAGGGCCTCCAGCACGCGAGGCGAGCATTTCCAACTGAGCAGCACCCTGAGCCCCATGGGCAAAGGATTTGAAGAGTTATTTTTTCCAAAGAAGATACGAAAACGGAGTTGGGGATGTCGCTCAGAGGGAGACCATGTGCCTAGCATGTGCCAGGCGCTGGGTTTGATCCTTGGCCCAGGAAAAAGTGGAGAAGGTAATCAAGCGGCCAGCAAGCACACCAGAAGACACGGTCAGTCCCAGGGAACGCAAATCGAAACTAGGGCAGCGAGTGGCAGCAAGTCGTTCGAGGTCCCATTTCACGCCCGGGAGGACAGCATTATCAAAAACGCAAATCCAGAAAATAACAAATGTTGACACGGCTGTGGAGACATTGTGAATGGAATGTAAAATGGTTCCGTCTTTGTGAAAAATATGTTGGTATTTTTACTCACAAAGTATACGTATGGTACTGGGCAGAGTGACCTCACCTTTAATCCCAGCAACTGGGGAGGCTGAGGCAGGAGGATTGCAAGTTCAATGCCTGACTCAGAAACTTAGTAAGGTCCTAAGCAACTTAGTGAGACCCTGTCTCAAAAAATAAAAAGGACTTAGGATGTGGCTCAGTGGTAAAAGCCTCTGGGGTTGATGTATGGTGCAAAAAACAAACAAACATAGTTTTTACCTTATGATCCAGCATTTCCACTGTTAGGTATATACCCCCCAAAATGGAATTGAAAACAGGAACTCAAGTACAGGTACATATGTTCAATGCAGCATCATTCACAGTAGCCCAAGGATGCAAATAACCCAAATGTCCATCAACTCAATGAAGTGTACACATACAGAGGAATATTATTCAGCCACGAACAGGCCTGGAGTGCCGATGCATGCAACAAGGTATATGAACCCTGAAAAACATTATGATAAATGAAGGAAGCCGGACACAAAATGTCACTTATTGTACTATTCTGTGCATGTGAAATATCCAGAGTAGATAAATCCACAGAGACAAATGCAGATTGATGTGGCCAGGGGCTGGTGCAGGCAGAGGGAAGGGAGAGGCTGCAGCTACCTGATGGGTACCAGGTTTCCTTCTGGGGTGTGAAAATGTGTTAGTACTAAGCAGAGGCGGTAGCTATGCAATTCCAACGATGTACTAAATACCTCTGAATCGTCACTTTTAAATGGTGAATTTGGGGGCTGGGGTCTAGCTCAGTGGTAGAGTACTCCCTTAACATGCACAAGGTCTTTGGTTCCATCCCTAGCACTCCAAAAATTAAAATCAAACGATTACATATGTGATGTGAATGTCCTGCCAGTCTTTACGAGTAGCATTTGATTCTAGGACTCTGGGGATCTGCTGCCCCTGCCCGGGATCCAGCTGCAGCTGGTGTAGAATGTGAAAGGGAAATAGGAAATCCCTTTAGGGACGATATTAAAGTTCATCCGACTAATATCTCAAGTTACTTCTGGAGTCTGAAGACCCAGTGCTTCCCAACACGTGACCTTAAGCAAGCCACTCAGAGAGTTCCTGCACCCCACCTGTCTCTTGGGGAGACAGGGTGCACGCTCACTAGACCCTATGGCCATGGCAGGGCATGATGGACATTGGTGTGTTGGCCTGTCTGTCTGTCTGTCCCTAACACACCACTGTTCATCAGGGCATCAGGCTGCAAGCCAAGGGATGTCTGTCCCTGCATCTCCCAGGCTTCGAAAAAGTGTCCAGCTCTGTCCACTTCATCCAGAAACTGGTCAATGGGGGTGGGGGGACCATCAAACCAGGACTTTGCCAGCAAACAGGGCAAGTGCTGCTGAGCTTAGGAACTGTCCCCTGGCCAGCTGCCTCTGGGAGGGAGCAGAGCCGCTGTGACAGCTGGGCTGCAGGGGCCACCCCAGCCTGTCCCCCGCTTGCCTGGGGATTCTGCCAGGACAGGCTGCACCCTGGCCCTGGTGCCTCACTGGATGACAACAAGATGCCCGATAAGACACTGTTCAGATGTGACAGAGAACACACTTTAGTAGCCCAGAGAGGTGGGATCATCAGAGTCGTGTAAAAGGAGTAAAATTATTTCGGGTGAACCCTGAAGGAATTTTATTACCCTGAGAAGTGATAAATCAAGTTCTCTGTAAATGCAATAAAACAATTGTTTAGTCTGCATGATTCATACCACAAACCTTAGGATTCTGGGTTTTGATCTTATTGCCGCAATAAACTGTCTAGACAGCAATTAACAAACTGCTTCTCCTTCAGATGTTTGGGGGCCGGTACCGCGGGAATCGCCCCTTGGAAATACAGGGGCTTCTGCCTGGCTCCTATTAATTATCGGGTTGGTGGAGTGGAAACGCCTGGAATCTCATCAGAATTAGCCTCCCGGAACTGTCCCCTCCTCGGAGCGCAATCTTCACCAAATAACCCTGGCTCAGACTGGCAGGAAATCTAGATATTCAGATTTCCCTTAAGCCTTGGTTGCTTTTTTTTTTAAGTGTCACTTTAGAGAGGTGACCACCAACATTCACTTTTTTAAAAGTCAGGAGCACCAAATGTCTCCAGAGGACTCCCTATTAATACTCCCGTGTGCCCCTAGGGGCTGAGGGGCAGCCTGTATTTTGAGAGTTCACGCCTGCGCGGTTCGAGGGGCAGGTGCCCAGCGCATCACCTTGGTCAGTCCTCCCGCTGACCCCAGGGGGAGTCGCTGGGCATGCGCACGGTCGGAAGCCCAGGGGTTTTGCCCAGGTTTGCCACCTGGCACAAGGGCCTGGGAGTCGGAGCTCTGGGTTGGGCCGCGTTCCCTCCCCACCAGTCGTGCTGTCTACACTGACGGAGGACAGATAGGTGCCTTCTAAAGAGTCCCAAGTTTAAAGTCCCCTGAGCTCAGGGCTTGTGTTTGGTCGGTGACTATCACATACTCAGTGCTCAAATAACTGATGAAGGAATGAACGTCCCTGTGCCCATAGACGGGAATGTGGGCAGCAGTGCGCACGGGAAGAGAATTGGAAACCACCCACACGTCAATCAACAGGCACCCGAGCGCTTAAGCTGTGGGTGTAGCCGGACAGACGACAGCAAGCTTCTGCAGAGTACAGTCACATCTTCACTCTGTGAAGCGGCTGGGGAAGCTCCTCGCGTGCTCCGAGCCACTACAGGAGGTGGCAAGAGAAAACCCGGAGGACACAGCCAAGCCGCGGATCCCCCATGGGTGCAGTTGGGTGCAGGCGCGCACTGAGAAGTTGTGGAAACCCACATTCCAAACCCACAGCTGAGGTTCCCACAGGGGGAGGGAGGGGCAAAGAAAACAGGTCACCAAAGGGGACTTCAGCCTCATGCGTACTGCTGAGGGCGTCTGTAAAGATAATACAGTCATGTATTATTAGGGAAATCAAAAGTTGAAGAGAAGGAGGAAGCCCTGCCCATAGCTGCATGAATTATAAACCAACAACCCATAAAATATAAAGCACCATTACAAACGAGGCCAATCCGAGTCACTTCTGCAGAAATCCTTCATATGCCACAGTCCAGCCAACAAGATCAAGTGGTGGAAACACTTTATGTGGAACAATTGGACATATGTAAAAGGAAATTCTAGAAAGACACACAAAGTGGTAATTCCAGGGGAGGTTAGTGGCCTATGGAGCAAGGTAATCCTTTATTTATTTATTATTAAGGATTGAACTCAGGGGTGCTTAACCATTGAGCCACATCCCCAGCCCATTTATATATATATAATTTTTTTATTTAGAGGCAGGATCTCACTAAGTTGCTTAGGGCCTCACTAAGTTGCTGAGGATGGCTTTGAACATGCAATCCTCCTGCTTAGCCTCCCAAGCTACTGGGATTACTGGTATGCACCACTGCACCCAGTCCTTATTTTTAACCCTATATTTTAAATAACTTTATTCTAAAAAGAAAAATGGACTTGCCTAACTACTTTGAGATTGTTTAATGAATAAAACTTAAGGAACCCAGCTGATATCAAGTTGAAGTTACCAGTGACCACATGCTGTGGCAAAGCTTCCCTATTAGTACTCCTGTGAGGCACAAGTTATTTCTAGCCTTCTGTTATGGGTGAGAAAACCAAGGGCAGGAGGTGCAGTCGGAAGTCCACGGCTGCAGAGTCAGAGTGGAGACCCAGGCTGGCCGTGGAGCACCAGGCTTAGCCACTCCCTCACTGCCTGCCCGGCCTAGGGTGGGCACCGACCTTGACCAGCCTGTGGGAAGGGGTGTGGGGGCCAACGTCCGGTCCAGCTCCTGTCCGAGAGCCCATGTGGGTTCTGTGGTCACGCAGGGACAGCCAGGGAGGCACCGGTGTCCATCTGCAGTTCTCCAGTCTTCTGGTGACTAAGGACGATGCCAGAGGAATATGTATGTTGGAAGCTCCTGAAACAGCTGTATTTTTTTTTTATTTATTTAAAAAAAATCGCCCGCTCACCACGTTTGGTTTGCAGAGTGCTGGAGGAAGGTTTCTCGGTGTGTTCCTGGTCAAGGTGAAGGCTGGAGGCACCGAGGCTGGGCTTGCTGAACTTTCTTCTGTCCTTGGAGGAAAATCTGAGTCCAGGGAAATCGCCCACCCATGTACTCAGCACGTGGAGAGCGGCTGGGCATGCTCACCCAGAGCCGGCGGACCTCAGGTCCACGGTGGAACCTTCCTGAAGCTCGTGTCGCATGGATGGAAAGTGGTGGGACAGGGTTAACCGACATCATCCATATGGAGTACCCGGCACGTAAGGGCTGAGGAAATGTGCGCTGGGTGCTCCAGTGCATTCCCCCACCGTGCCCCACTCACCCCAGTCACCCACCCATGGTCCCCCACCTTCCTCCCTTCCTTCCATGTGTCATTCATCACCCCCACACTGCCTGCCTTCTTCCTCTTCGTCCAGCTTTCCTCCCTTCTATACCCCTACCCATCCACCGTCCACCTACCCGTGCCCCGTCCACCTACCCGTCCACCTACCCACTGACCCAGCCATGCATGCTTTGCCCAGCTTCTAGCCAGAGTGTTAAGATCACACAGACCAGCAGTCGTAACCCCCGAGAGCACAGAGGTCCCAGGCGAGGTGGACACTTAGAGACAGAACCCGGTGCTCGCTGGCGGTAGGAGCACTCGATCCTCCAGAGAACAGGGAGAGAAGCCCCGGGGAACGCCTCGTTTCTGCTCCAGCCCTGTGGTTTATTGGGAAGGTCCACTTTCCAGACTCGACTCTAATTTTGGGGGGGTATGTGTTACAGGGGATTGAACCCAGGGGCGCTTTACCTCTAAGCTACATCTTCAGCCCTTTTTAGTTTTTTTATCTTGAGACAGGGTTTCTCGGACTTGGCGATCCTCCTGCCTCAGCCTCCCGTCTGGCTGGGACGACAGTGTGCGCGGCGGTGCTGGCACTTGATCGCCCAGAGCTGAGTAGATGAGCCGGGCTTCACTGACAGAGGGACGGGAGGCTGCACATTTTGTCCTGTGTCCTCCACCAAACGAAGAAACAAACCCGATAATTTAGGTTCAAGGTGACACTCGGTCACACTCTTTCCCTCTGCCGATTCCCTCACCTCCATTTCGCACCGAATACCATCTGCCCGGGGAGGACGTGGGTCCTTGTCACAGGGGGATGGTTGCTTTATTTATAGAGAAAACAGGACTCCCCAGAGGCAAGGTTTGGAAAGGAAACCCTCCCAGAATGGAACCGCAGCTTCCCTCCATAGGCAGAGCAGCGGCCACCAACAGTCCCCAGGGTGACACTGAGACTTCCCTTCACCAGGGTTGATTTTAGAAAAGCACCTCAGAGCTGGGCGCGGTGGCCTACACCTGTAATCCCGGCAGCTTGGGAGGCTGAGGCAGGAGGATCAAAGCCAGCCTCAGCAAAGGTGAGGCTCTAAGCAACTCAGTGAGACCCTGTCTCTAAATAAAATGCAAAATAAGGTGGGGTGTGGCTCAATGGCCGAGTGCCCCCAGTTCAATCCCCAGCACAGAAAGAAAAGAAAGAAAGAAAGAAAGAAAGAAAGAAAGAAAGAAAGAAAGAAAGAAAGAAAGAAAGAAAGAGAAGCATTTCAGGAGGTCTGGGGTGCCCTCCTGCTCTGGTGGCTCTGGTGGCCTCTGGAGGCCGGCTGTCCACTGGGAGAGGCAGGACACTGTCTTGGAGGGACCATGCAGTGCCCGCCGTGGGCTTGTGCATTTGTTGTTGCAGTGAGGACGATGCAGAGTCACCACAGAGGGACTTTAACTTCTAACACGGGGTGAGCGCTTCCCCATCCATCGGGGTCCCGGCAGCCCTGTCGATGGCCCCGCTTCTGTCCCCGGGATGGTGAAGCCACCTCCTGGCCAGCCTCGTTTCCGCCCCCAACCCTCTGGTCTGTTCTCCACATGCAACCAGAGGGTCCTGTGAGGTCCTAAGTGGACGGCCCCTGCCCTGCCCAACAGCCTCCACCTCATTCAGTGAAATTCAAGCTGGTTTCTTAGCGGTTGGTGCGGGATGGAACACAGGTCTTTGCACAGGCGAGGCAAGCCCTCTACTGCGGAGCTGCACCCAGCCCCTCAAGGCTCAATCTTGGCTGTAACCCACGTTCTCCATCTCTCTGAGGCAATTTAGCGCTATTCCAAATCCTGCTCTCTCCATTCCACAAGGGCCTCCTGACTATTCCTTGAAACCGCCTGTGTGCTCCAGCCTCAGGGCCTTCGACCTGCTGTTCCTCTCCCCAGGCATCTGCATAGCTGGCCCCTTCCTGAAGTTTTTTGCTCAAAATTCAGCTTCTTAGATGTATTTTTCCCTGAATGCCCCAGCTATAATTTTATGTCTCATATAACTCTTTTCTTTCTTTCTTTTCCTTCCTTCCTTCCTTCCTTCCTTTCCTTCTTTCTTTCTTTTCTTTCCTTCCTCCTTCCTTCCTTCGTTTCTTTCTTTTCTTTCTCTCTCTCTCTCTCTCTTTTTTTTCCTGAGGCAGGTCTTGCCAGGTTGTCCAGGCTGGACTTGAACTTATGATCTAGCCTCTTGAGGGTTGGGATCACAGGGACTGTGCCAAGCAATAAAGATTTTCTTAATAAGGAATTTTGATCGTGTGGATGAGGAAATATGGTACACAGAGGTTAAACGACTTGCCTGAGGTCACATGACTAATTAATAAGGGGTGAACCCAGGTTGTCCTCCTTTGGAATCCCATAACCACCCCTTCTACTGTAACTTCATGCCAATGCTTTGGTTCATGGAACCGAAAACTCTGGGAATCAAAATGTTAGACTGCAGGTATGGCTGGATCTAGGAGCCCAAGGGCTGACTCAGACTCTAGACCTCCTTTTTTGGTTCATTCAAGCCAACTCCTAGCAAGCCCCTGGTAGCCTCAGGCTTGCAGGCTTCTGCTCAGCCATCCCAGCAGAAATGAAAGACTCCCTTACCTAATAGTTTCAACAGAAATCCCCGGGTTGATTCTGAGCTGCCCATCTTCAGTCACATGTCCTTCCCTGAGCCAATCACTCTGGCCAGGGACTGCACAAGATCAGGGATCAGCAAATGATAGCCTGAGGGCAGACCAGCCTACGCCCTGTTTTTGTTTGATCAGTAATCTGAGAATTTTTTAAAAAAATATTTTAAGTGGTTGGAAAAAATTCAAGTATCATTATTTTGTGACCCATGAAAATTATACAAAATTCAGATTTCGGTGCCTTCATTGGCACGTGGCCCGCACGTTTGTTTGCTCATCTTCTGTGGCTGCGGTTTCCACGGCCACCGCTTCCCTTTGCTTGGTTTGAGGTTGCACGGGTCCACTGTGAGCATCGGCCTTATTTGTAAAAGGGTTATTTGGGGAAGCCGAGCCGCTGGCGCACCCCTGCAATCCCAGCGCCCGGGGAGGCTGGGCCCGAGGGTGGCAAGTCAAGGCCAGCCTCCGCAACACAGGGAGAGCCTGTCTCAAAATAGAAAAAATAAAGAACGCTGGGGATGTAGCTCAGTGGTACAGCACTCCTGTTCCCTCCCCAGTACCTCAACGCCCCCTCCCCCCCAAAAACCAAAAAACTCAAGACCTCCTCACTCTCCTACTCAAACTACCCCAGTGAGTCATTTTGCCCTTGAAGCAAAACCCAGAGCACCCTGCAGGCCTGGCTCCTCCCTGCTGGTGCCTTCAGACACTCCCTGGGTTCTCTTATCTCCCGTCACCCTGGCTTTTCGACTTTTCTTGCACAAGTCAAGCTTGTCCTGCCTCAGGGCCTTTGCACTTTCCGTTCCCCCTACCTGCAGGTGCTGTCCTCAGATGCTCACTTCCCTAGGAGGCTCCCTTGGTGGCCTAGTCAAGTACCCTCTCCTCCCAGTACTGGGTCTCCTTATTTCAGGCCTAGACACCGAGCTGTTTCTCCTGCCCAGCTCTTCATCAGTGTTTACACCCTTCCCTCCTAACCAGGTGTCGGCTCCAGGAGGGAGGGACTTGGCCTTGCTGGTCATCTGTCTCCAGAGCGCAGGGCGCTGACTTGCCGGGTGTGGGGGGACCTTGCCTTTGGGGTGGGTTTCCCCCTTCGGGTTTCTTCCTGCTGAAGTTCAGTCAATGTCATGTAGTCCCTCACCCCTCCCCTCCCCTCCTCTCTAAGGACGCCAAAGTCAAGAGTTTTCTGACCATTCCCCGAGGGACACAGTGTCCGCTGGCCACTCCTGAGCCACCTGCCCATCAGCACCCGCCAGGTGCCTAGCAACCCCTCCTGGGCTGGAGCTGGCTCAGGCCGCTGCCCCCCCCTCCTCTTCCCCTCCACGCAGCCCCCAGTAAATTCTCTTGGTTGAATTTCCATCTGGGGTGAGTCACTCGCCTTTCATGACTGACACCCGCGGTCATCCAGGAGAATGTGCTGGATGAAGGAGGAGAAGTCGGGCCAGGAGACGGGCTCCACCCCAGAAATCAGCCAGCCTTCCCGATGGCTCTCCTGGGAGCCCGGGGACCCGCAAATTCCACCCACGCAGCCAGCGTTGGCCTTGTCCTCACCTGGCCATGAGGAAATGGCCGAATGGACACTGGCCCCACCACTGGCTGCAAGATGCAGCCCAAGCCCGTCTTATGCCAGAGCCCGCGTTCCTGATTACAGCGTCCTACTCCACCCGCTTCCCTTGGGTGCAAACCCAAACCATAAGTATATATATATTTTTCCCTCTCTCTAAGACAGAGTCTGGCTGTGTTGCTCAGGCTGGCTTGGACTCTGGGATCAAGTGATCCTCCTGCCTCAGATGTAAAAAAATTTAACTCCATCTTTTGGGGGGCGGGGGGAGGGGTTCTGGGGAATATTTTTTGGTTGTTGATGGACCTTTATTTTATTCGTTTGTTTATATGTGGTGCTGAGAATTCAACCCAGTGCCTCACACATATGAGGCAAGTGCTCTACCACTGAGCCACAACCCCAGCCCTATTTTTTAATTTTTTAAAATTTTGAAACAGGGTCTCACTAAGTCGCTTAGGGCCTAGCTATATTGCTGGGGCTGACCTTGAACTTGTGATCCTCCTGCCTCAGCCTCCCAATATATGCTGAGATAATGGGCATGTGTCACCACGCCCAGCTTAAATTTAGGAAATACACTGTGTGGGTGCGATTTTGAATATATGAATAAATATTGAGCTAGACATGGTGCTGCACAGCTGTACACCTGTAAGCCCAGCTACTTGGGAGGCTGTGGCAAGAAGCTCTCCAGTTTGAGGCCACCCCGGGCAACACGATCTACCTCAAAAAAAAAAAAAGATTTAAGAGACATATGTGGATATAAAGAATTTCATACAATGCCACAAATACTCATTGGCCCACAACCCCGCTAAAGAGATGGACAGCACTGCCCCAAACCTTCATATCACATTCTCAGCCTCTGCCTCAGTCCCCCCAACCACTGGGATTGCAGGTGTGTGCTAGCGCACCAGTAATAGGAAAAAAAAGAATTTTCCCATGTTTCTATTGAATTGTCTTTTTCTTATTGATTTGTAGATATTCTTTATATATTCTGGGTAATCTTCTATCTATATAGTGGTTTATATTTTTTCTTTTTTCTTTTTTTGGTACTAGTGCTTAAACCTGCGGCACTGTACAACTGAGCACATCCCCAGCCACTTTTATATTTTATTTTGCGGCAGTGCCTCATTAAGTTGCCGAGGCTGCCTTTGATCTTGCAACCCACCTGTCTCAGCCTCCTGAGTTGCTGGGATTGCAGGCATGCATCACCATGTTTCAATACCAGGGGAAAAAAAAGGATTTTGCCATGTTTCTATTGAATTCTTTTTCTTTGTCTTGTTGATTTGCAGACATTCTTTATATATTATGGGAAATCTTTTTTTTTTTTTTTGAGTGCGAGAGAGAGGGGGACAGAGAGAGAGAGAGAATTTTAATATTTATTTATTTTTTCTTAGTTCTTGGCGGACACAACATCTTCGTTTGTATGTGGTGCTGAGGATCGAACCCGGGCCGCACGCACGCTAGGCGAGCGCGCTACCGCTTGAGCCACATCCCCAGCCCGGGAAATCTTATACTATCTATAAATGTAATATTTATAGTCAGATAGTAGTATGTGTAATATGTATGTATGTATATGTGTATATATATATATGTATATATGTGTATGTGTGTGTGGGATTGATAAAACTAGTACAGGGGCACTGTACCACTGAGCTACAGCCCAGCTTTTTAAAATGAGGTGGGGCCTTGCCGGTTGCCTAAGACTGGCCTTGAACTTATGATCCTCCTGCTTGAACCTCCTAGATTGCTGGGACTGTAGGCTTGCACCACCACGCCCAGTTCCTTGTTTCTTTGTGTTGTACTCTTATTTATCAACCATTTGCATTTTTAACTTAGTTGTGTTTATCCATTGTTGTTCTTTATGTGTCTTATGTATGGAAATCATTATATAACTCAAACTTGTAAAGATATGTTCCTGGTTTATCTCCTAAACATTTACCTTTCATATTTACGACTTTAATCACCTTGAAATAATTTTAGTTTGGGGTGTGATTTATGTATCACAAAATCCACCTTTTAGAAGAGGTTTTTGTGTCCGATACGATACGGGGCAGGGATCAGTTTCCTGGTCATCATCTCGCCATTTACTGAAGAGCTCTCACTCCCAACCTAATGAGCTTTCCCTGTGATGGAAAGTCTCCATGGCGTCTTGGCTACCTCTCGGGGCTCTCTGCCCCCGGCCTCCTCTCCTCTCCCTACACCTATTTGACAACATCTCAGCAACCGCAGTGGTCTTAACTGCTTGGCCCGGGACCTTGTTTCTCCTTGGGAGCTTCCTGACTGTTCTTAGCCATTTGCCATAAAATTTTAGAGTCGGTTTGTGAAATTTCTTTAAAGACCCCAATTCGACAGGGTAAGCCATTTTGGAAAATCACATTTTTTTCTAGGAATTCATTGAATCTAAGTTTTCAAACTAATGGACCTAAATTTGTTCCTGGTGTTTTAACCTTGTCTGCACAGACGGCTGCAGCTGCGTCATAGTGATTATTGGTTGGGACCTATTTTTTTTTCCTTGATAATTTGGACATTTGCCCACTGTCGGAGACTTCATCGAGCCTGTTCTTAACTGTGCTGTTTCTTTGATTCGTATCTGTTGGCTCTTTGTTATTTCTACCTGTATTTTTTTTATGTTCCTTTGCTTTTTAAAAATTCTGACTCTGCTGTTTTTCTGACTTCTTATGTAGGATGATGACTTAATAATTTTCATTCTTTGTTCTTTTCAAATGGAAGCGTTTGAGGCTCTCCATTTCCATCTAATAATGGATTCGGGTGCGGCCCCTACAGTGGTGCAGCATGCTGATTACTGTTGGTTACAAATCCTCTCCAGGTTCAACCAAGACTTCTTCTTTGAACTAGGATTTTTTTCTCAGAAGTGTGCTCTACATCCTCCAGGTGTGGGTTCCTATAGTCAGCTTTTGCTCTTGGTTTCTAATATTTTAGTCAGAGGACTTGGAATGTGAATGACACTTGAAACGATAAGGCTTTCCCTATTCTTGTGATCAAGAACACAAAATAGCTGGGCATGGTGGCCGCACGCTGTGATCCCAGTGCCTGGGGAGGCTAAGGCAGGAGGATTTCGAGTTCAAAGCCAGCCTCAGCAATTTAGCAAGACCCTTTCTCAAAATTAAAAATAAAAAGGGCTGGGGATGAGGCTCAGTGGTTGAGCACCCCAGTACCAAAACAAAAACAAAAACAAAACCCCAAAACAACAACAACAAAAAAACCCCACTAAATAATATCATTTACCATTTCTCTCATAAGTATACCTGGTAAGTAAAATTATTAGAACATCTATAAAAAGGATCAATTCCAACATCCAGCTAGAAGTTTGCCTGAAAGATGGAGGGGGATGAGAGAGGGGACAGTGGGTGGGATATTAGCTGTATCTGTAATGACATTCTCTTTTAAAAATCACATATACAGGGCTGGGGATGTGGCTCAAGTGGTAGCGCGCTCACCTGGCATGCGTGTGGCGCGGGTTCGATCCTCAGCACCACATACAGACAAAGATGCTGTGTCCGCCAAATACTGAAAAATAAATATTAAAGTTCTCTCTCTCTCCCTCTTTCTCACTCTCTCTCACTCTTTCTTTAAAAAAAAAAAAATCACATATAGAGCTGGGTGCAGTGGTGCACGTCTATAATCCCAAATACTTGAAGGCTGAGGCAGGAGGATGGCAATTTAGTGAGAACCTGTCTCAAAATGAAAAGTACTGGGGTCTTAGTTCAGTGGTAGAGAGCTTATGTAGCATGCATCAGGCTCTGGATTCAACCCCCATACTGCAAATAAATAAAATGAGATAAAGAATGTGGGTCACAGTGGCACCCTCCCAGAGTTTTGGCTACTCAAAAGAGGAAGGTTTGAGGCTAGGAGTTTGAGGCCAGCCTGTGTAACAGCAAGATTCTGTGGAAAGGAAGGAAGAGAAAGAAAAACTGTATAGAGACCTAAACCAATTAAGGGGAGATCCATAGGCCTTACCTGAAACTCGGGGGACCAGACTGTTTCATCTGTATTCTAAGAATTGACACAGGCATTTTTTTTCCAAGTGAAAAAGGGAAAGTATAGATCAACAGATAGAAGTTTGATCCAATAAATGCATTTTTCAAACCATACCAAGAAGGGAAGCTGTATATTTCTACCTGGATGCAAACACACAGAGAAAGATCTGGTAGAGTACATCAGTGGCATGCGGTATCAGTGGCTCTCTCTAAGGAGGGGATAGAAATGGGGGTGGCTGGGGTGTGGACTTCTTGTTTATTCTTCTTGTTTTTGACACTTTTACAACAAAAAAAGTCTTCCTATACGTTTTATCTTTTTTTTTTTTTAAGTGCTGGGGATTGAAACCAGGGCCTTGTGCATGAGAGGTAAGCACTTAAAAACTGAGCCCCTCCATATACTTTTTTTAAAAAATTAAAAATTTAGCAAAATATAGACTAGTAGGCATAATTGATCCCATTTTTGTAATATATATATACACATACACACACACACACAGGGGTTGCGGTGGTAGCTCAGTAGTAGAGCGCTCTCCCAGCACGTGCGAAACCCTGGGTTGGATCCTCAGCACCACATAAAAATAAATAAAGATATTGTATTCAACTACAACTAAAAAATAAATATTAAAAAAGTTATACATAAGCATTATACACACACACACACAGGTAGTGCTGGGGATTGAACCCAGGTCCTCACGCATGTCAGGCAACCCCTCTATCACTGAGCCACGTCCCCAGACCTTTTTATATTTTGAGATAGGGTTTTGCTAAATTTCCTAGACTGGCTTTGAACTTGTGATATTCTTGTCTCAGCCTCTGAGTGACTCAGATTATGGGAGTAATCCCCTGAGCCTGGCTATTCCAGTTTGAGTTTGCATAACTTTTAAATGATTTGTATACTTTCTTCATGTTTCTTCCCCTGTGGTGCTGTGTGTGGAACGCAGGGCTTCATGCATACTAGGCAAGTCCTGTTACCGTGGAGCTACACCCTGGGCCTTTCTTCAACCTTGAATATAAGATGCATTTGTTTTGCAATTTAATCCTTTTTTATAATTTGTTTTTAAAAAAAACAAAACAGAAAACTTTTTCTGAGATTTAATTCATTCCAAGGATCCAAATTTTCTGTTGACCTTCACAGATATAGAAAACAAAGTTCCAATGATCTAGAACATTCTTAACCCTGGGGTGGTTTGTCACTGTGATGTGAACAGTACGCACCCTAAGGACAGAGGGTCGCTGCTGTGGTTGACAAAGTTACTTTGGGCTCTGAAAAAGGAATCATTAGGTATGGCTGTCACGATGACAGATTTCAGTGTCGGCCTTTGCTGATTGGCTTCAAGCTGAACTGCATGATATGGGAGTCACTAGCCACATGTGGCTCTTTAGATGGAAAACATTGCCAGGTCCGGTCGTCACCTGTGGCTGGGTCTGCCATACTGCACGTGCAGATTGAAGGGTATCTGTGTGGATGTGGAAAGTCCTGTTGGACAGTCCAGCTGGGGAACGTCATGATAGGCGGACATGAGTACCCTTGGCTTCACCTGGCAGGGGGCAGCACAGGCAGGCATTCCTGTCTTAGGTCCTGAGCACATTCAGGGAGGTAACTCCGTGGGAAAATCCCCCTCGTTAAGTGGCCACTTTAGAGGGATGCGGCGAGTGCTCCTGAGCGCATCCCAGGGACCCGCCACCGCCTTCCCCTGCATCTCTGTCCGCGAGGCACTCTCACGTTGTGGTCAAACTGGTTTACAGGACTCTGTTTGAGAGGTGCAGGGGCCGGGCTGGGCTGGCCGTGCTTTGTGTGGCCGTAATAAGGTTATTTATAGGGATGGGGAAGATGAAAGGTTTGAGGTAGAGGAAGGCAGCGGCTTGGGAGCAGGTTTCCCCTTGTAGCAGGGGCTCTCCAGATAGGATAAATCACCCGGGGCCATTAAGCCTTCAAGAAGGGCGCTCATAAACCTCCCTCCAAACTCCCAGAGTGCATCTTCTGCAGAGTGGCCCATGTGGCGAGGGGCTCGCGGCTTTGTCCAAGCCACCAGCGAGTCACAGTTTAACCCTACTGGGTCCCTGCCAAGACCCTGCCCCAGAACATCACTTTCAAAGTCACCCTTTCAGGTGGCCGGCTGTCTCTGTTTGCCCGAGACAGAAGGGTTTCCTGGGATACGAGACCAAGAAAGGCCCAAGCAATCCCAGGCAAAATGGGTCCCTTCTTTCCTGTGCTGTGGGGACAAGCGATGCGGGGGCTGAGGGGGCAACGGAATCGCTTTTCCTGTTCGGTGCCATTTCTTGCGCCTTCTGTGCACCAGGCGCTGGGCGAAGGCATAGCTGACGCTTTCCCCTTTAATCCCCACAACCAGATGGGCTCATTGTGGCTCTCCCCACTTGACAGGTAAGGAAACGGAGGCTCAGAAAACTGATGGTCACTCGCGCCTTAAAGGCTGTCCGGGTCCCCACAGCCCATAACCAGCCGCTCTCTTTCTTCTTCCTCTTCTTTCCTCATCTGCCTCCTCCACAAATTGGGTTTTCCAGGGCTGCTTGAAAAGCCTCAGGAAAAGGGACTTTGGAACAATACGCTTTCCCTGTTGACCGAGAAGGCCCCACAGTTGAACTTGCCAGACAGCATTTGCGTGTTAAAAAGTCAAGCCTGATTTTCTAGAACTGTCTAGGCCCTTTCCCTGGCACAGACCAAGTAGGAAGGAAGGTCAATAAATCACCCCAGGGAATGAAGGGGAGCTCTCCGCACCTGTGACCCCCCCCTCACCCGGCCCCAGCGGACTCCACCAGCAGGCAGCCAGGTTCTGCCCCATCCTCAGCCTCAGCTCATCCGTGGTTTTGCTGAGGCCTCACTTCTCACGTCAAACTGTCTGTGAGGCAGATAAGATGGCTATCGGCTCCCAGAGGAGGAAACGGAGGTGTGCAGCTCAAGAGATGGATCTACGGAGCTGGCTGTTACCCAGAGCACACGCGGCATTAGAAGGCGTTTCCGGTTGTCAAGCTGCGCAGTGGGGTCCTACTGGCATCTGGTGGGTGGAGGCCAGGGGTGCTGGTCCCCTTCTCCCCCAGTAAAGAGTTCAGCACGGTGGCACGTGTCTGTAACGCCAGCCACTTGGAGGCTGAGGCAGGAGATCACAAGTGTAGACAGCATGAGCAAATTAGCGAGACCTTAAGCAACTTGATGAGACCCTGTCTTAAAAAAAAAGAATTTGAGGGCCCCGAATGTCAACAGCTCTGAGGCCGAGAGACCCTGGTCTAAGCCAAGAAAAGGCTCACACTTCCTGGGGGAGCTCCTCACCCCAAGGCTTCAGGCTTGCAAGGTCAGCAAGGGGCAGAGTGGCAATCAGACCCCGTGGGTCCTACCTTCTCGCCTGCTGCACTGGAGAGCAAGTGCCAAAAGGTCACTGGAGAGGCAGACTCCTGCTCCTCCAACGCTGGGCACTGCTGTCACAAAATCCGTGCCAGGAAGGACATGTTGCATGGTTGAACAAACATCAAGTACTGCTCTCGGTTGTTTGGTCGGCCAACAGCATCCGATTTCAGAATATACCCCAAGAGGAGCTGTAGCCGTCCTCCATCTTAAGAGAAATGGGACAGAGAGACAAGGCTCTCCCACTGGGGACATCCAGCTGGACAGGGAGGGATCTGAGTTCAACCTCTTTTGCTTTGGTGGTGCTAGAGATTGAACCCAGCGACACTCTACCACTGAGGTACGTCCCCAGCCCTTTAAAAAAAAAATCGACCTAGGGTCTCGCTGAGTTGCCCAGACTGGCCTTGAATTTGCAATTCTGCCTCAGCCTCCCTGGGATTACAGGTGTGTGCCACCATGCCTGGCTTCAGGTTTGTGAAATCAACTCTTCTAGCCAGGCACAGAGGCTCAGACAGGAGGATCACAAATTAGAATTCAGCCTCAGCAATTTCGTGAGGGCCTAAGCAATCCAGTGAGACCCTGTCTCAAAAAAAAAAAAAAAAAAAACCAAAAACTTTAAAAAGCTGAGCGGGGTGGCGCCCGCCTGCAATCCCAGTGGCTCGGGAGGCTGAGGCAGGAGGACCATGAGTTCAAAGCCAGCCTCAGCAACTTAGCAAAATCCTGTCTCAAAATAAAAAATAAAAAATGACTGGGCATGTGGCTCCGTGGTTAAGTGCCCCTGGGCTCAATGCCTGCTACCAACAAAACAAAACAAGAACAAACAAACAAACAAACAAAAAAACAACTTGCAGGGTTTGCAGGCGGCGACTGTTCTTACTTGCTGTTCTGGGTTGTATGAATACGTCCTTTTTCAAAATTTCAGTTTGGCCTCATAGAAGCCACTAGACTAGACCGTCAACACAGGAGCTTCGGGGGCAGCTCATGAAAAGGTTTGGTTGGCCTTGCTGTGCTGGAATCAGAAGTTTAAAATAGCTACTTCTTGGCTGGAGATGAGCAGCACAGGGATTGTGGGTCTCATAGGTGTTGCTCCCCCCCCCAAAACAAAAAAACCAAGGCCCCTTTACCAGAAGGGGAAGTGGGTTTCCCACCCCAGCCAGACTTGACTGCCGGACCGGGATCTGTGTCCATGTGAGCGTTTTAATGAGTTCTCGGAGCTGCCGGACTCTCCATTGTATTTCCATTTTATGACATCTTTTTATATTCCAGAGGAGAAGATTCTGAATAAAAATGAGCGGGGCTTTTAGGGTTGCTTTTTTATTATTAGCATTGGTCAAAAACATCCTTAATGAGGTGTTAAGAGCCATCCTGCACCCTATTGTGGAGGAGCCTGGGAGCTCATAAACTGCTGAAAAGCCGCAGGGCAATTTACATCCCCGATGCCACCCCTTCCTGACAGGCTTCCAGGGAGTATCTTTAGTTCTCCGCGTTTCCTGCAATTTACACGCCCAAGCTGCCTGGACGCCATCTGAGCTACAGCTCATTAAGCGGGCAGCCTGGACCCCCCTCACCCAACCGCTCACCTCAGCTGTGCAGCCAGGGCCCCGTGGTCACCCCGTTTCCCATCGGGCTTGGCAGGGAGTCTGGCTTCCAGAAACTGTGGGCATTTCTCTCTGCACTGGTGTGGGATTTGACAGGGGCGCTGGGGCGGGCACCAAACCACCAAACTCCCCGGTGAGCCCTGGCATCTGGCCTCAGTCAACATCCCTCCAGAAACGACCCCCAGAGACTGAGGGACCCCTCCTCGTCCCCAGAACTGCGGGCTCCCTGTCAGTGATAAAGCACAAATGCCTGATCCCACTGAGGAAATGCGTCCCAAAGAGTCCAGTTCCCATTCACGGAATCCAAATGTGGACTGGAGATGGCGGGGGGGGGGGGGGGGGGGGGCTGGGGAGAGGGAGGCAGGCCCTTCTTAATGAACCAATCTGAACCAATCAGGGGACGGGAAGTGGCAGGTGAGCAAGTCTAAGTTGGATCTTGGAATCTAGAGCTCCAAGAAAAGAGGGGACCATTCAATCCTTCCGAGTCTCTTCCTTTAAGAATTTAATGATTTAATCCTCCTTGCCTCCTTTTTCAGGAAAAGCCCGTATGTCCTGCAATTGCATACTAGATGGTTATTTTTTTTTTCATGGCTACTAAATTGTAATAAAAGCACACTGTCCCTATTTGGTTTTCATAGGTCCTTTTGACTGAATACTGCTTACATTTAACTTGGAAGGAGACGATTATATTTACCTTGAGTAAATATCTTTGAAACAGAAAAGTGTAGGGATTATACATTTTGTCACACGAGATTTTGTACAGTTTCTGGAATAGGAATGAATAAATAATTCATTGGTGAAACGTACGTGTTTGGCTCCTGGATCTTCTGGAGAGATCCTGTGGGAACGACCCCCCTCCTTCCCCAAGACCTTGTGTTAGGAACTCTTGAGGCCAAGTCCTGGTCCTTTACCTGCCCACAGTGACCTTGAGTTCAGTCACTGAACCACAATGTCCACGTTGCTATGATGAAACTGATAATACCTTCACCACGGGACTGTTAGATTATTATGTATTTGCCTTGTCACTGATGGTTAATTAGGTGTAAAGTATGAGCTGGGAGTTGTGAATATGTCATGTCACTTATGAAATAACCTATGAATTGGGGACACTTATTAGCACACTCATGTAACAGGTATAGACAGACCTGGAGCCTCACAGAGGTTAAGTGACTTGCCCATGGTCACACAGCCTGCAGAGCAGGGGTTTGAACCCAGGAACAACTGACTGTAAAACTGCACCCCGAACATTCAACCTGAAACCTTCTTCCAGCTGATGGCAATGAGGAGGACTAGGAGTTGGGGAGTGTCCCTAAAAGCCTGTACAAGAAGAATGTGGCAAAGTCAGGACGGGTTTTAGAGCAGAAAAGGTCCAGGGAATCAACCGACGAAACAACCGGATTTCAGGAGGAGGCCGAGAGCCCATCGAGGGTCATAAACCAGGAAAGAGATTTTAGATGAGAAGATCGATCCCCAGCTGCTTCTGAGGCTCCTAGAGTGTGTGGCTAATTACTCAGAGTCAGGAGCCAGAAGGCTGGGCTCAGATCTGAAGCCTGTCACTCAGGAGCTGTGTATTCTGGGAAAGGGACATCAATTTTCTATACCTCGGTTTCCAAATCTATAAAGTAGAATGTGTGAGAATAATCACGGAAGGATGAAATGACTTTAAAATTTGTGAAATGCTCCAAATGGTGCTTGGTGCAGGGTAACTCACAAATGCAGCACCACCCTAGCCACCACCAACATTCTCTGAAACCACACCTGTGCTAAGCCGAGCACTGTGGCACGCACCTGCCATTCTAGCTACCTGGGATTTCAAGGACCAGGTTGGCCCGGACACTTAGTGAGAGCCTGTCTTAAAATGAAAAATAAAACAAACTGAGTCTGTATCTCAGTGGTAAGGCACTCCTGGGTTCAATCCTCGGTACCCAAACAAGCAAAATGTCAGAAACCAACAAATAAACACAAAACAAAAACAAAAAGACCCCTCTAAACCAAAACCCAAACCCCCTTCATTGCTAGTTGATGAGCTTCACATACAAAGGAATCCACAGGTACCACCATCATCTTCATCTCTTGGTAAAGAGCGAATGATGAGTGATCGTACACAAACCATTTTTCTAAACTGCTAATATGGGCTAGGGATTTGGCTCAAGCGGTAGCGCGCTCGCCTGGCATGCGTGCGGCCCGGGTTCGATCCTCAGCACCACATACCAACAAAGATGTTGTGTCCGCCAAGAACTAAAAAATAAATATTAAAAAGTTCTCTCTCTCTCTCTCTCTCTCCTCTCTCACTCTCTCTTTAAAAAAAAAAATAAACTGCTAATATGATTGTTTCACCACCCTGATTTAATACTATTCCATAAAATATTAGCAAATCATATATCTGATAAGGGACTAGTATCCAAAAGATATAAAGAACACTCATCAGTTAAAAATTATATTGTTTTTAAGACAATGCAATTAAAAATTGGTAAAAAAAGGTTTGGACATTTCTCTAAAGATGACGAGTAAATGGCCAAGAAGCACATGAAAAGATGCGCCTCACTAGTCATTAGAGAAATGCCAATCAGAACTGCAATAAGATAGCACCTCGCATCCTTCAGGGTGGCTAGAATAATAAAACAGGGACGGCAGTGAGTGCCGGTGAGGGTATAAAGACATTGGAAGAAGCCACACCTGTAATTCCAGCAACTTGCGGGGCTGAGGCAAGATGATCATGAGTTCAAGGCCAACCCAGGCAACTTAGTGAGACCCTGTCTCAAAAATGAATGAATAAGGCTGGCTCTAGAGGTGTAGCTCAGTGTAGAATTTCCTCGATTCCCAGGACTAGAAGAAAAAAAAAAAAAAGTAAAACACAGAGGCTGGGGTTGTGGCTCAGTGGTAGAGCGCTTGCCTAGCATGCATCAGGCACTGGGTTCGATCCTCGGCACCACATAAATGTAAAATAAAGATGTGTTTACCTAAAACTAAAAAAATAAATAAATAAATATTGAAAAAAAATGTAAAATTTACACATTGCCAGTGGAGTGTAAGTGATGAAACCAGTTTGGAAAATAGTTTGTCAGTTTCTCAAAATATTAAACAGAATTTCCATTTAAGCCAGAAATCCTATTTTAGGTATACAGCAAAGAGAGCTGAAAACATTTGTCTAGGCTGGGGGTACAGCTCATTGGTAGGGCATCCCTGGGTCCAATCCCCAGTACCAGTCAACACAGAAAATCATCCGTCTGAATGTCCATTGATTAATGAATAAATAAATATGACATATCCAAACAATGGAATATTATTCAGGCATGAAAAGAAATGAAGTATACCAGGGACCCCCGAAAACACCCTCCAGCCTATGGTCCAATGATCTTCAGCAAGGGACAAAGACTGCACAGTAGGGGAAGGTCAGTGTCCTCAGCAAACGGTGTTTGGAAAACTGGATTTCCACACCCAAAAGAAAGAAGATGAACACTAGGCACCATGATGCAGACCCAGCTGCTGGGGGTGGGGGAGGGTTTGAGGCCGGAGGATCACTTGAGCCCAGGAGTAGTTCAAAGCCAGTGTGGGCAACATAGTGGAACCCTGTATTAAATAAACAAACAAACAAACAAAAAACAAAGATTGACTTTTATTTTCACTATCCCAAAATTGATTCAACTGGTTAGAAACCTGAAATTATAAAACCTCTAGAAGAAAACACAGGAGAAAAATTTCATGATATTGAAATGGGCCAGGATTTCTTAGATACAACATGGATAGCGCAGACAACAAAAGCAAAAAGTGACAAATGCAGTTCTAGCCAAGTTAAAATTGTGCAGCAAAGGAGAAAATCAACAGGGTGAGAAGACAGCGATGGGACAGGAGGAAATACTGGTCAACCATATATCACAGAAGGAGCTAATATCCAGAATACAGGAAGAGCTCCTGTACCCCAATACCAGCAAAACCCGATTAACAAATAAGCAAAGGACTTGAGTGGACAGTTTTCCAAAGAGGATACACTGGTCTGTGGCGCATGTCTGCAATCCCAGCGACTCAGGAGGCTGAGGCAGGAGGATCGCAAGTTCAAAGCCAGCCTCAGCAACTTAGGCTCTGTCTCAGAATAAAAAATAAAAGGGCTAGGGCTGTGGCACAGTTGTTGACCGCCCCTAGGTTCAATCCCTGGTACCCAAAACAAAAAAACTCATAGGAGCAAATTGTGGTGGTGGCTAAGAGCTATGGGGACGAATGGGGAGGCACTCATGGGTGTAGTTTAATCACGTGAGAAGAAAACATTTAGAGTTTTGTTGCATAGCAAAAGGGACATAGTTAATAATAATATACACGTAAAAATTACTGGCGTATAAAAACAAAGAGAAACTGATAAAATAAAGAGTGTATAGCTGTAATCCCAGCTACTCTGGAGGCTGAGGCAGGAGGTTTGAAAGTCCAAGGCCAGACTGCACAATTTTGGGAGACCCTGTCTTACAGTAAAAAGGTCTGGGGGTACGTACGGCTCAGTGCTTCAGTGCTTGGCTAGCGTGCAAGAGGCCCTGCGTTTGATCCCTAGGACCACCACCACCAACAAACCAGACAGACACTATAAAAAAACAAAACTAACCAACAAAGAATAAAGTACAGATATGAGCCACGACATCAATGAACCTTGAAAACATTGACCGAAATCAGCCAGTCACAGACCACAGATGGTGGACTGCGTGCCCATGATGGGCCCAGAGTAGGCAGATCTGTACACAGAAACGAGGTTCGGGGTTCCCAGGGCCTGGAAGGAGGGAGGGAGGGGAGAGGGTGCTAACAGGCTCTGGGTGGGGGATGGGAGGCTGGGATGCTCTGTAGGTCGTGGGGACGGTGGCACAGTTCTGTGGACATACTTGTGGAACCCTGGGCTGTGCACCTCCAAGGGCTGGCGCTGGTGTACGGGTTGGGTGGGGGACGGGGGTGGCCCGTTCCTCAGGCCTCCACTGCTGCTAGGAAAATGGGGATGTCCCTTTCTTGGCCACCCACTAGCCCTGAGCTTTCACATCTGCAGCCTCATCCATGGGCACCCTGTGTCACTCGGCTCAGGTGACAGCCACACCGGCCTTCTCCCTGACCGTCGTTCCTGGGACACTACACATTACAGAACCAATCCAAGTTCTTCTTAACCATTCGCCTCTCTGCCAGGCCCAGGAGGGCGGGACTGGTCCGATTGGGTCCCCTCAGGCTGCTCCAATAGTGCCTGGCACCAGCAGGCGCTCGGTAGATGGTGCTGTATCAGGGATGGGAGTTAATGAGTGACCACTTGAAGATGATGCAAGTCAGGGCCAGGGACCCTTGGCCTATGCAGGGGGTGGGCCATGAGGATGTCCTGATCATGCAGAGTCACAGTCCCTTGCTTATTTGGTCCTATGTGGTTGGATCCTTGTTGCAGAGTTGCTTTTGGTTCTGCTGATTGAACCCAGGGGCACTTAACCACTGAGCCACATCCCAGCCCTATATTTTGTATACAGACAGGGTCTCACTGAGTTCCTTAGGGCCTCACCAAGTTGCTGAGACTGGCTTTGAACTTAATCTTCCTGCCTCAGCCTCCTGAACCTCTGGGATCACAGGCGTGCGCCACCACACCCAGATAACCATGCAAAGTTGGGCAGGTGAATGTCCCTCCTGTGAGTAGGAAAAGTTGGAAAAGGTCAAGGAATGTTGGCTTTTAAGGGAAAGGGAAGAACAGCCTGCATCTCTTAAGAGCAGACATTGTGACTGTCAAGCAATTCACATTCCAATTTTAATATAAATATTTGAATTTAAGCCACCCTCTAGTCTTCCTAGAGGAATTTCTGGAATATATAATCTAGAGGAGAACGTTTCCCAACCCTTTTCTGTTGCAGAGAGCTCTGACCATGACTCGAAATTATTTTATTTCAATCTGTGTCTTGGTCTGTCCTCACCACTGGAATGGAAAGTTCCTTAAGGACCGGCACTTTATTTCTCTCATTTATTTATGTGTCCTCTGCACAGTGCCAGGCACATAGTAGGTGCTCAGTAATTACATGTTGGCTGAATAAATGAATGAACATCAGAACAGGCGTCTGGCCCCTGGGCCTCTCTCTCGGCACAGGACCTTGGCTCCTCTCAAGTCCTACGTGCTGGGGTTGTGGGCCCGTAGGTGGCTATTTGAACTTTAAAGTAACTGAAGTTAGAACCAAACATTCAGCTCCTCTGTCCTGCTGGCACAGGGGCCCACTGTAGAGAGCACCTGGAAGATTGTGTCCATCATCATGGAAATTCCACTGACAGCTGATTTAGATCCTCGGTTCTCGAGCGAGTTTTGCTTCCTAAGGGCCACCTGGCAATGCCGGGAGGTATTTTTGGTTGTTGCAGCTTAGGGGATGTTGGCATCTGGAGGGTGGAGGCCAATGCCCAGGATGGTCCCCGCCCACAGAATTATCTTGCCCAAAATGTCTGTAGTGTTAGGTTGAGAAGCATCCCAGGAAGACACAGGGTGACAGTTTGCTGTATGCTGGGATGCTAAATTCCTTAGGGTTTATTTGGATGGGTTAATTTGCAATTAAAAGCCTGATAAGGATCTTTCAGTGTATGAGGCACCTCCTCGCCAGGTTCCTGGAATTTCTCACTTACTTATGTGTGACATATATGGGATCTTTAAAATCAGGAAATCATCACCCAGTTGTGTTCCCCATGGCCATACCTGCCAGTGACCACTACCCAGTGTAGGGTCCACATCCCTCTGACCATTTCCAGGGCCAAGTCGTTCCAGATCAAGAGTCTTCACCGTACAGATCTTGGACAAAACCTGCCCAGAAATACTCAGAAAACTTTGACACCGTTTTTGAATTGTATAAGAAACAAGAAAATGAAGAGTGACCTATTATGGCACGTGAGAGTTGCATGACATTCCAAATTCAGTGTGCATAACGAAGACGTAGTGGAACCCAGCCACCATGGTCACTTATGTAGAAGAGTGGTCTGTGGCTTTCAAGCCACACAGCAGAGGCCATCAGCCTGCAAAACTGAAAATACTATCTGCCCTTTCACAGAATTTGCTAATCCAGCTCTGGATACAGAAGACTTGCTGGCTGTCTCTCTCTCTCTCTCTCTCTCTCTCTTTCTTTCTTTCTTTTCTCCCTTTCTTCATTCCTTAATTTCCTCAAGATCATAATTATCCAGATAATTTGCAGGTGTACAATCAGACCCTGGGACCAAATGGCCATCCTCTGGGAAGCAGAGCACTGAGGGAACTGGCCCTCACATAGGCGCATGCACAGAGAGGTGCCTCTGGGGACAAAGCCCTCTGCTCAAGGATTCCCGTGGGTACAAAAGCAAAAGCCTGGCTGAGCTGTGGTGTCGCAGCACTCACCGTGCAGTTGCCGACACTCCCCTCTACAGTGGAGTTCTTCAATGCGCCAGTCCGTGACCTCACAAAGTAAGTGCAGGAAGCAAATTTACTTAGCCCTCCGCCTTTATTTGCTGACCAAGGGGCTCAGTGATAGCCATGTTGTTTATGGACCTGCAGGAGGCGGGGGCCGGAGGAGGAGGATATGCTTTGGCCAGGGAAGATGGATGTATTGAAAGAATCCTCGCATTTTTGTCCTTGCTTATAATCGGAGTCAGGATTTCCCGCCAAGTTACTCACAAGAGCCCCAAGGGAAAGCTCCTGGGCTCCTCTGGAGGGTCACGGATGGAACCCAGGGCCACATGCGTGTTGAGTAAGCCATACTACCACTGAGCCACACCCCAGCCCTCCTGGGCTCTGTCCATGTGTATCCTATTAACCCATTATGTCCCATGCATGGGACTTTTATAAAACCTTAAATTGAGCAACAAATATATCATGTATGGTGGCTTTTAAATAAGTATGTTTTTTAAGAGTTCTATTCTTTTGAGAAAAGTAATAGGTAAATGGTCGGTGATAATATCCATTAACATCACTAATGACAATAAATGATATAGGAAGCTCCAGATTTTATTTCCAACCTATTTTAGGGCACGTGTGCCAATTTCAATTGAAATAGTTGCAGCATTGAAAACTTGGGACTGAATGAGTTAAATTCTTCCTAAATGTCTTGGCATCTGCTTTTTAAAATTATTCTTAAGATCATGATATGAACTGGGTACAGTGGTGCACGCTTATAATCCCACATTTTGGGAGGCGGAGGCAGGAGGATCACAAGGTCAAAGCCAGCCTCAGCAACTTAGCGAAGCCCTAAGCAACTTAGTGAGACTCTATCTCAAAATAAAAAATAAAAAGAAGGGCTGGGATGTGGCTCAGTGGTTAAGTGCCCCTGGGTTCAATCTCTGGTACCATAAAAGCAAGTTTTAATGTAATATAGCTTCCAGTCTCTGAACCCAAAATAGTAAAGCAAAGCCAAAAAATCCCGAGAAAGAGAAGATAAGAGATGAATTGGCTACTCCATGCCCCATTTTTAGTTACCCAACAGCATGAGAAAACTAGTAAATGTGTATGAATAGAAGTGAGGTGCCCAGGACTTGCAATGACCATAACTTGGAGTGTCTCCCTGTCTACATTCACAATCCTTTTCGTAATCCTCTACCTGGGCACCCTTCTGCAAGGTGGAAAAGAAGCTCAGTCCTCTCTTAGTAGTAAAATGTTAATAAATGGCACTTTTATCCTACTCTGGCTTCTTACAACAGATGCTCAAAAAACTTTAGTTGCTCTTCTTATCTGTGGTTAAGGTTAACAGTGACTGTTCCTGGGCCACTCCCATTATTGGAGAAGTGTGAACTGGTATAACTTCATTTGCAAATTAGAGCAAGTGAGTGTCAAACTTTAAAATCAACATATATTTTTACCAGTAAAATGTATATATGTATATATACATACATTCCTTTCCACATTTTATACACACACACACACACACACACACACACACACACACACACACACACGCTTTGACTCAGCAATTCAATGTTCAATGTATAGGAATTGATAAATCTCCTCTCCTTATGTCAGACAGAATTCGTGTTGTTTTTAATTCCATAGAGTATTCATTATTTTTGTGTGTGTGTGTGTGTTATTAAGATGTACACATTTAAGGGGGCTGGGGTTGTGGCTCAGCGGTATAGCGCGTGCCTCGCATGCATGAGGCACTGGGTTCGATTCACGGCACCACACACAAATAAAATGAAGGTCCATCAACAACTAATTTTTTAAAAATCCATTAAAAAATATACACATTTAGGATTATGTCATTTGGTGAACTGACCCCATTATCATTTTGAAATGTCACATTTCATTCCTGGTAATATTTCTCAAATTATCATCGACTTTGTCTGGAATTAGCACCGCCACCTGAGTAGAGCTCAGTGTTTGTGGGGGTGTCTTTTTCTATTCTTCTCCTCTCTCCAAGTCCTGATATTTAAAAGTGGGGTTCTTGGAGATGGCAAATCATTGGGTCTTGTTTTTCAAACAACCTGACATCTCTGATTTTTTTTTTTTTTTAGAGAATTTTTTTTTGAGAGGAGAGAGAGAGAGAGAGAGAGAGGAGAGAGAGAATTTTTAATATTTATTTTTTTTAGTTCTCGGCGGACACAACATCTTTGTTGGTATGTGGTGCAGAGGATCGAACCCGGGCCGCACGCATGCCAGGTGAGCGCGCTACCGCTTGAGCCACAACCCCAGCCCGACATCTCTGATTTTTACCTGGAATGTTTAGATCATTTACACTTATTGTACTTTTTGATGCGGTTGGATTTGTCTACCAACTTGCTGTTTCCTATTGTCCAATCAGTTTTTATTCCTCCCCAACCCCTTTTCCTGGCTTCCTTTGGACTTTTTTTTTTTCTTTTTTTTTTTTTTAAGGATTCACTTATCTCCACTATTGGTTTGTGTTCCTACCGTACCTGTCATTCATTCTTCCTGGGGTGGCACTCAGGGCTTTGAGTACTCCAAGCACACACTCTATCCCCAGTCCCTCTTTTTTTTTCTTAGTAGTTGCACTAGGGTTTATAGTCAGTATCTTTAACCCACCACAGCCTACCATCAGACAATACTGTAACTCCACGTATAATGCCAAACCCTGCAGAGACCCACTGGCAGCCCTGCTCCTGTCCTTTGCAGTATATTTGTATTCAATTTTACGAACCATGCCCTTGCAAGGGGGAAAGCATCTAACGCAACTGCCCCCCACGCTCTTGAGATTCCCAGCTCAGACTGTGTGGATGAGCCCCCAAGAGTGAGTGAAGGCTGTGGAAGTCACTTAGATCTTTCTATTCTAACTTCATCTGGTATCAGGAAAGCTAGTGGGATGGCTGATTTTCTGGGTGAACTTGGCTGGGCCACACCGCCCAGATTCTTGGTCAAGCATTCTGTAGAGGGGCTGGGGCTGGGGCTCAGCAGTAGAGCCTCACCTAGCACATGTGAGGCCCCGAGTTCGATCCTCAGCACCACATAAAAAAAATAAAATAAAGATATTGTGTCCAACCACAACTAAAAAATAAATATTTTTTAAAAACCCATTCTGTAGAAATGTTTTTCGATGAGATTAACATTTAAACCCATGGATTTTGAGTAAAGCCCATCGCTCTGCATAATGTAACTGGGCACTGTGAGCAATCAGAAGGATGAAGACTGAAGCTGCAGATTCCCACTGGACTTGAACTACAACGCTGGCTCTTCCCTGGTCTCCAGCCTGCTGTCACCTTGCAGAGCTTGGGCTTCACTGTCTCCATAACCATGGGAGCCAATTCCTTAAAATACATATTTATAAATCTATTCATACATCTACTGGTTCTGTTTCTCTGGAGAAATCTGAGCTCTACATCTAGTAGTAATGTTTTTTTTTTTTTATGGTATTGGGGATTGAATCCAGGCGCACTCTATATCTCCAACCCTTTCTATTTGGGGACAGAGTCTCATTAAATTGCTGAGGCTGGCCTCAAACTTGCAATCCTCCTGCCTCAGCCTCCCAAATCACTGGGAAGACAGGTGTACATTACTGCACCTGTTACCAGCTATAATTGTGTTTGTGTGTGTGTGGTTCTGAGGATTGAACCAGGGGTACTCTATCACTGAGCTATATCCCAGCCCCCCTTTTTTAAAAAAAAATATATATTTTTTAGTTGCAGATGAACACAATATCTTTATTTATTTATTTATTTTTTATGTGTTGCTGAGGATCCAGCCCAATGCCTCACACGTGCGAGGCAAGCACTCAACCACTAAGCTACAACCCCAGTCCACTATCCCAGCCCTTTTTATTTTGAGATAGTGTCTTACTAAGTTGCCAAGGCTGGCCTCGAACTTATGATCCTCCTGCCTGGGTCTCCTGAGTTGCTGGGATTACAGGCATGCACCACCACTCCTGGCTAGACCATTGTCTTTACCTTTCTGAGTCTTAGCTTCTTCATCTCTAAAATAGATTAGGAGGCGATACACATCAAAGGTTTAACACAGTCCCTGGAACCCAACACACCCTCAAAGACCCGTAGCCACTCTCCCACATGCCGGATGCCTCTTGGTTGGGCAGCCACTGAGTTTTTCATATGTTGTGTGGTACGTGTCACACCAAGAACATGCCATGCAGTTCCTCCTGTTTGGGGACAAGGACAAGGCGAGTGCTGCTACTTGATCGGTCCAGAAACAGTTTCGAGGGGTTTCTGCTCACACATTCTTCCAGGAGCTCCTGGAAGAGGGGCAGGGTTGGTGACAGCGAGGCCGGCTGGGAAGGCCACCACCGTTTTTCCTCCGGTACAGTCAGGCCTGCCCTATCTGCACATTCCTAGCCCCCGAAAATATTTTTCAGCAGCTGTGTCTGCACTGAGCATGCACAGACTTCCACCTCATGATTATTCCCCCAACAATGCAGTGTCACCGCCACTGACAGTCACCTGGGGATGGTTTCAAGTAGGCGCAGGATGTGGGGAGGTTCTGTGTGAATCCTACACCCTCCGTTTCGGGTGCGGGTGCGTGTGTGTGTGTGTGTGTGTGTGTGTGTGTTGGGGGGGCTCCTGGGGCCTGTCCTCCACTGTGGCAAGGGACTGCTGACCCATTCAGAGCTTTATTCTCTTCTCCGGTCCCCTATTTCAGAACAGTCCATCTTTCCCTCATTTACATTCCTTGGGCTCCCAGCAAACAGCTGGTTATTTTCAAAATCAAGAACACAGATTATTCGCACGGTAACCGGCTCCTCCAAAACACCACAGCGAGCACCCACACGGCAGCACAGTGTGGCCAAGGGACGCGGAGGAAATCCAGGAAGACACCCGTTGGCAGGGCTGACGCTGATGCCAAGGCACGCGGCACAGTCACAGAGAGAGACACAGACCACGCAGGAGGCCACCCAGCTCCTGAACAGCGAAGCAGGGTGAGGGGAGCGAGGGGATGCGGACTAAACCGCCCTTGAACTCCTCGCCGCGCTCCCCCTGGGGCGGGGGTCTGAGTCCGCTCCCCGTGAGCTGCGCGGGCCGAGTGCCTGTGTCCAGTGAGCAGAACACGGCCCGTGTGGCCGCAGTGACGTGGAGGGGACATCACGGTAAGAGGTGAGCTCAGAAAGCGGGGGGCGGGGAGGCTGCAGATTGTGGGGTTCACCGAGGGGACCTGAGCCGGGAATGTGGCCCTAGGATCCGGGACCAAGTTCAAGGTGGTCATCCCCGGACACGGAGAACGGGTGCTGTCAGGGAAGCAGGATATGCCAGCTCGGAGGCCACGGCAGGTGTCCAGGGGAGCTGGACCGTGAGGAGGCCCGAGTGGGGAGGTGGGCGGGGCTGGAACCTGGGCGCAGTCAAGGGGAGGCCACAGACTTACGTTCTGGGGTCAAGTCTGCAGAGTTGAGGAGCCTTGACTGGGTACCGGCGACCCCGCGTCCTCTAGGAACTTGCTGGGAAAGAAGACGGGCCCCACCCCACCTCCTGAAGGTCAGCGGGACCCCCAGGTGTTCCCCATGCACTAAACCCTGAGGAACGCCCATCTAGGTTGGCTGTCGGCTCTGGTTGCAGGTTTGAAGCACCTGGTCAGCTCCTAAAGAGACCTACCAAGCGGGGCGTGGCGATTCAGGCCTGTGATCCCAGCAACTCAGGAGGCTGAGGCAGGAGGACGGCAAGTTTATGTCCAGCCTCGGAAACTTGGCGAGATACTGCTTCAAAATACAAAATAAAAAGGGGTGGGGCTGTAGCTCAGTGGAAAAGAACCCCTGGGTGCGATCCTTGGCAACATATACACAGAGAAGCCTACCCACGCCCCAGCCTGGGGTGGTCTCTGTGGTTTAAAAGATCCCAGGTGACCCTAATCTTTGGATTTTCATCTAACCCTTCCAGTGAATTATCCTTCTCCTTTTCCTTTTTGGTAGTGGGGATTGAACTTGGGGGGTGTCCTACCACTGAGCCACATCCCAGCCCTTTTTATTTATTTATTTTTAAGACAGGGTCATGCTAAGTTGCTGAGGCTGGCCTCGAACCTGCCTAACTACCTAACTACCTACGCCCCCTGAGTGGCTGGGATTGCAGGTGGGCACCACCACACCTGGCCCTTCCAGTGGATTCTGTTTGTTCTGCCCTTAGGTACACCCCACGTTGCCATAACCTTTGGCCAACTCCGTTGTTTCCCACCTTCTGAAATCTGATGGTGGGCGATGGGCAGTCAGGACCAGAGCCCCTACTCCAGGTCCACGGCTTTCAAATAGATTGCTTAGATGATGTGTGCAAAAACAGATCACTGATCTCCACCCCCAGATTTTCTAGTTCAGTAGGTCTTGAGTTGGGCCTGAGAATTTGTATTTTTCTTTTCAAAAAATTCTTTGCAGTGCTGGGGATCAAACCTAGGGCCTTGTGCATGCTAAGCAAGTACTCCAGCACTGAGCCACACCCCCAGCCCAGAGTTTGTATTCCCAACAGGTTTTCAGATGATGCTGGAGGGGACCAGGGCTTTAGAGTTCCCGTCAATGAGCTGTCAGTGTGGCCTGTCCTTGACCACAGGAGATGGCATCTGTGGAGCCTGGACTAGTGGTCTGCTTTCAGGAAGGCTTTCCCTGCCCAGATCAGGAAAGGGGCTGAGGAGACTGCCTGCAGCCACCTCTTCACTGGGGTTGACCAGGGAGGGGCCCTAGGAGGTTGAGCAGGAGTCTGACCAGAAGCCAGAGGAAGCAGGCAAGGTGACCACTCCAGGGCACTCTGGCCAAAGTTCCAGGGGCAATGAAGGGGTGACGAACAGGCCTTTGTGCTTGAGCTAGAATCTAGGGAGCAACAAGGGAGGCAGGAAGTGTGTACGTAGGTCCTCAGAGTAGTTAACGACCCCGCTTTTGAAGAGTCCTGATGGAGACATTCAAAATCAAACAGGTCTTTTTGCTCTCACCAGCATTTTTTTTTTTTTTAGTTGAACACAAGGGTGCTTAACCACTGAGCCACATCCCTAGTTCTTCTATTTATTTATTTATTTATTTTTTTGAAATTTTGAGACAGGGTGCTAGGTTGCTTAGGGCTTTGGTAAGTTGCTGAGGCTGGCCTGGAACTTGTGATCCTCCTGGCTCAGCCTACGTATCTGCTGGGATTACAGTCACATGCCACTACGCCTGGCACTTGCCAACGCCTTCTAACCTTAGGAGGCTCCTGACATAGATAGACCAACTTACATGACACAGGAAGCCACCTGTCTGCTGAGTTGGAAACTGGTTCGCTGCTGTTTGTTAGTTGGAGGTTGACTCTGTGATAGCATCACCCGCCCTCACTGGTGTTAAAGCTTCTTAAATCGACTTTGGACGTCTGCAGTCTGATGCTCGTGATCCCATGCATGGACTAGCATAGCCACCAACACAACCAGGCTCCAGAACTGCTCCATTGCTCCAGAGAATGGCTCCCTGGGTCCTGTGGTGGCCTTACTTTCCTTCGCCCCTAAGTGAAGAGTCGGAGCCGGGTCTACACAGAGGAAAGCAAATTCAGGCCTTGAGAATGGAAAACTTGTGGGTGAAGATCCAGGAGGCCAGGAGAGACCTGGTCTAACTTCAACCGAGGACTGAATCAGAACAGTAGGCCACGTCATCTCGCCCACCAGAGCCAAGCAATGGCCTGGAAGGAACAGGGTTCACACACACAGTGCAATTGAAGAATACAACTTAAGAGTACAATGCTGGATAGCGACGCCTGTCCTGGACACCAGTGAGTGGGGAGGTGGCCTGTGGGCTGGAGTGCTGCCATCAGGGCTGGGTGGCCTCCTGGATGGTGACGGAGATGTCCAGACCCCAATCAGACCCCACATGTATCGGCTATTAGATCTGAGATACTCCACCTTTGAAATGATCATATCATTTGTCTTTATTTAGTTGTGCTCAGATATGACAAAAGCCATGACTTTCTTTTTTTGATAAAAATACATAAAATCAGGGCTGGGTCTGGGGCTCAGTGGCAGAGCTCTTGCCTAACAAGTGTGAGGCTCTGGGTTCAATCCTTAGCACCACATATAAATAAGTAAGTAAGTAAGTAAGTAAATAAATAAATAAATAAACATGTTATGTCCATCTATAACTAAAAAAAATTTCAAAAATGCATAAAATCTTGGGGAGACAGAAAATTAAAATACAAGAAAGATCAGAGAGGTTTTACCTGTCTGGGTGTTCACCTTAGTTCTGGGAAATCCCAGGCTGGTTTGGAGCTGGCACAAGGTTCACACACACAGTACGGAGAGGAACGGGGTTAGCTGTCCAACAGAAAGTAGGAAACAGCTTGCCCCAGCCGCAGGAGACCAGCAAGGACAGAGACGAGGGAATCATCTCAGGGGCGGAGGGAATTGTTCTGGGTTCTGATTGTGGGGTGGCCACACAGTTCTCAAAGTTCATTGAAAATCGAGACTGTACACTCAAATACAAGGACAATCATGAGGAAACCTTAAAACCTGCTTCGCCGTCACTGTGATGGGCTAGAACTTTCCCAAAAGGTGGTCCACACAGCCGGCTGCTCACAGGATGATGTAAACCCCACGGGGATGAACACTGGGATCCTACAAGTTGTGTATCTATTTCAGCTCATATTAGAAGGATAAACAACCAGTTTACCAAGCCTATAGTTTCAAGAGGATAATTGTAGACTGTTAAGCTAAGTAAAAATGTGAGTTGCTTTAAGGGAAAATATTAAGTAAATAATTGACAGGGCACATAGGTGTTACTTATGTGTGATGGTATGGAATCAAGTTGGAAAAATACTTTTGAAAAGCCCTGTCCTCAGGGAGCTTACAATCTAGCAGGTGCAGGACAACTTAGGGCTATGACGAATTTAATGCACTAATTTAAAAAACAGTTACCAAGAGAAATGTATTAGTGCTACTGAGCTATATACTGAAAAATAGCTAAAATGACTAATTTTGTTATATATGTGTGTATATATATTGTATATATATATTTATTGTAGCAAATATATATATGTGTACACATATACACATAAACATATTGCTACAATAAGAAACAAATTATCAAATATGTATTAAGAATTATGCCAAGGTGGGCATGGTGATGTATGTCTATAATCCCAGCAACTCAGGAGGCTGAGACAGGAGGATCACAAGTTTAAGTCCAATCTCAATACTTAGTGAGGTCCTATCTCAAAATAAAAAGGGCTGGGGTTGTGGCTCAGTGGTTAAGTGCTCCTGGGTTCAATCCTCTAGTACAAAAAGAAAGAAAAAAAAGAATGATGTCAATTTTGTAAAGTCATTATATACAGAAAATTGGATAGAAAGATAATATTGGTTTTCTTTGAATGATAAAAGTATGAGTGATTTTTGTGAAGTTTACTTACCTTGCTCAACTTCTTATAGAATAAATATGTATTAACCTGCAATGAGATTTAAAAGGCTTTAAAAAAGTAATTTCTTACCTAGGAGATAAGTGTTTGCTTTATTCCACAATCACCAATAGCCATCTGACAACAGCAGAACCACCCGCAGTACGGTGGCTGATATAGCTCAAGATGCTTTGCAGAGCCTCAGTCCCAAGGTGGGCGAGCCCCACTCAGCAAACCTGCCCAGTTGTGAAGCTATAAGCACTTGAACACTTACTCCCCTCTGGAGTAAGGCTCTCAAGTACAGATATCATGAAGCTCATTTTGTATTCAAATTTTATAGATTTCTTTTTTAAAATTGAATCAAGTTTTCGGTTATGAAAAATACTTATGCGGGGCCAATGTCAAATGTACGGAGTAGTTTTTAGAGAAAGTTCTGGCCCGACCTCGCTGTTCTTTTTCCTTCCTTCCCCTGTGGACAACCGGTTTTGAGCGTTTCTGGGTCACCTTTCCATTATTCATTTTTGAAGGCAGGCAGACACGCATCTGCACATCTCCCTGCCCTTCCTTAGTTGGGGAATCAATGCCCCGTGCTCTTTCCCTAGCTTTGCCCACCCAGCAGCCTGGCCGGGCAGCCCCTGGGCACTGGGACCCAGACACAGATCCCTCCCTCCTTTCTCTACCGCGGCGCCCTCCGTGTGGAGGTGCCATTTTATTAGCCCTGACACTGTGGATGTTTGTCCCTTGTTCAGATGGTGGAAGACATTCCCAGAGGCCCCTGACAGATTTGCTCTTGCCAGGAACTATCCCTCACCTGGTCGAATGCCCAGGCCCAGCGCTGAGCTGCAGAGGGGCCAGAGATGGCACCACCCAGGAAGGAGAGGGAGACATAGTTGGGGGGACCAGCCACTTCCTCCTGCGCCTCAGTTTCTTCATGCGTGTAGGGAGGATTTGAAAGAGATCACTGTTTCCCTATTCACCTGTCCTACGACCCTCTTTGTGTTTCCCGTATCTGGGAATCACCTGTATATAATTATTTCCTCTTTTCGTTTAAGCCACCTTTATGTTGATTCACTTTTTTTTTTTTTTTTACATTTACCCTTATCCTTAGAAATAATACCCAGGAAACCGTCTTATTGACTTGTATATTTTTCTAAAAGCCATTTCAACGTGTATGCATAACTGCGGGCATGATGGACATGTCTGTAATCCCAGCAATTTGGGAGGCTGAGGCAAGAGGATCGCAGCCCAGGCAACTTATCAAGATCCTGCCTCAGCATAAAAATAAAAAAGGGCTGGGGGTGTGGTTCCGTGGTAAATTTGCCTAGCCAGCGCCTCCCCCCTACAAAAGAAAAAAAAAAGTTCAGTGGTGACCTTCAGAAATTTCCTTCCCTTAGCCTCAAGACTGAGCACCCTCAAAACTCTTGTGAACAAACCCATGCGTGTGCACCAGGGGTTGGAAATTCCACTTGCTTTTCCAGAAACATGGGGGAAGCACTTCCCCAAGGAGAGGCTATGGCTCTTTGAAATCTGACCCTTTAAAAGTTGTGCAGGGAGAAATACAAAGTGTAGATCAATGAGACTCGCTGAAAATAAAACGCACATTAGCATGGACGATTCCCTGTAACCAAGATGAATGCCTTTTTAAACCAAACCAGAACACAAAGGTATATCTTTTAGGCTAATTGCCACAAGCAGATTGCAGGGAGAAAGACCAGCTTGGGGGCAGGGAGCAGAGCACAAAACTCAATTGCAGAACTCCAAAGAAGTGGAATGAAATGAAATAACCCCTTGAGTTATGCGGAGAATTTAACCAGCACTGGGCTCGGTTTTATTAGGCATGCATTTGAAATTTAAATACGTTCTGGGGACAATGCCTTTTACAGCACAGCCAGGCGCTGGCCCAATGAGAGTGCGGAGACTTTATTAACACGGGGACAGGATCAAACATCCTGCAGCAGGCCAAAGGCTCCTTTTCTTGGACAGCCATGCTGAAAAGACTCCTGTGCAATTCCTGCCTTGAACGCGCCACACCCCACTCTAGGACTGTATTTCCTCAAACAGCCCCCTCACTTCCTTTTAGGTTTTATTCGTAATTAGCAATTACTTTTTGAGATGTTGAGCTCTTTGCACGCGGTGCTCTTTTTAAGAACTGCCATGCTGATATTTTTGTTGGTGCAATGTTTGGGTATTTTAGAAACACGAAATCAGAAGGATGTGTGATTTGAGAATTTGAGATATTCCCAGATGCATAAACATTTCAAATCAGATGTGCATTTGCTTAAAGAGCTCTCTGAGGACACCCCTCCACTGCTTACAATCCTTCCAGGGAGTTGGATGGTGGTTAAGCAGACGCCATCTGGAATTGTCGGGGTCTAAACCCAGCCCTCCACCTTGGTCTTAGGCAAGTTCCTTTCTTCCTTGGCCACACTGGGATGGAACCCAGGGTCTCTCTCATGCTAAGCAAGCGTTCGACCCCTGAGCCACGTCCCGGGATCGTTTTTTTAAAATTTTGAGACAGAGTCTCCCTAAGTTGCTCAAGGTCTCCCTAAGTTGCTGAGGCTGGCCTTGAACTTGCCGTCCTCTTGCCTCAGCCTCCCTCGATGCTAGAATTACAGGCATGTGTGACACCTGACTTGGCCAAGTTTCTTAACCTCTCTGTACTCACTTCCTCCTTTGCAAAATGGGGCTAATAGGTGGGGGATGAAGCTCAGGGGCTAGAGCAACTTCTTCAGCATGCTGAGGTCCTGGGTTCAATCCTCAGTAGAGCAAAAGAATGAATGAATGAATGAATGAATGAATGAATGAATGAATGAATAAATAAATAAATAAATAAGGAGGGGGCTGGCTAGCAGCAGTGTCTGCTTCCTATGTCCACTGACATATGTCCACACTGGACACGCAATAGCATGTGTAGAGCCCCCCACGGGGAGTCTCCGTAAGCAGAGTTCTGCTGGCTTTAGTGCTCTATTGTCCCGAGGCTGGTGAGGCCAAGTTGATTTCCTGTCTTTCCCAGAGTTGGCTTGGCCCTGGAAAGGAACAGGGTGGACAAGGGACACAGAGGAAGGAGGTGGCGGTTGGAGAGGAGAGGGAAGGAGGCCTGGAGGCCCAGGCTCAACCCTGGCCTTCTCCGGAGGCTGACGTGGCCCAGGCTGGTAGTTGGGGTCCCTCTGCCTGGCTCGCCCTCTGACGGTCTGACTCCCTTTCTGATGACTATGGGGAGGTTAGCAATAAAAGAAAAGAATGCGTTTTAACTATGACCTCCCCACCGGTCCCCCTGGGGGGCCCCGGCTAGCCAGCAGCACAGATGGACCTCGACCCTGACCTGGGTGCCCTGGACGGACAGCACTAGGCAGAGTGTGCAGGGCTGCTGGACGACACATGCCCGGGGCCACTGCTGTCTGCTGGGCACAGGGACACTGGCCTCCCTCCAGAGCCCCCGGAGGCAGCAGGTGGCCTTCAGGAGGAGGCCGCTTGCCCCATCCCCCCCTCATCCTGAGTTCAGGGTGCCTGTGGGGCAGGGCTGCTCTGTATCTCAGGGGAGATGATCCGGAGGTCCCTGGAGGACCCCGGAGAGGAAGCCAGGGTGGGAAGGGGGTCTGCAGGTCTCTCTCCTGGCTCTGCCCTCTCTGGCCTGCGTCCCAGGCTGGAGCCTTGCCCTAGAACACCGAGGTCTAGCCTCTGTGCACACAGAGAAGAGCACGGGCTGGAGAGCTGGGGATGGGGGGCATCCGCTAGCTGGGAAACCCGCTGGCACGGGCAGGAGAGCGTGCCCAAGCTGCTCCGGCTCCTCTGGAGACCGGCCTGGGTCTCCCGTCCACCTGTCTCCAGGGGGTTCTGGGAAACACCCAGAGAAATGCTCCTCAGGAGACAGGGTTCTGTGGCTGAGTATTTAGGGTATTCCTTTCCTAGGAAGGCCCCCCGCCATTCCTGGGGACCGAGCCCCGGGGTGTCTTACCACTGAATCTGAGTCCCAGGGTGGAAGGAGGAGGGAGAGATAAGAGACTTGTTTTTGTTTTTAAAATTTAAAAACCTGCCTTTCCTAGGAACTTCTGCCCATTGTTGGCCCTTGCAGGGTCTGTGGCGACGACGCGCTGCAGGAGAGTCTCTGAAGAGAAGTGTTTTAGACCCCCAGCCTCTGTAATGGAAAGGAAGGTGGGCTTGTGAGTGACCTTGGAGGAGCTAAGGGACATACCTGTCTCCTTGCACAAACCTGGCATATAGTAGGTGCTCAATCAATGTTTTGAATGGATTATGGGAGTATTTGGAATGAGGTTCCACTCAGAAGGTTGCACTTGACAGAGGACAGGAACATTGGGACTGATCACGTCACATGCAATGAAGCGCACTCAGGTCACGGTGTCCCCTGCGGTCCCCAACCAACCATTGGCTGTCAATGCCCTTGCCATCTCTGGAGGAGCTTGAGTTGGGCCTCCCCAGCTCCAAACAGAGACAGTTCCTCTGGACCTGCACAGCCTGGGGCTGTGGCCCGTATGGAAGTGGCCCTTCGGGGCCTGGCCAGGTCTCCGTCTCTCCATCTGCAGGGGCCTGGCAGCGACCTGCAGGCGGGCGCCGTGAGGACGGCAGTGGAGAGGGCTGGGTTCCAGGTACCTGCCCGTGATCTGCCTGTGTCACTCGGCCTCGGTGGGCCCTCCTGTCTCCATCACTAGGTGACAAATTGCCCAAGACCTCACTGACTTGAGACAACAAGCTTCCACTATCTCCCAGTTTCCAGGGTCAGGAATGTGGGAGCGGCTTAGTCAGATGGTTCTGGATTGAAATCTGTCATAAGTGGCAGTCAAGATGTCGCCAGATGCTGTCATCTGACACCAAGCCGGGCCAGAGGGCCACTTCTGAGATGATGAATCCTGTGGCTGCGGGAGGCCTGTGCTCCTGGCACCTGGGCCTTCCAGAGGGCGACTTGAGGACCCTCATAACATGGCACCAGCTCTGCCCAGAGCAAGGGATCAGAGATGGCACTGTTGTGTTTTTTTTTTTTTTTTTTTTTTTTGCACTGGGGATTGAACCCAGGGTGCCCTGAGCCACACCCCCAAGCCTTTATTTTATTTTTTTTTATTTTGAGATAGGGTCTCGCTAAATTAAGCTAAGTTACAGAGGTTGGCCTTGAACTTGGAATCCTCCTGCCTTGGCCTCCATAACTGCTGGGATTACAGGCATGCACCACCACAGCTCACCCTGAAGATTTTAAGGGGAAGACGGCGGGGTGCATCAGAGAAAGGGATTCATGGAGACAGGAGCATCGTTCCCAGGGCTGAGATGGAGAACCCTGAGAAGCAGCAGGTTTGAGCTGAAGGTGCTCGGCCTGGTGCAGGATGCATTTGAAGTCTGCCCAGGCCCCCGTGGGTGGAGGAGGCCAGGAGGCAGGGGTGGCCGGACCTGGAGCGCAGGGAGTGGATGGTGAGTGGGAAAGGCACAGATGCCGAGTGAGGGCAGGAACCCCGGGGAGGGTGACAGGAGAGGAAGTCCCCAGACCTGGCTCAGGACGCCGTGTTGTTCAGAGGGCAGAGGGGCGTGTGCACTGGGAGGAAAAGCAAGCAGATGTGAAGTTCTGGAAGCTCAGGAGACGTTTCCAGGAAGATGAAGGATGTCCAGGGCTGCTCTTGGGTAAGGAAGATGACCCTTGAGAACTGACAGTGACTCACCCAGGTGAGCAGGCGGGGGAGGGGCAGTGTCTTCTAGCCCCTCTGCCTTCCGGCCCCTCAATTAACAAAATCGTTCATCCGTCCATCCGCCATGTATTGAGCGCTGGGGTAACTGGTCTCCAGGAGGTCCCTGATCACCTTCCACACACCAGGTCGGGCTGAGCCCTGATCCCACAGACACGCAGGAAAGACGGGGTTCGACTTCTGAGACGAGGTCACAAAAGACACAGGGACCAGAATTAGATATGGGGGATAACTGTACCATCTTCTGAGACCTCAGAAGTATATACTTCAAAAGGGTGAATATTATGGGGTGTGAAATTATCTCAATCAAGGAAATATATATACAAAATAAATAGGAATAAAAAATCAATTGAGGAAGAATGTATCAAATCAATCACATCAGGTGCCACAATAAAGGTGAGCACGGCACGGTGACGCAGGCCTGTAATCCCAGGGACTCAGGAGGCTGAGGCAGGAGGATCACAAGTTCAAGGCCAGCCTCAGTAATCTAGTGAGGCCCTAAGCAATTTAGTGAGACTCTGTCTTAAAATAAAAAAAAAAGAGGGCTGGGGATGTGTCTCAGTGGTAAAGTGCACCTGGGATCGATCCCCAATACCAAATAAATAAAATAAAGAAAGAAGGAAAGAAAATACAGGGGACTGTGGCTCATACACTTGAGAGTCTCTGGGACACTCTTCTCCATGTGCCATGCCTTGCTCTCACCCTGGATAGAAAATGGCAATCCCTGCCCATCCGGATGCCCCAGTCCGGGCCTCCTTTATTTATTTTATTTTTGCAGTTCTAGAGAGTGAACCCAGGAGTGCTCTATGACTGAGCTACATCCCCAGTCCTCCCCCCTTTTTTTTTTATTTTGAGAACTGATCTTGCTAAATTGCTGTGGCTTGCCTCGAACTTGCAATCCTCCTGCCTCAGCCTCCTGAGTTGCTGGAGTTACAGGCCTTACCGCTGTGCCCACCCCCCCCCCCCTTTAAAACCCATGGCACTAACTATTCTCTGGCAGGTTGTAGATGTTACTTAGATTCTTTTGTTTATTGTTGGTCTCCTTCCCCTCACCCCCCACGGCGGCGACCACCAGGAGATCAGGGTCTTGGCCTCCTATCTGGAGCCGTGTCTGGCACCGAGGCGGCTCAGTGGTGGCTTGCTGAGTGAATGTATCTGTCTCCCTGACAGATAGGTATTCAAGGCAGGGCTGCGGCTGTGGGGCCTTCCTGCACATCCGGTACACAGCAGGTGCTCAGTGCACTTGGCTGGGTGGCCACAGGACCCTCCCAGGGCCTCAGCATGAGAAGCAGGCCGTGGCCACCTAGAAAGCCCAGTGCTGCCTCCCCAGGGCACTGCAGCCACCTGGGACAGCCAGCCCAGTGGTCAGACCTCTGTTTGTCAAAAGGACCAGCAACCTGCATACCTACAGGGTGCCTGAGGTTTAGATGTGAGCAGTTGATTTGCCATTTCCCAAAACCAGCTCTGCTTGCAGCAATAAGAAGAAACCAAGCAACACGTCACGGCTGGATTCACCCTCCGCTCCTGCAGCACGGGGTCCTGCAGCCCGGCCTGTGGGGCCTCCAGTGGAGGCAGCTCCACGGTCTCCTCCAAATAATCCTCCCAGTTGACACAGATTAGAATCTAAATCACCGGCAAGCAGGGAGCTTTCGTATTGAAGGAGGAGAACCCCACCATTCCCAGAAAGAGGGGCATGAAATTAAGGTGACAAGGGAGAAAAGGATTCATGAGTCACTGGCCAAATAATTCATCTTAATCTCCAGGAAGTGATTGTCACAGGTTAGGAAGATGCACAGATAGGGCTGAGACAGGCAGGCTGCCTGCCAGTCAGAGGCATGTGACATGCCCCCGGGCTGCCCGGAGGCCCTCAGGACCAGTTATGTGCCTGGGAATGAATAACTGATCTGGGGACAAATAACTGATCTGGACATCAGAGTGAGGCAATAACCTTTTTTTTTTTTTTTTTTTTAGGTACTGGAATGGAACCCAAGAGTTTCAGGGATGTAGCTGAGCCACACCCCCCAGCATACCCTACCTTTTTTTTTTTTTTTAAATTTTGAGACATAGTCTTGTTAAGTGGCTGAGGCTGACCTCAAATTTGCAATCCTCCTGTCTCAGCCTCCAGAGTTTCTGGGATTACCGGAGTGTGTCACCATGCCCAGCTACCTGCAGTTACTTTTTGAGTTTATCATCAGTAGATGTTGGGGTCAAGAGAAGCTCAGTTACATTCATTTTGTATTTGACTCTATGTATATTGAAAAGTAATATACATTACAAGTGGCACACACCTGCAATCCCAGCGACTCAGGAGGCTAAGGCAGGAGGATCACCAGTTAGAGGCCAGCCTCTGTAATTTTAGCAAGATCTTATCACAAAACAAAAAGGGCTGGGCATGTAGCTCAAGGGGTAAAGCACCCCTGGGTTCAATGCCCAGTACCAAAAAATTTTAAAAGCAAACAGGAAAACCAACACGGGAGTATTTTGAGGGAAAACTGTCCGTGGAACACCATTCTTCCTTTCCTTTTCCCCGTGTTTCTCTCTGACTCTCTGGGTGACCTCATCCGAAGACAATGTCAAAAATCCACATTTTAGGCCCTGAATTGAAGGCAGGGCCAAACGGCTTTCTTGATCTTCCTGGGACACGGCCTGTGTCTATTGTCCTTTTCTTCCCTCATTTTACCTTCTCAAGGTAACAAATCTGTCAGAACACACATATTCCACCACCCTGGACCCACCCAGCTCCTAATAAATCCTCTGTTTATTTTCCAAAATGGGAGAGGGAAGGCTGGCGATAAGGGGGGAAGCTGATTAGCCAGTTAAACCATTTCTGTTAGCTCAGGAGATTGAATTTCACTGTATTATCTGTAATGTGAATAGTTAACTTTCCAGGTGGAGCCATACAGAAATGAACTGAGACTAAAAGGGTCCCCTCAGTCCTGGCCATGCCCCCCCCCCCGCCTTTCTTCCGGGGTCCCCATGCCTCCCCAGAAGCCGGGAAGACAGTGCCCCCCCCCCAGCGCACAGGGTACACGATAACTGAGGCCCAATTAATTTCATCTTTGAGGAAGGAATTCTCAAGAGCCAAAGTCCACGGAGACTACCTTCTCCAGGCCTCACAGTGAAATATCTTAAGTAGAATCAAACTCTGCCGATTGGCAGTCAGATCTGGGATTTGTAGTTATCTGGAACTGACTCAGATTTCACAACGCAAACTTCGTATCTCGAAACACCAAAAAATTTCAAAAAGCTTCCAAGATCGGCCCTGTTCTCCTACTTGCCCACATTCGTCCCTGCAAACAAAAATGCAAGATCAGGGCGGGGCTGGGGCTGGGAGGCAGAGCTGCTTGCCTAGCTTGGGCGAGGCACTGGGGTCGATCCTTAGCATTGCATAAAAATAAAGGAATAAAACGATCATTAAAAAAATAAATAAATAAAAGAATGCAAGACTAAGCATGACAAAGAAGTTTGTGGCTCTCAATTTTTAAGAAAATTCTCAAGGGACCATTGCCAAAATGAGGCCACACTGAGTAAAGGCCTAAATGCCCACGATATGTGTTTATCCGGCTTCAGTAGTGTGGAGAGGAAGCCCTGTCAATCAAAATAGTGTGACTTGACACAGAACCCTTTTTTTTTTTTCCAGAGGTGGTACTGGGGATTGAGCCCAGAGATAGTCTACCACTGAGCTGCATCCCCAGCCCTTTTAATTTTTTTTTTTTTTTTTAATTTTGAGACAAGGTCTTGTTAAATTGCACAGGCTGGCCCTGAACTTGCAATCCTCCGGGCTGGGATTGCAGTGTGCACCATGCCCAGCTATTTGAAACACACTCTTTAATGAAAATCCACAGAATGAATGTGTACACATTTCCCTGCAGAATAAGAAAATAAGCTGCAATGCATATGTTTTTCTAAGAGAAACAAGTGAAGCTAATAGTTACTGACCCAATATTCCATTCCCCGAGCACTCATGAAACCTTCGCTCTGTTAATGTACAATTCTGACACAGCGGGAGCTGGAGGAAATCCTTGCTGCAGAGCTGTTGTCTCAGCACAGCTTCAACCCCGGGGCGTGAACACTGCAGGCAGTGGACGTCAGAGACCGGCAGACAGAAGCCACGGCCACATCTGGCCCTCTGCCTCCTTTGTAAATAAAGTTTTATTGGAAAACAGCCAAGCTCACTCCTTTACTATCGTTGGTGTTTGCAGAGTTGAGGAATTTTAACCAAGCCTCACGTATTTACTATCAGGTCCTTTAAGAAGAAGGGCACTGACTCCTCTTGGTCAATGCTATGAATGCTGGAGCGAGGCAGGACGGGACTGGGGACACAGAGCTGTTCCACCGTGTGACCCTGAGCCCAGCACTTCAGATGCTTAAGTCTCAGGCTTTCCACCTCTTACCTGGGGGAAATGAGAAGGTTAAGAGCTAAATGTACTGTTTGGGTGTGCCTGGCTCTGCTGTAGGTGCTTTGAATATGTAAATTCATCCAAGTCCACACCCTCTACGGGAAGAGAACTTAAATTGTGTCCATTTTAAAGGTGAAGGGACTGAGGCACAGAGAAGGGGAGTAACTTGTTCAAAGACTCACAGCCAGGAAATGGTGGAGCTATGACATCACCTGATGATTATGAATGTAGGACGGGACAGGAATCACCCTTATCCTGTCCCTGGAGGTCAGCAATTCTCAAAAAATAAATTTATATGATTGTTATTTCTTGTTTGGTACATAAACCATCAGAAATGAACAGGTGAGCGGGTACCTGAATGTCACCCCTGTGGAATGTGCATTTAGCTGACCTCTGCAGAAGGGGCTGCTCCCATGTCCACATGGTGTTGTGGTTCTGGGAAGGTGACAGATCACGCAGGGCCGGCTGTCCCCAGTCTCTGCATTAATGTGATGTGCTAAGATTGCCCAGGCAGGATGGAAACCCAGAGGACTGCAGCCCAGGGGTAGAGCACCCCTGCAAACCCTTCCGTCCCCAGCAAAGATCTGCCATCTAGCTGCTGGGGTTGTCCCTGTGCAGGATGAGGAGTAGCCTTCTGCTTGTTTTTGCTGCCTGGGTAGCTCTCTTTCCTACAGGATCGCGTGATGATGACCCCTGTGTGAGGGGAAGCCCATGGACAGATGCTCGGAATGGAGACTGAGGATGCAAACGCCCTCCAGGGTGGTCAGGGGCAGAGAAGCCAGGCCTGGCGCACGGGGAGGTCGGTGGTCTCCTCACCCTCCCAGTCTTCCTCAGCGTTTTTCTCTGTGTTCCAAGAAAACACTCAAGAGCAGGATGACTCCCTGGAGGCCCAGGGCATCCTTGTGGAGATGATGGAAATTCTGACCCTGCCTACTTACAGGATTGCCGCTTGCTATTTAAACTGTTGGGGAAGACAACCAAAATTATCCTCCCTGTCCTCTATCCCCTGTGATCCAGCCATTTATCCATCTGAGTTGTGGCATCATGCAGAGGCAGATTTGGAGCCAGGCAGTTTCAGTGTGAACCCCGGCTCTGCTGCTTGAATAAGCCCCCAGATGGAGAGTGAGAGACTGAATGTCCCTGGCCTTAGTTTCTCCATCCATCAAACGGGCACAATGATGGTCACCCCTCCAAGATGCCTAAGTCCTAGTGCCCAGAACTGTGAAGGTGTCGTTAAAAGGCAGGCTGTTACATGGTCACAGTGACAGAATCAAGGCTGCTGATCAGCTGGCCTTAAAACAGGAAGACTTGCTCGATTATTTGTGTGGCCCAGTGCAAGGGTTCAGGAAATGTCAGTGTGAGGACAACGTGGCTGTTAGAGTTAATATGGATAGTTCTAGAGAGAGTGCTGAAAGTTCTCCATCTTTTCTCTTGGGTGGGGGCTGGGTACTGGGATTGAACGCCGGCCCTCAGGCTTGCTGGGGAAGCTCTTTACCACTGAGCTACACACCTGGCTTTTTAATTAATTAATCAATTTTAAATTTTGAGACAGGGTCTTGCTAAGTCACCCAGGTTGGTCTCAAACTTGGGATCCTCCTGCCTCAGCCTCCCAAGTGGCTAGGAATACAGGGCTGTATCCCTGGGCCTGGCTCTTGATCTTACTTTGATCTCCTAGGATTTGTAACACCAGGAAATAGATAATCCACACCTTGTCATTCCCGAGGTCACCCACTGTCACACAGATCTCCCCTGTTCAGTGTAGGGGCTCTACACAGGGTGGGGTCTGAGAAGGCCAAGCTCATCAGAGGTGACTCAGAGGCCCATGGTCATGGGACCCTGTCATGCATGCATCCAGTTGCCTTGCAACGGATATTTATTGAGCACCAACTGTGTGCCATGCAGGGTTCTAGGTCCTGGTGATCCGCAGAGAAAAACAAACAACAATTTATCTCCTGCTCCCTTCTCAGTTACAAGCACCATGGTGGCGACTTGGGCCCACACTGACATCTGGGGTGATCTCCCCGTTTCAAGGCCATTTAACCAGCAGAATTTAATTCCATCTCATTTAATTCCCCTTTGCCACGACGTGTGACATGTTCATAGGCTCCAGGGGTAGGATGTGCACATCTTTTGGGGTCACAATTCTTCCTCTCCCCCCCATCAGAATGGGTCATCTCCTATTCTGATGCTCTAGAGAGAGACGTGCCGGAGTATCAATAGGATGCAGACTCTTGACAAATATCATTTTATCGAATTCTGTAAGAACCATAAAATATGTAATATGACACTTTGTCCATTTTGCGTGAGGCTCAGAGAGGTAGAGTGATTTTTCCCAGGATCACACAGCTATTGAGTCAGGGCCTAGCATTGAGTCCAAATCTGTGGGACTGCAAAGGCTGTGGGTCCCACCCAGGGTGAGACATGTGCAGAACAGTCTCTTCTACTCACTGGCTACATTAAAAAAGAGACAGAATTCTCAATCTGACTGCACCTAGAATTTAACCCACAGGAATGGAGTATAAAAATGGATGAGCAAAGGGCTGGGCTGGGGCTCAGTGGCAGAGCACTTGCCTTGCATGTGTGAGGCCCTGGGTTCAGTCCTCAGCACCACATAAAATAAATAAATAAGATAAATGTGTTGTGTCCATCTACAACCAAAAAATTTTTTAAAAAGATAAAACATTTAGAAAAATAGATGGGCAAGGATGCTCACGACTACACATGGACTGTGATGGAAAAACTGGAAACAGCCCGTCCATTGGTGGAGTGGGCATGAATTATTTCTCTGCCTCTTACCTTCTTAGTTCCTCAGCTTCTGTAGAACAAGGACACAGAAGACTGATTGGCCAGTGGTGACAACCAATGACGTGATGCTTAGACACGGTTTAGGATCAGGCTACACACAGTGGATTCTCAGTAAGCTCAGCCCTTATTATAACCAAACATCAGAAATCAGTATATTTTTTTAAAAAAAGACTAAAGTTGATCTATATACATTGAAATGTTTATATTTATGGTTAAAAAAAAAAAAGCCAACCATTGACAGAATTGTCAAATGTGTTTGATCACATCTGTGCTTTTCAACCAAAAATGTGCCTTGTGTTTCATATGTAGGTTCATTTTTATGTACAGCATTTCAGGATGGAGTGGCGCACACCTGTAATCCACCTACGCGGGAGACTGAGGCAGGGGAATTGCAAGTTTGAAACCAGCCTGGGAAACTTACTGAGACCCTGTCTCAAAAAATAAACCAACAATAGCTCAGTTGGGAGAGTGCTTGCCTGGCATGCACAAGGTCCTGGGTTCAATCCCCAGCACCGCTAAATAAATAAATAAATAAACAAATAAATAAAAGTAAAAAGGGCAGGGGATGGAGCTCAGTGGTAGAGCGTCCTGGGTTCAATCCCCAGTACTGCCACAAGAGTGAAGACAACAACAACAACATAAAACCCAGACATTTCAGAGAAGATCCAGGCAGCAGTGCTCAGTGAAAACATTGGTCTAGGTGTCAGGGAGTTAATGTGAGGACCTGGCAATCTGTCTGTCCTTTTAAAAACATCTGTCGTTACCATCACTGCTCACCCGGTGTAGGAAGTACAATTTGAATCACAACTAATATGGCCTGGTTTGCCACTCGCAGGTATAATGAATCTGGGATTTGAATGAGGCAATAAAATGCTCCAATAATAGATGTTTTAAGAGTCACATGGCTTTGCTGGCTAGAAACCTCTGCTTTTGAAAATGACTGATGTCATAAGACTTTAGAGGCTGAGCACAGTGCACACACCCTAATCCCAGCACCTGGGAGGCTGAGGCAAGAAGATCCGAAGTTTGAGACCAGCCTAGACAACTTAGGGAGAGCCTGTCTCAGGATAAATTTAAGGTGCAGACACGCGGCTCAGTGGGAGAGTGCTTGCCTAACATGCTTGAGTTCCTGAGTTGGGTCCCCTGTGCTGCAAAGTAGGTAAATAAAAGCTCTCTCACATGTAACCTCCAGAGGTTGTTTTTTCCCTTCTCTTTTATTTATTTATTTGTACTGGGGAGGGATTGAACCAAGGGTGCTTAACCACTGAGCCACACCTCCAGTCCTTTTTTTTTTTTTTAATTTTTTATTTTGCGACAGGGTCTCGCTAAGTTGCTTAGGGCCTTGCTGAAGTTGCTGAGGCTGGCCTCAAACTCATGATCCTCCTGCTTCAGCCTCCTGAGTCCCGGGGATTGCAGATGAGGGCCGCCATGCCCTGTTTTAAATTATCTGCAGAGTCAAATGCCAGGTACAAATTAACGACAGAAAATCAAAGAAAATATTTGGGTTATCACACACTATACGGTGGATTAAAGGCGATATTAGGCAACTACTGCTTAAACCTCTTCCTGTAAACACATAACCATGGAGTAATGAGGGAGCCTCACGTTAGATGTTTGCTTTCGGTGCTATTTGTATTTTGCTCTTCCGTCTCGACTCGTTCAAGCATTCCTTCACGCTCGTCAGATATTCTTAATGGCATAAAATCTGGGTCGTTTTACAAATGCAACCATTGCCGCGTCCGTCTGAGCCATGTGCACTCGGCCAGTTGTCCCCGTCCCTGGCTGAATCTGCTGTTTCCCTCCAATGCCCTTCGGATGCCATTCGTCGCAGTTATCATCTTTAATGAAAAGCTGCCTGCTGAGGGCACTAGAAGCCATTTGGCTCCCTCCTGTCAGGGGAGGGGAAGCCCAACCCTGAGCGAGGCTGAAGGTTTTTATTATCACGTCGTAAAGGAGCAAATGGTATCTGTCAATACAAAGAGACTGCGGGCCCTGGAAAGGAAGCGGCCCGGGGCAGGCGGTGGAGTGACAAAATGGATCTTTATTAACCTGTGGCCCAATATCTTTTCGGATTTTATTCTGCCTCATTCACTCTGCAACACAATAATGCTATAAAAACACCCAAACAGGAAGCCGGTGACCATTGAAGACCACAGGGCCACCCTGTGACTGAGCCACAGTAAAGAGCCCGCCTCCTGGCCGGTCCCCAGGGTTGGGAGCACGGTGTGCCCAGCACGGACCCATCTGCACACACGGCCCCGGGTGCTCTGGGTGGTGTTTAGAAGACACTCCTTCCCCAACAACTCCGCCTGCTTGCCCAAGTGCTGACTCTCACCAACTCTTCATATCTGGGTCATAAACATCTTTCACGGCACTGGTAAAGTGGCCAAGGTGTTTAAGGGCCACAAGAAATGTCCACGCCAAATGCATAAGAGCAGAAAGGGAACCTTTCACATTCACGGGGGCAGAGTGGGGGAAGGGAAGCCCGAGTCCCCCCCACTCCCCACTCTAATTTTGCTGAGAAGTTATTGAGGTGGATGCCCCCATAAAGATGTCTGTAACCGGGAGCAGTAATCCAGGCCCCGGCAGGTGTGGGAGCAGACACCAGGGCAGCCGCAAGGGGAGCAGGGGACCTGTCTGTTCCTCCCCTTGTGCCCAGGGAAGGGCACAGAGCAGGCTCAGGCACAGAGGGTGAGAAATGCCAAGGCTGGGGCTTCAGACGTGTGACCGTCGGGGCCCAGCTTGCCCACGCAGGGCTGCAGACCCTGGCCCTCGCTGGGGTAGCGCTTGCATGGGAAGCCAGCGGCTGCAGGCCCGCATCTTATCCTGAAGAGCTCGCCCGGCGGTAGATCCCAATTTGCTCTGACATGTGTAAATGTTCACATTATTTTTTAAAAGAAAATTTAAAAATATTATCCAGATTAAAGAATTTTTCTGGTTGTTGTTGTTAAATGGTTACCATCCACAAAGAGAAAATAACCTCCAGAAAATACCCCAGACTTCACAGTGGCTTTGACTGTTCAGCATTTTTGTTTCTATACTGCCTTGTTTTGGGGTGTGTGTGTGTGTGTGTGTGTGTGTGTGTGTGTTGTATTGAACCCAGGGGTGCTCTATCCCTGAGCCACATCCCAGCCCTTTTTATTTTTTATTTTGAGACAGGGTCTCACTAATTTGCTGAGGGCCTCCCTAAGTTGCAGAGGCTGGTCTCAGACTTGCAATCCTCCTACCTCAGCCTCCCAAAAGGCTGGAATTTCAGGTGTGGGCCATCACGCCTGGCCCATTTATTATATTTTATCAGGCATATAAGCATCCCAAACCAATTCACAGTGTTTTTTTTTTTTAATTGCATGACTAGTATCCCTTTATACATATCTTTCTTCACCTGGCTTTTCAAATTTGTCATTATGCTTTTTAAATTTTTTTTTTTTTTTTTGCCGATGTTGGGGATGGAACCTAGGGTCTCCTGAGCGCTAGGCAAGCGTTCCACCACTGGGCTGCTCCTGCCAGTGTTTCCAGAGCCTGTTGGTCTTTTCCTGTAAAGGGCCAGAGAGTACAGTTCCCAAGCCTCCCCGCGGAGGGGGCACGGACATGAAAAGTCAGCCACGTGTAAATGGATCCCCGTGGCTTTGCTCCAGTCATACATTATGACACTGAAGCTTGATTTTCTTTAACATATCAAGAATATTCTTTCGTTTGTTTGTTTTTTCAACCATTCAAAAATGTAAACACCAGGCTGGGGATGTAGTTTGGTGGTAAAGCCCATGCCTCCGATGCACGAGACCCTAATTCAACCCCCAGCACTGAAAAAAAAAAAAAAAAAAGGAAAAAAAGTAAAACTCAAGTAGGCCCAGGAGGCGTTCCTGTAGTCCCAGCTGTCAGGGGTGAGGAGGAGGCTCTGAGGATGTGGGAGGATTAGGGAAGCCAGGAGTTGGAGTCCAGCCCAGGCAGTACAGTGAGACCCTGTCTCAAAAAAGAGTCAGAGCCAGGTGCAATGGCGCACGCCTGTAATCCCGGTGGGCTCAGGAGGCTGAGGCAGGAGAATCGCAAGTTCAAAGCCAGCCTCAGCAATAAGCAAGGCCCTAAGCAACTCAGTGAGACCCTGTCTCTAAATAACATACAAAATAGGGCTGGGATGTGGCTCGGTGGTCAAGTACCCCTGAGTTCAATCCCCGGGTACCAAACAAACAAACAAAGAATAAGATAAAATTTTAAAACATCAAAGCCACTCTTAACCTGTGGTCTGTAGAGTCAGGCACTGGTCAGCTTGGGCTGGCAGCTGGTCACTCTCTGCTCTGGTTCATTCCCCCTAACAGCTGGCTAGTGCCCAGGGGGTCTATATGGCACTTAATGTGCCCATTGCCCACCAGATGGATACCCAGGTTCTTTATTTTCTTCTCCTTCATCTTCTTTTTAAATCTTTCTGTTTTGGTGCAGGGCTTCAGGCATGCAAGACAAGCTCTTTACCACTGAGCTCCACCCAAGCCCTTTTCCTTTTTCTTTTCTTTCTTTCTTTGCTATGGCAGAATAATCCTTATACAAGTTTTCTTTCATCAAGTTTTCTATTTAATATAAACTAATTAATGCTTTTTAGGGTTTTTTTTTTTTGGTGCTAAGACATAGAAATGAACCATTGAATGCATTTTTAAGTGACTTAATAATATGCAAAAAGGCACTAAGGTATCAATTCTACCTGGGTCATTTTTGGAAAATAGATGCTTGTTTTTCGTGGTATTTATTCCTGTATTGCCAAAGATCCCTCAAGAATGGATGCTCCTAAATAGCTGAGGATGAATTCAGTCATGCCTCTAAGGCCCGACCTTGTCTCCTCTCTAGCGCATGTTGAGGGGCTGGAGTTCAACAAGACTCGCTGTGGCAGGAAGAGTGGGGCCAAGGACAGCTGCCCATCGCAGGGCCAGCAGGTCTAAGCCACATCTTGCTGTGCTGCTCCACAGTTGGGCTGTGCTTTGCCCCATTTTCTGGATGCAGAACACAGATGGGCAAGAGCAAAATTCTCAGCGAGTAAGTTTGGGAGGAAAGAAAAACAGGGGGTGGGGAAGAAGCTTCCAGGGGTTGGCAGAGCAAGAGGCTCTGGGGAAGGGGTACAACTGGCTGAACAGGGGCCCTGCGGTGTCTCCAACCCCCTGCCCCAAACCTGTGCCAAAGGAACTCTGAAGATGTGCCTACCCCGAGGACCTCGAGAGCAGGGAGATGACCAGGTGGACGCGGCTAGTCCCAGAGCTCCTCCAAAGAGCGGGGCAGGAGGCCAAAGGAGAGGGGGCTGGCGAGCTGAGGAAGGGCTCACCAGCCCAGGGCGGCTGGCACCTTCAGAAGCCAGAACAGGCAAAGGAAAAGGATTCCGTATCAGAGGCTTCAGAAGGAACCAGCTGCAAACACCTGGATTTTCCTCCCGAGACTCATTTTGGACTTCTGGCCTCCAGAACTGTCATGGAGGAAATGTGTGTTGTCTAAACCACCAAGTGGTGGCCATTGGTTACAGCAGTGATGGGAAACTATGACAGGATCTGCGGGTGAGCGAGGAAGAGAAGGAAAAGAAGACACTCATTCATTCCTTCGTTTATTCAGGTGCTGGGGATGGAGCCCAGGGCTTGGCACATGCTAGGCAAGCACTCTGCTGAGCTATGTCCCTAACCTCACTGGGCAGGGTGCTGCTCACCTGTAATCCCAGCAACTCAGGAGGCCGAGTTAGGAGTCTAAGTTTGAGGCCCTCCTGTGCAATTTAGTGAGATCTTATCTCAATATAGAATAAAAGGGCTGGCACTATAGCTCAGTAGTAGAGCACTTGCCTAACATGCACGAGACCAGGGGTTCAATCCCTAGTACTGCAGAGAAAAAAAATAATAGAACTCTTGGTTTTAAATTCATCCCTTTTTAAATTGTTTTTCATTAGGAAAAAATGTGACAGTTCCTTATAAATCAATTTTTATTGCTTTCTTGTGCCTCTTTTAAAGTTTGTTTTCTTTTGCAATACTGGGGATTGAACCCAGAGGTAGTCTATCACTGAGCCACATTCCCAGTCCTTTATATTTTTTGAGACAGGGTTTCACTAAGTTGCTGAGGCTGGCCTCGAACTTAGGATCCTCCCGCTTCAGCCTCCTGAGCAGCGGGGACGGCAGGGACGCCACCTCACCCAGATTGCACAAGGCATCGTGTGACCTTCTGCTGTACTAAATCATCACGAACATCTTCCCATGTCAACAAGCTAGTTTCCGTAAAAGCATTTCCCAAAGTGGTTTCCAAAGAATGTTACCAGTTGTCACAAGAAGCTGTAGAACGAGGTTATCTTGGAAATCTGGGTTAGAGGCAGTTGGAGAACTTTGCTGCAGGACTTTCAGATGCTTTGATATGACAGACACGGTATGCAGGTGTCAGAGAGGGAACCCAGCAGAACGTTCCGCCAACCTAGGTGTCAACAGAGCCCTTCTCCACGTCTATTTTTAATTAGGAAGAAATTTACCCAAGATAAAAAAATGAGCCATTGCAAAGTAAAGAATTCAAGTGGCACTTTGTGTATTCTCTGTGTTGTGCAGCCACCACCACCACTATCTAGTTCCAGAACATTCTCCTCACTCCCAAATCATCCTTATCCTGGAATCACAATCTCCTCCCGTTCCTGATGCTGGTTGAATGAATGGATGGGGGTATGGTTGGAGGCCTTTGATCTGCAGGGCTGAGACCTGGAAGAATGAGAAATTCCATGAAGGACACTCCCACTCAGTGGTGACTCCAGAGGGTCCACACGCCCAGGAAGGAGGGCTCTGCGGAGCTTGGTGCGTCCCTACCACGGCACAGCCAGGTTCAGTACATTGATCTGGACCATTTAAGCTTCAGAAGAGCCAATCTGGTTCTCCAAGGCCTCGGGGTAGACAAACTTGTGAACATACCACTCATCCTCAGCCCCTAAATGGCTCTCTTCTCTTGTAACTGTGTGTTTGGAACTTAAAAAAAAAAAAAAAAAAGTACCTTTGGACCAAACAAAAAAATTAATGATACATTTCTTTCTCAGGGAGAAGAGAGACAAGGAGATAACAGACGAGGAAGAGAAGAGTCCTCATCTTCTCTGGTAGGAGAAAAAAAGGAAAAGAGAGAAGGAAAGGAAGGAAGGAAGAAAGGGAGGGAGGGAGAAAGGGAGGGAGGGAGGGAGGGAGGGAGGGAGGGAGGGGAAGGGAGAGAGGAAGGGGGAGGAAGGACAGGGAGGAGGAGGGAGGAAGGGAGGAAGGACTACTTTTGGCCTGGAGCCTGTTGCTCCTGTGATCTCAGTGACTGGGAAGGCTGAGACAAGAGGACTGCAAGTTAGAGACCAACTTGGGCAACTTTGTAAGACCCTGTTTCAAAAAGAAGTGAAAATAGAGTTGGGGCTATAGCTCAGGGGCAGAGTGCCTGCCTAGTCTGGATAAAGCCCTGGGTTCAACCCCAGCACTACCCCCCCCAAAAAAAAAAAACGTAGAAAAAGAAATTTTACTTTTGGAGGACAGCAACGACAATAGGTCGCTCCTGTTAGGGAAGTACACGATTTCTAACTGAACTTCGTTCCAGAGCCGAGGCACAGAGCATAACATTTCTCCAAATGAGGCTCAGGAAGTGGGTGAGCCTGGCTCCTCCTGGGGGACCATCCTGGCCAAAGCCGGAAAGCGAGGAGGGTCTCCCTGTACCCTCCCTGGACTGCTTTTCAATTTTGAAAGATACGATTATATTACTTTTTAAAAATGGCTTGGGGGGAGGCGAAAAGGATATAAGACATGGTTTTAATGTGTCTGCACTGATTCTTTTTTTTTTTTCCTCTTTGCAGGGTCAGATGGAGCCCAGGCAGGCTCTACCCCAGCCACGTCCCAGCTGGTGATCCGCTTGCATTGTGTTGAGTATATTAAAAAGGGAAGAAATAGTTACTAGAATGAATAGTAACGTTAAATGATCTAAAACAAATGTGTCCAAATATCCATCAGCGAATCTAGGTGAAGGACACACAGTTCACTTTTCTATTCCTGCACCTTAAAGTTTTCCTAAATAAAAACTTCAGGGAAAGTGTTAGAAAAGTAAAACGGGATGAGGTGTACCCGGGAGCTTTAAGAAAACCTCCAGTGCTCAGGCCACATTCTGGAACAGTAGAAGCAGAATCCCTCAGGGTAGGACACAGTCACTTGGTTTGTCACAATTTTTTAATTCCCCAGCTGACCCCAAAGTACAGCAGGGGTGAAAAAGGAGTTCTCTAGAGCTTCTAGAAAGTTCCTTGTTTTGCTTTTTTTTTTTTTTGGAACTGGGATTGAACACCGGGCATTCCACTCCTGAGCTATGTCCCCAGCCCTTTTTTTTTTTTTTTTTAAGATTAAATTTTTCTTTTTTTTATTTTATTTTATTTTTCTTTTTTTTATTTTTTAAAGAGAGAGAGAGAGAATGTTAATATTTATTTTTTAGTTCTCGGCGGACACAACATCTTTGTTGGTATGTGGTGCTGAGGATCGAACCCAGGCCGCACGCATGCCAGGCAAGCGCAATACCGCTTGAGCCACATCCCCAGCCCCAGCCCTTTATTTTTTATTTTGAGATAGGTTCTCACTAAGTTGCTTAGGGTATTGCTCAGTTGCTGAGGCTGGCCTTGAACTTGCAATCCTCCTGCCTCAGTCTCCCGAGTCGCTGGGATCCCAGGACTGTGCCGTTGCTTGCAGATGGAAGGTTCCTTTTAACTTTAACTTTCTATAATCAATAGAGCAATTTCCTATCTCTGCAACATATTCCAAGGCACTTGGAATGATTCCGAATGTATTTTCTAAATAAACCATCTTTAATGAGAAAAACGTAATACTATCACACGTTAGCATCAGGGAAATATCATTTGTTATAAAGAAACAGTTTTTTCTTTGAGAAACCACAGGTACTGATGCATAGTTGGGCTGTAGCATACCACTGGCACACTCCATGGTTGTGATTTCCTTGGGCTCACTGAATTTAATGAAGCTCCCTTTTACCTTATTTAATGCTTAGCAACTTCAAAGAGAAGGCAGGGGCAATTCAACTCTACACAGAAAGAGAGAAACTTCCAGATCTTTCTGTATTTCAGGGAAGCTGGTATATGAAGGTACTTAACTGAAAATAACCCTCAGCTGAGGACCCCTGAGGTCACCCGTTAACCATCTCCCGGGCATCTGGGTAGGGTGTCTCCAGCTCCCGGGATTGACTGGCTGCCTGGGAGTCCGCCTTCTCATTCTCCCCAATCTCCCGCTCTCTGCCCATTGGCTCAGGTTTCCTCACTTCATGGCCCCAAAATGGCTGCAGGGCTCCAGAAGTCACAGGGAGATAGCAATGTTCCTAATGAAGGGTGAAGGAAACCCTTCCTGAAGCCCTCTCTGCCGCTTCCCTCCTCGTCTTCTTGGTCAAAATTGCAACAGCTGGGCAGTGAGAGAAATGAGGTGACCGCACTGGGCTCAATCTGCAGGGCGTGGCGAGCACACACCACTGCACTTAAGAGATGCACTATCCCAGGGCTGGGGACAGAGCTCCGTTGGTAGAGTGCTTGCCTCACATGCACAAGGCCCTGGGTTTGGTTTGCAGCACTCCCCCCACCCAAATGCTTTGTTCTAGTGCATTTTCGGTGAGAGGTCACTGTTTCCTTTTGCAGTTTTAAATTGTGAGCATCAGAGGGCACATGCACGCACGCCTACTTGACCGTATTAATCTGTAAGACAATAATTTTAAAAATCGTCTGCAATAAATTCAAGTAATTTGGAAACAGTCTATGATAAAAATCACCTTTTAAATCAGTAAAAGTTAGATAAATTCTATAATCAATGATATTGAAAACAGTGGCTGTCTAGGAAAAAAAAAGGAAGCTGGAGCTGTATTTCAAATCATACCAAAGGATAAACTCAAAAGCAAGAAAAAAAATTATAAAAACATTAAAAGAGGGGCTGGAGTTGTAGCTCAGTGGCAGAACACTTGCCTAGCACGTGTGACGCCCTGGGTTCAAATCTCAGCACCTAAAGGCCCATCAGCAACTAAAAAATACTAAAAGAAACTATCAGAAAATAATAAAATAATCCTGAAATTGAGTTTTATTTTTTTTCCTGACACAGAAATAACAAAATAAATATACCTGCATGGTAAAACTATCATAAGCAAAATCAAAATATATGAAACTGGGAAAAAAACCCTGAAAATTATATAACAAAGTACTAATTTCCCTAAACTTTTTCACACGAAAAGTTTCTTCAAATCAATTAGAAAAAAGGTCAAGAGTCTGACAAAACAAAACAAAAAGAATTACTGATAGTTCACAGAAAAGGAAATAAAAGCTGACTGTGGTGACCCAGGTCTCTAATCTCAGTGACTTGGGAGGCTCAGGCAAGAGGATTGGAAGTTCAAGGCCAGCTTCAACCTGTCTCAAAATAAAATAAGTAAATAAGTAAATAAGTAAGGGGTGGGGATGTAGCTCAGTGGTAGAGTATCCCTGGGTTTAACCCCCAGTACGAAAGGAAGGAAGGGAGGAAGGGAGGGAGGAAGGAAGGAAGGAAGGAAGGAAGGAAGGAAGGAAGGAAGGAAAGAGAAGAAAGAAAGAAAAGAAGTCACAATGGCTTTTAAACATAGGAGCCGTGATGTAAAATAACGGCACTGAGACGCTGTGCTGTTTTCAGCCCCTGAATGGCAAATGATCCAACAACTTGATAGCAGGCTGTGTGGGCAAGAGTGTGGTAAAACAGTCACCCTCATGTCGTCTGTCAAGTTTACAAACACACGTGCCCTCTGAACCTGCAGCTCTGCTTCTAGGAACCGCCACACGGGCCTGGTCACCTGGGGCCAATAGCTTCTCTCCCGGGGGAACAGTGCCCGGCATAACTCACAGGGATGAGAGATGGGACACAATGTGGGCGTCCCTGGGTAGGGGACCAGCCCACACATCCTAGCCGTCTGTGCAAGAATGAGGAGACCTTTTGTACTCATAGGCTCCAAGATGTATTGTTTATGTGTTTAGAAATTACACCATAAGCTACCAGCTAGATCTTTCCAAAAAGAGGAAGCCATACCTGTCTGTCGGAGGGTACAGGAATAAGATCTCTCTGCAAGCACAAAGGAGGGTCAGGAACTGAGGCTTGCCTAGCATGGGGGAGCCGGATTCCATCCCCAGCACCACACACACACACACGCACACGCACACGCACACTCACACGAACATGCACACTCACTCACACACACACACTCTCACACACACACAGGCACACGCACACGCACACTCACACACACAGGCACACTCACACGCACACAGGCACACTCACACACACAGGCACACTCACATGCACACTCACACACACGCACACGCACGCACACACACAGGCACACTCACACACACAGGCACACTCACACGCACACGCACACTCACTCACACACACACACACACACACACACACACACACTCTCACACACACACAGGCACTGCTGGGGCATGGCTGACAGGGAGGCTTCACTCTCTTCCATACCTTGTGTCCCTTCCGATTCTGAGCCAGGTGAATATTTTACCTATTTCAAACAATTGATCCACATGCCCACAGGAGTCTGTCCTTGGCCATCTTGGTTTGTCTGTAGAGTGATGTGCATAAAACACTGGCCATTGGTCATCACCGTGGGCCAGCCGACTTGTACACTTCATCTGATGTCACTGTGACCAACGGAGTCATGGCTTGAGGGGTGGCTTAGAGGCTGCTGTGGTCTGAATCTGAGTGCCCCCCAGGATCCTGTGTTAGAGGCGTGGTCCCCACCTGTGGGGCTATCTGGAGGGTCACAGACTGAGAGGCTGGCCTCGGGGACTCTGCTGGTCCTGGGGCATGCCCTCCAGGGGGCTGTGGGACCCTGCCCTTTCTCTCTCTGCTTTCTTCCCAGCTTCCAGAGGTGGCATCTGCTCTACTATGTGCTCCTGCTGTGATGTGGGGGACAAGGCCAATGTCACAGGGCCCCTTAGTCATGGTCTCCATCCAGGATTAAGAGTCAAAGCCTTCCTCTCCCAGGGACTCCAGGGTAGACCATGGACTTCTTGTGACTGTTGTCACATTGCTTCTGAACAGACAGGGAAGGGCTGCCCTTCCTGCCAGGGGTGGTGGCCACCGTCCCCTCAGACAAAGCTTTACCAATTCCTGAGCTGCAGATCTGCTGAAGTAACGGTGTCTGCTTACATCCAGAATTTAAATGATTGATGATGGTCAAAAAATAGGTTGTGGGGGCTGGGGATGTGGCTCAAGCGGTAGCGCGCTCGCCTGGCATGCGTGCGGCCCGGTTCAATCCTCAGCACCACATACCAACAAAGATGTTGTGTCCGCCAAAAACTAAAAAATAAATATTAAAAATTCTCTCTCTCTCTCTAAAAAAAGAAAAAGATTTAAAAAAAATAGGTTGTGAAATTTGAAACTGTTTTAGTACTTTACATCAAATAAAGGTTATTTGTGGCTGAAATAAAGCAATTTAAATAATGGTCTTGAAAAAAAATTCTTTTAAATAAGCCTTTCCTCTTTATAAATTATATCAGACAAAATAGAATTTAACTATTTATTGTTTATTTATTCATTTTGTACTGGGTTGTGAACCCAGACGATCTCTCTCAGTAAGCCACATCCCCAGCCCTTTTTTTTTTTTTTTTTTTTTTTTGAGACAGGGGCTTATTAAATTGCTGAGGCTGGTCTTGAACTTACAACCCTCCTGTCTCAAACTCCTGAGTCACTGGGATTATGGGATGAGTACCACCAGTTGCAGAAAAATAGACTTTGAATAAAAAACTCTCTCAAGAGAAGGAGGAGGCCATTACATAATGATGAAGGGGTTGAGTCACTAACAGGGTAGGACAGTTGTAAGTCTATGTGCACTCAACACGGAGCAGCCAAATATATGACGGAAATATTGACAAATCTAAAAGGAAAAATACCAATACAATAATAGTGAGGAACTTCAATTCCCCACTTTCAACAAAGGATAGCTGATTAAGACAAAAATATCAGTAAAGAAACATTGGACTTGAACTGCACTTTAAATGAAACCCACAGATACATACAGAACATTCCATAGAACATCAGAAAAATACACGTCCGTAGCTGGTGCAATGGTAAACACCACCTGTCATCCAGCATCGTGGGAGGAGGCTGAGGCAGGAGGATCCAAGTTCAAGGCCAACCTCAGAAATTTAGTGAGACTCTGTCTCAAAATAAAAAAAAGAAAAATGGCTGGTGATGTGGCTCAGTGGTGAACAGCCCTGGGTTCAAACTCCAGTACTATCAATCAAACAAACACACACACACACACACAAACTTCTCATATGAAAGGCCATAAAACATTAAAATGTTTATGGAGATTGGAATAATATTAACTTTTTTTTAACTCAATGGCATGAAAGCAGATATTAATAACAGGAGGAAAACTGGAAAATCCACACCTATGTGGAAATTAAATAGCACACTCCTGAATCCGTAGGGCAAGGAAGAAGAGTAAATGTAAACACTTTGGAGGCAAATAAAACGGAGGCACAGCCTCCCTGACCTCTGGGATACGGCAGGAGCAGTGTTCAGAGGGAGGTTGGCAGAGGCGGACGGATGCCTGCTGAAGGAGAAAGAGGATCTCCAGCAAATAACCTTTCACATCGGAGACCCAGGGAGAAAAGCAAACCAAGACCAGAGTTAGCAGGAGAAGGAAACAACCAAGACGAGCAGAAATCAGTGAAAAGGAGACTAGAAAAGCAACAGAGAAGATCAGCACAGGAAGAGTTGTTGTTTTGAAACAATCAACAAAATTGACTAAGAAGAGGGGAGACTCACATACATAAAAATGGAGACAAAAAAGGAGATGCCACATAAATCTAAAGTGTTGTATGAGGCCACAGGAGCATTTACACCAACTCGTTGGGCAATGCTGAAGACCCGGGTGGATTCCTAGATTAACCTACCTGAGCTCAGAGGTGCACACCTGTCATCCCAGCTACCTGGGGGGCTGAGCCCATAGGATCTCAAGTTCAAAGTCAGCCTGAGAAACTTAGCAAGGCCCTAAAATAAAAAATCCTCCAAGAGGCTGGGGATGCAGCTCAGTGGTAGAGCATGTGCTTAACGTGAGCAAGGCTCTGAATTCAGTTTCTAGCACATGCATGCACAGGTACACCCCCATGCCCACCCACACACACCCACACAACCTTCCAAGAACAAGCCCAGGGCCAAGGGCTGCACTGGTAAATTCTACTAAACACTTAAAGAGGAATTACTACCAATCCTTTTAAACTATTTTTTGGGGGGGGGTACTGGAGATTGAACACTTGACCACTGAGCCACATCCCCAGCCCAATTTTTTTGTATTTTATTTAGAGACAGGGTCTACACTGAGTTATTCAGTGCCTCGCTTTTTGCTGAGGCTGGCTTTGAACTCCCAACCCTCCTATCTCGGCCTCCCAAGCTACTGGTATTACAGGTATGCGCCACCTCGGCCCAATTCAAACTAATTTTTTTAATATTTATTTTTTAGTTGTAGTTGGACATAATGCCTTTATTTTATTTCTTTATCTTCATGTGGTGCTGAGGATCAAACCAGGGCCTCACACATACCAGGCAAGCGCTCCACCATGAGCCTCAACCCCAGCCCAGCTCAGATTATTTTTAAAAAATTAAAGAATTCAAATGCATTTTATAAGACTGGCATTACCCTGACATCAAAGCCAAAGAGATGATAAGAAAAGTATAGGCTAATATCCCAGACGATCATAGATGGAAATATCCCCAACAAGAATACTAGCAAATTGGATTCAATAGCACATAAAAAAGAATTATAGATCATGACCAGGCAGGAATCATCCTTCAGATGTAAGGATGATTCAACATACACAAGCTAATAAAAGTAATTCTATTAACGGGATGTATTAAAGTCATATGGCCTTTCGGGTAGATGAAGAAAAAGTAAGTTACAACATTCAACATCTTTTCAAAATAAAAACTCTCCACAAATTGGGCCCAGAGAGAGAGTATTTTGGGATCTTACAGGCCACCTACCACAAGCACACAGCTCATGTCCCACTCAACAATAAAGGGCTGAAAGATTTTTTTATTTTTTAGGTTGGGGACTGAGCCCAGGGATGCTTAACCAGTAAACCACATCCCCAGCCCTTTTTATGTCTTATTTTGAGACAGGGTCTTGCTAAGTTGCTCAGAGCCTCAGGAAATCGCTGAGGCTGGCTTTGAACTTGCAATCCTCCTGCCTCAGCCGTCTGAGTTGCTGAGATCACAGGCACGTGCCACCATGCCTGGCAGATTTTTCTTTTTTTAAAATCTAAAATCAGGAATAAGATAAGAATTCACACTCTCATCAATTATACTCAACATAGTACTGAAAATCCTAGCCAGAGCAATTATAAGAAGATGGAATAAAAGTCAATCAAATTAGAAAAAAAAAAAGTAGAATCATCTCTGTAGGTGACATAACCTTATACACTAAAAACCCTAAAGATTCCACCAAAAGATGTTTAGAATGAATAAAAGGATTCACTAATGTGGCAAGATACAAAATTAACACACAATAATCTTCTGTGTTTCTGTATATAAGCAATAAACTATCCAAAAAAAAGAAAAAGAAAAGAAAGAAATTAAGAAAGCAATCCCATTTATAATAGTATTTTAAAAAAATTTCCCTTCCTCTATAATAATATTAAAAAGCATAAAAGTCTTAGGAATAATTTTAACCAATGAGGTGAAAGATCCATACACTGAAAAACACTGATGAAAGAAATGATTGTAGAGGCCGGGCCGTGGCTCAGTGGTGGAGCACTTGCCTAGCATGTGTGAGGCCCTGGATCCCATCCTCAGCACCACATAAAAATAAAATAAAATAAAATAAAATAAAATAAAGGTCTAGAGTAACAGTAATAACAAAAAACCAACAAAAATATCTGTGCCCCAAATAGAAAAATCTAAAAATTTTAAGAAAAATTATAAAAACAAAATGAAGAAGATGAAGGAGGAGAGGAGTAGGAGGAAATTATTGAAAACACAAAGAAATGGAGAAGTATCTCAAGTTCTTGGATCAGGTGAACAATTATTGCCAAATGTTCATGCTACCCAAGTAATCTAATCAATATAACCTTTATCAAAATTCCAAAAGCTAGGGACCAGGGTTGTGGTTCAGTGTAGAGTGCTTGCCCAGCATGTGTGAGGCACTGGGTTCGATCCCTGGCACCACATAAAAACAAATAAAAGATATTGTGTCCATTTACAACTAAAAAATTTTTTTTAAATGTTAAAAAAAATCAATTCCAAGAGCTAGAAAAAACAATCCTTAAATTCATAGAAAGCACAAACCAGCTCAATATAGCAGCATACAACCTGTAATCCCAGCGGTTTGGGAGGCTGAGGCAGGATTTAGAGTTCAAAGCCAGCCTCAGCAACTTAGTGAGGCCCTAAGCAACTTAGCGAGACCCTGTCTCTAAAGAAAATATAAAAAAGGGCTGGTTAAGGCCTCAAAGGGCTGGGTTCAATGTCCAGGACCAAAAACAAACAAACACCAACCACAAACGATGGCACAACATTAAAATAAAAGATTTCTACCCAGCCAAGGAAACTGTCAATGAAATAAAATGCCAACCAACACAGAGGCAGAAAATATTGTACCTCTGATAAAGGGTGAATATCCAAAATACATAAGCGCAAACAATTCAATAGAAAAAAATCTCTGATTAAGAAATTGACAAAGGCCAGGAAGACTTGCATACACTTGTATCAGCCTGGGAGACTATGGCAGGAGGAATACAAGTTTGAGGCCAGCCTCTCAGCAAGTCAGTGAGACCCCATCACAAAGTAAAAGTATAAAAAGAGTTTGGGGGCTGGGGATGTGGCTCAAGCGGTAGCGCGCTCGCCTGGCATGCGTGCGGCCCGGGTTCGATCCTCAGCACCACATACCAACAAAGATGTTGTGTCCGCCGAGAAATAAAAAAATAAATAAATAAATAAATATTAAAAAAAAAAAGAGTTTGGGGTGCAGCTTGAGTGGTAAAGCACTGCTAGGTTCAGTAAGCAAAAAACCTGGGCAAAATACCACAGCCATCATTTTTTCAAAGAAGACATACAAATACAAATAACCAACTAACAGATCTATGAAAGGGTGTTTACGATCACTAACAGGAAAATGCAAATCAAAAGTCCAATGAGCTGGCCCCTCACAATTATTTGAATGTCTGTCATCAACAAGGAGGAAGATAAAACACTCCAAGAGTTACCTTCCGGACACAATGACAAGGAGTGCTTTGGTACCTTTTCTTCCAGTGCCTTTGCATGGTTGGGAGGGAGTAAGGGGGGTTTTCCAGAAAGAGACTTTGAGATGGAGATTTGCTCAGAGGAGTTTATTAAGGAGCCGTCTGGGGAGTGAGGGCTGCAAAGAGTCAGGAAGAAATTGACTGGGGTCTGTTTCAAGAAACAGAGGAACGGGGGCAGGAGCAGGGTGCATGGCTCCAGCAACCTGGGAGGCTAAGGCAGAAGGACCGCACGTTCAAGACCTCAAGGCCAGCCTCAGCAACTTAGACCCTGCCTCAAAATAAAGAAAACAGAGGAAAAAAAAAAAAAAAAAAAGGATGGGGAATGTAGCTCATCAGTGAAGTGGGGTGGAGTGCTGGGGTAGGAGATGAAACAAGATCCATGTGCATAGCGTATGTAATGTAAAAAACAAAGTGAAGAAAACATTTCTTTTAATGTCGCCTCCGATACTTATTTGTATGTGCTTTCCTCTCCTTGAGAAGTTCCTCTCCTTCACAATAATTCCAAACTAATTGATTAGTTTTTAGTTTTTGGATTTTAATTTAGTTATTTATGCTGGGATCAAATCCAGGGCTGTGTGCTTGCTAATGCCATGTTCCACCGCTGAGCTGCACCCCCAGGCTTACCAGCCCACCATCGAATTTTTGTTTCACTGATAAATTTTTTTTCTTTAAAGCCACATGTGGTGGCTCATCTCTGCAATCCCATACCCTCAGCGATTAGTAAAAACCCTGTCTCAAAGTGAAAGATAAAAGGGTCGGGTATAGTGGCCCACACCTGTAATCCCAGCAATTCTGGAGGATGGAACAAACAGGAGGATCACAAGTTTGAGGCCAGCCTCAGCAAATTAGGGAGGCCCTCAGCAATTTAGCAAGACTGCGTCTCAAAATTTAAAAAAATAATAATAATAAAATAAAAAGGACTGAGGATGTAGCTCAGTGGTAGAGCACCCCTGGGTTCAAATGCTAATATAGTAAAAAAACAATAAAAACCTGTAGGCTTCACAAGCTATTATTGCAATACTTTATATTACATTTTAAAGTCTTATAAAACAGTGGCATGAGTCAGTGATTGTTGAAGTGAAGGCCTGTGTCTGCACTTGGATGTGTTTGAAAATTCCATGATATAGTAAAAAAAAAAAAAAAAAGAGAGAGAGAGAGAGAGCATGAAAACAGTTTCAGTAGAAAAGGATTTCAACAGCCCCGGGGAAAACTGAGACTGCATCTTTTTTAAACATGATTTTTTAATTTTTTTTTTTTTTTTTTTTTTTTTGCAAAACTGACTTCATCTGCGACCCAGCACAAAGCTGACTGTAAAGCCAGGAGCATCCTAAAACGGCCGATGGTTTTTGTGAAGAAAATGGGCCGACCCCCAACACAAAGGAACAAACCCTTTCATTCTCCACAGCATCCTCCGAATTAATGCGAAGCCTCCACCACCACCTTCATTTGATTAAAAGCCGCAGAAAGCAAGCTCATCTTGGTGGTTTTTTTTTATTTTTAAGATAAAGCTCCAATCAAACATTTCCACCCTCACTTGAATTTTAGTCCCTATTCAAAGTGGATCAACTTGAACAATTGTTCTGCGGTGGAGACAGAAATCGATCACTTTTTTTTTTTCTTCCCCTTAAATAAAACGACAGCGCCACAATTGTTGATGTATAGCTCTTTTTGGTATAAAACCTGATAAAGCCCCAAACTCTTCCCTGGTGCCTATTTTGAAACCAGCCCGCAGGCTGGGCGCTCCAGCTGTCAGCTGCGTGGCTTCCCATCTTGTGGCGTGGGTTTGGTTTCGAGGGGACAGGAGTAGCTGACATTCCGACAGTGACTCCTCGCCTTGCTTCTTGCATTCTCCCTTTCTGTTGACCCAACAAACACAGCTTGGTGGTGGTGGTAGTGGTGAAAGGCCAGAGGGAAGGGGCGATGGGAGCCTTGGCAGGGCTTCCTCTTGCACAGTCTTTATCTCTGCTAAGACGTGAGATGAAATCCCATTTATTTCTGTCAATGATTGACATCTCGCTGAGGACACAAAATAATCTTTTTTTCCTCCCCCACGGTCTGTCCTCCCATACCCAACTTTGCATTAAGAAAGCAATTGACAACCTAATGTATGGAAAGCGAATCTTTTGTGTGTCCCATAATGACCAATTTTTCCTTTGGGCTCACCAAAGCTGTTCAAACAAGAGCTCCATTGTTCCTTTCAGAAGCGAATAATAGAAAACTTAAATGAAATCTGGAGGTCATTTGACCTCTTAGGAAACGAGGAGGTAGACATCCCCACTCAAAAACCCCCGAGCCTGTTAACACGGGATGTGGGATGCGTGCTGCACGCTCTCATATTTTTTAGAGGAAATGGGGGGGATGTCAGATGCCCCAGGAAGCTGAGGAAGAGTCTTCTCCTCCTTGCAGGATTCTGACTCTGTCCGGGATCCGAGACCCTACCAGATAGTGCTTCGTCCAGAAACACAGATAAAAGCAGAGTCAAAGTAACGGTGCTCCTAATGCCGGCGAGCACAACAGCTGCTACTATTTATCCAGAGCTTAATATTTAGCTTCCAATAGAACTGTAGGGGCTCCACCATTGTGTCCCTTCTGTGGATGAACCAACTGAGTCGCAGAGAGAGAAGTAGGTTATAAAGGAAGCCCAAAGGCTGGCGTTCAAATCTGGATCATTTTGGAAATTTCTTGCTTAAACACTATGCTGTTCTCTTCTTCATCACTGGAAAAAATCTTTCTCTGTTGTCTTCGGCTGTTGAAAAACTCACCATGGGGTCACATAATAAATATTAAGGCAAAGCACAAACTGTCACACAAGTTGATTTTTCACCCCAGCGAGAGTATCTGCTGGATCAATTCCTAGGAATAGAATAGCTGGGTGAAAGGTCAGATATGCAAGGTTAATTTTTGCAAATATCGTCAAGGTGCTTATCCTACAGAGCAGACTTTGGTACAGCTATACAGCTATAGTTTGAATCTTGAATGTCCCCAAAAGACCTGGTGTTATAGGCCTGTCCCCAACCTGTGGGGCTATTAGAAGGTGGCAGAACTCTCAGGAGGCGGAGCCTGCTGGAAGGAAGTTAGGCCTCTGGGGTGCACTTGAAAGGGATCCCAGCCCTTCTTTTCTGCTTCCTGGCCAGCAGGAGGTGAACAGGCCTTGTCTGCCATGCGCCCTTGCCATGGGACGCCGCCTCAGAGCAACAGGGCAAAGTGACCACGGACTGAAACCTCTGAGCCTGTGGCTACAATAAAACTTTCCTTTTTATAAGTTGATTATCTCAGGTATTTTGTCACATCACAGAAAGATGACTGACACAAGAGCCTCTCCTCTTGTACTTTTTGAATTTTGTATCATATTTGAATTAAAAAATCAACCCTACTTACTGGTTCACGAATATGAGGGTCGTCATTTTACCACCAGCACAATTACTTTAGTGGGGAACTGAGACCACGGCCTGGCCTGTCCCTACCCCCCAGGCATCCTCACATCCAGGACCCTCTTCTCTGGGGACAGTGTGGGGATAGATGCTGAGAAGAAAGGCATCCCGAAGGCCCGGGTCTCTGCTGGAGAGCTGGCTGGAGGGCCCAGCTGGGCGGGTACCAATGAAGCACCACGTGGTCCCCACAGCCGGGCAGGCACTGGACTCACGACAGCTTGGCGGGTGCTCCCTAAACCCCGAGAATTCAGCCCCTGGATTCAGACTCCATGGCCACCTCCTTAGGCCGCCACCATAGACAGGGACTAGAGGCTCCACGGCCTCCAAACTCCTTCCCCACTTCCTTTCCCCACAATCCTACTCTCCATCCACCCCCACTGCTCCTCACTCAGATCCTGTCACTCCCTGCCCACGGCCACTCATGCAGAGGCGGGTGATGGGTGAGGAGAGGCGGGCCTGGCTCTGGGGGTGAAAGCGGAGAGGGGAGCCAGAGGGGCACGTGCCGTCTACAGAGGCACGAGGACAATGTCCCTGGGTGAGCTGAGCTCAGCAGGGCCGTGGGGCCACCGAGTCACTCCAGAGAGGAGCTGTCCAGGTTGCACGGGGACAAACGGGCTCCACCGAACATCTGTGACCTGCCCACGAGGAGGGCTCCTCTAGGTTCCTATGACTGATACCAGTGCCTTAGTCCCTTTGGGGAGATGGGAGACCCCTCAGTCCTGGGCGCCTGACACCAATGTGGACCCATGTACGTGCACACACTCACACACACACATACACACACACACACTCTCACACACACACACACACACTCACACACACACACACAGCATTAAACATGCTTAAAATCTGTCCAGAAAGGAAAGGGTCTATAAAAATGATAGCAGCTGGGTGTGTTGGCACACACCTGTAATCCAGCTACTCAGGAGGCTGAGTCAGGAGGGTTGCAAGTTCAAGGCTAATCTGGGTAACTTAACAGGACCCTGTCTCAAAATAAGAAATAAAGAGCTGAGGATATAACTCAATAGAGTAGAGCAATCCTGGGTTCAATCTCCAGTACTGAAAAAAAAAAAAATTACAGCAACTCTGGGAGGGAAACCTAATTGGAGACAGAATTAAGACAGAAATCAAAACAACCTATTTTCTATTTTTTACTTAGAGACCGTGTCTTGCTAAGTTGCTTAGGGCTTCACTTAGTTGTTGAGGCTGGCTTTGAATTTGCCATCCTCCTGCCTCAGCCTCCCGAGTTGCTGGGATTACTAGTGTGCGCCACCACACCTGGTTCAAAACAACTAATTTTCTAGTTTTTGACTTTTGAATCATATAGATAGATACTCATGAAAGTTCAACAATCAGAATGTGGGGCTAGGGTGGTAGGGAGTGTGTTTAGCCTGCAATGAGGCACTGTACCCAGCACACACACAAAACTAACAAATAGGAACCAAAATTAAAAATCTCCCATCCACAGACTGTCTACGTGGGATCTCACAACTCATGTGGATTTACAGTTTTTCTTTTAAAAGGAGCACAACACTTTCCCTGTCAGAATATCTTCTCATTCGTTTTAGTGGTATTTTATTTTTTGTATATGCCATAATTTTTAAGAGAAGCTGCTCATGGTAAATATTAACATTTCCATTCTTTCTGTTACTCTCAGTAATGCCCTGGTATAGATCTCTATGTGAACGTTGGTAAGATTTATGCCACTATCATTTTTTATGATAAAATTAATTGTGCAGGTCTGTGCCCTGCCCAGTTACTTTACTTCATTGTTTGCTTGACTTTGCAAACAAGAGGGCTGATAATATTTAAAAACAAGAACAACAACAAAAAAAAAACTAGAAAACTAATGATAGCCTCACAGGCAGCTTCAAGACTCAGAGAGCTAATTTAAAAAAGAATCCACGGTGCACAACCAGAAATATGAAAAATTGTGCTCTATATGTATAATATGAATTGTAATGCATTCTGCTGTCATATATAACAAATTAGAATAATAATAAAAAAGAATCCGTGTAAAAATCACCTCACTCAAGATCATTTTTCAGTTAACATCAGAGCTCAGTTGAGGACGCCCAAGAACAAAAGTGGAGTCAAATGCCTTCAGAATTGATTTCCCTAGGACAGTGCTTGGAAGTCACACTTCTCTGAAGTGTTGAGTGTAAGGTAGATGTAAGAAACTAATTTATTTCTCTAAGTCTAATTTATTTTAGGCGGAAGCATATAGAGGCATAATTTTTCCCAGTTACTAAAACAACTCTGTTTGGGTATTAGAGAAAAAAACAAAAGTACTAGATAATAAGAGTAGAAGACTGGCCACAGAGATGCACACATGAAGGCATTTATTCCATCATTCCTTCCAATAGCAAAAAAACTGGAAGCCACCGTGGTTATGTGTGTCACAGCATATTTATTTGTCCCCATTATGGATAAATAAAAAAGAACGAGGCAGATTTCTGTGTGCCCGGTTGGAAAGATGAGCAAATCTGTTAAGTGAGATAAAGGAAGCACTCTGCCGAATGACAGGATTAATTTCTAAAACCACAGCAATATAAACATGTAGCTGCGCGCACATGTAGGCATGTAAATCCCAGCAAGAGAAGCCCGCATCTCAGGGAGGAAGGAGGAATCAAACATCAGGGCAGAGTGAACAGTTAAAAGAACTTCTAGATTTCCTGGGCACATTATTCCAGTGCTGGAATCTTTTATATGAACATGCGCCTTGTGTGTTAGTTAAGCATATTTTTGATCGTTGGAAGAAAGGCGGGTTGATGGCATTGAAATGGTATGCTCTCAACGGAAATATATTTCATCCTTCTAAAAATAAATTTGGTAATTCAAACTTCATCCTTAATCATAGCAGCTAGCCCATTGGGGCTCATTGACCTCCCCCCTCAAAAAAACAGTGAATCAACCCAGCGGGGTGTAAACGCATGCGCCTGGAGAAGATGAACTTTTACACTAGTTCTGCCTTTTCGGCTTTCTAAAATGAGGACCTTACCAATTTCTTTGACCTCCTTTTTTTTTTTTTTTTCCCATTCCAATGCGGTGACAAGGCATTGAATTACCAGTTTGTCACTAACGCCATAGGCTTTATTATTCCTTTGAACAGAAGCTGGGCTTAAAAAGAAAAGTTTTTCTTAATAAGTAGCTGTTCGTCCTTTGATATGCACATCTGGATCCGAGGTCTTATCTGCAGCATGCTAATGCTGCCTTCCTGCAGATAATGATAAAAGAACAACTCAAAATAACAAAAAAGGAATAAAATGTGCCAGATGCCTAAAAAATAAGGACAATGCAAATGAAAGCAACTGGTTTTACTATTCTGAAGAATAAACCCCACCAACAATTGAAGTCATCATTTTAGTGGTCAATTGATGCAAGATTTTTTTTTTAAGGGATTAGGAAGAAAAAAAAAAGCAAACATCAGCTGACAGCCTCTGCCACATTCTGTTAGAAATTAAGAGGGAAATAAACCCAAGTATGCTGTAAATCACTTTGAGATTTAATTTTGCTTCTGTCCCGTTATGTTGCTTATTTGTCTTTCCTAAAAACAAAACAAAAAAATCCTTTTCTTCATTTGGCTGTGACTTAAACACAGTAAATTCAAGGCAAACTAAAAAGCCTTTTTTTTTTTTTTTTTTAGGAATTGTAAAATATTTCAAATACACAGAAAATTTGCTCAGGTTTCTTCCCACTCATTTTTAAAGAATACATTTCCTTCATCCTGAGTCCCTCCAAAGGGACTTTTCTCCCCCTTGATCTCTGCATCACCTTTGCTCATTTGAAAGTGTTCTTATAAAAATATGATGATTTTCTCAGTTAAGGCGCCCTCTTCCTCTACCCAGGCTGCCCACGAGCCTGATGTTCCCAAAGCTGGGTGAGTGTCCAGGAAGAAGGGGTCCCTGTGGCACAGATAAAATGCAGACGTGGTCCCTAGCTGTGGTGTCCGAGGTCCCTCTCGGCCATCTTTCCTCTTTTCAAAAGAAAACAACGCAACCTGCTTGTAAACTCGTGCAGGAAAAGCAGCGGCTCTGGCTCATCTGTTAACAGCAACCAAACTCCGCAAACTGCGGCCAGCGGGAGGGAGGGCTGTGGGGGAGGGCTGTGGGGGAGGGCAGAGCAGGGGCTGCAGCCCGGGCCCCAGCGCAGTCCCAGGTCGCGGGTTGGGTCCCTTCCAGCCCGACCCGGTAACGTGGGTGAACCGAGTCCCCATTAACATGCAGCAGGCCTGGGAAAATGACAAACTCCTGTTACCACTGTCATGGCAACTGAAAAAATGGCTGCTCTGCGGACGAGGGCCACAGGAGAAGAAAAGCCAAGCCCCGTCTCTTTCTTCGGGGTTGACATCTGTTGTTTAACATACAAAATTGTATTATCACGATGCAGGGATGCAGGCGCCGCTGCCCGGGACTGTGCAGCCAGGCTGCGCCCACCGCCCGCTCCCCGGGGCCTGAAAGTGCCCCTCCCATTTCATCCCAGGTATAAAAAAGTGTGAAGGGCCCCGGGGAGGTGGCGTGGGGGGGGAGGATGCTAAGGGGGGGGCAGGGAGCAAGGGCCCAGCTACCAGTTTTGAAGGCGAACGAAGCTCTTTTCTGAAATGACCATTCCCCCCCCCCACACCCCAACCTTCCTTCAAAAACCTTTCGGATTTTTTCCAACGCGGCAGGGACTTGTGAAGGGGACAGAACACCAGCGGAGGGGGCGAGTACCTTGGGTAAACACAGGCAGAGGCTGAAGGTTTAAAATGGCCATTGCAGACCCAGGAGAGAAAGGCTGAGAGGGGAACAGCCCCCCCCCCCCAGGGGCCAGGCACTGGTGACTCAGGAGTGGCCGGGCTCGGTGAGGTTGGCCTTTCCTTCTCCCCCCCCCCTCAGTAGTACTGGGGATGGGACCCAGGAGTGCTCTGCCCCTGAGCTACATCCCTGGCGCTTTTTAAAATGTCCTTTCAAAGGGCTGCGGTTGTGGCCCAGTGGCACAGGGCTTGCCTAGCATGAGGACCTGCTTTCAATCCTCAGCACCGCATAAAAATAAAGGTATTATGTCCACCTAAAACTGAGAAATAAATATTAAAAAAAAAATAACAATTCCAAGACAAGGTTCCCCAAATTGCTGAGGCTGGTCTCTGGCCTTGAACTTGTGATCTTTCTGCCTCAGCCTCCCCTGAATGATCACAGGTGTGTGCTACCAGCTGGGCTCATTTCCTTCTTTCCATGGTGGTTTTCTTTCTTTTTTTTTTTTTAAACATTTTTTATATTTTAGTTATCGTCAGACACAACATCTTTATTTGTATGTGGTGCTGAGGATCGAACCCGGGCCGCACACATGCCAGACAGCTTGAGCCACATCCCCAGCCCTCCATGGTGGTTTTCTCTTTTTTTTTTTTTTAAGTGGTAGTTGGACACATATCTTTATTTTACTTATTTATTTTTATGTGGTGCTGAGGATGGAACCCAGGGCCTCACATGTACTAGGCAAGTGCTCTACCGCTGAGCCACAATCCCAGCCCTTTATTTTCTTTCTTTCTTTTTTTTTTTTTTTAATAAAGAGCTTTATATTTACCACTCTCATAACCAGCAAAAATAAGCATTTTGGGGCTGGGGATGTGGCTCAAGCGGTAGCGCGCTTGCCTGGCTTGCTTGCAGCCCGGGTTCGATCCTCAGCACCACATACAAAGATGTTGTGTCTGCCAAAAACTGAAAAATAAATATTGAAATTCTCTCTCTTTAAAAAAAAATAGACATCATTTTAAAAAAATAAGCATTTTGGTGGGGCTACAGAAATCAGTCTTTAGGAGAATTTTAATCTCCTGAAGCTAATTTTTTTTTTTTTTTTGGTAAAAGGGATTGAACCCAGGGGCCCTTAACCACTGAGCCACATTGCCAGCCCTTTTTTATTCTTTATTTTGATACAGGGTCTCACTGAGTTGCTTAGAGCCTTGCTAAGTTGCTGAGGCTGGCTGTGAACTAGCAATCCTCCTGCCTCAGCCACCTGGGAGTACAGGAGTGTGCTATCATCACCAGTTTATGATTTTACTTTTTTTAATTTAAATGAAGTGACTTTCAAATGTATTTGCTTCCCACCTCACAGTGGTGTAAACAGAACAAACCCGGTACCGTCTTGGGTTGTTTTTACAAAACAACCTTGAAACAGCTGTTAAAAACAAAAAAAGATTGGGATATCCCTAATATGCATAAAATTAAAATTTCCAGTAAGGCTGAGATTAAGCTCTTTGATAAGAGAAAGATGAGATAAATGCAAACAAAAGAAAGAACATTTATGTAATTTACATGGGTCATTAGCAAAGTTAGCATTTTAAGGTGTGGTGATAGAGAACCTTTAGGACAGACCCACGTGTGCAGTTTGGAGCCACTTTGAGTTTTAGTAATTACAAATCAGGGGATGCTGAGCCAGAGAAACGCATAGGGTCAGAACTGCTCTGTTGGATTTTCCAAATTGTTGGCGTGAAGCTACAATATGCCAATATACCGCCTGGAGAAGCCTGTTAACTAAATACCCCATGATGTGCCCAGAGACTGCAGGGATTTCTGGAGGACCAGGGACACTTGGGGAGGAATTTGCTGGGGGGAAGGGAACAAGACCCAAGTGGGTTAAGCCCTAACTTACATGGAGACACTGCTCAGCCTCTACATGAAAATGATCTAATTTCTAATCCTCAGAAAAGCTCTTTGAGGGAAGTGTTATTATTCCCAGAATAATAATGAGGGGTGGGGGTGGCGGTGCAACTTCGCCCCTGGCTTCATGGATATTCAGAATCCAATCATCTCTGCTTCTGTTCTCTGCTTTCAGTTCCGCCAGACTTTTCCTCCGTCAGAGGGCAGGAGCTTCACATTTGCAATTCTAGATTTTTCATCCGGCTGGCTCCCCGGCAGCCCACCTCTGCTCTTTCCCTATTTGTTGCATATCAAATAAGTCAAGTGGGAGAAGTTGTCCTGGGATGTTTCCTGGGGATGGGGTGAGGGACTCCTGTGAGATTTCTCTCTTTGTAGTTGAAGATTTTTGCAAGGAGAGAAAGTACCCCCAGGGAGCCTTTTCCATGCACATCCTCACCTGCCTTCCCCACTCTCCTTATCCTTGAAGTCTGGGGCTCCAACCTGCTTCCTGACGATCCTCTCATTAATTCAGTTCCAAACCCAGGGTCACCTGGTGAGTTTCACAATGTGGAGAGATTTGCTTCCAGATTCAGTGGACCAGGCTCCAAAGATCTAGAAATCAGACTCACTGCAAAACGTCCTCAAAGACCAGAAAGAACTCTCAACCCATAGAACTATGTATAAGTTCAAAATTATGAAATCACCCATACCCAGAAAACAGTTTCATATTTGATTATTGATCGAGCAACATCTCTGTGAATGTCACCTGGGAAACCTTCATCACCATCCTGCAAATCCTTGCCCTTTTCCACAAGTGGAATCCATGTCACATGGGTGTGTTTATTATCTGCATCTCCCGGCCAGCTCCCTGAAAGATGGAGCCTTCTCTACCCCACCCCCATTTTTTAGGTACTGTGGAATGAACCCAGGAATGTCTTGCCACAGAGCCACATCCTCAGCTCTTTTTATTTTTTATGTTCAGACGGGGGTCTCGCTAAATTGCTGAGGTTAGCCTTGAACTTGTGATCCTCCTGCCTCAGCCTCCCAAACCACTGGGATTACATAGTGTGTGCCACTATGCTTGGCCCTTGAATGTATTCTTTGGGAAAAGGATTGAAAATAAATAACTTAGGAATCCAGTAAGAGGAAAAAAAAGCAGGGTTAAATGCAGAGAAGAATGAAAATAAAAGGAAATAACTCCGTCTGAAAAATCTTAAGTAGAAAATGTCTGAAAGCTAACTGAAAACGTTCACAGTTGTTTAACACAAGTAGAGCACACAGGGAGGACCACTCCCCACTTTGTAGCCTTGCTGTGTTTTTTTTTAACTTTCCTATTACAAAAGCATATATCAAGAGATGGATTCAGCAGTGTCCCTGTGAAGGTCATTCTGTCCCCAGGAGCAGGAGGCCTGGCCCAGAGGTGGACTGAGGCTGGAGCTCCCCCCATCCTTGATGGCCAGCCCAACCCAAGCCAGGAGTCCTCAGCCACGGGGTACGGGCGTTACCCTGGGCACCCCTCATTTTGGTTCCGCTCTGCCTGCCTTGGCTTGCTTCCCTGTGCCCCCCTACAGAGGCCTTTGCCAGAGCACTGTGTCTGGTGTTCAGAGACCAACAAGGAGGGGCTCGGGCCCAGGTGGAAGCTGGAAGGTGTGTACAGCACTCAGGGAAGGTCCCAGCACAGGGAGCTGGACCAAGGACACCCTCCTGCAGGGATCCTACTCCCAGACCTGGGCAGGTAGTTCTGGGATGCACCCAGGGGCCAGCACATGCCAGGCAAGGGCTCCACCACCAGCTGCACCCCTGTCCCCCCCATTCCTCATCTAGTTCTGGATACGTGGTCAATCCCCCCTCTCCCCACTCCCATCTCAAAACTGTGGCACGACCTGCAAGCCTGGCCGAGGGCCCAGCACAGAAAAGGAAAGCGCACCCTGTGTCTGTCCCTCCAGGAGCTGGCCTGGACCAGAGCAGAGTCCAGGGGCAAGTTCTTGGGCTAGTTGTTCTTCACCTGACTCGTTGGCCCTCCCTGGGCAAATGATGATGGTTCTGGGGCTCAATCTCCTCTCATACAAAAGTGAGATCCCAAACTTATTTTTCACATTAAGCACACAGCGAGCGCTGGGCTTTTTATTTATTGATGGTGCATCTTCACCCTCATGTTTATGAAGGCAAGGTCTTTGATGGTTTCATTCATGATGGTTTTTCTTGGGACCTTGAAGAGGGCCTGGATTTGGGTATAGTGACCTTGCCTGCAATCCCAGTGGCTCGGAGGCTGAGGCAGGAGGATCACAAGTTTGAGGCTAGACTCAGCAACTTAGTGAGAACCTGCCTCAAAATAAAAAACCAAAAAGGCTGGGGATCTAGCTCAGTGGTACAGAGCCCTGGGTCCAATCCCCAGTACTGCTGACAATAAACAAAGAAGTAAACAAATTAACTCACTTATCCCTCCCTGTCCCCAACCACCCATCCCCCTATGGGGATTGAACCAGGACGCTCTACCACTGAGCTCCACCCCCCAACTCTTTAATTTTTTCCTCTCATTTTGACACAGGGTCTCACTAAACTGCAGGGACTGCTCTTGAACTTGTTTGTCATCCTCCTGCCTCAGCCTCCCTACAAGCTGGAAATACAGGTGGGCCCCAATGCCTCCAGCCCAACTGGCTCCTTTGGAAACCAAGACTGGCTGGGGCTGGGTGGCTTCCGGGGCAGAGCCACACACCTGAAGAGCCGCTCGGCCACCCTGGGGCCCAGGTTTTGGTTTGGACACATTCTTTAAACAGAAGTCACACCTTGTATTCCCTCAACACAGGCCTGTGCTAGGAACAGGTTGCTGCACCATTTACTTATTTATTAGTGGTGCTGGGAATTGAACCCAGGGCCTCAGGTCCTAGGTGAGCGCCCTCCCACGGAGCGACATTCCCAGCCCTTGGGAATCATTTATCATCTGCAATGGAGATATTTTCCTCAGAGGAGCACAGGGCTGAGGGGACACTAGGGAAGTGGCGGTGTCGAGGGATGTCCCTTTCTCAGGAAGCCTTTTACATTACAATAGTTTTCAGTCTGACTTGGAAGAGTTGGAGGCTCAGAAAAGAAAGAAATCGTGGCCACCTCATTTCTCCTCAAGCTTTCTTGGCCACAGAAATAATTTGTTAAACAACAAAAACAAAATGTAACTATGAACACACAAAACAGATTCCTGGCACAGAGTAGTTGCTCAATAAGTACTTGTTGGATGATGAATGGCTGAAATAGAATAATTGCAATCTGAAAAACAAAAACATTACATCTAATTTTTGCTAACGATTCCCCCAAACTAATGCTTTTATTTGTTTGGTTTTTATTTACACATTTACGTATGTGTGTATCTATTTATTTTGTGGTGCTGGGGAATGAACTGAGCGGTGCTCGGCCATTGAGCTACAATCTGTCTTTTTCACTCTTTATTTTGAGGCAGGGTCCAGGTTTCCCAGGCTGACCTCACACTTGCAATCCTTCTGCCTTCGCCTCCAAAGTAGCCGGATCACAGGTGTATGCCACTGAGCCCAGCTATGCTGAACTACCACAAAGCCTTTTAAATATGTAATCTGTATAATTGTATAATCATGAATCTTTTTTTTTTTTAAAGAGAGAGAAGGAGGGAGAGAGGAAGGGGGAGACGGAGAGAGAGAGAGAGGGAGAGGGAGGGAGGGGGAGAGAGAGAGAGAGGGAGGGGGAGAGAGAGAGAGAGGGAGGGGGAGAGAGAGAGAGAGGGAGGGAGAGAGAGAGAATATTTTTTAATATTTATTTTTCAGTTTTCTGTGGACACAACATCTTTATTTTATTTTATGTGGTGCTGAGGATCGAACCCAGTGCCCTGCGCATGCCAGGTGAGCGAATTACCGCTTGAGCCACATCCCCAGCCCAATCATAAATCTTAAAAATTGTTTAACTTTAAAATCATCTTCTTTGTGAAGAAGCCGTTTCTCCTAAGGTGTTGCATTTTAATAATTTAGTAATCAGGTTTTTTTGGGGGGGGAGGAGGGGTGGGCAGTACCAGGGATTGAACATAGGGGCACTCATGACCACTGAGCTGCATCCTCAGCCCTATTTTGTATTTTATTTAGAGACAGGGTCTTACCGAGTTGCTTAGCGTCTTGCTTTTGCTGGGGCTGGCTTTGAACTTGGGATCTTCCTGTTTCAGTCTCCCGAGCCGCTGGGATCATAGGCATGTGCCACTGTGCCCAGCCCAAATAGTTTTAATAGTTGTGTTAATAATTTAATAGTGATTGTTAATAATTTGAGGGATGTGATAAGTCTCATAGTTTTTTAAGAGCTTGAAGAATTAAAAGCATGCCTGTAATCCTAGTGACTCAGGAGGCTGAGGCAGGAGGATGGAAAGTTTGGATCGAAAGGCCAGCCTCAGCAATTTAGCAAGGTCCTAAGCAATTTAGGGAGATCCTGTCTCAAAAAAAAAAAAAAAAATTAAAAGGGCTGGGGATGTGGCTTAGTGGTTAAGCATCCCTGGGTTCAATTTCAGAAGAGAGAGAGAGAGAGAGAGAGAGAGAGAGAGAGAGAGAGAGAGAGAGAGAGAGAGAGAGAGAGGGGGAGGGAGGGAGGGAGGGAGGGAGAAAATGCATAAATTGAAAAGTATTTATCAAATGCCTGCTTGGCTCAACGCTAGGTATTCTCAGGACAAATGTCCTGCCCTGGGGGCACTGACAGTGTGACCAAGGACATCGGTCCTTGTGAAATCTTAACAATACGTGATAGAAACTATGGCTCCCAAGTCTGGATTACTGTCGATGTGGGGAAGTGTCCAGGTGGTCCCGAAGATCAGGATCCTCCCTCCTAGAGGAGACGGTTAGAGAATGCTTAGTCCAGCAATCCAAGAGCAGAACTGGAGAAGCTTCCCAAGAAGAGGAAATGAAGCAGCCCCCAGGCCTAGGAGAAGACAGCCGTCTGCACTAGACAGGGAGAGGGACCTAGGGGACCTGTGAGTATAAGAGGACAAAAGGGGACCTTGTGGCACACTCCTCACACAGCAGGTGCAACTGTGGGCTTCAGAGGGGCGCAGTTTCCAGGGAGGGTCACTGAGCAGTGAAGCAAACCACAGGGACCTTGCACGCCCCGTCACCCAGAAACCCAGTCCCCGGCGCTTGCATGAGTTTCAAACAGCGTCTACACGAAGTCAGACCCAGAGCCTCTAAGAGGGAGAATGAGGGCGGGGCGTGGGGAGACAGCCAATGGGCATTAAGGGGGCACCCGTCAATCAATCAGGGCAGAGCCACGTAAGGCAAAACTCTGGCTGATGAACAAAGGTGTGCCCTTACTCAATGTGCTGGGCATGTCTGGAGGCGTGTGCCTCTGTCCCACTCATCCCTCAACAGCTCTCGGAAGAAGTAATCAGGGGACTCCACCCCATAGACAGGGAAACTGAGGCACAGAATAGTGGGGCAGCTGGCCTAGCCTTGCACCCCTAGTACACAGCAGGGTTCGTGTCAAGTGAAGAGCCAGGTTTCGAACTGTGCGTGGTGTGCTCACGTGGGTGTAGGAAAGAGCGTAAAAAATAACGTCCATACTACGTGTGTGTTTAGACATGTGCACGTTTTAATTCTTCAGAGGGTCTTTGGAGGGGCTGGGAGGCTGGGCCCCCACTGGCCAGGGTTCTGCGGTGGAAACTGTGTGGAAGGTAAGTGGGGAGGCGAGGTTCACTGCGCTCAGGACAGAAACTGGCCCTGTGTGATGTCTATTTACTGTCTTCAAATTCTTAAAATTTAAAAATGGGAGGGGAGGGAGCCTGAGGTCTGTCTTCTAGGCTCTTTCTCACCTTGTGCCATCCAAATGGTGGCCACTAGTGACCCATGCCAGGAGCACATGACAAGGGGCTGATGGGGCCGGGCTGTGTCCTAAATGCAAAACACACACCAGATGTCAAAGACTTGGTACGAAGAAAGAATGTAAAATATCAAATGCATCATTTTTTTTATGTTGGTCAAGTCATATTTTCTCTTAAATATCATGTAAAATATTTTACAGATAAAATACAGGATACATTATTAAAATCAATTCCACTTTTTTTTTTTTTTTTTTTTTACCTTTTTAAAAACGGCTCCTGGCGGGTTTCTGGCTTCCGTTGTCCTCGTGTGTGGCGCTGGTCTGGACCTTCCAGAAGGCCTGGCTGATAGCGTCAATGATGCGGTGACGGACATTTTAAAAGTGCGTTTCCAGAACCTCCGCAGCCCTCCAGCGAGGCGGCGTTGTGGCTAGGGTTCCCAGCTGCACAGGTAGGAGAGGAAGCCGACGGCTCACTGGACACAGAAGTCCCTTTTTTCTTTTTTTCCTTGCAGTACTGGGGATGGAACCCTGGGCTGCTCTACTAGTGAGTTGCACCCCCAGTCCCTGCCCTCCCCCCTTTTTTTGAGCAGGGTCTCTGCTAAGTTGCCCAGGATGGCTGGGAACTTGCTGTCCTCCTGCCTCCCCCTCCCTGAGTCCCTGTAGCTGGCAGACAGGTGCACAGCCACAGCACTGGCTTATCCCTCCTTCCCATTCACAGCGTTGTTCCAGAACACGGAGCTTTGGGAAGGGAGGGGAGGCTGCTGGATTACATGCACGTGGACTTAATCCATATAGTCGCTTTTCCGAGAGCTAAGTGATTAAAATCACTCGTTAGCTGTGACTCACCTGATGTAAATGACAATCAACCCAAGGCCTCTCCGGAGTCCTCAGTTGGGCTAGTTTATCACCTGCCTGTTGTTTCACTTTCCCTATTGAGGCCCCTTTTTTAATATCTAACATTCCAGTGAAAGAGGATCACAAAAGTCCCCAGGCTCCACACCGGAGTCTCTCTTTACTGGACAGTGACGGTGACATTGGAGATCATGTCTCACCAGAGCTGGCAGGTGGGTATTTCCTGATTTGTTTGTTTCCATGTTTAGACCACTTGTTAAGCCTAGTTTGGCCACCTTTTGTGCACCAGCCTGCTTGAGCTGGATTTTTATGGCTTATTTCAAAGAGGCTAGGGCTGCGGTGGCTTCTGAACGTTCTGAATGTCGAATGTACCTCTCTCCTTACCATTCACCTTCCATCGGCATGGACTGGCGAGGCCCCTGGAGGAAGATTACTAGTGCAGAAGAATTCAGTTGCTGAGGGGCTTTGACAAGTCAAACCTGAGTAAGGAAGAGAACCGTCCAAAAACCAAAACACTTAGGGAGTGGCCGGGGGAGATGGTGGAGGAAAGATGGTATTAATGAAGACATCTGCGGACATTGACAACGCCATTAGATGTCTGTGTCTAGGGTCAAAGTCAGCATTCCAGGTGACAACTGCATCATTATTTTAGATCTCACTAGGGATGAGAAAATGCTTTCAATTAAACTGGAACACACCACGGATCGCTTGACATACCCTGTTTGTAAAGACGTTAAAATGTGATGGTGGCGGTGGGGGTGAAGGTATGAATTATAATCAGTTAATTAAACTCCAAAGAGCAAAAAGTAAGAAAAAAAATACAACTTTTCCCAAATAGCTGGAAGAATTTTGGCAAACTTTGGAAAAGCGACAATGAGTGACATTTTAAATGTCTGAAGCTAACCAAACCTGAATGGCTACATCGGCCAGGTGAGAGGGAGCTCAGTTTTCCCTGACACCATGATTCCCCAGTTGAGCTGCCGAAGCTCTCGAGTAGCTCAACAATTTGTTTTTTCGTGGCCCAAACAAGATGGTTTTTGAATAATGCCTTGAGATTCTGAGATAACAGCTCCCAAAGCTAAACTATAAATTCAATTCAAGTTTTCCAAAAAAGAAAAATATGTTGCCGGGACCTTGGAAACACAGCTGTTTATAGTCTCTGCAGAAATTAGCTAGTTGTGATTTTAGGGTATGTTTTCAGAACTTGGATTCGTTTCAAACCAGTAGTAAAGGGAATAATAAAAGCAATCTGCCTTTAGTGTTCCCAAGAAAAAACCTTCAATAGTCAATAATGAGGCCAGGCATGGTGGCCCACACCTGTAATCCCTGGGAGGGCTGAGGCAGAAGGATCATTGCTAGTCTGAGCTAGCTTTGGACACTTGGTGAGACCAAGTCTGGAGATGTAGCTCAGTGGTAGACCACTTACCTAACATGCCTGAGGCCCTGGGTTTGATCCCCAGCACTGGGGATGGCAATGGGGAGTCAGTTATTACTTCCAAAGCTCTTTATTTTCATTTTTCTACGACAGAGCAATTCCTTTCTAAAATACAAATTGACTTCATTTTCATCTAGTTGAATGCATTCATGTTTAAAAGCCAAAATCACTGGGGCTGGCGATGCATACCAACAATCCTAGTGACTAGGGAGGAGGAGGCAGGAGGATGGCAAGTTTGAGGCCAGCCTCAGCAATTCAGTGAGACTCCATCTCAAAATTTAAAGTGAAAAGGACTGGGGATGTAGTTAAGTGGTAGAGTCCCCTGTGGTTTGGTCCCTAGTTCCAAAAAATTAAAGGAAAGGAAGTAAAAGTCAAAGAATTCTGCATACAGAGAATATACTATGTGCCTATCACTATGTTGCATTCTCAACAAAGATCAGTTTCCTGATGTCTCCCAATGTCTTAGGGTGGGATGAAGATGGGTATGGTACCATTCTTACCTCTCAGACTGAGAAGACACAGGCTTGGAGAAGTTAAGGAATTTCCCCCAAAGTCGCACAGCTAATAATTGGTGAAGTTGGCTGCAAAGATCTTTTCTGTTTGTTTTTAAATGAGTTTTTCAATATTGCTCTTCCAATCCAATCTAATCTCCCCATTTGCTTTGAAAAAGACAAGTCTTAAACTGGGCACAGTGGTGCACGCCTGTCCTCCCAGCAGCTCTGAAGGCTGAGGCAGGAGGATCCAAGTTCAAGGCCAGCCTGTGCAACAGCAAACCCTCAGCTTCCTAATGAGACCCTGTCTCAAAATAATAAAAAATAAAGAAGGACCGGACTGTAGTTCAGTGATAAAGTGCTCCTGGGTTCAACCCTCAGGACAAAAGAGAAGGAAACAATTGCAATCGTTTCAATGTAGCTGAAGGAAAGAATGATGAAATTTGAAAATGGGTAACTCTCATGGACTGAATTTGTGTCTTCCCGTTCACAGGTTGAGGCCCCGCCCCCGGCGTGACTGTATCTGCAGATGAGCCTTGGAGGAGGTACCAGGGCTAAATGAGGTCCTAAGGGTGGCCCTGATCAAGCAGGACTGAGTCTTTGTAAGAGCAGGAAGAGACTCCAGAGGTCCATCTCCTTGCAGAGAGAAAGGCAAGTGAAGACACCGAGAGGGAGCCGTCCACCTGTCCACCAAAGAGGCAGACATCTCCAGCAATCAACCTTGACCTTGGACTTCCAGCGCCTGGAACTGTGGGGAATGAACCTCTGTTGTTTAAGGCGCCCAGAATGGGGTTCTCTTAAGCAGCCGGAGCCACCCAAGAGGAAGTGACCACAACCCGAGGGAAGAAAGCCCTGGTTCCAGCCCTCCCTCCAGGTGTCCCATGGTTTTAGAGTACATCCTCCTCAGAAGCCTAGGTGTGAAGAGGTGAGGTGCTCCTGCCCCAGGAGGCTCCACAATAACACGCCTCATTGAAAGTTGAAGGTGATTCCATTTTTACTGTCCAGGGAGGCAGGGGAGGGAAACGCCATGAGTATCTCTCACCGGAATGTTTCTGGGAGCGAGTACCAGCAACAAATGGGCTAAATTTGGCACCATGAGGCCACCATTTACTTCACAAGAATCCAGAGGTCAGGGGATGGGGGTCATGGCTCAGTGGTAGAGCGCTTGCCTCGCATGTGTGAGGCACTGGGTTCGATGCTCAGCACCACATGAAATAAAGATATTGTGTCCACCTATAACTAAAAAATAAATATTAAAACAAAATCCAGAGCTCAAGGTGGCTTCAAGGATCGCCAGTATCATTGGTAAACCAGCCCTCTGCAGTCTTCCACCCCATCTTTGTCATATTGGCTTGGTTCCTAGGGGAGTATCCTCATGGTCCCAGGATGGCTGCTGTAGCCCCATCACATCATCCCATAGCAATTTCAAAGAGAGGACAAGGGTTGTCTATACTTGAGCATCCATCTTTATTTATTTATTTTGGGTGCTAGGAAATGAACCCCAGGGGCCCTCTTTACCACTGACCCACATCCCCAGCCCTTTTTATTTTGAGACAGAATCTCACTAAGTGGCAGAGGCTGCCCTTGAATTTGTGATCCTCCTGTCACAGCCTCCCAAGTCACCGGGATTACAGGCATGCACCATTGTGTCCAGCCAAGATTCAAAATTCCGTCGCCAGGAAGAAAGAAGCAATGGCAGTTGCACAGGTGAACAAGACCGCAGACTACAAACTCAGACACTCCACCTGGGGAGCTGGGCAGTTCCGGTTCACTTTGGAATCTCTGGGTGGCCTCCGGCTCTGTTGCCCTCACATTTCAGCCTTGAGAAAGCTGAGTGGCTGAGCTGTGAGGTGTGAGGCTTCCTGATACAACGCTCCTGGTGAACACATCCAATCAGGGACAGTGGAACAGCCAGACTAGCAGGGTACACGGTAACCAGCAGCCCCTTGGGGGTTACTAAAGATGGAAACAGATAAATTCCAAGAGCCTCAAGCCTGACAAAGAAAAGGGCATGAAATCCTTTGTACGGAAATTGCTCCCAGGCAGAACCTCCCAGAACACCTAGCACCAGTTCTTCTGGGACGGAATTCATCCTGAGACCATCTTGTCTGTGGCTCCACACAGAGTCAAACTGCTGGTCTCCTAGGTTTGCATCTTGGGACACTGTTTCCCTTGGGATGTGGTTGTTTTACTCAACTGCAAATCCTGGGGTAATAAAATGGACGGTCAGGAAGATGAGAGCAGGTTTCTGGGCCAGGCGGGCCCCATCAGACCCTCAGGACACCAGGGACTCTTAGGTATTTGTTGGATGCAGACAGTGAGCTTGACAAGATCCTGTGAATTCTGACTATCGGCGGCGTGGAGGAGGCTGAGTGCATTATAGGAAGACAGTGAGATGGCCTGGGTGATACAGATACCAAGATGGACTCCACCCCGTTCTTCTCGTCCGTGCTGGGTATGGTACCCAGGGGCCCTTGCAGGCCACCCGCCCCCACTCAGGTGGCCACTGCTGTTTAGGCACATATTTGTTCATTCATTCATTCGTGTGTATGCTTCTAGCAGCTATTCCGGAAGCTCACAGTTGTGTGTCTGATATTGTGTTTCGGGCTGTCAACTCAGATCCTGTCACCACAGACTGATCACTTATGTGCAGGGAAACAACGACAAAGTTGAAATTTATAAGGGGTCAGGTCCTCTTAGCACTTTATGTGCATTTCCTCATCTGTTCTCTTAACAACCTGGGAGGTAAGGACCATGGTCATCACCGGTTTGCTCCCCGTCTCTTCAGCTTTTAACTGAGGGATGGCTGACCATATCACCTGTTTCACAGACCAAGGTGCAAGGTCTTCCATCCACAGCTCCCAGGTCCTAGTAGAAGCAGAATTTAACCCCCAACCTTCTAATTCCCGAGTCCGTGATTTTAGCTGGTGCTCTCAACCACCTCAGTCCAGGAGGAGTTAAAGCACAGAAGAGGATTATGCTGGCAGTTCTGACCTCTCAGTGTTGCCAAGAGCTTGGTTCATGATACCAGATCTCCCAGCAGCCTGATGGAGGTGTTTTCACAGTACCCATTGTACAGGCGAGAAGACTGAGGGCGAGAGAGGTCATGTGATTGCATCTAACCACACAGTGCTGAAGGTGCATGGGCTGCACCATCCGGGAGCTGGGTTCAAGTTCTGCAGCCGTCATTTTCCTTTCTGTCCCTGTGAACGTGAGCAAGTTATTTAAACTCACTGAGGCTCAGCTTCCTAACCACAGAGTGATACAGAAACCTACTTCACAGTTTTTCAGAGAAGCCGAATCAGAGCAGGACTATTAGAACAGATAAACAAGCCCTATCATCTGTTTTGGCAGGTCTGTGAGCCAAGAATGGGTTTCAAGTTTTTAAATGGTTTGAAAAAATCAAAAGAGGGAGACTATCCTGTAACTCATGAAAGTTCATGAAAGTCAAATTTCGGTGTCCAAGAGGACTCATTGGCACCGAGTCCTAACTAATTGCCTTTGGTGGCTTCCTGCTCAAAGGCAGTCGAGAGACTCCCACAGAGAGTTCGTGGCCTGCAAAACCCAAGATTTGGACCCTCTGACCCTTTGCCAAGTTTGCTGATTCTTGCATTAGATGACAAATATAAATTCTATACCAGTACTCAATAACTGTTATTATAAACAGCAACGCAAAGCAGGCCACATTATTTGACATGTCTGATATAAATAGAAGCCTGTGTTTAAAATTACAGTGAAACTTGGAAGGATTTGTTTTTCTTTGGAGGGAGAAGAGCAAATTTTGGGGGGAGGGTGTACCGGGGATTGAACTCGGGGGCCCTCGACCACTGAGCCACATCCCCAGCCCTCTTTTGTATTTCATTCAGAGACAGGGTCTCACTGAGTTGCTCAGTCCTCAATAATTGCTGAGGCTGGTTTTGAACTCACCATCCTCTTGCTTCCACCTCCAGAGCCATGGGATTACAGGCGTGTGCAACAGCGCCCAGCAAGAGCAAGCTTTTATGCACTGGGTGATTCAAAAGTCCACAGATATAAGGTAACATTTATTAAATAAAAATCTAATAGGAAGCTGGGGGCAGTGGCGCACGCCTGTAATCCCAGTGACTTGGGAGGCAGAGGCAGGAGGCTTACAAATTCAAGGCCAGCCTCAGCAAGTAACTTAGTGAGACCCTGTCTTAAAATAAAAAATAAAAAGGGCTGGGATGTGACTCAGTGGTAAAGTACCCCTGGGATCAATCCCCCAGTACCAAAAAAAAAAAAAAAAATTTTATAAGGAGTAAATATACCCTCAAAGTCCATTATTTCTGATTTCCCTGAGCTGTGAGTTCTTGTCACCTAGATCACACACCCATACTACACATACACACACACACACACACACACACACACACACACACACACACACACACATGTACTTGTATAATTTTTATTTTTGAACCGGGTCTCAGGCTGGTGTTGAATCCTGGGCTTGCATGTGCTGGGCTGCATCATCAGGTCTGAAAAAAAAGTCTATATTTTCCCTCTTGCTATACAAGAGCATTTCTTTTCTGTTTTGTGGTGCTAGAGGTTGAAACCAGGGCCTTGTACATTCGAGGAAAGCACTCTAGCAACTAAGCTATGTCCCAGCCCTACACATGAGCATTTCTATTGTCTTTTCAATTTTTTTAAAGGCTGTTGACATTTAAATGGAAACCACAATGTCCACCTTGGGTCAGAAATTTAGTGAGTTTGAGTGCACTCAACATCAAAAAAATCTTAAGTTTCTGCAAATGAGAGATGGTCACTCGGAAGAGGGGGTCACAATGGCGTGATAATTGAACAAATGTGACCTAGGTTTTTATTATTTATTTATTCATTTATATTTTTTAGATTTTTAAATTTTAATTTGTCATGTATGACAGCAGAATGCATTATGATTCATATTACACTTTCGATCTAGGTTTTAGAGATGGTCACTATGGGTTAACCATAGGCTGAATGAGCCATAAAAATATTGATAGGTTATCTCTGAATCCAGGGGTAATGTAAATTTTCTTTGTTGTAGATTTCCATATTTTTCAGTTTTGTTTTGTTTTGGTGTTGAGCATAAAATGTTTTTATATCAGGAAGACACATGAAAGGAAAATGCCAGAAAAATAATTGTAGAATTCTGTGATCTTTGTTGAGAAAAACATATTTAAGAAGAAATGGCTATAGGCACTGGGGATGTGGCTCAGTGGCTGAGCACTTCCTAGCTTGCATGAGGCCCAGGGTTCCATCCCCAGGACCACTAAGAACATACGTACATACATACATACATGTAAAATAAAATACACAAAACCAGAATTGGCTTTTATATAGTAAAATCAAATAGGCCATGTTGTTTAAATACAAAATTCTTTTTTTTTTTTAAAGAGAGAGAGAGAGAGAGAGAGAGAATTTTTAATATTTATTTTTTAGTTCTCGGCGGACACAACATCTTTGTTGGTATGTGGTGCTGAGGATCGAACCCGGGCTGCACGCATGCCAGGCGAGCGCGCTACTGCTTGAGCCACATCCCCAGCCCACAAAACTCTATTGTTACTTAACCCTTGATTTGTTTGTTGTTTATTTATTTATTTTTAAAGAGAGAGTGAGAGACAGAAAGAAAGAGAGAATTTTTTTTAATATTTTTTTTTTTAGTTCTCGGCGGACACAACATCTTTGTTTTTGTATGTGGTGCTGAGGTTCGAACCCGGGCCGCACGCATGCCAGGCGAGCGCGCTACCGCTTAAGCCACATCCCCAGCCCCTTATTTACTTATTTAAATATTTATTTTTTAGTTGTAGTTGAACACAATATCTTTATTTTATTTATTTTTACATGGTGCTGAGGATCGAATCTTCCTGCCTCAGTCTCTGAAGAGCTGCTGGGATTACAGGCATGCACCAACCACTGTGCCTGGCTAGTTAAATTATTAATTATTTTATTGTGGTTCTGGGTGATCCACCATTGAGCTATCCTTTATATTTTTTACTTTGAAACAGGGTCCCATTAGGTTGGCAATGCTGGCCTTAAACCTGTGATCCTCCTGCCTTTGGAGTGACTGGGATTTCAGGTGGGCACCACCTGGCTTGGCACATTTTCTAATAGTGCCTTTCTTCTTACTGAAATATGATCAATTTACTGGCTGCATATTAACAAAACAGCAATATCAAACTATCGCGTGCTTCTCGTTTGACAAATATTACCCAATACTGGAAAGAGAAGGATGTTTTCTTAGTGTTCATTTTCTACACTTCAAAATGGAATTCCACCTGTTTTTCCAGCTTCCCAGTAATTTTTTAATTGTGCTAATAAAAGTAAAACTTAAATATTATGTCAGGATACAAAAGTCTGACTAATTAATCCAAGCAAAATAACATTCTCTTTCTATGCATGCATGCGGGTCACCAACCAGGTGACATTAGAGTTGAAATCTGGTTGAGTTATCAGACATGACATAGGACTTCAGCATCCAGCTGAATTAAACCAGAAAATAACTTATTATTTATTTATTTTGGTCCTGCGGTCCTTTACCTGGGTTTTATTTTTTATTTTGAGACATGATCCCAATAAGTTGCCCAGGCTGGCCTTGAACTTGTGATCCTCCTGCCTCAGCCTCCAGAGTCGCTGGGATTACTGGCGTGTGACACCAGGCCAGGTGTAAAATGTAGTATCTGTTATTGCTGGGTGGTGCGGTCTACGGCAATTTTTCCTTTTTGCTTTTTTTAAAAAATGTCTTTCTAATGTTCTTCTATGGGCTTGTGCTATGTTTATAATAAAGTAAATGACACTAAAATGAGCTTAAGTAACATATCCTTGGACTCATTCAGTGACTCCTGTCAATCAGGTCGGCATCCTCCCTTCCCGCAGGCCGGGTTGTGAGACCCACCTGGTCTACGCGGTGCATACATGAGCTCAGAAACTCGAAAAGCATTCTTCAAGTTCAACAATCCCCCCAAAAAGGTGCAAATAGTATTTATAGGCCTAAGTGGTGAAACCCTGGGTGAATCCCAAGAGGTGTGGCCAACCATGGCTCTGCCAGCAACTGGACATGTGCCCACCAGCTGGTCACTTCCGCCCTCTGGGTCTCCACCTGCACTCTCCTGAGACTCCAAAGCATAAACAGTGGGCGTGGCCGCATGCCAAGAAGAATTTATTTTTTGGAAACACCGAAGTCTTGATGTCATATTTTCTCATGTCGCAAAATACTATTCTACTTTTGATCCACCCCTCCCCCATCATTTAAAAAATGTAAACACCATTGTCACCTCATGAGGCCTCAGGGCAGGTGCTGGGACCCAGTCCACTGTCCAGCCTTCTAGAATCTTCTCCTGAAGATGGATGGAGAGGACAGCACAGACGGATGTACCACCTGCGTTTCCTGGGGTCTCCTGCTCCACCTGCACTATTTTGCTAAGAATGTAATAGCTCTGAAACCTCCTAACATATCGTTATCTTACATAAATTTATTTTTAAAAGGAAATTTTACACATTACTATCACCAGTTGAGAGCTCAGTATTATAAACAGAAGGCAACTATGCCTCTATTTCAATTCTAATGACAATTAAATAAAATTTTAAACACCTCTAGTTAGGCATCCTACCCTGCCCAGAGCTCTACGCGGGAGGCCTGGAGGCCTGTTAGTGCTTTGTCAAACTGGAGTAATTAGCAAGTGTGTCCCAGCGTTAAGGACCTGTATCAGCAGGTGCTTTGGCCATGGCTGGAGGCTGAGGCAGGAGGATCACAAGTTAGAGACCAGTCTGGGAAACTTAGTGAACCGTTCTTGGGGGGAGCGGGAAGAAAGAAAGAAAAGGTTGGAGATGTCGCTCAGTGGTAGGCAGCCCTGGGTTCCATCTCCAGTACCCAATGCAAACCAGCTGTTGTCACCAGACAGAGCCTTTCCCCTTAATGTGATAGGAAGATGCAAGGGAAGCCCTCAGGGCATGGTGGAATGCCCTGCCCCTGTGCCACCTACGTGCTCTAGTTGATAAATGAAAGTTCTCTTCAGGGCACACTCTGAACCTGGTCCTCGCTTGGGGAAATCTGACGTTGTTACTGCTGCTCTCAACCCATTTTCTGAGTGATCTCCTAACTGGAGAATTCCTTCTATTCTTATTTTATTTTTTCTTATTTTTTGGTACCGGGAATTGAACCCAGGGGCGCTTAACCACTGAGCCACATCCCCAGCCTTTTATTATTTTTTTAAATATTTCGAGACAGGGTCTTGCTGAGTTGCTTAGGGCCTCCCTAAATGGCTGAGGCTGGCTTTGAACTCACCGTCCTCCTGCTTCAGCCTCCTGAGGCTGGGATTACAGGTGAGTGCCACTGCGTCTGGCTTCTTCTGTTTTTATCTATTGAATGAAGAGAAATCTTGCTTTTGAACCAAAATTTGTTTTGGTTTGTTTAGGAGAACTCACATCCATCACTAGGCCAAGATGGGTTACTTGCACCTATTTCTATGAGTTTTGGGCTTCCTTCCTTATCTGTTTCTCTTCTTTGAGGCTATTAGGATTGAATTTGCTCTCTGTGAAAATTTGCCTCTATTTCAATTTTAGGGACAAAGAATGTAGGTCCCACTCCCGCCCCAGGCAAATGAGATTAATAAGTTTTTAAGTTTTCTGTGGCTTTTACCCAACATTTCCCACTCTTTCTGCTATTGCTTAACAAGAAAGTTTTGTCTTGTTCTTTAACTTTTTAACTGCTCCCTGGATTCCCAGGTTGTCATTCGGCTGCTCTGTAAATCGCTTCAGTAGTAGAACCAAGCAAATAGTATTTACTTCCTTCCTCCGTCTTGCAAACTGATTCCTTCTGAGAAGAAATGCGGAAACTAATGAAAGCAAGACGCAGATCCCGTCTCCATCTAGTTGATCTGACTTGAAGCCAGTCCTGGGACAGATGAGATGACAGGATCCTAGCCAGCATTCTTGGCTCTTTCTGACAATCTAGAAACCAATATGTCCAGGGGAAAAATATTTCCTCGTCTGAAGTCATAATAACGCATCATGTGCGGTAGCACAGGGAATACACGCCGCCCAGATTCCAGAGAGGACACAGATTGGTGGCTCGGCCACAGGCAGCTGGAGAGGGCACAGCCGCTGGGTGGGGGCTGGGAAAGACTTGCCAACCGCACTCTGAAGTTAAACAGAAGCTTAACTTAATTTTTATTCCTGGCTAAGAAAAGTGAATTATATACATTCAGCTGAGGGGGACACAGAAAACCCCCCAGACAGTGCCTTAAACAAGATAAAAGTTTATTTGCTTTTGATTAAAAGCTACGTAGGTGGTCCAGGCTGATGGGAAGCTCCTTGGACCCCAGCTTCTCCTCTGGACCTCTGCTTTGCAGACCGCCCCAACCCTGGCCCCAACCCTGGCCCCAAAGGGCAAAGCCCAGGTTCCAGGCAGCAAGAAAGAAGCAGGGACAAAGGATGGAGCTAAGGGTCCCCACCTGATGCTGGACACTTCCACTGACGTGCTGTGACCAAGGCTGAGTCACATGACCTTAGCTGAGCCCAGGGGACATTGAAAGGTAGGCTTTTCCTCCAGGCTGTAAATGAGCCCTGCTGAGCGTTGTGTTAGGTGGAAGAGACTGACAGGATCTGGAAAGTAACTAGAACTTTCTACCACAGTAAAATTGACTTGAGTTCAGCCTAGAATCCTGTGGGTAAAGAAGAAGCCATTCATTCATTCATTCATTCATTCATTCATTCAGTTACTCATTCAATTACTGAATTTAATAAATACTCCTTGAGCACCTACTACGTGCCAGGCCTCGTTCTATGGGCCAAGCTACAGTGATGAATAAAACAAAATCCCCTGTCTCCAATGTCTTCCACATTTGAGCTGGAGGGAGAGAGGATACATAACAAACAGAAGTCATGAAGTTAGTGCTAATGGTGAAGCGTTTGTGTGCTTTCAAAACTGTTCCATGTTACAATCCCAAACCCCACTATGTTTTAATTGAGTGATTTAATTATTTTGGGGGGTCATGGGTATTGAACTTAGGGGCTCTCCACTCCTGAGCTACATCCCCAGCCCTTTTTATGTATTTATTTTTTTTTAATTTAAAATTTTTAAATTTTTAAAATTTAAAAAATTTTTTAAATTTTGAGACAGAGAGTCTCACTGAGTTTCCCAGGCCAGCCTTGAATTTGTGATCTTCCTGCCTCGGCTTCCTGAGTTGCTGAGGTTACTGGCTGGAGTAAGAGTGTGATCTTGATTCAGGGAGGATGTGGGCTTGGATCTCAGCCCTGGAACTTCACAACTCTGTGACTTTAGGCAAACCCTTAACCTCTGTGAGTCTCAGGCTTCACCTCTCAGGTCTTGGGAAAGATGAAATCCTATCATGCATGATGAAGGCATGTAGTAGATACTCCACAGGGATTTACTTATTTGGGGAGTGGTGGTGCTGGGGATGGAGCCAGGGCATTGCACACACCACTGAGCGACTGACTTTGGGCTGTGACCTATACATTAGGGAGCAGCGTGAGCACAACATGGATTTTGTGTTTGCTTGTGTGTGAACTTGTGATCCTCCTGTTTCAGCCTCCTGATTTGCAAGGATTATAGGTGTGTGCCACCGGCACCTGGCTACACCCACCCCTTTCCTAGCCTTCTCTCCCCTCAAATGCAACCATGTGCACTTCGTGCACGAGGCCTTTCTCTGCAGCCCTGCTTTAAGAGCCTGCACCACGTTTCATTGAATGGAGGGAGCACAGTTTGGTTTAAAAACATAAATGACATACATATTTTTCTAACTTCAAAAAGAATAGCGGTGCCGCACATAACTTCAAACGTTAAAGAAGTCGTCATGTAGGAAGGAGAGGTCTCCTGCCACCCACTCCAGGGAAGCATCTAGGCATCCATGTGGCAAGTAATTACCTCGGGCTCTGTGCCCACCTGAAGATCCAACAGAGGAAGAACCCAGGCAGCAAGGCACAAAGGCACACAGTAGCTCCCAGCAGGTGCTAGGGTGAGGGGAAAGAGGGGGACATCCCTCAGGGCGCTGTAAGGGCTCTGTGGGAATGTCCAGTCCAGGACCTGCAGGGGGACTCCTGTGCATGGGCGGTGTCAGGCTGCTGCCCACGGCTGATACTGCCCAGACCACCATCTGCAAGAGTGAGCGGCCCTTCCTGTAGGATCCTTCGGCAATGTACTTGCTGTTTTTTCTTTTCCAGTAACGTGAACATACTTATTAATTTGCCTGACACTTGCCATATTTTGCCAAACAATAAATCCAAGCAGCTTTTCAAGGCCAAAGGGCACAGCAGGTCATAACTCTGGATTCAGAGGCTGGCTGTGCCTCTCACGAGCTGTGTGGTCTTGGGCAAGGCCCCTCTGTGGGCTGTGGGGTCTTCATCTGCCAAACAGAGAGTGCACGCCCCTCCCAGGGCTGCGAGGAGGACTGAAAGGGGCGACCGAGGTTGAGCTCGGCGCTCGGCAAGCGCAGAACACTATGTTAGGGGCTGCATGGTTTTCATTTGTTTAAATCAGCATTTCTCAATAGGTTCGGTATTGACTTGTGGGTCAGATGATTCTTGGTGGGGGAGCCATCCCGAGCACCTTGGAAGGTTCAGCAGTTTACCTGGTCTCCACCACTGAACGCCCCAGTGACGAATGAATGTCTCCAGACGTCACCAGATATGCTAGAGGGTAGGAAGGGGAGTCACTGCTTTACATATACACATGCGAAAAGAAAAATATGTATGTGTGTCTACACAAATCCCCACACATCTGTAGCAGAGCTGAGTAATGTTATATATATGCATTTAGCTATAATATCAACATGATTCATTAAATATGCATACTATATGTCTGTGGATAAGAATATACCACATCTAATATATAAATACATATATAAATAATAGGCATGTCATATATAAATACATACATAATATATGAATACACTTATATAAATATGTCTAAAACAGATGTAAATATTTATACAAAACAGATATAAAAATGTGTCTATCCATCTCTCTGGAAAACGTTGATGAAGACAGTCAGAAAGCTTAAGAAAACCAAGAAGCCGTGTTTATGGAGAGGAAAGACCTAAGTAAACAAAGAAATCCGAAACGCCAGGGAGAGGGCGTGCTTTCTATTTTCCACCCAAGTGAAATGTGGACCAGATGGGGGCAGGGGCGAGGCGGCTCCAGCGGGAATGTGAGCTGCTGTGTGCCCGAGCCCCAGCACTGGGCAGGAGGAGGACTGAGGTCCGGGGCCTCCTGGTGGGGGTGCACACACAGGGTGCCAGGAAGCACCCAGGAAGTGAGCCACACCTGCAGCCGCGGAACCCACTTTCAGTTAAAGCAAGTCTCACTTTTCCCTTAAGCAAAGGGCACAGGAAACGTTTCTCGTGGTCGCCCTCCCTCTCCTGTCCCTTGTCTGCGCTGCCGTGGCAGGGACAGAGCCCCATTCACAGATTGGAACTTCTGTTTGGCCAGGGACCGGAGGGGAAGTGACGCAGGCTTTGCTCTCAGACCGCAGGGGACACTGAAGGTTGTCCTAAGTAAGTGACAGCTGTTACCACCGCTGTCACTTACCTAGTTCTATCCTGAGCCCATTCCAAGACGGTGGTGTCTGGGGACCCAGGCATGGAGGAGAGAATCCGTGTGTACCAACTTGCAAGGGATGGCACTGGGGTTTGGGCAGGTGGGCTGCCTCCAGAGCCCAGCTGCATCCTGGAGTCACGCAGGTGGGAAGAGGTGTGTGGGCTTTGGCCCCCCGGGGACATCTGGCATCTTGTTTGGAGTCACTTTCAGTCATCACAACTGAGGGAAGCCGCGGGAATCTGCGGGGAGAAGCCAAGGTCCTACCTGTCCTACCGCGCACAGGGCCGTCCCCCGCCTGGAATCAGACACTCCAGGTCAGAGTGTCGCTGTTAAGAAGCCCAGTCCCACCCCTTGGGAGGTGGCAAGGCCGCCTTTCCTAGAACTTAAACTCTTATTAAAGTGGCTATGTTGTTTGGTTTTCTAAATTACAATGATACTTCCTCGTTGGACACGGAGAAGTAATACATAGGATGCTGTGTGTTATTATTTCTTGTTTTCCAATTGTGGCTCCACGGGGGCAGAAATCAGGTATCTCCGCCACAATGTGTGTCCCCAGCATGTATAATACAGACTGGTACAGAATAGGCACTCGAGACATCTTTTATAATAGTTAATGAATATGGCTAAAAACAGAGAAAGAACAATGGATGGTTATGTATATTCTTCAAAGCCCATCCAAGTAGGACTGGTCTCTTTAGTGGCTGCCAAATGTTTCTTTATTATTCTCAGGATGTGGAAACTTAAGTTGTCTCTCTCTCTCTTTTTTTTTTTTTTTTTTTTTGCAGGGGATGGTTGCATGCACTTGGCGGAATCCTGCTGAAATGGGCATCGTGTGCACACACTTGTGTAGGTATTTCTGTGGACTAGATTCTCAGCAGAATTGTGGGTCAAATCTTAACTTTTGACTAGAGTTCCACACACTTGAGTTTTGAAAGTAGGATGCCCTTCCCCCTCTTTCCTTTGTCAGCACTGGATAATTAGAGTGGACATTAATTTGACATTATGTTTTAAGTCCTTTACATGTATTAACATCATTAATTCTTAATTATTTTTGTTAATTTTTTGTACCACAGAGCAATGTCTCCAACCCTTTTTATTTTTATCTTGAGACAGGGTCTGGCTAAGTTGCTCAGGGCCTTACCAAGTTCCTGAGGCTGTCCTAGAACTTGCCATCCTCCTGCCTCAGCCTCCAGGTGTTATGCCTGGGATTACAGGCATATACCACCCTTTTCTAATTCTTAGAAAAATCCCCAAACAATAATAATAAATATTTATGTCTGGATGCTAAATGCTGTTCTGAGTGTTCTATACATATTATCCCTGTGATAATTCTCTGAAGCGAGCACTATTATTATTATTTTTTATATCTTTATTTATTTATTTTGTTATTATTTTTTTTAGTTGTAGTTGGACACAATACACTTATTTTATTTATTTATTTATTTTTATGTGGTGCTGAGGGTCGAACCCAGGGCCTCGAATGTGCTACCACTGAGCCACAACCCAGCCCCACGGGCACTATTATTATTATCATCATTTTACAGATGAGAAACCAAAGCATGAGATGTTAGTCCCATAATTTTTCAAAGATTCGATAGTCGAAAAGTGGGCTGGCTCAGATTGAACCAGAAAGTCCAATTAACAGAGTCTACACCCTTATCCACTCTAGTGTCCTATTTCTCCAAGGACAATGATTATCCATCCCATGGAAAGGAAGCTGAGGCCCAGGAGGCTAACAGCGTCAACACAGTGTCGTCAGTGTTAGCTGCTACAGATGTGAAGGGCGAGATGGAATACTGGCATTTTGATCTCCAAAGGTGTCTGTTTTTACTTTTCTTTTCTTTTTTTAAAGAGAGAGTGAGAGGAGAGAGAGAGAGAGAGAGAGAGAGAGAGAGAGAGGGGGAGAATTTTTAATATTTATTTTTTAGTTCTCGGCGGACACAACATCTTTGTTGGTATGTGGTGCTGAGGATCGAACCTGGGCCGCATGCATGCCAGGCGAGCACGCTACCACTTGAGCCACATCCCCAGCCCCTTACTTTTCTTTTTTGAATTCGAAAACATTGTTATTTCCTTACTTGGGTAAAGAGAATTTTTCAACTGAGAAAATATATATTCTGCTGAAATTTAATTTGGACATGAAATATGAATTCTTTTCTCATCTACCTCTGGTTAAAATAAATTCAGACATTTTATTCCTAAAATGTCGCTTAAAACTATTTGGCAATTTTCAAATATTTTTTTTTTTGAGGTGCTGGGGGTGAAACCCAAGGCCTTGCACATGCTGGATGAGCTGTGTCACTTCAGCCCTCCCCAAATACATTTTCCCCCATTCTCGAGTCGATAAATACCTAATGAATATGGAATCCCGAACTGGATCCTGGATAAGTATCTCAGTGGGGAAATGAGGTGAACCTATGGAGCTGAACTCCATTAATAGGATCATGCCACTGTTCACCTCAGGGTCTGGACAAACGTACCGTGGCTAGGTAAGAAGTTACCATTAGGGGAATTGAGGTAACAGCCAATCCCTGCATCAACTTCACAACTTCTCTATAAATCTACAATTATTCCAAACAAAAGGTTTATTTTAAAAGAGTGTTGAATGCTCGCCTCGAGGTCTGTAAACACCCTCCACATGGCCAGGCAGATATGGGAAACACCTGGCCAGGCCACGTGATGGTCAAAAGAATAAGAAAGATCTCTGTGATCCTTCTGCTGGACAAAAGGGTATATTTAGCCTCAATTTTTTTTTGTGGCGACCTTTGCATTCTGAAATGAATTAGAGGTTTATGTGCAGGGACATAAAGGGCAGGAAGTCCGGAAGTCACGGGGAATGACCTCCTGTTCTGGTCCTCCTGTTGGCCGCAACCTCCTCGTGAGAGCAGGGGTTTCTCAGATGGCGTGGGGACAGTGCAGCTCGGAGGCCCACGACCCACACTGGGGTCCGAGGCCTGCAACCAATCTGCTAGAAATTCCCACGCGAAATGTCGGTCACACGGATGATCAGCTTTAGCTGCACGGTTATTATGTTATCTGAATTATTATTGTAGCTAAATTACTATTATTTTTTTTCTAGCTGAACTATTTTATTTTATTTTATTTTTGTTTGGTGAACAATAAAATTTTATCTTTATGTCTTACATACAATCTGAGAGAAACTGTGGAAAGTTAATCATACGCCCTGACGTGTAGCTTCATCTTCCTCTCTCTTCCTGAAAAACACTGGAAATGTAAACATCTGTTTATCTTAATTGTTCCTCAACAAATGTAGCATTTTCAATGCCGATAACAAAAAATCAGATTTTTTTCAGAGCATTCTGGCTGTCTTGCTCACGCGTGTATCTTAGTATCTAACTCGGTGTCTGGCACATAATTGATGCTTGTATTCATAGGGTGGATGAATGGGGGGGGGATGTCATGGAATATTTTTACATTTAAGAACTTTAGCAAGGACAAAAGGATATTCTCTGCAGGAACTTTGCGTATTTAACAATGTGATTCAAAGGACTTTTTGGGGTCTTTAATACTTATTTTTAGGAACAGTCTAATCTAAGCAATTTCCAAGTGAATAATTACAGCAAGATAGGTTATTTTCCACTTATCCCTCAAACCCGACAGGGTTTGGCTTCTCAAAGATGTCCAAACACTTATGCTTTGCTTTCATGCATGAAGCAAACGGAGGGCTTCAGTTTGGGGCTTTTATTCAAATGACATTTTAAAACGGGAGCATATGTTCCAGGGGTAATTAGCGATTGTTTAATATGAGGGGGCTGCAGGCTGGGAGGGCGTTGGGTCAGAATTGTTAACAGGCAAAGCAGTGAGAAAGAGCCATGCCCCAGTAGATAGCGTAAATAGTCAAATCTGACCTGCAAAGGTCAAGACAGAACTAAATAATTTGGTCACAGCGCTGACTGATTTAAGTCCTTGCCGTCCCGTTTCCTTTTGCTGGTGTGGCTCTGGTGTTCCAGGGCCTGGTACTCCCTGGGAGTCAGGAGCGAGGGAGCCGGGTGGGGCCCCGCTCAGCCATGTGACTTCATTTATGTGGGTGGTTTCAAGGGAGAAAAATAACCAGGAGTGTTCCAGGAGCTCAATGAAATTACTTAAACCCAATGCCACTGGGCTCCTCTTGGGGCTTGGCTTCGTTCCTCCGGGAGTGGCCCCGGAAGGCAACACCCAGACAAATACGCAATCAACCACAGAAGAATTGGGGATGTCAGGTTTCCCACATTTTTTTTCTCCTTTGTGGACTTCTGAGATTTTAAAAATATACCCTTATCTTATACCCTTATGTTAAATTGATAACATCTGTAAACAGCTGAACCCATTGACAACCTTCTTTTAAAAAAGTGTGAAAGCCGATCTCCTGAATTCGTTCGGATTTCTATCCAAAAATTTATTTAAATTTAATTATTTTCTCCCTCTTGACTCCTTCTGTTTTCTATTTTTCTGCATAGGACTGATCTTCTTATTACATCTCCTCGTGGGTATTGTGACCTGCTCCAATTTATACTTAAGATTTTTATATCCAGTTTCGATGAGGAAAATCATATTTAAATACAAAAATTCTTTGGGTGATTACAAAATCACTTTAAGACCCAGGGGAATTATGCCTCAGTGACAAAACAAATTTGCCACAAATCATTGTACAAAAGAACAGCAGGACCTAAGCCGCAACTCGGGGACTGCTCCTATTCATCCTGGGTTTGTTTTGGAAACTCCTCCCTCCTCCTGCCATGTTCAATATCTAATTGGCATTCTGACCCTTCAGATAACTCGACATCTGCGACTCGGATGCATCTTGGAGACCCTTTGTTCCCATAAGGCGGAGTTCAAGGGGCTTTCCACTGATACACACAGTTCACACATGCCATTATGTTCTGCTCCGGTGCTGAACACAGACCAAACTTTTGCAAGCCAATATGAAAAATTGAGCCATTTCTATAGTGTAAGCAAATCATCTCCAGCAGATTTAAACTTATGGACGGCTGGGGGAGCAGGCACTGCATTAACCAAACAATTAAGCTTTGATTCTCAAATAAGCAATTGGAGGCTGCCGGCCACGCATTCAATTTTACTTTCGAGTTGTTCCCGCAGCTTGGCCTGGTATTCTTTGTTTGCCACAATCATAAGGCAACAAGTGTACTCAAGTTAAATCTCCTAAAACAGAATTTGCTGATATAAACTGGGATTATTAGGGAGAGCCCGGAAGATGTGACTGATTTCCTGACACATTATTGCATTGACTCCAGGACACTGTAGACTAAGTCACATAATTATTTTCTGTATTATTCAGAAAGAAAAACGTAGACTGATTAACTTGCAGCATGCCCTCAATTCTAAGACACAGACCTAATATCTGAGGAGGAAAACTGTGTATTTGGGTATGAGGAGACTGGGTACAGTGTGCTGATCTTCCCAGAGATTATGTGATTTATGTTTCTGCAATTTATGGGAAACCTGTCATTGATTTCACTTGTTTTCCTTTTCCTTGATGTGTGTCCTGTGGAGGGACATCCAGTGACTGTCCCCTCTTTCAGTGTTGAGACTCATCTAAGGAGGGTCTCTGCTGGTGCCACTTGCTGGGACGTGTTCCATGGGCCACCAGTCAGAATCACTTCCTTTTTTAAAAATTCTCTTGATAGTTTGGTTTAGGGTCAGTAGGATAATGTTTTATTGACTTTCTGGGAAGCGATTCAAAGACTCACGATGAACTGAGAAAGGTTTGGTTCCTTTTTTTTTTATATATATATATCTGCTGTTTCTCTCCCAGGAATGCCTACATGTGAAAATTAATTTTAAGTTCTGTGCCATTCTGGAAAAATCTGGGGTTCTGCTGCCTCAGAAGCCAACAGAAGGGTATGAGCTCCCACCAAGCCATCGGGGGCTTGGGGTCCCTTTACATAAAAATCAAGCAACTGATTAGTTTTTTGTCCCTGATGTAAATGGTTCTCAGGGGTTTTGCCATGTTTGGGTTTAAATTTCTGCTCTGCCTCTATCTAGTAGGAGACTTTTGGGCATTGTTTGCATTTGTGAAATGGGGGGACTATTTCATATGATTAAATTAGCTCATGTCTAAGGAGTGTTTGGTTCAGTGTCCCATATGTATATAAAACCTAAACCTAACCTTTACACTGTAATATATAATATATTATAATGTTATATATACATATATATGCATATATATGTTTAGGGTATGAGTACACATGATTATGAAAAATATATGACATATAATATTACATTATATATATTACATTATATATTATTCTTGTTATTAGACACAGTCTCTTTTGACCCAGAGTTGCTAAAAATTTCATGCTGATTCCCAAACAGACGCAGTGTTCTCTTTCCTGGCATTTCTTGAAAAGTGAACCATTAAACTTATTATTAACAGCATGCTTTTTCCCCCCAGTGCCAGTCCTCCCTTTAAAATGTCAGATCAAGCCACACGCGTGTGAGTACACCTGCAGTCCCCGCCACTCAGAAGGCCTACTAGGCAGGAGGATGGCGAGTTTGAGCCCAGTCTGGGCAACTTAGATCCTGTCCCAAAATAAAAAAATAAAAGGACAGGGGACATAGCTCAGTGGTAGAGAGTCCCTGGGTTCCATCCTCACCATTTTTTTTTCAATTTTTTTTTTTTTTTTTTTTTGTCAATGGACCTTTATTTTATTCATTTTTATGTAGGGCTGAGGATCGAACCCAGTGTCTCCCACGTGCTAGGCGAGGGCTCTACCACTGAGCTACAGTCCCAGCTCTCATACCCACCATTTAAATCAGTATTTTTTTTTTATGTTCAGCTACAATAACTGACAATCACTAAGCAAAATTTCCAGTGCTCTCTGGGGATTGAATCAGGGATGCTTAACCCTTGAGCCACATCCCCAGCCCATTTAATTTTTAATTTTGAGACAAGGCCTTGCTAATTTGCTGACCTCCGTTTCCTATTTCTTTCTTTTTTCTAAATAAATATATATATGTAGTTGTAGTTAGGCACAGTGTTTATTTTTATGTGTTTCTATGTGGTGCTGAGGATGAACCCAGGGCCTCACACATGCTAGGTGAGCCTCTACCGCTGAGCCACAACCCCAGCCTTTGGTTTCCTGTTTCTAAGACCTATTTATAAATATTGGTTCCTAGAGTTCTTGTTCAAATGCCATTTCTTCAACTCGTTTCTTCCCTCATGAGCTGAGACGGCCATGTCCAATGATCTATTTTTGGACTTTGTCCAACGTTGTCATCTTCTGACTACGATCATCATCTGTTAAAATTTCTGGACAAGGGAAAACCCAGTCATCAGAGGTGCTGCGTTTCTCCCGCCTGCTGACAGGTAGGAGCCTAAAGAGGGAGGAGGCTTGGTTTGCAGGGGACAGATACGCTGTTTACTTACTGTTTAAAACATCTCATTTTACCCACCAACTGAGCAGGGCTGGGACTAAATATAAGGGGGCGTCTAAAACTCAATAATCGTGGTAAATTATATTTGTTATTATTTTTAATTAACCTATAATTAGGATAAATAATATTTTAATGCAATACTTTGCTCTGCCACTTTCCACCCATGAGACTTGGGCAAATTACTCCCCTTTTGTGTCTCATTTGTGAAATGGTACTGACCTTTACCTGAGTTGATAAGGCTTAAATGAGGTGACTTCTGTAGAGTTCAATGTCTAAAAGAAATCCACGGGGAGGGCCACTGAAACAGATGCCACCAGAGGATTCAAGGAGATCACACACATATTGGAGCCAATCCTGTAAGCTCTCAGACACCACGGACACGCTTTGGAACACTTTGAGAAAACCTTATTACTACCATTATTATCGTGATTTCTTTTTATGTTTTCATTTTTTAGTGGTAGGGATGCATCCCAGGGGTGTGCACAAGTTGGCCTATAACAATTCTTTTGGTAAGAATGTTTAAACTTAGGGCTGGGGATGAAATTCAGTGGTAGAGCACTTATTTAGCATGTCAAGACCTTGGGTTCAACCCCCAGTACTGGAAAAACAAGCAAACAAATAAATAAACAATTCAAGCACAGTCTAAATAGTACAGTGAGTAGTGAGTGCCATGATCCCTCTGGGACCCTCCTGGGTCATTATCCAGCTTCAGTAATTAGTAAGATTCTGTTCTACTTTTCCTTCCTTTTTTTTTTTTTCCTTAAGTATTTTAAAACATATCATAGATTTCATGACATTTTATCCTATGCACTTTAATATTCCTTATCAAAAAAATATCCAGTTTATTTAGGAAAAAAAATACCATATGCAAGGGCATTATCACTTTCACAAAGTAAGGGTGCCCCCCGTCTTCCCTGACCCCTAGCCCATCTTCCCATAGCTCCAGCACGTCAAAAACCTCTGCTTGACCCTGGGTGAATTGGAATCAGGATCCAAACGGGGTCCACCCACCCCATTTGCTGGTCATCTGAGACCCTGGTCTGTAAGAACGCCCAGCAGGCGACTGTTGAATTCCTAGCATCTTGGGCTTGCCCGGCCCCCAAGCCCAGAACACAAACAATCCCAGTCCCAACCGATTTTCCAAACATGTTTATCCAGGAGAAGGGGCGGCCAGCCAGGGGCCCTGCATGGCCTGGCGGAAGGGGCGCTTGGGGGCGGTGGGAGAGTCTGCCCACTCCCAGCTGCGGTGGCAGCGCAGCCTCCAGGACCGGCCACTGCAGCCAGGTGTTGGGCCTCCAGCCCGCTCCGGCCATTGTTCAGGGCCCTCCCGGGGCCTAATCCCCTGTCAGTCAGCGCAGAGATGCTCCGGGGAGACAGGCCTGCTAGCATCCATGTGTCAAGGCCCCTTTGATAGCCTCTATCTGCCCTTATCCCTTCGGACGCACCATGACTCCGCCGTCACGGCTCAGAGCTTTACAATCCACGCACCCCACAGACACCCCTCTGGGGTGGGGAGGCGGGAGTTTCTTTTTTCTTTTTTTTTTTTTTTTTTTTGCACAAAAATCATTGTTTATCTGTTTGTTAGGAAATCAAGTGTCACACTGGATCTTTCAGGAATCAGGGGTGCCCTGGCCGTCCCAGGGGCTGAGCAGCTTTGCTTCTTCATTTTGACTGGGAGGATGCCTCCTCCTCTGCTCAAGCCGGGGGCGGTGCGCGTCCTCAGGTTTATTTATTTTGAGAGGTGGGTGGGGGGGACGGGTCAGGAGGAGCTGCCCAAGCCTGTGGAGGCTCATCTGATCATAAACCCAGATTTCAGTGCTCAGCTATCACTACTCACATAAGGGAAAAGACATGGAGGTTATGCTGTTGTGTTGTACAATAAATATAAATGGGGTAATATTAAACCAAGGTGCTTGGTTCAATTTCCTTTCTTTCTTCTTTCTCTCTTTTTCTTTCTTTCTTTTCTTCCTTCCTTCCTTCCTACCTACAATTATAAAAGCACATTTCCTTTTATTTTATTTTTTGATACTAGAGATATTTTTGGAACTGATATTGTAGCCACCAAGCTATATCCTCAGGCTTTTTTGGTTTTTTTTTTTGAGTCAGGGACTTGCTAAACTGCCAAAGCTGGCCTCCACCTTGCAATCCTCTTGCCTCAGCCTCCCAAGTGTTGGGATTAAAGGCTTGAGCCACCACATCCAGCTTCAAAAACCAACCCGGTTTGTCCTGTGGAAACATTTATACGCTGGAAATAAAATGTCTCTCTTGACTACCATCCCTAACCTCAGTTCCCATCTCCTGAAGAGGTAGTGAAGGGCTGGGAATATAGCTCAGCAATGGAGCACTCACTTGCCTAGCATGTGCAAGGCTCTGGGTTCAATCCCTGGCACTGAAAAAAAAAAAAAAGTTAGCTGGAGGTAGCTATTGCTGTATATAAATTACAGCCTTTTATTTGTACACAGGCCAATTAATAAGCATGCTGGAGCTTTAATTTTGAAAATTTTCCAGGAGTTGCATCTGGGTTCTTAATAATTGCTGCTTGCTAAAGATAATGGGTTTTAAAAGCTATTACCAGGAAGTGTTAATATACCAATTTATTGTTGCTTGCTACATAAAACTTAGCCACCACTACGCAAATTTTTCTGGTTGAGATTCTCCAAAAGAATTACTTTCCTTTCTTTTTCAGACGTTAATTTCAATATGGTACTGAACAGCAGCACGTCACAGGACAGAGTTAAAAATGATAGCTCTCTTTCACTTCCAGCTTGAACTCCCAGATTTCTACAATCAACTCTCCAAAGTTGAATGAAAGTCAATTTTCCTAAAGCAGAGAGCCCCCGCCCCCTCTCTTCTGTAAACCCTTTGTACTCTTCTGCGGGGACCCTACCCACCTTTTCTAATCCAGCTGAAGAGAGAGCCACACTGGTGTCTTGGAGTCCTGAACTAACAGGCTAGGACTCTCCAGGGCGAGGCAGAATCATTTAGTGCATGATTTTTGCTGATGCACTCTCTGAAATTTCCTCAAGCGACTCCCCCCTCCCCCGGTTTTATATAATTTTGTTGCTTTTCAGTGATGGCTGCCATCTGAATTCCTGTACCCTGCTTCCTAGCCACGAACAGGAATTGGGATATAAAAACAGTCAAACAAAGATGCTTTTTGGCCCTCCTGAAATAAACGAAAGCATCAGAAACCCGAGTTCACATTAAAATAGTAAAAATAATAATGGTCACTAACAGGTGATAAATGCTTCATCTATTTCAGACACCCTTCCCAACACTTGACATGTGTTATCTCATTTCTTTTCAAAACAGCCTTTGGCGAGGGTTGCTAAAGAAAAGCTAAATCTGTGGGGCGGCAAGATCAAACCTTCCCCTCGTGGAAGCTGACAGGGTAGGGGCGAATATGGACCAATTCATACAAATGAAGATCCCAGGTCCTTTCAGAGAGCCTTAGTGCCAGGCAGGCCTGGTGGGAACTCCTGTGTCTTGCTTCTCTTTTGAGTCCTGGTATTGGGGCCTGGCACCCAACCATGGAGCTACGTTCCTAGCTCCAACTTTCATCTTTGGAAAAACCTGGCCGGTAATCATCGTGCCTTTCTGTAGATGAGGAAATTGAGGTGGTGGATTCTGAGCTGAAACCTGAACAGTGAGATCATGCAAAAAAAACGGTGGGGGAAGTGCCCCTGGTGCGGGAACCAGCTGGGACCTTCAGGGACGTTGTGGAGGCCAGCTGTGGAGGCTGGGAGGGAGGCGATCCAAGGAGCGAAAACCGTGGTGGGGCACGCTGCTGTCTGGCGTTCCTGTGAGATGCCCCCATGGTGAGGAATTTGGCACCAGAGCCTAGACTCCAGGGTGTCAAGCAGAATGGCCTGGCGTGAGCTCCTGCTGGACGCCAGCCCGACTCCCAGGCGGGCCTCACGGCAGTGAAGTGAGTTCAAACCCTGCAGGCAGCTGGATGCACTGGTAATGCATGACATTTTCAGCATCTAGACGTCCCCTTTCCTTGGCCCAAGGTCACCACTGTAGGTAATTAATGAAGGTCCTGCTGAAATGACCATCTTCAATGTTAGAAATCAAGAAACATACAGGAGAAAAAACCCTAGACCACACATAACCAGAGCCTTTGGCAGTGCTCAGAGAGGATCCAGGATCTCCTCTGACTGATCCAAATGATAGTGCTCCCACTGGTCCTTCCTGAGGGGACCCAGGAGCCCGGGGAGGGAGGGAGGAGTTTTCGAAGTCTACCTTTTGTGACTTTTATGAGGGTTTTTTGTTTTTGTTTTCTGCCTAATAGATATCACTCTGCTCAAAAAAAAAAAGTTACATAAATAATTTCCCACACTTCTTATCCTTTGGATGGGCTGAACTTGTAATTGTGCTGAATTTCTCTTAAGCTGGTTACCTGTTTCTTTTCAGGTGTAGAGACTGCTTTTCATCAAGGTAACTCCCTTGAAAGCCCTGAGTGCAAAGCCTTTGCTGAATTCTTTTGTAAAGGGAAGACATTTTAGCTGCAAGTGGGATGGGTGGCAAATGACGGAGAGTGACAGCAGAAGCTGATGATGCCCCAGTCGTTCGTGGGTGGGCGTGGGTGTGGGTGTTTAGAGAGAATTACGGGACGTCCTCACTCACGGGCCTCCCTTCCTTGAAGTGATTCATTCTGGGGATCCAGGTGCCCGGCAGGCTGATAAGCGCAGAGCTGTGTTCTGCACTGTTTTCCAAAGGCGTGTGAGGCAAGGTGACAAATATGAAGGAGCCCCATCACTCCGCCTTTCTGACGTGCTGTGACTGATACTTTTAATCAGTTAGTTGAAAACACACACCCACACACAAAGAAAGAAAATGAAATAATAAGCCTTGAATGTTTTCCCAGTTCAAAAAGTTAATTTAGATTGAGATTGCTGGCCCACCCTTTGTGTCTTCAACCCCAAACCTCACATACCCATACTACACACACACACACACACACACACACACACACACACACACACACACTCACTCACTCATAGGACCTATTGGGAACAGTGGCCACCACTGGGCCAGGAAAAGAATAACATGCTTTGGCCGTTAGATGTGGGTGAGCTGCTTGTTGACTGAAGAGTCCTGATTCTGATTGAATTAGATAAGTAGGTTCTGGTGAAGGTGAAGAAGCAGCTAAGTCACCTTCGTGGCTAATTTCAGAAATTTAAAGAATATGCCAGCTCGGGCATGTCACAGAACCCGGTTTAAGGTGAAGTACAGGAAAGACATGGCTTCGACCGTCTGTTGATTTCTCTCCCGTGTGAGATGATCCGGGGGTGACGGGGGAAGAGTGTCTCTCTAGAAGCTGAGTGGGGAGCCCAGGATCCACACCCAGGACCCCAGGGAAACCTGCCCATCCAGGCCACCCAGGTGTGGGTAGCCGCGCAGCACCCATGAAGCCCCCAGGCCACCCCTGTGGCCAGATTCGTGGCCACCCAGGGTGCAGCTGGACGAGGATTCCTTTGCCCATCTCTGGCTTCCTTCTGCACCTCGGCACTGCTGGCTCTGTTTTCAAATCACGTTCTGCTCCCATTTCAACCCATGGGACTGTATCAGTGCCAAGTGCAGGTGGCGGTGTGCTAGCCAACAGCAGCAGCCCCCTGGGGATAGCCGCTCTCAAGTGACACTGAACTGAGAAGGGAATGATCCTTCAGGATTCAGACACAGAGGCTTCTGGGTCTTTCTGGGCTGAACTTTTGAATTTCTTTTTGGGGTCCCGGGGATGGAACCTAGCATCCCTCTACCACCAAGCTGCACCCGCAGCCCCCTTTATTTTTAGGACAGGGTCTTGCTAAATTCCTAGGTTGGCCTTGGACGTCTGAGCCTCCTGTCAGTCTCCCAAATCGCTGGGATGACGGGCGGGCGCCTCCACGCCTAGCCTGAGCTGAAGTGAATTTTTGATTCTAGTGCCAGCAACAGGAAACAGTGGGCAGATGGTTTGACCAGACTAAAGGTCAGCTCTGGCTTTAAATCTTTAAAGATTCCACTAAGTTAAAGTAGAAGCCCTGCAGGTGGAACCTGGCAGCCTGGGGGCACCACCCACAGGAGGGCTGTATCCAGCGGATCGTCTTTTAATACTGTGCACTTCAGCGAATGCTTAGGAACGTCCCTGGGGAGGGCAAGGCTTGTCTTCTTTGCATTTTTTAATGTGCACAGAGGACATCGATGGCTCCCGCCACCAGGTTGTGAAGTGAAGGCCCTTTGCCCTCAAGTACAGGCACCCAGGCTCTGTCCGAGACTGAAATAGTTAGAGGATTCCGTTGGCAGCGTGGAGGGGTTTGTGGAGGGAGGGACATCCTGATGACTCAGCCTGAATTGGCTTCTCCATCCATTTTTAAAATATTTGTTCTTTTTTAGTGACGCTCAACAGTGGAGTGTATTTGACATGCATACGTACGTGGAGCACACCTTCCCATTCCTGTGGTTGTACACGGGGTGGAGTGACCCTGGTCGTGTATTCACATGTGAACTAGGAAAGTTATGTCCGATTCATTCCATTATCTCTCCCCTCCCCATCCCTTCCCTTCTTTCCCTTTGTCTAATCCAAAGTACTTCTATTCTTCCCTCCCAGCCCCCTTATTGAATGTTTTAGCATCAGCACATCAGAGAGAACCTTCATCCTTTGGCCTATTTCGCTTAGTATGGTAGTCTTCAGGTCTATCCATTCACCAGCAAATGCTATAATTTCATTTTTCTTTATGGCTGAGTAATATTCCATTGTGTATATATATGGCATTTTCTTTGCCCATTTTATTGGTTGAAAGGCATCTGGGTTGGTTCCATGGCTTAGCTATTGTGAACTGAGCTGCTATAAACCTTGATGTTAGATATGAATTTCTTGTACAGTTTAAAACTCTGCAAGAATGTGATGTCTGAGCTGGGCATGGCGGCACATGCTTCTAATCCCAGTGGCTTGGGAGGCTGAGGCAGGAGGCTGGTTGCGAGTTCAAAGCCAGCCTCAGCAACGGCGAGGTGCTAAGCAACTCAGAGAGACCCTGTCTCTAAATAAAATACAAAATGGGGCTGGGAATGTGGCTCAGTGGTCGAGTGCCCCCGAGTTCAATCCCTGGTACCCATCCCCACTCCCCCCCAAAAAAGTGCCCCTTTGGCTCTACACCGTCTCAGCCCCCATTCATCACTGGAAGTTCCAAGTATTTACTGAAATTAGGAAAATCCTCAAACATACCTTCAGATTTTCATGCATCAAGGCCATAAAATGTGAATTTGCAAAGTAAATAACATTCCAAGTTGCTTTTTAAAGATGTGTATTTTGGGAAATGTTATTTTTGCAAATCACTGGCTACCCCAGCTGAATGATTTAAACTAATACGAGTGAGCCGCGGTGGGTATCAGGGTGAGAGCACAGAAGGCCCAGTTTGGGATGATTCTCCTGGCTGCCACCAGAGGCAGCCCGAGGTCCAGATATCAAAACTGGTCTGAATCTCAATCCCACCTTTGTCCCCTATGCGACCTTGAGCAAATCACTTCAGGTCTGTGAGCCTTAGTCCCTCATCCACAGGATGGACAAGATCATCAACCATAACCTCACAGACGTCCGTCCGTGCAGAGGCCTGACCTACCGAGGACACCGAGTCACCAATGTCGGGCATTTCCACCCTCGTCAGCCCTGTTTCTGATTATCCCCAAAACGCAAATCAGAAATTGCGGCTTAACTAGAGGCTCAGATGGATTTGTTTGGCTTACGGAGCTTCAGTTTCAGAGTCTCTTTTTTTTTTTTTCTTTTTGGTACTGATGATTGGAACCAGGGGTGCTTTACCACTGACTTACATCCTCAGACTTTTTCAATTCTATTTTATTTTATTTATTTTTATTTTGAGACAGGATCTCCTTAAGTTGCTGAGGCTGGCCTCAGAACTTGTGATCCTCCTGCTTCAGCCTCCCTAGTCACTGGGATCCCAGCCTGCCTGGCAATGTTTTGATTACTTTTTAAAGATTGGAAGTGGCCGTTGTCATAATGGGATTCCACAGGTAAACAGAAACAGACACCACACAATTCCTATTCTTCTGCAGCTATTCTTGTTCTTAATCATGGGCTGACATAGCTGCCAGGTCACGTCTCCAGTCCCAGGTACCTTCAGATCCCAGAGGACAATGTCCCTCGTGTGACGATGGCAATTTTCTCTCAGGAGGATAACAACAGACATGTGATCTGAAACTCTACTGGGAGTCCCGTGGAGCTCAGTTAGGTGACTGCTGAATACCCAGGCACTGAGATAAAACAAGAGACTTCAAAGTCTTGCTCTCTTCCTTCCTTAGGCCCAGACACGAGGCCTCCCTCACCCAGTTCTGGGCCTCAGTTTGCACAACGAAGTAAGAATTACTAGTTGTGGAACTGACCTGGTTCAAATCTCAACCTTGCCATTGACATTTGCGTTACCCTGGGCGATTTTTGGACCTCAGTTTCCTCAATGAGATGAGGGTAATCGTAGCTCACTTAAATGAAATCATGCATACACAGCTTTTAGCAGAGTGCTTGGTACACAGCAAGTGCTCAATAAGTGCTAGTGATCAGAATTAGGCAGCGGTAAATGGTCACTCATTTCCTATTTTCTGAATGTTTGTGAGATTGTACACCTGGTCGGGCCTGGTGTGTGAGCGTGTGTGCACTTGTACGTACATGTACACACACACACACACACACACACACACACACACACACAGAGTTTAGCTACTAAGTCAACGTCCTCAACAATGTGTGCACATTTGAGGTTTCTGGATTTTCTTGGTTCGGTTTTGATAAATGATAATTCTGTAGGGAGTTGCTAACTTTTCAACGTTTATCTTCTTTGGCATGAAATTTTGTTATGGTATTAAAGTTCAATTGTCCATCTGTCCTGGATCTGCAGTTAAACCATCTTTTTATCCCTAATATTTGTATTTCTGTGTTCTTTTCTATTTGCTCTCATGAGTCCAGTTAGACTTGTTTTGATTAGAGTCTTTTCAAAGAACAAGCATTGGCCTGGTGAGTTTTTTCTGTCAAATCTTTTCTGTCTGACTTTAAAAATGACTTTCATGACCCTCTTGCTCCTGTTCGGTTTGGACCACTCTATTCCTCTTCTTACCTAATAGCCTGGATTTATAAGAAGAATTAAAGTGAGGGCAGTCAGTAACAACATTCTCACAGGATCATGGTGAAAGGTCAGTGGGATGTGCGGAAAAAAAAAAATGCCTGTCGAGATGATTGGCATATAGTAAGTGCTTGTTAAACAAACGGTTACTATTTTCAAGGCTCAGTGGTATCATCTCTAAAATGGGTTGATGGGAGGATTAACCGAGATAGTTGTGTAGGCTGCTTGGGTCATTTATGTCATCTGTGATCAGACTTGTTTCCTTGGTGTACAATACACTTGTCACCCATTGTAGCGGTCACAGTTGTACCTGGGCGTGAGCTTCTTTAAGATCCAGGACCAGCTACAGAATTTGTAGAAACATGTGAAAAATGCAATGTAGGGTCTCCCGTTAAAATATTATTAGGAATTTAAGCCAGCATGGGACTCTTGTGAATTCAGAGCCCCGTGTGACTACCCAGGTTCCGTGTCCTGACGCAGGCCCTGTCCTCTCCCCAGGTCACCAGCAGAGAGCTGCTGCTGGGATCTTGGAGGATGATCTGATGCTCCCTCCTCCCTGCCCCTTCACAGGGGTGCAGCCTCCACTCTAACTGATTCCAGGACCCGGCCATTCCATCTGTCCCCTACGGCTGCTCCTAATGCAATCAGGGGGAACGCCAGACAGCCCCCAAATCAAAGGCCAGAACAAACCCTGGATAAGTTACAGCTGTGGTAAAGTAGCCTCCTTGTTCTCATATTCCTCAGTCTATAGTCATAACTCGACGAAGCTGGCAACATTTGCCATTGATAAAACTCGGATAAGGAAGGCCCAAGGGTGAGCATGGATAACTAATGAGAAGCTTCAAATTGCAGGTCAAAGCGTATGTCTAAAGATGTACGGTGGTCTACATTGATAGCTTAGACTGACTTTTATTTTATTTTATTATTTATTTTTTTGATACTGGGGATTGAATCCAGGGAAACTTTACCACAGAGCCACATCTCCATCCTTTTTGAGATATTTTTGAGACAAAAATCTCACTAAGTTGCTGAGGCTATCCTCCAACTTGTGATCCTCCTGCCTTGGCCTCCCTAGTTGCTAGGATTACAGGCGTGTACCTCTGTGCTTGGCTCAGAAAAACATTTTTTTTTTTCTGTAAAAAATCGTTTAATGAATTTTCAAAAGGCTAAGTCAGCAGCATCCTGCTTACCTGACCACAAAGTCTAAGATCTTAGCCACCCTCCACATTGTCACTCGTGTTGATATGACAGTTGACAAAGAGATAAGGACACAGGAAAAACAGCATGTATGGATCACGTCCAAGTGGCTTTTATGTCTGTTCCTGCGCTTCAGGTTGGTCTGGCCTCCTAGGACCTCAGAACATTCTCGAGGGTGTGCTCATAGGTTCTCGGGTGTGAAGATGTTACGTTGCTCTTGAAATAATCCCCTTTCCCCTTCGGGGGGCTAAGCATATTTATTTATAGTAAACGTAAGCACTTGACCGGCCTATGAGACCCAAGGAGTCCAAGGCGACGGAAGTCTATCCTGACCCTTCCCTGCCTTGGCACCTTGGAGTTCCCAGTCCCAGGCTGCTCCTGGAGTATGCCAGGCTCTTCCCAGCTTCCTGAGCGTGCTCTTGATGTTCCTTGTGCCTCAGGTGCTCTTCCCCAGACTCGTGGTATCCAAGAGGGTGACAAGTGCTGCAGATGACCGTCTCACCTTGACATGTGGCGAGGGCTACTGGATTCTCAACTGTACTTAATTTTAATTTATTGCAGTCCCCGTATCAGTGTTTTTGCTTCCTGCAGTTTTAATTACCAGGATCAACTAATGTTAAATGGAGAATTCCAGAAATTAACAATTTATAAGTTTTAGATTATACACCCCCTCCTGAATGTGAAGAAACCGTCTCCCATCCTGCTGTATGCACCTGGGAGAGGCTCAGTCCTTTTATGCAGTGTATCCCCGCTGTATATGCTATTCACCCATTGGTCCACTTAGTGAGACCCAGTTTCAAAATGAAAAATAAAAAGGGCTCGGGATGTGGGGCTGGGGACATAGCTCAGTTGGTAGGGTGCTTGCCTGGCATGCACAAGGCTCTGGGTTCGATCCTCAGCACCACGGGGGGGGGGGGGAAGGGCTAGGGATGGGGATGTAGCTCAGGTGTAGAGAACCACTGAGATCAAGGTTCAAATCCAGTACCAAAAAAATTAAATAAATAAATAAAAAATAAATATAGAAGAGAAAAAAAAGAAAGAAAGAAAAGAAATTGGTTTAAGTTAAACAAAAGTAGAAGGTATTATTAAACTTAGTTTTACCTGTATCTTTTTACCTTTGTAAGTCTGTCTATTAGGGAATTTAACATTTAACATATAGGCTTAATATAATAAAAGATATTGTTAAATAAATATTAAAAAAGAAATACATGGGGCTGGGGCTGGGGCTCAGTGATAGAATGCTCGCCTAGCACACACAAGGTACTGGGTTCGATCCTCAACACCACATAAAAATAAAATAAAGATACTGTGTTCACCTAAAAAACAAACAAATAAATATTTTTAAAAAAGAAATACAGTCCCTGAAAAGGCATAGTACTTGCAAAGTATTATTTTAAGCAAAATAAACAACACTCATGAAAAAGAAAATTTAAAAAAATCCATAGTCCCTGGGCATGGTGAGTATACCTGTAATCCCAGGGACTCAGGAGGCTGAGACAGGAGGATCTCAAGTTCAAGGGCAGCCTCAGCAACTTAGCAAGACTCTAAGCTATTTGGTGAGATCCTGTCTGAAAATAAAAAATATAAAAGGTCTGGAGGTGTGTCTCAGTAAGCACCCTTGGGTTTAATCCCCAGTACCAAAAAACAAAACAAAAACAGAAAAGTCAATATCAAATAAAATGAATAAAAAAGCTCTTGAATAAATAAAAATTATAATGCAAATAAAATAAATTATTAGAATAAAAAATATTGGGGCTGATTTATGGTTCACTGGTAGAGTGCTTGCCTGGCATGTGTATAGGCACTGGGTTTGATCCTCAGCACTAATTATAAATAAAAAAAAATAAATAAATAAAGGTCCATTGACAACTAAAAAAAAAATTTTAAATAATAAAAATGGATTGGGGATAAAGCTCAGATGGTAGAATGCTTGTTTATTGCATGCACGAGGCCCTGGGTTTGATCTCCAGCACCCCAAAAAACCACCACCACAACAAAACCCCCAAAATAATAAAAAAGTATTAAAATTACTTCCACTCATTTTTTTAACTTATATGGCTACTAGAAAATATTACATATGAAGTTAAGTATAACAAATATAATATTAAATAAATTTAAAATAACAGGTCATAAAGATAAATTAACAATTAAAAATAAAATCATATTGTAAATAAATCATATTGAAAATAAGTATAAAAATATATGAACATTATTTCTGCCCACTTTTCTTTTAATTCTTTTTTTTAACATTTATTTTTTAGTGTAGATGGACACAACACAATGCTTTTATTTTTATGTGGTGCTGAGGATCGAACAGGTCCCGCCCATGACAGGAGAGCGCTCTACCGCTGAGCCACAATCCCAGCCCCCCCTTTCTCTTTTCTATCTTTAATGTGGCGACTAGAAAACCGAGCTGGGTGCCTGGGGCTGGCTATGTCTTCCTGAGCTGGTTCACCTCTTGGCTTTCCTATCACCTCCCCAGTGTGGCCCTCTCCACCATGCCAACTGTGCAGCGGCCTCCTCACCTTGCTCCTCCTGTTCTCACCAGCACTTACTGCCACCTGCCACTTGGGGTTGCTGTGTCCGTCTCTGTCCCACCTCCAGAACTTGGGCACCTCCTCATGGGGGGCCTTCCTTCTCCTCCACTGAACCTGTTCAGGCTGTGGTCAGCCCCTGGCTACACTCCTAAATACTTGTTGAGTCAACTCATGTCAATCGTCTCTCTTTTTGTGTGTGTGTGGGGGGGTGCAGTAGAGAGACTTCAACCCAGGCCCCATGCAAGTGCTCTACCACTGAGTTATATAACCCAAGTCCTTTTCAAGTGTTTACTTTATTGGATATTTCTTTTTCTTTTTTAATATATCTATTTATTAGCTGGGGTTGGACACAATAAGACCTCTATTTTATTGATTTTTATGTGGCACTGAGGATGGAACCCAAAGCCCTGCACATGCTAGGCAAGTGCTCTCCTACTGAGCTACAACCCCAGCCCCTATTATATATTTCATTTTTTTTTTTTTTTTGTACTGGGAATTGAAGCCAGGGCCTCACCCAGGCTAGGCCAATGCCCTTCCTGTGAGCAACATCCCCAGACCTTTTTATTTTCTGAGACAAGTTCTTGCTAAGTGGCCCAGGTTGGCCTTGAACTCAAGATCCTGCTGCCTCAGACTCCCAAATAGCTGGGGTTACAGGTGTGCACCCCTTCACTGGCCATGCCGATCATTTCGTGTGCAAATGTCCAGGGATTACACAGCACAAACTGCAAGTGCAAACCCTGCTGCACACAGGGGCTCGGATCATTGAACTGGAAATCTAACATTGAGAAATGACATCATTTTTTTTAAATGGATCTTTAACTTTATTTATTTATTTATTTATTTATTTATTTATTTATTTATTTATATATGGTGCCCAGGATGGAACCCAGGGCCTCACACATGCTAGGCAAGTCTGTACCACTGAGCCACACCCCAGCCCTAAATGACATCATTTTTGCCAGGCGCTGTGGCGCACACCTATCATCCCAGCAGCTCGAGAGGCTGAGGCAGGAGGATCTCAAATTCCAAGTCAGCCTCAGTAACAGCGAGATGCTAAGCAACTCAGTGAGACCCTGTCTCTAAATAAAATACAAAATAGGTCAGGGGATGTGGTTGAGAGCCCCAAGTTCAATCCCTGGTACCCACCCACCCCACCCCACCCCCCCCCAAAAAAAAAGAAAGAAAGAAATGACATCCTTTTCAATTCCAAATGCAATTAGGTCTGATATTTTTAATTCGGCAGCCAGCCTCCCTGAAAGGTGGAGGCCCAGGAAGGGGGCTGCCGGAAGGAGAGGGTGTGAAGGAGCCGCGGTTGCCTGCAGCTTGATAAAAGATCAGGCCGGAACCAAAAGAACCAATCCATCATCCCTTTCTTGATGGCTATTTTAAATATTTAGCTGAAATCGTCCTCATCTGGGCATCAGCTGTTTTCTCTGCAAACACCGTGGCCCGTGCGCACACGCGGAGCGGGGGAGGGGGCCTCCTAGGTGTCCTCCAGGGCGGGCCTCCAGGGGAGACCGACAGGGCCTGAGCTGGGAAAGCAGGGCTCCCTCGTAAAAGCCTCTGATAGTTTAGCCATCTGGTCAGAGCGAGGCCGGAGAGAGGCCCAAATAAGGTCAAAGGGCGCCCTCCCCAGGGTCAAGGGGCCCGGCCAGGGTTTGCCGAGTGGCCTCGGCTAAAAGGACGCCTGACAAATTATTGCGCATTCCACAGCTCGCCGTGTTTGATGACCGTGGGCAGGAATGTGTTGATATGCTCAACCTCGAGCCTGGGAGGAGGGAGGCCAGGCTCTGCTCCCGAGGCCTCGCAGGGCCTCCTGCTCCCACTGCGCGCCCGTGGGCAGCCCGCGCCGGGCCTTTCCGCCAGGGTGGGCTGGCCCTGCTGCAGCTCCGTCTCCATTCAGGAGCCTCTGGCTTCCGTGAGGGTGTGAGGAGGTGTTCCCCGACTCTCGGGAGGCAAAAAGGGGACCCTCCGCCTCCCCCGGGGCCTCCAGGGGGGACCCTCTGCTCTTTTTCTTGCCCGTTTGGTTATCCAGTAGGAAGCTCGGCCATTCATTTCCTGCGTGAGCGGCAATAGGACTGAACAGTTAATACCTTTATTTCTCAGAGGGGACCCCAGAGAGAAGGGAATTTGAGGTGATTCAGTATCACTTTCTTTAGAGGCCTGGACAAAAGTAGAGGAAATCACTTGAGGCCATCCTTGGTGACACAGTACAGTAAGTGGAGGGTCTCTGAGTAGCTTCCTGTCCTCCTTGAATTTCTAAAAGGTACCAGAAAGGCATCTTGTCACTTGAAATTAGGGAAGATTAAGCCTCATTTATGAATGTCCTTCCCGGATGTGGCTTTGGCAGTGATGGTCGTCATGCTGTAGGGAGGGGACTGTTTCGTCTGGCAAAAGATGAGGCCCCTGTGACAGTTGTGTAGCACTTTTCCCATGGGACGTCTTTTGGTTGGTTTGTGATTTTTCCAGCTGCCAGGCCAGGAGGAACTAGAGGTGGTACAGGCAGATGCCCAAGACCATCCCAGAGGAGGTGAGTCTACACCCACACCTGTGTCCAGCAGGAGGGGATTCACTAAAGTGAGGATGTCTGAGCATTTGCAGGGCCCTGTGTTCCTCTTAGGGACTGCCGAGTTGTTTGGGTCTCTGTGTTTTGATTGTGTTTGCAGGACTGGGGACAAGTGCTCTACCACTGAGCTGTGTCTCCAGTCCTTTTTAGATTTTGAGACAGGGTCTCACTAAGTTACCCAGATTGGCTTCCAACGTGTGATCCTCCTGCTTCAGCCTCCCAAGATAGTAGGATTACAGGTGTGCACCATCATGCCTGGCACCAGCAGAGTGTGTGTATGTGCGTGTGGAGATGATCAATAGATGAAACAGCTGACAGGGGACAAGAAAGAGAAGGGAAGAGGAATTCGCCATCGCCTGCTTGTTGGAAATATTCAGTTCTGGGTCAGTGAGGGCCCCACAGGTCATTGTGGTCTTGTGTCAGCGCATGGCACATTAAAACGCCCTGTTGGTAGCCCTGTCTACTCATGGAACTGAAAGTCTATGAGAATGACTGTGACTTAGAACATTAGCAAAACCGTAAGGAAAACGAGAGCTAATGCCACGTGCCTACCACAGCCCAGCAGCCTGCGGATCGTATCCCGGTTCACAGATAAGGACACTGAGGGTCCCAAAGGCACGGCTGCTGCTGAAGGTTTGATGTCTAATTAATGCCAGGACTGTTGGGCCTACACTCTGTGAAGCTCAGTGCTGTGAAGTTTAATATAGGTCATACCCTGAAATGACCATAAATAAGTAAACAGACACAGACACTTACACTCACCACAATCTGAGTTCCTAACAAGACTGGAGTCAGCCTGGCTTGCCTGCCAGATTGCCAATTTTTTTTAAACTCTATTTTATTGATTTATTTATTTTATGTGGTGCTGAGGATCGAACCCATGGCCTTGCACGTGTCAGGAGAGTGCTCTACCGCTGAGCCATAACCCTAGCCACCCCCTATTTCTTCTTATTCCCGATTCTGCTAAAGCGAATGGTGACTAATTCCTGGTTTCCTCTAAACAACCAGTTCTCAAAGTTTCTTGTCTCTTAGAAAACTAAGAAAAAATTTTAAAAATCTTGTTATGTCGGGCACAGTGGCCCACGCCTGTAACCTCAGTGACTCTGAGGTTGAGGAGGGCAAATGTCAAGTTTGAGGTCAGCCTCAGCAATTTAATGAGACCCTGAACAACTTTGAGACCCTGCCTCAAAATAAAAAGTAAAAAGGCCTGGAGATGCAACTCAGTGACAAAGTAACCCTGGGCTCAATCCCAGAACCTAAATAAATAAGTGAATTCCTTTAAAAAAAAAAATCTTATGTTAATATATTTAAAATGATAGTAAAAATCCCATTGGACAGTAGTAAATGTAAGTGAGAATTTTTCTGAAATATATTATAAACAACTTGATTTCCAAAAAGCATCTAGCAAAGAGAGTAGCACTCAGTCCTTTCTAGAGTTTGCAGATCCCTTCAATGTCTGTCTGCCTTTACCAGAGGACGGCATGGTCCTTGTTTGCGTTTCTGTGTTCAGTCTATTGCCATGAGTTGTTTCCACTGAAGTATGAGAAAAAAATCTGAATTTTTGGGAAAAGGAACAGTAACCCTTTTTGTTTTGGGTGCTGGGGATGGAGCTAGGGCCTTGTGCATGCGGGACAAGCCCTCTGCCACTGGCCACTGCCCAGCACAGAGAGGAATATGTTAATGGTCTTTCCAGATAGTTGTAGTGATTCTATCTCAATACGTCACCATGACTTGGCAAACTGCAGTTTCTGACCACTCTTTTTTTTTTTTGGCAGTATTGGGCATCAAGTCCAGGGCCTCACACATGCCAGGCAAGTGCTTTACCACTGAGATACACACCGCCAGCTCCCGTGAGTGGGTTTCTTAAAGGTTCATTTTAATAGAGTCTCTGAACTGTTGGTGATGTTTGTTGCACTAAAATCTACCACTCGGGCGGGGGCTGGTGTCTGGCTCAGGGGTGCAGCCTGTGCCCAGCACGCACGGGGCTCCGGGACTGACCTCCAACACAGCAAAAAGAAAGAAAAATGAAAGTAAGACTCTGTGGCTCTGCCTGACCCTCGGAGTCTGAAACCACCTCTCGGTCATCTGGGAAATATTGTTGAACTGACTTATACAGATTTTAAAAACACAGGCACATTTCATTACCAAAGATTTTAAAAATCATATTTGTTAATATCGTTTACTGATCTCATTTAAAAAGTATGTAAGGACACCAGGCACAGTGGCTTGTGCCTGTAATCCCAGCTACTCAGCAGGCCGAGTTAGGAGGCAACTTAGCTCGACTCTACCTCAAAATTAAATTATAAAGGGCTGGGGATGTAGCTCAGGGGTAGGGAAAGTAGGTTTTGACTATTATCACATTGAGCAAGTTACTATTGAGAAAATGTTCATGTAAGTTATTTATCCATCAGTCAACGAGTATTTTTTGAGCCTTGAACGAGTTAGGATTAAGTCTGGTTCTGCAGGAGAGAAAATGCAAAGTTAACATGGTTTACACAACAAGTTTATGTCTCTGTGGACACACAGGTCGGTCAGTACCAATGTGGGGATTCCATGATCGTGAGGAACGGAGGCTCATTCTGTCTGTCTGTTCCACTATTCTCCAGTAGTAATTCTCACTGCAATATGGAAGCATGAGCTCCAAGAGCCTCTCAATGTCTTCCTAATAGCAAAAAGGCAGGCCAGGAGAGACATCTACTCCTTCTCTAAGGCTGTTTCTGGGAAGGTGCAAGTGAAAGTCATTTACATCTCATTGGCCAGAATGTAGTCACATGATTTTAATAGCTGCAGGGGATTCTGGGAAATGTAGTCTTTATCCCAGAGAACAGTGTATCCTACTAATGGTCAGGATTTCTGTTTATATGGAAGAAGAGAAAGGTGACTTGGGGTAAGAGCAATTGCTATCCCAGGTACTTAACATGTACCATTTATAAGACCCTGATGTAACAGTATATTTTATATCAGCTGATATCAGGAAAATGGAGTCAACTTTTCATTCATTTATATATTTATTCTTTCAATAATGATTGCTTAAGTGCTATTTGTACAACCTGTTTGACACCCTTGGTGTGAGAAAAACAAAGAAGAAATCGTTGTCCACCACAGAGAAAAAGCCAGGCTATGGAGAGAAGCTGATGCCCCCAAAATAAATAAGAAATCACCACAGATATTTTTCTGTAAAGGAATAATGAAGGACACGCGCTAAGTTTTAGCCACAGGATGCTCGTGCATGTTGGTATAAACCAGTGAAAAATGGGAAACAGGGAAATATCCAGCTGTTTAAAAACTCAGAAGACTCAACACATTTGAAGCCCTGGGAAGCCGTAAGCCCAGCAGAGAGACCAGCTGTGTGTTCCTTGAGGCAGGAGGGGAAGAGACGGACCGATGGAGGATGAGGGTCCAGATCTGAGACTTGACCCTGACTTGCTTCTGCATATCTCAGTCTCTCGGAGATTTGGCTTTTTCATCCATGAACCAGAGTAAGAAAGCACAACTCACAGGGACTGGTGATTGAACTCAGAGGTGCATTCTAGGTACAAGTAACAATTGACTTAAATACTATGAATATTTATATAGGTGTATGTGTGTGTGTGTGTGTGTGTGTGTGTGTGTGTGTGTGTGTAATATACACATGTATATATATATCTATATATGGGTAGTTTATATATGGATGTAGTTTAGTTTAAAATTTCTTAAAATTCGAGAACAGCTTTCTTAATCTGGGATGCATTGCAAAGGAATCTCTCTGAGCTCAAGTGGTTTGGGTGGTTTTCAAGTTGTTGCTACAATATACTTTTCTGCATTTAAAGAATCATTGCAGCGCTGTGAATAGCAGTCTGCCGGCCAGTGGTTAGAACCCTGTGCCGCGTCCTATTCTGAAGCTTTTAGCTATTAAAATAAATGTGGCAGGCAGCTCGCTCTCTTCTGATACAGATCAACCTCCGAACTGCACATGGAGATAAAAAAGCAAATCTCTATCAGGGTGTTTAAAATGCCTCATTTGTAACAACAAATGAAGACAGTGTAAAAATGTTTGCTTATGAATGTATACAAATCTACAGGAAGGTCCAGAAACTCATAGTGACGGCTGCCTCTGGGTGGGAACTGCAGGTTGGGATACAAGGAAGGAAAACATTTCTATTGCATAGGCCTTTGTGCCTCTTGAATCATGAGTCATGTGAATGGATCACCTCTGTTAAATAAAGAGATCACAAGCACAGGCAGCAGAAAAAGTCAACAAATGAAAATTCCAAATGCCAAATTATCATAGAATTCTTAAAGGCATCCTGGCCTAACGAAATTAAGAATGATTAGTTTAGAAACTGGGTGAGGTGGCACATGCCTGTGATTCCAGCAACTTGGGAGGCTGAGGCAGGAGGGATCGTAAGTTCAAGGCCAGCCTCAGCAACTTAGGGAGACCCTAAGCAATTTAGTGATGGCCAGTCTCAAAACAATGAATGAAAAGGGCTGGGGATGTGGCTCACTGGTTATACACCTCTGAGTTTAATCACCAGTACCAAAATAAAACATTTAAAAAAAAAAGAAGAATTATTTGCTTAGAATTTTGCTCAGAGTTCGAATCATGTTAGAACATTAGACTTTCTTAGTGGAATTCATTTAAGGAAACTATGTCTTTGATGGACTTGGTTTTGGCCCCATGTCCCAGGCTCCATTCTGAGTTGCTATGCTCGGTTTCCCTGGTCACCACGGTGTGCCGTAGATGGACAGACCAGTGTTTCTGTAGGTTTTCCTCCATGTTGATTTTCACAATGATTTGTTTTCTTTCTTTGGACCTATTTCATATTTTTAAAGATTTTTTTTTCGTGTGCTTTCTATGTATTTGTTTATTTAGTAACCAAGAGTGGGGGAAATTGTTATTTAAAATTAATATAATGATCCATGGTTATTCTAAGAAAACACACAGAAAAAGACTTTAACTATAAAAAAGAAAAGAAAGAATAAAAGAATTCTGTCTGGCTGTTGAGATTGTAAAACGTCTTCCCTCTTAGAAACCTTAAGTTCCAGGAAGAAGATTACATCCTTCCCCTGCAGGAACCACAGGAGAGCACCAGCGAGTGATCCACCCCACAGGGTCCTATTTCCAGAGGGGACACTGACCATGCCTGCCCCTTGGTGGGTGCACTCCATTAAGCCCTGTTAGGGGGATACTTTCAAGCTGCAAGAGACGGTGAATGTCTTCTGGCAACGGCATTGTCGCATAGATGGTTGGGATTTTAGTTACACTGGGCTCCACGGACTGCATTCTGGGGCTGGGCTCGGAAGTCAGGCTGGGGGTCATAAAAACCAGATGGCTTTAGCCAGTCAGTGGTAACAAGGTTGAGTTTAAACTCCCGGAGGTGGTGTAGGCACATGGGGATGGTTCAGGAGGATAGTGGTCTGCAAGGATTCCTCCAGGGTTGTGAACTCCTAAGTGTCCACAGTTATCTGTGAGAAGGACATAGCAGGAGGCTCAAATCCTTCCCTTCCCTCTTTTTTTTTTTTTTGTATTGGGGATTGAGTTCAGCTGTGCTCTACCACTGACGGACATCCTTAGCTCTTTTTATTTTTTATTTTGAGACAGGTTCTCACTATGTTGCTGAGGCTGGCCTTGAACTTGCAATCCTCCTGCCTCAGCCTCCAGAGTAGCTGGCAGTACAGATGTGTGCCTTGGTACCCTACTCCTTAGTGGTTCTTAAGTGGGAGAGATGTTGACCCTAAGGCAGTGTCTGGAGGTGTTTTTGGTTTTCACAGCAGGGGCTTCAACTGGCATCTAAGGGAGGGAGACCAAAGAGGCTGCTAACCATCCGCAGCGCACGGATTCAGAAACCCTGACCTAGAGCCTTGATGGATGATGGGTTGAAGGGACTCTTCTCTTGTGATTGGATGCAACAAAGTTTTACATCAATAAAAAGCATTAATTCCTTTTTAGGAAGGGGCCTCACCTGTGACATATTGTTTCATTTGGGGAATTATGCAGGTCCCAGGAGGACTGGCCAATAACCCCAGAAACAGTTGAGATCATTTGGGGAACAAGGAACATACCATTTGTCCCCACAATGACAACACACATCCTGCCACTTAAGAAATGCTTTTAAAAAAACATTGAAAAAAAAAAGTAAGATGTTTAGTTCTTATAGTAGGAAAAGTGTGGGTTTAAATCAGAACACAAGGGCTGGGGATGTGGCTCAAGCGGTAGCGCGCTCGCCTGGCATGCGTGCGGCCCGGGTTCGATCCTCAGCACCACATACCAACAACCATGTTGTGTCTGCCAAAAACTGAAAAATAAATATTAAAAAAAATAAAATAAAAAATAAATAAATCAGAACACAAGTGGAAGGAGTATGCCATGCGTGGTGGTCATCTCTCTGCTAGAGTACCACTCTGTAAAAGCCTCGGATGGCACTCAAGGGGGTTTGTGAAGCCCCCTGAAATTGAATGCAGATATAGTTTGCACATGCCAACGGCTGTGGCTTGCACCAGATTCTCAGTGGAATCTATACCCACTCACCCCCCTAAAACGACTAAGAGCCCTGAATGCAAAGAGTTCCAGATACGACTCTGACTCAATGCCTTTATATCCTTTTTTTTCTGTTTGAACACGCCATACCTGCCCGGGGCAAATTAAAATCAAACAGTATGAGGGGCTAGTGCTAGCTCAGTGGTACAGAGGACATGTGTTTAGCATGTACGAGGCCCTACGTCTGATCCCCCACCACACACACACAAAATAAGTAAACAAAATAAAACATTCTAGCTGGGCTCAGTAGTGCATGTCTGTAATCCCAGCGGCTCAGGAGGCTGAGGCAGGAGGATCGAGAGTTCAAAGCCAGTCTCAGCAAAAGCGAGGCACTAAGCAACTCAGTGAGACCTTGTCTCTAAATAAAATACAAAATAGGGCTGGGGATGTGGCTCAGGGGTCAAGTGTCCCTGAGTTCAATCCCTGATTATCCCCCCCACACACACACAAAAAATTCTAGGTAAATGCAAGTAAATATTTATATATATCTGCTGCCTACATACATGCTTAATATACTATTCCATCTTTTCTTTTTTCACCTAATATACTTTCCGGGTTGATCCACATGAAAATGGAACAGAGCATATATTTATATTATAAATATAATATGTGGAACATCACATATATTCATACTGTAAATACATATTTTCTATATTACAGCTGAGTAAGAAAAATCTGCTCACCATCTCCTCTTTTAAAATGTTGATCCACTGGGGGTGATGGTGCAGGCCTGTAATACCAGTGGCTCGGGAGGCTGAGGCAGGAGGATTGTGAGTTCAAAGCCAGCCTCAGCGACTTAGCAAGGGCCTAAGCAACTCAATGTGTCCCTGTCTCTAAATAAAATATAAAAAAGGGCTGGGAGTGTGGCTCCGTGGTTAAACACCCCTGGGTTCAATCCCCAGTACTGCCCCAGGGGGGAAAAATGTTGATCCTTCTGTGTAGCTTTTTCTCTTAAAGTCCATTTCTCTAATACTAGAGGCTTGCCAGGTCACATCAGATTTTTAAAAACACACTTCGCTGGTCTCTGTGTTTAAAAAGTGGAGGCCCCTTCCCCGCATGGGTGGGCGTGTGGCTGGGGATGGCTGGGCTGTGGGTGGGGGGACTCCCAGGTCAATGGAGCATCGTGAGGCTGCTCTGGCCTCCTCAGGTGACTGGCCACTGCTAATTAGTTTAGAGAGTAAGAACCCTTCCTATTCTCAAATTCCATTTTCAAAGAAACAGGAGGCTTAAGTCGTCACAGATGCGAGTGATGTCACTTATAAGGGGCACCTCTTGAGCGGGGCCCAAATCATCTGAGGCTGGCGGGGCCGGGAGGTCCCTCTGCTGATGTAACTGAGCCCACGCCAGAGCCGTCCAGCCTGCTCCTTCCAGAACTCAGTGGCCTGGAACACGCTCTGAAGAACACGGGCCTCTCGGTATTTGGGTTGGAGCTTCAGAGAGAAGAGGGTTTAAAAGAGAATAAATAAATAAGTCAAGCGCTGGGTGCTGCGTTGGAAATCTGCCTGGTGCACTGCAGCCCCCGAATGAAGTGTCCTGTGTGTCTGCAAGCAAATAAATTCTTTTTTTTTTAAAGATAGAGAGAGAGAGAGAGAGAATTTTTTTAAAAATATTTATTCTTTAGTTTTCAGCGGACGCAGCATCTATGTTTGTACGTGGTGCTGAGGATCGAACCTGGGCTGCACGCATGCCAGGCGAGCGCACTATCGCTTGAGCCACATCCCCAGCCCACAAATAAAAATTTCTTTCATTAATTTTCTGAATACGAGTTTATTATTTAAACAACCAGACACGTGTCTCTGGAGGGCCCTTTGTTGCCTGGCGTGCTTCAAGATCTAGAGAAGGACTGCAGAAGAAATCAATCAAGGTAGCAAGAGAGAGAGGGTCGAGGGAGAGTCCCCGCCAGCCGGTGGCAAGGGTGATGCTTATATGAGCAGATTGCTTGGTAAGTGCAGGGGTGGGGGGTCCGGGGTGTGTGTATATCCACCTATGAACCCACCTATGGATATAGATGCTCAAGAACATCTGTGAGGGGAATCAGAATCTGCCAAATAAATGACAAAAAGTATTCCTGTCTTAAATCTTTAGACAGAATTAGCCTTAAAATTGCTGAAACTTTGAACTCCCCACAACACTTAAAGGGATGTTCTGCTTTAATGAACAATGAATCAAGTTCTATAAGACCTTCAAAGAATTAACACCAGTACTCCTCAAATTATTCCATGAAATAGGAAAAGAGGGAACCCATCCAAACTCATTCTGTGAAGCTAGTATCACCCTGATATCAAAACCAGACAAAGACACATCAAGGAAAGAAAACTTCAGACCAATACCCCTGATGAACATAGATGCAAGAATTTTCAATAAGATTCTGGCAAATCACATACAGAAACGTATTAAAAAGATAGTGCGCCACGATCAAGTGGGGTTTATCCCAAGGATGCAAGGTGGGTTCAACATATGAAAAACAATAGACATAATACATCGTAACAATAGACTTAAAGACAAGAATCCTATCTCAATGGCTGCAGAAAAAGCTTGACAAAATGCAGCACCCCTTCATGTCTAAAACATTAGAAAAACTAGGGATAGTAGGAACTTACCTCAACATTGTAAAAGCTGTCTATGCTAAACCCAAGGCCAACATCATTCTAAATGGAGAAAAATTGAAAGCATTCCCTCTAAAAACTGGATCAAGACAGGGATGCCCTCTTTCACCACTTCTATTCATCATAGTCCTTGAAACTCTAGCCACAGCAATCAGACAGATGAAAGAAATTAAAGGGATACAAATAGGCAAAGAAGAACTGAAACTATCACTATTTGCCAATATCATGATTCTATATTTAGAAGATCCAAAAAATTCCATCAGAAAACTTCTAGAACTAATAAATGAATCTAGCAAAGTAGCAGGGTATAAAGTCAATACCCCTAAATCAAACACATTTCTATATATAAGTGATGAATCTACTGAAAGAGAAATAAGGAAAACCACCCCATTTACAATAGCCTAAAAAAAAAAAATACTTGGGAATCAATCTAACAAAAGAGGTGAAAGACTTCAACAATGAAAACTACAGAAAACTAAAGAAAGAAATTGAAGATCTTTGAAGATGGGAAGATCTCCCATGCTCCTGGATTGGCAGAATTCATATAGTCAAAATGGCCATACTACCAAAATTGTTATACAGATTTAATGCAATTCCTATTAAAATCCCAATGACATTCTTCATAGAACTAGAAAAAACAATCATGACATTCATTTGAAAAAATAAGAGGCCCAGAATAGTCAAAGCAATCCTTGAACTTACCACAGAGCAATAGTAACAAAAATGGCATGGTACTGGCACCAAAATAGACATGTAGATCAATGGTACAAAATAGAAGACACAGAGACAAACCCACATAAATATGCTTATCTCATACCAGCCAAAGGTGCCAAAAATATTCACTGGATAAAAGATAGCCTCTTCAACAAACGGTGCTGGGAAAACTGGAAATCCATATGTAGCAAAATGAAATTAAACCTCTATCTCTCAGCATATACAAAACTCAACTCAAAGTGGATCAAAGTCTTAGATGCTAGAACAGAGACTCTGCACCTAACAGAAGAAAAAGTAGGTTCAAATCTTCATCATGTTACTTAGGACCTGACTTTCTTAACAAGACTCCTAAAGCACAAAAAGTAAAATCAAGAATCAATAAACGGGATGGATTCAAACCGAAACACTTCTTCTCAGCAAAGGAAACAATCAGTAATGTGAAGAGAGAGCCCACAGAATAGGAAAAAAAATCTTTACCACACACACCTCAGGCCAATAATGTCCAGATATATAAAGAACTCAAAAAACTTAATACCCCCCATCAATAACCCAATCAATAAATGGGCTAAGGAACTGAACAGACACTTCACAGAAGAAGAAATACAATTGATCAACTAGCATATGAAAAAAATGTTCATCATCTCTACAATTAGAGAAATGCAGATCAAAACTACCCCAGCGGGGCTGGGGATGTGGCTCAGATGGTAGCGCGCTCGCCTGGCATGCGTGCGGCCTGGGTTCGATCCTCAGCACCACATACAAACGGGGATGTTGAGTCCGCTGAAGACTAAAAAATAAATAAATAAATAAATATTAAAAACAACAACAACAACAAAAAACTACCCCAGCCAGAATGGCAATTATCAAGAACACAAGCAATAATACGTGTTGGCAAGGATGTGGGGGAAAATGTACACTCATACATTGCAAATTGGTATAACCACTCTGGAAAGCAGTATGGAGATTTATTAGAAAACTTGGAATGGAACCACCATTTGACCCAACTATCCTACTCCTTGGTTTATACCCAAAGGACTTAAATTCAGCATATTATAGTGATGCAGCCACATCAATGTTTATAGCATCTCAATTCACAATAGCTATTTTTTATGCAACCAACCTAGATGCTCTTCAACAGATGAATGGATAAAGAAAATGTGGTCCATATACACAATGAAATATTTACTCAGCCTTAAAGAAGAATGAAATTATGGCATTTGCAGGTAAATGGATGGAAGTAGAGAATATCATGCTAAGAGAAGTAAGTCAATCCCCCTAAAACCAAAAGCCAAAAGTTTTCTCTGATCAGTGCATGCTGATCCATAGTGCGGGGGCGAGTAGGGAAGAATGAAGGAACTCTGGATTGTGCAGAGGGGAGGGAGGGGAGAGGTGGGCTATGGGGTGGGGAGGATGGTAGAATGAGACAGACATTATGACCCTATATACATGTATGGTCACACTCCTGGAGTGACTCTCCTCCATGTATTGCCAGAGGAATGAGACATCGTGTGCTCCATTTGTGTACAATGTGTCAAAATGTCCTCTACTGTCATGTATAACTAATGAACAACTTAAAAAATTAAAAAAAAAATCAGCCTAAACAAAAAGAAGAAGAGGAGGAGGCGGTTGAAGCAGGAGAATCACAAGTTTGAGGCTGACCTTAGCAATTTAGCAAGGCCTTGTCTCAAAATTTAAAAAGTTAAAAGGACTGGGGATATAATGCAGTGATAAAGTGCTCCTGGGCTCAATTGCTAGTACAAAAAAAGTGTGTGTGTGTGGGATGTACCTCTGCGGTAAGGTGGGAAAGCACCCGTGGGTTCTGGTTCAACCCTAGTGTCCCACTCCCGATTTCTTAAGAGGGAAGATCAGGTTGAGTGAGCTGGTACTGGGTGACCTCAGTGGTGGAGCACTTGCCTGTCATGTCCGAGGCCCTGGGTTTGATGTCCAAGACCTCTCTGTCTTTGAGCCTGGGCTGGTGTCACACCACAGAAGCAGAGATGATCTGTTACTAAGGTCTTGTTAAATGAGAGACAGTGCGCAGCCCAATAGCAGGCTGGCTCTGGGGATCCCGACCTGCCCTGGGAGGCTGGGGCAGTGCTTGGTCCTCCAGGTGGAGGTGGGGCCAGGGAGTTCAGGGCAAGCCACTGAGCGCTTCTGCCCAGCTCCTGAGCCCAGCCTTTCCCACCATCAAACCTCTTAACCAACAAGAAATATTCAGTTTTTGTAAACCCACACTCGGGAACCTGACTGCCGTTGGTTAGCTGCCATATTGATGGAGCAAGTGCCACTGGACAGAGCGCAAAGTCCCCAAGAGGGTGCAACACCTCCCTGGAGGACAAAGGTCTCTACTCAGGTTCCTGCTCCTCAGCTACAAAATAAGATGCATGTTCTGAATATGGATCCCTCCATCCTCTGAGGAGGGCCCGCTCATTTTTAAAAATATATACATTTTCAAGTTCTTTCCAAATCTTAATTTTTTTTTTAAGAGAGAGTGAGAGAGGAGAGAGAGAGAGAGAGAGAGAGAGAGAGAGAGAGAATTTTTTAATATTTATTTTTTAGTTCTCGGCGGACACAACATCTTTGTTGGTATGTGGTGCTGAGGATCGAACCCGGGCCGCACGCATGCCAGGCGAGCGCGCTACCGCTTGAGCCACATCCCCAGCCCCCAAATCTTAATTACTATGTGATCTTTTTAAAAGATTGTCTTATTTTTTTTTAATGGGGTAAAATTCACATAGCATATAATTAACCATTTAAAATATACAATTAACATTGTTGACTAGGTGTGGTGGCTCATGCCTGTAATCTCAGTGGCTCTGGAGGCTGAGATAGGAGGATTGCAAGTTTGGGGGTAGCCTGGGCAAGGGCCTTAGCAATTTAGGGAGACCCTGTCTCAAAATAATATGTGAAAAAGGGCTGGGGATGTGGCTCAGTGGCTCAGCACTCCTGGGTTCAATCCCCAGCAATAAAAAAAAGAGACATTTAGCGTGCAATGTTGTGCAGACACCAAACTATCTTCAGGGACATATTTACATCACACATGAAGACTGCTAGCAAGACAGGCCTCACTATTTTAGCCTCTAGTCATTTAGTGCCCCCAAAGCCACTAGGCCCCTGCAGGAACCTCCCATTCCTGGGCCATTGGTCATACCAGGTCCTTTTCTTCTAAATCTTGTCCTTGAATTTCAAAGCTTAATAACACACCCAACAAATTGCTATAGGGCTTTATTCACCGTCCTTGATATGTGGCTGGTTTAGAAAGCAAGTGAATGTTTGGGTCTCCGATGGCTACTGAGCCCAAAATAATCCAGACAGAGAAAAATTTAATCATAACTATATTTGGTTTGAAAGGTCCCTGATGCCATATATTCATATACAAACTCAAAATAATTCCCCTTCCTCCTTTGTCAGACTGTTTGAGAGGAAATAGATTCGAAACTGACTATTGAAAATTTCCAGAATAAAATTGGCTCAACAACATCTAATAACCTTTAAATGCACTTGATTGGGAAAAACAAACAAGGCCTTTTCTAAGCTATCATTTCTTTTAAAACACAGACAGGTTATTTGGTACTTTAGTGCACACACACACAACACACACATACTAAATAAATAAATAAACAAACAAATAAATGAGACTATTTGCATGATAGTGCAGGAGGACTGCTGTGTGCACACAGACCTGCCTGTTCTGACTTCCAGTCAGTAGTTTTATAGATTCACAAACAGAGGGAGACCCTGGCCATTGTTCCAAGCCGCAAACAAGCCTGTGTTTCTGTACATTCTTAGGAAATGCTCTGGGTCAGGCAATGTTTTTGTGGTCATACCAGCAATGGCACAGAGTTCGAAGTGTGTGTGTGTGTGAGCCCACGCGCACGTGTGTGCACGTTCTGCACATGCACTCAGGGTTGGAGGGTGACAGTCAATTTTAACAATGCAAGAATTTTCAAAAGTCCAAATGTCCCTGGCCATGAGATCTGCATCATAATTGATTCTCCAGATTTCATCCACAAAAGAAGGCTGTGGTCCATAAGAACAAAACACAGGGAACCACAGGGACCAGCATTTTTTTTTTTCCCTCTTTGCAAACTTTCCCCTCCCTCCAGCTGACATCAGGGTCCGAGGACTTGCAGGGGATATGATCATGTTCCAGGTTTATAACATGTTAGCAGGCGCAGCGGACAGGCGAATCTGCACTGTTTTTTTCTCTGTGAGATGTGGTTCACATGGCATTAGTTTTTTTTCCATATGTTGATACATAAAAAGCAAAACTATGGGGTATCAAAACTTTTAGTCACCTCTCCCCCCCAAAAAAGTGGGGAGGACAAAAGAAGATGAAAATGAAAAGGAGGGAGAGAGGGAGAAAGGGAGAGATGGAGAAGGGGATGGGTGGGGTAAAATTAAGCAAGCCTTAGGCCTTAGGTCTGTGCCTTATTTTAACAGAGTTGTACTGTCCATTCCATAATCAGAGCTGGGAGAGGTGCCCCTGCTGGGTGGCTAATTAAAACAATTATAAACACAAAGAAGGTATCAATGGCATTCCAAGACCCAAACAAAGAAGATTTAAATCGTCAAGGGCCTGTCTCTAAGGGGTGCTGGGGAGGGATCCTGCACCCAGGGCTCCCGAAGGACTTCATAGTCTGGCTTGTTTGCTTACACGAGACCCTCTCGCTCCTCCTGTAGGGTTTATAGACATCAGCACATATCCATGGTGGAAGGGGAAGTTAATTTACAGGCGCACAAGAGCTTCATTGTCCTGGCATGTCGGGATATGCGCCTGAGTTTTAATAAGTAAACTTTTTCTGGAAAAAAGGGCCCTGGCCCTTCCTATGGATTTGCAAAAGCAAAAGGAGAGATACTCAGATCTTTGGGCTCCCAGTTCCACGTGGTCAAATGCTAGAGAATTTCAAATGTCATTGAATATACAGATACATTAAGCACTGGGGTAACTTAAGCCATGTTAACGGCGCAGAGAGCGTACTAGAAAATTCCCTAAATGTGGTGTCCTCTGGCCAGCTGTGCCTCAGAAGGAGCCAAAAGTTTCCAATTCACCAAGGCTCACTCTTAGGAAGTGGTGACAGCAACCTTGGTCTCTCCTTCCTCTGTGAAAGACTGTAACTGGGGAAAGCCTGGCAGGAGGAAGAAGGGTGGGCGGAAGCTGGGTGGAGCCCTGAGGGAAGTCCCCCTGCTCCCCCTCCTCCCAGGATTCCTCCCCAACACTCCTCTTCCTCCTCCTCTCTTCCACCTACTTCTGCTCATCTCCTTTTCCTTCCTCCTTTCATGCTCTAGTTCTCCTTCACCTTCTTCCTCCTGCCCCTTTTCCTTGCTTTCGCCTCCAGTGGCAAAGGGGATTGAGATTTCCTGTGGGAATATCAATGGCCTCTCTGCACTCTGCCTTCCGGTTACATCTTTTATTTATTTTTTTGATACCGGGGATTGAACTCAGGGGCACTCTGTCATGGAGCCATCTCCCCAGCCCTATTTTGTGTTTTATTTAGAGACAGGGTCTCACTGAGTTGTTTAGCACCTTAATGTTGCTGAGGCTGACTTTGAACTCGTGATCCTCCTGCCTCAGCCTCCCGAGTTGCTGCAATTTCAGGTGTGCGCCACTGTGCCTGGCTCTTCTTGTTACATCTTCTACAAGTAATTGGAAGACACGTCCCTTTCCTGGTGTGGAAATAGGATCAACAAACAGGTCAGAGGCCTAAGAACCAGTGAATGGAAACAGTGGCGGGAAGCACTTGTGACCTGTGACTGCAATTACTAAAGAAAAATAGGATCTGACCAGAATGATTCTATGTTCTGGGATAAAAATGTTGCCTAAGAAAACACCTTTGCTGCTTCATGTGTTCATGAATTATCATGTATCCACAGTATTCACTGAAAGCACAGGAGCTTCTCTAGTTCGGAATGTCGAGATTCTGAACTTAGGACCATCTGAACCCAGCTCCAGGTAGCAGCAAAACTGTGACAACTCCATGGAGCACCACAGAGAGGGTGACAGCCACAGTGAGCTGGACTTTCGGGATCTTCAAAGTTTTTAGGGTAATGCAAGGATTGGAACTCAGGTATACCCACCGGGCAGAGCAGAACAGATTGGCAGATCTGCCAGCATGGTTGTAGGTTCTGGGCTGTGTTCTGCAGGCTAGCATGTGCCAAAGTCTCCAATCAAACCAAACATCCAATCCAACTACTTGACAGGTATACACCGATAATAACAAAAGCCAAATGTATGTGTAAAGCTACAATTCATATATGATTGAAAGTCAGAAAAACCATCAGAGATGGGGGAGGGCAGTACTGCACAGGCCTGGGCGTTCTGCTGACGGGCCTGGCAACAGCCATTCTCACGGATCTAATTCATCTCTCGGGTTGCCACTGGCTGAGCTTGCCTATTTACAACTGCCATTTAAAAAATGAAAAAAGAAAAATCAAATGCAATTATATTCAAAGCATAAAAAACTTAAATATACATTCATTAAAAGTTAAATGTTGCTAGGCACGGTGGCACACGCCTGTAATCCCACTGGCCCAGGAGGCTGAGAAAGGAGGATTGCAAGTTAAAAGCCAGCCTCAGCAAAAAGCGAGGCACTAAGCAACTCAGTGAGACTCTGTCTATTAAGTAAAATACAAAAAGGGCTGAGGATGTGGCTCAGAGGTTAAGCACCCCTGGGTTCAATTCCTGATACCAAAAAAAAAAAAAAAAAAATTAAATGTTAAAAATATCCCATAAGTTTCTAATATATATATTTTTGAACTTTTAAAATTATTTAGGATGGAAAGGTAAATAGTAATAAATTAATATTAAGATTTTACACTGAAATTATTTAAAGAAAACCAAAATATAATTAATTTTAAAAAGCTTTTACATACTCATTATATACATATTTGTTTTTGTTTTAGGAAAAGGGGATTGTACCCAGGGTGCTTTACCACTGAACTACATCCCCAGCCCTTTATTTTTGATATTGAGACAGGGTCTTGCTGAGTCTCTGAGGCTTGCTTTGAACTTGAAATCCTCTAGCTTGAGGGGCTGGGGATGTGGCTCAAGCGGTAGCGCGCTCGCCTAGCATGCGTGCGGCCCGGGTTCGATCCTCAGCAGCACCACATACCAACAAAGATGTTGTGTCCGCCGAGAACTAAGAAAAAATAAATAAATGTTAAAATTCTCTCTCTCTCTCTCTCTCTCTCTCTCTCTCTCTCTCTCTCTCTGTCTCACTCTCTCTTTAAAAAAAAAAAAAAAAAAAAAAAAAAAAAAAAAAAAAAAAAAAAGAAATCCTCTAGCTTGAGCCTTTTAAGTTGCTGAGATTACAGGCATGCACTGTCACACCCAGCTATAGAAGCACATTTAAACATAATATGAATTGTTCCAAATTTCAACTGCAATATGCAACTGTGCAATACTGAGTTCTTTAAGCACCGTTGGAATAATGAATTCAGACAATGAGGAGCAAGACAGGAGAGGCTCAGATGTTGCTAGGGATACCTGGCCATACATTTCTCATGGCCTATTCTCTAGGAAAGAGGACATGGACCAGGAATTCAGCTGTGTCTTCCTCTTTCAAGATGTTTTCCTGCTTGCATCCCTCTCCCCAGAGCAGCAGTGCTGTTTGAAGTTGGCAGCAGCACAATGACAACTTCAAGATGAGAAGAAGTGACTTTTGTTTGGCAGTCACAGGATGACAGAGCAGAGGAGTTCTCCCCGGGGCCTGAGCAGTACTAGTCACTATGGTGGATGTTTAGTGCCATCCCCAAGGACCAGGCTCCAAGGGGCATATTTGCCCTTGACTCTCTCTCTCTCCCTCTTTTTTCTTCCTTCCTCCCCCATCCCCTCAGCCTCTTGCATGCCTGGGGGTGGGGGGTGCAAGAATCTGCAAGGATTCTAATTGCACACAAAGCAATAAACCACACTTAAAGAAGATTCTGTTGAGATCAAGCATTCTATGAGGCAGGGGAGAGTGTTTGCCATTTTTTAAAAGGAAGGTGTTTAGGGTACACGTGTCTTATTTTCCTCTTCCAATGCATTGAAGAAAGTACAAATTCAACAAGAGAAAACAGGTTGTTTTTTATACAGGTTTCTGGGGAGTAAAGAAAGGAGGTGTCACTTTTCCTGTGTGTATATAATGGTCCAGGGCACTCAGATGTCTGTGACCCTGGGTGTGAATGGGAGAATTAAGTTGTCTGACTTCCAGGTATTAAACCAACCTTGCATTCTGGATAATCCAAGTTGGTCAGAGGGATAGTGGGAAAGAGACAATGATCAGAACTGAGCTTCTTCAGCTGCTGGGATTATAGTTATGAGCCACCATGCCCCACATATCATTATGTTAAAATACATTCAAATCTAAATATCATGTATCCTAGGGCTCCATCATTATCCATTTAAACATAAAAAGCTATTTTTAATAACTGAATTTTTATAATGTAAATTTTTCTTCTTAAACTGGTACTTCAATTCCACTTCCTTCATAGAATTTTATATTAACATAATAATTTGGGGGGAGCTCCAAAGCTGTTTACTATTCACTTTATGGCAAGGAAATTTACATATAAATTAAAGCATCAATTCCTCTGATCAGAGTTCAGTTCCTCTTACAATTATTTTTGTTGTCATTGCTCTGGTGATTAGGTGCTATGGACAGACCCAGGGCCTCCTCCATGCTAGGCTCCACCCTGAGCTGTACTCCCGCCCCTCATTACCTCTATTTTCAATTGATGGAAACAATGTGAATGTCCTCCACAATCAGGAGGTCAGAATTTGGCAATGGTGGAAGCTGGCTCCTGGGTGCAGGGAGGGTTATTATAATTCTCACTCCATTGTGTGTGTTTGACATTTTCCATAATAAAAAGTTTAAGAACATGCTTAAAGAGTAAACCAGGTACAGGGGCATGCATCTGTAGTTCCAGCTACTGGTGAGGCTGCAGCAGGAGGTTGGCTTGAGACCCAGCTTCACACACACACACACACACACACACACACAGCAAATATACCATGAATTCTTGTTAAAAATTCCTAAAAAAAAAGAAGTGTAAAAATTTATGGCAAATACAATTTTAACTAGATGGATGGGATGAATGTCTTCTTCTGGTGCTCAGCAAGTAGAAGCCTTGGTTAGCAGGTTCTGTGTCTCTTCCTAGAGATACTGAGTAAATATAAGAATACACACACACACACACACATACACACACACACACACACACACACATACACACACACACACACACACACACACACACACTTGGTACTGGGGAACTGAACCCAGGGCAATGCCAGTCAAACATGCTCCTACTGAGCCATATCCCAGTCCACTATATTCTTTATTTTGGGGAGGGGGGAGGTGGGTACTGGGCATTGAACTCAGGTGCACTAAACCACTGAGCCACATCCCTAGCCCTATTTGTATTTTATTTAGAGACAGGGTCTCACTGAATTGCTTAGCACTTCACCATTGCTGAGGCTGGCTGAACTCTTGATCCTCCTGCCTCAGCCTCCCAAGCCACAGGGATTACAGGCCTGTGCCACTGCACCTGGCCTCTACATTCTTTTTGATGTGCAAGTGGTAGCGCACTACGTACATCCTTGCATAACCTTTTCTGCGGTTGTTGTTTTCCTAGATGTCTTCACAGGTGACCACATCTATGTCTGCATGTTTTGTGTTTCCAAATGTCTTCAGAGAAGTCCGAGGACTGGATGTAGCCATATGCCTCCTTAACTTGGTGGCAGGGAAGTGGTTTCCAGTCTGTTGCCTTAACAATAAGGGCCACTGTGAAAAACCCTCACAGTATTTGCTCATCTTTGAGTTTTGTTAGAAAAAAAAAAAATGCAAGTTTTTAAGACTAGCGTTAACATAAAAATGGCTCCTTTCAGTAGCTGAAGAAATGACTTTGATAGAACTGAACACTGACCGCAGTGACCCCTGGGCTCCTTTCAGGCTGCACCCTCCAGGTCCCTGCTGCTCTCACTGGAACCCTGGCCACTCCAATGCCTTAGCGCAAAGCTCACCTCTCCCTTTTTTTATTTTCCAAATTTTGAACCCAACTAATTATACATTTTTCTGGGGGGGAGGGAAAAAACAAGACGGGAAGAAATGGCAGGAGTGAGACTGTCCCCTGTGCATCCGGGCATTGACTGCTATCTCATGGGAACTCACAGCAGTCCCTCGATGCACGTGTTGTGGGATCATTCCAGGTCTGTTGATTTTAGGGATGGACGCACTCCCCCTGGGGCCTACGATATGTATCTACACCATTTAAGCCAACTTGTAAATTTTAAAGGTTTTCATTTTGGATTACTTTTAGATTTTATATCAATACTGCAAAGACAGTGCAGAGAACCCTCCTGTGTGCTTTGCCCAGCTTCTCCTGACGTACGCATCTCCCACAACCACAGTGACCTTGCTAAAACTAAAACGTGAACATGGGTTCAACGCCATCAACCCAGCCAGGAGTTTCCTGCGGTTTTCACCAGTTTTCCCAGAGGTCCTTCTTCCTTCTACAGGATCCAGCCCAGAAAACACATTGTCTGCGTGCTCCCCTGGCCCTCCATCTCCTCCTTGAGAGCAGAAACATCATGGGACACCTCCAGAGACCCTCCCAGAGCCCCCGGGACAGTGCTGGGCCTGCCACAGCAGGTGGTCATGATGGATAGGCTCTATCTGGCCTGGGCCTGGTTGGTTAAGGTTCTGGCTACAGCAGGAAACAGAGCTTTTTTTGTGTTACAGAGGAGCCTGCATTCCTTCTCTGGCCCTTAGGAAAAAATCCTTGCCCACCCTGTGCTAGAACATGGCAGACATCCCAAGTTTTATGCAAGGGAAGGATACTGTCAAGAACGTGTTTTACAGATGATTTTTCTGCTGAAGGATGAATTGGAAGAGGGCAAGATTGGAAGGGTGGAGACAAAAGAGAAGCAATTATCCAAGTGGAACATGAAGATGGTCTGCAGCGGGTGGCCGTAGGGGTGGACATTGAGCCCACAGACACCTGCAGCACTGGGCACAGCTGAGCCCAGGTCCTCACCTCTAAACACTATTCTCTGATAAAAGGAACAGGGTCCCTTCAGGAAATGGATGATTTCAGGACTCAGGCAGGAAATATATAAGATGAGCTTGGAGCACCCTGTGACGCCAGGAAGTAAGGAAGGGCTTTACAAATGAGGGGGGTGTGTGGGAAAGACCCAGGAGTGACGGAGACAGAGCTGGAATAATTTGAGCAACCAAATAAGTAAGGAGAATAACGTGCCACCCAAGTTATAGGTGAATCAATAAATGCGAGAAAGGACGGTTCTTCCTTCCGGAAGAATTCCAGTTAAAAAGTACCAAACGAGGGATGGAATTTGAAAGTGACCCTTGGCGATCACAGGAATCACCTTGCAGGGGAGGTCACTGATGGATGATTCCAGGGCTGGGGCAAGAAAAGAACGTGAGAAATGGACAGGCACATGCTCAGGACACGTTTCAAGGACACAAATCAAGGACAGTGGTAAAGACAGCCACTGTCCAGTGGAGGAGCCCTAGAGCCACTGCCCAGGGAGCAGAGTTGACATCACCAGTCATGAGATATGCTGATCCGGCCCGAAAGCCACAGCACACCCTGAAGAAGGGGCGTCCTCTTATTCTGCCCAGAGAACCCCAGGGTGGAGATCATCCTAGAATAATTGGTCAGTCCTCTCTAATCCCGTTAAGTTCATGGAAGGCAAAGGAAGACAGAGTGTCCGGGATTCTGAATTAGATCTTGGGGCAGAAAAGGAACTTTTATGGGAAGAGGGACAAGGTCTGATTGAGCCTCTGGGTGAGCTAACAGGACTGCAGCAGGCGACTCTCCTCGTTTTGATGGCTGGATCGTGGTCGTGTGAGATGCTAACTGTACGGGACCTGGGGAGAGGTTCTCCTGGGAGCTGGGTATTATTGTCACAACTGTTTTCTAAATCTAAAATTATTCCAAAGTAGAAAGTTAAATGCTCAAAGGAAAAAAAAAGATCAGGAAATATAATTTGGATACATATCAATTGAAATTGTTGGTCAATAGGTGTTTGGGGCGATAGGGAAAAAGTTACAGTATGCTTGGCTGCAGTGTCGTCAAGCAGGACAAGGAGAAATAGATGCATATAAAATGCCCTAATGCTTCCCATGAATCATATAATCTGTGTGTATCTGTCTGTCCCTTCACTCATTGAGGTGCCTATGTCAGATCAGGAGGACACTCCCGGCCATCATCTCATTCCTAAATTTATTTTTACAGGGTAAAGAACACCCTGCCTGAGGCATGGGAGTGTCAGCTTCCTCATTCCTAAAATTCTTAAAGAAATGTATAGGGTGGGGAGGCCACCAAATTTACCAGTGCTATCTTGGTTTCCTTATTATCTGAAATTAGAATCTTTTTTTGAACATTTGAGGCCAGATACTGGAATTAGCCAGCATGTATTCTGGGGTTGTCCCAGGGCCTATTGTCATGGAGAGTCGAATGCAATGATCCTTCTAATGGCCACCATTAATCGAGCACCTACTATGAGTTAGGATTTGGACTTGCTATCAAGGATGCCTTCTTTTTACTTACTCTTCCCATTTAGAGGCGGCGGCTGAGGTCTGGAGGCACTGAGGCACCCACTGAAGATCTTACAGTGACGGGTGGCGGTGGATGCACTGGGGGCAACCTGCCCCGGCATCTCAGCCAGGAAGCAGCAGAGCTGGCCTGAGATGCGTGTCTACCCTTCCAGCCACGCCGCAGGACCCCTGTTCTGTCTCCCACTTCCTCCTCAGACAGCAGGACCACTCAGGGAAACTTCACAATGCTGCCCACGCCAATGTGTTGGCTGGACACAGGAAGGAGACAAGCTCATGTACCATGGGGACGACCCTAAATCCCAGGCTCATATGTTAGACAGTCTGCCAATTCCTGCCATCGCCTCCTGCAGAAGGACTGCCAATCTCACGGTGAGTAGCAGCCTCACTGTCATTTTCAGGTTCACCACCCGAGTCAGGTCAGGTCTGGCCTTGTGTGGTGCTGACCCATGTGTGCCTTCTTCTGTCACTGTCTGTCCCCACGTTTCCCCCACAGGGTGCTGCTTTCTTCTTCAGCACCAGGGACTGAACCCAGGGGTGCTCTGCCACTGAGCCACATCTCCAGCCATTTTTCTTTTTTTTTTTTTTTTTTTTTTTTTTTTTTTTTTTTTTTTTTTTTTTTTTTTTTAAAGAGAGTGAGAGAGAGGGACAGAGAGAGAGAGAGAATTTTAACATTTATTTATTTTTTCTTAGTTCTCGGCGGACACAACATCTTTGTTGGTATATGGTGCTGCTGAGGTTCGAACCCGGGCCGCACGCATGCTAGGCGAGCGCGCTACCGCTTGAGCCACCTCCCCAGCCCCAGCCATTTTTCTTTTATGATTTTGAGATGGGGTCACGCTAAGTTGTTCAGGGTCTCACCAAGTTGTTGAGGCTGGCCTTGAACTTGCGATCTTCCTGACTCAGCCTGCATGTGCCACCACACCGAGTGAGTAGTGTCTTCTTATTGACTTGAAGGAAATCTCTGTGTGTCCTGGATGTTAATCATTGGCCTCCTACAGGTAGGATATGCCCCCTGTTGTTCCACATAATGCCAAGTACACAGTGGGCACTAAATAAATGTTTCTGAGTAGAAGCCTCCTGCTCTGCTTGTCTGTTTACTTTCCTGATCGTGTCCTATCATTCCTATGGCCAGTGTTTTGTTTTTTGTGGTGCTGGGGATTGAACCCAGGGCCTTATGTATGCAAGGCAGGCACTCTACCAACTGAGCTATATCCCCAGCCTTAGGGCCAGTGTTTATAATGTGGAGGTGATGACTCTCTTTATTGACAGGTTATGTGCTTTTTAAGTAAAAAGTCATGGGGCCGGGGACATAGCTCAGGGAGTCACCACCTGCTTAGCACGTGTGAGGCCCTGGCTCTCTACCTAGCACCACTGACTGACTGATAAAATGAATGAAGTCATACACCTATGCTTCTACATTTTATTCCACGACTTCCATAGTTTTGCATTTTAGGTTATTTAGTCAACAAGGATCTATTTTTGTAACTATAGGGAACTAAAACATGTAATCTAATTTTACTTTTTTCCAATTAATAACCAATTTCCTGATCCATTTCTTTCTTTCTTTTTTTTTTTTTAAGAGAGAGCAAGAGAGAGAAAGAGGGGGAGAGAGAGAGAATTTTTGATATTTATTTTTTAGTTTTCGGCGGGCACAACATCTTTGTTGGTATGTGGTGCTGAGGATCGAACCCAGGCCGCACGCATGCCAGGCGAGCGCGCTACCGCTTGAGCCACATCCCCAGCCCTTCCTGATCCATTTCTGTTGAACTGTCCCCATATTCCTCATTTTAAAATACATTAAGTCTTGAATTATTTAGAATTATTATGTATTATTTCTTTTTAAAAAATATTTATTTAGTTGTAGATAATCACACAATGTCTTTATTTATTTTTATGTGGTGCCGAGGATTGAACCCAGTGCCTCATATATGCAAGGCAAGCACTTTACCACTGAGCTACAGCCCCAGCCCCATCATGTATTATTTCTATAATAATAGAATTTTTTTTGTGTGTGGGGGGGTGTGTGTACCAGGGATTGAACCAAGAGACACTCAGCCACTGAGCCACATCCCCAGCCCTATTTTGTATTTTATTTAGAGAGTCTGAGTTGCTTAGCACCCTGCTTTTGCTGAGGCTGGCTTTGAACTCTCGATCCTCCTGCCACAGCCTCAATAAATAGGATTTGTTAAAAGAAACTGTCATCTTCTGTTATCTTTCCTGTGTCTCTAGGTTGTTCCACACAATGCCAGGTACCCAGTAGGCAATAAATAAATGTTTCTGAGTAGAAGGCATTGACTTTGTTTCTTTTTAACAGTATTAGAGGTTCACGATAGTTACGGCATCAGCACAGGTATCTCGGATAAGGTCATAATACCAGTGGTTTTCTTCTCGTGTTGCTGGTTTTTCCAATAGACTACACAGAATCCCAACCTATGAATGCAGAAACTATCATGTTGGGTGCTAAGATTCCGGATCTGAAAAGCAAACTGGACAAGTCATACGTAATCCTCTGCCCTCTTTTGCACATGATTGGATTATTCATATCATACATTTTCAGCTGTTCTTAAACTAAGCTACTTTGCAGTAATCTTGAATCTTTTCCCAAATAATGCACTGAGACTCTGGAAATGAGAGCACAATTAGCAGCTCTGAATAGATGCTGGATTCCCGCTCCTCTTTCCTTGCTTTTTGAATGCGTCCAGCTTTAAGGGATTGCTGGGGTGGATTCCGCCATCTCCCCACCCACCCTCAAGGTGCCCCTTCAATTTTCTGACGTCAGGGGCTCCGTGCTTCGCCACACACTTCCAATACTTAGGGGGCCCTCAGAGTTACTGGAAGTCCTGCAAAGCTGTCCACTTATTTTATTGTGGCCCCACCCCTTGTCACCCTTCCTGGATCACAGCTTTGTTTCACTATCAAGATTTACATTTAAATACAGGAGTTGGAGCATCTTGGAGGCTATTAGCAATGAAAGGTAATCAATTGGAAATGGTTCCCTGCTGGCCAATTTCAAGCACAGTCATCACCAAAAACCAATTGTGCTGGCAGCTTTGGGTTTTCCTGAGCATCATTGTCCCATTAAAGGATCCAGGGTTTGCTGAGTCCTGGGATTTGCAGACAAGTTGTATTTCACAGTGTTCAAGCAAATCAAGGCTCATGGGATAAATGCCCAACATTCTTGGGGCAAAAAGTCCAGATTTTTAATGGCTTCTCTTTTTGCTAGCTCAGGCAATAGTTCATGTGGTGAAATTTCAAATGAGTTTATGTTTATAAAGTTTACTACACTGTCAGATTAAGGGGTAGCCAGATATTTTTATTTAACGCACATTACATATTATCTAATATTAATAAGATAAATAGATTAATAAATTAATTCAATTTAATAAGTGATTAAATTGTACTATATTATGTATTAACTATACTAATCATATATTCATCATATGATTGTATAAATATTAATATTTAATATATCACTCAACGTAAATAAGATTTCAAATGCATTTTTAAAAACTCAACTAATGTCAGTAAGAACAACTACTGCTATAATGATGCTCAGCTTATCTGAATTAGTACAGTGCTTAATAAAAAAAATACTTGATTTGGAAAAGGGCACAGTAAACGGGCTTTCAGCCCTGCTGGTACAAGCTCTGTGGAAAGCAATTTGGCAGCATTTAGCAAGGGCCTTAAAAATGTTCAGAACCTTTGACTAGTAATTCGATTTCTGGGAACCATCAGAAGAAAATAGTCCAATACACAGAAAGAGCTTTATGTGTGAGGATGATAAACACAGCATTATTTTTAATTATAAAAAATTAGAAGAAATCCAAATGTCCAATGGTTAAGGACATTTTCTGGCCAGGCATGGTGGTGTGCACCTGTAATCCCAGAGACAGGGGAGGTTGAGGCAGGAGGAGCAGGAGTTCAAGGCCAGACAGCAACTTAGCAAGACCCTGTCTCAAAACAAAAAGGACTGAGGATGTAGCTCTGTGGTAAAGCTACATTCCCAGTACCCATCCCTTCAAAAAATAATCCAAAAGCCAGGTGCAGCGGCTTGGGAGGCTGAGACAGGAGGATCCTGAGTTCAAAGCCAGCCTCATTAAAAGTGAGGCCCTAAGCAACTCAGTGAGACCCCATCTCTAAATAAAATACAAAATAGGGCTGGGGGTGTGTGGCTCATTGGCCGAGTGCCCCGGAGTCCAATCCTCTGTATAAACACCAAAACCAAAAAGCAAGCTCTGGGGATGCCACTCAGTGGAAGAGTGAAGGCCTGGGTTTGAGCCTCAATACCAGGCAGGGCAGAAGAGAGAGAGAGAGAGAGAGAGAGAGAGAGAGAGAGAGAGAGAGAGAGAGAGAGAGAGAGAGAGACAAAGTTGGTTATCTGCCTACTCCACTGCCCCCCAAATTGGTGTGTCACCATGGGGAGAAACTGGGTGAAGGCCAGAAGGGATCCCTCTGTATTATTTCCTAACTGCATGGGAATCTACAGTGATCTCGACTGCAGACTGAAATTCCAACAAAACTATTCATGGCAGGCAGCAGGCCAGCTTGCTGACCCCTGGGTTAGACTCCAGGTCCCGAGTCGTCACCCCCCTGCAGTTGGTTGGTACTGTACCCTGTGCTACACAACTCTGTAGGGCCTTCCCACCATAGGCACATTGTCACCCCATCCCTGTGACCGTGGGCTGGCTACAGCCAACTCGGGGCTTGTGCACGTGAGGTGACCAGAGCCTTCGGTTTTGCATTTGGCCCACCCTCTTGCACTCCCGCAATATGTAGGAGAAGGTCCTGGGACTTGCTGACCGACCCAAGGGAGAGACCTGAACTAGATCTAAAGCATGAAGCCAAGTCCTGTCAACCAGAGGCCTGTAGCTGAGCCTCCCTCGCCATCCGTAAGTGAGAAAAATAAGCCCTTGTGAGGAGCCGGGGCTTTGGAAAGGGTGGTTTGCAGCATCACCCTGCAGTGGCTAATAACTCATCAAGGGCCAACAAGCGGGAGGGTGTGAGTGGCCAGGCAGGGTACTGTGTGTTTTTGTCCATTGTGCCGATGAAGGACACCTGGTTTGCTTCCTGGCTACCAGGAGGGGAGCTGTTCTGCTGTACCCATCCTGCCATGGTGTTCTGCCCCACCACAGGCCGATAGCAAAGGAGCCAGCCAACCATGGACTGAGTCCTCTGAAACTGTGAGCCAAAATAAACCTTTCAAGTGGATTTTCTCATGCATTTTGTCACAGTGAGGAAAAGCTGACTGATAACACCCTAGTCTTAGGAAGCTGGTGGAGGCTCAGACCTGGGGCCCTGGAGCCCAGCACACACGATGGGCCTGGCTCCCTGGACTAGCAGCGAGTCACCAGCAAGTCCATGTCTCTGAAATCAGTTTTCCTTTGCAAAGGGATACAAATGCCTTCCATCACAAAGTTTGACCAGAGTCACATAGGGACATGTGTGACGGCTACTAGCTCGGTCTGAGTATTCCTCCCGTCCAGGACCCTGGTTGGTCAGCCCAGCCAGAGTCTTCATTTCTAGGGTTGAGGGCCCTGCCACTTCCCAGTGATACAAACAGGGCTCCTTCTTGGGTGTGTCCTTTTCTTTCATTTAGAAAACTGGCTACATAATCTGTAGGGTCTGATGCAAAACAAACAAACAACAACAACAACAAAACCCCACTGGACCCAGATGGCAATAGTGGAGCATGCAACAGAACTTGGAGCCAACGGTGGCGACACCGTCACACACCCAGGAGGACAGCCGGGGTCCTCCCTGGGAACAGCTTGTCCTGCAGGCTGCACAGAGTCAGCTCTGCAGATGCCGCTCTCATTTGGATCTGGAATGCCCTCCAAAGGTCCATGGGTTAGATCAGGTCACCACCTTGGCCCCACTGGGAGGTGGTGGAACCTTCAGAAGGTGGAGTTTAGAGGAAGGAAGTTAGGTTGTTGGGGGTGTGTCCTTGGAGGGGACACCGGGACCCCAGCCTTCTCCTGTCTTTTTACTTCCCTGGCACTCTGAGGTGTTCTGCAATGTGTTCCCGCCTTAGCAATAGGGCCAAGCAACCAAGGCTGAAACCTTGAAAATGGTGAGCGCAAATAAACCTTCCCTCTTCTTGATTATCTCAGGTGTTCTGTCACAGTGAGGAGCACTGACTAACACAGATCCCAGTCCCCTCTCGGAGATTCCACAACCAAAGAGCTTCCCAGGGGATTGCAGCAGATGGGCACAGGTGGCACTCACTGGCCTTGGGGGCTGCCATGGGCGACCATGCCCAGGGGGTGGAGGTGCCCTCAAAAAATCTCTGAGAAGACCGAAATGCTGATCTATGGACGGCTTGTGCGTGTGTGTGTGTGTGTGTGTGTGTGTGTGTGTGGTGCGCTCAGGACTTGTGCACCAGGTTTCCATATGGAAACGCTGCCGCCAACCTGAGCCTGCGTTACTGCCCAGACGACAGACAGCACTGGTGGCTCCCGTGTCCCATTCAGGGTTCTCCCGGGCACAGCCGGTCACTCCAGAGGGCGCTGCCTGCCTTTGCCACTGCTCTGCAGTCAGGTGGGGCGGGGGCAGAGGCTGATGGGTGCCAGTAGTGTCAACAGGAGGGAGCTCACCCCGCTCCTGGGGGGACCTCAGGCTGCCACCCTGGACCCCGTGATGAGGAGGTAGGGTGCGGGGGAGGCAGACAAACCACGATCCCCTCACCATCCCAAGCTTCGGTACTAGTTCTCAGCTATTCTTCCCTCCCCACCCCCCACAAAAGAAAGAGGGGTGGGGGGAGGGCATAGAGGGGACCAACTTCCGTTTTTGTTTTAGGCCAGTAGATTTCATCATTAGGCCAGAAGCCTGACAGCCCATTTTACAGATGCCCAAGGGAGAATCAGAGGTAAGATCCGTGGCTGGATGTCAGCCGGAGAGTGCTGCCAGCCGTGAACTCCACCTCCTCCAGCCCCTCCAGCCATCATGGAGGGCAGCTTCCAGGAGGCTACCAGGCACTGGGGAAGCCAAGAGGTGGGGCTCAAAGGGTGCACACTTTGTTAGGAGGTGAAAAGCTCTGGGCTGGAGGGCAGCTCGGTGCTGATGGCGGTGGTCATTCACGGTGAGCATCACAGATGCCCTCGTCTATTCTCCCTGTGCACGTGGAATACATGCACTACTTGTCAAGTGGTTTTAGGAGGCGGCTTCTTTAGAACTGTCCTGTCACCTCACCGCCATGCTGCTTCCCTAACAGCACTGGACTGTGGTCAAGGTCATCCTTCAGGTGCCACACCTGGACACGGGACAGGGGAGGGATTGCAGTGGGCAAGATGGCCTCAGACCAGCACTGAAGGAGGCGCCAGATCTCAGTGACCAAGGGAACACTGAAAGGTCATTGCTTCAAAAACCAAAATGCAAAGCGGTCCACAAACCAACTTGTGAATTTTAAACAAAGGTAGCCTCCCACTCCTCCACACAGAGTCCTGCCTCACAGGACAACCTGTGATAACCTGTTAAGGAGAACAAAGTGGTGACAGGTGGGGCTATTTATTGTTTTCTGATTTAAAAAAAAAAAAAAAAATATATATATATATATATATATATTTTTTTTTTAAATCAGAAAACAATATATATATATATATATATATATATATATATATATATATATATATATATATATTCCATTAAAATACCGGTTCTTAGTGGCTGAGTCTCTTCTGTCCCCTTAAATCTGGGACCCGAGGGGAGTGTCTCTCATGTCTCATCCCAGTTCCAGCTTTGGGGCAGCCTGCCAGAATGCAGTCCAGGTAAAGATATGGCCCAAGCTGGGCAAGATGGCACATACCTGTGGTCCTAGTGACATGGGAGGCTGAGGTGGGAGGATCACAGGTTCCAGGCCAGCTTGGAACTTAGTGTTTCAAAATAAAAAGGGCTGAGGATTTAGCTCAGTGGTAAAGAGCCCCTGGGTTCAATCTGGTTCACTTAGGACTCCAGCTGATCCCTGTAGCAACAGGAATTGAGGTTGGTGCTTTTTTCTAAAGAAATGAATTCAAGGACAAATAAAAATTCCTGATCGATAGTGTCTAGAAGGCAGCAAGAAACCACCAGCAAAGAAGCAAGACTCTTCACTGGGGATTTCACAGCTGCTGAGCCAAAAAAAATCAAGAAGGATCCAGTCCTTCCTAGTACCTCACCTGACACTCACCTGTCTGTGGCACTAAGCAAAGCCTTCTTTAAAGTGGCCACAGAAGTACGCAGTTCTTAACATGTACCCCGCTGCCATGTTGCTTGTACTTGAGGCTCAGCAAACTGTGGCCTCCATCCCAATCATGCTCTGTTACTGCAGACACAAGTTTACTGCTGCGCAGCCCATTCTGTGCCCATTCTCTGCAGAGGCTTTGGTTATGGTGGCGGAGTGGGGTGATCGTTCCACTGCAGCAGAAGGGAGTAGACTGGGCAGTGTTCGCAGGGAATGGTGCCAACAAAACCCGAACATTTACTATTTGATCCTTTTCTGAAAAAGTTTGCAACGCCTGGTCCAAGTGAAGTCAAAGGCAAACGTACTCTTCGACTTCCTCTTCCAGAGTGACTCTACAAACTAGGGCTGGTGTGGAAACGGCACTTCCGTCGCATCTGTAGCCCTCACTACTGAAGCTGCTTCTCAGTTCTACTCCAAGATTAGCGATGGTCTCATCCAGCCGGTGCGTAGCCAGTTCACTCTGGGTGACTTGTATTTAACCTCACCCACTGCCACCTTCTAAGTTCCTTGCCAATAAGGCAGGGGTAAAACCATCCCTGCTCCTGGAAGGTTCCTGCCCTATGTGTCCCTTTAGCTCACTTGTCTCTGAATCCTCACCTGTCTCAAAATTTTCTAAAATTTATTACAGTTTTCAACATCTTCTCTAACTCAGCCTTATTCTCTTCAGCTACATTCTCAGCGTTATGCAAATCCTTATCTGTGGCTCTGCCAGAAAGCTCGGCCTGTTTTAGTATGCTCCAGAAGTTGCTGGGAAGGTCTGGCCTATCACCACCTTGGTCCACAACCCCTCGGCTGCCTGTTGTGAAGTTTTATTGGAAAACAAACACATTTGTTCTTTTCTCATTGTCTTTGGTTATTTTTGTGCTAAAACCCCTGGCTACAAAATGCAAAAAAAAAAAAAAAAAGACTTTATAGTTCCATGAAGCCCGAAATATTTAATACCCGGCCCCAAACTTCTGCTCACCTGTGGCTCTGAGAATCCAAATTTGCTAAGTGATACCAGGTTGGATCAAATGCCCTTGAAGTCCACATAGCTGTTAACAAAAAGCTGTTGCTAAAAGGACAGTCATCTTTCCTGTTTATCTGAAGAGGTATAACTTCCAAGTACAAGAGGCGTTTGTGATTCTGATCCGAGTTCCCACACAAGAGGTCAACCACCTTCTATTTCCAGAAACGCAGATAAGACGCATGACGAAGGCAGAGAGGTAACAGTTGTCCAATCTGCACAAGAGCACCAGCATTCAGCCGCCCAACATTCTTCCAACCCCAAACAATAGTTCCCGAGCAAAGTAATGATGAATTCTATCATGGGGAGTTGCTATGATTTTAATCTTTTCAGACACCACCTGCTGTAGAACTTAGATAGAGTCAGGGTTATTCAAACTGCTGTCATAAAATAACCTACGTACCTTTTGCTATCTTATGAGTGAAATTATGAAAATTTGCCATCACATCCTTTTTTTCTAGTTTATCAACAGTAGATTAGTCCACTTCAAAACATACCTGTTTGGGGCTGGGGTTGTAGCTCAGTGGTAGAGCACTTGCCTAGCATGTGTGAGGCCCTGGGTTCGATCCCCAGCACCACATTAAAAATAAATAAATAAAAAAATAAAGCATTGTGTCCATCTACAATTAAGAATATTAAAAACTAACAACAACAACCCCCCCCCAAAAAAAACCAAAAAACATACCTGTTTGGCTGAATGAGGGCACCCAAGGCTTTATATTAAACAAAGTTTGTATTGAAAGGAAAGACACTGAAGTAGACAAACAAATCAGCTCTGGATAAATGATATATCCACAGGGATCCTCTAGCCTCCTGAGTGTCAACCCCAGGATAAAGTCTGCTTATGAGGGTTAGATTTTCACCTGTGTCATTTAGCAAACACCAAGTGCATTTTGTGCTGCGAAAAACCTCAGCTTTAGGCTGTTCCAAATATCTCACATCCCAGAACCAGGTCCAGAGCTTACCACCCTGCCACTTTTCTTTCTGACACAACTCTTCTGTTGTTCAAATTCTACCGCCCACCGCGCAGGCTGCGCTACCATTAGCTTGACCTTTGGCGCCACCTCCAGGTCAAACTGCATTTTGCATCACTGTAAGGCTAAATCCCAAGTGCATGGGATTTACAATTAAGTCACTGAATGGATGGGGCTCGGGAAGCCTTTCCTCTACCATAACCCGAGTATGGAGGAATGTAAAGAAAAATCGTGTTCCTCTTCTGTCACTCTACAGATGAGTCTGCCTTTTTATTGTAAAACAGATAAAAGAAACCACACAAATGTATAAGGCAGATGCTCTTGCGATCACTAACCAGGTTAAGAAATATAACTTTCCCAGGCCCCCACCATTACCCTCCACATATCCCATCCTCCACTTAACCCTCCCCACTCTACAGATCAGTTCGGTTTTAGTTTTCTACGTCCTCTAATTAGCTGAACAAGTCCATCAGGGATGGGTCAGTTTTAAAGTCGGAGTCCATCACGGACAAGTCTGTCTGCTGGACGGAGCAGAATCCGTGGTCCCCACCTTTGAGCAGCCCAGGCAAACTGCTCAGGCAGTGTCAAGGAGTGTCTCCGTGATGTGGCTCGGGTAAGGCCTGTCCCCATGTTACAGTTGCTTCAACCTGGGCTGCTGGAGGCCCGGGAGGTGAGACAGCCAGCTCCCGAATGGACGGTCCGCCTGGCCCTGCCTGGAACCCCGACAGCCCACCCTGACTGCACTAGAGGCCATGGCTGGGCTCCAGGGGGGCCTCCAGCTGTCCCACAGAGACCAGGGGGCCGAGCTGTCCCGAGGCGCTGCTTTCAGGCGGGAAGGTGACCAAGTCCGAGTTCTTGTTTCCACTCTGGTCGCCGTGCTGCTTTTTATGGCATCTCAGGGAGTCGCCCCTGACGAAGGAGGCACCGCAGGTCTCGCAGCGGAAGGCCCTCTGGGTCACGATCTTGGCCATCTGGTGGGCGCCGCTCTCCCTGAGCCCTTCCCTGCCCTGCGGGGCCCTGTTCTCGGTCTTGACCTCATCCCTGTGCAGCTTGTCGATGTGCTTGGCCAGGCTGCTGGGCCGCTTGGTGTCGAAGCTGCAGAAGTCACATTTGAAGGGACGGTCTTTGCAGTGGACCCTGCTGTGCACGCGCAGGGCCGCAGCGCTGGAGCAGGAATAGCTGCACTCGGGGCACTTCTCGGGGTGGTCGGCCTGGTGCAGCCGGCTGTGCTCCAGGAGGTCGGCCCGGTCCCGGCCCTGGAAGGCGCAGTGCAGACACTTGAAGGTGTGCTTGATGCGGATGTGCGACTTGAGGTTCGCCTTCATGGTGCAGCGCACGTCGCAGAACTCGCACTTGAAAGGCTTCTCCCCCGAGTGCACGATCATGTGCCTTTTCAAGTCCGAGCTGATTTTGAACTTGGCGCTACAGAGCCAGCACTGGAAGGGGGTGTCCCCTAGCAACGGAAGGTGCGTTTCCATTAGAGCAGGCAGCAAACAGAACTCCCCCAAACATGCATCAGCACACCTGGCCGCGGCCAGAAGACCGGGTGTTCCGAACTCCAACTACTGGCAACTTCTGAGAACACGCTTACCCTGGGCACCAACTGACCAAGCCCTCACACAATGGTCCTGTAATGAGCTTAGAGGACCATTACACCCATCTGACACATGGGACAACTGAGGCTTGGGGGTCAAGTATCAGGGATTTGATGGAGATCTCATGACCTCCAAGTCTACTCTGGATGACAGTTGAATTTTAGATTGAAACTCTTTAACTGACATCTTGGAATTAAAAGTGGAAGAAGAGGTGAGGTGTAGGTCACATGCATTTTCCAAATAAAGGTAAGATTTAGGAACAGGCTAACCACAGTGTTTATGTTACAATCAGTTATTTGGCTTGTATTACTAGTTGAAAGTTTTTTTTAAGTTTTCTAACTACAGATTTAGTTTTATGTATAAATTCACAGATGACTGCAGTAGTAGGGACAGGGACACATGATGAAAAGTCATATCCTCTGAGCAAGGATAAGAATGTCACTCATCCCAGCCAGCCAGCCACCTCCTGCAAGCTGTAGGCGATGGCTCCTGCCCTCTCAAGCTACCTCCTAAAGGTAACAGGGTTTAGTCCATCTGAGTGAGGTTCGGTGAGGATCCCTCTCCTCTCCCCATTAACTCCTCACTTAGTAGAAGCAGCTTTATTTGTACATTTAAGTCAAAAAAACGTTTCCATTCTGTCCTGTGAATTCCCATATGTTAGTCATATTCAGATTTCAACTCTGGAACCAAACTACAAATAATTTAAGTGAGGATAGAGTATGTGATATTTGTCAGAATCAAAGATGGCACCAGAATAACAACCATCTTCTTATAGGGCCATCGTCACACCCAACCAGTGGCTAGTGTCAATGACCATCAAGGTTAAGCTGTTCTTTTCTTCACATGCTCATTTTTGGCCACTACTTAGCTTGGTTCTTGATTGGGGCTGTGCGGTTTTTGAGTTAAAAAAAAAAAAACTCACATATATCAAAAGTTATCCAGTCTCTTAATTTTTACTTCATGTGATTAAAAAAAATGCTTTTTGTGAATTTTCCCCACCCCTCAATGTTCTTTCATGTATTATCCCGACACCTCTCCTTGCTGCAATGCCAGGTAGCTATACTCCATCACACACAATATATTTCATGACACTGTGTTTCCTCCCTTTTTTTGCTACAAGAGTATCTTCTAGTAACTTCCACTTTGGTGGCTGGGAGAACAGTCTTGAATCCTTACATTTACTTCTATTTCACACTCATACACAAGACAATTTAGCTGGGTACAGAATTCTAAGGTCAAAATCATTTCTCAACTTTGAGGGTGAGTTTCACCATCTCTAGGAGGCGATCTGCCGAGAAGTCTTTCTAGGTATGGCTCTTCCCTTCCAACTCCCTTCCTCCTGGTTGGCATCTTGTGAGCTCTCTCATTTTCCTGGCCCCTTATAATTGTGGGATCCTTTTAGTTGCTCATTTGATTTTCTCACTTCTATTTCTTTTCTTCCTAGGCCTCCTCAGAACCCCACGTTACAGTTTTTATTCTCAGTTCTCTACCCCAATTTCCTCCACTCATTACTGGGAAACTTCTTTAACCTTATTGCTAATAGCTCTGGGTTTAGTTCATGTCTTTGTTCTATCTCTTCATAGAGCTCTAATGTTCTAGATGGAACATTTTTGCTAGTTGTTGTCAGCAAACAGAAAGCAAACTTTTTTTTTGTCTATTGCCTAAGGACCCTCTTACTTTGGGGATTCATTATTGGTTACAGTTGGTACATTTCATGTCATGTCATACATTTCTTTCAAATAGCTCACAATCCTTGGCTGACCATATTTAGAAAGATAGCCTGGTTTAAGGATGAGAACTTGATGCCTGCTTCTGAGCAGACTGACTGGTTTTTGTATGGGTGTTGGCTTCTCCCCTGAGCTTTGAGGCCTTGGCTGTCTCCTTGTCCACTTGGCTAACTCCACGTCGAGAGCTCGAAGGGCATTCAGACATTGGCTGGAAAGATTGGCTCTCACCTTCATGGCTGCCTGCATTTGTCAACTTGGATACAGCTCTCTTTAGTCAATTTTAAATGTTTGCATTTTCCTATCTGCTTGATGCCATCCATAAACTCTTTAGAAATGCTCATCATGAGCCTCACTAAGAATGTTTCATCCCCCCAATTTTCTGTGCCACAATGGGTTGGTCCTGTTTTTCTAGAATTTTGGTGGGGTCCACAGCAGGGAAGGAAACGTTTCAAGAAGTCTGATTTGCAATTATATTCAACTGACTTTGCCACATCCCCTGGTTAAACCACACAAAGTCAAATACTGAAACGCCCAGTTTCCAGAGCCAATGTTTATTTGAGATACATCCTTTGTTGCTTGGCTGTCATACTGAGTGCCCATCCCAACCTATATTTCCGCAGGTAAGTTATAAAACTCAGCCGTCAGACTGTTTTACTGAAAGCTGCTGTTGTGGTAAAGAAAACCTTGACAAGTCACATAACCACAAACTCCAAATTCCTTTGCTTCTACCACCATGTCATTTAAAGTTGCTCTTGTTTTAAGTAAAAGGAGGTTAAGAAATTAGAGAAAAGCAAGGTCCTGAGGTCTGTGGGCCAGACTTACCTGTGTGGGAGCGCAGGTGGACGGTGAGCTGGCTGGAGTTGCGGCTGGCGTAGGGGCAGAGCTGGCATTTGTAGGGCCGCTCATCTGAATGGATCCGCAGGTGCTTCTTGAGGCTGCTGCTGTCCACGGCAGCATAGTCACACAGGTGACACTTGTGTGGTTTCACGCTGGTGTGACACCGCATGTGCATGGTCAGGTTGTCTTTCCGGCTGAAGCACTTGTCACAGAACTCACACTTGTGTGGTTTGTCTCCTTCAAACACATAAGGATTCAAGGTTTTAAGTGTCAACTAACCAGGAGGACGACAGATTGAACCAAGATGGGCAAATGGCCTCTGCCTCCTTTCCCAAGGCCTGAGGACGGGGAGACCCTGACTGAAGGCTAAATCAGCACATTGGGAAAAAGAAGCATGCCATTCATTGATGGCTGAGAAAGAAGGAACCCTCAGGGAAAGGAGACAAAACTCAGATGGAAGCAAATCATAGGCCAGACTCCCTTCTGTAACCAAAGGGAGTGGTTACAGAAGTAGCCAGGACCAGGGCAGCAGGTATTGGGGGGCGGGCCTCTGGCAGCTTTCTGGCTACTAGTTGAGAATGCTCAGGTGGACTTCTTCCTTTGCTGATGCCCTCCAGTATACTCACTGTCACCCAGGCTGGCAGTAAATGAGGATACTGAGGCCTGAGAAAGAGTACAAGGCCTTGGTAGCTGGAGAGACCCTGGTTAGTGGAGAACCCCATGTCCAGGACCTCTCCAGCCAGCACAGAGTTCCACCCCTGCAACTACCCTCGGCTGATCCAATAAACATGAGATCCAAGACATGCCCTACTCAGAGCTTGCAGCTGTTAAAGCAAACAGGAGTTCTGAAATTATGGAAATAACCAGGGGAGGCAAAATAAGACTTATAAGTAGGCTGACTAGCAGAGAGGCACTCAGAGTCACTGGTAATGATGGCAGGAGAAAACCTTCATGTGCACACGGTTGTCCACCCAGGCTGTCCCCAAGAACCGCCAGGAACATTAGAGTGGAGAGGCCGACAGCAAGGAGCTGCAGCCTACCCACACACCATTCCTTTTTTGTTGTTGTTACCGTTACCAGGGATTGGACCCAGGGCACTCGACCACTGAGCCACATCCCAGCCCTATTTTGTTTTATATTTGGAGAAAGGGTCTCACCGAGTTGCTTAGCATCTTACGGTTGCTGAGGCTGGCTTTGAACTTTCGATCCTCCTGCCTCAGCTTCCCGAGACACTGGGATTATAGGCATGCACCACTGTGCCCAGCTACACATAGACCATTTTCAAATATCTTTGCATGACAGTGTTTATGCCTTTCTTGCTGGCTTGCTCCCAACCCCAGTCTTCACCCTAATATAACCACAGTCTCATCTTAACTGGCAGCTAGGGAAGGGGGGTGGAGTAATGGTTAAATGAACAGTGGCATATGGTGTTCTGTAATTCGCTAACTTCAGCCAGCCTGATGAATAAAATATAGTATCCTCATCAAACTTGAACTTCATTGCTTACGGCCTTTGACACATAACAACCATGTAGTCTGGACATTCTGTCCTGTTATAAGTTTTAATTGATCTTCTCCTCCAGCTTATTCGCATGAAAGACAGCCTTGTCCTCCTAGTTACTGGCTTAAGGTTGCACATACTCCACTTGGAATGGAGAGGTGACATCATCCTGATTGACTGCTGACTGGGCCATATCCATTCCTCCAATGGCCCGACACTCCTCTTGCCCCTCCCCCACCGGTTTCCAGCCTTCTTTTTTTTTTGTGGTGCTGGGAATTGAACCCAGGCCCTTGTACTTGTGAGGCAAGTGCTCCCCCACTGAGCTACATCCCAGCACTCCCCCTCCCCCCATTTATCACACCATTTGAATTACAGCTCTGGGGCATTTCAGTTTCTTAGAAAGTACACGTGGGGCTGTTGTCTAAGAATGTAGCAGCTTTTGTGTCTTCCAGATGGATTCTGATGCAGGGAAGGCAGGGGGTGCTGGTAAGGAAGCAGAGGTGGCAAAGGGAATTCATTCTGGCACTGTACGTTCAAACAAGGCTTTATTCACTTTTCAATGGAGTGATTAAAAAAACCGGAAAATGAAAGCTATGTGCGTAAATATACACAAACAGAGGCGTATTTGCTGATACACTCATTGTATGAGAGAATAAGCCGTTTTAAAATTTTCCATTCAGAAATAATTCCTGTTAACATGATGCTTTTATTCTCAAGGTTTTGCATGGGGCACAGTAGGAATAAAGCATATTTAAAAAAAATATTTTTTTTAGTTGTGGATGGACACAATACCTTCATTATTTTTATGTGGTGCCGGAATCGAACCTGGTGCCCCACGCATGCGCGGGAAGTGCTCCACCCCTGGGCCTCAACCCCGGCCCCAGAGCATATTTCTATTCTGCTTTTCTCCCTCTCTACAGGGCATCCTATTTCTATTATGTATTTCAAAATTATTTCGTTTTTCTTCCCCTGGAATGAACTGGCATTTAAGGTATTAAAATACTAACGTAACCTCAGAATGAAGGTCAATGAAAAGGTGAACCAATGTAGGCTCAAGGCCCGGCTTTCCAGGACCTCCCCGACGTGACCACAGCCAGTATATTCCTCCACCCTCCTGGGGGACACATCTCCTGCAGGGCTGCGCCCCGGGCACTGGGCACACGGTCTAGCTGCCCATCCGCGCCCTAGACCCTCTTTACACCTGCCAAACTAGCTGCCCGCTCTCCAGGCGAGTCAGTGGTGCTGGGGGGGGGGTCGGAGACTTCCTTGGGAGTCTGTGGTCCAGTGTATTTCCATTCTAGTACACACGGCTTGTCTTTGTCACTGTTGATATTTGTGCTGACACGGGAGCAGGGTGGGGCAGACCTGCTGGGTAGCACCAGCTCTGCGGGCCACGGCCACCCGCCCCCAGGAAGAGAGTCAGGTCCACTCAGAGCGCAGCGAGGAAGCAGTAAAAACAGACTCGGTCGCCCCCGAGTAAGTTCTGCGTGATGAAGTGGGAAGCAAGCTCCAGGTGCTGCGGCAACCTGAAGTTCCTCTAGGGAACATGCTTGTGTGACAGGCACACTGAAGCTGAGCTAGTGGTTTCCCCACGTCACACCATTTTGATGAACAACAACTGACAAGTCGTGATTTTTATTCAGTGCTTTTCATACTCAGTGTTTGGCAGACATTCTTAAAAATGAACTAAGGGGGGCCAGGCGTGCTGGTGCTCGTCTAATTCCAGGGGCTGCGGAGGCTGAAGCAGGAGGATCCCGAGTCCAACACCAGCCTCAGCAGCAATGGCAAGGTGCTAAGCAACTCAGAGAGGCCCCATCTCTAAATAAATTACAAAAAAAAAAGAGGCTGGGGATGTGACTCAGTGGTTGAGTGCCCAAGTTCAATCCCCAGTATCCCCCCCCCTTGAACTAAGTGAGCCTGTTATCAAGGAAAAAGACCCAGAGTACCATGAGGACTCTTGGGCTCTCTAGCCGTAGGATTCTGGAAGACAGGTCTGACTCTTGGTTTCACAGCTTTTTTCAACCTATGGAACATGCCTAATTCATCACAAGGCTCCAAAAGTTCCACATCTCAGAGAATTTTGAATTTTTCCAATTAGGGATGCTCAACTGGTAAAGTCTCTGCAAATAACTGAAAATTAGAAAAACAAAACAAAAAACTCCAAAATCTGAAATATTTCTGTCCCAAGCATTTTGGATAAAGGATATTCAACCTGCACTTAGATCTTCTGAGAAGACATCAACAAGTGAATTTCCCCCCCATGGCATAATGAAATGGTAAACCAGCCTTTTCCAAATGACAAAATAAAGCATGGATAAGATTCAGAGTGCAAAACAGACCAATAGATTAGAATTCAGCAGTTTGCAAAAGTCCTTGATGGGTTGCAGGTCCACACAGTGACTGTTTCTAAGAAGCTACCATTGCTGGGTCCTGGTACCCTGCCCTCCCTCACATCCCAGGCCTGCTGAACATGTGCATGGGCACTCACCTGTGTGGATTCTTAGATGGCGGTCCAAGTCTTTCATGCCGTGAACAGTTTTGAAGTGGCACCCTGGAAGGGAAGACAGCACAGTTCTTAAAACACACACAGTCCCAACCATCTACCAGGGTTTGACTCGTGATTGTCAACTTCATGGCGGAGTGAGAGTGTACTCTCTCCATCATTGGTTTTCACCTTCCATCTGGTATTCGATAAGTTACCCACCCAAGATAGCTCTCGACTATAAAATAGGCTTCTGTTAGCCGGCTGTGCCCAGCTGTAGGCTAAGGTAAGTGTTCCGAGACGACAGTTGGTAATCTAGGCGTATTTTCGACTTAGGATAGTTTCAATGAATTCATCCAGAAGTGACCCCTCCCAAGTTAAGGGGCACCTGGGATTTCCGAATAGAAGCTACTACGAATCTGATGTTCTGTTGGGCGTGACAAGGAGCTCTGGATGCTCCACGACTTCTGGAGCCCCCCCCCCCCGCCCCCCCAGGAAGACTATGTGTGGATATGGATTTCCCCAGGTCCTGACCTTGTGGGAGGATGCAGGGACCGGTGAGTGAATTCCCAAGGAGCTGGCACAGGGAAGGGGCTCCGGGCGCCAGGTGTACTATACCTGGATAGCAGCAGTTGAATGTCCTCTCTCCAAGGGTGGCCGTTTGTTCCCTTGACTCTGAGGGAGCCTTTTGGGTGTCTCCGCCTTCAGGAGGCTTTGGCTTTGGAATGTGACTGTCTCGTTCTGAAGCTGAAATTGAGACATGAAGCGTCACCGAATTTCTCAACCACAACCACCAAGGCGAGTCCGAGACGTAGGTTTAGCTGATCACACTTTCCTTTACCTGGTTTTCTCCCCCCCCCCTTTTTTTTTTTTTTTTTTTTACATTAGAGACTGAACCCATGGGTGCTTCACCACTGAGCCACATCTCCAGCCCTTTTTAAAAATTGGAGACAGGGTGACACTAAGTTGCTAAGGCTGGCCTCGAACTTGTAATCCTTCTGCCTCAGCCTCCCAAGTCACTGGGATTACAGGTGCGCACCCCTGTACCTGGCTTCCAAAAACATTTTTAAAAAAATGGAAGCCATGGACATTACAGTTTGTCTTGCAAAAGTCTTCTTCCTGTAACTACCAATTTCCTAGAAACACAGGTGACAGAGGGATTAACATCTGTGGCACAATTCCAACTCAAAGCCACTTAAGCACACCGAGAATGACTTGAAGTCCTAGTTTTTAAAAACAATTTCCAATTTGTCACAGGCTGATACTTTTGTCAAACATAACATGAATTACAAGGAAAATGATAGAAAGGTCCAAAAATTGTTATGATTAGATATGACTGGAAGCTGGAGGCCCTGGCAATGTCAAGTGCAGGCTTTAAATGCTTCCACTTGATTTGATACTATTCCCCCAGCCCTGGGGATTAAACTCAGGGTGCTCTACCTCTGAGCCACATTCCCAGCCCTCTTTTTTTTTTTTTTTTTTCCCCCAGTTTTCAGGAGACACAACATCTTTGTATGTCTTGCTGAGGATCGAACCCGGGCCGCATGCATGCGTGCGGCCAGGCGAGCGCACTACTGCTTGAGCCACATCTCCAGCCCCATTTCCAGCCCTTTTATATTCTGAGAAAGGGCCTGGCTCTGCTGCTGAGCTGGCCTGGCCCTTGGGATCCTCCTGCCTGAGCACCCCCACCCAGTAGCTGGGATGACAGGATTTGTTTCAGTTCAACAGGCCCAGACCTTGCTTTGAGTATCATTTGCTCTCCAGCAAAAACCAGTTACACCAACAAACAATGTGAAGATTGAAGAGGTAAAACCATAGACGGAAGGACTTGGGATGCGGATCTAAAATACTAGAGCCTTATTGGGTCACACATTGGGTCACACACTGTAAGATCCACTTAAGAGTGAGAGTGTGCCGACTCCCCGAGAGCTTGGCAGAGTTGTAGATTTTAGGGGTGTGAAGATGAAATGAATTCAATGCATCCTCATGGTTTGGGGACGATTTGGACATGTTTCCAAGTGGTATAAAATATTCAGGGTAGAATAGTGGTGTGCAGGAGGAATGTGATTGGCCATGTGGAGTTAATTGTTGCTGTTATATATGTTAAACTGTGATTTTTTTTTTTGGTGGTGCTGGGTGGTGGATTGAACCCAGAACCTTGGACATGCTAAGTGAGCACTCTACCACCGAGCCACATCTCCAGCCCCATGAATTGTTAACTGTGAAGCTGAGCAATAGGTGTATCAGTTTGTGCCATTATTCTATTTGCAGTACGACTGAACCGTGTGAAATCGACATTCTTACCTGCAAAATGGTTAGACAAGCCTATGGGTGAGATTGACCCACATGAAGTTAAGAATTTCTATAACAAAGACTAAATAACTTTAATAAGTATTTAAATAAGTTATTTAGGAATAACTTACTTAAGTTCCTAAATAACTCAAAGGTAATTTATCTTCAAATAGACTGAAATCCAAGCGGGAGTGCTGTCAATGTGAGATTTTGAAAAACAAACAGAGATGTGGACTAGTTTATGAATTACAGGTCAAGGTATGAGAACTTTTGGCTGCAGATTATAATAAAAGATGGATTCTATCTTTAATGAGAGCTTTGCCATTAGCAACCCAAAGCACACTGGTGTGGACTTCAGTCCTAGGAAGATAGTTTGTTCAGCTATGTGCTAGCTGTATGACTACTGGCAAGTTACTTAACCCTTCTGAGCCTCGGTTCACTCATCAAGTGACAATTTACATGCCTGAGAGTTGTACAGTTAAAGGAGATGAAAACTGTCAGCTCTCAGGATAACATGTTGAGAAAATGCTCACAGATACCTGGCTTCAGATGCCAAAGTGAGTAGAGCTATGACTGTCACATCCAAGCAGTTGGGTACCTGAAGCCCCATAACAAGGGTCTGAACAAGTGATAGAACCCATCGGCTCTCAAATGAGGACCATTTGGCAATGCCTGGGGACACGATTGATTGTCACAATCTGTGTACATGCATGTTTGATAGGGGGTGAAGGCAGGGATGCAGCTGGACATACAATAATGTGTAGGACACCCCCTACCCAAAAGAAGTGGCCTAAATGTCAACGGTGCCAACTAGACGCATGTTAGTGATCCCAGTGGGATCTGACACCCCCTGTGTCAGAATCACCTCAATCAGAGAGCTCATCCCAGACTCAAAGACTAGGAGGTGGATGTGCAGAGAGTTGGGGTAGATCCCAGGAATGTGAATTTTTAAGATACTCCTTGTGAGATTTAAACCTGTGCTTCCCAAAGGGCGGTGGCCGAAGCATCAGCACCATCTGGGAGCTAGTAAAGAATGCCAAACCTCACACTCTATGTCATGTGTATCTTAAAAAAAAAAAAAAAAAAAGCAGAACCTCAGGCCCCACCTCAGACCCACACCATCAGCCTGGACCCTTGCAGCATCCCTAGGAGACTCATGCATGCGAGGTCTGAGAAGCACTGAGGAACCCTGTGTCAACCAAGACTTTAATGACATTTAGCATTATAATGCAGTTTCCTATGTTCTGTTCTAGCTACTGATGACACATTTTATGCATGGGTGGCTTCCTTGGTTTAGACTTTGGAGACTTCTTAAATAAAGGTATAAAATGCCAGCATGTCTACCATGTACAGAGCAAGTTTTAAGCAAAGGATTAAGGATTCTATGGCTGACCAGCTCTTATCCCAGAGATTTCCAGGACTGTGATGACTGTGGTGAGCATGCAGCTGGGATCCTTTGAAAGGTAGCTGTATGGATGCTTAGGGGATGAAATATCTTTTCCATTTTAGTACATTTCTGCAATCTGCACACATTCGCGTGAGCGCACACCCGCACCCATACCCACACCCACACCCAGCCCATTCGTGGAATAACTCTCATCCAGTGGTTCCCAAACATGAGTGTGCATCAGAATCACCTAGAGAGCTTGTTAAGTCACAGGTGGCTTGGGCCCCATCTCTAGAGCTCCTGCCTCAGTAGGTCTAGGGTAGAACTGGTAATTTTTTTTATTTCTAACAAGTCCCCAGTTGATGCTGATACTGGTAGTCTGGGAATCACACTGAAAAATTCTGCTCCATGAGAATGGAGGGAAGAAGCCCAGAGACCTTCAGGGTTACAGGGATGGAAGATTCTAGTTGACTGAAACCTACGGTGCCCAACCTATGCCCTTCAGGGGAGGGCACAAACAAAATCTTGTACTAATTAACAATTCACATTTTAAAGAAAACCATTAAAATCTCCAGGGTTTCTTATTCCACGGTGGTCAAGTTAGACCGAAAACTGAAACCTAAATGAGGTGTTGTTAAACAGGGGTTTAGGGAACTGTTTGGGAAGCCAGCTCGGCAGTTACGAACTTCAGTTCCACCATTTATTTGTTGTGTGGCCCTGGGTGAGTTACTGAACCTCCCTGTTCCTGGGTTCCACATCTGTAATGGACATTATGGTGCCTGTCTCATAGACATGGATGGATGAAGATTCGTGGCGCCAAAGTCAGCACAGTATAAATGTTCGTTTCATTCACTGAGGTACACTTAAGAGCTCCTGGACTGTCAGGGGGAGGAACATGCACGTTTCTAATGAAAACTTGAAAAAAGGCAAAAGAAAAAAAAAAGATGGGTCTGTAGAGCCCCTGGGACTGCATCCAACACTAACCACACCCAGGAGAGCCTCTGATGGGGAGGCGAGAGGAGCCTCCACCTTGGCGCATCTAGGAGTCCAAAGCAAGTAGAAGCCCACTCTCCTGAGGAAGGCACAGCTGGGGGAGAGACCCCTTGAGCTTGAAAGTGGGGGTGCCAGGCTTGTCAGACACCAGGTTAGCACAGCAAGCACTGTTGCCCTTTGAGAAGTCACTGGTGGCGCTGGCAAAGTCGCTCTGTGGCAGAGTACTTGCCTGACCTGAACCAGGTCCCTAGGTTCCACTCCCAGAAGAGTGGAGAAGTTGCTGGTCTTCTGCATCTGGTTGTTTTGCTGACCATCATTCCATCTTCACTGGTGGTGATGGGAGGTCTAACAATTTAGCCTTTCCCACTACATTCCCCTCCAAAAGCTCCTTAGTTTGCAAGTGGCCTTGCAACTCAAGAATAGCTTCACCCTAATGAAAAGGCCCCGCCCCTTGCTCAGGGTCAGAGACCCAAGCTGTGCACATAGAGCGAATTAGTTCCAAGATCCCTTTCCTCCAGCCCTGGCTGGGCCCAGGCACACTAACAAGCCCTGCTCCTGCTGCAGGGCGCCTAGAGTTGACCAGAACACACCACACATTTCCTACTCCCCGAGAACCAGGACTGTTCACAGAAATAAAAAGTAGCTCAGAGCACTGACTTTGAGCTCCAGGCCCAGTTTTCAGCAATTCTCTTCCATAATCACTTCCCTCAAAGAGTCAATATCCCCAGAACCTCCCAACTCTCCCTTTATGCAGAGGATCAGCAGGAACCCTGCCTCCCACTCCAGGGGGACCCTACAGTTCCAGCCTACCTAGGTCTCAGGCACATGGGTCCTCATGTACTTTGCTTAAGCTAAGCTTTATTTTTTGATTTAATTTTTCCCCAAATGCAAACTATTACTTTAGAAGACTTTCATTAAAGTACCTCCCTCCACCACTTTCTCCAGAAGGTGTAGTCAAAGCCCATCTGACCCATGGTCATGGAGGGTGGTGCTGAAGATAACGGGGCGCCAGCACTGCTGGAGGTGTGAGCTCTCTCAAAGAGAGAGGACCAGATACCCAGCCCCCACCGCTTTCTGGGCAGGGAAAATACAGGGGAGAAGACGAGAAAGTCCAGGGCAAACTCCTCTCCCCACCCCCTTACTTAGGAAAAAGGGGAAGGCAGAGAGAAAAGTAGGAACCCACATTGTCTTGGCTTGAGCGTTAGACACTCAGGAGAAGCTCCTTAGAAGTGCAGATCACCACCCTCCCGCAGAGATTCCGATGGGGGCGGGGTGTGCCAAGGGTGACAAGGAATTCCGCGACTTAGAAAAGCTCCCCTCCCGCAGGCTTTTCTCAGGAAGAGGATCCTGTGATCTCCGGGGTTGGGGGTAGGGAGACATGCTACCCCGCGGGGTTAGGGTAGCCAGTCCACGTCGCAGCCGTCTTTGCCAGGAGTCCACGTGGCAGCTGGGATGACCCTATCACTGTCCTGAATCCCGCCCCCAGTGATTCCCGCCTCAGTCACAACCCGTGCTGCGCTGACACCAGGTCTCGGACCTCCACTGACCCCCAGGTTCCAGCCTCTGCGCCGGCGTTTCCCTGGCCCAGACCGCCCCGCCCCGCCCCGCCCCGCGGTCTCCACCGCTCGCTCCCAGCCTTCGGTTCCCGCGAAGGTGCCCCCTCCGTGAGACCTTCCTTGGACAACGCATTTGAAATGCCCCCCATTGCCGCCACCACACTTCACAAGTCCCCTTCTTGGCGTTGGCATGATTTTTCCAGCACTGATCTCTTAACGCGTCCTACGTTTGACTGGTTAATCTCACGCGCCACTCTCTCGTCCCCACTGGACCACAAGCTAAGGAACACCGAATTTTGTCCTCCTTGTTCATTGCTTTGTTCTTCTGCAGTCTCGAGCCCCAGGTCTGGCACCCGATAGGAATACCACCCCATCCCTGGGACCAACGCAGGTCCCTGAATGTCCACCTTCCGAGCGCGCTGCCCAGGGAGCCCGCACACCCCAAAGACAGCCTCCGAGGTGTCCTTCCAGCGTGTCTGGGAGGCGAACCAGGCGTTTGTCAGCGCGTGCGGGAGTAGCCGGGGGAATCCGCAGAGGGAGGGGCACAGTCACCTTCCGAGGGTGTCGTTTACCAGGGGGGACATGTCATTCACAAAGGCCGGGGCGGGCGCGCCCAGGTCCGAGGTCCAGGACACCACTTGGAAGCTTACTTCTCCATTCTACGCCCCCTGCCCAGACTCGTCCCCACTCGGTTCTAAGGACGGCAGAGCAACTGTCCCCAACTCCCAAGCAGGGCGTCCCTACTCACTCAGCTCCTCCGTCACCTGCGGGCCCACCTCGGCGAACTCCTCGGAGTTGAGATGCTGGGGCTTGGCCTGCTTGCGACGCGACATGGCGCGAGGGCGAGGCACCCGGCGGGTGGGTGCGAGTGGCCTACTTCACCCAGCGAATTCCCCGAGTTCGGAAATTGCCCCCTGCTCAGCCGGAAGGCGCACGTCCCGGCGACTCAGCTCCTCAGCCGAGCGCGAGGATTTATTCCGAGCCCTGACGGCTGATTGGCCTGGAGCCGAGACCTCAGGGGTCCTGCGCACGAGTGGTCCACGCCGGGGCAGCCCGCACCACCCGAGAGCTCGTTAGAAATGCAGACTCTCGGGCTCCACCCCAGACCCGCTGAAGCAGAATCTGCATTTTAACAAGATCCCCAGGTGATTCGCATGCACATTAAAGTTGGAGAAACCATGTCTGCATTTTAACGAGATCCCAGGTGATTCCTTTGCCCATTAAAATTTCAGAAGCGCAGCTCTCCTCCAACTTTAATGTGCGCACGAGTCACTGGGGATCTCGTTAAAATGCAGATTCTGACTGTGTGGGTCTAGGGTGGGGCCCGAGCTTCTGTATTTCTAACGAGCTCCCAGGTGATGCCGCTGCCGCTCACGCCGCGCTTTTACACTCGCTCTTAATTGGTCTGGGCTGGGACCTGGGCGTTGGTCTATTTTTTAAAAAGCTCCCAGGGTTATTCCGATGCGCCGCCAAGGTGGAGGAGAACGACCTCCACTCGTGCTTCTCAACCTTGGCTGCGGAGTCGAATATAACATTTAGAGGGGACCAGAGTGTCTCCAAATGCGGGGTGAACTGTTCCTGGAGAAGTCGGTTAAAATGCAGATTCCGCCAAGTTCTGGGTTTGGCGGCTGAGGGCAGGAATCTGTGTTGTTATCCCTCCCGCCCCGCACGCTGCTCCCAGCTCCCGGGCCAAGCTCCTGTCCTAGGACCGTGGCGCCCCGGGTCGAGGACCACACAGGAGGAGCCTCTGAGGCCGAGGGCGCCGGCCCCGCCTCGCAGGTGACTCAGGCGCGGTCCTCGGGGGTTTAGGCTAATTGGCGTTCATGCTCAGACTAGCTGGGTCCTTGATGAGACCCGAGGGGAACCCTCCTTGCACCACATGAACCACATCCAACAAGGAGCGAGGAAGCCACCTACATCCCACAGGTGTTTACTTTCTTCAAATTGGGGAGTTACTTAAGGCAGGGCTGCGCCCCAAGCTTGCCTGAACCTGAGAATCACGTGGGGGGGGGCCCTGTTGTTAAAGACCCAGCCAGGTTCAGCTCCGAATTCGTGGGTTAGGGCCCCCTGATCTGTATTTTACAATCAGTGCAGGTGAGTTTTATGGTGTGGAGAGTCCAAGAAAGATGGCCTGCCGGGTCCTGTGGGCGTCAACAGCGTTTGTGATAGGCCCTCCGTTACAGAGGGTATGTTGACAACCCCCCCGTGGCAGGGCCTGTAAGAAGTGCATTTTTACATTTCTCAAAAGCTGAGTTGTTTTCCTCAAAGTTCCCCTGGATTTTTCAAGTTGTGAATCAACTTAGGAATGTTTGTGTAAAGCTGGGTGAAGTCATTCAAGGTTAAATCCCCAAGACTTACAAAAGCAACTTTTAGTCTCTTTGGGCTGTGTGCGTAGCTACCCATATCTGTACGCATTTGGAGACATACTTGTACTGCTGTTCATGGTGGCTCCTGAAAATGCCTGGGGAGTCGGGATAAACTAGGAACAGTGACTGCCTCTGGGGAAGGGTGGGGGGCACCCAGGGCAGAGGAGCGGCGGACATAGGGACCCTCCTTTATACTGCCAGGTGTGTGTACACACCAGTGCATTTACTCCAGGTGGGCATTACTTCGCCTCCTGTGCACACAATCGATTCCTGGTCCATGACACATAATCATTACTGTGCTATTGCTGATTTGCTTCTGTGGGGTTGCTTGGGTGCCTTTTGGCTTATTGTGATACAATAAGTAAGAGAGAAATTCTTCCCACCTAAAATCTAGTAACTTTAACCTCAAGCTACATCTCTATGTTCCCTCCACTCCTTTCCCCATTTGATAACCATCAAAAGGAACATTACCAACTTCACTCCTTTGCCTTTTTCTCTTAAGCAAGTTTTATTACACCAACATGTATTTCTAAAAACATACACCATTTGGGGACTGGGGCTGGGGCTCAGTGGTAGAGTGCTTGCCTAGCACCCTTGAGTTACTGGGTTTGATCCTCAGCACCACATGCAAAAATAAAACAAAGTTATAAAGAATGTTTACTGGGGTTTCCTGGCTCTGGGAGTATTTAAAAAAATAAAAATGTGGGCTGGGGGTATAGCTCAGTTGGTAGAGTGCTTGCCTTGTATGAACAAAGCCATGAGTTCAATCCCCAGCACCACAAAAAAAAAAAAAAATGTGTACAATTTTAATTTTAAAGGACTTCATAAAAGGGTACATAATATTCCAGGAATTACTTTTTCCCACACCTTATATTATTTCTAAGAGCATCCAAATTGCTGTTATTGCTCACCCATTTTGACTTATATGTAATATTTCATTGTGTGAAAAAAAAAAAACATGGTTGATTGACTGTCCTGTTGCTGGACACTTGGGTCCATGCCAGGTCTTGGCCACTGTGCACAGTGCTGCTATGACCCATGAGCTTTGTGAAACTGCCAAGCTTTCTCTTGAGTGAATGTGTACTTTGGAGTAGTATAAGAGATAACACCAAGCTGATTGCACCAACTATGTGTCCCCAGCAAGGGCTAAGAGAGAACATGCAGCCACACTCTTCCCCATAAAGGAAATTCATTGTAAAGTCTTCATTTTTGCCAACTATATTGATAAAAAAAAAATGGTATCTTACTACCCCCTCAGTTTATATTTTCCCTGAATGTATTCTTTTTTTTTTTTTTTTTGGTACTGAGAGTTGAACCCAAGGGTGCTTAACCACTGAGCTACATCCCCAGCCTCTTTTTACATTTTATTTAGAGATAGGGCTTGCTGAGTTACAAAGTGCCTCGTGAAGTTGCTGAGGCTCGATGTGAACTCACGATCCTCCTGCCTCAGCCTCCCAAGATGCTGGGATTACAGGCATGCTCCACCATGCCCAGCTGAATGTATTATTTCATCAAAACACTAGTGAAAAGTATGAATATTTCCCACCAGTACAATGGCAAGAACTGATTGGTTTTATTTTTGTAAGGATTGTTTTGCTATTTTGCAAAACATCCCTTCAAAGTCCCGGTCTTAAGTTTATTAACATGTTCAGTTTTAACCTCTTGATTTTAAGTATCATAATTGGAAAATTATAAAAAAAAATAGGTGAGTTACAGGAAATACAGATCTAAGTGAAAGCCAAATATATTATGCTTAAGTAGTCATGACTCTCCCCTTTTCAATCATATTTGGCAATTATGCCAGTTTGGAATCTGGCTGATAAATTTTCATCTGTCCTGAGAAGGCAAATTGAACTGAAGAGGGTGTGTCAGTCACTATATTTTTATCAAGTGGCCTTCAAACCCACGTAAACTTTCTTTTATTTTTGAGAAGACAGTTGAACAGACAAGTTTAAGCATGCAGAGAGCAGCTTTTACAGGTGACAACTTTCCTTGTTTCAGCAACAATGTCACATAGCAAGGGAGTCGTCCCTCCTGCCCTTCAAAATTCTTTCTCCACAGGACGATTCTGTGGAAAGCAAGTTCCTTCCTCATTCTTGATAGGCTGCCTTTATCCTGATTTTATAAATGACTGCCGGGTAGCCTGCTTTCTTCACAGAGAAAGTTAATAAATTCTCCACTTTTATCACTTTGTAAAAGAATAATGGAGAAAACCTGTAACTTTCATAACTCTTAGATATTTTGCCAAGAGATAAATAATGCACCTCTGAATTACACAAGAGTTTCCTGGTCACTCAGCATCTCTTTCCAAAGCATCGGGAAGATCCCAGAGGCAGGCTGGGCTTGGTGGCACATGCCAGTAACCCCAGCAGCTCAGGGAGGCTGAGGCAGGAGGATTCTGAGTTCAAAGCCAGCCTCAACAACGGTGAGGTGCTAAGCAACTCAGTGAGACCCTGTCCCTAAAAAAAAATACAAAATAGGGCTGAGGATGTGTCTCGGCACAATGTAGGAACTAAGTACAGACAGGAACCTGCCTGACTTTGAACCTGGCTCTTTGGGGGGTGGGGGTATGTATGCTCAGTGGAAGAGCAAGCTCAAGGTCTTGTCTTGGGTTTGATCCCCAGCACACAAAAAAGAATCCTGTTACTTCCCTGATGTGTGATCCTCTAAAAAAGCTGCTCTGTGTCCCATTTTTTTCACTGGTGAAATGGCAATGTCACTACACTAGGGGATTATGATGAATGGGTTTATGCACACAGGGTGCACAGAATACTGTCTGTTAGACGCTACTCTGTTAATAATTCTTTATAATCATAGGGTAAGGGTTATAGTTATCCATAATAACACCTAACACTCATCTATAATTGGTTGTTCCCCTTAACTAGGCACAGATATTCCATTTTACATGGAAATAAATTTGAAGCAAACAAGCATGTGGTGACAGCCCTCAACTCTTCTGAGTCACAGAGTTCTCCTGCTTTCCTACCAGCTAAAGTCCACACATTAAGTGAGTGAAGCTTTCTTCTTTCTTAAAGAGACAGACATAGATAAAAGCACATGATACCGGGCCTCCCAGGTGTGAGCGCCCCCGGCCTGGGTCCTGTCTCCTGAGCCACCTCTCTCGTCTTCTATTGTTACTACTGCTGCTCTCCATTGACTACAGCGTGACCAAGCCAATGTTTATCCAGGTACAAATGACTTTCCGAAGGGCTGTAAAGATAGACAGGAGCAGGTCTTATGGCTTCATCATACTCCATCAGGAATTCATCTATTTGTCCATCTGACAAGGCATTTTGAGCCCACACTGTTGCCTAGCATTGTCCTAGGTGCTGGGGACAAGGTGGCATCCCAGACAGGGCCTAGCAGGGCAGTCAGGAGTAACACACCAATGAATGCACAAGGTCACTTCAGATAGTGGTCAGTGCTGGGATCAGAACAGTAGGGAGGGATGTGATTGAGAGCGAGAGGGTGGTAGAGAGGCAGTGGCTTTTGAGCTACAACCTGAATGTGACAGCCAGCCACGGGAAGAACCAGGGAGACAGCAGTCCTGGGCCAGGGGATGGTAACAGCAGAGATGCTACAGGAAAACCACACTATCGTCTTTGAAGCAAAGCAAGAAGATTCAGAGAGTTCCCAGAGAACGGAAATATGGCACATTAAAAAACAAAAAATTAAAGCTGGGAATGGTGGCGCAGGCCTGAAATCCCAGGGGATCCAGAGGCTGGGGTAGGAGGATCATGAGTTCAAAGCCAGCCTCAGCAAAAGCAAGGTGCTAAGCAACTCAGTGAGACCCTGTCTCTAAATAAAATATAAAAAGGGCTGGGATGTGGCTCAGTGGTTAAGTGCCCCTGAGTTCAATCCCTGGTACCCACAACAAACAAATGACAACAAACTCAAGCTCACTTAAGATTAGTGACTGTCAAGTTAAATTGAAATACTGTGTCCACCTGTCTGAAAGATTAAACACACATGCTGAGCATTTCCCAGCTATTCCCCATGTACACGGCATTTTCACAACTACAAACTTTTCAAACTACATACTTTTCAAACTTCCCATGCATAAGAATCATCTGGAGTTCCTGCTAAAATGCCGATTCTGGTTCCAGAGTATCTCAAAGTTAAAAGTGTATGAAGATCACCTGGGGACCTCATTAAAAGGCAGAGCCTGATCTTAATGCTTTTCAAACTTTAATGTGCAGAAGCCGTGGAACTTGTTAAATGCAGATTCAGGGCAATAATCATATGAGTTGTTCAGCCTCACTAATTATAAGAGAATAAAAATTAAGGCAATCATGAATTCCCTTTTTCTTCTCACCTATCATATCAATAAAAATCATGAGTGCTGATAACATCTATGCCAGGGGGACTGGTCTTCTAATGTACTGCAAGTGGGAACATCAATGTTTACAGCCACTTTGGAGGGCAGTTTGGCAATAGATTTTTAAATGCACCCTGCCGGTGATCTATAAATTCTGCTTTCTCTCTCTTCTCTTGCAAGGAAACATTTGCACATGCACACAAGGGGGAATGGCCAAGGATGCCTGTTGCAACACCACTGCAACAGAACTGAGAAATAACCTACATGTCCAACAATAGGGGAATGGCCAGATCAGACTGGGGTTTAGCTCTGCCATGAAATGTCAGGCAATGGACAAAAATAACCAGCCACATTTATGAACATATGCTGGCTAAAGCTCCAAGGTATAATGCATTAAGGAAAAAGGCAAGATCTACATAGATACCTAGAATTAAACACATATTCAAATACATTTATGCTAGCAACTGGCAGTGTGGCTCAAGGGGAAAGGGCATGCTTGACAGGCACAAAGTTCTGGGTTCAGGGGCTGGGGTTGTGGCTCAGAGGTAGAGTGCTCACCTAGTGTGGGTTCGATCTTCAGCACCACATAAAAATAAAATAAAGAATTTATGTTCACCTATAACTAAAAAAAAAAAAAAAAAAAGTCCTGGGTTCAATCCCCAGCACCAAAATAAAGTTTAAAAAGCCCATAATGTTTTCCATGGTGAAATATATGTAAGTCCAGAGGAAAAATATAGGAAGAATGTATATTGGCTACATCTATCTTTAGTGATATTTTTTTAAGAGAATGTATTTATATACTACTTACAATGAAAAGAAATAATTAAAATCAATAATGAAATCATGGTAACTTTATACAATGGAATGCATTCTATGTAACTAACTAAAAGAATAAAGTATTTGTCTGTGCACTGCTATGGAAAATCCTTCAAGATACATGAAGTAAAACATCCAAAGGCCAGGAAGTATATAAATTACACTGTTTCGTGTAGACAAACACATATATGATAGCATTTCTCTCTCTCTCTCTCTCTATATATATATATATCTTTCTCTCCTTCACAGACTGGATGCGTAGACATGCGCTTGTGAATGCTCAGGAGACCAGGGATCTGGTAACAGGAACTATCCCTGGGGAGGAGGACAGAGGTGTCTGCAGTGAGGCTGAAGTGACTGGCAGCGGGCGCCTTACCTTTCAGCAAGCTTTTAAATTTTAAGTCACAAAATTCAGCCTACAAACAAGAATGTGCAAAATGTAATTGTGTAACTTAAGGGATAAAATGAACACCCCTGTGGCCAGCACCGGCTAAAGCTATGGAACCTTCTTTAGGCCAAAGAAACTCTGCACATGTGGAGGCTTCTCCTGCCTTCTGCCCCCCTCTTCCTCTTGTGTGATTTTGCATGATCATTATTTGAAAAACGCTGTCACCTAATAGTGTGCTGCCTAGTTTTGCCTCTCTCTCTCTCTCTCTCTCTCTCTCTCTCTCTCTTTTTTTTACTTTTGCATCTTTAAGTCTTTGAGATTCAGCATGTGGCCGCCGCCCCGCCCCGGAGCCTGTTTATTCTCACTCTCAGGCAATCAGAGGCTGGGCTGCACCACAGGTACACCTTCCCTGCCAAGGGCGCTCTTTAGTTTGGTAATTAGGAGCCCTGTAGCCAGGAACAGTCTTACCCAGGTCTCCTGATTCATGTGTTTCTCTCTACCCAGAATCTGCATTTAACAAATCCCCCAGCTGAGTTTTCTGCACATTAAAGTTTGAGAAGCATTAGAATCAGGCTCTGTTTTTTAACGAGGTCCCCAGGTGCTCTGTGTACAAGTTTAACTTGGAGACACTCTGGAAACAGAATCTGCATTTTAACAAGAACTCCAGGTGATTCTTATGCACAGGAAGGTGTAGGTGCAGAATGGCTGCATTAGGGCCTGTGTTCACAGTCGGCTTTCCTGAGAATTTAAAAACCAATATATACTGATGGGAATGTGAATTGATAAAGCCACTTTAGAAACTGGTTTACAAGTCACTAAGGCACAGTTTTGGAAAGGGAAAGAACTGGGGACATACTATACATTGGCCACTTTCTTTTTAAAGAGAAAACAGCCTCTCATTCAGCTGCTGGCTGCTACAGGCTTGGCCTTCCTGAGCTGCAGAAGTGTGTTCTCCAAGAACAGGGTTCTCAGCTCCTAGCCCCCGCAGCGTGTGGAAGGCCTGGGGTGGGCAGTTCCTTCACCTGCCCCCGACCAAAAATGTTTCCCACCCTTTGTGACAACAGTGACATCGCACAAAGCAACTGTCATCTTGGGGTTGTTAGTGCCACACATCCTCCCTGTCTACCAGGACCCTCCCTGGGCTGGCCTTTGTTTCACAAACACTCACTGGTCCCCACTGGGGGCGGAGGACACGCTCATCTCCAGGAGCGCAACAGGAGGGCTTCAGGGAAGTCACAGGACGATGATTGAGGTGCTGAGGGTCCCGAAGAGGAGGCGGGTAGAGAAGGGGGTGAAGGGGGAGCCTGTACAAAGCCCAGGAGGTGAAGAGGGGACACTGCTGAGACGCCCCAGTGGGCAAGCCGGGGTGCAGGAGGTGGGGGGAGGCGAATGCCCGAGGCTCTGGGTGGCAGAGGGAGAGAATCACATAATTGCCGGCTCCTTTCTTACCTCTATGGTCTGATGCCTGTGTGCCCCCCAAATTCATGCTCCCCCCCCCCCCCCGCCCCATGGTGATGGTGTTAAGAGTTGGGGCTGCGGGAGGTGATTAGGGCCTGGGGGTGGAGCCTTCCTGAAGGGGGAGAGCCCTCCCGAGAGAGGCCACTCCGTCCACACTGCCTCCCCCCAGGGGACGGCCGTGAAGCTAGGAGGTGCCATTGGGAGGAGGCAGCCTTTCCCAGACACGCTCTGGGGCCTTGAACTTGGACTAGTCGAGCAGGGATTTCTGTGGTTGATAAGCTACGCAGTCACAGTCCATGGCACTTGGTCACGGCAATTGAGACACCTGCTCCCTTCCTGAAGAGTCCGGGGCAGAGCTCAGGCCGGCTTTGGGCAGGTATTATCCTGTCTTATCCCGAGGCAACGAAGGAGGATAACTGGGGGAAGTGGTCAGGTCTGTGCGGATGGAAAGGGTGGACACTGCCCTGGTGGGGTCCCACTGGGCAGAGTCTAGTCACATGGTCACACAAACTACCCGGGAGTCTGGGAATGGGGATGTGATAAGGTGGCCGTGTGCTTTGCTCACACTCAGGGGGATTCTGGCCATCTACCCTCTTCTTACCCTCGCACACACCCAGGGTAATACGTGATTATTCTTCACGGAGCTCCAGGATGGCAGAAGCCCTCAAGCAGCCCCGTGTGTCTGCAGGTCATTCGAAGTGGGCCACGGCAGAGCCACAGGGGGAATGCTCTACAGCTGAGCTGGAGGGCACTCTTTTGTGTAAATATGTTAGGGTCTTCTGAATATATTAAATAATAAAAAAGCAAGGAATCGAGTTTTGCACAGGGCATGCTACTCCTTTTCGCAGAGGGAAGGGAAGGATGTACTCATATCTGCTGATGTGACCGGCAGGACACTGGAAGGCTGTGCCGTGCAGCACTTGCTGTTGGTGTCCTGCTCGTGTCCCCTCACCCTGTTGCCTAGTGCATGCTAGAACGACTTCAAAACCCTCGGAAAGCGGAAGCCACAAGATAATGCAAAGAGGAAGGAGGTGGAGAGCGGTGAGCAAAGCAGAACAGCAAACCCCAGACAGATAGACAAATATGGGACGTCCATCTCAATCACGGCAGAGGGAACACCCAAGAAATCCGGAACTAAAACATCTAGCTCTGGCATCTGGCCTGCTGGCCTGTGGGCAAGCTTTGGTTGCTCCGCACGGCAGATACCTTCAGGTATTTTTCTAGTTATCAGGGCCTTGCACGCATGTGAGCCTGGTCTAAGCGTCCCTGGAAGAATGAGCTGGTTTTACATGAGTTGATGTGAAATGACTGTGGAATCTGAGTCACGGACTGAGTCCACCCTCTAGGTGTACCTCGTATACAGAAGTGCCCGGCGCACAGTAGGAACTTTATAAACGTTTAGGGCATGAATCCTGAATAAAAGATATATTATTAAATCAACAGAGAAAGAAAGACAAGCTACAGAACAATATTCAGAGGAAGAGACCATGAAAAAGAATCAAGAAAAAGTAAAACAACAAAAATATATACACGTAGGCAGGAGTGAACATAAGAATTTCTGAAAAGAAGCTGGGCCTGGTGGTGCACGCTTGTAATCCCATCGACTCAGGAGGCTGAGGCAGGAGGATTGCAAGCTTGAGGCCAGTCTTAGCAACTTAAACCCTGTCTCAAAATAAATGAATAAACAAATAAACTAAAAGGGCTTCTTGGCACTTGTTATTATACTCATGAATTGAGGGAGAAGCTGAGATTCAGAGGTTAGATCATTCATCTGGGTCCGATGTCTGGGAAGACGTGGAGCTGGGATTTGAATCCAATTCTTTCTGACCCAACAGCCCTTGTACTTAACCAATGCACTCCTTGCCAATTGCCCCAGTTCTCCATGGACCTGTTTCAGCCTCCAGTCCTGGCTGAAAAGACCTGCCTATGGGTAATGTGGGCGTGCCTATGCCCTTTACCTGGATTAGGTGGGAAGATGTACTACCAAGATGACTGCAGGGACCCAGCCTGGTGGCGTAGGCCTACGGTTCCAATGACTTGGTAAGGCTGAGAAAGGAGGGTCACGGGTCTGAGCCCAGCCTGGGCAACTTAGTGAGACCCCAAGCAACATAAGGAGACCCTGTCTCAAATTAAAAATAAATAAATAAAAAGGGGCTGGGGATGTGGCTCAGTGGTTAGGCACCCCTGGGTTTAATTCCTGATACCAAAAGGGGAAAAAAAAAAAAAAGATGACGGCAGCTTGTTAAATTGCAAGACATTTTAAAAAAAACAGAAAACTTTAGGTTCTCACAGAGAATTCAAAACACCGATCTTTCAAATTAATCTGAAGCTGGGCTCCCCTGGAGGTGCAGGGTAGCTTAGATTTAGCCCCAAATTAGATGATTCCTCTTTAGGCAGCTACAATGTCTCCCAATGCCAGGGCCTTTCTAGTCCCTGGCCCCCCTTACAGGCCCTTCTGCTGGTAGGGCTGGGTCTCAACAGGGGAAAACCTGCCTCTCCTGAAAGTTTAGGGAGGCTGGCAGGTGCTGGCAGGTTGGGTGGGGAGCCCTGCTATGGCAGAGAAAAGAGAATTGTTCAGGGAAAGAAAAAAAAAAAGAGGAGGGGGTGGGGGAGGAAAAGAAGCAAGTCAGGAAGCCAAGATGGAAATAATTTTCACAAGGACTTTTTTGCCTTTTTCACCATCCTTGTGCTGAAAGTGATTTGAAAGAGGCGGCACAGGGAGAATGTGGTTCCACTCATCCCAGGGCTGAGCACTGGGCACAGTCAGTAGGAGATCCCTAGTGGAGGACATTCACCAACAGTCTACTGTATGAGTCTCTGGTTACTGTGTCACCAGGAAACCTCAAAATATCAGCGGCTTTCCGCACAAATGTTTATTTTCTGTGCCTCTCCTGGGCTTGGCTCTAGGCTGGGGCTGGGGTGGAACTCTACCCAGGTGGGGCTCATTTCTCCTGGGGCCACAGGCTGCACAGGGCATGGTCTTCCTGGGCAGAGCACAAGGGCAAGGTGTGGGAAATTCACGGCCACTTCAGCCCTCTTCCCAGCAGCCCACTAGCTCTCCACTGGCCAAAGCAAGTCCCACCGTTCGCCCAAACCAGTGGGGCAGGGAGGCCCGCCCCATACCATGATGCCAGTGGACAAGGTCTTCCTGAGGGAGAGAGTAAGGGTCCCAAACAGTAATCCAATCTACCCCAGCTACCAACAGTAAAAAACGGCAATAACGTCAGAAGGATTAAGACGGAGCCATACATTTATAGTAATCATAAATTTATATCTAAAGTCCTGAGTGGAGCATTCAGACTTTCATCTGCCTGAGGGCATATGATTTGTTATTTTTTTCCTGGAAAACTGACCAGAGGAGGGCAGTTCTGAGCTTTGCCTTGGGTGTGTTGCTGCAGGCCACCACAGGGGAGCAGCATTCAGCACTGTTTGACATCTGATCTTGACCTTCCTCAGTAACAAGGGCTGATCACACCCGTCCTCACAGGATCCTTATCCAAAGTGCCACTTAGAAGCGTCCCACTTCAGGTCGGGGCCTGCCTCAGCAATTTAGTGAGATCCTAATAACTTAGTGAGACCCTGTCTCAAAATAAGAAATAAAAAGGGCTGAGGATGTAGCTCAGTGGTTAAATGCTCAGGGTTCAATCCCCAATACAAAAAAAAAAAAAAATAAGAAGTGTCCCAGTTTGGGTGATGGGGAGTCTTATATATATGGTATAAATATACCTATATTTTTCTTCTTACTCTGAAATGAATGGAACTTACACGGTATAAGGAGTGCCCATCTTTACTTTGGGGTGGTAGGACTGGGAATTGAACTCGGGGGCCCTCGACCACTGAGCCACCTCCCCAGCCCTATTTTGTATTTTATTTAGAGACAGGGTCTCACTGAGTGGCTTAGGGCCTTGTTCTTGCTGAGGCTGGCTTTGAATTTGTGTTTTTTGGGTTTCTGAGCCCCTGGCAAGTACTCATGAACTCTGTCTAGTGTTTCTCCTCTGCTTCTCTCACTAGAAGGTAGACATCACCAGGGCAAGATCTTCATCAGTTTTCACAGCAGCATCGGGGACATAGTAAGTGCTCAGGGAACGTTTATTGAAGGAACAAATGAGTTCAGGAAGCATTTACCGAGCTTCCCAGGATTAGAGTGGACAGGTCAGTCTCAGCTCCCAAGACTCAGGCCTTTGGGAGAGAAAATAGACAGTAAGCCGTGGTGGGCTTGTGCCTCTCAATCAACAAGCCTGTGGTCCTCTTGGGCCCTGTGAAAAGTCCCATAGGTGTGGCCCAGAATGAACCCACCTGTGAATTGAAGAAACCTGAGTAGCTACTCGCCCATAGACTTCTTTTTCCTAATAACTAAAAGTTACCTCCTTCAAAATTCAGTGAAGTAACCCTCAAGACAAGAGAATACTGGAAAAAGAAGGTCCAGAATAAATGACTTTCATTACTGCTCAAGAAATACCAATTCAGCATTAAACCCTGAACTGCTTTCTAAATAATTTATTTTAAAAATTATAGCTAACAACATTGAAAAAAAATAAAAGAAAAAGATAGTTGGATCATAGAATATTGCAAAGGACTGTTTTGCTTATAATTTTTATGTTCACAAAATCTTGGCTATCCATCCTGTCGAGATGTGACAGTAATACAAATACGTGTACCCTGTGGGGAACGCACAGGTGACTGATTTGAGCGTAGACAGGGCTTTCCTCTGGTCACCTTCGATGTTTTGAGAGTTGGTTGTGAGAGGCATAAAATACTGTATGTTCCGAGCATACAGCAAGTGTTCATTAATGTTCGTGCATTCAGAGGTGAGAACAGTCCCTTGCCCCCGACTGCCTGCCTTTCCCCCTCAGCTGAGAGGGAAGCATGTCACTCACTGCTGACATCCTGCTCTTTTCAGAGTGACCACTAGGCTGGCCTTAATTACACCACGCTTTACTCAATTCTGGGTGAATGCACTGTGCCCTTTACTAGATTTCTCATGCATGATTCTAGCTCCAGAACAAGACCTTAGTCACTAGATGACTCAAGACAAGTGAACTCCTAAATCCCAAGTAAAATAAATGGCTGTGTGGCCCAGGGCCAGCTGCCCAACCTTTCTGTTGTATTCTCTAAAGTGCAGATGCAAATGGCAGCTTTGTTCAATATGGCTCTTTAAGAGCAGTGGCCTCTGATTGAATGTGACATACACAGGAAAGGCTCAGTAGGTAGAAGGTACTATGATATAAATTCACAGACTTGAATAGATCAACATTTTAAAAAAAACAGGCAAACAAAAGAAACAGCCCATATTTCCCTTACACTGGTAAAATGTTGATCAGATGATGGAATATTATTTGGCTGTAAACAGAATGAAGTGCCGATACAGCCATAACGAGGACAAACCTTGAAAACACTGTGGTGAGTGAAGCAAGCCTCACAAAGGCCCGGCTGCGGCTGAGTCTGTTTATGTAGATGCCCAGAAGGGACACACCCAGAGCACAGGATGGGTGGTTCCTGGGAGTCGGGGTGCGAGCTGAGGGGTGGCTGCTGAGGGGTGCAGTGTGTCCTTTCGGAGTGATGGAAATGTTCTGCAACTAGATGCTGTTAATGGTTGTATAAATCTGAAGACAGTGAAAACCAGTGAATTGTACAGTTTAAGAGTGAATTTTATGGCCTGTGAATTTATCTCTGCAAAGCTGTTATAAGGAAAACTGGCCAAAACAAAGATAAGTAATTATCCTTCTGCTCAACCCATTTCTTCTCTCTGTAGACTGTAAAATTCTCCTACATTTTTCATGTCTTGGTGATGATCTCCACCCTCCTGGGCTGATTTCTCCATTCTGCACAGTGCCCATGGGCCTCAGGGCCTACAAATGCTTTAAATTCTTCTAAAATCAGAGGAAAAGAATTTAATGCAATGCAGCCTGGATTTATCCATCTCTATAGCCATGTAGTGTGAAATATAATTTAAAATCTCTCAATATATAGAGATGTGTGCATACACGTGTATGGGTGCACGTGTGAGTGTATGTGTGTGCTTGCATGTCTGCATATGTTCATGAATGAGTGTGCATGCATGTGTACATGTGCATATGTGGGTTTATATGCACATGTATACATGCACATTTGGGAATGCATGTGCACCTGTGTATGCACACACACTTATGTGTGTGCACATGAATGTGTGTACATGTGCATGCATGTGATACGTGTATGTGTGCGCACATATACCCATGTATATGCTTGTATGTAAATCTGTGCATGTATGCATGTGTGTAGGTATATGTGAAAGTTTATGCAGACGTGAACGTGTATATGCATGCATGCATATTTGTGTGTGAATATATTAAGGCATGTATATTGCATGTGTATCTTTATGCATGTGTATGAGTGTGCCTGTTTGTGTCTGAACATGTATGTTTGTATGCTTGTATCTATGCACATGTGTGTATGCATGAGTTTGCCTGTGTATATGTGCATGTGCAGGTGTGTGTGCATTTGCATGCATAGGCATTCATGTGTATGTACACACACATGCATTTTGGTATGCATATGCATGTGCATGTGTGTGCATGCTTGTATGCAATGCATATTTGTGATTCATGCATACACACATGTGTATGCATGTTCATGTACATTTGTATGCACACTTGTGTGTATGTGCACACTCATGTGTGTATGTGTCTGCATGTGTGTATGCATGTGTGTGTGTGCATGCATGAGTGTGTTTAGAAAGGGACCTACACAGGCAAAAGGACTCAGGGCACTGGACAATCATAATGTGGCCCTGACAACTCCCAATGTCAATGTCCTCAGGTTTGGGAACTTGTGGGGACCCTCTTTTGCTTCCACCACACCAGGACAGCATTTAAAGCAGCAAGAAAACTGGAAAATGAAACCAAACAACATGAACACACCCTTTGCCTCTGGCTGTTGCTCGAGCCAGGCCCTAGGGCAGGAGGTATGCAGGGGGCCACGAGGCATCTGCACTAGGAATGGACCTGGGCTCAAGTGCAGTGAGACCAGTGACCAGCAGAGCAATCCTGGGCAAGCCACACGACCTCTGCTTCTGTGGCTCTGTTTCCCCATCTCACTGGGAGGGCAGACAGGTCAGCAAGGGCACCTGAGTGTCAGGGCTGGCTGAAACACGTGTCTGCCTTCTTTCAGGCTGTGTTCATGCAGCTTGCAGGACATGCCTGAGTGCAGGGAGCCCAGGGGTGAAAAGCCCCTGAAGGGACCTCAGAAACCCTGGACCTGCAGCAGGAGTAGCAGGACTGCTGGGGGAGGAAGAGATCACCCCCTGCGTTCTGTATTCCTCAGTCGAAATCTTCCCAGAAGATTCAATTCTGGCTAATGACTTCAAGGGGAATTTCAGTTGCAAGCCTTGTTTTTTACTCCAAGGAGAATTCTTCTGATGCCAACACAAAGAAAAGCAGAATACAAAGAGCGAACCCACAGACACACATTCCCTCCAGACACTAAGCAGCTAGGATCCCTAGAGCAAGGGTGTTCCAGGACAACCTTTGAATTCTGGAAACTCTGAGAAAACTCATGTAAAGCCAGATGCCAGAGGCTTAGACAGCTCACTGGATGGAGCACAGAAGGATGCTGTTGACACAACACTGAAACATCCTGGTGTAAGAGGCTCCCAGCAAAGACACTTCAAATTCCCAAATCACAGCTGTGAATCAGATGCTCACGACTGGGGGACAGGTGCCGTGACCGCACACCAAAGGCCTCCCAGGTCTGCTTCTTATTCCCTCCTGCCAAATCGGCAAGAAAGAGACCCATGAACGGGGAAGTAGAGGGCAAGCAGATCCCTGTGAACAAAAGGCTCCCAGACTGAGGAAGTTGGAAGAAGGCGGTGGCCAGTGGGAACTTGCTGAGGGGCAGGAGGGCGGGCGGGCTCCAGGTTTGGACGTCTGGGGCTAATCGCTCTGCAACATCCGCACGCACAAGTCTCTTACTTTCTCTAAGACTGTGCTTCTTTATCCTAGTATTTCCCAGGAGGCCTGGATCCCCGCAGTCTCCACAGAGGCTGGATTTTAAATGCATGTTCCCAGCAACCCCCCCCCCCCGCCCCCCATCTGCTTTATTAGAACTTACTGAGCTGCCCTGGGGCTGAAGGTAGGTATTCAAAACCAGTTTTCCAGGTGATTCTTACACCAGGCTGTTGGGCTCCACCTCCTTTTCTTCACCATGTCTTAACAGTACCTCCCTCAGGGACTACAGTATGATATGATGAGTTTAGCACAAACACGACACAATAAATCTTAGCTTTTATCACTGAAAAATCACAATCACCGTTATTTAATAAACATTATGCACCTACTACCTGCCAGCTTCTATGCCACAAATCAGGGGGTAATGGTGGGCTAGATGCATGGTTCTTGCCCTCATGGAGCATGCTTGGCTCCTGGGAGCCTATGCGATAAGCAGTCGGTGCACAGTAAGACTTTGGTACAACGGGGACACTGCCAATCAATCCGGGTCCTAGGGAAGCATGGGCTTAATCTCTGCTCCAGCAGGGGGAGCTGTCTTGCTCCTAGAATCAGCTGGATGAGGGGCTGCCATAGAGGAGAGGAAAGAAAGTTCTAGATCAATAGAGACAATACAGAAAGGAGCTACAGGTGCATTGGAGAACTGGATGGAGGCTTATTTCTTTTATTGAATACCGGTCTCCCTGCTGGACATGGAGCTGACTCGGCTTCTCAACCTCAGCTGCGCTCCTGACTATCTGGGCCAATCTAAATTCTGTGCTTCACTGGTTTGTCTCTGAGAGGCCAGACTCATTTCAAACACCAGACTGCTTATTCTTCCATCTGGCAACATTCTCTCTCTAAACTGTCTTTGTAAGGATGCTTCTGCTTGATTTTCAAGCCAATTATTTAATGCAATCCCTCCAAGAGTACGTGGTGGTCTTGTTGTAGGTCAGTTATTTCGATGAATCAGGACACTTGTGCTTATCTTTTTTTTGGGGGGGTGGTACTGGATATTGAACCCAGGGGTACTTAGCTACTGAGCCACACCCCCATCCCTCCCTACTTTGTATTTTATTTAGAGTCAGGGTATCACTGAGTTGCTCATGGCCTTGCAAAGTTGCTGAGGCTGGCTTTGAACTCGCCATCCTCCTGCCTCAGCCTCCTGAGCTGCTGGGATGACAGGTGTGCTTTCCTGCTAACTTTTAAAAAGCATTCTGGTTAAGATGAAAGCTCCAAAGTAAAAGAAAATAAGCTTTTAGCACCCCTCCTAAGACCACACCCAAAGGCTGCTCCCCCAGCCCTCCTCAGGAAAGTATTTGAGAAACTGGGCTCTAAAACAACTTCATTTTACGAGACGATTCCGAGATTCAGAATGACTGTAAAGAACCAAATCCCCTGAAGGGAGTTAATGAAATCACTGGCACTCGATTCTCAGGAAACGTGGCTCCACTTCAAATTCAAGTTTAGATTCTCATGTTGTAAAACACCTGCCCAGCCACAGAGCGACCCCAGCTTTAGGATCAGCCCAAGTGTAGTCACCAGGGTGAACAGAAGTTGGGCTTTACTGTGGAAAACGGACCAGAGACAGGGGAATCGTAAAGAAGACTGGTTGGACATTGGGAAAACGTGAATGGAGAACCAGACGGCCTAACTCAGCAGCCCACACAGAGCAGACCCCGAGCACAGTTGGCCCTTGAACGGACTTGTTTGACTTACAAGTAGAAGAGATTCAATTCTATTGACAAAAGTGCAGTGAGAGAAAAAAAAGTCCGTTCTAAAAGGACGGGGAATGGAGAGGTGAAGTCATTTTCTTTTAACTTCCAATGACAATTTTTAAGGCGGTACCCGAGGGCTTGGTCTTTGTCATAAACACTGTGTTGCTGCCCTGCCCAGGGTAGGGACAGTCTGTTTTTCTGGGACAACACTCTCTCCATAAGAGAAGTGAGACGTGGCCACCTCCCCACGGTCTAGGGTCCAGCTAACCGGAAAGGAAAGAGCAGTGGTTTCTCTCGTCCTCAGAAAGGAATTTTCCTGATTGCAGGAAATCCCTCCTCCTTCCTGCCGAGGAGAACTAAATGCTGAGGCAGGTTGACTTGTGAAGATGCTGAAATGAAAACTCCTTACCTCTTTCTGCCCTTTGAAAGACTCTTTATTTGCCATTTTGGATTCATGATTTTGCAGTTTTTCTTTTTTCTCTTTGTAACCCAGGGGCTCACACCTGCTAAGCCAGCACTCTGCCGCTGAGCTGCACCCCCAGCCCGGCACCTTAGAGAGGGTCCCCTAATTTGCGTAAACTTCAGGCACTCGTGGATCCACTCGTGGGGTGGAGTCAGATTTTGTCCAGGCTGCCACCTTGCGAACTTCCTTATCTAGTAGAGAAACTGCCTTTTCCCTTTCTGGAAACCAAATCTTCTGCAGGAACCACTCAAAAGTCGAATTCAGATTTGAGGCTCAGTTTTATGGTGAAGTCACTCATTTATAAATGGAGGTCAACAGGCTTCAGTTTGGCGGTGAGGAGTCTGTGATTTTATGTAATCAAGTGTCATCATGACACAAGCCAGGGCCGGTTAGGCATTTACAACTTTTTAGTCTAAAGGTGCTTCTCTGTGAGGGTTTCAGGAAGGGTGGCATCAAGGATCACAAATAGCCCTGTGGCTTTTTAGGAGTTTATAGGCTAATCCCACAACAGAATGCAGGGCGATTTTACTATTTCAGGAAGTAGATTCATATGTTTGTTAAACCTGGTGCTGAAAATAACAATGATAAAAAGCCTTAAAAGGTGGTCGAATTACTTAAGCAGAATTCTCTATTCAGTAAAAAAATATGCCATAATGTGTAATTTAAATCTAAAAGACTCCTGTTTGCCTCACTTTCTTGAGACTCATTTAACTTTTCATGTTAACTCTAATCTCAGGTAGAGGGGGTGCCGGGTGAGGGGTTGGCAAGCTGTTTTTGTATGGTCTTGATGCCAAGAACGTGTTCACATCTTTAAACGGTTGAGAATAAGGTCAAACAATAAATAATATTTCACAACATGATAATTATATGGAATTCAAACGTCAATGTCTATAAACGAAGTTTTATTGGAAATCAGCCATACCGACTTCTTTCCAGTTATTTACAGATATTTTCATACCACCATGGCAGAGTTGAGAGTTGCATAGTCCATAATACTGGACATCCCTGTCACCTGGCTTTTGCTGAATCTAGGACAAAGGTCTTCTAACGGGTTCTAGAGCTTGGGAATAGACCAAGGTATTTCAAGAGGTACACAGGCCCGAGAAAGGAAATCCCTTCTCAAATCTTAACTCCCATGGGTACTTTTTCTTAAGGTTGAGAAGGTAAGAACACACTCAGCTGTGAAAAGTGGCTAGTTGAGAAAAATCCTGATGTGATCAATGCACAGAGCTGAGAAAACTCTGGGACATCAAGATGTCGAGGTTATAAAATCCAGTGACTCCAGGATGGGAAAAGAAACCCCAGTCAGCGTTCAGTTCTTTGCTTTTGATAATATTGACCCAGTTAATTATGATTGACCAACATGTGATTGTTGTTTTTTTTTTTGGGGGGGGTATATGATTTAAAAGGAGTTAAAATAATCGAGAGGCATTGCTATCACAATATAATTTTTTTATATGTTTATTTGTTTGAATGAAACTTTAGAGTTGACATCAATAAAAAGAATATTTGGAATATAAATGAAAATGAATTATATCTCATGGTGGCAACTTTTAAAAAAATCCAGTTTTTTTTAAAAATTAATATTTAGTAAGGATACATAAACTGATGCCGAACCAAGGCTGACTACCTCATTAAGACTCAGAGTCTCAGTAAATATTTTGTTTATATTTAATAATTACCATAATGTATCATAATTTTATATTGTTTTGATCAATTTTTTTCTAAGGATAATTTTATGTAGATGAAATGTTTAAAGCTTGGAGCCCCATGGGCAAGAGAGATAAAAAAAATATGATTTTCAATTTATATAATTACAATTTCATGGCTGATAAGATCAACACTGTGTCTTGATATCAAGCCACTCTCAAGATTCTAGAAACTTCCCTGGCTGGCTCTTTCAACCTGATTTGCTAAGGTGGGACACTGCCCACTTCTCTCCTGGCAACACGGCATTTTGTCTAGACTTGGATCAGAGCAGTATGAACTCCCCATCCCGACCAGAACAGAGTTTAAAGGTGACTGCAGAGAAGATCCTATGTTCAAACGGGTCAAAAGAAGAACCCCCTGTGCCCTTTCTGAAGCACATAGTCCAGGAATCACTCAAACCAAGCAAAATGAAGTCAAAGGCGTGGAATGGAGAAGAAGAGTCCAAGAACTGTGTTGAGCCCCGTGTGTTGCAGATTTTGGTTGAATCTAAGAGCAGACGGTATTTTAATATAAGCGACACTCTGGAAGGCAGGACTTACTTAACCAGAGCCTGGAAATAAACTTGAAAGCTATCTCGGCAACACTAAAGATTTGGGGACAGGGCATTCTAGGAAGAAATATAAGTTTACAAATGATTGTTGAAGATTGGAAAATAGCCATTAGCTATTAGAAGAGAGATGTGTCCTAACACCATCTGTAGGAACAGGAAAACTTAGAGAAAAGGAGAAAACCACAAATTTATAAATAGTAAAATTACATAAGATGGAAGTGACTAATAGAATGATAAAGATAAAATATCTGAATTTCCCTGTCATAGCAAGGAGAAGGTGATGGTTTTTAACCAGTGGGATGGGTGAAGATAAATCAGGCAAAGGTAATAAGGTATAAGCTGAGACTTAGAATATTACCATGAGATAAAGCATGAGTTAAGGCTGAAGCTATTAAATGGAAGGAACATTATCTAAGATGAAGATGACAAAGAACACGCAACAGCCGCGGTCCCACAGGTACCACCTACAAACGACAAAACACAATGGAATGAAATCCCCCGTAACACAAGAGAAGCTTGGTCAAAAGCTAAGTCAGGGCTGCGCGGGCCTGGCCCCAGTCGGCCCTGCGCTCCATCCCAGCATGCCCACTCAAGGCAATTCCAAGTTTTTGGAATCCTTCTTTCAGTTTGCCAGAGAGGGCTTGAATATTTGAATAACAAAGATGATTTGATTTGTAAAAATGTGAACTTTACCGAGACTACATATACATTCTTCTCTGATAACCACCAAATACTTACAGAAATTTGTCCCATAAATGGCCTCACAGAAATTGAAAAATTACAGAAATTGAAAAATTACAGAAATTGAAAAATTACAAAAAGCATGTATTTTAAAGGTCACATTATGAGACGAAAACTTACTAACATCAGAAACAAAAAACCAAAATAGATTGTAACTACTTAAAAAATAGGAAACATGTCTTTACTCATCCCTTGGATTCTGCACCTCCCAACCAACCCTACAACTGAAATAAAAAAAAATCTTGAAATTCAGGAAAAGAAAGGAGATTCCTTATAAAATTTATAGGCCTACAGATGTAAGGGAAATTTTTGAAAGAGTTTGAAGTAGACAATGAAGATGATTGAGGGCATCGCCAGTCCCCAAACCTGGCGATCTACTCTGTAGGGGTTGGTGCCTTTTATTTTATTTTTGTTGTTCTGCTGTGTTGGAGAGTGAACCTAGGGCCTCAGGATGCTAGGCAAGCACTCTACTACTGAGCTGCATCTCCAGCCCCGTGGTTTTGAGTTTTTTACAACTTTGTCAGTTACTGAAATATATAATAATGCATGTAATTTGTAAACAAGTAAACATTAAACAGATTTAGTCTGGTGGAGTCCGCTGATTTGTCACCTGGAGATACTGATCCAGTCTGCCCCCTTTGTAAATTTATTCCAGCAGTCTTGATTGTCTAAGCGCATTTGTCGAATTCTTCTTTGAACCTGAGGTGATATCTTACTGACTCCCTTTGAATTAATGACTGAAATAAAATCTTTGACAGATGTTCTTTCTACATTTGTATAAGCCGTGATTTTAACTTTAAAAAATTACTTTTTTAACCTTAAGTGGATCATAATGGAAAAAGGTACAGCTTTAAATGTTTTGTTATTCAAGGAGGAATAAGTGAATTTAAGATCGGAAGTGAGAATAACAAAATAAACTGAAATAAAAGCAGATTTGGGGACAATCTCTGTTGAAGTTGAAATCTGAAATTCAGTGGAGGAGGGACAGAGAAAGAACAAATAAAAGGAAAAACTCTACTTTCATTTTAATACAAATGCATAATAAATCCTTTGCAAATTGAGATGAAAACATTATATGGGTATATATATATTATACCTATAATATATATAAATAATACTCAATACTTATATATATAATATATACATACTATATACACTATATGAGATATATATACATATATACATATATATATGTTTTTAAGAGAATATTAAATGGAAGTATAGGATAACAGACATGAAAATTTAGAACAAATCAATGATTTTTTTTTCCTTTTGCAAAATATCAATTATGAAATTGATTCAGATGAGATAAACAACATGAACAGACCAGTAATCACAGAAAAAAATGGGAAACTTTGTCAAAAATGAACATGAAAAAGAGAATCATCCCAGAGAACACAGCAGAGAATTTCTGATAGTCAAACTATTGCAAGTCATTGAACAAGAAGGAAAAGACTCCAATTTATCTTCAGATTAGCATGACTTAAAACAAAAACAAGCAAAAGCCAGATAGAGATAGCACCAAAAGAAAACTGAGATTAATGACACTTATGCATATGGTTGTAAAAATTAAAAAAAAATAGGAAATGGAATCCAGCAAAGTATCAGAAGAATAATCCAACATGGCCAAGAGGGTTTGCCCCAGGAATGGAAGATGATTCAATAATACAGGATGTGTGGTATACTAATTCACTCTATCAACACATTCAAGTGCACACCCATATGGTAAAAAATTGAAAAGATATTGATAAAATTCAGCAACCTACCCTGATAAAAACTCTTACGTGAAATGTTTACTTGAAGAAAATGACTTGAGAACTATAAAAAACCATTACTTGTAGGAATATACATTATATCAAATTGGGAATTTTTTTTTTAAGAGAGAGAGAGAGAGAGAGAGAGAGAGAGAGAGAGAGAATTTTTCATATTTATTTTTTAGTTTTCGGCGGACACAACATCTTTGTTTGTATGTGGTGCTGAGGATCGAACCCAGGCCCCACATCCCCAGCCCAGGATATTTTTTTTATTTTTTATTTTTTTAGTTGTCAATGGACCTTTATTTCATTTATTTATATGTGGTGCTGAGAACCAAACCCAGTACCTTGCTCATGCTAGGCAAGTGCTCTATCACTGAGCCACCACCCCCACCCATCAAAATGGGAAATGTTAATGCCAATCATGTTAAAATTAAGAACACAACAGGGATATCAACTATATCAACAGTCCCAAGACAATAGGACAAGGAAACAAACAACAACAACAACAAAAAAAAAAAACAACAGTAAATACATGGGGCAGAAAGAGAAAACACAATTTGAATTGAGATGACTATTTTATAATCATCATAAATCCTATTTATCAGAGATTAGGGGTTTTCATTACTTCATGTTGATGAATGTGAACTTTTGCTAATGGTGTTTGACAAATATATAAAAATAGTTTTTCTTTATGCTTACAACAACTATTTTGAAATAGAAAATATTTCCATTCATAATTACAATAATCATAGAGAAACTAAAGTCTTATATGGTAATAGACTGTGTATGAAGAAAATTAGATATCATTTTATTACATAATGATTACAACAGGAATCAAAGTTTTTTGAATAGAAGAGTGGTAGATGGACACAATACTTCTATTTATTGTTGTTTGTTTACTTATTTATTCATGTATATATATGTGATCTGAGGATTGATCCCAGTGCCTCACCCGTGCAAGACAAGCGCTCCACCATTGAGATATAATTGCAGCTCCATTAAGTCATTCCTTTTACACATAATATTGGTGCGATTCAGTCCAAGTCCCATAAAGATTTTTTGTTTTGTTTTTTGGTGTGTTTGTGTGTCAGGGGTTAGTTATTGGATAAAATGGCTTCATTTGGAAGAATGAATATCTAAGAATCACCAAGAATATTTTGGGACTAGATGGCAACAGGAAGACGTTGTAAGTCTAAAGGATTAAGGTATTCCTTAACACCAACAATCAAATATTTGATGTTGGCAAGCCAGAGAAGATGTAAAGATCGATGGGACAGAATAGAGATCCAAGTATATTTGGGAACTCAATCTACACCAAAGGCAAAATCAGGATTTCAGTTCTAAGGAAAATCTTATTTAACTTGTAGTGGTGGCACAGTGGATAGCCAAACCCATATACCAGAAAATATAAATATGAATCTTGGCTGCCATAGGGTGCAGACTAAAACTAAAGAAGCAAATAAAAAAAAATATTAAAGAAAAAGAACCTCTTCATCTCAGGGGGAGGAGGGCTTTAAAGAAATATAAGAGCCACAAATGAAGAATGGAATTGCAGACTACATAAAAAGCAGTCTGTTTTATTTGGCCACAGTGTCACAAGCAAAGTCAAAGGACAAGAGATAGAAGGGGAGAAAACTGAGCACCGTGCCACAGATGTGGGGTTTAGATCCCCAATTCCCCAATAAGCTGAGACAAATGAGGGAGGACAAGTATAAGTTGCAAGGCCAGGTGCTCATCAGGCCTGGAGATGTCACAGGACGTGCAGACACCAGCTGGGAAGCACAAAGAGCAGATAACTGGTTCACTCAACAGGCCACTTCAAGAGACTGTTAACTGGCAGGACTGCAGGTGGCTGGGCCACTCTGTAGGAGAGACTACCATTTTGAAAGTCAATTGGGATCTATGCAAATATATGCCACAGAAACTCACTGAAACACAGTTTTAAGCACACTTTCTAGTCTTTGGAGAAAGAAAAAAAAAAGGCACTGAATCTGAAGAATTATGTAGGATGTTGACTTGCAGTTTGTGATGGAAAATCCCTAAATAACCGAAATATCCACGCAGAGGGGATAGCTGGCGAGGGCACCGGACATTCACACTACTACCCTTGGCTGAAAGAAGCCAAAAACCAAATGAACTAGGGTTAGCTGTGTTGACCCACAGGACTGTCAATAAATGGAATAATCAAGGCAGGCTGCAGAGAAGTATGCATTGCACAATCCAATTACTCTAGAAATAGGAAAACCCTTTTCTATGTTACCTTCACCAGAGTACATGCATGCACACGTGAACACAGAGAACGTCAACCTTGGGTTGGGAGGGTTAGGTTTGGGGTTGTTAGCTTGGTTTTTGCACAATTCTGTGCACAGTTTATTGCAGGGAACAAATTTTACTGTCGTCATTTATAATATCGGAGTATGCTGCGTATGTATAGGTATGCCTGTGTGTCTGTTTGTACATGTGGTGGTTGCCTGGTGAAGATATGAGAATATGGAAAGAAATACAGAATGCAAGAAGAAAAGAGTAAACTCAAGCCTGGCTTCATCACTGGAGTAGAAAACATACACGTGGAAGCATAGGTAAAAAGACTGGAAGATGTCCACCAAGCTGGTGACGATGTTTACACGTGGCCTGGAAGGTTATCAGTAGCTTCATTTTCCCCATACTATTCCATTTGTGATGTGTCCTATCTTGAATACACATCATATTTACAACAGGAAAAAACTCTTTTAAAAGTTGAAAAAAGGGACACTCTTGGGGATAGAAGAACAATGTAGAAAACAGTTTTGTAATAGAGGTTTCATAGTTAAAAGGTGGCTGAGTAATTTTCTAAAGAGCTTCAAGTAATACAGTAGTGTCCCCCACCCTCTGGGTTCATATTCCAAGACATTCCTTGAATGCCTGAATTGCAGATGGTTGCAAACCCTATATGCACTATGTTCTTTTCTATACACATAAACCTACAACAAAGTTTAATTTATAAATTAGGCACAGGAAGAGATTAACAATAACCAACAAAAAGAACAATTACAACAACATACTATATTAAAGGCATTTAAAAACGTATGAACTTATTTCTGGAATTTTCCATTTAATATTTTAGCACTACAGTTTGACTATAGGTAACTGAAAGCAAGAAAGCAAAACTGTAGATCGGGAGGCACTGTAATTCCAAAATGAGAAAATTGCTAAAAATTTCTAGCATTGTACACTGCAGGAATTCCTGTTTCAGACCAAAACCAGTTAATAATTCACTACTACCAATACTGACATGAAAATAGAGAAAGTCTGGCAAAGCTATGCAATAAGGCTTCAGAATTATATCCAAATACTAAGAATCCAAGAAAGAAGGGAGACAAAATCCAGCTCTAACTCTTTGGCTCTTTCGAAGGGTACAGGATCTGCATGTCTAATAGGCAAACCCTCAAGATTTCTAACATCACTGTTTTTTATTTCCCTAGCTTGTTTTTACCCAAAGCACAAATAACATCTTCATATGAAGGTGAGATGATCTACATAACAAAAAAATTTTTTTTTCCTATTCCTAGGGATAGAACCCAGGGCCTCATGCATGGACCCTGCCACCGAGCTGCATATATATAAATTCATATATTATGAAAAAGTAAAAGTGACAACTTAGGCAAAAATGCATCTAAGTATGCTCATAACAGTTTAATCATGCCTCTTTCAGAATAGTGACCACCCCTCTTTATCAATCCTTGTCTACATGGAAAATCAGAGATATTAAACCCCTGGAGGATATTTATAGGTCTAAATAGGAGTAATTCCAGTTTCTCTCTGGCGCCACCTACTGATCAAATAGCATTTCAATTCAAAACAGAATACAATTTGAATTTCCCTCTCAATATAACCTATGCTAGGTGCTTTTCCAAAACCATTCATCTGGATCCTGGATCTGCACAGATATCAACAACCAAAAAAAAAAAAAAAAGTCCTAGAAAAGTTCTCTCAAATTTTAGTAGAAACTTGCATCATATTTGTGTTTAAATAGAAATGTCAGGATCTTCAGTCTGAAATTAAAAAAACAAAAAAGGGGTCACTTTAGGTACTGCACTTTTTCCATATAAGTGTGAAGGTGGTAAAGTGTTTGTGCAATATTCATGAGAGAACTAAAAGCCTCGGCTACTTCCAGTTCCCTTTAATTATACAATGATTTACACTCCCTCAGACCCAAACCACATCTCAAGAAGCATTAACATTCGGGATCTTTTAACCAGGTATCAATTTATTAGGGAACTGTTTGTTCATTAGCACTAAACATTTTTTTTTTCAAGTATTCATGTCACATTATGTAGAAAATGGTTCTCCAAGCCAATAGATTTGTATCTTATGTAATACACTAATACCCCAAATTCTGGGAGGTATTTCAGAATGGGGCTTAAGAGAGGCTAGGAAGTACCATCTACTACACAAATTGAATGAGATGGAAAAGAACCTTTATTACAGTTGAAACATCAAATTGGAAACAAACAAATGTATTCACTACTTCACCCATTTAATCCCCACTCCTGATTGGAATCATCTTGGTAACATTTAAGATTCTACCGTAGAAGGCGGTGATTCGGAGGTGGTCTCAAAGTAGTTACAGTGTTAAAAAAATTACAGTAAGAAGTTCAAAATACCATTTATTACAGGGGGCGGTCACGGCAATCCTTAAAAACATCAAGAGCAAACCTTTTACAGAACACTACTCCTCATTTCTTGTCCCCCTTTTCTCAGGACTAATCTGGTATGGAATCGGCGGGACACAGCAGAGCGGGGTGCGCCGCCCCTTGGATGATGGAGTACGTCTGCTTGGGCAGTTCTTGCTGCGAAGAGGAGGAGAATATCGGCGGAGCCGTGGTGGCCACCGCGATGCTCTGTCCCCCATCGCTCACCACGGTCACTTCAGCTGTCCCCTCCTGAATCAAAGCATTAAGGCCTTCAAAGTCAGTGCACGTGATGCCCGAGCTGGCGATGAACGTCTGGTTGCCGGACGCTTCCTGGGGCCCGGCGGCGGCCGTGGGGATGAGAGTCTGGTGCAGCGTGGCCCCGTCGGTCTGGTCATGGGTGGTCAGCAGGACAGTCGGCTGGCTCATGGCGCCTGCCTCGCTCGGACACGCCGAGGTCTGAGGAGGGGCGATCAGACTGACCTGGCGCAGGATCTGTAGCCGGCTGTTCCCTGGGAGCTCCTCTGGGCTCTGGGCCACCAGGGCAGGTGGCACGATGTTGACTGCGGCCGCAGCGGCCTGGACGATGGCGTTGGTCTGGGGCACCTGATGCCCCACGATGATTTTGACTCTTCCCTCGCTGAACTGGGGCACCTGGCTGGGCTGGAGCGGCACCTGGAGGTGGCCGACCGTGAGGGGCGTGGCGGGCTGCTTGCCGGGGTCGATCTGAAACTGGAGGACGGTCACATCGGAGTTCTTATTCTCGTTGTACTCACTGTGCTGCCTCTTGTGGCTCCGGAGCGAATCCTCCCGCATGAACGAGGCGTCGCATATGTCACAGTGAAAAGTCTTCTTGGCGTCCAGCTTGGCCACCTGCCGGCTGCTCTGCCTGCCGGTTTCCTTCCTCTCCAGGGCCTCGGTCTTGACCATGTCCCCGTGGAACTTCTTCATGTGCTTGCTCAAGTTGCTGGGCTGCTTGGTGTCGAAGCTGCAGTAGCTGCACTTGAAGGGGCGCTCGGTGCAGTGGATGCGCTCGTGGACGCGCAGGGCCGCCTTGCTGGAGCACGAGTAGCTGCACTCTGAGCACTTCTCCGGGTGCTCCGACTGGTGCACGCGGCTGTGCTTCCGGAGGGTGGCTTTGCTGTCACCCAGGAAGTCGCAATGTGGACACTTGAAGTTATTCCCGCTGTGTTTGATGCGGATGTGCGACTTGAGGTTCCCCTTCATGGTGCAGCGGACATTGCAGAACTCGCACTTGAAAGGCTTCTCCCCCGAGTGCACGCGCATGTGCCTTTTCAAGTCCGAGCTGATTTTGAACTTGGCGCTACAGAGCCAGCACTGGAAGGGGGCGTCCCCTGTCAACACAAGGTGAGGTTTCCATAAGAACAGGCAGCAACAACCACAGAGGATCCCCCCGTAGCACACACCAGAAAACTGCTTAAACCAAGGCGAGCGCGAGGCGACCTTCTAACTGCAGCTCCCAGCAGCCCCTGGGAGGAGGGAAGGACTTCTCTTCTTCCCCAACACCTGAACCACCACCACGTGCTTTTGCACACTACCGCCCTTAGGAAGCCCAGAAGAAAAATGGGAGTTGGAAAGGAGCTATATAATAGTCCCAAAAAAGTTTTGCAAACATACTCGTTTATATTTAACACAATCAAACTATCTTCATACAGTTAATGCACCCACTTTGCTAGTTAATGGCTCACAGTTGCATAATTTTGTATAATCCGTCGATTTTGATTGAGTTACATGTTGTAATTGAGTCAACAACACATTTCCAAATGGGTTAGCTCCACGCTGCATTCATCCGAGGACTCTCTTTTTACAGTGACAGAAACACCAGCTTATATTTCATGCAGATTTTTATTAATAGAGACAAGTTTATTGCACAAAGTTTATTTATCCCACATGGCCAGCTGCGTTCTTTACTTGTGAAGTTACAGAATCCAGCTGCTTGATTTTTCAAAAAAAAAAATCATATTTGCTGAAAGATGAGCAGGGAAAGTGAAATTGCAAACATCTGGATGGACACGATTTGTAAAATTTATTTTCTCAATGAACGCCAAGTCCAAATTATCTAAGGCACTGATAATTCAAGCAAATTGGTGACCCTTCATTTCGATATTGCTTAACCAAAGGAAATAACAGCAGCTAACAGTCTTCCATTGCTTTTGGGGACACTGTGCTGAGCTCTCCACCGAATGGTCTCCTTTCAGTGGCAACATCCCATGGCATGGGGGCTAGTATTTATTATATTTTATTTTATTCTTTTGGACATTATTATTAATATCAGTCCTAATAGTATTGTACAGAAGGGCTGAGACCCAGAGAGACTACATAATTTGTTCATGGTCACCCAGTGGTCTGTGGCAGGGCTTGGATTCCGACCCAGACTGATTCTGGAGCCAAATAAGTAATTGTTTATTTAATGAATGTTTGCTTTCTAAGGCCATATACTCAAAAGATTGGGATTATGTTCCAGTTTTTTTTTTTTTTTTTTTGTATAAAACCTACAACATAACCATGAGCTGCTTGATGAATTCAATAGAGGTGGCAGGGAGCAATTTAACATGCTTCTTGAAAATTGGGAAGCCTAAGTCTTCACAATATACTGCATGACCAAATACCAGCAAGATCATGCATACTGACCTGAGAACAAAAATGACCAGCCACAGCCAGTGGGCCAAATGCTGCCCACAGCCTGTTTTTGTAAATAAAGTTTTATTGGAAACAGCCATTTGTTTACCCACAGTTGTTTTCACAGTCTCATGGCAGAGGGAAACAGCTGTGACAGAGCCCGTAAGGCCTTCAAAGCCTAAGGTATTTACCCTTTCTGAAAAAAATTTCCTTTTTTCTGCCTTAGAGTGTTGTTCTTAACTTTTTTTATGTCATCACCCCTTTTGGCAGGTTAGTGAAGCCTTTACAACCCCTCTAACAATATGTTTTACATGCCCAAAATAGACTAAAAAACAACAGGAAGACAAAAGAGGCCAACTAGATTGAAACAGTTACTGAAAATGTTAAAAGAAAAAAGAAAAAACTCTGTGATGTGGCAATGTGTACGCTTTATCAATGTATTCAATAACAAGAGCTAGCGGCGGGTCTTGTAACAACAGTTCTAAATAGAAAAGTGTGCTAAAGATATTTCCATCTAGATGCACGAGTGTGATGAAAGCATCTGTGATTTTTGCTGGCAATAAGTTCATGTGCTGTGTTACCAGACTGGTTGCCTGTTTTCATAACTGAAGGACACAGTTATTTCCAGTAAATGTTCCGAAAATGAAGTAATAAGTTTTTCACATTCAAGTTCAAGGGCCTACCTCCTAAATTCTATTCATGGGTTCCTACAAAGAATCATGAGCAATAACGCCTGCTCAGGATGTTCTACAAGAGTTTTCTAGATACCTCCCTGCTCATATTACTGTGACAGTCATTTCATTTCTTGAACAATCAAAAGAACCGAAAACCAGAAAAACCAGATGAGCAAATCTCAGAGCTAAGTTGCAGAGTGTAACAGCACTTTCTGACCTGAAAAGCAAAGGATCTAAACTCTTCTGTCATTGTATTTTGTTCTAGAAGAACAAACTTATTTCTTAAATGAAGTGTACTGGTCAGACAGGACCACTGAACTGTAAGGTCTTCAAAGCCACTGACTTTCCTACCTACTACCGGAATCCCCTCGGGCTCTGGCACACCGTGGGCTTAAGGGATGTTGCTGAATGAAGAAGGCACTGATACGTTCAAGCTGAAAAATCTTTCTTGAGTTTAAGTTGGTACTGAAATGACTGATAATTTAGTATCCTGAATCGACTCAAAGGTAAAAATAGAATCCTATTAATGTACAATTTTACGAGTGTCACCAATTTATACAATAGAAAAATTAACATTCCATGGAGACAATGCAGAAATGGCATACACCTAAATTTTTAGAAAACATACTGCTCTGAGTGGAAAATTCATCGTTATAGGTTGCAGGGAATCACTTTCATAAACAAATCCTTGACTTTCTCTAGCTTAGTCTGAGGGAGAATACTGAAGAATCGGTTGGGCATCAGTTATGCTAATGTCATAGCTTGCTTAATAGCTTACACAAGTGTCCCTAAGTCCCCCCCCTCCCCAGCCCCCACCCCTGTGGCCACGGCCTCTGCTGTGTATGTGATTCTGTGCACTTTCCCACTGCGGGCAGGGTGGCTTGCCATCACCCACAGTAGCGGGCTCAACCATGTCACTGGATTTGGCCAATGGTATCCTAAGTACACTTGATAGAAGGAGTGGCTTGACATGGCCTTATGGAGTTTGCTTGCTTGTATCTCAGTCTTTACTACGCGGTGATCAGTCCTGGCCTAGCCTTCTCATCCCAAGACGACAACAGACAAGTAGTACAAAGATGAATTACCCCAGCCAAGGGTCGTGGCCAACCAGCCGATGGCCAGCAGATTCTCAGACTTGTGAGCCCAGTCAAGGTCAGTAGTTACCTGGTGGTCCCCAGCTGATCCCAAAGATGTCAACAGAAAAGACATATTGTTGTATCTACATAGGTTTGGTGAAGATTTTTTCTTTCTTTCTTTCTTTCTTTTTTTTTTTTTTAATATGTTGCATCATAGTGACAAACAGATATAGATCTTAGTATCTAGAAATGAGGTACTGCCAAAGCAGAGGACCAAAACATGTAGCACTGGTTTGGGGACTGATTTGCAGGTGGAGACTAGAAAGATGACAATTCCCATTAAATGGCAAGCATTTCATGACAAATATTTGGTGAAACTGCCACCTGGGATAACTTAGAGGGCAGAAGGCATGTGAGTTTGAGCTTTCTGAGAAAGAGAAATTCTAGACAGAATAGGGAGAGTGTTTCAGAAGCTGCCTATGATTAGGTACTGTGAGGAGGAAAAGCTTGAAAAAGAGCTTTTCATTGTCTAAAGCAAAATTTAGAGGGAATATAGAATAAGTTAAAAGATTTGCTGGATATAGTTTTTCATCTCCAACCAGATTTTCAAAGTAAGATGAAGATCCTGTTCAGGGAACTGATCTTAAGAGAAAAGACAAATGAGAAACGAAGGGTCTGGATGTAGGATTCTGTTAAACTCCGAAGTGGTTCCCTTAGCTGGACGGAAGGCTTTCCGGCACCTGGGGGACATTAAAGAAGGAAGTCTCTGAGGCACGCGAAGAGGCAAGACTCCAGAAGAGGTGTGTGGCTTCGGGCATACAGGCACACAGGAAATCCACCATGTTTTTAAGATGGCTCTACCAGCAAAACCGTCACCAGCCTAGGCCAGCATAAAATGCAAAAAAGACCCCCCAATTCTGGAGGGCAGGAAGCAGGCTGAGAAGCTCCTGGGAGGATGTTTTCCAACCCTTATCACAAGTGGGAAGGATGATTTAGTAGGCAGAGGGAAGAACCAGGCAGCTAACCCAAGGCCTAATCTTGAAACTTGTCCTGTCTCCTGAATGGGGGAACCTGGGAGCATCTGCCCAGAGGGTTTCAGAAGTGCTCTGGACCAGTGGGTGGTGGGGTCTCCATTCACCCCCTCCCAAACAGCAGGATAACTGTGGCTGTCCTGGCTGTCTGACCCCTGCATGCTGGGTGTGTGGCACTGGACCTGGAGTCTCTTTATTTTGGCTCTTTCCAGACGAAGTGGAACCATATCCTGACCTGCTGGAGACCACACAACCCTGGCCTTCAAGTCTGACCCTAAGACAGGATGAGACTTGTGGGGTCTTTGGGGGTGGGTATGGATGCATTTTACCTGTGAGAGAGATGTGAATGATGATGGGGATGAAGGTGGAATGCATTTGCACAAGGGTCCCAAGTCCTCACCCTCCTCATGTCCCTGACCTTTGCCATGTGACCTTATGGTAACCTCTCACTGTGGGTGAGCTCATCAGACACGAGGACCAAGCACGTAGCTTGCCTGCTGTAGCCAATGTGACATAAGTAGACTTGTGTAATCAGAGGCCTGAAAGGGCCTCACCCAGAAAGGATTGCTTGCTAGTCCCTCTACCATCACTGTGAGGACAAGTCTAGGTCAGCCACAGTCCTAGGAGGAGGATCAGAGATGCATGGAGCAAAGTCAGGTCATTCTAGCCAAGGCCAGAGGACAGCCAGTAGCCTGCAGCCAGCAGATCTCAGCCAAGGTCTGTGGACACAGCCTTTGCTATACACATGGTTAAGCTGAGCCAACATCCACAGCAGCCCCCTGCTGACCTGAAGTACCTGAGTCATGAGTATTTACTATATGAAGCCACTGAGACTGGGTTGTGTTATGCAGCATCATTGTATATCAACAGCTAGCTTATACACACCCTGAAAGAAAAATAACTTGTTGAGTCATCTACAGTTCACTTTTCTGTGCTGGTGTGTGTGTGTGTGTGTGTGTGTGTGTGTGTGTGTGTATGTGCGCGCACGTGTTTGCAGCGCTGGGGATGGAACCCAGGGCCTCTCACATTGCACTGAGCTACATCCCACCCGGTGTGTTTGCTGATCCAGCTGCTTCGTGCTGAACTATTCAGAGGAAAATTTAAACATTATCAAAATGTCTGGCCATAAACCAGAAGTTTATAAGTATCCATTGCTTATATCTCTATTTCATTTAGCATTCCTCCTCAATTATTATGTTTTACTTGCAAATACGTCATGTTATAGAAAAATATCTGTAAAGTTGCAAACTTGACGATTTCCCTGATTTAACTGTGAAAGGCTCTTCTAGGCAGAAGAAAAGCAAAATTGCAACAGTGGAAGTGATCGGACACCTCCCCTCTCCTCTGTGACCAGAGGCTCTGCGGTGCCCAACGCTGCCAGCCAGGGAGGCGAGGCGCAGCGTGGCGGCGGCGGGACTTACCGGTGTGGGAGCGCAGGTGCACGGTGAGCTGGCTCGAGTTGCGGCTGGCGTAGGGGCAGATCTGGCATTTGAAGGGCCGCTCGTCTGAGTGGATGCGCAGGTGCTTGTTGAGGCTGCTGCTGTCGGCTGCCGCGTAGTCACACGTCTTGCACTTGTAGGGCTTCACGCCCGTGTGGCACCGCGTGTGCGTCTTCAGCTTGTCCTTCCGGCTGAAGCACTTGCCACACGTTTCACACTTGTGGGGTTTGTCTCCTTCACACACACACCAAGGGCAGCAGGAAAGAAGATTAAAGAAGAAACAGCTTATTTCCTGCCACCTTGGAAAAGAGGAATTACGCAACTCCCTGAGGATATCTGGAAAACCCCAAAGCCACTTAGAGGGTGCCCAAAGGGCCACCGTGGTGGAGGGGCAGTTTCTTCTTCTATTTTTGCTTATTGGAAACTTCTTTCTATGATGAATGAGAATTCCCAATTAATAACAGGAGGCAAACAAAATAAAAATTCAGACTCCAGCTGTGTGGGAGCGGGGACAACTCATGTCCCCTGTATTTATTCTCTTTTCTCTTTTCACACTAGACAAACCCTAAAATTTGAAACCCCTAAGGTTTAGCAGAGGTCATGGCTGGCCAGCCAGAGAGGACATTTCCCAGCTCTGTGTCTAAGGCAATGGCGGGAAAGTCGTGTGTCCCTTTTGTGAAAGGAAGCACTTTCCTCCTTATCACCGACTGTAACTGGGACACCTGCGGAGTCAGCAAGTGCAGGCAGATGCGGGCAGGGCCCCTACAGATGGTGGGAGAATGCAGCTAAGGACAGAAGGACTTCCGTTCCTGCATGCCCTTCTGGGACAGAGAGGCCACCCTACCCGCTTATCTGTGGGTGGTTATGTGACAGACGCACAAACCCCTGTCCTGCTTGAGCTGGTGTTTGGGTTTCTCTGTTACAGCAGCTTAATCTGAACCTGACACATGTCAGTCGTGGTGAACAACTGCTCATTTTTGATGTGTATTTTTTGATGATGATGATGATGATGATGATGATTAATCATTATTGTTTGTTGGTGCATGTGTGCTTTTTTGGCACAAAAAAATTCTCTTGGCTGACGTTAATTTAAATGCTTAGATTTTTGAACAGTATTGTAGCTCTGAATTATTTTATTTAATCCTCTTAACAATTGGAATTAGAACCCAGGACCATCTTGTTTATTTAGCCTCATGCTACAGTGATGCCCAATTGCCTACTTTCTTGTACCTAAAGTAATTTTGGTCATCTTCTTTTTCACCTCATTAAATATTCACAACATGATTTTGAACCTGAAATATTTATTTTATTTTTTTTTAACATTTATTTTTTAGTTGTAGGCGGACACAATACCTTTATTTTATTTTTATGTGGTGCTGAGGATTGAACCCACTGCCTTACACAATCTAGGTGAGCACTCCACCTCTGAGCCACAACCTCAGCCCAGAAATATGTATTTTATACATGTGCCATCAGTGACTGAAATCAACTCCCTACGGGGCCACTGAAGAGAAGGAAGTAGATGTTCACACGCTGATGTAGGAAGAGGTCCAGCAGCAAACGAAGAAGCAAGTTGTATACAGTGCTACTTAAATGTGAATGTTTTTAGTTTCACATAAGCATGCCAAATCTTTTTTTTTTTTTTTGGGGGGGGGGTACCAGGGACTGAACCCAGGAGCACTTGGCCACTGAGCCACATCCTCAGCCCTATTTCGTATTTTATTGAGAGACAGGGTCTCACTGAGTTGCTTAGCACCTTGCTTTTGCTGACGCTGGCTTTGAATTTGTGATCTTCCTGTCTCAGCCTCCTGAGCTGCTGAGATTACAGGCATATGTCACCGCGCCCAGCTAGGCATGCCGATTCTTTAGAATGATATAGTAAACCATTTCGTTCAGTTGAGTCAAAGGATTAGAAGAGTCTGAGAGTTGGGATTTTTCATTTTTTTTACTATATGTATCAAATATGTACTTGGCCAAGTCCCACACAGCCAGGTGCTGAACTATGTTGTTAGTTAGCCAAAAGTGATCACTATCATCTTAGAACAAACATTTGGGATTTAAAAATACTTCTAAAATTTTCTTATAGATTATCATTTTTATTATTAAAAACCTTAGCAGTCAATTTAAAAATCCAGGAATAGTAATTGCTCAGCAATCCCTGTGGCCACTGCTCTGTCTGTGTGCAATAGGGGGCAGATGCTTATTGGTGCATCCGGGTGGCTTCTGGCCAGCTTTATGGGCAAGAGCCCTGTGACTGTTGCTGTCCACCAGTCCCCAGGGGTTATTAAGCACACCCTTGTCTCAGAGGAAACTAGCAAGGTCGCTACCTAGTCAATTCTTGGAGCTGAAGACGATGATGGAGGTAGTTCAGTTAATCAGGAACCACCCTCCAAACACAGATGTGGCTGGCTGCATGTGGGCGTTCTCTGCAGATCTGCAGAAATTAAGTCATTCTCATTTGTTTTGACAATGGTCTCCCAGTCGCCACCAGGAATCACGGTCCTTAACTCTTTCAAGGATAAATATGCTGTGCTTGATGGCTGAAGCCTCAACCTCTGAAGGCCACATGGAAAGATTTATTGCTTCTCACATGAAAATGCTTGCCAATACATGAAATTAAGGTCTGGATAATTAGAATGAATCTAAATGACATGACACAGTGGGGCAGATGAGATAGGATGGTGACCCCAGTGCAATAAGGCTCTCAGTCATTCCGGCCAAGGAATATAAAAAATAACTGTTGGCTGCTTCATCTTGCAAGGCTGGGCTCGACTGCAGACTCTGGACAACTAGTGAAAATAAAGTCAAATTCACTGCGTCCCTCACCTAGACACACTGACACTCTTTGACCATGTATAATACAATCTTTTGAACATGAACATCTAACCCTTCATTTAAAATCGCCTAGAAGCCATTCTTTCTCCATGCAAAACATCTGGGAAACACAAAAATAACACACGGTCGGCTTCTGTCTCTACTGGTGATGCATCTGTGGATTCAAGCAACTGCCAATCCAAAATATTCGAAAAATAAACCACAACAACAAACAAGTACAAATAAAAATACAGCCAACAACTATTTATATAGGACTTACATTGCACTGAGTGTTGAGAGTAATCTATAGTGATCCAAAGTATATGTAAGATGTGCCCGTGTGGCCAGGCACAGTGGCACATGCCTGTAATTCCAGCGGTTCGGGAGGCCAAAACAGGAGGATCTCGAGTTCAAAGCCAGCCTCAGCAAAAGTGAAATGCTAAGCAATTCAGTGAGACCCTGTCTCTAAATAAAATACAAAAAAAGGGCTGGGGATGTGGCTCAGTGGTGGAGTGCCCCTGAGTTCAATCCCCTGTACCAAAAAGAAAAAAAAAGAAAAGATACACCTGTGGCATCTATAAAACTACTATTTTTACAAGTCTCATTTTTGTAAAGGACTTGAACCTTCTCAAATTCTGGTCAACTCCCCTGAAGATCCTGAAGGACAAACTGTATTAAAGAACATTAAAATGATCAGAAATAGCCACTTTCCTCTTCCCTGCTTGCTGGCCTGCTCTCTCTCTTTCTTTTTGTGTCCTAGGTATTGAACCCAGGGTCACTCTATCACTGAGCTACACCACCAGCCCCTTTAAAAAACTTTTTTAAAATTCTGCAACAGGATTTCGCTAAGTTGCCAAGGCCTTGAGATCTCCTGCCGGGCCTCCTAAGCAGCCGGGATTATAGGTGTGCACCACTTCATCCGGCTCATTTTTCTCTTTCTATATGTTCACCGTTTTCTCCTCTTTAGAAAAAGGGATTTAGGACACAGAGGCCAAAGACGCGTGACTTACCTGTGTGAATTTTTAAATGCCGCTCCATATCCTTCATTCCATAGGCAGTCTTGAATTGGCAACCTAAAAACAAACAAACAAACAAACAAGGAAATATTAACTACAAAGGAAAACACAGTTACTTTTGAGTGGAGAACACTGGCAGAAACTTCCTACTCCAAGCCATGTGGGTTAGCAGCACAGTTAAGGGCACAAAGGGATGTCATTCGCCCCTTAGGTGACACCCCAGGGGCACGGCATCACTTCTGGGGGCCCCTGCCCAAACCGTGGAGCCTCAAGTTTAATCCTGAGGAGACACCACACACACCTAAGTCCAGGCACATTTTGCAAACTGACAGGCCTGTACTGTTCAAAAAACGTCAAGCCCCTCGGAGACAATGGCTTGACTGTTCCTGCTTAGAGGAAATTAAAGACACAGAAGAACCAAATGAAACATGCGGTCACGGGTTAGACACCAGACCAGGCAGGGAAGTGTTTTTCTTTTGAAGCAGGACATGAGTGGGACAGCGAAATCTGAGTAAGGTCAGTAAATTTGATTACACACACACACACACACACACACACACACACACACACACATACACACACGTTAGTTTCCTGCTTTTGATGATTGTCCTGTGGTTATATATATAAGGAGGCCCTACTTCTAGAAAACACAGAGGTATTCAGGGCAAGAGACCTTCAGGTCACAATTTACTCTCAAGAGACTTTGGGGAAAAATATATAGATATATATCTAGAAAGAATGGCAAAAATGAATGTGGAAGATGTTAGCATCCTGGGGAATCCAGATGAAAGGTATACACAGGGACATTTTTGTACTATTTTTGTAACTTTTCTGTAAGCCTGAAATTATTCCCAAATAAAAAGTTAAGCAAAAGTAAAGAAAGAGCATTTTTTTCCCCCTGGATTAGTGCAGGAAGAATATTCATAGTATCGTATAGTCTCACAAGTTCCCTTCGGAAGGCCTGTGGCTATAAGCCTTAGTACCCCTGGGCACAATACCAGTGACAGAGAGAGAAGGGGCCTGTGGTGACGTCCATGCGGTGAGGCTCTGATTTTCAGGCCAGACAGTATGTGTCATGTCCATACCCAGCTGTCAAGAGCCCTGGACCCCGACTGAATGTCACGTCCTGTACACAGGCAGAACATGTGGGGGCCATACCTGGATAGCAACAGTTGAGCCTTTTCTGAGCAGGTGGGGTTGAAGGCTTTTTGGTGCGTGATGACTTGGTGGGGAGAGAGATGACAGTGGCCGTTTGGTTTTCGTTGCTTTCCGTGGGCAGATAAGTTTGATAGCCATGTTCAAAAACAAATTCTGGAGCTGAAACTAAAAAAAGACATGGTCGTTATTAATTTTCATCATATAAATATCCACCAGCCATTCCCTTTGCTGACCTTTTCCTTTGTAGAGAACGAACATCCCCGTCTCCCTTGATGTTTAAGGGCGATTCCATGACCCAGTTCAGGCCAATGAGACACTAGAGGACATTTGTTGCAGGGCTTCTGATGGATGCCTGGATCTGTGGCAGCCATTCAGTCACCAGAAGGAGAAAGTAAGTGGGTCAGATGCTGGGAGACAGCTCTGAAGCAACAGATCCAGACCCCTCGAATGAAGAAGTGTTCCTACAATTTACACCAGGTAAGTTTTATGCTAAATGCAGCAGATGCCCTAGGCGCGCTGGTAAGCTTTATCACAAAAAATCCTAACAAACTACCAGAAAAGAACTGATAGAAAGACTCTGGGTAAGACTATTCTGATAACATTCTTCTTAACATACATTTTCCACATATAGTATTCCTGTCCTCTTGCTGAAGTTTTTAGGCAAAAGGAGAGAGAGCAAGAGAGCGAGCACAAATAGGCAATGTCATAATATTTTTTTTTCCTTTATTAGACTATAATCTGTCACATGAAGATTTGGCCTTGAAGAGGAATAAGTAAATAGTGGGTTTCTCAGTGGGTGGACATTATCAAGCTGAGAAGCCCTAATGGTGATTCTAAGAGCTGCTATCCTACGGTTTTCCAAACCCCAGGCACCCAGGAACCATCTTCAAAATTTTGCAGTTTTATGTACAGAATATACTTATTTAATTCCATGTAGATCCAACGTCACTATTGATTTTAGCCTTGCCCAAAGCAGTAACTTCCCTGATAACAGGCTGAAGGTGCTAACTGCATATTCTCTTTATACAAACACGGTATTTCTTTGAATCTAAGATGTTCGATTAGATGATGTTCTTATTTTATTTAATTTTTTTCTTTTTTAATGTGGTGCTGGGGATGGAACTCAGTGCCTCATTCATGCTAGGCAAGCGCTCTACCACTGAGCCCCAGCCCCGGCCCTGATGTTCTTATTTTATAAGCAATGAAAATGTGGCCAATAAAATGCATTATGCCCCAATGCTTTCTCATTCCTTAGGAAATTTCATTTCATATTAAATGCGTTCTTTAGTCTTCTGACATCTGACAGGAAACCCGGTTCCTGACTCCTCCATTTGACAGGCTGGTTCCTGTCAAATAACACCTGGGTTCTGACAGCACCTGCTCTCTGAGCAAACCCAGGGTTCCCATTCTTCTCAAGGAATATGTCGTGGGGGTTAAAGTCAGCCCACAGAGCCTGACAAGCTGCCATCGCGACGCGTGACCTCTCTGAGGCACGCGCCAGCACCCGCCTCTGGCTGAGAGGTTTTCACTTACAGCCTGGGATTTATTGCCGGTCATGCCTGCTTTCAAGTGCCCTGCTTGGTTCTCAAAGTGTGGTCCCAAGCCAGCAGCACTGGAGCTACCTGGGAACTTGCTTCAAAGGTAAATTCTCAGCCTGCACCTCGGAGGCATTGAATAAGACCCTCTGGGGGTGACAGGTGCCTAGTGTTCTAACCAGCTGTCTGGCTGATTCTGGTCACATGCCCGAGTTTGAAAGCCACCGCACAGACCACCCTATTCCAGTATCTCAGAGTAAACGCTAACCTGGCCTGGTCTAGAGGGAATCTTGCTGGGTACAGTGGTGCACACCTGTAATCCCAGCAGCTCGGAAGGCTGAGGCAGGAGGATTCAAAGATTCAAAGCCAGCCTCAACAACTTAGTGAGACCCTGTCTCAGAAAAAAAAAAAAAACAACAAAACAACAACAACAAAAAAAGGGGATGTGGACATGGCTCAGTGGCTAAGCGCCCTGGGGTTCAACCCCCAGCATCCCTCTCTCTCTCTCACACACACACACACATACACACACAGGGAATCTGCTCCCCTGGTTGCTGCTTTGGGAGAACTGGAACTTCAGTCATTCTTCCCAGGAGCGTTTGCTTCATTAATATCAGATCAACCCTGTTACTGTCTCCAGGCATTTCTGGGTACACAGCTGGGAACAGCGCTTCTCACCACAACTGAACCATCATGGAGAGATTTTATGCAGTGGGTAAACTGAAGACAAGCAGTTGCAAAAGCCTGAGGTGACAAGAATGGGATCAACTGTGATCACGTTTGTTCCCATGCACAGAAGGATACTTTCTGGCCAATGCCTCCTAGCCCACCACTGCCTCAGGTGGGTGCCAAGGGGCCTCTGAATTGATTCAGGTCCTGTACAGCAGCCTGCTGCTGTGTGACCTCAGGCCAGTTATGAATTCCCTTTGAGCCTCAGTTTCCTCACCCATTTCATATTTAGGGATAATCCCCACGCCCCCCTGAGGAGGTGGATGTAAAGCTTCATGAGAGAATTTGATATCAGGATGTGGCCACCGCTAAATTACAACAAGCACCAGCTACTCTAGTTGAACAGATCTGGACTTGGGCCCAGTGCACCAAACCCTCCCCTCAAGTGGTCATGACCTAGGTGGCCCACTGTCCCTAACTGGGACTGAGGGGTTTCCAAAGGTACTGGACCTCTGGACTCCCTGAACAGGTGGCCCCCATGCGGGAGGCACCCAGAGTGGGGCTGGCCCTCCTGGCAGGCTACCTCACAGGGGCCTCAAAACCCTCCTGGACGACACGTGCTGGCTCCGCCTGCCCCTTTCTGTTTCTGGAAACGGGTGGCTCTCTCTCTGCGCTGCCCTGCCACCAGCATCAGCTTTGCTCTCTGGACAAGTCCCAGCAGGGGCAGCCTGGGCTCCCGAGGATCTGAAGCCCCTCCCAGGCATAGGTTGTCCCCAGGCTGCCGTGTCACTCTGTTGTTCCCTGTGCTGCTCGGGAGCTTGACATTTCCATGTGTCTGTTTCGGCTTCGGTTGTCGCAGGGCCACAGGAGGCATCGTGGGTGGGAAGGTGACAGAACAAAGGGCATCAGCACCCACCTGCGGGGATCATTTTGGGTGTGTGGCCAGTCAGGTGTAACATGTGTCACCCAAGAAGACAGTCACTGGACCAGAAAGTCTTTGCTCAGGAGCAGGGGCTGCCGAGTGTCACCTTCCCTTAGTGCCTTCACCTGGGGACGGGGCCAGGGCCTGTCTCTCTCCCAGGGCTGTTGTGAGGCTCAGGGTTGGCATCCGCAGCTGCTAGGATCTCGCTACTCGTCATTCATTTATTCAGCTCCGTTTCATGAAGTGCCTCCTGTGCACCACGCAGTGTTCTAGGTACTAGAAACAATAGTGATCTAAAGGGACACCAACCTGCCTTCACGGAGGTGACATTCTAGTTGGGACTGGTGCAGGCCAGAACTAACTGAAATACACGGCTCGACAGGTGCCACAGGCCATGGAGAAATGCAAAGCAGGGCGCTCTCAGGGGTGCTGGGACTTGCAACGTGAGGCAGGGAGGTCCAGGAAGGCCTCGTTGGGGGCCATTTGCACACAAAACAGGAGGCATATGATTACTGTGGTGATAGTCTTCTGGGGGCTGGGGTTGTGGCTCCGTGGCAGAGTGCTTGCCTAGCATGGGTGAGGCACTGGGTTCAATTCTCAGCACCACATAAGAAAAAATAAATAAATAAAATGGTCTTCTGTTGAAGGCATCTGGAATTTCACAGCAACCCAGAGGCAGTGGGTGACAGTAAGTGTCACACAGATAGGCAGCTTGCCTAACTGGCTGCATCCTCAGGGTCATGCCTCCAAACCTGGCTTCTCTCTAGGGTCCTCTGTGGACGGCGCCTGTTGCGGAGGTACCCCAGGAAACCCTTCCTGTGGCCTTGAACACCAAGGGACTGCTGGTGACCAACTGCCTCCCTCAACCCCTTTGGGTGTTTGCATGTGATTTGATGGTGGAGTCACCACCCATTCCCAGGTGTCAGTGTGTGTGTGGGGGTGGGGTGGGGTGTGGGGAGTGGGGTGTGTGGGGGGGTGGTCAGAAGTAAGACTGACCTGGAACCAACTTCTCCACATTCACCAGCTCTGGGGCCTTGACCAAGTCACTTCTCTACTCCTCAGGGTTACTTTGGGTCAGTCAAATTGTAAAGTGGAGACCACAGAGCTGAGAGCTTACTGTTCTAGTAAAGACTCAAGGAGGTTAAGACGTCCTGAGCGGGAACACTCAGTTATCAGCTGATATTGCTGAAACTTGATGCAATAACAGATCATCATTCACTGGTCCTGCATTTAGGTTTTACAGACGGAGTGGCAGTAGCCTTGGGGAATCTCAGGCCACCAAGCAGCAGTGAAGGCAGCAGGGACAGCCCCAGATCTGCCAAGGGGGATAGCAAGGTCCACTATGACTCACCCCCCCCCCCCTAGCTTGGCCCTTAAAATCAAGTCCCTGCTCAATGAGAGAAGATCTCCTGGCCCTGCAGCTGAGTCTCACACACTTGCGGGGGCTTTTGGTTTGATTGTTGCTTCCTGGGGATGTCCCTGGCTTTCCTGTGTGGTCAGGTGAGTCTGAGAGGCTGTCACATTTAGCCCTGGTTTGTAGCAGGGAAATCCTGCGCCTTTAGTTATTTGGTCATACATTTGCTTAAAACGTAAGCCTGCCATGTGGATTCCAGAGGGAATCGAAATCCTTAGCTCCTTCTCACTAAGTGCCCTCAGTGGATGGGCTCATGTGCCCACCTCCTTTTCCACATGTCACCCTTCCACTGTCTGAAGACTGCTCTCACATCTCCAAAGTCAACCCGTTTCCTCTTCTCTTCTTCAATTAAAAAGCTCCATTAAAGGGGCTGGAGTTGTGGCTCACCTAGCATGTGTGAGGCCCTGGGTTTGATCCTCAGCACCACATAAAGGTTAATAAATAAATGTATTGTGTCCATCTACAACTAAAAAATATTTGAAAAAGGAAACTCCATTAAAAATCCTTTTCTCTTTTTAAAAATTATAAGTCTTATTATTTTTGCAAAATAAAAGTGAACACTAATTGTTGGCAAATTTGGAAAGTACAAGAAGATAGAAAAATGGCCGGATTGCTCTCATCATATGTGACACACATCATGTGTGTTCACTGCGGATTGTGCCTCTCCAAACCACTTAGCTCTACTGCAATTCAATTATTATCTAAACTGGGTGCAGTGGCACATGCCTGTAATCCCAGCCGCTTGGGAGGCTAAGGCAGGAGGATTGAGAGTTCAAAGCCAGCTTCAGCAAAAGTGAGGGGCTAAGCAACTCAGTAAGACCCTGTCTCTAAATAAAATACAAAACAGGGCTGGGGATGTGGTTCAGTAAGGCTCTTGAGTTCAATCCCTGGTTACACCCCCCCCACCCCCGCCCTGGGAAAAACAGCAGGGAATGTGGCTTGGTGTTTAAGTACCCCAGTAATCCCCCTCAAAAAAAAAAAAAAAAGGAGAAACTATTTAATAACCATCTTTCCTTCCATTTGGTAGGATGAGACACACAACCTTGTAGTCCTCCCTCTCCCTGTCTAAAACAGAACCTGGCGAAGGGCAGGGTCTCAAAGAACCTTTGTTGAATTAACGATCAACTAAATGGCTACCATATTCTTTGCATGCAGATTTTGGGAGTATAAAACTGGAATCATGGCTTAAAGTACTTTATATTCTTCTTTTGTTTTTTTTTTGCTAAACAATTATACAAGTTTGTCACCAAAGCATTTGCCATGTTATCATTTATCCAATATATAATTTCTAAGGGCAACATAATATTTCATTATTTTAAAATAAAATAATTATTTTAATCAGTTGTTGTTTAGACATGATTAACCATTTTTCTTTCCTGGAAATTGAAGAGGCTTCTAGGTGTTTATCTATTTATTTGGTACTAGGGATTGAACTAGTGTCCTAGGGGCACTTAACTACCGAGCCACATTCCCAGCCCTTTTTAAAAATATTTTTATTTTGAGACAGGGCCTCGCTAAGTTGCTTAGGGCCTCGCTAAATTGCTGAGGCTGGCTTTGAACTTGCAATCCTCCTGCCTCAGCCTGGGATTATAGGAATGTACCAAAATGCTGGGCATCTAGTTATCTATTTTTATAAATAGCACTTCTCTAGGATTTTTAATGTAACCCTAGCTTCTCTGCAGCTGGGCACCTCTGGGTCTGTCTGGATCCCAGGAGTGAGCCTCTGCCTCTGGGTGGGGCCCCTGACCACTCCCCCCTGCCCATCGCTGATTGGCTCAGCTGCAGACACCTGATGGCAGCTGGGCCAATCAGACGTGCTGCCCTGGAATCCAGCACCCGGTTTCAAGGCCTAAACCTCGGGAACTGACACAGGGCACCCGCCAGAGGCCATGTGCGCACGTGCCATCCCGGGATTTGGCTACAACGAAGTCAGATTCAGTAGGTCTGGACGGGCCCTGAGATCCAGCCTCTAAACTGTGAGGGTCCAGGAAGCCCTAACACACGTCTAGCTTCTAGTTCAATCGCGTTTTTGAGACCCAGTTAGTCTCTGACCTCAATTCTCCATCATTTCCCATCCTTCTATATAGTTTCCCCTTTGGCTTAGACTGTACCAAGGCAGGAGGCTGTGCTGGGCAAAGAGTTCCAGGGACAGAAAATTAACCTGTACTAGGATGGGAACTCAGCAAACAGGAAAAACACAAAACAAACAAAAAAGGCTAAGAATAATGATTCCTTCCCCCCCCCCTTTCTTCCTTCTCCTCCTTGTGTTCCATTTCGTTATTCCTCAGATCTGTGGGGCACTTGGAGGTGCTGGCTGTCCCTCCTTACTCCCCCCTCTCCTGGTCCGGTGGTTCTCAACCTGATCACACACCAGAGATGCCCATGCAGAGATCTAGGGTGAAGTCTGTAGGGAGAGATATCTATCGGTGTATTTTTCACAAGTTTTTCAGGTAATTCTCTGGCACACTGCTCTAATCTATTTAACGGGGCTGCGGTAGGAGTGAGGCTCTGCGGAGGGGCCCTGGGTTTGGAATTTCCCTGCTGAGCCCCTCTTCTTTGCCCCTTGCTACCTCCATTACTGTGTGACTGGGCATTTCCACATGTCCCAGTGTTGGAGGGTGGTATGAGGAGTTCCTGGGGCGCATCAGGAGTTTCCTCCCTTATAAAGGTAAGCTGCTCCTCTCTTGTCTGTGGAAGTGTCTGGGAGGAGATCTGAAGTCTAAAGCAGGAACAGCCATCTGTGGCCACAAGGGGCAAGAACAGGATAAATGCCCATTGCCAAGGACAAGAAAATGAAAAGAACGTGCCACCAATGAGCCCCAGGGCCCCCTTGGATCGGCCTTTCCTGTTCTTCCGGATGTGGGAAACGTCTCCACTGTTCATCCTGCTTTTAATTTTGTGGGTTGAAGAGCATCAGAAAGCATGTGAACTCCTGAGCTGGTTCAGTGTCCTAGGAATCCCCGAAACCCATGAGGATCAGGAGTCTGCATTTCATCAAAACCTCCAGTGGTCGCTACAAACAATTAGCCTGAGCAACACTGCAGCGAGGCTTCCCTTAACCCTTGAAAGCACAGGTTATACAGCCAGATACCATGGGTCTGAGATCCAGTCCTATCATTTTCTGTCCCTGTCATTTTGGACAAGTGACTTATTTATTTATTTACTTACAGTATTGGGGACTGAACCCAGGAGACATGCCACCACTGAGCTACAACCCAGCCCTTAAAAAAAAAAAAAAACAAGTGAGAGAGTTTTGCTAAATTGCCCAGGCTGGCCTCAAACTTTCAATCCTCCTGCTTCAGTCTCCTGAGTTGCTGGGATTAGAGGCATGCACCACCACACCCTTCTTGGACAAGTTATATAATGCCCTATGCCTCAGGTTCATTAATGGGTGGTAATCATTATTAGTACCTAATTTATGGTTGTGAAAAATTACTTCATTTGAAGTACTTAGAAAAGTGCATGGCACACAAACTAGCACTGCATTAGAATTATTATTATTGCCAGGTCCTCCGGGCAATCCCTGCACAGTTTGTCTTATTAAATTATTCATATGCTCAGCAACTTTCAGAAATAAGGCCAGAGTGAAAGCATGGCTTTTGCTACATACCTATGCCCTGAATTATTTCTCTCTTGCCCCTGCTTCCAAATCTTACTCCAAGTTTCTCCACCAGCAGACCATGAAGAAGTGTTACCTTCCCATCACCTTCCTCCCAAAGGTCTGTTACACATTTGGTCTTATTCACACACCCCTCCACCCCTTCACTTCCTGCTCAGGACTGATGTACTATTACTTCTTTGCACCTTTAAGGCAGCACTTGCTGGGGTTGTATGTCCTATGACTAAGTCCTCCTCCCTTCTCCAAGGGGCTTGGCCTCTCCAGGGGCAAGGTGCACCCCTAGGATCTCAGCCCAAGCACCTGGCACAAGACCATGCTGAAGCTCCCCTCCTGATGGGCCCAGGCTATGTCCTGTGCTTCATGCACATTAACAGGCTTGATCCTTCCCTCTGCCCCCTCCTGCCCTCATTCAAGGGCTATTCTGTTAAGTGCCCAAGATGTGCCAGGCCTGCTGCTGGGGACAGGAAAACAAGACTGACTAGGTCCCTGCTTGTAGGGAGATTTAAGCCTAGAACCACTAATTTGGGGCTCATAAGCCAAGATGGGCCTTCAGATTTTGTCCTAAGGCTTTCAAAATCAATTATGTGGCTGGGCCTTCCTTATGTTGATATCCTCTGGCCAAAGATCACGAGGGACACACCCCTGGTTGCAGTGAGGAAACCTCCACCATGTTAGATGTATGTGTGGGGAAAACCTGCACCGGAAGCTATCAGCAAGCAAGGGTGACTCTGTGATTTGCATCTTAATGAACAGCATTGAGAGGGAGAAACGACCAGAAAACAGCTAAAGCTCTTAATAGGTAAAGAAGGGAGGCTTGGACAATGTTCCTGTTTTGTTTTGTTTTTTCTGAACTCAGCCACAGTGGCAGAGTGGTCTTGTTCTGGTCCTGCTCCAAAATAGTCACAACATGTCTTGGTCTGATGCTGATGTTCTGTGAAACTGTTTATGTTCAACAGGAAAAGGACATGGTGGACCAGTGAGAACCAGGCCAGCTCCTGGCCACACCTGGACCTTGCAGGGACTGGCTGCTGGCTGGTGCCGGCTGCTCTTCCCTCTTGATCAGCTGCTGGGCTGCTGCACACCTGGCCATTGCCTGACCCCTTCAGCTTTTATCATCAAGTAACTAATTACTCACACCTGTGATGAATGCACAGAGAAAAAACAGGTGAGATACCTAACCTCAGGTGTACGAGGGCTGGCTTCTAGGTGGAGGAAATTTTTAAACTTGGACCTGAAGAGAAGAAATTAGGCAGAAGAGGTGGGAAAGACCGTTCCTCTGTCTGTGCTAACATTTTTCAGTTAAATCTCCTAGCCTCCTGATTGGTGAGTACAAGAGGCAACACTGACAGCTAGAAGTGTCTTCCTCGTAGGACCCCTGCAGCCTGAGAGGGGGAGAAATGGAGGCATAGTCCTGTGAGGTCCCTGCCCAAGGTGACATGGTTGGCAAATGGTACAGCCAGGATTTGTGCTGAGGCAGTCTGTCTCAGAACTCCAGACTCTTAAACTAACAGACCCTGTTGTCTTTCCATTTATTATGGACATTTAAAATGAGACACTGAGGACTCTTGGGATTTGCCCTGGTTAGAAGGCTCCTAAGGATCTAGGCAGTCAAGATCCAAACTCAGGAACCTGGGCTGGAAGCCTGGCTCCGTGGGAGAGCACTTGCCTAGCATGTGCCAGGCCCTGGGTTCCACCCCCAACTCTGCAAAAAAGACACAAAAAACAACCCCCTCCCTCCAAAGCAAAAACCCCAACACCTCAGGGATCTGATGACAGAGCCCCACGATTTTAAGCAGTGAACTTAGAAAATGCATGTGGGTCGGTAGTTTTTTGTTCACCGGCATCAACATATATTTTTATTTCTCCTAGGTGCAAGTTATTAAATCATATGTGAAACAACAGACAGCTTTCGAAGCTAGAAGGCAGAGAATCAGTTTTACTTCATATTCAACTATGGCACAGGGAGAAGTGGGAGCCAAGGGAGGAGGGGTTTGGCTCCATCAAGGACAGAGCAGTCTGGGAGCAGATGAGGATTACCAGCAATGGCTGTGCAGGGGTCAGACTGTGGCCCTGGGCAGTGAGTGACCCTGCAACCTGGCTGAGACCTGGCTCCCCGGGGAGCTTGTTAAGAATACAGATGCCCGAGTGTCTCATTCAGGAGTGAAGCCAGGCACTGGCACCTCTAACAAGCTCCCTGGGGATCCTGGTCCACAGGTAGGGGCTGGGACTGCTAGATAATGGAACCCTGAAGCCCCAACTTGAGGGAGTGGAGCCCAGAAAACCTTCTAGGGAAAAGACAGCAGCACGCTGCTTGAGTAGCTGGCCCCGGAGCAGACACAATGGGAGGAGCCGCTGAGCCAGGTGGAGAAGAGACGCAGGGTGGTGGCACTGTCCCTTCACGGATGTCTGCATCAGTGAGAGTGGTCACCGAACCCACTGACTTGGTCCTGGCCCTTCATGTGAACCCTTACAGAAGCCTCACAGTGGCCCATCAGGTCTTGCCCCTCTTCTGACGGATGGCAGTGAGCGAGACAGGAAGTGACCGGCCCACAGGTGAGGGCCATCGAGTGGCAGACTGGGTTCACACATGTCGCACACGCATGTGCGTTACTGGGACTGGGCTTTTGAGGACAGGAAAAGCACTGACCCTTCAAGAAGAAGAACACTAGAGGAAGGGGAACACACTCGCGTCCCAGGACTGAGACGGTGGGGGACAGTGGTCCTGCCTCTTCCCCACACGCACAGTTGCTTGATTTTTTTTTTTTTTCCACTGTGAAAATAAGAAGCACCTGGCTCATCTCCAAGGTGATTTCTAGCTTTCACATTTTCTTTTTTCTTGATTCTGGAGATTGAACTCAGGGGCACTTGACCACTGAGCCACCTCCCTAGCCCTATTTTGAATTTTATTTAGAGACAGGGTCTCACTGAGTTGCTTAGGGCCTCACCTTTGCTGAGGCTGGCTTTGAACTCATGATCCTCCTGCCTCAGTCTCCCAAGCTGCTGGGATTACAGGTGTGCACCACCACACCACACTCGAGCTTTCACATTTTCTTGGTCACTTCCTTGAGAATGAGAATTAAACTCTGGAGAGAGTGGGGTGACCTCAAGTTTCTTTAATGAAGGTTTTTGAGGTGATTATTTTCATGTCTTAAAAACTCACTGGAAACATTATTTTGATGTGTTAGTAGTGCAGGCCCGTAACCCTAGAGGCTTGGGAGGCTGAGGCAGGAGGACCCCAAGTTCAAAGCCAGCCTTACCAAGTTAGTGAGGCCCTAAGCAACTCAGTGAGACCGTCTCTAAGTAAAATATAAAAAAGGGTGGGATGTTGCTCAGTGGTTAAGTACTCCTGGGTTCAATCTATGGTTCAAAAAAAAAAAAAAAAGAAACATTATTTTGGATTCACAAAATATTGCTAATTGACAAAAGCTTTCAACATCACACCATGGTACAGCTCATCAGTGAAAGTTGGTTCCCCTACTTTCAAATGCTCCTCCCCTTGACTCCAGGTGATCTCTTTGCTAAACATTTAGAAAAAGCTAGAATAGCTTGTGGGCTGACTTAGCCTTGTTGATGTAATCTGTTTGGCCAACAGAGTTTTAAAATTGAGAAATTTCACATTTTTCAATTTTTCTGAAAAATCTAGATGTTTAACCACCTGGATTCAAAGAGCTGCTGCACTTGGGGAGGAGCCCTGTGTGATCCCCCATGACCACAGTCCCCGAGACCACAGTCCCTGCGACATTCCAGTGCCTCCCATGCAGCCTTGCTATCTCATTCACGGCACCTGTCTCATCCCCATTCCAGAAGCTTCCCTTGAGTACAGTGCGACATGACACAAATGCAGAGTTTTTTTTTTTTGCACTAACCTCGAGAATCTTTTTATGTCTGCACACAGGCCTGGCTCCCCTTTCCTAGGCTAAGTCACATTGCACTGCGACCTCTACTCTGACTCTCACATCCGCGCCAAAGCTCCCCCCTTTCTCAGTGGTACCTACTGTACCTGAGCACCCCCTTACAGGACCAATACCTGGCCTAGGCTCACGAGTCAATGCGTTTAGGTAGATCATAAAACGGAGAGATTGAAGGTGGAAAATCCCAAGGATATCAAAATTGCCCAGGTTTTATGAATTTACCTCCCCAGAGCACACACTGCTGCCCCTCCCTCCCTCATCTATTTGTCCTTTGACTCTGAAGTGACCGGGTCTCGGGGCTCTTTGTCTAGGAAGGATGCTGGGTCTTAGTCACACATGCTGTAAATTTTTTTTCCAGGTTGTTTGTTCATCTTTAGACTCGTTTTTTTACTTTGGGAAAGCTGTAACCTCATTTCCAATCAGACTTAGGACTCTTCCTTCTTGGGGGGTGGTCCACAACCTGCCTTCTTGGTGAAGCCCATTAATATATTTTTCAATTTGTATTTGAATGCCTTTAACTAATGCCTTCTCCATTTCCCTACAGGACCCACAGTTGTTTGTAAGTATCTCATTAATGGCTTGCTTTAAACTCTTTCTGTCTGGTTCCTTAAGACAGATTAGATAGATGATAAATCTAAGTACGGGATTATAGGTCCATGTACGGGTGTGTATGTGTATCTCTGTGTGTATTATATTTACTTTAGTAGTTTCATGTTGTTTGTTGGTTTGTTTATTTTGGTACCAGGTATTGAACCCAGGGACATGTAACCACAGAGTCATATCCCAGCCCTTTTTATATTTTATTTTGAGATAGGGTCTTGCTGAGTTGCTTAGGGCCTTGCTAAATTGCTGAGGCTGGCTTTGAACTTGGGATCTTCCTGCCTCAGCCTCCTGGGCCACTGGGATTACAGGCACGTGCCACTGTGCCCAGCTTCACTTTGTACATTTAAATTTTTGACCAGTCTGTAGTTTGTTTTGGCAGAGTGGACGCAATGGAGGGCAGGGATGGGCTTTTCTGTTTTCTTAGTCTGTAGCACAAGAAAGGGAGACACTGATGCCTGTTTGCATATTAAAATGCAAAAAAACAAAAACAATATGTTTTTCCTTCCTTCACTCAAGTAATGCAAGCTCAGGGCTTATACATGTACACCCACTGTCAAAGAAAACCACTTATTTCGCTGTGACATATTTTCTGCAAGTACCTTTTTCTTAGTATATAGTTTTGGTTTTGAAACCTGTTTTTTGTCTGTCTTGCTTAACATGTGACAACGTTTCTAACTGCTAACACTTACTGCTTTAACCTAGCAGCTCCCAAACCTGGCTGGGCAGCTGGCTTCCCAGTGGAGCTTGTTAAAAATAATGAATCTACCACCCCAGGGGTTGGGCCCCAGCAAGGTATTTTTAACAAGTTCCAGGAAGGGAGGTGGCCAGGCCACCCCTAGCCCAGAGTCCCCCAGCCGTACCTGTGATCGTCTGGGTCTCTGAAGTGATGGTTCTGGTGGTGGTCTGAGTCTGGGTGGCAGGCACCGTTTCCTCCGATACAAACTGGACTGTGCCGGGGGCCGTTCCCGCCGCGCTGGTCAGCTGGCAGCCGCTCTGCTTGTGAGCTACAAAGGCATCTAGGTTGTTAAACTGCTGCTTGCAGATGCCGCAGATGTGGATGTCCGGGGTCAGTTCAACCAGCACGGTTGTGCTGCCTGGAACTCCATGGGACAAAGGGGAAAGTCACCGATTAATTCCAAACAGCTTTAAATTACATTGCAAACCTGATTCCTGGTAGGAAAAGGGGCAGCGTGGCAGACCTGGCCAGGTGCCAGGCCGATATCCTCAAACCCTTCTTCTTTCTTGCAAATAGAATCCCAGCTGTCCTAGCCACTGTTACCCAGATCCAAGGGATGGCTCAGGATGACCTGTTGCCCCGGGTGCCTTTCTGCAAGGACATTCTTTGATGTGTAGGGCTGCCGGACACTTTGCAGGAAGCAGCAGCCACCTCCTATCCCAACTAAATGGTTATTATGAAAATCAGTCCTCCCACATACCCAAACAACCACCACCATAAGAACCATTAGCCAAAATAATCTTGGTCCCCTACATATTTGTTGAGCCCTTCCAGCACACAGCTGGAAGAGTTTCTGGGGAACAGTTAGCATTCATGATAAAAAGGGTGCAGAAAAATTGGCACTGTTCCCTCTTCTTTTGGCTTTCAATGTAGATGTGTAGTTGGGGCTTCTGCAGCCATCTTGTAAATATGAGGAAAATGCTAAGATTCTTATTGACTTTGGCTCTTACTTCACTGGTCCCCTAATTTGGTCCTAGACTCAACTAATCCCAGACTTCTTGTTAGGCCAGGGTACTTCAAGTTTCTGTTACTTGTAGCCAAAATTCATTCCTAAATGACAGGGGCATTGCTTCTTTACCATAGTAATACCAAGAGTTAATACTGTGTTACTATTTGCAAAGCATTTAGCAAATATTAACACAGTATTATATGGCCCTATATTAGAAAGTACTATCTAAATATTTGTTAGATAAGGTATATAATTAATGTCCCTAATATGAGAATCTCAATTTTTATTTAAAAATTTTCTTTGCATTATTATGAGAAAACTCATGTTTATAAAAGAAGATTTGGAAGAAACATAAAGAAGCATATTTTTTCCATTTGTATCACCCATGAACATTACAAATATATTTACAATTAAAAATTGCACATGATCATGATATATTATAGAACTAATGTATTACAGAACTTCTTACATGATATTACATTAACATGGTGCTATACCATAATAATCTCTTTATAGGTATAATTACTTAATGGCAACACATTATTCCACGGTGCCTGTGCAGTATATAATCTCTGCAAAAATAAGGTATTTACATTATTTTCACTTTCCCCAAGTTAAATAGTACAAGACTACCTTTGTGCATAGATGACTGGTATCCATGCACTATAATTTTCTGAAAATAAGATATTTACATGATGTCTAATTTTCTCCATGTCTAAGATAACAAGTCTCTGTGCAGAAACACAATTTGGCTGACTTGCTCAGGAGAGAGACTGCTGAGCATGGTGACATCAGTCATCTTGCAGAGGGCCCTATGCACTGAAGTCCTTTGAAATCAGTGGCTGGAAGGAAGGAAACAGTCTCCCTGCAGCTACTGAATCACCTGCATGGGACTAACAGGTGAACAAGGACTGGAGAAACACAGTGACTTGCACTGCTGAGGATTCCTTAATGATGGAGCAGGGCTGATCCCCAGGATAAAGGAGTTTGAATACCAAACAATGTTGCTGGCATGTGGAAGTGCACAAGGAATGAACTAGACCGTAATTAGAATCTTGACACTCTCACTTACCAAAGTGACTTTGGACTTGGCTTTTCTACAAAATGGAGAGAAGAGATCTTTCCACTTACTAGGGTTGTTGGGAAGATTAAATGAGATGGTGCTGGTAAAAGGCCAGCACCCCCTCTCCCCAAGCCTGTGACCTGGTGGGGTCATTACTCTTCAAACATGGACATAACTGAACCCCACTTAGGAGATACTGAGTTATAATGGTCTGGGAGTGAGGGGTTGGGGTTTAGGGAAATCTGTTCTTTTCATAAATTATGCAGAAAATACCCAGCCAAGTTTGAGAGTCAATGTCTCCCAAACTGTAACGGCCAACAAGTTGAGCACTTACTATGTGCCAGGTGTCTGCAAACCCTTGCGCCAGGCCAGGGTTCTCAAAACTTCCTGTGCTTCAGAATCACCCAGACAGCTGGTACAGATCACTGGCCCCACCCCGAGATCAGCTGGGTGGGGCGCAGAAAGCTCCTTTTAAATACGCACTCTCGCTCCCAGGTGGTTGGTTTGAGTTCAGCCCCTGGACCACACTTTGGGAAACAAAGCATCGGGCAATACTGGGGACTTAAAAAGGTTGACGTCCTCAACAGGATAATAAAAAGGAACCCCAAACTCAAAAACAGCGACCCCTGCCCGTTTCCCATTCAAATCCCCACCTTTAATGTGGAAAAGGCTTTGCAATGCGCCCTCAAGACCTCGTGAGACTCTCCAATTCCCAGAATCCAAATTTGAGCCATCGAGGCAGAAGTTTCCCCATCAGGGTTGCCCTGGTTACCCGGGTTCCCCTCTTCCTTCCCCGAGTCCCAAACTCCGCCTGGCGGGGCGGGAATGCACCGAGAGGTGCGATTGTCTGAGCCGCACGCCCTCCCCCACGCTCCCTTCCCGGGGGTCTCGCAGCGCAGGAGGGCTCCCCCAGTCTGGCTCCAGCTCGGGCGAGCCCCCACCCCAAGCCCAGTCGGGCGCCCCCTGCACCGCGCCCGCCGGCTCCCCGAGACGCGGCTCGCCGCCGTCACCCCGATTTCGGGGCCCCGGGCCTGGTGGCTGCGTCGCTGACGTGCTTGGGCCCGGGCCCCGGAGCGCGCACTGGGCCCTGGAGCGCGCACTGCGCCCGGAAAAGCACTTACTTTGCACGGAGCCGGGGAAGCTCTCGCCCTCGCCGCTTGCGTTCATGGCCGCAGACTGAGAGGTCCCCGGCCGGCTGCGGTGCCAGGGCTGGGGGCGCTGCTCTACATGGTGCAAGGACTTTTCCTTTTATTTTTTCCACACCCCCCAACCTTCCTTCTCCCAACTCTGCGAGGCGGGGAGGACGGATGTAAAGCAAGCTCCACTTCCGCTGCCTAGAGGGCGCTGGCCGGGCCGGCCGCCCCAACCTGGCTCTGCATCAGCGCTCTCCGGGGAAGCGGCGGCCCATCCCGATCCCAGGCCGCGGAAACCCCCCGGGTTCTGGGTGGCCGAGCGCGTCCGGTGTGGGCAAGCGGCCCCAGGAGGACGGGTCGCACCCCTGCGGTTCTCGGCGGACGCCGCCACCCTCCGCCTTTGCACCTGCCGCCCCGGGCGTCTGGCCCCTAGGCTGCGGTGCGGTGGCGCGGTCCCGGGACGCCCGGGTGGCTTGCGGGAGACCGCTGCAGGCTGCAGACGGGGTGGGGGCGCGGGGTGGCGGGCCTGGGAGGACCTGGCGGGACGTGGCTCTGGGCAAATCCTCAGAGCGCTAGGTGGGTCCCCTGCCCGGCTGGTAGAATCAAGAGGACCGTGACCAGGTGGATGAAGAGAGGAATGGTAACTCGGGTCTTAACGCGGAAGATCCTAGTCCAGGGCCCTCCAACTTTATCGCGCTCCACAGTCGCTAGGAGGCTTGTCCTTCCAAAGCGTTTCTGATTCAGTAGGTCTGAGGGCAGGCCCGAGAACGAGCATTTCCAAGTTCCCAGGTGAGGTCCCCGATGTGGGTGGTGTCCACACTCTGAGGACACTGCGCTCCCTGATGTGTCCTCACCCGCTCGGCCTCCTCTTTTTCTACTTTCTCCTCCTGCAGCCCATTCCCTCCAGCCCGGAACGCTGATGCTTTCTCTTCGTTCTGCACCCACCTGCCACCTGCCACCGCCCTGACCCCTACGGGTCTTGATTCCAATCCGCAGCCTTAGGCACTCTGCCTTGTCTGGCCCTTGTTAGTACAGCAAGCCCCCTCCTCCTGGCGCCGGTGCTCCCTGTCTCAGCCCCCTTGCCCTTGTGTACTTTATCTTTCCTCTTAGAACTTGCCACTTGTCATGTATTGTGTGTCTTAGTATCTCTGTCTTCCTATGTGTTCAGAAAGACATTCAAATAGATATATTTCCTCCACCCCCTTACTTTTAATAAGTACCCATGGAACTAAGGATTTAAGAAAATCTCTTTGTTTGAGGTACCCCCCAATGACTGACTTGGCCTAATGCTTGATACATAGTCGGCCTTCAATAGTTAACGTCTTATGTCACTACTGGAACTTCCCCTGCTGCTCCTCTAAGAGTGTGCTTATCCCTCCAGCAATGACTTATTCATGTGCTCACAGTGTGCTGGGCCCTGTGCTAGGCCTGGAGGTACATCAGCCCTCCAGACAGATGTACTGCCTGTCTGAAGATCAGGGCGGCAGTCTACTGAAGTCCACTCCTGTAGCATTTTGGTTATTGACAGAAAAATTGCTACTGCCCAGGGACTTCGAAACTCATCCTCATGTGTCCTGTGTAAATAAACATACTGGCTGACAGTTGTATCAAAATATTACACATACAATTATGGAAATTAAACAGGTTTTTTTTTTTTTCAGTGCCAGGGATCAAACCAGAGTCTTGCACATGCCAGGCAAGCACTCTATCACTGAGCTACACTCCAGCCTCACACCTACAATTATATACAGTATCTAATACTTGATAAAAATAAGAAAAATTATGTTAATGGTTTGTGTATTATTCTTTTTACTGTCATTTTAGACTGTACTCTTTCTACTTCTTAAATAAAGTTTACTGCAAAACAGTCCGCCATGTGTGTGCAGCCTCACTGTCCTGGTAGGCTGCATCCCATGGTTGACTTCTACCACCTAAGTGTGTGAGAATACTCTATGACAAAATTGTCTAATCAAATCCTTTTCAGGACACATCCCTGTTCTTAAGTAAGACGTTACTGTTATCCAATCAGCAGTGCCATTTCTTGATTGTGATAAGATCTCCAAAGATCATAAAATTGAAGCCCACATGCTAGAGCTGCGGGCTGGTAAGGGCGGCCTCCCAGAGCAGGCCCTGTTTGCATTAAGAGCTGACAAGGAGGCGGCAAGTGAGGATGGGTGAGGCAATTCTAGCCCCAGAAACTGTGGGGGTGAGATCCCTGAGGCTGGCAAGAACTGGATGGATTGCCTACGGGGTGAAACTTACCTCTGCCCCCCTGCATTGCTCAGGCAGCTAGGTCACCTTGCTATTGCTTGGATAAGCCCAGGTCTTCCTAAACTAGGCCATGGCAAGGGGCAGAGTCAAAGGCACAGTCGCTTTCCCTGAGAGTCCTTTCCCTTATCTGGCCTGCCATCTCGAAGAGTTCTTTCTCTTATCTGAAGATGTTCTTTCCTGGGACTCTCTGTGGAGAGGGACACTCTGAAGGCTCTGTGGAGCCTTTCTTACAGTATCTAACTAAGATGGCCAATCTATTAAATTATTTCCTTGTTTAAATAATGTCTGGCAGGAGACTTCCAGATGTTTTCTTAAATTATTAAGAGAATACAGCATTTTTTCCCCTAGCAATGTCTATAGTAACAAAACTAATGAGGACATATTGACTGAGTTAACTATCATAAGTTTTACGAGCAAAGATATCCTTAATAAAATAGTCTATCAAGGGACCAATGTTTTTTTCCATGATAAACATGTTAACAAATGCACTTTCCCGCAGCAATCATTCATTGTTCACTAAAAAAGTTCTCACGGCAAGAAATCTTGCTTATTTTCTTGCTTGGGTACAGCATCTACAACCTTGCTTGGTGTGGAGGAGTGGGTGAATGGAAGATACTAAAAATGCAAATCTTTGTTTCAGTAAAAACACAGACAAAAATGTGATATGATGTCAAAATATAGAAAAATTATAGATTCCACTTAACTTTTATGATAACTGTTATTTTTTAAACTTCCCTTATTTTTCTAGACAAAGGTTAGCAATGATGACTAACTCAGGGTTTTACATTTGCAAAAGTACTGGTGTCAGCAGCCTCTCTACTCAAAACATATTATGAGAAATGATAATCAAGACTGACGGGTCCCAGGTCTGTTGGTCCTCTGCTCAGCTCCACATATTGGGGAAGCCTGACCTTGTTTCTTTTCCAGGCTTCTGGGACGTCTAGCCTCCTTTTAGGTCTGGTTAATGGGTAGAAGGAAGAAGCCAGATATTCCCCACCTGTCCCCTCCGTATTTTAGTGGCAGTGGCTCTGTCTCTTCCCTAGCTCCAGATCCCACAGAAGGGACCTAAGGGCCTCATCTTCTGCCAGTGACTGGTCCCTGATGTGTATGTCTGAAAACATCCCCCTTCCCTTTGCTCTCCCTATCCCACCCCAGGGTGAGGGAAGACAGTGGCTTCCAGGTGTTCTAATCATCCCACTTGGCTTCTCGGCTTTCACCACCTGGCATCAAGTTCCCTGCGTTACATTTGCTGAAATCCCCCAAGTTGCTTCTTTTGCTCTGTCCAGACCCTGACTGACACAGTTGGATTAAGCTGTATGGAGTATGTAATTTTGTTCTGGCTTTCTTGACCTCTCTGTAGGTGCTCTAACCTAGAGGGCGCTTCAGACGCTCTGAGGGGACTTGTTGAAGCCCACGTGCTTGGGCACCACCCAGATGTGCTGTGGTCCAGGCCTGCAGGGTGGAGACACACCTCAGGTGACTCTATGGGCTCCTGACTTTATTGAATCCTGATCTGAAATCTTTTTTTTTTTTTTTTTTTTTTTTTTTTTTTTTTTTTAAAGAGAGAGGGAGAGAGAGAATTTTAATATTTATTTTTTTTAGTTATCTGCGGACACAACATCTTTGTTGGTATGTGGTGCTGAGAATCGAACCCGGGCCGCACGCATGCCAGGCGAGCGCGCTACTGCTTGAGCCACATCCCCAGCCCCTGATCTGAAATCTTGGAAGGGGACCAGGGGGAATTTCTTTTGCAAAATGGATTCACTAACAATGTTTAGCAACTGCCCGCAACCCTTTAGTAAATGTCCGTGAAGAAACACTAAAAATAAACACCAAACCCTCTGTAATGGGATATGATCAAGACTGAACCTGTTGGGCAATAAATGGAGGGTACACAACTAATTATTTGGATGAGAGTTGACTTGGAATCTGGCCTGGCTCCTCACTGAGGTGGCACACCTGTGATTTAATATTATACTCGCTCATTTAACTTCATATGAACCAGCATGCACAGGCCTGATTTTTTTCTTTTATATAATTAATGCATAAGCGTGGAAACACCCAAGTGATATAAAGGGTGTTCGGTGAAGAATGGGTGCCTCCCCAACCTTTCCCTTTCAGAAAACAACCACTACAACCAGTTCACTGGGTGTTCTCTAAAAAAAACTCTTACCCATATAAAAATGGCAGATGCATATTCTTCCCTTCTTCTTAAACATTTCCCTGGGATGCAATCAGCCTTCCACACCTTGCTTTCTTGCATACGAATGTATTTTGGAAAATACTCCTTACAAGTGCATCTAGATTTGCCTCCTGGATTTAGGAAGGGTCTAGCTTTCTGCTATATATAAAACATATATCAATGTTTACTTAAGCAACCCTCACTAGGGAACACTCAGTTTCTAGTTTTTTACTACTACAAATCCAGGTGCAATTAATATCTAGATTTATATCTGAATCAAATCTGTACATGAGAGTATCTCTGCATACTAATTTCCTAAAGAAGGGTGGTTGGTCAAATCTTGGTGATTTATTCTTAGAGGCTCCTTATTCATCCGAATTCCCAGTCCATTCCAAAAGTATCCCTATTGCAATTGTTTTGATAATCCTGATTTTCATTAAAATGTCCTGGGAAGTATTTTAGTCAGGGCCAAACTGGCAACTAAAATCAAAAGTACCCAAATAGGGGGGCTGAAAGTCTAGAATCTTCTATCTTATTCTCAGTAGTCTGAGATCTGTGTTTCTGTCAGCAGGAGGGTCTCTCTCAAGGGCCTGGACCCCTTTTGCGTGTGCCTCTCCTTTCCCCCAGGCTGGGCCTGGGAAGGCCACTCCCTTCCTGCATTGACTTCCAGCCCCTGGCAGAGTCCAGTCAGGAGGTCCTGCTGAATGCAAGGGGGTGGGGCTGGGAAACAACTCTATAGTGGGGTGGGGGACATTTTGATGGACAGGTGGTTCTGATGGTTGTCTCGCCATGGAAAGGGCTCTCTAACGCAGATGATATGTCATAAGGAGATCTGTGAATCTAAGCTTTTCCTTAGCTCACCTTAGTGGACAGTGAAAGGAAAGTGACCACAACACTTGGAGCAACCAAAAGATCTTTATTGCAGCAGTGCAACAAAGAGAAAAGAAGGAAGGAAAGAGAGAGAGAGAGAGAAAGAAGAGAAGAGATGAACAGGGAGAGAGCAAGAGCAAGAGACAGAGAGCGCATGCAAGAAAGATAAAGAGCAAGTCAGAGAGAGAGAGAGAGAGCAAGAGAGAAAGAGCAAGAGAAAGAGAGCAAGAGAGAGAGAGCAAGAGAGAGGAGGGCCTGGCAGGAGGGAGTTTTTATAGCCCAAATCTAATGGGGGCCTCTGGGTCTGCAAGCTGCCTTGTTGGCCCAAGGGGGGTTGAGTGCTCAGCCTTGAGCGGGACTTGACATAAACAGGTGATAAAGGACCAGATAGAGGGGGGTTTGAGTGCGTGGGCTACCTTGCAGCCAACATCTGTTCAGCCTGCCCTGCAGACAACACAGTTCAGCCTGCTCTGCACCCAACAGACAGGACTACTTTCTTCCCCAGGTCTTCCTGTGGGGAATACGGTTCTCCCATATTCCACATCATGTTAATCCCAGTCGTCTCAAAGGTGATGATGTGATCCAGTCATGGCAGACATCTCCTACCATACGGAACTCCTCCTCTCAGCTTCTGTACCATGTGTATTCTGTCCTTGCTTCCCAACTAAAATTCAGTTTCCTACCTGATGACCCAGGACCATGCCTACGTTTTCCTTTTGTGCTGCAGAACTCCCTTATGAAGACCTCTTTCAGGCTCTCCTAGGGTGGGCTAGGATCCCCGCTCCAGATGCCCAAGTAAGGCGGTATTCCAGGGCTTTCCACAGTGTATCTTCACAGTCGACTGTCAGCCTGACTCAGCGAAGACACCTTTGGATACACGAGAGCTTTTCTCAGGGATGCTTGCAGGCACCAATGCCATCTGTCCTTCCAGGAGCTGGACAGGCCTGGTTACTGGGGATCCTCGACTGGTTACATTGGTCAAGACTAATTTTTTGTCTAAGGCTGTGCCCAGTCTCCATCTATATAGGAAAATCTCATTTTCTCTTGTCAGGGATTGTTCTACCAGAGGACAATCACGTGACCAAGTTCTGTTTAATGAGACATAGAGGAAATCTCTTGGAGGCTTCTGAGAAAAAAAAAAAAAAATTCCTTCCTGAGAAGAAAGAGGCACATGAAAAGAAAGCCCTGTTCTATTTTCTTTCCTACTTCCATTCTCTCTGCTCTGGCCTTTTCCGGGAGTGGACCTAGTTTCAGGGCTGCTGCTGCCATCTTGGGGACCTCCTGTGGCAAGCTTGGGGTAGGGAGCAAGGATGCAGAGAACCTGGTTCTTGCTGAGCCATTGAGCCAAATTGGTCTTGTCTGCCTCCTGGATTTCATTAAATAACATTAAAAAAATGTCCTTATGATTTGAGCTGGTTCTTCCCAACAGTTTTTCACAATGGGGCAAATAATAAAGTGATAATGATCGTACAGCACATATAGCAATTGACAATACAGTTACAAATTGCCAGACTTTTACATGAGGAATTTGAACTAGCTTCCGTGGATGCAAATTTCTTGTGTCAGATTATATGATTAAAGTAGCTACACATACTTCCTGTTTAGGCTTTTTTAAACTGATGTTCTTGTCACATATTTGATAAGCACTGTTCATGAAAGGCATACCCGTACAAGGAGGCTCTATAAAAATATTAAACTAATTATGAAGACAACTTTTCAGAAAATTCCAACACTATCATTTTATATTAGAGCTCTCTGAGCAAGCATCTTCCTGTCTTTCATGGACAAATATTGAAATCTCTTATGATAATGTGGATGGCTCGCAAGTCCAACCTGACTTACTGATGGAATATCACATATTTCTCCATAATGATGAAACTCTCACTGGTAGGACACACAGGCATGGTTAGGTCAATTCCCTGAAGCTTAAAGCCACTAAAAGAGCTTCCATGAGAAAGCACAGACACGTCTGCAAACTGGGACAATTATCAGGAATTCTGTCCAGACCCCCAATCCAGGCCATGTTGGTATGGGGCCATGTTCCCTGGGCAACTGGAGCATAAACCCTCCAGCGGCCCTACTGCCCCTTGGCCCCTGCACCTAGCAGCGAGCCCTGCTGAGATGCACAGGCAGCCAGAGGAGCACTTTGACACTCAACACATGAAGTTCGATACCGTTCAACAGAGCAGTGGATGCAGCAATGGAGATCAGCGTTGTTCAGTGGAGGACCTGAGTGAGGACTGATTCTGGTTTTTGTTACGGAGGGTCCATAGTTAACTGTATTTGTCACGATCCTTTCGGTTGCTAAGGAGAGGAACCCAAATTCGAACTGGCTTCTTATCAAGAAGGGAATCTATGGTTCTCATCTCAGAGATGACTTTAAGCAGGATACCATCAGAAATGGCTTTTTGTGTCTTTCTTAGCTCTGATTTAGGAGAAAAAAATAGTTCATCCTGTTAAAATTTCAAATTTAGTTTCGATTTTTACCTACATATGAAAGGCACACAGTTCAAAGAATTAATCTATAAGGCTTGTTATGAAACGCAGAGGTCTCCTTCCCTCTTTCTCCCGCTACAAAACTCATCACAGGGTAATGATGTTTGAGCAAATACTCCGTGTTTACATTATGTAAACACTATCCACAGCTGAGCCATAGTGTATTCCGATTACTTTTGCTTTTCTGCGCAACTTTTTGTTTTCATTAGCGTTAAGAACATTTCCTTTTGTTTGCTTGCTTACTTTTCTGTATATGAACACATCTGAATTATTCACCAGTGGTTGTGTAAATCCTCTCTCAATGTATTCAGAGACAGCCATCTCGGCTGATTTTCTATCAACCAAAGAAGATCCTTCAGTCTGGACTGGGGCAGCTGAGCAGCGATTGTTCTGGAATGTCATTCTGGGACTTCTCAGTTTCTCCCTCATGTCGCATTCCTGGTTTTATAGTTCCTGTGTCTTCACCTTCTTGGGTCATTCCTTTCCTGATGCAGTAGATTCTTGTGATAAAGTACAAGTGAAGGACGTTTTAAGATTTCACATGTATAGCCTCAGACTTTGTTGATCATTTGCATTTAAAATTCTAGGCTGTTGAGAGCCACGGACTATTGACACATGTCCAAACTTGGATGAATCTCAAAGACATTATGTTGATAAAAAGAGCCAGTTTCCAAAGGTTGCGTACTCTATGCATTTATATGACATTCTCTAAAGACCAGAGTGACAGTGACGGAGAACAGGTCAGTGGTTGCCAGGGTTCAAGGTGAAGGGGGGCTTGACTGTAAAGGGGCGGCTGGAGGGGCTTTTGGGAGTGATGAATGTTCTCTCTGCTGATTGCAGGGGTGGTTATGCAATCTGTGCCTGTGTTAAAATTCACAGGACTGCACCTTGAAAGAAAAAGCTTCTTATATGACAGACTATTCACATAACCGAAAACATCTAGGGTAGACGCACAGTTGATTCTCAAGTTCCAAAAGTCACCATGAACACTGAATCAACAAATATTGGACCAGAGTTCCCTTAGGAAAATATAGAATTAGGGTCCTATGAATCCTGGCCACAACATTTTCACCAAACAATCATTATAGAACCTTGCTTTATGTGGGCTTCTATTTAAAGACGTCGTGTGTAATGTGTATTGATCGTTCATTAACATGGGACTCATGCTGAACCACACTAACTCACACCTGAACCAGGCTGACCCCAAGACCAGTTTCTTCCTCAGCACATGGCAGGCTTCTTGCACTTAGGAACACCAGATGCCACTTCAGGTTAAGCTTGGGAGTTCTTTTAAACAGTGAGCTCACCAATGAAAGCACAGAAAAACACAGAAATGCAAAAAAAAAAAAAAAAAAAAAAAAAAAGCACTAAACAGATCCCAAAGAGGACCCTTGTTTCCAGAATGAGCCTGAACAAGAGGCCGGAGGATCGGCCTGACCTGGTTATATGTGCTTTGGGAAATTCAAAACGTTTGCTGCTCACACTTGTCCACAAAAGGGTCAAGAGTATTATTTTGGGGGTTGCCAATAAATTTTAGTGGGTAGGCAAATTCCTAAATGCGGAATCCAGTGAATAGTGAGAACCGACTGAGACTGTCCCTTAGATGTTGCTTGCTACCACTGAGTCCCTCGAGCTGCTGGTGTTAGCGCAGTGTCATTCTGGTCACTTTGTTCTTTGCCAGCTTTTAGCTGCGTTTCCTTGTCCCTTAGGAATCTGAAGTTTAATGGTGATTTTTTTGTTGGATCTACTCCCTTGTTGCATGGGGTGCTCAGAGGAGCCCTGCCACCTTGGGTTCTCAGATTTTGAGGAATTTGCTGGATTTTTGCCTCCACCTCTGGCTTATCTGTGCTCTTTCTGAATCTCCTGGTGTTTGGACTCCCCCCCCCCCCCCGTGGTCTCCTCATTTTTTTCAATGGATCATTTATTTCTCTCTAATTTTCATGTCTTGTTTTTTTTTTCTTTCTTGCTATTTATGGAAAGCTTCCTCAACCGGATCTTTCAAGAGTTCCAGTTTTACATTTCAGCTCTCATATGTTTAACTCCCCAGAACTCTTCTACTGTTTGCAGTTTTAGAAATCAGTGTCTTGTTCCTGTTTTGTGGGGAGGGGGGACAGCATTTTGTCTGTCGGAGGTTGTTAATGTGTTGGGGGAGGGAGTTTCTTCCTCCTGCCGGGTTTTAGTTCCCACCCTGTGACCTGCCTTGTGTCTGTTGGGTTGTTTTGGCCTTTGCCTTTTAGATTTTCTTAAAGGTCTTGAGCCTGTTGGCTGTCCAGTCTTTAGGAAGAGGTATTAAACGGCTGATTGACAGCTCTGAGAACATAGAGGAAACCTGGGCATCCGTGGAGACTGACCTGCCTGGCTGTGTCCTGACCACCCCCAGACATGTGTGTATTTCCTTTTCCCAGAGAACACTTGTCCACTCACCTGCGTGGAGGATACTATCCTTCCTGCAGGTTCCCTTGGAACAGAGAAGGTGTTTCAGTCAGCTATTTCACTGCTGTGACTAAAAGATCTGACCAGAACAATCATAGAGGAGGAAACGTTTATTTGAGGGCTCATGGTTTCAGAGGTCTCGATCCACAGACAGCTGGCTCCATTCCCTGGGGCTTGAGCAGAGGCAGACTATCATGGTGGAAGGGTTTAGTGGAGAGAAGCAGCTCACATAATGATCAGAAAGGAGAGAGAGAGAGAGAGAGAGAGAGATACAAAGTGCATGCCCCAAAGCCACATCTCCAGGAGCGCCCCTCCTCCAAACTCAGTGACCACCCATTAATCCCTATCAGGGGACTAATTCACTGTCACTGATTGGGTAGAACTCTCACAACCCAATCATTTCTCCTCTGAACTTCTTGTATTGTCTCACACGTGAGCTTTTGGAGGACAGCTCACATCCAAAACGTAACAGTAGGGGAGAAAGTGTGGGGGTTTCAGCCTTGGAATGTAACTTTCCCCACCCACCTGCTGAGACCCTCAACCTGACACACTGTCTAGAAACCAAGGAATGAAGTGCAGTCATTGAGCAGGTCAGAGTTGGGTGTCCAAAAGGCAGAAGAGGGAGGGAATCTGGCATCTAACTCTTTTCAGATTTTTAAATCCTCCCTTTCTTGCCTCACTTTTACCTTTATTTGCAGAGTTCTCTGGCGACAGTCATTCCAGATATTTCCAAGGTTCTGCAGGAAGCATGGATTCCTTTTTTTGGCAGCTTAGGATTCATCTCGGTTGGGTCTGCTGCTTCATTTACCACTTGTTACTCTGCTTTCCAGTGTCAAAGATAATTAAAAAGAAAAAAAGAAACGGTAAAATCATTAGGTAATGATAAAACCTTCAGATAAAAAAGCAAACATACATTAAAGATTTTATTGAACTCAGGAATAAGAACTAGTCAGGTGTTAGGACCAGAGCAGAGGAGAATCCAAAGAATGGACACTTCCCTTCCCATCCACGGAAGCACACAGCAGGGGTAGTTTGAGAGCTTCCAGGGACTCAGACAGACTAAAGCTTCTTCCCCCAGATACCAGGTCCCAGCTGCATCCTGTCATATGGAAGGGACCCTGCCACAGTCCTTTCCAGCCACCTAGCAGCAGTCAAAGCCTGTGCTACACAGGTGCAGGACTCCCTGGGCGCAGGAATGACTGGCCAATTTGCGTTCTGCAGCTCCTGGGCATCAGCTGCGGCCAGAGTCTGGCCAAGGCCACAGCATCACCCAGCCTTTCACTCTTGGGCTGTCTGGTCCCCCTCCCCCCAGCCCCGCCCCCATTGGCAGCTCTCCCTCAGCAAGTCACTCCCACTTCAGGCCCTACTAGTAGGAGCCCTAGCCTATGACATGTGCCTTCAATGTCTGACTTCGAGAGGTTTTACATTGACATTCTCAAAATGACTAGACCACAGCGACCGAGAACAGATGGAAGGTGGCTCCGATGCAGGGTGACGGAGGGAGGGTGGCCTGCGAGAGCTTCCTGGGATGATGAACTGTTTTGTGTCCCGATGGTGATGGTGGTGGCCCACAGCTCTGCGTGCATGGAAATTCATAGCACTGTAGGCCCAGAGACAAAGGGGGCAAGTTATTTGTATTTTAAATTGAAAAATGAAGTTAAAAGAAACTAAGAAAATAGTTGAAATAATTAAAAAGAGTCCCCCCGGGGGAAGGTGTAGCAATGGAACCCCCAGTGCTGTCTCTGTGAAGGTGAGCAGTGGGGTCCTACAGGGAGGAAGCGTGTTCGTGGAGAGCTACGCTCACCCCCCATCTGACGCTTGTTAGAGGCATGTTGGTTTCCCATTTCCCATCTTCTCTCTTGTGATCGTTGGAAAAATGCCCTGCCTCCCAAAGATGTCCAGGACCTAATTCCTGGATCCAATGAATAGGTTATCTTCTATGGCAAAGGGCCCAGGCAGATGTGGTTAAGCTAAGGACCTTGGGATGGGGAGGTCATCTTGGATTATCCAGGAGGACCCCACGTCATCAAGAGTGTCCTTGTAAGTAAAAGAGGGAGACAGGAGAGTCAGAGTCACAGAGTGATGACAAGCCTGAAGCCGAGGACAAGGAGGGAGGGGGAAGGCAGACAGAGATCTGGAGAGGCTGCCTTTCTGGATGTAAAGGTAGAGAAAGGGACCAAGAACCCAGGAAGCCAGGCAGTCTCTAGAAGTTGCAAAGGCAAAGACAGATTTCCTCTGGAGCCCCAGGAAAGAAGGATGCTGCCCTGCCCAGCCTTGGTTTTAGAACTCCTGATCTCCATCATTGGAAGATAATTAACCGCTCAGCGACTTAAACCACTGGATTTGTAATAATTTGTTATAGCAGCTGCAAGGTAGAAATGCACACCTATTTGTGCATTTGCTTCAATATTCCTTATGGATGAATGTTTCTGTTCTTTAGATTCTCCTCTGGGCCGGTCCTAACATCTCCATGGGGAACTAGCCCTGCTCGCACCTTGAATTTAGCCCCGTGAGACTGATTTAGGACTTCTGACTCCAGGACTGTATGATAATAAATTTGTGTGGCTTCAAGTCACTAAGTTTGTGGTAATTTGTTGCAACAGCCAGAGGAAACTAATATCCCTCCCTCTGCTTTGGGACACAAAGAGAAATAAAATGGTTCGTGTGGAGAAGGGCTTGAATAACTCACTAACTTAATAAATAACTCAGGGTGAAGCCCAGGGCCTGAATTAAAGTAAGCTTTTATTGTATCGGGATCACTTATATGGTTTTTGAAATGTATTCAAGTCCCCAAACTCCTGTTAATGTAACAGAAATACACTCAGAGTGTGAGAAACAACAATCTTGTTGGGTCAGCATTTATGTCTGACGATAGGACATCAACGGCTATGCAGGCTCCTGCAGCCACAGAGAAAGTCCATGTTAATGAGCCACGTCCAGCTGGTGTCAAAGGTGGAACAAAGTCCTGCAGGACACCAACTGACTCCAGTCTCCCTCCCGAGGCTGCAAAGATGAATTTCCTGGTTGAGACCTCACGACCGAGTCTCCTTTTGATTTTTCCAGCAATTTCGCTGTTCACTTTGGTTTTGGTTCAAAGATATGCAACTTTTCTCCCCCCAGAAAACAAATCTAGCACCACTCCAAGGTGCCATTATTCTTTAGTCTTGTGTCCTAGTATATTTGGCTCAAGTATTTCTTTTAAAAAAAGGTGGATTTAGTCTATGGGGTGCTTGATCAGGTCTGGAGTGGAAAGGGAAAAAAGAAAGCAGTTGAGGAGCAGAAGATCCCAGTTAGGTCTCACGACATGTCGTGGCTGGTCTAAGTTCCATGTGTTCATTCTTCACCCCCCGCACTTCTTGTCCACTACCTAGGAAATGCGAGACACACAAATAACTTAGTTTAGGGTATAGTTTCTGCTGTGGGTTGACTTGTGCACTTAACACCCTCCGCCACCTGCAAAAATGATATGTTGCATTTCCAAAATTTCATAGCTATGAATGTGATCTTATTTGAAAATAGGGCCTTTCAACATGTAATAGAGATGTAAGTCACCTTGAGGTCATACTGGGGGAGGGCGGGCCTTTAATCTAGTACGATTTGTGTCCTTGCAAGAAGGAGAAAAGAGACAGACACACAAGGAGAAAGTTGTAAGGAGAAGCAAAAATCGGGGTGATTTTTGAGCCAGTCAAAGGCGTCACCTACAGCAGGAGCTAAGAAAAAGGGCACAGACCAACCCGTCCAGCCTTCAGAGGGAGCACAGCCCTGCAGGCACTGTGACCGGGGACTCTCTTCTGTTGTTTAGAGCTTCCCAGAGAGGGGTACTTGGTCCCAGCAGCCTTAGGAAACTCTTGGTTTCTCCATCTGGGCTACCATGACACTTGGGGCTCGGTAGCTTTTTGTCTTGGAGGCTATTCAGCACATTGAGGGATGTTTGGCTACATCTCTGGTCTCTACCAATGGATACCAGGAGGAACGCCTGGCCCCACACTGGGGTCAACCAAAAATATCTTTGGACATTGTCAAATGTCTCCCGTGGGGCAAAATTACCCCTGGTTGAGAACCAATGATTTATAGTTTAAGAATCTCTTGTCCACTGAAATAACTGAGGTGAAATAATGGAGTCTTTCGACAAATAAAACACCTCTAGCTGCTGACCACTGTTTGTGAACTCTCCATTCCCTAGGACGTGTTCAAGTTCTGTGTTGCAAGTTTCTTCCCTGGAGAGCGGCCGGACTTAGGTTCTGTGTTGGTCCCCTTGACCCCCACAGAAGGACGACAGGAGACTGTGCTTGAACACATAGGCCACCTCAGTGTGGCGGCACACTGCCTGCCCATCATCAGCTCAGGTGGTGCCACTTGGTGAAAATGCAGATTTGGGGTCACGGAATATTTGTGATGGTTAATCTTGATTGTGCACCTGATTGGATTGAGAGATGTCTAGGCAATTTGTAAAGCACACTTCTGGGGGTGTCTGTGAGGGTATCTCCAGAGACGAGCACCACATGGGACTCCAAAATGAGGGGGTAACTTGCCCTGAGTGCGGGTGTCACTGTCCCATAGACTGGGGACTCCTGTGGAACAAAGCAGAAAACGGTGGAAGCTAGCCAGCTCCAGAGCAAACTGGATGCTCTTTGAATGTTTTGTGCGTCTTGCTAAGGCTTTGCCCATGGACTTGAGACACCCTCAGTGCGGGCTCACACCAGCAGCTGTCCAGGGAGCTCCCAGGTTTTCCGTCGTGGACTAGGGCTACATCGTTGGTCTCTCCTGTTCTGAGGCTCCAACGTGTTGGATTGAGCAGCCACTGGTTTCCTAGGCTGTTCAGTCGGTAGACCGCCATTGTGGGACCAGGCCACCTCTGATCACGTAAGCCAACCTAATAAATTCCCCTTCATATTCAAACACACCCCCGTTACACTAGGTGGACATAATACATACGCACATGTCTGCATGTCACAATTATATACACTTGCATATTCTACTTGTTCCCTTCCCCTAGAGAACCCTGACCAAGGAAATGTTGTGGTGGAAAGTGTGAGAGGGAGACCCCCAGATTGTGCATTTTCAATGAACTCCTTTGTCGTCTCCAGTGCACCCTACATTTGTGTCACACTCAGGAAACAAAGACAGAATGAATAGGTTGTATGTTTCCAGTAATTTCTCAGTTTTGTCTAGGTCATCCAACTTCTTGGTATGTCATTGTTCCCAGTAATGTCTTAGGATTCTTTTCATTCCTGTGGCCTCAGTTGTAATGTCTCCTCTTTCTGATTTTGGTTATTTAAATGTCCCTTTTTTCATAATCTAATGGCTTGTTGATTTTCTTAGTCTTTTTAAGAAAAAAACCAACTCCTATTTTCATTGATCTTGTTCTTATCCTTTATTTTGTTTATTTCTACTCGAATCCTTATTTCCTTCCTACTGCTAACTTTGGGTACAGTTTGTTTTTCCTCCTCCTTCCCCGAGGTGCGAAATTAGTCTGTTGATTTGAAATCTTCCTTATTTTAGATATAGGTGTCCCCCCCCCCCGTTAAAGGGTACGCTGTTTAATTTCCACTTATTGTTCATTTTCCAGTTTTCCGTTGGCTATTGATTTCTAGTTTCCTTCATCGTGGTTGGACGCACACTTGTGACTTCATTCTTCTTGAACCTGTTAGGACTGTTTTGTGGTCTCACATGGATCTACTGTGCTTGAGAGGAATGTGTGCTGCTGTTAGGTGACGTCTTCTTACCCCTCTGTGAGGTCTGGTGGGTCTGGGAGGTTGTTCAAGTTGTTGATCTTCTGTCTGTCGATCTCTGTGTTGGTGAAAGCGAGGTATTGGGATAGTTGTGTTGCTATCTCTTTCTCCCTTCCATTCTGTCCACCTCTTCTTCATATATCTGGAGGCTCTGCTGTTAGGTGCACATGTTCTTGTAATTATTACCTCTTCCTGGTAAATGGACCCTTATGGAAAGTCCTGGTCTTTAGGTCAGTTTCTGATTTAAAGTTCACATTGTCTTGTGGAAGTGTAGCGGCTCTTGCTCTGGGTTTGCATTTGAATGGAGTCCCTTTCCCTGTGGTTTCGCTCTCAGCCTGGGTTCTGTTCTCATATCTAGAGTGAGTTTCTCACAGATGATACACTTGGATCTTATATATTTTTTTTCAATTTTTTTGAACCTATTTGGCCATTTGACATCTTTTTGATTCAGGAGCTCTGCACTTAAAGTAATTACTGGGATGAGGGTAGAGCACTTGCCTAGTATGAATAAGGCCCCGGGTTCAATCCCTAACACCACAAAAAATAAAACTAACAAAAAATTCTGTTAGGTTAGGACTTATTACTGCTGTGCTTTAAATTGTTTTTTGTGTGTCTTGTTATTTTGTTCCTCTTTCCCTCTCTTGTTCCTTTCCTTTGTGTATTTTAAATTCTTTTTCTAGTGATATACTTTGATTCTTTTCTCGGTTTATTTTGTCTATCTTTGATAGTTATTTTCTTTGTGGTTTCCATGGGAATTATATAAAACATCTTATAGTTTTAACTATCTATTTTAAACTTACAGCAATTCAAATTCAATTGCATATACTGTTGAGAGCCACAGCCAAGTCAGGATGGTGCCTGGCATTGCCAGAAGGAGTGGCTGAGAGGTGACGCCAGCACGCCATTAAGATGATGATAATTAAGTTAAGCTGTGTATAATTGCTGTGACTGGATGATGCTGGATTGGGGCACGCTGTGTATTCAGTTGTATATGGACCCCTGCTGTCCAGCAATAGGGCGGCTCCTGCTGCCTCGGGCGCCCCCCGCTACTTTTGAGTTCTCCGGGAGTTTCCCGGTTGAGTCCCTGTTGAGTTCTCTTGGGTTCCGTGGAGTTCTCGCTGAGCCGGTGGAGGGTGAGAGAGTTCCCCTGGAAGCGCTCGTGGAGTGCGGGTGAGAGTTCAGGCAATAAAGTAGTTCCTGTTTGAACCTACAAGTGCCTTGTGGAGGTCGGTTATTTTGTGCCCAGCCAGACTGCGGCAATATACAAACTCTATATCTCCCCCCACACCCTATTTATGTCATTGATGTACCAATTACATCCTTTTTGTATTTTGTGTCTATTAATATAGTTCTAGAGTTAGTTATTTTTTATTGATGCATTATAGTTTTACATAATAGTGGGATTCATTATGACATATTTGTATATGTATGTAACATATTTTGGTCAATCTTATTCCCTAGCACCCTCCGAGTAGTAGTTATTTTATGCTTTTGTCTTTTAAATTCAATACCAGAATTAGAAGTGATTTACATGATACCATTATAGTATTTCAGGAGTATGTAATTGTCTATATATTTACCTGTACCAATGAGTTTTATATTTTCATATGTTTTGTGTTGCCGTTTAGAATTTTTTCACACCAGGTTGAAGGACTTCCTTTAGCAAATCTTTTAAGGTAGGTCTGGTGGTCATGAATTTCATCAGCTTTTATCTGGGAATATCTTGATCCCCACCCCACAACTTTTGAAGGACAGTTTAGTGGGTATTGTGTTCTTGGTTAAAAGTATTGATATATTTCCCACTTTCAGCACTTTGGAAAGATCATATCTACCTCTCTCTCTCTCTCTCTCTCTCTCTCTCTCTCTCTCTCTCTCTCTCTCTCTGTTTTGCAAGATTTCTTCTGCGAAATCCACTCGTCATCTTTGGGGAGCTCCAGGGTATTTGCTGAGTTGTCTTGCATTTTAGAGATTCTTTCTTTGTCTTTAACTTTTGACAGTGTGTCATAACATGTCTCCTGGTAGGTGTTAGGCCTCGTTGGGTTCATCCTGGTTGGATTCCTTTGAACTTTTTGAATTTGAGTGTTTAATTTCTTTTTTTCAGATTCGGGAAGCTTTTGGCCATTATTTCTTCAGATAAACTCTATTCTTCTGAGACTTCTGTAATGCCTGAAATTGGTCCATGGGATGAAGATCCGTAACATTTTTCTTAATTTTTTTTTAATTGTTGTTATTCTCACTCTTTTATTTCAAGTGACCTGGTTGAATTAGCTGATTCTTTCTTTTGCTTGACCAAGTGTGCCATCAAACCACACTTATGGAATTTTCGATTCCACTATTGCCTGCCTCAACTCCAGAATTTCTGTTGGTTCTCTCTTCTCACTTATATTCATTCTCATTTTGTTCAGAGATCCTTGTTCTGATTTTGCTTTGTTGTCTGGGTTCTCTTGGAGCTTCTTTAAGATGTTTAGTTTGAATTAATTATCAGGTAATTATTTAGGGTCAACTTCTTTTGATTAAGCCTTATTTCTCTGTTTCTTCATGTGCCTTGTTATTTTTCACTGTGATTTGTGCACTTGAGAAAAGTCATCTCTCCACATTTTTGTGGACTGGCTTTGTAGAGGGAGAGACCTTCATTCATCAGCCCAGCGGCCTCACAACCTCTTTTGATATGCATCTTCTCTGTCCAGGTGAACAGAATCTCATGGGTTTCTATTTGAGATGCTTATAAGGTCTGTGATACTGAAGGTTCTCTGATGCTGCAACAAGCCACTGGACCCTGCTTTGTTCTTAGTGGTCCCCTGTCACCCAAGTATGCTTGTTCCCCACCAGCATTGAATGCAATGAGCCAGAAACCAGTTTTTAAAATGTATCCTTAAAAAGCCAGAATGTTGGATGCCCATCAAGGGAAAGGCCATAAACTGGGCTTTCTCTACCAATTGTGCTAAGAAGTGCTCAAATGGGAAAAGGCTTTCCTTACCCATTTTGATTGTACTTTTCTGTAGTTTGAGTTTGCTGAGATACTGTGATTCTTATTTGGTTCCTGGATTTCTCAAAAAGATGTCTCTGCCTATATATTGTTGTTAAGTCAGTATCTCTGTCGGGGAACAAAGTCTGGTACTCCCTAATATGCCATCTTGCAGATGTCACTAAAATAAGGTGTGACTTTAAATGTAGTTTATTCTTCATATACATTACAGGGAAATTTCTGATTCATGATTATCCTTTAAAGTTGGCCGTGCTTAAAATACTCAGAGGTATTTCACCTCCTCTGTTAATTGAGCAAATAGAAGCTGATAATGATTAGAACTACATTCTGAGGGCTTACTAAGTGTCAGAATCTGAAATAATTTCTTTGAAGATGGAATTGACAAGTTGGACTTCAAAGTCCTGGGTGTATACAATATTGACTGATCTATTACTGACTTTCTGAGGGACTTTAGGCAAGTTACTCTCTGAACTGCTTTCAAATGAAGAAAAATTCTGCTATTTCTCATACAGGTTTAAAGTGGCAATACAAAAGATAATATAATCAAGGTGTTTATCTGAGAGCCTGGTTCCAGATAAGGACATAGTGAGTATTAATTGCTGTTACATGAACTTTAGAGGCATATATAGGCATATAAAATATATAGGCAATAATATATATGCCGGGCTGGGGATGTGGCTCAAGCGGTAGCGCGCTCGCCTGGCATGCGTGCGGCCCGGGTTCGATCCTCAGCACCACATACCAACAAAGATGTTGTGTCCGCCGAGAACTAAAAAATAAATATTAAAAATTCTCTCCCTCTCTCTCTCCCTCTCCTCTCTCACTCTCTCTTAAAAAACAAAAACAAAACAAAAAATAATATGTATGCCTATATATGCAGATATATAGACATATATAGGCATATTATATAAACACACACACACACACACACACACACACACACACACACACACACCAGAATCCAGCCCAAAGTATGTATGTTTGTCTCTAAACCCTCTTTCCTTTTCATGTTTTTTGGTACCAGGCATTGAACCCAGGGGTGCTTAATCACTGAGCTATATCCCCAGCCCTTTAAAAAAATGTTTTATTCAGAAACAGGGTCTTGCTAAGTTGCTTAGACCTTACTTACTTAGTTGCTGAGGCTGGCTTTGAACTTGGGATCCTCTTGCCTGAGCCTCCCAAGATGCTGGGATTACAGGTATGCACCACTGTGCCTGGTTAGAACCTTTCTTTCTTTCTTTCTTTCTTTCTTTCTTTCTTTCTTTCTTTCTTTCTTTCTTTCTTTCTTTCTTTCTTTCTTTCTTTCTTTCTTTCTTTCTTTCCTTCCTTCCTTCCTTCCTTCCTTCCTTCCTTCCTTCCTTCCTTCCTTCCTTCCTTCTTTCTTTCTTTCTTTCTTTCAGTACTGGGGATTGAACTCAGGGGCACTCAACCACTGAGCCACATCCCCAGCCCTATTTTATACTTTATTTAGAGACAGGATCTCATTGAGTTGCTTAGCATTTTGCTTTTGCTGAGGCTGGGCATAATCCTCCTGCCTCAGCCCCCTGAGTAGCTAGAACTGTGCCTGGCTAGAACCTCTTTCTTAGTGGCAGTTTCTCTACAGTTTTGGGCTTGATGAAAAAGTGGATCTTGGGGCTGGGGATGTGGCTCAAGCGGTAGCGCGCTCGCCTAGCATGCGTGCGGCCCGGGTTCGATCCTCAGCAGCACCACATACCAACAAAGATGTTGTGTCCGCCAAGAACTAAGAAAAAATAAATAAATGTTAAAATTCTCTCTCTCTCTCTCTCTCTCTCTGTCTCTCTCACTCTCTCTTTAAAAAAAAAAAAAAAAAAAAAAAAAAAAAAATAAATTGGTCCCTTCTGAGTTCTGTTGCTTCTTTAAAAAAAAAAAAAAAAAAAAAAAAAAGTGGATCTTTAGCTTTGATGCCAGAAACTGAATCTAAAGAAGGGGTCAGGTGACCAACTTGATCTGGTTTCAAAGTAGAAATCCCCATGTCCAATGTTTATTCATTCAAGAAAACAATGTTGTGTTGACACAGTTCTAAGACACTAAGAGCTTTCATGTTCCCTCATTTTATCAACAAATATATGATGTAATTATCCTTATCATTCTCATATTATAAAAGAAAAATTGAGGTATAGAGAAGCCAAATAGCTTCTTCTAGGTTATATAATTAATAGATAGCAGATTTAAGGACACAAAATGGTATAGCAACTAGAAATATACCTGCAAATCCTTTGGAAATCTGACTAGATTTTCTAGTCTTTCTAAAAATACAGTGATGAATTAAAAAAGATAGTAAGAATACGCTGGGGACCAGTGCTTTTGAAACCATACTGTGTACAAGGCAATCATCTGGGGATCGTGGTAGAGTGCAGATCCTAATTTAGTCTCTGCAGAACTCTGCATTTCTAAGAAACTCTTGGGAGAGGCTGATCTGTGGGTCTATGGAGCACACAAAACAGCAAGTTTTATATGAAAGAAAATGAGGGTCAAGGAAAGTACTTCTCCAAGGCCATGTGACTTGTTCAGGGGCAGAGCCTGAACAGGCTATAACAATTATAGGTCAGGTTCACAGAGAGACATGGCAAAAGGGTTGGATCAGATGCCAAAGTGAGTACCAAAGTAATTTTTAAGGCAGCCTTTCATCCACATGTATTAATACATGATGACTGAAACTAATATTTCTTAGAGTTTGGTCACTTGCTTATTACTTTCACTTTTTCTTTTCTTCACACTGGGGATTGAACCCAGGGGTGCCCTGAGCTACATCCCCAAACCTTAATTTTTTTAAAAAAAATTTATTTTGGGATAGGGCCCTGCTAAGTCGCCTAGGCTGATTTTTGAACTTATGGTCCTCCTGTATCACCTCCCAATTTGCTGCGATTAGAGTTATGCACCACTTTCATGGCTCCCCTCCCCATCCACATCTTGGTTTGGATTTCTCAGTGGCAGAGTCAGAGACAAAGAGTGGCAAAAGTCATCAGGCTGTGATCCCAGGAAGCCAGCGGGACTGTGGATTTGTGACAGGTCAAGCAAAGGTACTGTACGCAGCGCAGTCCCATGGAGGGTGGACTCCAGGGAGCTCTGAGACAGTGCAGGCCACACTCAGCTATTGTCTCAGTTAATTGGGGCTGTTACAGCAAGAATACCACTGGTGGGGGGCCTTAAACAACAGAAAACTTACTTCTCCAGTTCTGGAAAAATTCAAGGTCAATGTGCTTGTCCATTTGGTTCCTGGAGAAAGTCCTCTTCCTGTCTACTCATATTGTAGAGAGAGACCATTTCCCCGTGTTTCCTCCTATAAGGACACTAACTTCACTCATAAGGACCCTATCCTATGACCTAATTACCTCCAGAACACCTCGTCACCAAATACCATCACACCAGGGATTAGGGCTTCAATGTGTGAATTCTGGTAGGTGGGGGGATTGTCAGTCCAGAACTGGGCTGGTTAAGCAAGTAGTCCCTGATACATGTGGCCAGAGAGTCCTTAAAATGCACCAAGTCCAAAGTCAGATATGCTGACAAGTGTGAAATACACACTGGATTTGGAAAACTTAGTACAAAAACTATGTGAAATAGTAATTTAAAAAACTGATTAAAATATTGAAATGATAATACTTGAAACGTCATGGGCAAAATAAAATGTTTAATTAAAATTATCTCACCTTTTATTTTTTGCTTTATTTTATTTTATTTTTTAAATCTAGTTACTAGACTATTCCAAATCACACAGGTGGATGTAACTTTATTCCTACGGATAGTGCTGGCTTTTACCCTTATACCATGAGTCACTAGATAAGGGCACTGGTTGTCAAGGGTCTCCCTTCCCCCTAGAAAAACTGGCTTCAGCAGCTGGTTATGGAGAAAACCAGATGTGCATGGCTATTGGGAATCAGAACACTCTGGGAGTCTGTGTGCAGAAAGGGACCCAGTGGAACACGGCAGTGTAATGTCGTTGTCCATCATCTGTACAATACTTGCACCAAGACTTGGACAAAATTTTATTCATAGGAACTTCTCTTAAGATGAAAGTTCATCATAAACAACAACATTGGTGGCATCTCAGGCTTGATATGCTAAGATTATTTATTTCCAAAATATATAAAAGTAAACCTAAGACAATCCCAACAGTCGTGCACGTTTTGGAACATTCTGGTAAAAACCAATGTTCATTAATCCTCAGCAAGGAAATTCTGTTAAAAAGAAGAGTCAATCATTCTCTGATATATGTAATTACGATTCTCCTTCCCTTCGATTTTATGAAGCCATTTGAATTCCTCCGATGTGTTACTTTGACACTTAATGCAATGTTTATGCAACAATCAAAAAATTAATTGTGTTCCTTTTTGCAACTACTTAAAAATCCCCATCCTTGGCCTGCCTTATTGACATGTGCACATTAAAGTATGACTATGTGACAATAATAATTTTATAACAATGAATAAATGTCAAATTAATTATGTCAAAATAGTAATTTGTCTGCTTCCTTTCTGATGTGTACGATTATTAATTTTTGGGAAGTGTGCAGGAAATACTAAGCATCTAGTTAGAGCTCAGGTTCAGACTCTGGACTGAAGTTTATTTTTGCTTTGAGATGTGTCACTTGGGAGTGTACTTTTCACAAAACTTGGTGGCCAACAAGTCTGAGGGAAATTCCAGACTCTATCGCAGATGACACATCAATGGCTAGGAAGTATCCATGTGCAAATATTGCCAATATTGTATGTGAAAAATGTGTACATTTTTTGTAGGTCCCCCCCCCCAACACATGATAAGGATTCATGATAAGGATTGTACTATCTATCTTCTAATTGTTTGCTAGGATATCTATCTAACTAAAACTGAAAATGCATCTGTTTTTTTTTTTTTAAATTTTTTTCCCCATTCTTTCAATGTTATAAATAGACATGCTTGGAGAATCTTTCCAATTTTGAACTTTTTTTTTTTTTTTTTTGTACTCAGGGGCACTTGACCACTGAGCATGTCACATCCCCAGCCCTCTTTTGTAATTTATTTAGAGACAGGGTCTCACCGAGTTGTTTTGCTGCTGAACATTTTTGATGATGCTCTTCTGCCATTTCTCAGATGATATTTGAAGAGATGCCCTGGCTGTTTCTCTTACAGTCACCCTGGGTTTGCAATGTTTTTTTACAGACATTTTCCTATGCGGTACTTTCAGAGTATTCTTTATTGAGAGGAGGATTCATTGAAAAGCACCATGAGACTCAGTGGGATTTGGGTGGAGCCTGTGGCAGGCTGAGGTTTAACTCCCCAACCCCTTTCTATTGCCCTATAGTGAGAAATCACACTGCATAGATTTTGGTGTGATTTTTCAAAGGAAGTGCCGGGTTATCAGAGCCGTTAACTGGGCTGTTTGCAGAACCTGCAGACCCAGGCATGCTCTCCGGGTCGCTCACCAGTCCCCTGTGGGCACACAGTCTGCTGCCCTTGGCACGGCAGTCCTTGGGGACATCACTGACTGTTCTCTCTCAGGCTGGGGCCTGCCTCTGTGGATTTTCTGTCTTCTTTCCCCCTCTCATTCTCAGCGGCTCCCTCTCCCTCCCCTTCCTCTGCTCCTTCTCCTCCCACACTTCCCCTTCCTCGAATGGGGGATTCAGGACTAGGGTGGGTGGATAAGGTGAGCTGTGCCAGCGCAGAGGCAGATCCTTATTAAGGAATCCGACGACTGGGTATGTCATGGCCAGCATGTAGCACAGGACGTGACCATCCGGCTAAGAGTGGACACTTTGTTGTTTTCAGTGCTTTTCTATAATAGGTTGTGCGTCTCTGATCCTCTTGAATGTGCACCTTTACACCCACGTGCAAGGGCCTCTTCCTAGGAGCAGAGCTGCCCAAACCAGGGAAACGTTGTCAAGTCACGGCCGCTGTGTGCTCTCAATAGACATTGGTCCGGGTGAAGAGGGATGCCTGGGTGTCAATTCAGACCTTCTCTTTCGAAGTGTTTCTTTGAGATGTCAGCTCTTCCAGTTTAAAAGATGCAAGGACAAGCCCTCAGCCTCGATCTAGGAGGGGCTTCTGGATGTGAGCGGAGCTTAGCCTTGTGCGTTGAGAAAGGGATAGCTAACCCAAACCCTAACCCAAACCCTAACCCTAACCCGAGCCCTAACCCTAGCCCTAGCCCAAACCCTAACCCTAACCCTAACCCGAACCTTTCCTCATTATTGATTTTTTTTTAAAATACGAATGTTGTAGTAAAGTACATAACGATGTTATGAGACTCATATGAAATGGTTACTATAATGAGGCAAATTAATATGTCCCTCATCTCCCAGAGTTGCCTTTCCTTTTGCTGAGTATGCTGCAAGAGCAGCCAAATTTCCTCATTAGTCAAAAATTCCAAATGCACTATGATATTATTAACTGTAGCCTACACTGCCAATACAACCAAACACATCTGGTCCACATTCTGGGTGTTGGTATTGTGAATAATTCATCTACTTTCCTTTTCCTTACCTAAGTTTTCTAATTTTTCTATTTGTCTTAATTATTCCCCCTCCTCCTCCCCCTCCCCCTTCTTCTTCCTCCTCCTCCTCCTCCTCCTCCTCCTCCTCCTCCTCTTCTTCTTCTTCTTCTCTCCTCCTCCTCCTCCTCCTCCTCCTCCTTCTTCTTCTTCAACCTTATTCTTAGAGGTACCTGGATGGAACCCAGAGCATCACACAGGCTAGGCAAGGGCTCCACAACTGAGCCACACCCCTAACCCCTTTGTCATGTGAGATGCCATTTTATTTAGTTCCCAATCTGTGTAACACACTGTGTATACAATGATGTGTAAGACACGCTGTTCTGGCCCAGAGGGAGCATTCTGGTGGTCTAGAGGATAAGACCCAGCACGGACCAGGAATTCACAACATCAGGTAGCAGGGACTTCACTAAGTCAAGGGTAGCAGGAGCAGGGTGCCTGGGGATTAGGGACTCTCTCAATCCCCAAACTCTTGGGTCAGTGGCATTGCTGGGGCAGGAGAATCCAATGAGGTGAAAATTATATTTATCCACCACATATGGGTGGAGAATATTGGAATGGGTCAAGCTCTAATCTAATATCTAAGATTCAAGTGGTTTTTAAAATTTAATATTTCTGCTAAACTAGTAATATGACCATCTTTCTTATATGAAAAGTCCTACATTTATATAAAAAATTTTGGAAAATATTTTCCAAGTATAATGAAAACATTAAAATTACTCTTAAATCCTACCTTTCAGAGGATGGTAAATACTATTTTTCTTTCATCTCTGCTTGATGGGATGGAGCAGGAATATATCAGTCAGGGGCAGATGAGGATATCAATTGGAAAGGCCCATTAGCATGGTGATTTGGGACCCTTAACCACTGAGCCACATCCCTAGCCCTTTAAAAAAAATTTGCTTTGAGACAGGATCTTGCTAAATTGCTGAGGCTGGCCTTGAACTTGTGATCCTCCTATTTTTAGGCTAATTTTTTTAAACTTAATTTTTAAATTTGTTTTAATTAGTTATACATGACAGTAGAATGCATTTATGCACTTTGATATATCACACATAGATGGGATATAATTTCTCATTTTTCTGAGGGTACATGTTGCAGAATCACATTGGTCATGCAGTCACATATATACATGCAGTAATAATGTCTGTTTTGTTCTACTATCTTTCCTATCTCTCTCTCTCATTTCCCTCTACCTAATCTAAGGTAACTCTATTCTTCTCTAGTGCCCATCCTCCTATGGTGAATAGCATCTGCATATTAGAGAAAACATTCAGCCTTTGGTTTTTTGGGATTGGCTTATTTTGCTTAGCATGATATTCTACAACTCCATCCATTTACTGAGAAACACTGTAATTTCATTCTTCTTTAAAGGTGAGTAATATTCCATTGAATATATATACCACATTTTCTTTATGTATTCATCTATTGAAGGACACCTAGGTTGGTTCCATAGTTTAGCTATTGTGAATTGAGCTGCCATAAACATTGACAAGGCTAAGTTTTTAGAAGTGAAAATATTTAGTTTTGGAACACAGTGTTTGTAAAGCTCAAGATGTGTGATGCAAAAGGGCTCCTTAGAATGGCTCTGCCAATGTCTGTTCCCACCAGCAGCTGAAATATTTTAATTCTCCTTTTGGCATGTTAGATGGCATTATTATTATTATGCACTTTTAAAACTAGGTATTTTTGTCATTTTCTCTTCCCATACCATCTATCTATCTATCTATCTATCTATCTATCTATCTATCTATCTATCTATCTATCTATATCTGTGTATGTGTGTGTGTATGTGTGTGTATTTGTATTATAGTTCTGTGTCTCATGTGAAAGTCATGTTTTCATTCTCTGCTAGAACAGTACAGAGACAAGATAAGCATTGTTTAAAGTAACATAAGCTCTTTGATTTAGGAAGTGATATGGATATGAGTAAAGAATGAATATGCTTTTTGTAATACCTGCTCAATACAATAACTACTAACACCTTGTTTGGTACACATATGGATCCTTTAAAGAATCATTTTAAAAATATGGAGGTTAATAAATGTATTCATGTTACAAAAATGCAAGAAACGCTCACACGTGTCTATGGATACTTATTAACACATGACGTCCTACCATGCTTTCTGAATGCGAACGCTTCCCCCACTCGGCCATGGGTCCCCTGGATACGCTTGCACCTCAGCGTATGCAGATCTACCAGTTCTTCACAGTGACTGCAAAACATTCTGTACCCTCATTATATGACTCTAACAAAAATGTATTAGCCCTTCCCTACGGACAGACAGTCGTCTCTAATTCGTTAATGTCACAACTTGGTACATTCAACATCCTTGAACCTACAATTTTCCTTATTTATAAGTGGATGAATATCTGAACGTGAAGTTGCCAGTGTGATTTGTTTAAAAAGCCTGGGACGGATGGTAAACAAAGAGAGGTGAGATTAAGATTGGAGACAAAATAGTTGTAATCTCTCTTTCTCCTTAACAGCTGCCTGAAGTATTGAAGTATAAATAATAAACATGTTTGTTTAAAGGCAAACATCAGCCAACAAAAAACTCACCTTTACTTAAATTTAAGTTTTAAATTCTTACTTACACAGACATTGTTTCCTGGTCTTAATTTTTTTTTTGCCTTTTCAGTGAACTTTAATTTTTAACATAATTTAAACCACCTTTCTAACAAATCATTGATTCCTTAGGTTTGCCATGTCGTAATTGCCTGGTTATTGCATGATGGATGTGTCATAGCTGAAAACAAAGTGGTTATCTCTGGAAATTGATTTCAACATGCATTATCTCAGCAGCAAAGGTGAGAACACTGTGCAGAAAAATACAATGCGAAACATGATGGATTTGGAAGCCGGCACTTGGTTTTAGTATTTCGTCTTTTTTATTATATGGTTGGGTCGAAAATGTAAAAGAAGACCAGCAGAGGAAGCGCTAATGCCTCTTGGAGTGTAGCATGCTCTCTTGCCTGGGATGAAGCAGATTCCAGCCTAGCAGCTCCCAAATGCTTTACAAGTAATGGAAACCAAGCGGGAGAAGCATGTTCTATATTTTAATGCTGACATCCTCATAGAAAAAAAAAATTAAAGATTCGGAATACTTGGCTGTGATTCAGTACCTAAACACTTGCTGGTGTTTTTCAGAATTCCCTGGAGGCTCATAAGTGCTCCTGAGCAGGAGGTACCCACTGTTGCTGCACACTTAGGCCAGTTTATCAAACTAACGAGCTCCAGAGTGATGCTGTTTCCAGGTTGGACCCCATGAGGGAGGGACAGAGAGGAACAAAACCAAAATTCAGACAAAGGAGTCCATCCTAAGAGCTGGCCTGAAAAGAAATTTATTAACTCGTACTCACCAAATCTTACCCAAAGTAATGTTCTTTGTAGAGATTTTAGTCTACTAATCTTACTCTAGCACAAGTTTCAGCATTATAGATGAGATGGTGTGTTTTTTACACTGAGTGATGTTTATTGATCTGGACTTAAAAACCAGTCCTGTCCGGCTACCCCCCTCCCCCTCCCCGCCAAATAACACAATATTTGCAAATCACTATGCAATGGATAGAGTGTATTTTTCTCTTGCTTCTTTTTAAATGAACAGAAGGTTGAAATTCATTTAGAGCAACTTTTTTTTGTTGTTTGTTTTTTTGCTTTGGAATTTGAATGATGGATAAGATTTGGGGAAAATAGTGAGTTTCTGTGTAATTTGTGTCATCAAGACAACCACCAGTATTAGAGCACCAGACATAGTATCAATAGATAACGAGAAAAGAAAATGGAACTTATACAAATGTGTATTTCTTAAAAGCTTTTGTTACCTATTATTTTCTAGCAGTGTAGGCGAAAATTAGACACATGTATTGGATACACTTATACTGATAGTAACATATCATATAATTTAAAAGGGCAAGTCCATGTTCAGTTTTGCTTCATGCAATGCTGAATCACTTTGAAATTCAGCTGGTGTTTTCATGGGTTATTCAAATATTGTCAATCAAATAAATACAAAATTCTCAGAGGCGGCTTCCTACAGTTTGGTTTTAATGTTTACAGCATGATCAAATATGAATTTTTGAGTGTGTAAAGTTGTTTTATTAATTTTTTTTTTGGTACCAGGTATTGAACTCAGGAGCACTCCACCACTGAGCCACATCCCCAGCCCTATTTTGTATTTTATTTAGAGACAGGGTCTCACTGAGTTGCTTAGTGCCTTGCTTTTGCTGAGGCTGGCTTTGAACTTGCAGTCCTCCTGCCTCAGCCTCCCCAAACCCTGGGATTACAGGTTTGCATCACCACGCTGGCCAGCGGTGTTCTTTTAGTATTTAAAAACCTGGCAGTTTTTTCTTCCCACTTCCTTCTTCTTTTTCTTTTCTTTCTCTTCCCTCTCTACATCTCAACAAATCACAGAAGTGAGAGACCTTCTATCTTAAAAATTTTTTTTTTTGTAGATGGAAAATATCTTTATTTTATTTATTTATCTAATTTTTGTATGTGGTGCTGAGGATGGAACCCAGTGCCTCACACCTGCGAGGCAAGTGCTCTACCACCGAGCCACAACCCTGGCCCTAGGCCTTCTACCTTAATCATTTGCTTATCTTAACAATTTCTTTTCCAGGGGCTGGGTTGTGGCTCAGCGGTAGAGTGCTCGACTAGCACATGCGAGACCCTGGGTTCGATCCTCAGCACCACATAAAAATAAACAAACAAAACAAAGGTATTGTGTACAACTAAGAAATAAATATTTTAAAAAAACACTTCTTTTCCAGGCATATTTCAGCACATAATTTAAACACACACACACACACACATTTTTTCAGTAGTAAATTAAAAGCAGCGTATATAAATAATCTACTAATTATTGTTTAATCTTTCTATTTGTGACTAAAAGATGTTTTTTCTGGAATGGATTTTTTTTTTTAAAAAGTCAGGTATTAGCTGTGAGATTCTTTAATTCTTCGTATCTTTAAACCTTAAAACATTATTATTTGAATTTATATTGAAAATATTTCCTCTTGAGAAATATATATATATACACACACACATACATATACTTTTTTGTGTGATACACACACACACACACACACACACACACACACAGAACCATAATGTATAATGACCCAGGTTTCAATGGAAACATTTGGTAAATTTATATTCTTGAACCTTCAGATTTAAATCAATTAACTTAAGTAAGAAGAAGGTTTCGTTTCTCAACTAGATGGCCATGCCCCACATTTATCCTCACTAGGGATCTGCTATTTTTTACCTTCAAAAGGCTTAGTCTTTTGACTGTATTTTGGTGTCATCAGTAAATTCACAAACAAATCACGAAGCTCGTGGATTTCCTCATCCATCATTTTGCTATAAAAGGTTAAAAAAAATGTTGGATTTGGACCATATTGAAACTTTTTCAATTAAGCGTATTTTTTCTGTTCTGGAAGTTGGTTGTGGGAAGCTGCAAGGAAGCCCCGGCTGCTCCTCCCCAATGCGCAGAGCCAGGGCTGCCCTAGTGCAGCTGGCCTCCAGGGCTTCCTGGGGTCTCGTAGAATCCTGATCTCAGGGATTTTAGAGAAGACAAGACGGGTCGGCAGGTTTGGGGTGGAGACCCATAAACTTCGTTCAACCAGACGCAGCCAACCCAGTGTACTTTCCAAACACATCCGAGAGGGCTGGGGATGTGGCTCAAGTGGTAGCACGCTCGTCTGGCATGTGAGCGGCCCGGCTTCAAACCTCAGCACCACATAGAAACAAAGATGTTGTGCCTGCCGAGAATATAAATAAATAAATATTAAAATTAAAAAAAAAAACAAACAAAAAAACCACATCCGAGAATCCGCACATTTGGGGATGGTTGATGTCTAGCGGGACATGTGAAGAGAGAAGGGTAAAACTATGAACCAAGAGAAACAGAGAATGTGTCTAAATTTGCTATGGCAGAGTTGATTGCAGTTTTAATTTTCAATTTATGTTTTAAGTTGACAAATAAAAATTGTGTATATTGATAGTGTACCACATGTTGTCTTGAAAAATTGTAAACTTTGTGGGGTGTCTAAATCCAGCTAATTAACATATGCCTTACTTCACACACTTTTCTCTGTTTTTTTGTGGTAAGGGTACTTAAAATCTTTTGGCAGTTTTCAAGAATATAACAAATTGTTATTGTGTATGACCACCATGTTGAGCCATATATTTCTCAAACTTATTCCTCCTGTCTGAAACTATTCTTTGAACAACATCTATTCTCTCTCTTTCTTTCTTTCTTTCTTTCTTCCTTCCTTCCTTCCTTCCTTCCTTCCTTCCTTCCTTCCTTCCTTCCTTCCTTCCTTCCTTCTCTCTCTCTCTCTCTCTCTCTCTCTCTCTCTCTGGTACTATGGATTGAACCCAGGGCCACTTTACCACTGAGGTACATCCCCAGCCCATTTTATTTTTAATTTTGAGAAGGGTCTCTATAAGTTGCTGAGGCTGGCCTGGAATTTGTTATCCTCCTGCCTTAGCCTCCTGAGTCATTGGGATTAAAGGTGTGCATCACCGAGCCTGGCTCCTCTTCTGAATCCAACTTTTTAGGACTCCACATATAAATAAGATCGAGTGGCGTTTATCTTTCTGTGCCTGGTTCATTTCACTTAATATAATGTTCATCCATGTGGCTGCAAACGGCAGAATTTCCTTCTTCTCAGATACTAAATAATATTCCTGCATGTGTGTTTATCACATTTAAAAAAACCTGTTTATCTGTCAATGGGCACTTTGGTTGACTCCATATCTTGGCTGTTGTGGATAATCCTGCGACGAACATGGGAGTCCAGCTGTCTCTTTGACATGCTGATTTCATTTGCTTTGACTTTATATCCAGCACTGGGATTGCGGGATCTCTATGCTAACTATGGTGTCATTACGTTGGTGTCCTTTCAGATACATTTTCCTGATATTCAACTTCTTGAGAAATTAGCAACCACCTCTATAATCTTCATGAGATCACCCCTGGGAATTTTGGGGTCCCAAACAAACTTTTTTTTTTTTTTTTTTTTTTTTTTTTTAGGATTCTTGTCTATGTAAGCAATTTGATTAAAGACATATATTACAAAACTCACGGGTCTATGTGAGGTGTGGTGACTCATGGAAGAAGAGGTATTTAGAAGTTTATTGTTCAACCAGAGCTTGCATTAGTGCCTGACATGACTGGCTCCTACTGAGGTCCAGAAGCCACCTCTTGCTCCTCAATGGTCCAGTGGCTGACTTGAGCTAATGTCATCTCTTCCACCAAGAGAACAAGGCAGCGGCACTGTTGTCACTCAGCTGCCACGCTCTTTGCAACCTGGCTGTACTGAGATGGTATAGACAGACCTTTGTGTGCCTGTTGCCCCGATGCCTCCTACACCTGCAGGCCTGAGGCTGCTTCATCTGGGCCCCTAGGAACCCAGCCCCCACTGGCTCTCTGGATGACCCTGTCTGCTTCTTCCAATGGTGGCCACAAATGAATCGGGCCCAGTGTGTGCAGGAAGGCAGGAGAAGAGTCATTTGTTTTCCACTCTTGCTGATCCACCACTTGGAACTTCAGAGCATCGATGTAGAACATCGTGTCTCCCAACACTAACCTCTTTGGACAATTTAAGTGGTGACTGTGGCCTTGTTAGTGTGCTGATCTTATCTCTGCCTTCCACACCTCACACCAGTGGGGGGAACAGAGCTGGTGAGAAGAGTGTTCTTATTCGTGCAAGTCTTAAGACCCAGGGGGAAGGCATGTCACTGTCCCTGCGTGAAACAGGAGGTGAGGTCATCAATTAGAAGGGCCCTTGGTTTGAGGAGCAAGAGTCTTCAAAGCCCTAGCTGAAGGTCAGTGTGGACATCCAGAGAACTCCCTGTCGGGGGAACAGAGCCTGTGGAGGGAGTGGGAGATACTACCCGGGACTCACTGTACAGGATGTCACTGCAGCCCCATCCTCGAGTGCTCTAACCCAGAGGTTGAGTGTCCTGGGCGCACATGTGGGTGAGAATCTGGTCTGGTGCCCAGCCTGGAGTTGCGGTCCAGAATCCTGATGTCACCCTGAGTCCAATATGAATGGGGGTCAGCGCACATTAGCTGCCCTTGGCATGCTAACTCCACTTCTGCAATCACACCAGGTGGTGCTCTGTGGCCGGCAGACCGCCATCGGCTAGCAGGCTGGCCTCCAGGACCTGGAAGCCCACACCACCCCATGAGGAGCTTCAGGAATGGGGGTAGAGAGTATCCGAAGGGCAACCAGAAGTGGGGGTGCCATGAGTTCCTGGTTGTCCCCGGACATCCCACCCCGTCATTTCTGAAACTCACCTCCCAAAAGGGGACTTGACCATCTTGGAGCAGGGCTTTAGGCATGGTGCCTAGCTCAGGGCTCTCACTTCCTGTGTCTAAGGTGGCCCTGGTCCTCACAGGGACTTGCACTCTTGCGGATGCTTGCTTTTTAGGTGTTAACTTGTCTGGTCCTTGCGGTGCCCGGGGAGGTGTGAACTGCTGTCAACACCAGTCTCTCTTTCGTGGTTTGGACACTTAAACTTCTCTCTGCTCTTTCAATCTCCCCTTTTAAACAGAAAAGCAGGCCTCAAGTCAAACCTCAAGGTATCTGAAATAACATTGTTTGCTTTTCCTTCTTTAAATTTTTATGGTTAGTTCCTATTGGTGATATATGACCAGGGTTTTCCTGTTTAAAAATAAAAGTCAGCTGGTGCAAAACAAATATTGAATCCATGGCCAGACAGGTAAAGATCGGTCGAGTGAGCCCTAAGTGCTCTCCTAATGAAAGTGTTCCATGATTGTGTTTTGGGGAGAAACTTGTTGTTTTGGCGGAACTCCCCATTGTGAACTTTGTGATGCACATTGATTCTAAACATGCTGGGTTTTCAAATCTTTCTCCCTTGGCTTGTGTGCTGTGCTATCTGGTTTCCAAGCAGAGGCGTGTGATTAATGATCATGTGAAGATCCCAGTCCTGGGTGCTTTCTGAAATACGCTGCAGCAGGCTTCATTGGCGCCTCTCGATTCTGCCTAAAGAGGGATTTTAATTTGGTTGTTATCATTGTCTGCATCAGGTCACAAGATGATATCAGCAGGTTTGTGCAGAAGCCCAAAGAAGAGACACATATTTAAGCGAGAGTAAATGTGTCCCCATCTTATGATTCCTTTGGGGTCATGCCTGTGTTCCAGGATTTCTAAACAAAGGAGTGTATTTTAATAAGAAAAGCAATTGTGGTCTGAAGCCTTGATGTGTTTGAGAAGAAAAGGATATTTTAATCCATCGCATTTACTAGTCCAAAAGAAGAAAAATTAAAAAATGTAAGGGCTTTAAACAAAGAATGTTGTGATTTCAAGCACTATATTCTAAGCTTCGTTTGTTTTATCCATAGCAAATCTGAGATGGTATTTTCTGGAAATAGGTCAAATTCTGAGTGTTTTGTATAAATAGTATTTCTCACTAGAGGGCGCTATTTAGTTGTGTATTTAACATTCTTTTCCTTTTCATAAAAATAATAAAAAAATGACTATGGGGCTATGAATTCTGATACAATTCTTGTTGAGCATGTTATGAAATTTCCTCCAAGACATTGTTTTATTTTCTGCTTATATGTGTGAAATTCCACTTTAAGAAGTATAACATGACCCTGAATCTTTCAATATGTATAGAGTCCCAGTGGTATTATGGAACGACAGAAGCAAAAGACATAAGTTTAAATTATTGTAATCCCAAAGGTCTTTTGACAATTGTTTCTCTATATGTGTTACTGCTCAAAGAAAATGTATTGTAAATATTAATACTGTCTGCTCAGATCTTTACTGAAAAGACAAAGAGAGTCTGTGTGGTCGAGGTACGTACTTCTGTCAGGCTTTCCAGAATGACTATTGTTATCTAAAACAATTTCCAGGATGATCTTTCAATTTGTTTTTCAGGATTTCAGTCTTTTAAGCTCTTACTGTCTGCATGATAACCATGGCTGACTTTTCCTGTCTTTGATTCTCGCTCTAGATTCTTTACCTTCCTCCTAGGATTTAATTCAAATCATGTTGCATGAAATGACAGTGTTCTTAAAACCACACCAAGCTGTGCCACCTTTAAAATGAATTATGACTTTTCCCTAACTGTCAGGAAAGAAAAATACATTAATTAATGGTTTTTCCCAATTTGGTTCCACTGTTTCATTTTTCTTAAACTCTTACAGTTTAAAGCTAAAGTTTAATATGATATTGATATATCATAGGCATGTAAAATTTAGTTGTTCAAAATTTAATAAATGGACTTCCATTTTGTACAAAAGGCTTCTTCTAGGAGTATTTGGGAATTCTAACTTTATCCTGAAATTATCCTTCCATTTAAAGATTTATTTTATTTATTTTTTGATACTAGGGATTGAACTCATGGGCACTCAGCCGCTGAGCCACATCCCCAGCCCTATTTTGTATTTTATTTACAGACAGGGTCTCCCTGAGTTGCTTAGCGCGTCGCCGTTGATGAGGCTGGCTTTGAACCCGTGATCCTTTTGCCTTGGCCTCCTAAGCCGCCTTTTTAAAATTTCTATAGTTACACATGTAAAATATAAAGAAAACAAAAAATTCAAACAATAAACTTTCAATTGCATAATTTTTAACCTAGAGGTAAGGTGTAGCCCTTCCTGCAAGTCCTCTTCCTTCCCCAGAAGTATTCACTGTTCAGTCAAATGTGGATTTTCCAGACACTTCCTGTGAGTGTGTGCAGTTCAGAAAGAAGCTTCAGCATTTGTTGCTTTTACCTTCTGTGCCCGTGGTCCTTCTGCTGATGCACTGGTGGCTTTTCCTAGGAAGCGTGTCCTGCCAATCCCTCCACCTTCCTACAGGCAGGCTGTCTCCTTGTTCACAACTGTTGGAGAATATTCCGGTCTATATGGGTGTTCTTTCATTTACTTATCAGAGATTGAGCCTGCATCCACTTTTTACGTATTTCCAGCAACTCTGCAGGAGATGCACCTCCTTGTACGCCTGCACGTATGTGGCTGCAGAACCTCTTGCTGGGGCCTCTTGTCCTCAGGGCAGGTTTACCTATGTTGTCAGCAACCCTACCCTCCACATCCCGTCTTTTCCCTGCTCGACCCTGGAATCACCCAGTAGAGCCTGGTGTGGGAGGTGGTCCCAGAAGTCTCCCCCAGAATCCACCTGGGGCTTGGAAGGAGATGCGAAAGTGTGTAGATGTCATGAAAAGCCTCGGCCTCAGGTCTTCAGGGACACGGCCAGGTCCAAGCCGGGTTGATTTCTTAGAGAGATGTAACATTGCAGACCCACCCCCACTTTTTTTTCTGAGAAGATAAACCTTTGATTAAAGAAAAAAAAAATGAGAAGTCAACTCTGTGAACAGTGGCTGAGACTCCACCTTGTGTGAGCCACCGTGTCAGTCATGGCTTAAGAGAGAAAAAAAAAATGGAATGGAGTCAATGTCCACAAGAGGGCTGCAGTACCAGGGGGAGAAGAGGAGGACACAGATAAATTTAATCTCAGGCCGGACCAGGGGTGAGCAGGAGAATGAGCGGTGGAGGGAGAGGAGGAGAGGGAGAGGGCGGGGTGAGGGGCCTGGGAAGCGGGGGCCTTCCATCAGGGGTGATGAAGGGAGGAGGGGAGCAGCAGGGGGAACAACATGAACCGATATTTAAAAACACTGAGATGCATACATGCGGTAGAAAATTTAGAAAATAAAAACACTAAAAAAAAAAAAAAACAAAGAACCAACCCATTAATTCAATGTCCTGAACACAACAGCTGCTGTATTTCTTTCTTTCCTTTTTTTTGGTACTGGGGATTGAACCCAGGGGCACTCAACCACTGAGCCACATCCCCAGCCCTTTTTGTTATTATTATTATTTTAAAATTTTGAGACGGTATCATTAAGTTGCTTAGGATATTGTGCTAAGTTGCTGAGGCTGACCTTGAACTTGGGATCCTCCTGCCTCAGCCTCCTGAGTTGCTGGGATTACAGGAGTGTGCTACCATGCCTGGCTTGCCGCTTAATTTTTGATGTGCTTTTGGGGATATTTTTCCAGTGCATGTTTGGTAGCTATGGGGTCCAGTCCACACATTCTAACTTTGGGGGTCTCTAGTGCGATTGACTCAGTGGTAAGGGTGAGTGCAGAAGCCCCTTCCTGTCCTGATTGCTCATTAAAGAGGCGTCTCAGTCACTATCACGAAAAAATTAGATCACTGCACCTCAAGGGCAGCAGTAGCTGAGGTTGGATGCACAACTGTCCAAGCATCACCCAGGAGGAACCATCCAGGGTGGCAAAGGGGAACCCAACCGAGCTGAACGCACTTCTCACTTGATCTTAGCCAAAAGGCCCAGAAGTGATGAAAGCACTTGGCTACACCATCACGATTTTCGTCATCAGTACTAGGTGATCAAGCCCCGCAGGAAGAGCAGGAAGGGATGGTTGGAAGAAATTTGGATTCATTCCTTAGGCAAACTTTTCTGTCTTTCTCTCTCTCTCTCTCTTTCTTTTTTCTTTTTAACTTTGTAGGTCCCAGGAGGACAGGGACCTTGTCTGTTAGAGAATGTTTGTCTTCCATCCTGGACAAACGCATCCTCCCAAGAATGTGCTAAAAGTCTCCTTCTAAACGTAGCAAGAAGGATGCAGAGGACGAGTTGATTTTTGTCTTACTGGAGACAGTTTGAAACTTCAGATTCTGCAATACATTTTATAGATCATTTTTAATGGAGTGTAGTGTGGGCCAGCATTCTGACAGGAGGAAGAAAGAGGAGCGACCTAGAGAGACAGAGGAGTGAGCATATATAGGAGCGAGGTAGTAGATGGATGGGGGTGAGGCGGGACCCTGATCACCTGCCTTGGAACAGACGCCAAAGCTCCCTGTGTGACACAGATGTGGATCTAGACCTCAAGAGCTGTGGTGGACGTTCAGTATTTTCTCTGGGATCTGCAAACCCTTTCTTTTGCATTTTTTTTTCCTGGGCCTGTGAAGCTCATGTATCACAGAGAGGGCAGAAGTTGGCCTTTCCAGCTTCCCTGGCAGCTAGTGCACAGCCGCCATCAGACTCCCATCCCAGACACTGAGATCTTTGCTTGTTGACAAAGTAGGCACCGTGCAGAAGAATCCATGCTGGCAAGTGAGCAGGGTGAGAGCCCCGTGGGGGCTTGGAGCTAGCAGGTGAGGGGCAGGGTTAAGGCCCACACCCAGATGCAGGAGTGCCAGCTTGAGGGTCTGGATTCAGAAGGGGTAGTAACACCCCACTTGGGCAGTTCTGCAGTATATTTTTCAGCATTCTTTTGGCCGATCTCCCCATATTCTTGGTTCTTTTTCTGCATGTAGGAAGGACTACATACATTCTTTATTAAATTCCCTTTCCACTCAAAGTAGCCAGAGATGGTTTCTGTTGCTTGAAACTCTGAATCCTGACTTTTGGACAGGTCCATTAGAGGAGGGGGTAGGAAAAGAGGCTGGGGAAAGCATTTGTGATGTGATTTGACACTGAATAAGTGTCTCTATGGACATTGGCTATAGTAATAAAATGTGATATCCTCGGGCAATTCATAGAAGAACATATTAATCAAATGAGTAATTATGCAGCCTCAGTAATAACAAAATTGCAAAAAAAAAAAAATTTTGGGTACCATTTTTATGTCAGCTAAACGGAAAAGATCAAAAGGAAAATTCTCAGTGCTGTCGAGGGTGTGGGAAAATAGACACTTGAGGTTAGCCTGTTCAAGGATCTGGGTTTGATGCCCAGCATGGCAGGGAGGAAAGTTTACTGTTACAAACTTTCAGGAAAGAAATCTGGAAATGAGTGCTATTTCTTTACACGTCCATATGCCTTGATTCGGTAGCTTCACTTGTATGAATTTTCTAGGGAAATAATAGTGTAGATGCTAAGATATTCATTCCACGATTGCTTATTTAGTGAAAACCGAAAGCACTCAGGTGCCGTCATAGTGGGTTAATCAAATAAATTATTGTATAATGTGCAACATATTTTTATAGTATCCATTCAAGTGGGTGAGATAATCTTTAACCTTACTCACTAAGGATTTCATTTAGCTATCAATGTAGAAAGGTATCCACAAAATATTGTTATATGAAAAACTCCCGACCAACATGCATACTGTGGAGTTCGATGTAAAGTAATATTCCTAGGAAAGTAATATTCTTCTGTTTTATCCAAGTTCTGAGCTAACTGAGTGATAGCCACACAAGTCAGGCAGACAGAGATAAAAACATCAGTTTCATTACTGGTGAAAATTTTATTGGAGGATGTAGCATTGAGGTGCACCCATGTACACTTGGCTTAACCCACCTAGACCAAAGTTTTAATCGTCATTGATTGCTGTCTCAAAGGTCATAGGGCTCCGGGGCAGAGAAGAAAGTTACAACCAGCCTTTTGACATCTAAGTCCCCCCATTGAGAACTGTGGCCTGGTGGGCATCACGCATCAGCCAATTACCTCACGGTTCTGCAGGGTGTTACTGGGATTGTGGTCCCTCCATGGGGGAAATACGTGGAAGACAGAATAAGTGTTCCTGTTCGTATTGTCATATGACTCAGTTTTTGTTTTAAAAAATGTGTGTAGGTTACCCAGAAACAGAGGCGCGGGCCTCTAATTCTCTCTACTGAAGATGGAGGCAGGAAGATCGCATGTCTGAGGCTAGCTTGGGAAACTTATTTTCTTTCAAAATAAAATAAAAAGGGCTGGGATGTGGCTCAGTGCTAGAGCAATTGATTAGCCTGTTCAAGGATCTGGGTTTGAAGCCCAGCATGGCGGGGAGGAAAACAGCTGTGTATGTTTGTATAAAGAAATATAAAAATAATTCTGAGATAGATGCTAGAGAGAGCAAGTTTTCACCACAGATTGGGTCTATGAGGGGGATTTTCAATTAAAAAATTATTATTTTATTTAAAAATAACCAATAATTATTTTTTTTTTGTGAGTTAAAAAAAACAAACACCCTGAAGTATATTTCTATTAGAAAATATATTTCTAATAGAAGTATATTTCTATTAGAAAATGGAGTTCTGTTCATCTTAAAAGTAATTTATACTTTATGTTAGTGGTATTTTCTCATGTGGCACATATCTGTTACAATTAACTTGACACTGGAAATCAAGAGATGGGTTCCAGGGTGAAAATAATTCCTGAGATTCTTCTTGCATTCACCATACCCTTTCCATGTCTGGGTGGCAGCTGAGGCCAGCTGTGCCCCCTCCGGTCCCCTCCACAGACTCTCTTTACTAAAACGCGTCTGTGTGTCCACTGTACCTTGAGTGAGAAGTGGTACTGAGTGTGCTGATTCCCTGTGCACACCCGGGAAGGATTCAGGACTGAGCAGTAAAGCCATTCCAAATGATTCGTCTCTGGGGGTAACTGCAGGCAGAGAATCTGGGAATCTGGAAACTGCATTCTAGAATCTGGAATGTGGAATGTCTGCATTCTGGATTTTTCTAGGATAAGGGACTGTTTCTGATGCAGTTCAGGTACAGTTAAAAGGAATCTAAAAGAAAAAGAAAGGAAGAGGCTAATGATTGGCATAAGAGGATTGCTGGTCTTTTTCATTTTTTCGGTTCACTTTCTCCTGGTTCAATCAACTCGCATTTAAGACTAAAAATAAACCGAATTGAAACTCACACTTGAAAAATCAGTGAGCTTTAGGAGGTGACGTCAGGAGGACTGTAGCTTTTGTTTTTAGACTTTCAGTATCAAAATCTGACGCTTCTCCCTCCTTCATTGAAGTCCCACCTTGTTCCAGGCACACAGAAGGCGACGCTGGCTGTCCACTTGATGGCCGTTCTCCTTCTTCCTTACTAGCAGAGTTCGATTCTTTTTTTCCAAGCTTGCAATGTGTCCCTTTCTCCCTTGCCACCAGGGCTGCCCAGGATTACTGCTGAGAAATCCCTTTCCCACTTCTGGCTACGCTGGTGGTGTCCGTAACACAAGTCAAACTCCACTATGTGACTCTTTCTCCTTCTTCTTCTTTGTGGTGTGTATGTGTGTGTGTGTGTGTGTGTGTGTGTGTGTGTGTGTGTGTGTGCTGGGATTGAACTCAGGGCCCCACAGACGCCTGCCTGGCCACACAAGCACTCTACCATTCTCCACGCACTCTAGACCAGCTACCTTCCCAGCCCCAAGCCACCATCTTGTTGGTGAACATGAATCTGCAGTTCTCTTGGGTCCCCTGCCAAAAGCACTTGTTGGACTTGGATGAGAAAAAAAAAGAAACATTTCCTTGAACAGATTAATTTTTGGACTCAGTATTCATAATTAGCTCTTTTTGAGTCAGTGATGGTAACCTCTGTGGATTATTTATTTGATCCCAAATGGCTTGGATGCAGAACGGCTTTGGTTTGGTTTTCCAGTGACCCACATGAACCGCGTCATTAGGCAGTTAGAAGGGGTCCGGCTAATTACACAAAATAAAAAGGGAAGCCTGCACACGCCTCCTCTTCTCCTCCTCTCCCCCCAGCCTCCTCTGCAAAACATGCTTTGCTGGGCCCTGGACTAGTTCGTGAAAACGTGTCACTAGCAAAATATGGAAGAGGCAGAAGAAGCTGATGGAGACAGTTTTATTTAGTGCTTCTGTGACAAAAATATCTTCAAGGGGAGTTCTATCAATTTTATTAAGCTACATTGTGCACTTTTACATGACAGGCCCATCAAGCACAATCGCATGTGAATTAGCAATCAAGTTTTAATAGGATTTGACACTTCCCCACCTTGTGCTGGCAGAAGCTGTCTCTCTGAGGGGAGACGCCATGCCAGGAAGAGTCAGGCTCCAGCAGAGAAGTGGGTGGCGTCCAAGGGTTCACCTGGGAATCTGTGGGTGGCTTCTGAGAACACAGTTCCCCATGGTGAGAAGGGTGCTGGGCCAGCACGTAAGAGTGACTCCATCTTGTTTATCAGTTCAGGGGCTCTGGTTGCAAACCAGCGAAACTAACTCTGGCTAACCGAATCAAACACTGCATTGGAAGCCACTGGGAGCTGAGAATCATTGGGAAGGCTGAGGGTCCACACTTCTCGGAGGCGGCCCCAGAGTGCTACCCATGGGAATGGGCGCCATCTTTGTTTCTGATGTCTCGGTGGCTACCAAACCCTGCTCCTGCTTCTGGTTCTCCACTTTGGCAAATGGCACCTATCTCCCCCCAGGCCCTCAGGACAATCTACTGGGATAATCCTTCTCTTCCATCTCTCACATCGTCCACGTTCAGTTCTTCAGAAAATGTGGTCACCTCTGTCTACCTCTAAAGGTATCTGGAAGCTGTCCACTTCCTTTCACCCCACAGTTATCACCCTGGCTCCGGACAGCACCGTTGCTTTCCCAAAACGTCCCCATCACCTCCTCACTGGTCTCCCTCCCCCCTGACAATCTTGCTCTGCCCAGTGGCCAGTGGGATCCTGGCAGAAGCTAAGCCAGAGGAGGCCCCTGGCTCCGAGCTGTCCTCATCTCTTAGTAATGAACTCTCTCTGACTCCATCTGGCTCCTGCTGCTTTCTCCACTGTCTTACCAACCATCTTGCCACCCGCCCCCCCATCTTCTGCTGACTTCCTTGTCCATGTTCCTCAGATTCACAAAGCAGTTTGCTGCCTGGCGGCCTTTGCTACTTGCTCTGCCTTCTGCCTGGAACACACGCCGGAGCTTCTTTGTTGATCCTTCTTTGACTATCTTCTGAAGCAGAAGTCTTTCCATTCCTGTTGACACCCAACCCTCTCCCCAGAGCCCTCGTTGCCCACTGACGTTATATGGATACAAACGTATGATCTGATTCCCTCTCTAGAACCTAAGTTCCTGGATTTCCTGTTTTCTTTAATCTCATGTTCTCAATACAGCCTATATTAAGTAATCAATAAATATATTTTTGCAATAAACCCGTGAATTCACTCATGGTTGAATATGGGGACACAGCTCCTACTTAACAAAATGAACTCCAATAATTTGCCTTTTCAACATTCAAATTCTAGGGAGTGGTTTCTGATTGGTATAGGATGGTGTATTAGTCTAATTTCCGTTGCTATAACAAAATACGTGAGGCTTTTGTAAAGAAAAGAGGTTACTTAGTTCATCATTATTACTGGAAGGTTCAAGATCGGGCAGCTCCACTAATTTAGTGTCTGGTGAGGTCTTCAAGGCAGACAGTATTACGACGGTGGGGAAGCTTGCAGAAGGATCACACATGAGACAGAAAACCAGAGAGCCTCAGGGGTCAGGATTTCTCTTTTATAAAGACCTATTCTCATGGAACTAACTCATTCTCTGAGAGCAGCTTTGACCTCTTCTGGAGGCAGTGCCTCTGATGACCTAATTACCTTGCTCTAAGGTCACCTCTGAAAGGTATGACCACCTGTTAACACCAGAGCATTGGGGAGCAAGCTTCCAACATGAACTCTTGACCCGCCACAGCCAAGCCATAGCAGATCGTGTGCAGGCCTGATGCCTTGCTGACAGACGATGCCCACGAGCTTGTTCCCAAAGGAAAGAAAGATTCCTACCAGCAGGAAACTGCTCTCTATGCCCAGCAGATGGAAAGGGGCGCTTGGCCCATAGATGAGGGAGCCCATAGACCAGTGTGTGAACTAATGATAGCAACAAAATAGCAATCTGACTCAGTCAGGGATATGTTAGGTGTCAAGGAACAAAACCCGAGGAGTCTTAGCCTTGAGTATCCGTTTTGCCTACCAGTCGGTGAGGAGGCAGTTACTGGTTCGGTAGCTTAACGGTATCAGAATTTGGACCGGATTCCTGGGACCCTCTTGGCCTTTTCTGTGTGGTCACAACACAGCACCACGTGGTCCAAGCCTCCTGCTTTCACACAACCTTCAAGGGAAGGGAGGGGCGGGGACAAGTGGCAGAGTGTCTCCTTTGAGTGTCTCTCTTTCTAGTCACAGAAAAGATGTGACTTCCCTCGAGCCACCCCAGACTTCCTGTTCTTTCTTCTTGGCAGAATTGGAGGCCCAGGCACTGCCCACTGGGCCCTGGGATGAGCCTGGCAGGGGAGGAGGCTACTGCCATGCTTTTGGGTCATCTGACAGTGCAGTGGTTCTGCCCGGGACCAGAGAGCTAGAGGGTAGAGGGAAGAAGATTTGATCTTCGTTTGTCGGTTGCCAAAGCCCATATCTCAGGAACTCTATTTCGCTGGCTCTTGAGAGGAACGCTCTGATTTCCCTTTTATTTTGCTTTCACTCTCCAGATAGTCAGACACAAAAGGCCATCTATACGGAGTGTCCAGGAGAGGCGTGTCCATAGACACTAAGGGATTAGAGGTGTCCAGGGCTGGGAGGTTCCAGGGAGTCAGGGGAGGTGATGGCTCATGGGCACATGGGTTGTTTTTTGGGGTGATGAAAACATTCTGGAAGTAGACACTGGTGATAGTCTGTAACGATGAATATACTAAAAATCACTGTCCTAAAGAATTCAAAATGGTGTACTTTGTGGTATGCGAATTATAATACAGATTTTTTTTTAAAAAGTAAATGCCAGAAGCATAATACAATATTTTGTAACATTTAAGACTATACCAGGAACTTCAAAAAACACAAAGTGTCCTCCTGGCCTCTAAGAAGCCACTCTCCCCCTGCGCTTCCCGGTTTGCGGCCTATCCGCTGACCTCCTACAGGTGAGCATTCATTCTCTCTCGTTCCTCTTAGATCCCCTTTCCAGGCAATTTTCCACGTGGACTTATGAATGAAGAATGCTTTGCCTCCTTCACATTCTCGTGACCTCATTAAACTGCCAACTCCACAAGACAGCCCTTGGTGCTGTAGCTGGTATTGTTTCCATGCAGTTGTCGCTCAGGGGAGAGCCAGTTATAAACCTATCTGAGAGGGACTTTAAGAAGCTCCACGGCAGCACTAGGCTGGGTGCTTCAGGACAGAGGTTCTCAGCTCTGGCTTCCCCTTGGAACCCCTGGACCGCTTTCACAAGAAGGGTGCTGGGGCTTTGTGCCCAGAGATGCTGAGTCTCCTGGTCGGGCCGATGTCCAGGAGAGTGAGGTCTCTGGGTGATTCTCATATGTGACCAGCTAGGATCTGAGCAGGTCTCTCTTCCCCGGGGATGCTGACCAACATCAAGAGACATTTTGGATTGTCACAACCGGTGTGTGTACTGCTGGCATCTGGTGGGCAGAGGCTGGGGATGCTGCTAAATGTCCTCCAATATCCAGGATGGTCCCCGCAACAGAAGAGCACTTCCCTCGAACTTTGAGCAGCACCCTTGGAAGCGAAACCCTGGGTTAGAGGAACAGCCGACTGCGCCATTGGACCCTAGACTCTGAGCAGGTGGCGTCAGCCTGTAAGTAGGAGCACGTGCACCTCATATCCAGGTCGGGAGATGGCTGATCACCGGGAGCCATAGCTGTGGTTCAAAAGGGCACTGGAGAGTCATCAGAGAAATGCAAACCCAAACCACATGGCGATAGCGTCTCACATCTAGTAGGCTGGCCCTGATGGAGAACCCAAAAGTAACAAGTGTTGGTGTGGTCATGGAGAGAGTAGGACCCTTGCACACTGTTGGCAGGATTGTCAAATGGAGCAACTGCTGTGAAAAGCTGCGTGGTGCATCCTCAAAAGATGAAAGATAGAACAACCATACGATCAGGCAATCCCACTACGTATTTATCCAAGAGAATTGGAATCAGACTCTCGAAGAAATATTTGCACTCCTGTCTCTGTGGTAGCCTCAGTCACAGCATCCAAGCTGTGGAAAAGCCTGACTTTCTATTGATATATAAATGGATAAGGAAAATGTGGTCGACACATACAATAGGATATGAATTGGCCTTGAAGAGGAGGACCATATACAACAAGGTTGAAACCTGAGGCTTTTATGCTAAGTGAAATAAGTCAGATGCACAGAAAGACAAATACTGCATAATCCTTTTTTCTTTGAAGTGGGTATCAGATATTGAACTCAGGGGCATTTGACCACTGAGCCACATCCCCAGCCCTATTTTGTATTTTATTTAGAGACAGGGTCTCACTGAGTTGCTTAGCACCTCGCTTTGGCTGAGGCTGGCTTTGAACTTGTGATCTTCCTGCCACAGCCTCCTGAGGCGCTGGGATTACAGCTGTGTGCCACTGTGCCTGGCTCTGCCTAATTCTTAAAAGAGTCAAATTCAGAGAAGCAGAGAGTAGCACAGTGGTTGCCCGAGTACCGGAACAGCAGCTGCTGTTGAACTGGTGTAAAGTTTCAGTTAAGCAAGATGAAAAAGTCCTAGTGATCTGTTGTGCGACGTAGTACAGAGAGTGAGCACCGTGGAGAGGGTAGATCTGCTGTTGTGTGTGCTTTCTTCCCACAGTAATCATGAAAAAGGCACTAGGTTGGCCGTCTTCATGAACCCCCTGGATCCAGACCTTTGTGGATGAGCTCAAAGCAGAGAGGAGATGGGATGGGCAGATTCTTGTTATCTATTTGTTTATTTTTTTTTATAGACATGCTACAGCTAAAAGCCATCAACTGTCAACCACAATGAGCAGATGCCTATCCACATTCAAAATGAGAAAATTTTGACAATGACCATGCATCTACATTTCTCAGTGAGCTTTTAGAATCGTCGTTTTCATTAGAGCAAAACTGGGGCCACAGCCTTCCAGACTGTGGAGATAAGGAGGAAACAGGGGATAAGAGCACGCAGGCGCAAAGAAGAGTCTTTGCCGGCCAGAATGAGCATCGCAGTTGGACACAGATTGTGTGTGAGCCACCAAAGCAGCAAGCACCCCGGGGTACCTCGGCAAGAAAGTTGACTCGGTGGAGTTGTGTTTGTTTGTTTAAAACCAATCTCTTGATGTGTTCTCATAAGCTATGCGAGAGATTGCTATCACGGATAATGAAAACAAAATGACAGGCAGATAAATTTAGTTGCCGTTGAAGAAATCTTGTAAGGTATTCTCAATAGTATAAAGATAAGGAAATCGCATAATTGAAAGAGCTGAAAACAGCATTAGCACTAGACATATAAGGAAGAGAGCCAGGAAGCCAATTGTGGAATTCAGATAAGACCAACTTTCCTTGCACGGTGAAGTTGTCCACTGTGGAAGCTGGAGGAGCTGGTCCCGTGGTTCTCCAGCCGGCATGGAGCACCCTGGGGAGCTTTCACAGGACACCCAGGGGACATATTCTCCAGAAATGCAATCTGCACTTTTGGAGTCGCACCGAGTACCAGTGTGATTAAAACTCCCCAGGGGATTCCCAAGGGCTGTGGAGTGTGAGAGCCCCCTCCCTGCTCTGTGGGGTGGACCTGCATCTTGACTTGCTCTGTCAGGGCCTACTCCTGCTCTTGGAGGGACACAGAGGTTCTGCACTTGGAAGTTGTTTATGGCAAAGGCATTGGAGACAGCACTGTGCGCCTGACGGAGGTGAAGCTCAGTACCCAGCAGTGGCCATTGTACTTGTAGGAGGAAGTGTCCTAACCAACGGTTCTTCAGAAGTGACCTTGAACTGGTTCCGCTGACCTTGGTTCCTGTTCATTTTTTTCTCACCTTGTCCTCTGGAATTTCCCTGAAGTGTGGACGCCTCCTGATTTCTTGGCGATAAATTCCATTTCTGCTAAGTTAACCTGAGCTGGGTTCTGCTGTTGCAGTCAAAAGAATGAGTGGGCACTTGTATTGGATGTTTTTCTTGAAATTAACAGATTAAAAAAGTACCTGCCATCGCTTCATCTTAAGTAGGATGTCCATGGAATCCCTTTAATGTGCTAGTTATGGCTTTTCTGAATATGCATTAAAACACACACACATATCCGAAGAGTCATCTTTGTTATCTAAGACTGCCTTGCATGCCGCCAGCTCAAGTGCTACCCTAGGAGAGAGGCAGATTTATGATTCTTTTAGCACATGAGCAGAAAGTAGAACTGAATAGCTTAGGTCAGATAATGAATTTATTGGAGTTTCTTGTAAAATCAGAGGAGCAGCCATGGGCAAAGAAGTCACTTGGACCAGGGACGTGGCCAGGGACATAGCCCTTCTCAAGAGCTTTCAATAAGACTAACTTAACTCCATGATTATGTCATTCACAATATAACCCAAGTGGAACTTGCAAACCTAGGGGAGGAAGAGATTCACCTGTGGCCAGGAGGAGAGGGTCAAGGAGTGTAAACAGCTGCTCGGGGACCAGCCCATGTTAGAGCTAGTTCCCTGGAAAGGCCATCGATTTGAGCAAGATAACCATCCAAAGAGATTCCACCTCTATGCTGGGAATTAGGGTTGGCTACAAACCGGGCGGAATATGTGTCAATGCAAGTGATGAAACCTCAGCACAAATTGACCAAAGTGAAAAAGGAGCCTCAGGTCATTGGAAGGGCCAGGAATGAGATCCAGCTGACTGTGGGGGGCCTTGGTCTAGCTGCTGCTTGCCTTCTCCCTCTCCTCCAGGTGACCCCATTCTCAGGTAGGTTTTCTCCATCTGAGAAACCCCTGCAGTTCTTGAAGCGGGTTTTGGAAAATTTTCTTGAATAATTTCTTATGTTATTTCCCTCCTCTAATTTTTGTTATTGTTGTTTTCTAGAACTCTTATAATTTGGATGTTTTCTCTTTAATTCTTAATATTTTCCCCTCCATTATCCATCTCTTCTTTTCTTTGTTCTGTTTTCTGGAAGAGTAGTCACTGTAAGCTTCCAAACTATCTTTTGAATTTTCAGTTGTTGCATTTTATCTTTTAATTCCCCAAAGCTATGTTTTATTCTTGGCATGTTCCTGTTTATGCATTGTATTCATGAGTGTTATATTTTGGTGTTTTGACATTTTTTTCTTGTATGCTACCCAGGCTTCATTTCCACAGAATTGCTTTTCCCTTGTTCGTTCAACACTTGAGTTTGGCACGGATCTTGTTGAGTGCTAGGCCTCTCAGTGGGGCCCTGACTGATGTCTGGCCTGTATCATCGAAGAACCCCAGGATGTCAGTATCTGAGAATTTTTTTTTCTTTCTCTTGGACAGGCCAGTCTTTTTTTTTTTTTTTTGGATGAAGGAAACAGTGACTCCCCAGCTGGGGAAGGAGGTGAGTGTAAACCAAATAGACCAGGAGCTGAGTGGAGAACAGAGGGGAGAGCCCTGTCAGGATGCAGATCCTGTATGAGAAGGACTCATCTCACCTCCCAGCTGCTGTGCAGCCTTCTCTTCCAGCCCTTCAACCCAGGTTTGCGGGAACTCTCCTTTTCTTGCAAGAGGAGATGAGGGAGGAAATCCTTAGCATCGCCCTGACTTCACTTCTGCTTCCCTGACTTTAGAAGTACCTGGGTCTGCTGGTCCTTAAACTCTCCATGTCCTGGAGCTTAAATTGGTGGCTCCAAGTGGACTTCTCACCACCATCCTGTCCCCAGCAGATGGGAAAAAAGGGGGAAACCATGTATCCATCCACTCTCCATCTTTCCAAATCTGACTGACATGTCTCTCTTGTCATTCTCTGTTTCCCTACACTCTGTCCCCGTGAATTCATGCCTCTTTAATTCCTTCACTGCCATTTTTTCCTGGGGTTTTGAGGAGGAGAGAAAATGAGTAGATGAATTCATGCCCCCCTTTTCCACCGGAAGTTCTTTGATATCCTTCCCTTAATTTTGAAGGTGTCCCTCCACTCCACCTCTCTCTCTCTCCCTGCTGCTCCAGCCTGGCAGGACGGTTGACTGAGCTGTCATCGATGTTTTTCCTGTTGGGAATGTCACAAGGCCAGAGTTCCCCAGCACCAAGGTCAGCCCCCAAGTGCGTGGGGACACAGACTCTGGCAGGGCATCTGGTTCCTAGGTACCCGATATGTCGCGCCCCTCTCTCCATCTCTGGGCTTGTAGGAGCTTGGAGAAAGGGGACAAGGGTCAAGGTAGAAGAGATGGTATAGATGTTTGGGACAGATTAACAGCCTTCAAGAAAATTGCTTGTGGGAGTCACAGTATGGCTTTCCATTCTGCAGTTGTATTATCTTTTGAAAGATTTTAGTGTTTTTTTTTTTTTGTTGTTGTTGTTGTTGAAGCCTTTTGAAAAATCTCATTCTGAAGATTCCAGCAGTGCAGAGAATCCACATAAACTTCCTCCTCATAGGATCAGAGAGGAGAGAGACCTGTCTTTGAGGCAGTCTTTAATGAAGAAACCCCCCAAACCAAGAAAATTCCCATACTAAATGTCTCTGTATCATGTTAAATCACTTTTAATCCACAGCAGAATGTTAGCCTTCAGTCCACATTTGGAAAAGCAAAGTAAATTCTTACAAATAAGATCGTTCTGTTCGGTATCTTAGTAAGCCCTTTCAAATCATTCTATGGAGTTGAAGCATGATTTGATTTATAAATGAATATGCATCACCAGACAGGAAAATGTCCAAGCCCGGTAACTGGGGTAGGCAGTGTTAAACATTGTGCTGTTAATGATGGTCACTTGCTGCCTCTCCTGGCAGTGATCACCCAGCGGCTCCCTTCATTTTGGATAAGATATTTCCTTTTGGGCTACTTGCATTGGATCTTTCCTCCTTTAATCTATTTCACTGTAAGTGCATGCAAATTGTGCTTGACTTAACCAAGCAGCTCTACTTTAATTTGTTGGCATGATGTGATGCGTAACCAAAATGGACTTTTAGGCTCATCAAATGTCTCTGCCACGTGGTTCAAGAGCAGAGTGACCTTTACAACATGTGTTGTGCATTGCAAATCTAAAATTTGAGGCTGCGATTAGAAATTCTCTCACTATTTTCCTTTCATTAGAGGAGAAGACAGGATTCGGCTGGACACGTGCACTAAAATTAGATGCTTAAATAAACAGCCTGGGTCTTAATAATTCATGCAAAGATGCAGGGGAAAAAATGAGGAAAATAATTGAGTAATGGTAGGCAAATACCATGTCGTTTTGTACTCCCCCAAACGAATCTTCAGTACTGTATATCTCTGATATACAGGTTTATTAATGGAGCAAAATGGCATTGGCTACGGATAAATAATACATCATATAGAATTCCTGTGTTCTATGTATAATAGAGATCAGTGACACCTATCAATTCATCTTAAATCAGGCCATGTGTATTTCGCTCAGTCTGCAGTTTGGCAACCTCTGTTTTCTGCTTAATAGATGGCGTAGTTTGCTGTGCTTAAAAAAAAATGCAGTATGCTGAAGAACCAGGTGAAATACAAAAGCAATTACAAAAAATCAGCAAGAGCAGCTCTGCCCCCACAAAGGCGGCCTAAACAGCCATATTTGTACATTTGCATTTATCATCACTAATTCGGACTCCGTTTAGAGAGGCAGGGGAAGAATTCATCAGTGCCATTCAGGAATGAAGACATTTCGAAAACTTCCTTTCAAATTTTTTTTTTTAATTCTACAAATCTATTAGGATAGTGATGACTATGGATGAGGACAAATTAGTATCATCCCCAGGAAGGGATCATCAGGGAGGGACACAAAGCCAGGGGTCAGGGGCACAAAAGAGAGGCCTAATCCAAACCGTGAACTGGATGGAAGGGAGGTTTCCAGCCGCCCTCCCCCTAAATAATTAGTGGTATAACATAAATAGACGTCATTAGCTGTAGTAATGTCTATGACGAATAAATAACAGTTGAGAACAATAAAACTCCCAGTAATGCGTTCTGTTGTAATATTGATGGCAGCATGTGAGGAGCGTCTGACAGCTGCTAAACAGATGTGGCAATTAGCAAACCTTATGGTCATGCTGGTAAGATTATTATGCAACACGTTCTCCAGCAAAATTAGCCGCTTCCTTCTTTGTGTGGCTTTTTCCACGTGGAGAGTGAGTCCGTCGACTCCTCCATTGAAGCAGCGTTGTCAGCCGATACCGTCTGAGCCACATAAGTGTGTGTGTGTGTGTGTGTGTGTGTGTGTGTGTGCATAGATATACATATATATTTTTTGATGTCTTCTGAAAGATTTAGAGAAATTCAGAATTTAAACAAGAACAATATCAATTCAGCTGTGTAGCAGATACTTCAATTATAATCGCTAATGGACAAATTGAGAGATAAAAAGACTTTTCTATCATGTTGAAATTCAATGAACAGTTTTCAATTAGGCTTAGGATATAAAAGGAAAAAAAGAAAGTGACTTTTCCTTGATGTTAACATTGCTGAGAAAGATGAGAGGAACTTTGCTTTTTCATTATACTGGAGAGATGCATATAATGCCACATATTTAAATTATAAATCAGGTCGCTATCTGCCAACTGAAAGCAATATCAATTAGAACTTAGGTGGATTAAGCTTTAAAATGCCTTATATTTAATGACAAAAGTATGACTGTTAATCTCCGCAGCCATCAAAGGGATAATTTAAGGCAGCAAGAAATCAAAGAATGATGTCACAAAAATAGGCCCGTGCAGCTTTTTGGATAGTATTATCGTAATTAATGTACTTCAAATGACTTTTTTGTGGGTTATGAGCTTTCACAAAAGCATTTATTGCGGGCATAAAATATAAAACTCTAAAGAGTGGGTTTGACTAAGGTTGACTGGAGGGTCCTTAGCCTTTCTGCTACAGTAATTCCTGTAAAATAATAGTTTCATTTACAGGCGCAATTTATAATGTTGAATTTATGCCAGTTCATCAGATATAAATCATAGTAATAGCATGATCTATTGTATGTCACTTGAGCGAATGCAAATTAAATATCGTTAAATTAAAGAAAAACTGTTAAAATAACATTAGGTTGTAACCAGAGCTGCTGGAAGAAAGGAAATGTGGGGTTAAGGATGAAATTTCACTGCTATAGGTCTGGATCTGATACCACAAAGTGTTGCCCAGAGCAAACGCGCACACACACAGATAAATAAGTAAATAAACAGTAATGTGGGACCAAGTCATAAATCCGTCTCCAGGGTTCTTTCATCTTAATTTCTAACAGCAACTCTAGAAATTAAGTGGCTGTTTTTCAGTTGGGTTTTGCTTCCTGCAATTCTTTAATATCTTTCCCAGCAACTGGAAATGAAGTGTGTGTGTGTGTGTGTGTGTGTTTAATTACTTGGTGATGTTCTTCTTTTGACTCAGCCACTTGCCTCCCTCCCCAGGAGCAGGATCCACAGAGCCATCGGCTATCTGTCTGTTCACGGGCCCACGAGCACCCAAGCACCCGACAGGCAGTTGATTCCACGGGTAGGGTACAGTTGATGCTTTCCCTGCCTCTGTGGGCATCTGTTGTGAGACAGAGACAGGAAAGCTGACTACAGCACCAGCTTTTGAACCACCTGGTTCCAGGAAGCCTGGGTCATGAACACATAGGAGTCATTAAAATGTGACTCTCAGACAAATCTACTTCCTCCCACAAATCAGAATTCTTTCTTCCATTTCAGAAGTTGATTACAACTCATCTTCAAAGCTAATTGGAGTCATGTGCTAAAAGGGGGGGTGGGTGGGAGGGAGGGAGAGAGAAGGAGGGAGGGAGGGAGAGAGAGAAGGAGAGAGAGAGGGAGAGAGGGAGAGAGAAAGGTTAAGATGGAGCAGGGGATATAGGCGATGTGATTTCCTTTTTGCATAAAAAAACAGACATTACAAACCATGTCATCAATGAGTACTACTAGGGGAAGAAAGACTTTGGTTTCTGGTGTGTGTGTGTGTGTGTGTGTGTGTGTGTGTGTGTGTTCTGATTCATGTGTAACCTAGCACATTGTCAGAACTCAATAAATGTTGATGGATGACAGGGTGACATACCCATTATAACATCAATTAATTTGCTGTCAGGAAAAAGTGGGCCCTTCAAATTATCCAGCCATAATTGCCTTGGCTTTGCTAACTTTTCCCCTCTCTAACAGGTTATGTGAGTAGTTATCAACACATATGCCTCTGAAAGATTCAATAAAAGACTGCATTTCCCCCCACATGCCAGGATGGGAAAATGAGAGAGAGAGATAATTTATTGTGGTGACTGTTAGATGTGAATATGTGGTTATCCTGATGGGCCAAGGAAGCAACGAGAAGGTTGTAAAAAGAAATATTTTTGGTAGCGCTGGACAAGTGGGGTTTGAAGACCAGCAGTAAAGCTGTCACCCATTAAGCACTTGGCTTAAGTGCCGTGCATGTCCCATCAGGGCAGGACAGGGACATGACCAGGGAGGCACTTACACAAGGGAATCCAGATCCTCAGGAATCAAGGAAAGTCATATTTTAATGCAACATTTGAAAAATCAAAGTTAACCCAAGAATCCATAGTGAACAAAATGTCAGCATCTTAAGGAAAGCCCAGATCAATAACAGGCCACGTGGAGCCTCGCTGGGGCCCACAGAAGGAGGGAAGCCACAGCCCTCTGTGTGGTCACGTCTACGTAGTTTTTTAATGGTCAGAATTTCCCCAGAACATTAATGAAGTTGGGGGGTCGGGGAGAAATGCTGAGAAATTGTAAAAATGTGTGTATGAAAACTTACCAAAGCCGGGCGCATTGTCAATATTTAATTATTTAATTATTTTTTAGTGTATGTAAAGTGTACAATATGATGTTTTTTAAATTAATTTTTATTTATATATGACAGCAGAATGCATTTCAATTCTTATTACATATATAGAGCACAATTTTTCTTATCTCTGGTTGAATACAAAGTTTATTTACACCAATTTGTGTCTTCATACATGTACTTTGGATAATAATGATCATCACGTTCCACCTTCATTTCTGACCCCCTGCCTTCCTCTTCCCTTCCCACACTCCCCCCGCTCCCTACCCCACTATGAGTCAACCTCCTTATATCAGAGAAAACATTCAGCATTTGTTTTTTTGGGATTGGCTAACTTCACTTAGCATTATCTTCTCTAACTCCATCCATTTACCTGCAAATGCCACGATTTTATTCTCTTTTATTGCCGAATAATATTCTATTGTGTATTTATGCCACATTTTTAATCCATTTATCGATTGAAGGGCATCTAGGTTGGCTCTACAGTTTAGCTATTGTGAATTGTGCTGCTTAAACATTGAAGTGGCTGTTACCCTGTAAGTCCTTTGGGTATAGACTGAGAAGAGAGATAGCTGGGTCAAATGGTCGTTCCATTCCCAATTTTCCGAGAAATCTCCATACTGCTTTCCATATTGGTTGCACCAATTTGTGGTCCCACCAGCAGGGTATGAGTGTGCCTTTTCCCCCATATCCTCATCAACACTTATTGTTGTTTGTCTTCATAATAGCTGCCATTCTGACTGGAGTGAGATGAAATCTTAGAGTAGTTTTGATTTGAACATTTTTTCATATATTTGTTGATTGATTGTGTATTATCTTCTGAAAAGTGTCTGTTCAGATCCTTGGCCCATTTATTGGTTGGGTTGTTTTTTTGGTGCTTAGCTTTTTGAGTTCTTTATATACCCTAAGGATTAGTGCTGTAGCTGATGTGTGAGGGGTAAAGATTTGCTCCCAAGATGTAGGCTGTCTATTCACTTCACAGCTTGTTTCTTTGGCTGAGAAGAAACTTTTTAGTTTGAGTCCATCCCATTTATTGATTCTTGATTTTAATTTTTGTGCCAAAGGAGTCTTATTAATGAAGTTGGGGCCTAATCCCGCATGATGAAGATTAGGGCCTATAGTCTACTAGACGCAGGGTTTCTGGTTTTATTCCTAGGTCCTTTATCCATTTTGAGTTGAGCTTTGAAAATATTTCCAAAATCTAATTCTGAAAAAATTACCCACTAAAACCCCATAAAGCGCATGCATATAGGCACGTTTCCCCTGCCTCGGGTGCCGTGTGGATCTGTGCAGCCCTGCGACCAAGCCTGCTTTTATTTAAAATTTTGATTTTGTTCATTACAGTTTTTTGGTATGCTTTTTTTCTTTTTTTTTGTGCAGGTACTGGGGACCGAATCCAGAGTTCCTATGTGCTAGGCAGGTGCTCTGCTGTGGAGCTACATCTCCAGCCCCATTTTGAGTTTTTAAAACACTGCATTGATATGATTTATCTTGACTCTTGCATGTTTTGCATCCCTTGAAATTCCGTGTCCCTCTCCCCTAGTCCCAGCCCTAAGGCACTTCACTTCATGGCATCTTTGAGTGCATAGAGAGGGAGCATAATTGTTACACCTGTTGTGCACATGAGTCTTGGGGGCCCGCCCGCCCGCCTCCTGAGCTTCCGAAGGCTCTGCTTGGTCAAAGACTTTCTGTTTTGGGCCTGTGACTCTCTGTGCCCCAGGCTTTCTTGGGCCTGTGGAGAGTGTTTTGTCAACAGAGGGGTGAGGGAGATATGCTGGGACGCTAATGTCCCTGGGAGCAGCTCTCAGCCAATGTCAAATGAAAAATGTCTCAATCCTGAAGCCTCCTGCTGCACCCCACAGAGGCCCCCAGCAGGAACCTGCTGCCAACACATCTGTGTTGGTCTCTCTCCCTTCCCGGTCTTGCTTCCATACTTCCCAACCACAGCTTCCTGGGATCACCTTCCAGAAAGACCACTTGCCCTCAAAACCCTTCTGGGGAACCCAGACTTGACACTGAACCCCACAGATGTTGGTTAAGAAACTCACTAGGGCTGGGGTTGTGTGGCTCAGCGGTGGAGTACTTGCCTAGCACATTCGAGGCCCTGGGTTTGATCCTCAGCACCACATACAAATAAAAAAAAAAAAAGGTATTGTGTCCAACTACAGCTAAAAAATAAATATTAAAAAAAAAGAAAGTCACTAAAATTACCCATTTACAATGTTGTGAGAGGGCAGGAATTCACACCAAGGAGGCGGCACTACAGTCCACGTTCTTAACCACATCCTACCACAAACTTTGGTCACCTATGGCTGGTGGGCCAGAAGGGACCAGTGGCCAGTTTCTATCTAGAGGTGCACTACATATGGTTTGCACATTGTAAATGATCAAACAAAATCAGAACAAGAATCACATTTTGTGACATGTGAAAATGATATGAAATTGAAATGCCTGTGTCCGTAGAGGAAGCTTAACTGGGACATAGTCACAGACCACTGTACCGACTTATTGTCGAGCTGCTTTTGTGCTGCAATTGTGGAATTGAGTCAGCGAGACAGAGACCCTGTGGCCTGTAGTGCTAGACATATTTACTAGCTGGTCCTTTACTGAAGAGGTTGCTGAGCCCTGTTGCACTGTCTTTCTAATCCAGCTTTATAACTCATCTGTTGGGTGCCATGACTCCCCTAAGCATCTTTACTGACTCTCAGATTCTGCTAATGTAAAAATGGGCTAATTAGTTTGCTCTCTCCCAATGCTTGTGAAGATTTAATATTTGAGGCAATATTTGTAAAATTTCTAGCACACCATTCATCTCCTGTAAATATAAGTCCCATTTCTACTTTAACAGATTTTTTGAAAACACTCTCTAAGTTGCCCTTTAGCTTATGAAAACCCTCTGTAGCAGCGAGCAGATTTTTCTGAAAGATTGGCCTGGGGTACGGTGTTTGCATTTTCTCGGTGATCGGTGGGCCTAATTGCCTGCTGGTTGCAGAGTCCTTTAAAGTTGGGCAAGACATGGGAAAGCAGAGGGAACAAATGCATAAAAAAAAAAAAAAAGCAGCATGAGAAACGTCCGGGGTAGCACACAAAAACCAGAATCAATATTCAAAATGCTGCACATCTCAATTTTTCTTTGTTACTGTGTCACTGTTTTGAAAAGTCTAAATTATGCTTGCAAAAACTGAACGTATGCATAGATATGTATGAAAGGACACAGCTTAGCAGGGTGGAGACAGACAAGCACCATAGGAGGTTTTGCTTAGACTAAGAGGCAGAAGCCAGTAGTAAAACTCATTTCTATACATGAGTCGAGTGGGAGGTCATTCCAGCAACTTCTGAGAGACGGGTGCCCAGATACATGAGCAACTTGCAGATGCTTCTGCATTTTGCTCAAATCCACCTCCTTTTCCTCCTTCCATCTAGTCCAGGCACCTTGGTCTCCCTCCTGGTTCATGGCACTGGACTTGTGGTCCTCTCTTCCACCTGGACCTTCTCCACCTGCTGCTTCTCCACCTGGAACAATTTTGCTCTCTAGGGAATGAATGAAAAAAATATATATATATTTGGTGTGATTAAAAGAATGCTACAGACATCTAACAGGTGTGATGAAACCCTCCAAAGCACAGGACAGGTCCCTTTCCATTAAGGAATTATCCAGCCCCAGATTTAGATCGTGCTCCATTCAAGAATCTCTGCTCTAGACTTTTGCTCTAGAGGATGCTCAATTTAGCATCCAGAGTCATTTTTATCTTCTAAAATGTAAGTCTTTTATTGTTCTAAAATGTACTTTCTTGCCCAAGACCCATTTTGCCTTCCTGTTGACTGCAGGATAAAACTCTGAATCCTCACCCCCCCACCCTTGTGTCATGGCTGCCTTTCTCCTCTTCTTTCCCACTGTGCTTTGTAAGCCCATTAGGTTTTCGCTCACCTGCAGGACTCTGCAGGACCTGTCTCCAGAGTCGGAGCCCCTCTCTCACCTTTCTTGGTTAACACATGTGTGCAGGTGTTCTCTGACACCAGTGTTCAGGTGGCCTGCCCCTCCCCGGCAGCTGCACCTCTCTAACAGGATGCAACCCCTTACTTGTAGTTGCTTGCTGTTGTGTGTGTTCCTGTGAGGACTCTAAGCTCTCAGAGGGCAGGGACCGTCCACATTTTTCAGTGCGAAGAGCTTGGAGGTTCTCAGTGAATACTGATGATGAGTGGGTGCTTGGAATCGTTCACTTAGAATGCTACGACATTAACCATATAGACAGATGTGATCGTTCATATTTCTGGATTGTGATAATATTGATTTTCTGTGTAATATACCAACTGAGAAATAAGGAAATAGAAATCCCAAGTGGTGGAATTGGAGACTGCTTGAGATCTTTTGGAGAGGGTAGAGGCATGTGGTTGTCTTTCCTTCTCTGTGGAGGATACGTTCCAGGACTCAGGGGGCTGCTGGAAGCCCTGGGTTAAGTACCCTTTTCCTGTACATACATATCCACGATAAAGTTTAGCTTATAAATTAGGCACAGTAAGAGATTAACAACACTAATAATAAAATTGGAGATTTATAATGATACACTGTAATAAGTTATGTGAATGTCTCTTTGTCTCTCTCAAAATGATTTGTACTTTTACCCTTAAAGGGAGCAGTTTACAGCTCTGTTTGGGCATATCTGAATTTCCAGAATCATTCCTCTTGCAGTTTGGGGCTATTGTTAAGTAAAATAAGAAGTACTTAGAGACAAGCACTATTATCTGTGACAATCAATTTAATAACCAAGACAGCTACTAAGTGACTCAAAGACGAGTCACTGGTATTCAGTTTGGATACACTAGACAAAGGGATGACTCATGCTTTGGGTGGAACAGAGCAGATACTGCAAGGTTTCATCACACTGTTAAGAAAGATTATGCAAATTAAAAACTTATGAATTGTTTATTTCTGGAAATTTCCATTTAATACTTTCAGACTACTGTTGACCATAGGTAACTGAAACTGTGGAAAACAAAACTGTGGATAAAGCAGGGGTGGGGGGTGAGGGACTGCTATATTTGTTAATTCAATAATACATATAAAAAAATCACTTGTCAATGCACAATGTAGTTGTCAAATATGGTGGAGGGGGCTGGGGTTGTTGCTCAGTGGCAGAGTGCTTGTCTAGCACGTGTGAGGCACTGGTTTCAATCCTCAGCACCACATAAAAATGAAATAAAATAAAGATATGCTGTCCATCTACAACTGCAAAAAAAAAAAAAAAAAAAAGAATGGTGGATGAGATTTTACCTGGCAAGCTAATAAGTTGGCCTTCCATAGTTTCATAGATGCTGGCAGAGGACACAAAACTCCTGGGTTAGAAACAGAAGACTTTTTTCACAGCACCGCAGAAAGCACGTGCTCCATGTTTGTGTCTCCTTCTTTCGTCCTATAATTCTCATGTGGGCAATGTGGGTGTCTGGAAGATGGCACATGTGCAGTGGGTCGGTGCTATGGCGGAGGATGTTTGAAGATGTCATGAAACCTGCAATACTACAAGGCTTGGAAAATCTGCCGAATCTCTGCCTCAGAGAGAGATTGCTTTTCTTACCCTGGTCAGGAGACAAATCTGCTCTCTGCCCCACAGAGGGATACTGCCTATTTTTCCAAGGCTGCTTGTCATACAAACATCCTTGAGGACATAGTCTGAGACAAATGCTATCACCAGGCATGTGGATGTGCAATGGAGAATTGTCCACCCTCATGTCAAGATGACGCCTTAGACTGTTCATCAACTGGGAACTCGGTGTGCTCACCAGCAATTGCAGTTTGAGGTAATGTTTCTTTGTATGCTCATTTACATGCAAGATAGATGGGACGAAGAGGAAGTATTGGATGTATGCTTTGGGTTTTCTTTCTATTATTCTTGTAACATATGAATGTGCATTTCTCTGGGAATGGCTCCAGCCGCCTCACTCTCCTGTCCTACTTATTTCATCTTCCAGGTATTTTTTGTGTCGCCCTCTTACCCTCACCTTCATGGCTGCCATCTTCTCTCAAAGGAGTTTGTAGCAATGGCTTCCTAAGTGGCCTCTTCCTACCTCCTTTAATTATTGCTTAGGTAGCCTCTGGAGGTCCAGTTTCCTTATCTCTGAAACAGAAATAGCAACATTACTACCCCATAGAACTCTGTGGAGATAACGTGGAGTGATGGAGGTTAGACTGACTGGTGCTCAGACTCAGCTACTGACTCTTATGACCTGTCACTCACATATGCACAGATCTTGGATTCCTACCCTTGCAGCTGGATCTCTTACAACTGGCAATTATTTTGAGGCAAAATCTTTTTTTTTTTTTTTTGTGGGGGGTACGGGGAATTGAACTCAGGGCACTCGACCACTGAGTCACATCCCCCCAGCCCTATTTTGTATTTTATTTACAGACAGGGTCTCACTGAATTGCTTAGTGCCTTGCTAAGTTGCTGAGGCTGACTTTGAACTTTTGATCCTTCTGCCTCGGCCTCCTAAGCTACTGGGATTATAGGAGTGTGCCACCATGCCCGGTGAGGCAAAATCTTCCAGTGAAATCATTCTTTATGAATGGAGTCAAGTAAGGCCAAAGCATTTTTTTTTTTAAGTCCCAAACTGCTATGCAAAAAGTGGGGTTGAAATGGAGAGAGAGGGTAAATTAGATCAGTTGATATTTACTCTTTGGGGAAATATAATTTCAGTTATTCCTATATTGCCTTATTTTACTGGGCATGTACATTTGCTAAGCATATCAGAATTTCTCTCTCTCTTTCTCTTTCTTCTTCTTCTTCTTCTCTCTCTCTCTCTTTTTTTTGTAGATTTGAAAGCTCTTCTCTATTCTATGATTAATTGAACATGTTTGGGCCAATCCTGGAGGAATAAAATTACTGCATCACTCTATGTATGTGAGATAAACTATATGATTAAAAATATTTATTATACTGATGTGGAAAAGAATAATATGTTAAACAGATAAGCATGTAATAATGCATATTTTCCCCATAAAATTTAATTTATCCCTTGGGCTGGGCATAAACTTTCCTGTTGAACAACTTGCTTTCCAACTATAGATTGCTGAGCTAAACCGCTTAGTTTTACAGCAAATTGATCACTACTGTAATATTTCAGGAACAAAATGATTCTCACCAGTCAGTTTGATTTCAAAGGCCGAAATTTATAGTTTTGTTCCTGATTTAGTGATAAGATTTTTTAACATATTGAGCATTTTGTCACCTTCTATCAGGACACGGAGTTGAACTTACAAATGAAAAAAAAATCCAACAAAACGGGACCATAAATAATATACTACAGAATGACAGAAGAGCTTAATATTCCCTTTGGGCCATTGGGAAATTACTCAGATTTCTGTCCTGGTACACATACGTCCTGGCCTCCTCGGAAGACGTGTTATGCAATCCTTATGCTCCTGAAAATGGAGTCACAGGAAATGCTGGAACTGGGAATTGCAAGGACTTTGCATAAGCATAAGGGAAACTTTATTATGTGTGTGTTCCCCAGTGTCTCGATGCGACTTTCCTCAGGGTAGATAAAATGTAGTTATTGGACACTTCTGATATGTTGAAAATAGGTGAAGACATTTAATGATGGGAAAGTTCATGACTCAGTAAAGAGCACTCCCTAGCTGGTAGATTTGGACAGAAAACTATAAAATCAAATTATGGTAATCATAGGAGTCAGGAGAACAAAGTAGGCCCCCTGAGCTCTGTTTGCTGAAGTTTTGAATTCATTATATACCACCTACTTTGGAAGCCCAGGGAACAGATATTTGACAATCTCAGTAGATGTGCAAAATAAAACTATTGTGATTACTATAGTGAATTTTTAGAACACTTAAGTCTGTAAGCGAGAGGACTGGGGCTAGATGGAACATGTAAAATAGAATAAAAATAATCGGCTCATACCGTGGGTACTCCCATGCATCCAGAAATTACCTTTTAAGGGGTTGGTTTGACTTTAAAACCAGGGAAAACAGATGTGATTGTCTCTGTTTTTACCACTAAACATCATTTTTTCCCAAACAACGTTTCCATCACACAGCTGTGTCTACCTGTCCTGACACAAGAGTTAAACCATTGATCTAGGGCTTAAATAGGACTTTGAGCTGCAATGGTCTATTTTATCACATGTAACGTATGTGTTGAGTCAGCAAGGCCAAATGTGCCTCTGGTAGACATCAAATCCAGACAGCTGGGGTCTGTGAGGTTTTTATTTTTTAACCTTCAGTCAGTTCTATGTTGCAGGGAAAGGGCTGACCTTTTCTACCTGTGATATGAAGAATATCTGCCTGGACAGTGCCTTTGAGTGACAAATCTCATTGATGATTTTACGTGGAATGTCAGCTCTCACTATGTCCAATTGCATGGCCGCTAGCATGTTATAAGATGCCTTCTTTTCGGTACGCATGGTATCATTCATAGAATCCTTACTGATGTGCTTAGTATTTTTTTGTTTGTATTTATTTATTTGTTTATTTTTTTTTACTAGTCTGCAACATTTGGTTATCACCGCATAGCAAACGGCTACCAGTGGTCAGCTAAGGGGCTCTGGTCTGGATGGCTCACGTATCTGGCTGTTGAATGGGGTCACTGATGACTGGTGTCTGTTTCACAGGCTGGCAACCTTAGGGCAGGCCAGCCTGGGCATGGTCTCTGAAGGTGCGAGAGGGACTCCTAGGACCTCAAATGGCTTCTTTGAGGCCCTGAGAGGCCTCAGAGACCATTTCCATTGCATCCTCTCAGACAAAGCCAACATAAGCGCAGCTCAGATGGAAAAGGGACTCTACTGCTTTAGGGAGAGACCCTGCCAAGTGACATCACAAAAAGTGTAAACACAGGGATGGAGAAAAATCAAGATTCTTAGTTTCTGCCACCCTATTGCTCATCCACCCCCGCTCTTCATGCAGTGAGGCGGCTCTTATTTCTACTCTGCAGAGAGGGAAACTAATGCTTAAGGTGCTAAGAAACTCACAAAGGGCCACTCAGCTAGTCAGGTGGAGCTGGAAGTCGAGAGTCTGGACTCTTCACCAATGTACTAGATTGTTTGATTGTAAAGAACCCAAGGACATGAGATCAGTGCCTCAAACTCTTGAAAATATCACCCCACCATGGTGCAGTAAGCATGCATTTTAATCTGCAAGCTAAGATGTACAATCGAATTTTGTTTTCTGTACCTCAACCTAGTTGCTCACTTGGAGTTCCCGTTCCCCTGAGCCGGCACAAAGAGCTTCCCCTCCTGAGGTGGTGTCTGGCAGTGTTTTTGGACTTTGCCCTTATGGGCTCCCTTCTTGACTTGGTAAGACTTGTCTTGGCAAAGCCGAGCTCATCTCCTGCCTGAAGGTGAAGATAGCAGCCACACCTTCCCAGCCCCACTGGAAGCTCCAATTTGGATTAAAAGCTTGAGACAAGAAAAATCAGGGGTCACATAGAATTCAATCCAGTGATAGTAGTGGCCACAGCAAGTGGCCACATTCAGGCAGGGGCAGAAGTTGTGAGGGCAGAGTCCATGCTTATCTCTGGAGGTGGCCTCGTCATGGAGCCAGGGTTACAGCTCAGACTGGGCTATGGTTCTGACCACAAAGCCTCCAGCTGTGGTCCTGTGTTGCTCCAAGCAGATTCTGTGAGCTACAAGAAACCCTTTAGTGAATTTTTTTTTTCTGCTGAAATTAATCAGAATTCTTTTCTGTTGCTTACAACCGCACACTCCTAGGCTCCCTTGTATTGCACTGAGACATCAGAGGCAGGTCTACCCGTCTAACTGGCTTTGGGCCACATTGGATCACCAGGCATGTCCATTGTCCCATTTGCCCTCCAAACCCAGCAGCTTGCTAGGACTTCTCTACCATATTTGAGATGCAGAGATTTAGGGGAAGCTGCTTGAGGCCCATTTGCCTAGACTTTCCATGCTGTCACCCCTTTGCAGGCTTCGCTGCCTTTCTAGTGGTTTCCCCGAGGTCTGGAAGAACAGAATCCTACCCCTCTGAGCCCATAGATCTCCTTCCATTTTGCTTAGATTCCTCCTCCCCAGCCTGGGTGGATTTTCCCTCTACTCTGCAGAAACACCTTCTATATACTTTCCCCATATATTTTGGATTTGTTTGAAAACTCTCTTCTTTTGTTAAAGTCACATTTGTTGATAACAGGATTTTTGAAAAAGCTTAGCCCCAAAGACTTAAGGATAATTTGTATTATGCCCTGAGCTACTGAAGGTAGACTCTGGTCACTTGATTAAAAGCTGGGAGGAGGTGGGGAAATGCTGGGAGAAAATTCCTCTTTCCTAAAGGGCCATATCCTTAAGTGGGATCCTAAGGTCTTCTCTGAAGAGTGGATTCACAGACCACTTTCCATCTGTCCCTTTGATCTCACTCCCTCTTCCCTTGCCACAGAACCCAGGTTCCAGCTGGACCCAACCAGCCACACATCTTGAATGCGCCCATACTTGCCTATGTCTGCAGGCATCTCTTCCCCCTACTTTTTAGGATTTAAAATCTAGGAAATCCTAACTATCCTTGGAGAAGCAATTGAAAGGAAATCCCCAATGGTGGGTATTGCTACTATTTGAATAAGCATTTCAACAAGCAGCTTAACCCTTTGGGAAAATTTATCTATGCAAGGTCCCTATTTTCTGGAGGCTTACATTTTTGGTGGAAGAACTAGTTCAAAAAACTTGAGTTTCTGGGACTCTGGGTGTCGGAAAATTTATTTGTTCACTGATTTTATATATATGGGAATGGGTGCGGGGGAGGAATTTAAGTCCCCAGGAATGAATGAAATGATAATTTTAACGTCATTTTAAATTTAAGTGGGCTAGAAATTACCTATGGGGATTTTGTCTTTTTGCTCTCTCCCTCTCTCTCTCTCTCTTTCTTTTATCTTGAAATGTTAATTTTCTAGCATTTCTTCATTCTTTCAAGGACATTTATTGAGAGTTTACCATGTGTAAGAAATTATGCTAACCAGCCGTTTTATGTATATAATAGAAGAGGAAGCAAGTAGGAACAATGGGGAACAGACCCAGCAATTTTATTTTGTCTTCAGCTATCACTTAAAACTTTATTCAACTGGGAAGTTTCTTCCCCTGCCATCCTACATGACTGTTTCGATCACTCCTTTTAATAGAAATTTCTAAAGTCACTTTCAGCTACTGAACACTGTCTCAGTTAAAAAATTAGGACGTCTGGACCATAATATAGCCTGACCTCTGGACGTGGCTTGGAAACCATCCCTCAGGTGTCCTGTCCAGGGATGCCTACGTGTGTCAGCAGCCTCCTTCTCTCCTTCCTCCTGTGCATCTGGGAGCTTTGTCAACAGGAGCGTCTGACCTCTTGGGTTCAGCGACAGGATGGAGAAGAGGTCAGAGTAGAGGTCAGAAAATGGTAAAGTTGACGGCTTCTTGCTGCGTTGGGGATGGCTCCCAACCTCTGGATCTAGCCACGTGGAGGTTGATGATTTTCCCCAAAGGCATCACCATGGGCCATTGGGGGATTTCTTCAATCTTTGGAAATCTCACCTAAGAAAACTCCTGTTAGGGTGTGTCCTGCTCAGGGGCCCAGGACTTCCCCTGACATCCAAGTCTGCCATGTGTTGTTCTGGGTTTACAGATGCGTACGATTATTGCATTGCCCTGTGGTCACCAGGACACGCTGGTCCAAGGTCTCCTCCATCCTGCTCTAAAAGACCTTGGGTAAATGGCGTCTCCTTGGCAGTTTCAGGCTTCCGGGGTCTGTCCCTGCTTCTTCCTCAGCTTCTGTCACTGGTCCACCTCCTCCTGCCTTCCCGCAGTCTGACTCCTTAAACTCCCTCTGTCAACCTGTGTCCGAGTCTTGGTGTCTCCCAGTGCGTCCCACGGCTTCTCTGAGTGTGGCCTGGGGAAATGCGCCTTAGGAAGGAGTGGGGACGGCAGGGGCGCACGTCACGACGAAAAGACCCAGAAGGACGGTTCAGGACCCACTCCTGCAACGGGCCTCCGCCCTAGGGTCCTGGGAGGGCTCTGTGAGAGGGGTCCTACTTCAGGAGAAGGGTGCTCCTGGCGGCAGAACAGGGCACGAAGGGGACAGTGTCATGACAGTGGCTGTGGCCACGGAGGCCATGGCGGGGAAGGGTGCGGGGCCTGGCTGCAGAGCCTGCCTTCCTGGTTGTGCAGAAGGAGCCTTTGGGATGCTTTCGACAGGGAGGTGATGTGTTCTAGAAAGGTGGGGCGCATACACCCGAGGGAGAAGGCCTGGAGGCAGTGGGCCTCTGTGGAGAAGATGACCAAGCTTTAGTGGAGGAAACGGAACAAGCCCTTTAATCACAGAGAGCTCTGAGAGCAGGAAGCCCTCAGCGGCCAGCTCGGGATCCGTGGGATCTGTCGGTCTGCTTTTCTTCTATTTTTTCTCTCTTGGTTGCTCTGTTGCCAGATGTGAGAAAGAGAGGAAGGAGTGAAATAAAGCATATTCCAATGTCTCCTGCCCTCCCCTTCCCTGATGCTCTGCAGTGAGCTCCTGGTAACGTTAAAAAAACAAAAACCAACCAAACAACAACAACAAAAATCCACCAAAACAAAATTACTTGTGCTGAACTAACTGGGAACAAAGAAAGTGTCCCCAAACATATATGTAGATTTGGAATGAATGAGTGAATAAATAGTACATATGGTGGTCTTATTGCTTGGGAAAAAACCAGGAGGAATTTGTATATATCAAATTAGTGTATTTTCAGGTATTATATCTGCAGTGTTCAATATTTAAAAAACCAGCGTATTAACTCTCAAATAAAAAAAAATCAACCAATATATGAAGGTGTCACAGTTAAAATGACACCTTATGTCCTTCCTAGGCTCCCAGGACTCCATGCTGGGCAGCGCCTCACTCTCCCTGGCCTGTTCCCTCCACTCCTCCTCTTGCTCACTTCCTCCTACACAGCGGTCTCCGACGCACGCCCATGCCCATCTTTGCACTTGCTGACCTCTCTACCAGGCATCTGCTCCCCCATATCAGCATGGGTCTCCTCACCTCAGTTAGGTCTTGATCAAAGATCACAGCCTCAGAAAGGCCCTCCCGGAGCCCTTGTCTCCTGATCCTGCTTTATGTTTCTTCAGAGTGCTCATTGGCTGCACTCTATCATGCCTGTTCATTTTTATCTGTCTTCCTATCTGTATATCCATCTACCCACCCACCTACCTGCCTGTCAACAGCACCCCCTGAAAACTTCACCTAGAATAGACTTTCACATATGATAGGAACTCAATAAATATTTGCTGGATGTGTGATTGTATAAATATGATATATATAATTTGCTAGCCAACAGGGAATCTGCTTTTGTTTACCGAAGACCAACTTGTTGAAAATATTTGAAATTCTGCAGCCCTAACTTCATGCAGCCCAGAGTTTTTAACTCTTCTTCTTTAAGACTTTTCTTCCTATAGGACAGTGTTTCTCAATGTCAGAACTATTAAAATATTCTGAAAAATATCGTACTATTTTATTTTTATTTTTCTTGGTACATGTTAACTCTACAGACTAGTGGATTCATTGTGGCGTATTCGTGTATACAGTATTTGAACAGTCTCACTCCCCAGTGCCTCCCCTGCCCTCCTCCATCCTCCTGATCTCCTTCCTCTACCTGATGGTCTCCCTTCTGCTCCCTTGTCGTCCTGTTTCTCCTTCACTTCCACACATGAGAGAAAATACACACTATTTGTCTTTTCGAGAGTGGCTTATTTTGCTTAACATGATGCTCTCTAGTACCATCCATTTTCCTGGGAATGACATAATTTTCTTCTTCCTTGTGGCTAAATCCAACTCTGTGCCACATATTTTCTGTCTTTCCATCTGTTGACAGACACTTAGGCTGGTTCCCTAGCATGGCTTGTGTGAATTAGGCTGTGATAAACATGGGATGTATGCATCTCTAAAAGCATGATAACTTCAATTCTTGCAGATAAATACAGAAAAGTGGAAGAGCTGGATTGCGTGGAAGTTCTGTTTTTAGTTTTGGAGGAACCTTCATGCTGATTCCCATAGCTGCTGCACCAATTTACGCTGTCACAGCAGTGTCTAGGAGTTCCTTTTTTCCCTCACATCCTCACCACTTTTATGCTGTTTTTTGGGGGGTTTGTATTTCTTGTGGTGCTGGGGATTGAACCCAGGGCCGTGTGCATGCAAGGCAAGCACTCTACCAACTGAGCTATATCCCAGACCACTGTTTTTGTTCTTGATGATTATCATTCTGACTGGGGTGAGAAAGAATCTCCAAGTGGTTTTGGTTTGCATTTTCCTGATGGCTAAAGATGTTGAACTTTTTTTAATATACTTGTTGGCCGGTTGGACTTCTTGGAGAAGTGTCAGTTCAGTTCATCTGCCCGTCTATTGAAGAGGTTATTTGTTTCTTTGGTGTTGAGTTCTTTTTTTTTTTTTTTTTTTACTCTTTTTTTTTTTTTTTAAAGAGAGAGTGAGAGAGAGAATTTTTAATTTTTATTTTTCAGTTCTCGGCGGACACAACATCTTTGTTGGTATGTGGTGCTGAGGATCGAACCCGGGTCGCACGCATACCAGGCGAGCGCGCTACCGCTTGAGCCACATCCCCAGCCCTGGTGTTGAGTTCTTTAAATAATCTGGATATTAATCCTCTGTTGGAGGAGGAGCTGCAATAGATTTTTTTCCCCTTTCTGCAGACTGTCCCCTCTGTGAATTGTTTCGTTAGCTTGCAGAAGCCTTTTAATTTGATGTCATCCCATTTATTGATTCTTGCTATTATTTCCTGAGCTGAAGAAGTCTTATTTAGGAAGCCATGGTCTATGCCTCTATGTTAAAGAGTCCCCCTGTGTTTTCTTCTGGAAGTTGCAAAACTTCTGCCCTCATATCTAGGTCTTTGACCTTTTTTGAGTTGACTTTTGCACAGGGCAAGGGAGAGGGAATCTAGTTTCATTCCTCTGCATGGATACCCGGTTTTCCCAGCACCATTTGTAAACGAGGCTCATTTATCCAACGTATGCTTTTATCACCTTTGTAAGAATCAGATGACTGTAGTCGTGTGGGTTTGTCTCTGTGTCTTCCCTTCTATTCCATTGGTCTAGGGGTATGTTCTATGCCAGTACCATGCTGTTTTTGTTTCTATGTCTCGATAATATAACTTGATAGTATAACTTGAAATCAGGTATTGGGATGCCCCCAACATTGCTCATTTTGCTTAGAGTGACTGTGGCTATTCTGTATCCTTTGCACTTCCATATGAAATTTAGGATTGTTTTTCTAAGAAGTATGAGCATTTCGAGATGGATAACTTTTTGTTTTGAAGGCTGTACGGTGTGTTGCAGGATGTCTGACAACACTCTTGGCCTTTACTAACAGCATGCCTTTACTAATTATACCCTCACAAGTTGTGAGGACCCCAAATACCTGCAAACGTTGCCAACCTTTCTTCTGGGAGCTTCAGTCCTCCCCATTCCCCTATTGAGAACCATGGCTATAGGAGAAAACTAGAAGCAAATACCTCTCCATCTTTCTGCAAACCTGCGCGGTGTCGTGTAGGTCAGGTAGGCTCCCACACTCTGTTCTGCTATGAGGAGGGAGTGGGCTGAGCATTCTGCCCCAGGTCCTCACGTCTAACAAGTCACTCAGTTCTCAGCACCCTTGTGCATTTTGGTTTTCTTGTTTAGTATAAATGCAATCCAATTTAATCTGCATATAAACACATCCATTGCATATTAAAATCAACATATTAAAAAACATCAGGCTGACTGCTTTCGTAAAGAAGCAAGCTAAAAAAATTCATGCATATTAATATCACAGATAAGCCAATTATTATATGGAGTAGTAAATAAAAAAACAATATGATTAATCTAAAACTGGGAGCTTCATAAAGCAAAATATATGATATTAAGATTAGACTGCTTTTGAAACATTATTATGAATCCTTGCATTTTACATGTAATTTGTTTAAAATTAATTTCCCAGCGCGCTATCTTATTTTTGCTTCACCTAGACCTATACTAATAAGTTTTATGAAACATTGATATTACTTAAAATCACAACCCCAAGAAGAAACCATTCCTCTGGTCTTAATTGAGGCAAACCCTGTTGCTTAGTGTCAGGTTCCGGGACCTGAGGATGGCCAGGGGTGCTGGAATTCCTGATTATGTACTGGAAGGGGGCAGTGGGTGCTGCCCTGGTTTATTAAACTATCAACATTCAATACAACCTGATAGTAATAACCTGTATAATAAAACAAGTGCACTTTTGAGCACTTTCTGAGGGCTAATCCCTTACCTTAGTGATTATTTAATCCAATCTTCACAGGATCTGAAGTCTGATGTCATCATCAACCCCATTGCACAGAAGGGGAAGTAGAGAAGTTCCTTCACCCGAGGTCCCCTGCCGTTAGTTAGTGGTGAAGCTGGGCTTTGAACTCCATCCTGTTAAACTTCAAAAACTCTCATTTCTAATCTAATACCACACACTGGAGAGGTAGCAGTAGCACACGGTGTCCTTGGAGTTGCCATTGTTCATGTTAAGTGGATTTCCTAGGTTGGCCACTGGCCGGTTTGCAGGATCTCTTTCATGATCTGAGGATCCACGAGACGGTGTGGATGCCAGTGGGAATGGTCAGCTGTGGACAGACCGAATCAATCCCATGCGGGAAGCTGGGGAAGGGAGGATGCGAGACTGTGGAAGGGAGTCCTCCTGCGGAGGAAGAGTCTCAACAAGGGAAGACAGCATCCTGGACCACAGTGGTGGCAGGTGGCCAGAAGAGAAGAGAGAGGCTTCTGAGACTTTAAGATGGAGCATCCTTAGGGCTTGGTGCCTGGGGTCTTGGGGATGGGGAAGAGGGGAAGGGAAGGGTGGTGCCCACTTGTCTGGGCTGTGGTCCTAGGTGGGTGGCACCCTTCAATGAACTGGAGGAGGAGCTGTGGTGGAGGATGCTGGGTTCCATGTCCCCACACAGGGGTTACGGGGCTGAGGACAGTGAGGGTGTCTATCAGGAGGCTGGGCAAGTGGGTCTCTCTGCTAGGCCCTGGAACTTACTTTTCTCCTGGAACCGGAGACGGTTCTGCACACCTTTTCCTTGCCAGAGGGTAGACTCTTTGAGGGAGCATCCATCTCTGACCCCAGAAGGCAGGACACACTGCTGGTACTCAGGGCATGGTGTTCAGGGTGAACTCCATCTTGCCCTGCCTCCTGGGAAGTGTTCTGCATTTCCCCGTTTCCCCATCCTCCAGTTTTCCAGTTCTCATCATGGAGATCTTTGGTTCGAGGCCACATCTCTGTGTGTTTTACTCCTAATCCTGCAAGGTCCATTGCCACTTTTACTTTCTTGAAGAAAACTCCTGAGCTTCCTCTGCGCACTTGAGCCTCTCTCTGAAGCATTGTTTTTGTCTTTGTTTTGTGATCCGCCGTGAGTTTCTTTCTATCCTGATTTATATTTTTCAGAGCCTGTTCTTGTGCCTGGAATAACCTGGGTGGCAGCATCTGCTAGCTGTTCTCATCATGTGCTGCGTTGTGATGCTTCGTGTGCATTCCTGTGCCCACAGGTCCTGCTGCATGCGAAGCCACAGACCTTGAGCAGGTCACTTGACTCTCTGAGCCTGAGTTTCCTCATCTGTGAACTTGGACGGTAATAACACCTACCACCTAGGATGGTTGTACAGATTAAATGGTTTTGAATATATATAAAGGGCTTAGAAATGCCTGGCACATCAAAAGGACTACGTAAGTATTGTTTGTTGTTTTTACGGGGATCTGCTAGTGAAACGAATTGAGTAAAGCTGAAATCGAGAACACATTTTTCTTGAAGCCTGTGACTCTCTTGGTCTTGTCTCTTGTTTTCCCAATTCTGATAAGAAAATGTGTATACAGGACATGATACAGGTTTCTCAAATCTCCTATAAGGAAAACAAGAGCATCAGCATGATGATAAGCAGTAACCAAGACATAGCTTCTAAGTCAGAGGACATTAGGGAGTGGTGGCGACTGGGGAGAGGTGGAGAGTGCACTTGCTACTCAGGACAACGGTCCTGTGAAAAGGCAGACCTGATGTCAGATTGTCCGGTTTTTAAAGATAAGCCAGAAACCTGAACTTTTATATTAAATATTAATTTTTAATTGTTAGCAGCTAAATAAGAATAAAATTTAATACACTCTACAGTGCTCCAACACGGGGGTGGAATCAAACATGTCCTCAGCAAGCAGGGCCCCCGGCCTGGGCTTCATCTTGCAGTTTTCCCTGGGCTTTGAACTCCCATCTGCCCGCAGTAGATGGGCAAAAATAGATGCCGAACCGAAATGAATTTTGGTGTAAAAACTAGAGTCGTTTGGGCATATGATTTTTAAAAAAAAAATTATCCAAAGGATGCTTCCCGTTGTTGCTGTTTTTTTTTTTTCCTTCTTCTTTTGATCATGTGCACATGGGTGTAACATGCCCTGAATGCAGAGAAGCCGTAAACTAGGTCATTTCCTTGGACAGCAACATTCTCTGAAACAAAGGCAGCAAAAAATTGATCATTTCCCTGCTAAAGCAGCACATGCTGTTCCCTGGAAAACACACACACACACACACACACACACACACACACACACACACACACACACGCAGTTCCGTACCATACAACCAGGCCTGACGGAAATGTAAAATTTCAAAGCAGAATTTTTAATGACATTAATCTAAACAGAGACGCCACCTCGGTTTTCCCTGTAAGAACACCCTGGGCCGCTCAGTTTCCCTGAGGACAACCTTGACCTCCTCTGCCAGCAATGCAGTTATTTGTTTTTATGTTTTTAGCCTCCCCTTCTGGATGTCTCCCCCTTCGTTTTAAGAGAATTTAATAATGGGTGAAGTAACAAATGAGAAGATGAAAATATTCCCGAGCACCCTAGGCCATACACGGGTACGGAGGCAGAGAGCGCAGCCCTTCCCTTAAGTCACAGCCTTGTGGGACTATTTGACTTTCTAATTTGAACTCTCTGCTTACTCCTAAATTCAGCTTGTGCATGCTATTGTGTGTCGCTGGATTCCAGCAAATGGTGAGCTCCGGGTATAGAATGCCCATCTATCTCTTTCATCTGTGTTTCTGTCGATTTATGTATCTGTCCGTCCACGTATTGATCTATTTTAACTCCATCTATCAGGGAAGGCAGAGCAACAGCTCCGTTTCTTCTTCCTTCTTGTTTACCGAGACCAGGTGCCCCCCCCTCCCCTCTGTTTCAAATTGCCCCTTTTTTCTCGCCTGCAAATGCTCGTGGTGTAGATATTCCCTTTATTATTCCCTCTAAACTTTCTTTGTTCCCGTCTCTGTCTTTTATTATTTCCACTGTGTCATCAGAAACGGACGGCTGGAGCCTGCCAATTAGCCTTTGTCTGTCAGCGCCAGCCTCAGCCTCCCGAAGAGCGACTGTGCGAGGCGAGGGGACAGGCCCTATTTCGTATGCAGCGCTGCGTCCCCACATAGAGATTTGCCATTACTGACAAAAGAGTGGTAGATGGGCTCAGATTAGCTGCTGACAAACTTCCCGCGCGCGCGTGTGGGGAGGTGGCAGGGTGGGAACTGTGCTCGGAGCCCTCTGCCACCCCGGCTGCTGGCAAAGTCGCATCCAAATTCTGTACCCGAATACCGGTGGCGCTCAGATGGGTCTCAGAAAGGTGGTGTCCGCCTGGGCGGGTGGGTGCCCGTGGCAGGTGACAGTGCCAGGGATAACACCGTGCTCTGACTCTCGGTCCCCTCTGCTCTGTTTGTCTCCAGGAAGGTCCACTGTCCTACTTCTCAGCGTCCCCCAGGGGGGGGCAAGCCGGGCTCTCCCCCCGGATGAAGGATTGATGGGGATCAAAACTCTCAGCGATCAAGCTGGATACCTTTTCCATATCAAAACAATCAAAACTAATGTGAAACATTCACGATGAAAAAAACATCCAGAGTTTAAACAAAGCCAGAGTCAGCGCTCCCGAGGTTTCCTTACGGGCTGGGCTCTACCACGGGAGGCCCAGCACCGGGACGGCTCCTGTCTTTATGTATAGGATCACGAATATCGGTGGGTGGTGTTCAGTCCCTTATGGGTTTTTCTGTTATTCATTTTTATTTTTTAACAATATGGCATTAAAATACGATGTATCTTGATTACTGAGTTCTTTGGGGGCCCCTTAAATTCTGACGAAAGGGGGGCCTCTGTTGGCCTCACCCTAATCCTGGCCCTGAGGCTGTCCACGTGGGCTCATGTGAGATTCTGCTTCTGATGGTTCCCTCCCTCTGGCCAATACCACTAACCCACAGTGTACTCCGAGGGCGCCACTGGACCTGCTAGGCAGACATCGCGGACAGCTCCCTCCCACTGGCCTGTCCTTCCTTCAGAAGGGCACACGGAGAAACTGAGGTCTGGAAATGCATGCGGAGGTGGCCCCACTATAGTACCTGCTGATAGAGGGGCCCCATCTGTTGGCGGGTCCCTGTGGGTTACAAAGTTCTGGAACCACAGCCTCTTCAGTTTTGACTTGTGTTTTCCCAGTTCTTCATCAGACTTGGGGGCAAGAGTCCAGTGGGGTGTCAGTCAGGGGACAAATCCAAGCCCCCAGCCTGTGCTGTATTCAGCAGCATCTCCCCTTCTCTCAGGCAATGAAGGTCCATCTCATTGTGTTTCGAGACCTGCTCCCTCGTGACAAGTTACTTTCCAGAATTCCCGTCAGACCTCCAGGGACACAGGCCCTCTGTTGGCATGGCCACCCACACGCCACATGCTGGTGTCATTGTCACCTTCCTCAGGAGCTGGCCGTATTTATTGAGTGCGAGTTACGTCTTTTTTTTCTATTAATCTTCGCAGTGACCCTGTCAGTGGCTCGTCACGGTTAGGATGATTTGCCCTTCGCCCAGGAGAGGTGAGAAGTCCAGGGGCCAGTTCCCTGGCATCTCTTGCCTGTCAGCCGTGAGGTCTGGATTCCAACCTGCATCTCCCTGGTGCTAGACACATCTCTTAACCTCTGCCCAGTCCTGTTTTTGCGCCGGCTTTCCTAGACCATGACTTCCTTACTTTGCATGACAAAAACACTAGTTTTTTTTTTTTAATTCCACAAAAACAAAGCTGTGTTGTGGAAGTTGGAAATAGATTTGAAATTTTTGTTTCAAACTGGATGTCGTCTCTTTTCTCTTCCCCTTAACCTGCGTGGGTGTGAACATGACCCTCACCCCCCAACACAGTCTCAAAGCTCTAGCACTTTGCCCCTGGTTAATGTCCAGCCTGTGGTCATGGAGGTGATTCAGGCAGAGAAAGGGAGGGGGAAGGAGGATCTTGTCAGTGGGGGTGGCTGGTGACAGGCAGCAGAAGGGAACTCGGAGGAACTTAGGTCAGGTGTGGGCTTGTGGAAAGACCTTGGCTTGCTCACCGAAGAGCAGAAGAGCCAGAGACCCAGGCTCAGGCGCAATCCAACAACTGGTTCTGAAGCCCATTTGACTATTTTGACTCTGACCGTGAACGAATGCTTTCAACCAGGGAGCTGCAGGAGGAAACTCAGAAAGAGGTGATAAGTCCTTCCAGTGAGCGTCTTAGTTTGGAGGTGCAACCCCTACCCCAATAATAGAGTCCAGTGACTCGAGAGAGGCTGAACCATCTGCTCAAGGGCACAAAACCCTTTGAGAGAAACGATCCTGTAATGATTAGACGGAGGAGAAAACCGAGACCCAGAGAGGTTAAGTAACTTGCTGGAGGTTTCAGAGCCAAGAAGAGGATGATCAGGATTTGGATCCAGACCACCGACCTCCACAGACCGGATTTGTAACCATCCACAAACTAGAACATTTGAGATGCCAAGTTTAAAAATACACTTGTGTCAAAATGACACCTTCAGGTGTTTCCCAGTAGGTAAATAATTTTGTTCATGATGTTGATCTCTTCATTTAATTCTGTGTTGTTTCAAAACCACCAGTGTACGTACACATATATATTATCCATTAGTTTTCAAAAAAATATTCATAACTACTTCTGAATAGACATCCTTCTGGGATCCGATTTCTAGAAGTTTGCCATCTGTTAAGGAAAATAAATGGGAAAGTTTAAAAATGTTGTTTAGAGTGCAGCCGTTTGGGCCGTATCTGGGTGCTTAGGGCCATATCAGCCTGGATTTTCTCCACCATCCTGGAATCCCAGGTTCCTAGACCTTAGCACCCAGAGGTGGTGGTACCATGCTGGGCGTTCCCTGTTTCAGTGGGCACTCCCAACATACACAGCCTCGAGGCCCAGCCCCTGCCAACAGTCCTTTCCCCTAAGCATTGAGGGTTCCCACGCAGAGCCTCCCAAGCTCATTGGAACTACAGGTTCTCTGCCCACCCAGCCTCATTTTTTGTGCAAACTATTCCCAGGAGAGAAGGAGAAGAGGATATGGGTGAGAAATAACTCCATTTTCACCTTCTTGGTAGCTCCCACCTTCTCTCTAGTCTACCAGGGACCTGGGCAAAACCAGATCCTTACAAACTCCTTCCCCTTCAGCATGAGTCTTATTTAAGGTTCCCCCAGACACCGAACTTCAGGTAAAGATTTGTGTGCAACATTCTCTCTTGGGAGGTGGCACCAGAAAATATCTCGAAGGGGAGGGAGAGTGAGGCGGAAGGAAACACAAGTCATCAAGGCAGCTACCACCAGGGAGCAACCGGAACTTATCATCTCCCGGAAAACTCTGGAAGCCAGTGTAGGAAGTGGCCTTAGAGTTGTGGCCCCAAGGAGCCTGTTGGAAGCTGTTGGTTGCAGGCTGCTCCTCAGGAACCCTTGGTTATGGGTACTTCTCACCAGGCATGTGGCAAGCTGGTCCCCAGAGGCCAGAGATTGGGACCCAGATAGCCCTGGCTGCCCTCTCCGTTGGCCCCTCAGAGAGGGCTTTGCATCTTTCCACCCAGGGCCTTCTCTTAAGAACCCCCCTTTCACCCATCTTTCTATTCCAATGTAAGGAAAACACTGGAAGAAAATGTTCATGCAAACCTGTGCATTTCCAGGAGTAGTTTTCCATTATTTTCTCTCGAACTCTCCTGGACCCAGTATTTCCAATCAGGAGGAGAACTTTTCTTTCCGCGTCCCCCGGTAGTCGCTGGCTTTCTCTGTTTCCATGTGGTGATAAGAAGATTCAGTCACACAGCCTTGGCTTTCTTTTTTCCCCCACCAACTTTTCCCTCTTGCCTTCTGCTATTCTGTTTCTGTTTATTTTAATTGGAATTTAGCCCGTGGTTGATCCTATTTCCTTTCCTTGATATTTTTATGAGCTTGATATTTTTATCAGCGACTTACAGTCTCTAATAGACTAGAAATGCCTCTCTCCTGATGCAGGTGCAGGGCCGGGTGGCTTGCAGGTGGTAGCCCAGTGTTCATTTCAAAGCTTGGGTTCGTTTTTGCAAATGGGGCTTAGACGGATTCTTTGAAATCTTTCTACCACCTGAACATGAACTTCTCTTTAGCACCATGACATTCACTGGGTCTCTTTTTCTTTCTAGAGGCTAGCTGCGGATGCCATCAACACCAGCTACTTCCGAGTGCCGAACATCAAGCTGTCGTTTGCTGTCTGCTCTTCTGGCTGTGTTTTTTTGGACGAGTTGCTTGCTTCTCATTGATTCCTCATCTGCAGGGTGGGCCTATCGTGAAACCCAGCTCATAAGTCCTTATATTGAACAGACTTTACGTGTAATATAGGAAGCTTAGTCCAATGTCTAGGGCAGACGCTTGATCAAGGTAAGCTCTTACTACAACACAGTGACACACACATGCTTTTATGTAAATGGAAGCAATCCCGTTGACTTCTACGTCTATACGTGCCTCTGATCTTGAATTATCAAGTGACTGATTCACGGTTTGTGTGAGTATATATGGAAGGCAGGCTCAGTAAACAAATGTATGTGCCTATAATCTCTTTGAGTCATGTTCCCATCCCTGTGCCCACAACCTTCCTTTTGAAATGTCATTTATATCACAGCTTCCCGGGTGTAAGATGGCAGCGTGTCTGCGTGTCTTTTGGCCTCCTTGATCGATGTTGACCTGATTTCATCCTGAGCAGCTCTATTTCCTGGTCTTGGTGTGTGAAGCCTGCGAGTCTTAAGAAGATGAAATCGTGGTAACTTTGAGAAAATGCAATGGGACGAGGGCTCTGAATCCAATTTCTTCCACCCTGCGCCTCCCTCCACATTGGCCCCCTGCTCACCTCCGTGTAGATGGGAGAGGGTTCTCTTGTCGGGCTCTCAAGCTATAGGAGGAAAGGCCATGATGGGGGTAGCTGGTGGTTTCTGAGGACTCCCCACTGCAGGTGGTGTTTGCAATTTCCTTTCCTGCCCACAGTACCGGCCCTATCACTACTGCCCTCTGCAGCTGACAGGTGGGAGACCTGGGCTCACACAAGCAAACACCCATTGGCACAGACTACAAGGCAGGGCCAGGACTGCAGCCCCGAAGGTTAGCTCTAGAGTTGGCCATTTTTTAAAAGTATATCCTCACATTTGGAATAATCTCACATTTGCAGAAAAGTTGCAGATGCTGAGAACCTACTGTCTTTACCATCACATTCTGCTGTCTCTGAAGATTCCTGGATTTTACCCAATCAAGTCAGCATCATCAACCAGCTCATCTCGCCTCTGATTGGACTTCAACGGGAGGCACCAGTGATCTGCATTCAGGGTCTCATCAGGAATGGGATGCATGGGGCTGGGGATGTGGCTCAGCCGTAGAGTGCTTGCCTGGTATGTGCGAGGCCCAGGGTTCCATCCTCGGTACTGCCACGAACAAACAAACAAAATAATTTATATATGATTGGTGCTTTCTCTGTGTGTCTCATGGAGTTAGGTGCTGGGTTCTGGTGGTGAGCAATACAGTTCTGCTGTTCGTCCTTAGGAGGATCGACTATCATACACACCCAACCACACGCATGCACCATCAACTGAGTATAACTTCATAAGAAACCGACATTAGAGAACACCCAGGAGTGGAGGCTGAGGAGTCTAGGAGCACGGGGCAGGGCCGTCAGGATAGGCTTCTCCTAGGAGGAGCTGTTGGAGCGGATACAGTGAACCCAGGGGAAGGGTGGAGGGGTTGAGGGTTACAGGCCCTAGGAGGAGCATCTCTACACAGACTCTGGCCTTGGCCATCAGCCTGTTTTAATGAGTTTCTGATTCACAAAGTTTAAAAAAAAAAAGCCTGCCTGTCTCACAATGCCCGAGAGGGCTCCGTCTGGCTCTTGGACTCCCTCTCCTGGCTTCCCCTCCCTGTGGTCTTCTTCCCACTCTGTTTGCTAGACCTGAGCCCTGTACATACTTCTGTCACCCTGTCAAACACTTATTTTAAGTTGTTTCCTGGAAATATCTACCTCCTTTATCACATTGGTTGATTCTTGAGGAATATATTTTATTTATGTTTCACATGTCCATATAATGAACAAATAGCATTTTCTGAGCACTTGCTATATAGCAGGTACTCTGCTACATCTTTCCATGTTATATTATTTGTTTCTCAAGCCTGTGAAATAATATTTTTCATTTGCTATCATCAATTAGCAAACGCTTATTGGACCAAACCCATTGTGCCAGATCAGTAAATGAGGACCCACTTTCACCCGTTTATGTGAATAAAGTTTTATTAGAACCCAGCTATGCTCATGAGTTCACATGCTTCATGCTGTGGTGGCAGGGCTGAGCAGTTACCACACAGAGTGCGTGGCTCACAGAGCCTAAAAATTTGCTAGTAGACTTTCTCAGAGTTTTTCCATCCCTGTTCTGGATGGTGGGGACCTAGTGTGAAAAAATTAGATGAAAATCTCTGCACCATATGCCACAATGAACACCATCATCATGCATAGCTATACTGTGCTGATAAAAACATTAAAAAAACCCTTTGCTCTAGGGCTGTGTACTTAGTGCCGTGTCAGAGACCAGTAACCGGACCACGGCTGCATTCCATTTCCACTTATACGTATGGTCATGCAATGGTCTGGCCAATGGAGTTTGAGTGACCATAATGGGGGCTTCTTGAAAGTCTGGCCCATAATAATCTCCTTTGTATAATCCTCACATTTCTTCCTCCTGCACAGAGAGGACCAGGGTAAGCCGGAAGCCTCCGGCTGAAGATGGCGGTATCCTGTCATCCTGGCCCTGAATGACAGCATGGGGCCAAGATGGCTCCTCCCCACATCTTAGACACACCAGTCTGGAGCTACCCAATACGCTGAGTCAGGGGGAAATGTGTGAGTTGTGTTTGAGCCATTTTATATGGTGGGTCAGTTTCTGTCATGAGCTGTCGTTGCTCTAACGAGTGCAATTCAGGCACAGCTGGCAATTCCAGCCTAACATGCCAAGTCCAGGTCCGTTCTGTCTCCCCCCAGGATGAGGATGATTGGCAGTCAGGGGGCAACACCATGTCAACCATGACCCAGATTTCCTCTTTGCTGTGGTTCTTCTGCCTTCTCCTGGGGTGTGGCTCTTGACACAGGCCTGGGTCATTACTACCTCCTTGGAGTCCGGCCTGCAGAAAGGGTACACAGCTTGTTTTTCAATTCTACTTAAATCCTCTGGCCAATATGGAGTCACATGCCATACTCAGCTAGCAGGGGACGGGGAAAGGTATTCTCAAGCATGGTTGCCATGTGGCCACCAAAACCCATGGACTTCCATTACTAGGAGGGAGAAAGGCCAAATGGATATTGGGTCTTTCACACACATGAGGATGACTTAGACCTACAGTCCAGAGTAAATCAAGTCATGGAAGCCCAAATGAACAATTTACAAAACTACATTTTCCTTTTTTTTTTCTAAAATAAAAGACACTACCCAAATTTATACAGGGTAAGTAGAAGTTCCTCCTCATCCCTCTGTCGACTCTCTGTTTATCCCCCACACTACCCACACTCCAAGGACAAGCAACTATGGCCCGCCACCAAATCCAGCTGCCCTCCACCTGCTGTTGTCGTAAATGGCTTTTCTTAGGACCTGTCAGGACCTCCACCATGCACCTGCTGCTGTTTCCATGTTCCAGGGGCACAGTCTGCAGTTGTGCCGGGGACCACCTGGCCCACAAAACTGAAGACATTCACCATGGGTCCCTTCATGACAAGTTTGTTAACCCTCGTTTCAGAGCCAATCAACGTTCAGATTTTGTGTCTGTTATTTCAAACCCTCCCTGTGTTTTAACACATGTCTGAGTATGAATGCATGTAATCACACCAACACGTCTGTACATGCAAGCACATACCTATGAATGGAGGCATATGCATGTCTACACACATTTTAGCTGAATGAAATCTGTAATTAGCATGCATATTATATCTTGGAGATTTGTCCATGTGGGTGCCCAGAAAGCTACTTTGTTATTTTGAGGAAAGCACATATTCTCTCATATGGATGTATAGAAATTTATTTTATACATCGCCCTACTCAATTGATGAACATAAAGCTTGTTTCCAACTTCTGTCAACCATCTTGAACGAGTCCTCAAAATGTCCTCGAAAACCCTGTCTTCGAAAACCCAATTGTATATGCCATTCATTTAATTTGTAAAATTTGAAATCTTTGCAGCAGGAAGGCAAACTTCATTCAGTACTAGAAGTTTCTTACGCACAGTGAACAGGACAAAAATACTCTCTGCATTTCAGATCTTAATTATGCACTATAACACTTAATTAAAATTCACATTGTCAGTAAAAGGTAAGGACTATATTAGATTGTGGTTGTTGGCATCGTGATTAATATACATTTAAGCTTAAAATCTGTTGTTACATTATGGTAGATTTTCCAGAAAGCAACACGAAGCTCGAAAATGCATTTGTAAAAAGACAGAAGGAGATATGAACTCAGTGGAAGAAATCCAGTGTACTCTAGAGCAGATGATAGCTGTATGTAATTAAAAATGGAGCCAACGTCACACCTTAATTTTCGAGTTGCTCAAGGCAGGCAGGTTCCTCTCTGAGAATCAGATTGTAAGAAATCACAGGGCGAAAGGGCACGGCATTAAACTTTGGGATCAAACTTGAGTGCAATTTTCTGTTTTGCCAAACCAAATAGTCAAGTTTTTATCATTTTCAGGTTTAGTTTTAGGTGGGAACGCTGTGCTAAGTTTCTTCTCAAAGGTCACATTTTTTTATACGAGAATCTTCTTTTCACTTTTTGACCCTAAAATTTTCCCCTGGTTTGGAGCTTACCTGGCTGGGGCTCCGTGTGGATTTTCCTGCTTTGTTCGGCACATCTCTGTTCATGAGTTGTGTTTTTCTTTCACTGTTCCTGCTTCATGCTCAATTTATTTCCCTTCAAGATCCAGAAAATGACTGTGCAAAGTTGGTTTTGGGGTGGCCTCGATTCTCACACTTCTGCTGTTCCCTGAACCCTCTTTGCCCATCCAAGTGTTGGCTTTTTGCTTTCTCCTTCTTGTCTCAGTGTTTGGGCACGGAGACGCTTAAAACCTTCCCTTCTGAATTGTTAGTGTCATCGTTTTCATTTTATTTTTTCTCCTTCACGTTGCTCTCCTTTGTCTTTAATATTTCTGGCCTATTGCTTGGTTGTTTAATACCTGGATGGATTTGACCTGCTGCTTTTCTCTGATCTATTTGTTGAATGATTTTTGAGGTGCGTGTTAAACCTCTGACCAAGAAAGTGCTAGTTCTCTCCTTCTATCTCCCCATCTTTCTTAGTGACTGACTCCCCCCAAAATCCTACAAACACATGTCACTGAGAATAGCAGGATGGGTCCCAGCATTTTCTGTGTCTAGGTACAACCACGTGACCAGTGTCTGTCTGTAAGCAGAAGTGCTCTCTGCCGCTGTTGTCGGGGAGCATCTTGGTGTAGTGGGGCCATGCGGCTGGTTGTTGGAAGGTGGCTGGGTTGGCAGCAGAACAGTGCACTTGGATCTGCTTTGACCTTGGTAGACCTGATGACCAGGGACACAATGGGTAACACAGATGTTTTAGGACTTGCTGGGAGATAAAAGGCCAACACCACCAAAGCGTAGAAAAAGTCACTGGGTGCTGGCAGAGAGCAGAGTACTGTGACGGACTGGGCTTATTAAGGTGATTACATTCCAAAATGCCTTGGTCCTTGGAGGGTGCCAGGGAGAAGCAAGGCGGCTTGGGTGTGGAAGGGTGGGCATTGTGCTCCGACTTTGAATTAATCATGTGTTTAACTCAAAACAATGGCATTTACCTAGAAGTGACTAAGTTTTCTGCTATTAGGTAGATGGGGGAAGATAAAAAGAGATTAAGTTGAAATTTCAGAAGAAGTGTATTTCCTTGCACACTCAAGTTTGTGCCCCACCACCCTCACATCCACCACAGGAGCCTGGGCTCAAGCTGGTGAGGGGACATTGAAGCACAGCAGTGGCACGCTTGGATTTGTGTTTTCTCCTGAAGTCTTTTATTCTAGGGGCTATGGCTGTGTGGTGGTCACGGCCGCCTTCATCTCCTCCTGGACACGGAGCTGTTCTATATCTGTCACTTGATTTTTGCAGAGTCAGATGTTCTGTCCGGAATTATTTTCTATTGTCGTCAGTTGTGATCCGCACAATAGCCCTGTCTTTATATATTTTCTTCAAAATGGGCTCCCAGTCAATTTTTAGACAGTACTTAAATTCTCTTGGTCAACTTTAAGAACTGCAACTGGCCCCGTCACTCTACTGCTAAAGGAAAAAAAAGAAAAAGAAAGAGACAGATATCAACAACATGGCTCTCATTTGAGAAATGAATGTTTAAAGTATATTGCCTTTTCATTGATCTCTCGTTTTTATTTGTTGCTTAGAGTGATGTGATAGAAATATGAAAAGGATCATTAAGAACGGTCAAGGGTTTTTGGTTGAAAGGGATAAAAACGAATTGAAATAAGCCAAGATGGGGGAAAAAAAATGAATGGGCTAAGGTCACAGAAAATTCCAGAAGCAGGGCCAGTTTCAGAAAAGACCTGGGATACCCACAGTGTCCCCCTGCCACCCAGGTCCCGTGGACCTCTGCTGTTTGCTGGCCTCCTCCTGGAGCAGCACCCACACCTGCAGGGGCAGAAGGGCCACCGAGCCTCCAGGGCTGGGCCTGACTTTGGTGACCTTGGCAGCAGGACCTAGTGATTGTCACTGGACTGCTTGGGCCTGTGTTTCTCTGAGCAAACCAGCCTGGGCAAGGCCAGGGGTGGCCAAGGTCAGGGCTGGGCTTGGCCGTGGGCCTGACTTTGGGTTTGGGCGTGGGTTGATTCCTGGAGCCTCCCACGCTAAAGATGGTGAAAAGGGAGTTCTCTCCTCCCCGTCCCCACCAGCCAGCTGTCCTTCCCACGGCTACTCAATAGGTGAAAACGGAGCCACCCGACCAACTCCAGTCCCCAGACAGCACCAGGACATCCATTTCCTGTTTTCTTTTGTTTGTGTTCAGAAACAGTACATCTTTATTTAGTTGTAATTGTAATCTAGTGAGATCAGGGTCAGCAAGCTGCAGCCCAGGGGACAAATCTGGCCTGTCACCTGTTGCTTTACTGGAATGCAGCCGTGCCCTTTCACCCACACTGACCTCGGAAACCTTCCTGCTACAGTAGCTCAGTCTACTGCTTGCCACGGGGGCCACGTGTTAGGTGAAACCCGAGATATCTACTGTCTGGCACTTTACAGAGGATTCTGGCCACCCAGGGTAGAGGTTAGGATCACTTAATAGTTTCTTGAAAGATTTTGCATGTTTGCAGAGTCTTTATAATTGTTATGATGGTTTTTTGGCTGCAGAATGCTCCCACAGGGTCGAAGGACTGTCCTTTACTAGTGGGCCCTCAGCTGGGCTCCTGTCAGAACCCTCTCTGGCTCCCTTAGACGCTCACCCCGGGTCCCCTTAACTCTGGCGAAGCCCTATCACATTGTAAGTGTGTTTTCCTTATGTAAAACATCTCCTCAATTCACCAGGATCAGATGGCTAAAGCCTACGCAGCCGGGGCGCTCTGTTAAGGGTGTTGCTTACTGTCTGTGAGTCACAACTTCTGTTGCTGGTGACACAAAGGAAACCACTGACTTCCCTAGCTAGAACCTTCTGGGGTTCTTCTATTGCTGTTGGGACAAAATTGAAAATCCTCCAGGCCCTGCGTGATCTGGCCTCCACTCTGCTTTCCAATCTGGCTTTCTGTGCTCCAGTACCTCCAAGGCCCCGTGCTCCTTCCTGCCTCAGGGCCTTGACATATGTCGTCTTCTCTGTCTCTCACTCAAACTTCCTCCCATGGAAACTGTAGTGAGATAGCGTCAGGGAGCAACCCCCGCCACAGCCAGTGTGTAACCCACCCTATGGTGTAGGCACCACGCTATTCCGCTTTATGATTTCTTCCAAAAGCCTTTATACAAAGCATTTCACTCATCAAATGTGTATTGCCATGTGTCAGGAGCCGTTTTAGCATTTGGGAGTAATCCCATAGCCCACGAGACATGCGTGGCCCTGACCACATGGAGCTTGTGATTTTGCAGAGGTATCAAGTATATAATCTACCAATTGTGACAGAGAACGACAGGGACAGGTGGAGAGAAAGAGAAGGCAGTGTGGGAGCAGAGCTGCCCAGGTTTTGGAGCTCAAGGAAGGTTCTCAAAGGCTGCGGTGTTGAAGGTGGCGCTAGAAGAAAGCGGACTGAGCCGGTGGAGAGCGGGAGGGAGGGACGCTCGGTGGAGGCGGCTGGCCAGGCCAACCCGGGGTGAGGTCAGGGAAGCTGAGGGGAGCTCTGAGTTTGCTGGGGAGCCGAGGGATGGAGGCCCCTGGGCCCCTGCTGACCCCCTCTGCCAGGGGCAGGAGAATGGTGTGGAGGCAGGCCAGCCCGCAGGCCAGCCCAGGGTGTCCACGTCCTGGGAAACTCAGCCGCAGCCAGACCTCCTGACTTCCCTTCCCACGGGCCTGCAGTCCCCTTGTGTTTCCTTTTCTTTCGAGTTTTTATTGCAATCCTCTTGCTTGGTTACAGGCCGGATCAGGGTTTGACTCGACATCTTTTGCTTATTTCCTTCCAGGCCTTGGCTCACCTTTCTGTAAAGAGCCAGTGACTGAAGGTGGTCGGCTGCTTGGCAGTCCATATCCAATTCTGCCACACGAGAGAAAGCAGCCACGGCGATATGTAAATGAGTGGGTGTGGCTGTGTTCCGATAAAACTTTATTTAGGCTGGACTTGACTTGGGGGGGCCATAGCTTGCCCACCTAAATGATCAGCGATGTCTTCCTGAATGTCTTGATGTGCCTTTGTGGGAAAAAACTAAACAGTGCTCTTTGAATTGTGCTCTGTGGTCCCCCAGGGTTCTGATGGTGTTGCATTGAGTTTCCTTTGGAGGCGTTGGAAGGATGAGGGTCAGGGAGAGGAAGGCCTGTCCCAGGGTGGTGGGCTCCTGTAGGAACCTGGGATCAGAGAGACTCTGCTTTGGGAACAGACTTTTGTCACATGCAGATGCATATAAATGCCCAAGGGTCGTGCTAAACAAACAGGATGTTTTCCACAAGGAAATTGGGGTTTTGGGAACAATCATTTTTATTTTTATAAGGATAAAGTCCCAAATACGTTGTCATCAAGCCCCAAGAAGCAGGAAAGTCAGAATTTACTTGAGCCTTGACTTCATATTTATTTCTAGAGGAAGCCATGGTCCTGAAATGATTCAGTTTATTTTTTTTAAGTGAACCCCCTAATGATAAGGTTGGGTAGGCTCAGATCCTTATTTTCTTCCTCTCTGAAAGATGCTATTTGAAAGAGCTTCTTATGGAGCCTTTGCAACTTCCTGCCGGGTGGTACCTGTTCTGGGATTAGTGGTGCTGTTTCTCTTTTTCCTCCTGGCTGTCTCCCCCTCATCCTTCCACTTTCTGACTCTCGAACTCTCTTCTGACTCCACTCTCCAAATTTGTGTCTACTAGTCAATGTGTTTGCACTTTGTTTTTAGATAAAACTTGCCATGTTACTCCTGGGGTGTGAGTGTGACTACTGTTCCACGCCCACCCCCCCCCATTACAGAGTAAGCCCCACATGCATGAGGACCACGTTGATTTGCTCTGCATGGCTGAGGCCCGATGCATAGCCAGTGTGTCATAAGAACTTGCTGAATGCATTAGCATTGGCGTCATTTTACTGGCTTGAGGACTCGGGGTATAGCTCAGTGGCAGAGCACTTGCCCCGAATGCATGAGACTGGGTTCCACGCCCCAGTGTCACAAAAGGTAAAACAAAACAAAAAGACAAAACCACATTGCTTGCATGGAATCCGAGAGAATTTTGGGAGTCATGCAAACGACTTAGAGGCTCCGGAGTGTGGCAAGTTAAGCACTTCTGCTGCAGATAAGATTGTTGGCAGATAGGGACTCTAGAGAAGCTGTCGAGGTCACACCTGACCTCCGCACCTCGGCCTCCTCAGGCCTCAGGACAGTTCCCCTGCAGGTCGGCGGCTTGTTACTGAAAGCACCTGGGGTTCTCTGCCTTGGAGTTTCCTCTGGCTGGAGCAGGTGATGAGAACGGGCCTCAATAATAACAGGTGGGCGTTGGCCCTTGTGGGGACAATGGCGGAGCCTTGTTGCCCGCAGATGTTGTCTGCTCCGAAAACCCTGCTGGTTCCTTCCCTTCCCTGTCTCACCTCCCACTTCCCTGCTGGTGCTCCAGGGGATCACATCTTGCATAAGTGATCTGCACCCTAATGCATAATCCAGGCTCAGCTTCCAGGGGACCCCAATGTCCTCATAAGAAGCCAGGAAGTGGCCTAAACTAGAGCCACGTAACTCAAGAGCTCAGCAAGGCCATCAAGCACCCAGACTGGCCTGGTCTTCCATTCCTCCCTCCCAGTAGCCGGCTTTTCGTCTGCGGTCCTGTCCCTTTATGAATGCAAGATGGTCCTGGGGGTTCAGTCAACCCATCTGCACCTGAGCGTGCAAAGCTGGAAGTGCCCCGTGGGGGCGGGTGGAGGAGCAGCGGTAGGAAAGCCCCCGTTCTCTTGCCCATCTCTCCACGAAACCACGAAAGCAATCTTGCCCACTTCTGCTCTCATTGGTCAGAACCAAACCCTGTGGCCAGGACTCGCTGCCAAGGAGACTGGGAAAATCCGTTTCTGGACTTTCAGGCTCTGGGAGACGGGTCAGGGCTTTGGGAAAGGGTCTGCGTGGCAGCATTCACTAGCAGCATTCACCAGCAGAATATTCCTCCTTTTCAACAGTTCTGCAGCTGTGGGGGTGGGGGGTGAGACTGCTGATCTGTTTGTCAGTCCAAAGAGGCAGTTCTGAAACCCACCCAATGTGCCTCCAGAAAGGAATTTTAATCTGTTTGTGGCTGAAAAGTTTAAATTTTACAGCAAAAGTTTGAAATCTCTGTAAACGACCGAGATGAAAAGGTCGCCTTTTAAATCTGTTTTCTTAGCAGATGGCTTGCAGAGCAGGCTGCGCTCTCGGCTCCCTCGGTGGGCTCAGCCACTCTCCACAGAGCCGGCCCCGTGGTTTATGACATCAGCAGAGTCCCCCGGTGAGTGACGGCCCTCCTCACAGTGGCTCTGGTGGGTCTGTCAAGCTACTGGGCGCAATGCTGATTAGAAACGTGTCTTTGATACGGCGGAGGGAAAAGCGCTCCTGTTAGACGCCGAGTGAAAGGAAAGGTTAATGACAAAGGTGCACGGAGAGGGGCTGGACATTAGCAGCCTCTTACATTTCTGTGTGTGTTCACGAGAAGGAAGGAGAAGAATAGATTCAGAATGTGTGTGTTTGTAATGACACAAAGACATTCCTGTCCCTCTCCTGCCTCAAATAATTCCTAACTGGGATCTCTACCTCTCCTGAATGAAGTCCTACCACTTTTCGAATGTCGCGTGTTATCCACATGTTTAATCAATAATTTTCAAATCTTGAGGAAAAAAAGAACTGTCACCTCTGTCCTCTCAGAGTCAAGAAAGGTTGAAGTTTATCATAACAAAGCCGAGCAATCGTCAAAGTGTGTCTTCTTCTTTGTAATTTATCTGGATTAGATCTTGCTTGAAATAACCCATTGGTGGTGATTGAACTTTTTTTTTGAGTAATGACATTCTTCTAGGAAAAGAAAAAGTTCTGTGTTAATATTGATTGTCTTGGCTGGTGCATGCTTGTAGTTCCAGCAGCTCAGAAGGCTGAGGCAGGAGGATCTCATGTTCAAAGCCAGCCTCAGCAATGGCAAGACACTAAGTAACTCAGTGAGACCCTGTCTCTAAGTAAAATACCAAATAGGGCTGGGGATGTGGCTTAGTGGTAGGAGTATCTCTGAGTTCAATCCCCAGTACCCACCTCCCAAATTTCGATTGACTTGGAAGAATTAAAGATATTTAAATAATTGATGCAAAGATAAACTTCTTCCTTCAGGTATACCCAGTGTGTCTCAAACTTTTAGGTTTCCTAAATTGCCTGGATCTTTTGAAAATTTGCTGTGTGAGTCTGGGGGCATGGGGTCAGGGGGACTCAAATTTTCAAACTCCTCAGGAAATCTTGATGTGCACCAAGGTGCCTTATTACCACCATGGAGCTTCTTTAGAAAAGCTCTCATGATATCCTAGGGGCTCCCGCCAGTTGCTCCGCTAGGCCTTTGAGGTCAGACCTGTTCAATTTGGCAGCCACTGGCCACATGAGACTGTTTCAATTTTTAATTTACATCCACTAAAATGAAATAAAACAAAAAATTGAGTTCCTCATTTGTGCTAGTTGCGTTTTAAGTGTTTGATGGACAGAAGTGACGGGTGGCTGTAATACTGGACTGCAAAGATACAGAGCATTTCCACTACCTCCAGAAAATTCCCCTGGACAGCCTTGCATCCCATAATACACAGGAAAGCTTCCTGCTCTAATGGAAGAACCCAATCGGCCCTCCCTGCTCCATGCACAGAGTACTCTGACAAATCAACAATGACAAATCCCGGTGTATGGAGGAGACAGAGGGCTGTGATCAGGGATGGCCATATGGCTTTTGTGGCCCAGTGAAAAGAGAAAATGCGGGGTCCTTGTTGAAAAAATTTAGAATCAGAGCATTGAGCCAAGTATGGGCCCCTTGGAGCCCTGTGCTTGGCTGTGCCATCAATCTGGTCGTAACAGACTAAAGCCCGGGGGGATGGAGGAGACCTTTGACAGTTAAGAATCACAAATGTGTCTACTAGAAAGTGGAAAAGATGAGAAAGAGTGCAAAGTGTGCAGGAGGTTTGGGGAAAGAGAACAAAATGCACAAAGGGCCTGGGGTGGGGTGGGGACAGAGGATGGCACCGTCAGAGCCCAGGAAGCAAAGAACAGCAGGCGTCAAGGCTGGAGACCCGGCCCGGGGCCAAGGCCTGGGTTGTGTCCCTGCGGCTGAGGGCTGTGGAGTCCACCCTCCACCCCCGTGGGACTGGCTGGCATGGTCCAGCAGTCTCCACCCTTGGGTTTCATTTGTGGGGTCGTGGGCATCCCTGCGTGAGGAATCCTTCTGGGACAGGAGGGAGTTCTACGCTGTACTTTTTTAAGACGTGGAGGGTGAGGTCCGTCTGCTTGGACTCACAGTCTGGGGCGCGAGGTCAGGGAGCGCAGTCCCAGGGCCTGGGCAGGGAGGTGGTCCGGAGCCTCCGGGAGGCAGGGCTGGGAGGGGAGATGTGTGACTCTCCCTGTGCTGGGGAGCAGCATCCCCATGAACGTGCTACTTCCTGAAAAGGTGTTTCATCAACAGAAATGCTGATTCTCTGGCTTCCCGGTGCTATATTTAGAAATGACATTTATATTTCCATAGATCAACAGTTCCGGCTTAGACACAGTTCCAGGAGCTTGGCCGTGACAGTGAGTCTTCTGGCTCATATTCCTCCTGGTCCCCCTTCCCTCGCTGTGGGGAATTCAAGAAATTAGGGGTGTCTGTAATTTGATAGATGAAAAGAGTTGAATATGATAAATCTCTCTTTTTTTTTAAGGAAGTCAAAATGAACCAGTGTTGACTTTCAAAAAGGCTCAGGGAAAAATTTATCCTACACTGTAATTTTTTTGGGGGTCTCATTTATTTAAAAAAGTACCTTTGTTGACTCTACCTAAAGCATCCCGCAGAATCTTAAATCAGTCAATCCATCCATCCATCCGTCCACCCTCCTTCTTTCCTTCCTTCTTGGCTAATGTTGAATCTGAAAGCATTTCTGATACTTTAGGTGGCTTTTTTTTATTAGTTCAAACTCAGAAGCTTCTTTTATTCTGCAGTAAAACACTCTTTCATTGAGACTTTATGCCTGTGGTATATGTGTGCGTGCTATTTTGTGTCTGCTGGATTTCAGAGGTTTTAAGTAGTACTCTGACATATTTCCAGCTTTCCAAACTAGACCTCACAGTTCCTGATAACAAAGGGAAGGATCAAATATCTTCTTTCCTTGTGAAGAGGGTGGGGAGGAAATGGAAACTGCGGATAACCGTGGACTTCTGTCCATCCATCGCAGTACTGATCCACCCTGGGTAGCAACAGCCCACCACCTCCTGGAACCCAGTCACGGGGTCCATAAAGTCATGAACACGTGTCACCATTAGAGGGCAGTGTGCACTCTCTCCAAGAGCTCATAAAAATTACATGTTTCCCTGCCTAGCTAAAAGGATTTGTCTGGCAAAGGGCAAAGACATTAGGCATAAACATTCAGCATTTTTTCTGCTGCCTGTCATAATGGAAACAATGATCTGAAAGTTCTGATTAGACCTGCAAGGTTTGCTATTCAGTAAGTCTTCAAGCACATAGTTTTCACAGTTACTCCTTTTGATTTCCACCCATGCCAGACACATGGGTATCACCTAGGATAACTTTTTCAGGACTTTGGTAGAGAAGAGCACCCTTTAATCTCAGCTCCCTTTAATCTTAAACTCTCAGTCGACCACAGATGGTCATTAAGGAGCAGAAAATTATCAAACGACAATATCCAAAGTTGAAAAACAACATCATTATCTGTCCAAAATGTGCTGGGACGTTCTCACCCAGCAAGAGCTTATGCAAACATAAAGGACCAGTGAATGACTCTTTCAGACCTGTGTTTTCTGAGGTGCATGAGAAAGAAATCTTTGCCTATATGACCCTTGGTAGTCCAGGAAACAAAGGCCGGAGAAGACTTTTGAAGAAACCCGAGTATTTGCATGTGAAATACGGCCTGCTGTTACTTGGTAGAATATGGGAATTTGATTCATCTGTGGGCATAAAATCACCGCGTCGGCGGCGGGTGGACCTGGAATTGGCAAAATTACGATGGCGTCAAGGCTCGAGCCCACATCTCTCCTTGTTCAGGTGTGAGATTGCAAAGGAGGGGTCTGATAGACTCGTCTTTCAAAAAATTCAGCAAATAAATTGTTTGCTTTACAACTGCCAGGCGCCTCGCCTCTGGCAGCCTTATTTTTTCTGCTGACTGCGACAGATTGCGCTCTTCTGCGGAGAGTCTCTAGAGGGCAGTAAGGACTCGGCTCTTTCCCTAGTCTTCTGATTTGAGGGATCATCCTCCTGCAGCTGCAAAGGTTAGGCAGGGCGGCCCAGGCTCCCAGGTCCGAGGGCGGCCCAACACTCCAGGAAGGAGCGGCTGCTGCTTCCTGATAGTCCTCTGTGCGGTATTTTGTAAAAACCCACAGCAGTTCTCCTTTTCCAAAAGCCAAAACCAAAAAAAAAAAAAAAAAAAGTCTTTTTTCCACATACAGCATCTTCGTATTGGTGGTTGACCAAGATTTAAGAGTCACCTGGCACCTCGGGTGTCGTCTTGGAGGCTGAGTAAGGTCAAGTGTGGTGAATCCAAAGTATGGCCAGAAAGAGAAACTCACACAACCTGACGGTCCTCCCCTGGGGACAGTCCTGATCCTAGGGGACATGTGGATCGCTACGACTGGGTGGGAAGGGCTGTGGCCTCTAGTGGGCAGAGACCCATGCTGCTGCTGAATGGCCTGGGATGCACAGAGCAGCCCCGACAGGCTCGGTTGAGCCCCAGATAGCAACAGTGCCCAGTTGAGAAGCCCAGATGCCAACCCTGCAGGGAGCCAGGAGGGCCCGGAGCAAATAGAGCTTAGAAAACCAAAGAGAATGGAGCTCCTGGCCTCCTAGGCCAAAGCACTGATTCTGGGACCCAGATGAACACTGGAAGAGAAGATGTTCAGGGCAAACTGCAGAGAGCCCCTGGAGGCTCCGCAGGCAGAGGCTGTGTCTCGGGGCAGCTGTGAACTTGGGGCGGCTTCCCTGGCAGCCTGCTGTTTCCCAGGGGCAGGGCCTCTGGACACCAGTGCTCTGTGCCCTGCAGGCCCAGCACAGAGACGCTGACATGCCCGTGCGTGCGAGGCAGGCTCCCTGAAACCGAGGTCCTGGGGCGGTATCTTCTGTGTCTGGCGGACTCTGGTTGGCTGTTTCGAAGCTCTGTGGTTGTGGTTCTCTACCAGGGGCCATTCTGTCCCCAGGGGGACATTAGCAATGCTGGGAGACACTTTTGGTCATCAGGACTGGGTCAGGGGCACTGCTGGTAGCCAGTGGGTGGGGGTCAGGGTGGTGCTGTAGGTCCTGCAGGGCATGCGCCGCCCTCCCCCCTACCTGGCCTGAGTGGCCATGGTGCCCAGGCTGAGAGCTTGCTCCAAGGCCTCCGGCCCCTGCCTACCCCAGGACCAAAAGCGTCCACAGGTGTGGGAACGTCCTGCCCTCCAGCACGGCAGAAGCAGAGGGGGCTGCTGCATGGAGGTGCAGCTGGCTCATGTCCACTCACATTGAAAGGGACAGCTCCGTGCCTAGCGGCAGACATTCAGCCCGAGAGCAGGTTGGGGACACGTGCTTGCTGTGCACTTGCTGCTTCAGATGTGCTTGCTCCCCCCCGCCCCCCCCCAGTGAACGAAGGTGAACAGGTGCAGCATGACCTTGGGAGCTCAGGAGTCCCCAGCAGCCTTTACAGGGACTGGAAGGGGCACGCGACTGCACAGAAACACCCAGGAAAGGGGGGAGGTGAGAACCCACCAGAGACAGTCTGGAAAGATAAAGGCAACGAGGCCAGAGGCGCAGAGCCTGCACCTGGGCTGGTCTGCGGGGGCTTGAGTCTGGCTCGGCCCCCGCCCACCTGTGGGGGTGCGGGTGAGGCCACCCACTTCTCTCAACTCTAACTTCTGCCTCTGTAAGACGGGATGCCACACTTAGACTGGACTTAACCTGGGTTATAAGGGAAATAAGATCTGGAGGAACTCTCCAGAGCGCCTGGTGTGTGCTCAGTGCTTAATAAACGCTACCTGCTCATCGTCCCCATCCCCATGAGTTTCAGTTCCAGAATCTTTGTGCAGAACCAAGATTTCGCCTGTTCAAGGGCATTGTGCACCCCTCCTCCCCCCGCCCCCGTTAATAAAATCCAGGAAGCTGGAATTTTAATCGTGTGATTTTTGGGGTGCCTCTTTCATATAGCTTTTCTCTTATTCTGGAGTTTAGTCTGCGTAAAGGAGACATTTTAAAACATTAAGCAAAATGTAATTGTTTTGGTTATTTACCTGCACAAATAAAAAGAGACATAACATTTCTTTGTTTCTGTTTGGGTTAAAACCATCAGGAATTAAATAAATAATGTAAGAAGAAGAAAACGTTTTCCTGACAGGTGGCACTAGAAGTTCTCAAAGACACGGAAATTGTCTTTGTTTGGGAAAATAATTTGAGAGATACGAGGGGAAAAATGTTGAGAGGCTGAAGAAATCATGGAGAAATCAGATTTAAAAGAAAGGACAAACCCTCTCTGAAGAATTTGCTTACTTGGCTTGTGAAGGGAGGGCAGAGAAGCCAGGGAGAGAAGGGAGTTGCTCCGTTGGGGATAGATGTGTGACCTGCCTGACCAATTAGACGAGAGCACCTTCTCAGTTCAGAGAATGGCTGGTTGGCAGAGTTAATCGGTGTGAATCCTGGGGCATTTATGGGAGCCAAGAGGAGCACCATGTTCTCTCTTTTCCTGGATATAAGCTGTAAGGATGTGTGTCTGGGTTGGAAGGCAGCCATTTTGTCACCATGAGGTATGAGCCTGAATTAGCCATGTAGCTAACTCAGGAGGAAGCAGAATCCAGAGCGGGAGTAAGAGTAAGTCCTGCTGACATTGGTGGAAACCCTAAACCAGCTATGCCAGATCAGATCTACTTCATATTTTTTTTTTTTAATTTACGTGGGTCAGCAGCTATCTTCTGTCCTTAAGCCAGTTTGAATTGTTTTTCTGTCACATGAAAACAGAGGAATACTGGTGAATAAAGAGAGGATCCCAGCTAGTCCACGATACAGGTGAGAATAGCTTGGGTCTGACCCTGAGGTCTAGGTCTGCCTTACTGCAAGGCCTTTACACTATTACATTAGGAAGGAAGAGAATCTAAATGCATGTTTCTCACCTGTGAAATGGGAAGGTTGGAGTAAGCAGTTGGAGTCACCAGCCGAGGAATTCAGACTCTCGAGGTACTTGAAGTTAAAAACAAGTGATTCCGGCTCCTGAATCAAAGTCTTAGATTTTTGCAGGGCAGGAACACATAAGTTCCTGGGAAATTCCATTCTTTTTTTACTTTTCTCTTGGGACCTGGAATTCACTGAAGAAATACCAGCCAGCTAATGCCAATCACAAGATCCATAAGCGGGGGTGCTACTTAATTTATAAAAAAAAATGGGGATATAAATAATTATTTTAGAAAGGCATCTCGGTACAGGCAAACTTCTGAGAACCCCGGGGTCACTAAAAGTGGGTCGTGGGGTGAAAACCCTGAGAGTCTGGGTCCTTGGGGTCCAGACATCAACGAACGTTTTTAAGAATCCAATGTCCCCATTAGGATTGGAAATCCCCACGCTCCTCTACCTGGCTATCCCAGAGCACAGTGGGATGGCACACTTCCCTTTAATTCCATCCAGGAAAGAGCCACTGGAATGCTCTTCCCACTTTTACAGTGTTTTGATATTGATCACCTACTCCTTGTTTCAACAAACCACGATGTGACTTCCTTCATCTAACCCAGATTTACGACATGGCAGTGGGAATCAGGCCCTGTTCTAGATGCTAGGAATGTAAGACAAATGAACCAATAAACAGAAAACCCCAAAGAAATACCCCCCCCCACCCGGTGCGGCTCCAAGCCCCCAGGCCAAGTGGGACTTCTTAAAAGAGGCCTAGAGGAGGTGAAGGAGGGGCGCAGCGACCTGGGGAGGGTCTTCCAGGCAGAGGGCGAGGGGCAGCACTCGCCTGCAGGGCTCCAGGAACACCTGGGAGGCCAGTGTGGCCAGAGCCGGAGGGAGCAGGTCGGAGCCCCTGGCCGGACAGTGGGGACAGGGACTCCCAACCTGGCCCTGCTGACCCGTGGAGGAGCCAGAGGCCCCTTTCCTCCCAGGCCCAGGTGACCACGGCCACAGCTGTCTCCACACAGTGTCACGGTTGTCCTCACAGGGGAGCCCTGTGGTGTCCAGGCTGAGGGACGCAGCAGCCGCGGGGAGTCCTGAGGTCAGGAGAGCAGCCCTGCTGCAGGCTGGAAGCCTCCTGGGGCTGCTGGGGGTTGGCCGGGGACCTGAGAGGGAAGCTAGGGGACCAGAGAGAGGGCACTGGGCTGTCCTGTAGGAGTGGACACGGAAGTCCTTGGTTTCCAAGGAGCAGGGGAAGGGAAAGGATCTGCAGCGGTGGCTGGCTCAGGTGGTAAGGGCCCAGCGCCACCCAACTGTGCGCGGTCAGGAAGGGGGTGTGCGGATGAAGGACAGGGCAGGGCACCCCCGCCCAGCTGCAGGAGCACTGGCCGTCGGGTCACCTGGTGGTGGTCAGCCTGCCTGTGGTTTTGCCATAGGCCAGGCCTTCGGTGGCCTAGGTGGCCCTGCAGGGGGCCCAACAGACAGTGCTGCCGTGAATGCGGGTGAGCGGAGATTCCTAGGCCACTGCACGTGGCTGGTGTGCAGCACGACCCCTACAGGCTGCTAGAGAGCCCTGTGACCCCGCAGAGTGACCTTCCCACAGAAGCACAGGCAGAGTGTTTCCGACACAGGACAGCCCCCCGGGGTCCCGGCTCCTGGTGTCTGTGCATGAAGGCAGGGGCTCGCCTCCTTCATCCCTTCAGTCACCCAGGGCTGCTCTCGAGGAGGGCGGGTCTGCCAGGCTTGGAGGTACCGAGAGCGAGCGGAACTCCATGCTGAACAAGGCTGTGCCTGGGGCCGGCCCACAGACATCCAGGCGCCAAGCAAATGCCACCCCTTTTAGCTCCACGATCTGCTCTTGCTTCTGCACAAAACCCTCCTCTCCTCAGAGTAGATGGCCAAGTCCATTGGAGACTCTCGGGCCCCACCTGGAGGTGGGCGAGCTGCCTCCGTCAAGGCCAGAGAGACTTTTCTGTTGCAGAGGCTCCCGTCTCCGTGGCACCGACTGCCCTCGGCCCTCGTGGTCTGAAAGCGGCCACGGGCAGCGCGTTCCTAGACCTCGCACTCTGTGAACGTCGACCCCGCACGCACAGGGGCTGGGTTCCAGCTAAACTGTATGCAGGTGGTGACATTTGAATCTCGGATGATTTTCACGTAATAAAATGTAACTTGAGAGAAATCTCAACTGTTTAAAAATGTGAACATCCAGCAGGCAAGATTGACCCTGTCCAGCCCTTAGATAGCACATGACAGAGAGAAACACTCTCTACAGGACCCCTGGGAACTCCCACCTCTCCGTCTTAAGATGGAGGACGCCCTCCCTGGGATTTGGGACTTGGTTTGGTGGACACTCTGGGAATCCATCTGCCAACCCCTGAGCTCCTTGACCACAGAAATGAATGGGGGTGACTATTAAATAAAACTTTATTTATAAAGCCAGGCTGGACAGGCCCACTGGTCCCAGGTGGCTGACCATTGCCCTGCGGAGTCCACCTCTGCCCTACTCCCTTCCCGTGTCATCTCATTCCTTCTCAGTTTGCTCCGTCCCTGTAGGACTTCTGTGGCCCCAAGGCTGCCAGCCATGCTTCCCCCTGGGGGATTTGACACTTGAAATGCTCTTCCCAGGTCTGCCTGGGGCTGGTCCTTTCTTTCCCAACGTCTCAGGTGATCCGTGGTCCTCTGAGATGTCTTCCTGTGAGACAGCAATGTCTTTTGCCCTCCCTCTTTTCCTTACCCAGGTTTGCTATTTCACAGAGCTTTTTTTTTTCATAGTATTTTTGTGCATTAGGATGTGAATTCTGTGAAGGAAGAAGTTTGTTTTTTTTCCCACTTTTGTATAATTCCCCAGTGCTTGGGAAAGCACATAGTGCATAGTAGGTGCTCAATAAGTATTTGAATGCATGAATTAGAAACACTATTATTTTGATAATGTTTATCATCAGAATTTAATCTCACGTCTGAACACACTAAGGGAATCTAAACTTTCTTTAATTTAAAATCATCACCTGCTTGGTCTTCTTGCTCATGGGTATTCTACAGTAACACTGACAATAGAAATAATGAAAGTCAATAAATCACAGTTAAAAGTTTCTAGCAGCTGCATTGAAAATATGAAAGTAATTTAATAATAAATTTTGTTTAACCAAATATATCCAAAATACAGTCTAAACATATTGTCAATATATAATTATTAAGATATCATGTATTTCGGGGATGGTATGCCTTCACAGTTGCTTGTATGTTCTATAGTGGCAGTGTTGGCGTTCTGGATTGGTCACATGTCAGATCCTCACTGGCCCAACTGGCTAGTGGCTACCATATTGGATGGCTCAGAACCACAGGTTCTGAGTTTCTGACAAAATAGTGCCCTGGTGACTCATAAGCAGCTCTTCAGTAGTGGCGGACTGTTTGTCTTCGGCCAAGCTTTTTTTTGTATTTTCGTCTGCCAAAGTTTTGGGCTAAAATATCGCTGTCACAATTTATTGGTACTCAGAGGGAAATCAGGCTTTTGGTGGCATACTGCAGCATCATAAATTAAAACAAATGCTTTAGAAAGATTAGGATGTTACATCATGCTTTGATGTAATGTAATGTGACAGGTGAAAGTTACAATTTTGTCAGATTTCCTCAGCGTCATGCAGGAAACGGATTAATAGGGCCGGGACTACCAGGGACCTCAGAACCGGGACCCCATTTGCTGTCAGCCACAGTGACAATGCTCAACGCACAAGGGCAGCCGTTGCCGGCTGGGTTCGCGGGCCTGTTTGGACAATTTGGATTCTCTCTGTTCATTCTCAGACTCTTCTAGGGGTCAAGAAGGAAGTGGAGACAGGTTTTTATCATCAAAATTTACTCTAAATTGCTATATGATTTTGGGACTGAAGTTCCCATTGGTTCATATGGCAAGAGTGGCAAATGACTTTCATCTGAAATACGAACTAAGATTGAGTTTTAATGGTGGTCTGGGTCCTGTGTTCAGGAAACCTCTGAGGGGCACCTCTGGGTTCATATGGAAGAGTGAGTATATTATTCAAGCAGGGCAGGGGTAGTGGCAATTCATACCATATACACGTGATGATCCTGCCCTAAGGTGCCTATTTCCTGCTCCTCAATGGGCACATGATAGGCGTACCTTTCTTGGGGTAGGAACAGTGCTGTAGCGAGGTGGTGGTCCTACAAGTGGGTTGAACTGGGAGTCTGACTAACCAGAGGCACCTTGGTGGTCTGGAACCATGGTCAAGGCTGCACTAAGCTCCATGCGAGAGAAACAGTGCCTGATGCCAAGTTGAAAAGTGGAGGGCAGGGTTAGTGTGAGTCCAGAATGAGAGAAGCGCGTGGGATGGGATATGTGAAAGGTCGGGGGAAGGAACTCTGACTGCAGGAGAACTAGTGAGAAATGGGTCTCTTCTCCTGGAGATGGAGGCTGCTCCCCAGTGTCTCCCTAGAGCTCTTGTTTCTGTGGTTGTGCCAGTCTATAGGGAGCAAGAGGGCTCTGATTGATTGGCACCATCCACGATGGTTGTAAAAGTCGTGCAGACAGCATACATGCCATCCACTTGCAATTCCTGACAGCCCATGCCTCGGTGCTGGGGTTCAGAGAGAGAAGTGTGATTAGTAATGTCTGCCACGGGTATAGGAGCAAGCGGAGGTGGCACACCTCTTATGTTTGGGTGGTTTCTGATTTAGAAGCATGGCGTGGCAAAGGCATATATACGTTGCTTGGTTGTCTTTGACAGGTGCATGTTTTGCTTTCTCTCTTTGAATTTATTTGTTCATTAACAATGGCAACTGGTTTTCTAGACCTGCACTGGGCCAAAGCCGTATTCATTCAATAAGAATAAAACGAGTCTCCAAAAATCACAAGGTACTCAGTGGCAAGTGCCCCTGCTTTGGTGGAGGGGCGAGGAGCTAGAGTGCCCTCAGGGAGACGTGGCATGTGGAGGGAGTACTGAAGCTGGCATGTGTTGCCCACGTGGGGCCAAGTCTCTGGCGGAACAGACAGTGAAGGAGAAAAAGCAGGAGCGTCTGTGGGGGATGGTGGGAAGCTGCATTCCCAGGAGTGAACGGTGCCCAGAAGGCACAGCGGGCGAAGCACTGAGGTTGGCCGGGGCGGCTTCTGATGGGCTTCAAATGCCCAAATAAAGAATTCAGAGTTCACAAACTGGTCATCTTGACTTAGGTGGAACATTCTAGAACTTGTGTAGGGCAGCTTGAAGCAGCACTGGGTAGGTGTCCCTGCCATCAGCCCTCCACCATCACCATCAAGTCCTCACAGCCTGAAATATGTGTGATTTTCCAAGGAGGTTCATGGGTGGCAGGATAAAAATCATGCCCCGTGTATGGAAAGTCCCTCGCCCTTTCTGCACCCTTGCCTGCTAGAGGAGGCTCTGGCTTGCTCGACTTCTCTTCCCCTTATTTGCTGCTCCACCACGGTCTGTACCACTTGGAGAGAGGTAAGGAGAAGGCAGTTGAGGGGGGGTGGTGGGTGGAACTAGAGGTGGTGGGTGGAGCTAGGGGCTGGAGGTGCAGAGCTGGGCAGCATGAGCCCTGGGGAGCCAGGGGACACAGGTCAAGGGTTATTTTTTGCAGTCAAGAGATACGAGTCAAGGACTGGCATATGCTGGAGATGCATTTGCTGAGCGCACTGTGTCCCCTTAGCTGTGATATGGGTCAGGGACTGCACAGGATGGGTCCTGTGTCCCAGTGTCCTAAGTGTTACCTCGGACGTTACATTCCAGTTTGTTACGCTGCAGAGGACCTGGGTTCCAAAGTTGACACAGAGGGCAACCTTCTCGTGGAGTCAACACTAGCCCTGGAAATCCCCAAGCTGGAACCCAAACAAGAGAGCCAGGCTCGCCCGTGCTGTTAGCACGAATCACAGCTTTTTTGGGGGGAATTTCAGATGAAGGAGTCAGCGTGCACGTGCAGGATATGCCGTGCGAGATATTTGCATCTTTTAACACCAAACCTATGCTGGGCACGGTGAGACGCCCACCCTGTGGGAGGGGTGTGGGGCGCAGAACTGTGTGTGGGGAGCCCAGATCTGCTCCTCATGCTCACAGCTGCTCACTGAAGGGGACAGGGAGCAAAGTCCCCAGCAGGGGAGTGTTCTTCTTTTCTTCCTGGCTCTCTTGACCCGGCACCTGTGGCTGTCTAAGCAGGAGTTGAATCCATCAAGACTGTGACTCTGAGGCAGGGCGATAGCATGAACACCTTGGGATGGCTTCATGGGACTGTGCCATGGGGTCAGGAATTCTCCTCTGCAGACTGCTTTTGGTAGTTAGGGAGAGAAGCTAAATGGAGTTTACATGCATTCTTTACTTCTGGAACTGGTTCCTAGATTCTCCATAGATATAGCCCTGGGACGTGGACGATGACAGATGCCGTAGCATTATGTATGTGCCTGCTCTCTGGAAACCAACCGGCTGGTGATTCCTCATTAGCAAGAACAGGTAAAAAGATGGCATTTTACCCAAAGTCTACGGAATATGATAGAGGCAGACTCCTCCCATCTCCCAGGTGACACTGAGGTGGGGACCTGCCCCGCTGTAGCGACGGGACCTCCTGGAAGCTGCAGGCACTCTGCATGCTCACAGAGGAAGCCAAGGGGTGAAGAGCGCTCTCCTGGGCTCACACCACGGAGATAACAGCCCTGTGGTTTTCCTGCCAAGTTTGACGGGATGGGTTGGGAGGCAGCTGGCAAGTCTCCCACCTGTTCCCGTCCTCTCCCTTCACTCCAGCCTCTGCCTCCCACCTCTAGGGCTCCCTTCTCTCTCGCTTCTTCCTCCCGAGCTGCCTTTGTGTGCCTGCCACAGGAAGACGTGCGTTTTGCGTGGAGGAGAGGGCGCCGTCTCTGAGCTCTTCCCCAGGTCCCCGACCCGGGGGGCTATTTCAGGCATGTGACAAGTACCTCGGCCGCCACCATCACGGCTCCTCATCAGGCCGGCATGAACCTGTGGAGGCCCACGGATGAGCAGCGGGTGTCCTTGTGAGCCCGCTTCTTTTTTTTTTTCTTTTTGAGGAGGGCAAATAGCTGGTAAAAAGCAATCCCATCCTCTGCACCTTGATAGCCAGACAGGGCAGAAGATTCTTTTCTTAGAGAACCTTTTTTTTCAATTTCAAAACTTTGTATCCTGGTTGGAACACATTTGAACTCTCCCTGCAGACTCTCTCCACGGCCTCTTTTTTCATATCCTTGGATTTCAGGGATGGTACCCAGTGGGGATATTGAAATTATTGAACTCAAGAGAAGAGAGACCAAACCCATCAGTACAGGGCTGGCAATGTGCACTTGGCTCCCTCTTGCTAAAATGTGCTGGATCACTGTGGCCTTAGACCCCATCCAGCTTGCTAATGCATTTTACGTCTTTTAATCACAGAGCTGTCTTAGATGGGGACTTGGGGGTTCGTCCTCTGTGCTTTGGGTGTGTATCCATTAAGATCGTAGAAAAACAAAGGAGAACAAGAGGAAAACAGCCTAAGCAAAGCCGGTGGATTCACTCACCAATCCATTTAGCACTCTGCTCCAGGTGAAGGTGGGATAGGAAATGAGTTTACCTTTCTTTCAGCTGGTTTTAGTTCCTGCCTTTCACTCGCCCCTTTGTTGCGGGTCCAGCATTGGGAGGGGCACATTCATCTTATAACTTTTATCTTTAAATATAAGTGAGCCGAAGGGTAACCAGGAAAGCAACCATTTGCTTAAGTTCTGCAGGAAAACTGGTCTCTGATGGGTTTCCTGGGGATGGCATGTGGGTGGTTGACGTGACATCCTTTTAAGGGCTATTTTTAAGAATATTTTTGACCATCTGTAAACTGCACTTTGTGTGTAACTTCAGAACCCAACTCCTGTTTATGTCTCCACCTCACCGAGTTTGCATATTATACCTGGCCAGCCAGCACGCCCTCAGTTTAGATAGCACGGAGCTGTCTTCCAGGAAATAAAAGCTAACCCACGGTCATACTGAAGGACCCTCTTCTTAAACGACCATTTCTTTCTTGGGGTTTCTAGGCCAAATAATCCCCATATTTCATCATTCTGTCTCTCCTCACTGCTGTAGATCAAGATAATTCCAAATTTCTGATGGTTTCTAGCGTTGTGTCAAGAGTAGAAACAATATGGATGTGTGTTCAACATCTGGATCACGCACTGCACATCTCCCACATGGATCGCTTAGTCCCTTAACATCTGGGTTTCCCACTTGCAAACAAACCCTAAATTAGAGAGGAGTTTAAATTAGACTTTCATCGAGATAAATTGTTACACAAATCTGGAAGGGGAAGACTGATTTTGTTGAATCTATTTGCAGAAGAAGGTCTATTAGAGGTACATTTCCATTTTTTATCTACTTATTTATTTGGCTCGAACATTTTAGGCAAGTTTGATTTTAAATTGAGTGCCCCATCTAAGTCTTAGATCTTAAGTTCAGAACAGACTATGTTAAAAAACCAAGAAACATGTGTTCACTGTTTGTTGACTAATTCTGTGCCTTTGAGAATTAGAAAATTTACCTACTCTACCTCATAAGAATTTGTATAAGAATCATTTTTATTTGTGTCTCCCCAGAGAATTCATAGCTAAAAAAAAATTAGTAAATTCTAGAAGACAGCAATAAAATTTAGTTTTTACTAAGTGCTGTATTAGTAAGCAGTATTCAATAAGTCTTGTTGATTTGATTTAAATTGAAAAGAGAAATGAAGAATAGGCATTTCTTATATTGATGTCATCTAAGGAAACTAAAATAAAATTTCTCATAAAGTAGCATAATGGTCAAACTTTAAAAGACAATTTTACATATCTTGAAGCAATGAGACCAGTACCATTCAAATATGATGCAGGGAGTACACATCCATAATACAGAAGTTGTCACGTAATCCTCTAACAATAGCCACAACTCCTCTTAGAAAGCAGAAACAATCATGACTCATGCTTCTTTTTAAAATCATGATCATTTTTATTAGGAAATAATTTACAAATCCAAAAATAACTTTGGAATCCACATATGCATATGTTGATTTTCATTAAAAATAAATTATAATTAAACACCTTCTTTTAAAAATACAACAAACTATCCCACTTCTTGATGAACGGGAACCATAGATCAGCTGAGTTCCCACTGTGGCAAATCATGGCAGAGGGCTGCAATAGGCTGATTGAGAGCAGTTTTTAGCATTTGATAATGTTTGTTCCAAAGAGGACAGCAGCAGCCTTGATTCTTCTCTGAAAGTCCTCCCTTCCTTCTTCTTTCCCTTCCTTCTCTGGAAAAAGAAAGCCTGGGTGGGGTTTGTCTGCCATAGATGGATGCTAGCAACCCGCTCCCGACCCCCCACCACCCACCCCTGGAGGTTCCTGCACACTTTGTCTCCTGTAGCCCTGGCCACAGAGTGCTCACAGCCTCTGACATCTCCCTGCCTTTGCTCATGCCAGTCCACCCTCCTTAGACTGTATTTCTGCATCCTCTCTCCCTTTCTGGCTAATTTCTAAACTTTCATTTCCTGGAAGGCAGCTCTGGTGCTATCTAAACTGAGGGCGTGCTGGCTGGCCAGGTACAATATGCAAACTCAGTGAGGTGGAGACTTAAACAGGAGTTGGGTTCTGAAGGTGCACACAAAGGATAGTTTACAGATGGTCAAAAATATTCTTAAAAAATAACCGTTAAAAGGATGTCACGTCAACCACCCACATGCCATCCCCAGAAAACCCATGCAACTTAAACAACATGAAATCGGGTGCCCTGGCTCATCTGGGTGACCTGCCTTGCTGTTCTCGTTGCCCTCTGGAAGTCTTCTTGGTGTTATACATTGGCTATTATTATTCTACCAGCTCATCTCCTCATCTAATCTTTGTTCTTTCCAAGGGTGGGGAATTTGTCTTCCCTGGCATCCCTCAGGGGCTAGAACATGGTGTGTTTCCACAAGATAACACTAGCCAGAGTCATCATGAGTCATCTTTGAAAGCTTTCATTTCTCAGTGGGGAAAGATGTTTAAGGGTAGACATGCCAGTAGGGGAGACCGAGCTGTGCATATTTTGCCAACAATATAGTGCTTCGTTCCATTGATTTGGCTAATATTGTGAAATGACATTTAATTTCTTTAAGAAGATCAAATAATATTTTGGATCAAATAACATACGTATTTTTTTTTCTTAAAAAAGCATGAAGTCCCATATTTTTTGTTGTTAAAGATGGAGTCCATATTTTAAATGTAAGAAAATATGTAAAAGTATAGCTCTCCCCCAGTATTTGTGGAGGACTGGTTCCAGAACCTTCCTGTGGATACCAAAGTCCATGGACGCTCAAGTCTCTTATTGGCAATATTTGCATATGTACATTCTCCTATATACTTTGAATTATCCCTATACTATTTATAATGCAAAATAAAATGTAAGTGCCATGTGAATAATTGTTATACTGAATTACTTGGGGGAAGTGACAAGGAAGAAAGACGGCCATGTTCAGTATAAATGCAAACTTTTTGGAACATGTTGACTCCATGGCTTCAGATCCATGGATGTGCAAGGGCCAACTGTATCCCTTTAATCATAATACTAGCAAACATTTGTTGAGCACTTACTGTGACCTAGATCATCTTGTCAGAATAGGTTCCTGCTATGAGGGGCCAAATATCCACTATTCAAATCCTGCCTGGGTTCATGTGACTGGTCGAAGATGAGTCGCACATCTGCACCAGGGCGGCTTGGAATGTGGATAACTCGATTTTGGCCTTTAAAGCTTTAAATGGTCACTGCTTCTCATCAAGTCTTATAAGCAGGAAGATACCCAAGCTTATGAAGAGGGTTCATGTTTTGGGGCACGTCCCAAAGTATGACAATGGCACACAAGACTCATGAGCTGTGCCAGGTGTTCTCAGGGTCTCAACTCTGTCCCCTTGTCTCACCATTTCCTTGCACATTAGTCCAAATCCCAACCTGCAGGGCTTGCATTTCCTTGCCAGAAGACCTCTTCTTGATGCTGCTTTCCCACCAACAAAGCAAGCCAGAAAGAGGGTAAATTAATATTCCTGGGAATGAGCTTTTCCTCAATGACCAATTTGGGGTCACTAGTGTATCATTAACGCCCCCCTCTTCATCCCTCATGTGGAAAAGTTCTGAGGCCTGTTTCACACTGGATGCCAGGGATCCTAAAAAGGAGTGATCCCCATGTACCCCCCAAAGATGACTGCACTGATAATTCACCCCAATTGACGGTCTCCTCTTCTGGTTCTCACTTCCTCATTCCTTATTTCCTGGGATCATGTACAAAATAAGCTACTTGTTCTCTAATCCTTGTCTCAGAATCTATTTCAGGGGAATCTAAACTAAGACCTAACAGGAAGACGTTATTAAGCTTTACGTTTTGCACTTTTGTGTTGCTTGCCAACTCAAACCAAACCTCACCTTTTTGATTTTCAAATATAAAATAAAGTTATACTGAATATGCTATTTCAAATCACTTCCTCTATGATTCAAACTTGTCATCCTAAGAAATTTTCCCTCTTTAGTGTCACTGGAATTCCACACTGTGATGCCTGGTGCTCAAGAGATGCTTCTTGGTTTATTTCGATTAGGAAACAACTTGCAAATCCCAAAAAATAACTTTGGAATCCACATAGGCATATTTTGATTTTCATTAAAAATGAATTATAATTAAAAACCTTCTTTTAAAAATACAACAAATGGGGCTGGGGATGTGGCTCAAGCAGTAGCGCACTTGCCTGGCATGCGTGCGGCCCGGGTTCGTTCCTCAGTACCACATACAAACAAAGATGTGGTGTCTGCCAAAAATTAAAAAATAAATATTAAAAATTCTCTCTCTCTCTCCCTCATCTCACTCTTTCTTTAAAAAATAAAAATAAAAATACAACAAATTATCTCATTTCTTGATGAATGGGAACCAGTAGTTCAGCTGAGTTCCCACTGTGGCAAGTCATGGCAGAGGGCTGCACAGGTTGATTTAAAGCAGTTTTTAGCATTAGATAATCTTTGTTCCAAAGAGGACAGCAGCAGCCTTGATTCGTCTCTGAAAGTCCTCTCTTCCTTCTTCTTTCCCTTCCTTCTCTGGAAAAAGAAAGCCTGGGTGGGGTTTATCTACCACAGATGGATGCTAGCAACATGCCAGTGTAGCAAGACCATTAACTGATCTGTGCATGAGGTGGAACTTAGGAGGGAGATCTTGTCTGGAACTATTGATTTAGTCTGCAAATACTGACATAGAAGCCATCATGCTTCTAAGAGCAACCAGTTAGGGAATTAGATGGAAGAAAGATACAGAAGTCCCCTGGGTTGCATGGGATCCTTGAAATCAGAGGAGGAAAAAAATTTGAGGAAGTTACGAATCATAGCATCAAATGGCAATGGTTGTCTTAATTTTAGCTTAGAGCGTGTTAGACCTAAAACAGAGGTGAAGAAATTGGAAGTAAGAAGGTCAGCGGTTATGAGAGAGCAGTTGCAGTAGAGTGATAGGGAGGGAAGTCAGATTGCAAGGGGCAGAGGAGTGAGGACAGATACAACAGAGCAAATGTAGCCTGTAATCCCACACTAACAAAACCCCCAAACTCTCAATAGTGAAGGGCTGTTTATATGTTTCAATTCACCCCTCTTTGGAGAAAATATTTGCATGTTTTTCTTGAGTATCATTGTGACTGATTTTAGGGTGCTGTCTCAGACACGATGGGGTGTTACATATGTGCAGTAGATGCCTAGTATAAGTTAGGACAGGATAGTTTATGCTGCAGTAAAAAAAAAAAAAATCCGAAATTAGCGGTGGCTTACACAATGTTACATGTCCACTGTGGGACAGCTGTGACTGTGCTTCAGGTGGTCATCACGAGGGACCTAGGTTACACTGCCAATCTCATGCCAGGGGAAAATGAGAATGTGGTGGAGCCACATGATGGCTCGCTCCTGGTTTCTTGGAAGTGGCACATATCATGACTGCTCACCTTTCATGGGGCAAGACAAATAATGTGGCCATCTGAATTCAACAGAGCGGAGATGAATACTCCTATTGCCGAGAGGGGCAGCTCAGAGGAGAGCAGAGAATATTTTAGGTAATGAATGCATCTACCATAACTTCAGACCTGAATTCTGAAACTCTCTGGCTCTGAGAGTTTCAGAGAAGGGCATATGGACTTGTATATTCTACTCTTTCAAAAAATCTGGCTGTGTAAAGAAAGAGTAGCTTGAGCAGAAGCTGGGATGAAGAAAGGAGCTCTCGTAAGGAGGATTTGAATATTCAATGAGTTAAAAATCATTTGGTTGCAAGTGACATAAACCCAACTTAAATTACTTTAAGTAAAAATAGGATTTTAGAATTTTTGCTTTTTGTATTGGTTTCCTGTGGCTGCTGTAACAAAATACCATATTGTAATTTAAAACAGTAAAAATTTATTTGCTCATAGTTATGGAGACCAGAAGTCTGAAGTCTGTATCACTGGGCCATAGTCAAGGTATTGGCAGGGTTTTCCTCCCTCAGGAGGCTGGAGGGGAAACTCTGCCATACCTCTTCTAGATTCTGGTGGCTGCAGGCATTCCTTGGCTTTTGGCCACTGTTGAGAGCCACAGCCAAAGGGGCCCCAGCAAACTTCCAGCTGCCAGCAAGCTTCAGACTGCCCCAGCAACATCTAGCTGATTGGCTCCTCTGCGGTGATGTTCATTGGGCTGTTTCCCTGCCCTTCAGACTGCCAGCTGATGATTGGCTCACAGCTGCCCCAGCAACATCTAGCTGATTGGCTCCTCCACGGAGCTGCTCATTGGGTGACTTCTTTGGCTCTGCCCACGCAACCCAGCCAATCGGCCTCAAGAGGAGGAGGATTGTGGGAGGTTGAAAGGCTGGTGTGGGGGAGAGAGGCTTGTGGAAGCCGGTGGTGGCAGTTGGGCTCTGAGGGTTTTTCCCTGGAGCTGTTTTGTTTGGCGTTTGTAGTTCTAAAAATAAAGTTAGTTTCTTTTTGACAAGTGGCTCCTGATTTGTGCCAAGCCAGACTTCGGCAGGCCACATCACTTAATCTCTGCCTCCACGATCATATTGACTTTTCTTTCTCTGTATGTATTAAATTTTTCTGTTTCTTCATCACAAGATACTTAACCTAGTCATATTTACAAAGCTCCTCTTTTTTTATCATATAAGGTAAAATTGACAGGTTTCAGGGATTAGGATGTGTATATCATTTGGAGAGCAATTATGCAGCCTAGCACATTCATATATCTAGAATGGGAATAGCTCTAACTTCAGGCAAAGCTAGATATAGCTGCTCAAACACTGCCATCAGAAATCCATTCCCCCACTGTTTTTTTCTTCTTCTATTTTGGGCTTAATTTTCAGATAAATTCTTTGCGTAAATTAGTAAAGATGGCCACCAAGAACTCTAGACAAGGGATCAGCAAACAATGATTTTCAGGCCAAATGCTTGCTACTTATTTTTGTAATTAAAACTTTATTGGAGCACAACTGTGCCCATTTGTTTACATATTGTCTTTGACAAATGTTCATTGAAACAGACACCTAGTGACCTGTAAAGCCTTATATACTTGCTTTTGCCCTTTATAGAAAAATTTTGTTGACTTCTGCTCTAGACAGATATTAGCTTATCAACACCAGTGGAAAATTCCAGAATTGACATATATTGACCCAACCTGGACCACAAGCTCACCTTGAACTATAGTATGGCTAGGGAAATGGAAAGTTCTGATTGAACCAGTCAGGTCTTGTGCCCACTTCTGTAATCTAGACCCGGGATAAACCCCACTTAAAACACATAAGCCCAGAAGAGAGATCTTCTTTGTTTTCCAAAGAAGATCTTAAGTCAAATTACCAAAGTATGGGAGAATGCATGCAGAGCAAAACTAGAAAAGAATTGTCCACTAAAAATAAGTTGGACAGCAGAGTAGAAGGAAAACCCACTGAGAGAAGGAGAGGACAGGGAATCAGGGATAGCTTTGGTATAGATGCAAATCTTCAAAAGTTTTTCAATCTAGACTCTTCAAGCAAAAATGAGGAAGAAGATTCTAGAAAACATGAGGGAAAAGAAATGACCAGAATGTTAAGCAGAAAACATGTGGATGTTTGAGCCACGGAGGCTAGAAAAGGGCCCAAGAGAGAAACCATCAATAGAGACAAGTGCTATGGGAAGGATTAGGGGAGAGTTAACAGAAATGAGGGGTAGGCAACAGGGCAGAACACTGGCTGCAGGACTCCATGGGATACAGTTATGTTTTCTCAATTCAGCTCTTAAATGTTTGTCCTGATATGAGGAGTCTGGATCTAAGTGTAAGTTTTTGCCAGTCAGTAGTCTCTGAGACAGGAATTGCTAAAAACAATAAAACGTTCACATTGAGAGCTGTGAATTTACAGAAAATCATTGAAATGTGTTCAAGTCTTGATCTTCACAATCAAGAAATTTTAAAATGCTGGTACCACTTTATCAGAATTTTACTCCTTCTCCACAAAATATTTTGAGATAATTTTGTATAGATGACGGCATATTAATAAACTGATTTGAAATGGCAAAAGATTTAAAAAAATATAAGAGATTGATAAAGTGGGTCACCTCATTACATGCTTGGCATGATGCCCAGAGAAAGAAAGGAAAAGAGAGAGAAAGATAAAAAAAAAAAAAAGAGACAAAAGTTTGTTTAGAGCAGGGGTTATTTTAACTGAGAAAGGCAACCACTCTAATTTTCAATGAGAATAGTGACCTTTCAACTTTCAAAGATTCACCTTTGTCCTCATGCCCAAAATTTATTCTAGTGGAAAATATTTCCACAACCTTAAGGTTTCTGTGAGCTAAGAATAGTGTGCTTGTGCCTGTGTGTGCATGTGTGGGAGCTGATGTAGAAATAAAAAGCACATTATGAGTATATGATTGTCTCCACTTAATATTCCAGGAAAGATGGGAAAGGTGGTAAAAATAAAAACCTTTGCCCTTGGGCAGTTAGTACTGGTCTAGGAAGGGCTGCTGGTTGTCAATATATTGATGTTTCCCTCTGCACACCTGGCCAACTCTTTGGACGCCAGTGAATATGCATCTTCCCAGCACAAACTCTTTTTTTTTTTAAATATTGACTTAAAAATACAATATTAATTTGGGCTCAGTGCAGAAAGATCTGGGCAACATAAAGAAGCACAATGCACAAATCACTGCTGATCTGTGAGAATCTAGACCAGGGTTACAGAAGTACACTTTACATCAGAACCGCCTGAGGTATTTACTAAAAATACAGAACCTTTGATCTCACCTTAGAGGGAATATGCCAGGATCTTGGAATCTGTTCATTTTTTTTTCTTCAGAATTTTAGTTCACTTACACATTTATATTTAAATTTTATTTATTTTTGAATAGATAATATATGTTCATGAGTGTAAACTCAAGATATTTAAAAAAATATATAGGGAAATGTAAGCCTTGATCCAACATTTAGTTTTTGAGATATTTTTTTCTTCTTCCAAGATGGGAACCCTGTTACCAGGCTCTTCTAGAGATATGTAATGCTTGTGCAAACATATATCTCTTTTGTTTTTACATATATCTTCATGTGTATGATAATACATAGGCCCATATACACACACATATATGTACATAAATATGACTATACACACATATTTAAGACAGAAAGACCAGCAAATGATATAAACGAGTCTGCCTTAAAAAAAAAATCTTGGAGTAATTCCATATATACACACTCAGAGCTATTTTGTTGGTTTCTAGCTATTGATTTAAGACTTTATCACTGATCAGACTCTTACTGGGGGATATTTTGCTTGTCTCCAACATTGGCTGTGACAAAGTCATAATACTTGTTATTTTTATACAGAAGGAGCCCATAATAGGATGTTAGTTGGCCCTTTTAGCTTCAAGCCATAGAAATAAACTTTGGTTTATTAAACAAACATTTAAAATAATAAGAATTTATTAGAGGACCAGAGAAACTCTGAAAAGAGCCCAAATCCATCTTGCGGGAGGAACTGGTATTGTGAGCACCCTGTTGCTGCAGCCCGGAACAGGGAAACACACCTGGCTGGAAACCGGAACTTCCGCAGGAATCACTGGCTGGAAACCGGATGTTGCCCTGCTGGAATCTCTGGCTGGAAGCCCGATGTACCCCTGCCAACCGTGTGTGTGTGTGTGTGTGTGTGTGTGTGTGTGTGTGTGTGTGTGTGTGTGGTGTGTGTGTGTGTGTGTGTGTGTGTGGACTAGAAGATCGGGAATGAAGGGGAGTCAAAGGGTAGGCAGAGTGGCTCGCCATTGTGGGTGTCTGCAGCTCCAGCCGCTTTGGGGGCCCAGACTTGACCCAGAAATGGTGGGAAAGCTGGAATATGTGTCCTCCAGCCTTCATTCTTCATTATTGAGGCTGTTCTGTTACCATCTAGGGGTGCTGGGTTCTGGTCTCCGTTCAGCAAAGAATTGAAGAACAGGACACAGAGGTGGCAGATAAGCAGCAGGTTTATTGCAAAAGCAGTGGAAATTACTTCTTCCAGGAGAAGGGGCCCTGAAGCTGGGATGGTAGGGGAGTTTCTTTTTATGGTCTCTGGAATTGCCTCCTTTCCTTATGTCCTCTCTTGTCCATGCTATCCTCACTATCGTTGATTGGCGCCCTCTGTGTCCATGCCTGTTTTAGTTTTCTATTGGATCTCCCAATTTAGGTGTGTGAGTTCAGAAATGTCTTTCGTTTGCATCCTGCACTGTGTCCCCAAGCACTTTCATCAAGCAGGAGATTGACCTCATTAGAAGACCCTCTCCATGCTTCTTTTTTTTCTGGCCCTGCTCATGACCTCTGAACTCACCTTCCTGCCTTGGCTTCTTAAGCCCTTTTATATCTCCCTCATATGCACAGGGGCTTTCAGTCCCTGGCTAAGCAAGCTCTTGGAACAGCAAAGTCCCCGTGTAGAGAGGAATCATGAATGCTTTGGGTGGGAAGCATCAGAGTGCACTGGAAATGATATCCTGGTAAACCTGACAGTTTTCCAGAAGTAGGCAACCATGGCATCAGCTTTATAGGGTAACCTGAAATGAGATGATCTTAAAAAGAAGAAAGAAAATAAATAAACTCGTAAATAAGAGTAAATAAAAACATGGTTACTCATTGATGGCTGAATAGCCTTTTGATAGATCGGATCTCTACTGAGGAATACATAAAGATAGTGATAGTGGTAGGGTCAATATAGTTAGAATCTTCTAATTTGTTTACTATTGATAGATATTGGCTGATATGTGAACTCCAGACCCAGTGTTTGCTTTATCATTGTCAGCTGGTGGGAATATATTTCTATATGCCAATTTTTTTTTTCTTTCTGAGAAGTACTGATGAGTACACATGAAATCCTGACTGCACCATTAGGTTTGATGAATCCATATAATTGCTGCACAAATATTTTGAATTTAATTGCATGTAATGTAGTTAACACTCAGTTATCAGTGCCAATAAGGAGAGCAGTGGCATAGATAATTCAAAACAGTGAAAAATTCAAGATCATTTATGTGAGACTATGGAGGCCCATATTTGACTCAGGGCTACAGATTCACCTTTCTAATTATATTTTGTTTAGACTATTAGGAAAATTCATTTTCATTTGGTAAAACATGGACTCATAGAGAAAAGTTGTTGAGATGTATTCTGGGTGTTGGACGGAGCTGGCATTAGAAGTTTTCAGCAGATAGCCACATTTTAGTAATTGAAAATTCATTGGCTCAAATCTCATTAAGGTTGGTTGGATCATTCCTCCTCATTGTTCGTATGTAATAAGAATAATACAGATCCTGGTGGCACTGTATTAAGTCCTTCACAAAGGTGATCTCATTCCTCCCTGATAGCCATCACAATTAGGGGCTATGTTGTGGTACAGAAGAATGAAACTTCTAGAATCAAACTGCAGCTGATTTGTATCTTAGTTTCTGCTCAGTTATTAGGTATATAAAACCCGTCAAGTTACTAAATCAGATGAGTTTTCTCATCTGCCAGTGGTAATACTGGTAATCCACAGGTGGTTGACGGTCTAGAATGACTAAATGAGATGATGTATATAGATCCCAGCAGTGGGTTTGTGCATTAGACTGACTTAGTTTCAAAAGCATCATGTAGAGTTTGCTCTGTTTTCCCCAGCCTGAGGCCTCATGAACTCTCTTGAAGTGACTAATTATATAATCTTGGGCCACAACTTCTCTGAACTTCAGTTTTCTCATTTGTAAAATAGGCATGAAAATATAGCCCCCAGAGTAGGGTCAATTTAAGATTCAGATGAGGTACTGAATACAAAGTCTTAGACCATTGGCTGGTACCAAGGCAGTGCACAGTGAAACTCCACAAGTTTGAGAGCAGTATGAGGGTGGACATTGTTCATGTTTTGTCATTTTGCCAACAGATCTAATGCACACATGGTGGGCACTCTTTCCTTTCCCCAAAACTCACTTTTCCACCCTTCGGATTCTTTCCCTGTAGAACATGCCTCCTTCCCTCCCCTTCGTGAATAATTCTGGAGCAGTCAGCTTTTCTTATTTGTATCAGAGAACTATCACTGTGGCATAGCATGTAATACTATTAATTTGCATCCATGGACCTTCAAAGTCCTGATTTATTTTCTGCATCATCCCTGATAACAACAGTAAGTACCACTTAAAGATTTATAGTTCGCAGAATGCCCATGCACTCATTACTTCACTTATTCCTTAGGGAACACTATAGATTAATATATTTATTTTAACTTTATTTTATAGGGTAGCATCTGACAGGTGAAATGCCTCTTCTAAGTGGACTCCGTAAACAGCAGAGCAGGACTTGAACTGATTCTTTCTAATTAAGTCTTTTGCTGTTATATTCTTTATATTTGTAGCAAATATTGTGCTAACCAGAAATCTTAACTGCTGATTATGTTAGATGATGATGTTTTAAGTAAAAAAAAAAGTCATTTTACTTTTTCTGAAACAGAGTCTTGCTATATTGCTCAAGTTGGCTTTGAATTCCTGGGCTCAAGCAATCCTCTGCCTCAACCTCCAGAGTAACTGGAACTACAGACTCGACCCATGTGCCCAGCTTAAGTAAAAATTTTTAAGTCAAAAAAGAAAAAAATTAAGTTTTTCTTAATTCAAACTTCATAGAAGAATAGAAGATGCAAAGACAACCGGAACAAGTATAAATGGTTTCTTCTGTATTCTTCTAGGCTTTTTCTAAATATATTTAAGCAGATTGAGGTATAGTCTTTTTTATTTTATACAGTTCAGATCTTATTATACATAATGTTCTTCAACTTGCTTTTTTTCTTGAATTCAATGAAATATCTCAGACAGCTTGTCAATATTATAAATAACTTTGTTTAATTCTGACTGGCATCCATTATTATGTGCTTAGACCCTAATCTAAATGGTCAGCCTTCCATTGATGCACATGGCCTTAAGCACGGGTTTCCTAGCAGCGTTGCTGGAGCTGGGCGTGTCTGCAGATGTGACTTATTAAGGGAGCGGCTGAGGCCGGAGAGGAAGGGGAAGCACCTAGGTAGCCCTTGTCCTCCAGGGAAGACCCTGGGCCTGTCTGTTAGCCAGCCCTCACTGCTCTGGAGGGGAGGGACACCAGTCCATTAAAGGGATCTGGATGGGACACGAACAGCATCAGCTAAATCGACTTCTGTGGTAGCCAGTTTTCTTTTCCTATGTTAACCATATTGTGATGAAAATGTTTTTATATTCGGGTCTTTGTGAAAAATTCTTCGATGTGAAAATTCCAGACTGAAGGCTGCGGTAGAAAAGCTAGGTGTGCCAACATTTCTACTTAAAAAATGTATACTTCTCAACCTTCCTTGAAAATACAGTTTTGACCAAAATGATATAAGTGAAATCCTTGGATATAACTCTTGGGAGAGGTCCTTTAGGGTAGGAGGCACGGGCAGTCACACCTACCTGGGACATGTCTTTTGCCCACTTGACTCTCACCTTTTTTCTGCCCAAACAGAGGTGTGATGCTGGAGGTGGCACAGCCATTTTGTGATTGTGAGGCACTAGGTCCTCAGCTGTCTGAGCACGAGATGTTAGGAAAGGGTATGTGGGATATTTAGTGGCCCTGGTCTTCCTAACACTGGCTTCTGATTATGTGAGGGAAAAAATACCTTATTTGTTTAAGCTTCTAATGGATACAGAGTGTGTGCATTTAAGTGTTAGTACACAATGGAATTTAATTTCGTGGGACACTGTGTTCTCTCAATTATTAATGATTGTGGCTGGATAGTGTGTGTTGGAGATTGTCCTGTGCATTGTAGGATGGTGACAGCATCTCTGGTCCTTACCTAGTAAGGTAATTATTGTGAAAATTAAAACAAGCAATTGTGACAAACAAAACATTGCTTGACCTGACTGAATATCTCTTAGTTGAGAACTAAAGTCAGTCTGCAAGGCAAAAATAGCAGTTGGTGCACTGGAATATCCACCAAATCTATGATAAGATATAGTATTTCTTCCTTACTTATTAAATATTTACTGAAGAACTGTTATGTGCCATGTCCTAGATGTAAGTAGGACATGTTCTAGAGCTAGAGCTGGAGCAGTAGAAGATCCCTCTACCCCGTGCCTACATTTTACCAGAAGAAGACAATTAAAAACATATAGTATACTTTGTATTCCTGGGCATTTAAAATCTTGATGTATTTTCTTTATGATTATCAAAATAACAGTAATCAATGGTTTACAATAAGGTTCTATACAGCAATGTGGTGGACAAACCCACCACATTGCTTATTTTTATAAGTACAGTTTTTAATGTTTAAATCATTTGTCATTAGGGAAATGAAAATTAGAGTCACACTGAAATACCACTACACAATTACTAGAATCACAAAAATTAAAAACACTGACCATTCTGAGTGCTGGCTAAGAGCTGGAGGACCTGGAAATCTCATATAATATAAAACAGTACAACTACTTTGGAAAAGTTTGGCAGTCTTTCTTTAGAAACAAATACTGATGTACAATCCAGGTATGTCCATAAAGTGTTTACCTAGAAGATAAATATGTTCGTACAAAGACTTGTACACAGTTGTTCATGGCTTCACATTTAATAGCTGGGGAAGCAACCTAAGTGTCCGTCAGTGGGCGAATGGGTAAACAATCTGGTATAGCCCACACAGGAGTGTTTCACATAAAAAAATTGAAATATTAATACATTCATCAACATGATTGGCTCTCAAAATTATCATGCTGAAAGAAAAAAAGTAAATATGTTATTATTCCATTTATATTAAGTTCCCAAAACAAAAAAAAAATCTATTGGATGTTGGGGAATGGGAAAACAGGGGGTCTGGAGAACAAATTACAAAGGGACATGAGGAAGCTTTTGGTGGTGAAAGACATGTTCCTTTTTTCATAGATGTATACTTATTGAAAAATTAATGGTATGAATTGTATGTTTATTTTGTGGCAATTTTATCTCAATCCTTTTTTTGATTTTATTTTTTATTCTTTTTAGATATACATGACAGTAGAGTGTATTTTGAAATATTATACATCCCTGGAATATAACTTATTCTTATTAGGATCACATTCTTGAGATTGTATATGATGTAGAGTTTCACTGGTCATGTATTCATATATAACATGGGAAACTTATGACCAGTTTACTCTGCTGTCTTTCCTATCCCCATCAGATCCCCTTCCCTTCATTCCCCTCCTGTAAGCAAAGTTTTATTGGAACATAGTCACACTCATTCATGAAACATTACTGTTTTGTGCTACAAGGGCAGAGTTGAGCAGTTGTAACAGAGACCCTATGCCCCATAAAAGCCTAAAATGTTTTCTATGTAGCCCTTTACTGCAAATGTTTGCTGACCATGATTTAGAGATTGATAGTTCACAGAGTGTACATACTATTGGCCCCCCAAATCGGAGCATTTTGCAACCGTGGATTCAACCATCAAAAGCACTGGGGGAAAAAGTTAAGTTTGTGTTGAACATTTACAGATATTTTCCTTGCCATTATTCCCCTAACTGTATAGTATGACAACTATTTACATGGTATTTGCATTGTAGCAGGTGTCATAAGTAATTTAGAAATGAATTGAATTATACGAGAGGATGTGCATAGGTTGTATACAAACATGGTATCATTTTATTTGAGGGGTTTGAGCTTCCTCGACTTTGTCATCCCCTGGGTCCTGAAACCAACCCTCCATGGACACAGGGATGAATGTATGTGCGTTCTGTTGTGTGTTTCTTTACAAGCTGCTTCCCCTCTCATTTTATAGGTGTTATGATTTGGATCTGGAATGTTCCCCAAAGGGTCATGTTGAAGGCTTGGTCCTACTGCAGCAGAGTTCGGGGGGGGGGGCTTGGGAAGGTGATTGGATCAACAGTTCTGACCTCACCAGTGGATTAATCCATTGATGGATTCACAATTTGATGCTATTATGGAGGTGGTGGAACTGTAGGAGGTGGGGTGTAGTTGGGGGAAGTGGGCCACTGGAGGCATGCTCTGGAAGGGCATATCTTGTTCTGACTTCTCCCCCTTTCTGCTTCCTGGGTGTCAGTGCTGAGCAGCTTCCCCCCACCGTACCCTTCTGCCATGACGTTCTGTGTCTCCTCAGGTCCAAAGCAATGTAGCCGGCAGACCCTGGACTGAAACCTTCGAAACCATTAGCCAACAGTAAATCTCTCTTCCTTTAGGTTGTTCAGGTATTTGGTCACAGAGATGAAAATCTGACCCACACAGGGTTAGAGACTATCAATCCATAGTGACTGGCATGTTGGGGAGACTGTAATTATAAATATATTATAAATAGGGTCATCCTCCAGAAGATGAGAGAGACGTGAAGACGGTGATGGTGGGAGTGATGTGAATATCTGAGGGTGGAAGGAAGGTGTATGTTGAGCACCAGTGAGGGGTCAGCGTGAGTGGGGACAGTGACAGCCAGGGTGCAGTCAGAGAGAGAGGTGCAGGAGAGAGGTGAACTGCCATACAGGTTAGCAGAAAACTCTGGCCTCCTGTCAGAATAGAGCAAGAGGCCAAGAGTGGACGCAGAGCCCAGCGGGAGGGGGAGGAGCAGTGGCTCTGTGGGGGGAGGGGAATTCTGAATCTGCCACCAGTGAGACCTGGTTGCAGATGGGTGGGATGCGGGGTGAGTGGGTTGAGGGCCTAAGAAGAGTCCAGGAAGCCATCAGGGTTGTTGGCTTGAGAACTGGGATCAGTCTGTGACTGATGGAGATAGGAGCTCAGTATTGGGAAGGACTGGGAGTCAGGAGTTCGATTTTGGAGATATTCCAATTGAAATTACTGTTACGTTCATCATATTTTTGGAAGTGTCATGGCCTAAAATATTCGGTCCTTCACACCAAACCGTCCTAGTTAAAGAGAAGTGTAGTATTCCCAGTGGCGAGGAGAGGGGTGGACGGGGAATTCTCAAGCACCCTGGCTTGCCTGAGAGGTTCCAAGGTTTAGCCATCCCTCTGTGAAGGGCTAGGTTGTAAGCGTTTTAGGTCTTGACAGCTGCTCTGGTCAGCTTGACCGCTGTGGACTGAGGAGCTTCAACAGCAGCAACTTTTTTCCCTCACAGTTCTGGAGGCTGCAAGTTCAAGATCAGGGAGTCAGCATGGTCAGGGCTTTGTGAAGGCTCTCTGCCCGGCTGGCAGACAGCAGCCATCTCACAGGACAGGGCCAGGGCCAGGGTGTATGAGAGAGCGCTTTTAAACACGACCACAGTCCTAGCAGGGATGGCCCGTTTAATCTCAATTACCTCCTGTTATGTTTTGGATCCAAATACATCCTCCAAAGCATCCCTGCTTCAGGCAATGCAGGAGTGTTCAGAGGTGAAGGAACTGGATTATGAGAGCTAAAAGATTCATGGCCTAATCCACTGGTCACTACTCTGACCAGTGGATTAATCCATTTGATGGGTTAATAATTTGAATGGACATCTGGGGGGTCACTATGGGCACTGGAGAGGGGATAGCATGACCTGGACTACATCTGTGCGTGGCCTTCCTCTCTGTGTCTCCTCCTTCTCTCCTTAGCGGCCATGAGCGAGTGGTTTTCCTCGGGTAGGCCCTGCACCAGTGATGCTCTGCCTCACCTTGGGCAATGGAGGCAGCTGATCATGGACTGAAACCTCTGAAACCATGAGCCCAGAATAAACTTTCCTCCTGTGAGTTGGCCTTGTCAGGTTTTTTGGTCGTAGTGACCAAAAGCTAATTCACACACCTCCTAAAGACCCTATCTCCAGATGCAGTCACATTGGGAGTTAGGGCTTTAACACAAGAATTTTGGAGTCGGGGACATAATTCAGATCAGTAGCATGGACCCCACCATCTCTGCCTCTGCTGTTCAACCCTGCAGCTGCGCTGTGAAACAGCCTTAGATGGTTTGTGAGCCTGTGAGCACGGCTGTATTCCACCTAATTTATTTATGAAACAGGCAAACCAGCAGGGTGGAATTTGGCTCTGGGGCCATAGTTTGCCAACCTCTGGTTCACGTCACTTTGCTTAAGTTTGAAGCTTCTTTAGATGTACCACAGGCTAACAGGGTTGCTTGCGCTGAGAATCGAGGGGATAAAGAACACGTGAATGAGACACGTAGGAAGCCCGGTCAAGAGGAGGTCCTCAGCGTGTCATGTTTGATGCTCACATTGTTCTATACTTTGTGTTTTTAAAAAAGGAAGCCGATGCCTTTTTTCCTAATTGGCCCTTCCTCTTCTATTCCTATAAGATTCACGCCCTTGACCTTGCTCCTTTGACTTCCGACCTGGTAATGGGATTGTATCTATATGTGTGTTAAGGTCCATAGTCAGTGTTCAATGAGTACTTGATGCAAAACCACGTGCCACTGAATCATTTAGTGCCCAGTTGTATTGTCATCAGAGTATAGACTATGGGGAAAGCAGGCACCAGAAGTTTGGCCATTTACTCGTGTTTATATCCCTGCTTTCAAGTCAGGACAGCAGATCTAGTCACTGCTGAAACGTGGGGGAAAAGCTAAGGACTTCTCCGTGATGCTGAAACTTTCTCTGGAACGATAGATGAGTTTTGTACAGGGTGACAGAACCGGGAGGTTTTGTACAGGTTGATAAGATAGTGATTTATTTTTATGTGACTGTTAAGGCTGCAGAGGGCTGCTCCTACTATGAGTCTTGTTAATACAAAAATATCAAGCCTACTCCCGCTCCCTGCATGCCTCCGATGGGAAAGATGCAGGGCCGAGGAAACACCAGATTCCTTCTAGAAATATTGCTTTGTGTGCTTCTCCTTCACTGCTTTATGATGCTGGGAGAAACCAGGAGAAAACAAACAAGGCAAAGAGTGGTGGAGATTGGGGGAAAAGATGGCATATTTGGGATCTGAAGATGGGTATTGAAAATGCAAACTCGACTGCTGATTTGTAGCTGCATTAGGGCAGGTGCCCAAGCTGGTGGTGTTAGTAATGAAATTTTGAACTTCTCAAATGATATGATCCTGTGTTCTTGTGAATGAAGCATGTGGTCATCTGAATTGTATCACTCAAAGTCCCCACCCTTAGAAAACTCCTGTTACTGTTTTCATCACTCACTCTGTGTTCAAGGGCTTGAGATGTACTATGAAGGGTCTTTCCTTGGCGAAAAGGTGTTTTCTGGAGAAGCAGAAAAGGCTTGGACTTCCACTTCTGCTCTCTGAAGTCCATTTGAACACTGTACTCTAGTAGCTATCTACTGCCGTGGAACAAGTGAGTCCAAACTTTAGTGGCTTAAAACAATAACTGGCATTTATTAGCTCAGTTCCTGTGGGTCTGGAATTCAGAAATGGCTCACCTGGGTAGTTGTGGTTGGGGTTTCCCACATGATCAGCATTCAGGTGGAACCCGGGGGGCCTATACCAAGAAGGCTCTCTCCCATGTCTGTGGGCAGGAGGGCTCAGTTCCTCTCCACACAGGCCTTTCTTGAGGTCTGCTCCAGCGTCTCATGAATGATGAACGCCTTCCCCAGAATGAGCCAGAGACCCAGGCACAAGCTACAAAGATCTTTATGAATCAGGCTCACAAATCCTGCTGTCACCTCCATAGTGTTCTGCAGAGTTGAGCTCTGTCATGTGAGTGAGGTACACCCGAGGGTAAGTGCCAGGAGCTTAGAATCGCCAAGTCTTGGAGGCCAACGGCCACAAGAACTCACTCTGCCTCTGCCACTGGGTCATGTGCTGTATCTCAGCAGAAGCATGACAGCGTAAAGCAGGACCCACTACCACGAAAGACAGAAGCTCAGCGTTTCACAAATTTGTCCAATTCACACAACTATTGAATGGTGGAGCTGGGATTGTAATTTACATACCTGTATCCAGAAGACTGATGCTTTCTATCTTCCTCAGAGAGACCTGAGTTCAGATTCCAGCTCTGCTGGACGCTTGCCCTTGATCTTGGTGTGGCAATCTGACTGTGCTCGTGCAGATCAGGCACCATCAGTGTGGGAGGCACAAGGGTGGGACTTGGCATGTCAAGGCATTCAGCTGATCTTTTTTTGCATCTTTCCTCTTCCCTTGAATTTTCTAAATCAGGGATATGAATATCATAGGTAGTATGAGAGAGAAATTCTACAAATCAGTGCAAAAAAGATAGTGCAAAAACCCGGCCTCAAAAAAATTTTTAATGTGTGTTTGGAAAAACTTAATGAATTCTAAGTGACAAGTCATTTAATTGAAACTCAGTTTTGACATCTGCAAAATGAGCATAAAAATGTTTCTCAGAGTTGCATGGATTGAAAAAGATAATGTATGGCAAGGACCTTGCAATTTAAAGTTCATAACAAGCACTCAGTAATATTTGCTACTGTTGACCTGTGACGAATGGAAGGGGTTCCGGGAAGCGTGGGAGTGGTATTCAAGCCAGACAGGCGGCCACGGTCAGGAGCACCTGTTTCTGAGCTTGCTGTGTTTTAAGGGAGGATCTCTCAGGGATTCGAGTCCTATTTAAGATTATGTCCCAGGGTAAAGGAAGCTAAGTAGGAAATGAGATTTTCTTCTTAGTTATGCTAATAGCATCAGTGAGAATTATCTTGAACAGCCACAATCTTGATGAGGGAAGATATTTAAAAAGCAGATATTTTTATATTTAAGAAAACTGATTGGCTTCAGTGGGATTAGAAATGTGCTTTTGAAAATCATTTGCTTCCTGTTTCAACGTGGCCCAGTTGCCACGGATGCAGATGTTGTGGCTTCTCGTTCCTTTGGATGTGGGTCCACACCACTGTGGTTTCCTTAACCAGAGGGACTTACTCTTCTACAATTTAATTTCCAGGCTCTAATGCAAAGCAGGCGTGTTTGCTTTGACAGGCAACTACAGGATAAACAGAAAGGGGCACATTTATGTAGTCAGCTAGCACCCGGCCACTATGAGTAAGACGGCTTCACAGGAAATGAAGGAAAAAGAAAAAGTCCCAGGCATGATAAGATTTCCCCTCAAGAACTTATTTCCAGTGAACCCTAGAAAATAAAACCAGGCAAGTCTCTCAGAAGAACAGGAAAAAAAAAACTGATTGATTTAGTGTCGCATCTTCCTCATATATTTGATGTTATTTAGAAAAAAGAAACATCATTGGATCCTTTTCCTTTCCTTTTCTCCTCCTCCTCCAGCTTCCCCTCCTCTTCCCCAACCCTCCCCCCACCATCTTCTGTTCACAGGATATTATTGCCAGAGGCATTCAAATAACTTTGGAATAGATGGCCAAATTTCAGGATGTTAAGCCAGTGGTTTGCCTTTTTCTGAACTTGAAATCTTTTGGCTTACAATATTGTTTTAGTGATGAAAATACTTGGTGCTGAAAGAAGATAATGTGATTTAAAATGTAATGTCTTTTTCTTTTATATAATATAAGAAGTGATGCGATGCATGTTTTTGCAAAAACTGAACAATTAAAAACTGAAAGTAAGGTGTAAAAGAGGTCGTTCCGAATCCTATTACCATTATTAATAGTGACAAGTCATAGCTATCGTTTTAAGTGCACTGTAGGACCTGTCTGTGTCATTTGGATGGCTGACCTCAGTGTCTCACGCCAGGGATGGGCACATAACTCAGGTCTGGCTAATTGGCCAGTTTCACCCTCTTGGCCCAGAGATGGCTTCAGGGTGGACACATGACCCATGTCAGGACTGAAGGACTCTTTTACTTTTGTGTGAATGATTAGGCCAAAGGCAATCTCTCTAATTCTGCTGGATTTGTAACATAGTTTTGAAAATGTAGTTGCTAATGTCAGAGCTAACTTCCACAGGGGCCAACGAGACTTTCAGTGGCTGGAAGGTAGAGTCCTTGAACTTCTCCAGCAGAAGTTCAGGGGCCTTTCTTCTTTTCTTCCTCCCTCCCTCCCTCCCTCCATTCTTTCTTCCTTCCTTTTTTTCTGTTAAGATATTTCAAATTATGTTTCTTTCATTTTCAACTAAAAGAGTCTGACTATTAAAGACTCCTACAGAATCAGCTTTGTTCACTGGTCCCCACCCCATAGCGCTCTGTGACCCCTGGGGGGGTGGGTTTCCATGTGCTCATGCACAGACGTGGTTGACTCACAGGGACTGGGACATCTTAATCTTCACCTGTCCTGGTGTCCCATTGCCACTTCTCTTGAGGATCACTCCTCACTGGGCCCTGCCTCCACATGCTTCCATGCTTAGACTTTGGATATTTGTTCATCACTGCAAGTTGGGAGACTAAGCTACCTCCCCTCTCCTTATGACAATGAGTATGTATTGCTTATCTTCAAATCTTAAAGAATTCTTAGTTAAACAGCTCTTTAGACTTGGTCTTACATCTTTCTCTTACTTCTGGATTCAGAAATTTGGGTGTATAGAAAATTGGAATGTGTTTGGAATTCCCTCAGCACCTACTGACTAAGCTAAATTTTTCTCCTCAGGATCTTAATCTCTGTCCAAGGGTATTCCAGACTTGGCTAGGCTTCTTCTGGCCACACCTGCATGGTGGACATCTTAGCCAGCCAGTGGTGAGCACAGCTGGGGCTCAGCCTGGATCTGATATCCAAGAGGGTCCTTAACTGTCCCAGCGTTTGGGATTTGACTTCCTCCTTCATTGTTAGACCATGTAGGTCTACTTTTTCTTTCATACAGTTTGCTAAGATAAATAGAGCGATCTGATCTTTTAAGAGAAAATTACTTTTAGCAAGGTAGTCTTTTGTTAAAGCAGAGCTAGAGTGCACATTGGTCACCCAACATCGGGATGACAGACATCACTGGTTGCTGACTGCAGATCCATTGCCCTGGCTTCTTCCTTGCTCCGTGAGGCCAAAGCTCCTTTTCCACAATCAGAGTGCACATCCAGGACATCCTCTCTCTAGCCTCCCTCCTAAGTAGGGCACCGACATGTGACTTATTTCAGCTAGAGGAACCAGAGGGGACATCTGCTTGGGAGCAGCTGCCGATGCTTCTGCTGCTGCCATTTGCTGCGTCTCCTCCCCTTTCCCCACCTCCCTCCCTGCTCTGCTTCTTTTAAACATCTTTATTGAGGTATAATTAACATACTATAAATTGTGCACATTTAATTGTACAATTTGATAAGTTTTGACATATGTATACACGTGGGAAACAATCACTGCAATCAAGGTAACGAACAGATCCATCACCCCCAAGTTTCCCTCCACACCTTGGTGATGCATCCCTCTGTCTTCCTCTGCCCTTCCTCCCAGGCTCAGGAACATGCTGAGCTGCTTTCTGTTTGTATATATTAATTTAGGTTTATTTCCCCTTAGATTTTTTAACACATGAATTCAGATGGCACATACTCTTTTTGTCTGATTTCTTTCTCTAGACGTAATTTTGAGATTTTCCATACTCTTAACATTTTTTATTAGTGTGCTATAGTCATGCATAACATTGGGGTTCATTTAGACATAGTCATACAGGCATGGAATATAACTTACTCCAATGCAGTCCCCAGTACTTCCTTCCCCCTTCTCCCATCCTCCCACCCCTTTCCTGTATTCTTCCAGTCTTTCTTCTATTATTTATAGGTGTTTGAAAATTATTGCATTATAGATATACATAAAGGGGAAATTTGCTCATATTCACCTGCGTACCTAGGATACGTTGGTCCATTTCATTCTGCCGTTTCTCCCTTTTCCTCTGCTCCTCTGATCTCTCTCCTGTTTTCATGTAGTTCTCCCCGCATTTTCCTCCCCCTGTTTTGGTCTAGTTTCCACACGTGAGAGAAAATGCTGGACCCTTGGTTTTCTGGGTCTGCTCCTGCTCCAGCCCCTGTGCAGTTCCCAGGGATTTCTGACAATGGGTCTCTGGCGTGTCCAGTCCATCTTTGTTTCTGCTTCTCAGGGGACTGAACTGCTGCAACATCCTGTACTTTTCTGCACAGTGCAAATCGTGGGGTGTGATACACATTTACGTGTTTGGTCACTGAGTTGTGGTCTGTCTCCCCACAAGGCTGTGAATTCTGTGAGAGGAAGACCTACCTCTCCTTTGCTCTCCTCTTGTCTGTCCCTGACACTTAGCACAGTGCTTGACGTGATACTGATTGCTCCAAAACCCACCGGTGGCTGAGCCAAGCCAGGTCCAGGTGGCTCCAAAGCTTGCAGTTAGTCAGGAGTCCACTGTGTGTCTCAGTCTCGTGGACTCCAGATGGTGAAGTCCTTAGCAAAATTCAAAAGGTTTCATGAGCTGAATTCAAGTTCACTCATGATAGAGATGAAAATTAGACCTGTACAAGCATATTAGTTGTTCCAGACTCACTTTTTAAATTTTTTTTTCTTATTTTATCCCAATGTTTTGTTATGAAAAATTCAGAATGCATAGCAAAGTTGAGGAAGTTTTCAATGAAAAACTGCAAACCCACCTTTAGATTCCACCATATCCTATTTGTTTTTTATTACATAATTACACTTTCATCCATTGCTCCATCTTATGTTTTTGAATCATTGTGACTTTACAATTAAGTTTTTGCTCTACATGCATACCTTTTCAACTACCCGCTTATCCATCATCCCTCAATTCATACTTTTCAGTTCACCTTCTTGTATTAGGATGTGTTTCAAAGTGAGCTTAAGACCTCAGTCAACATTGCCCCTAAATAATTCAACATATGTGTTATTAATTAGAATTCTTAGAATTTTTTAGAAATGTGGTTTTTTGTCTTCTGATAATATTACTTTCTGTTGCCTTTTTATTTTAGAATCCTAACCCTTTTTATGGGAAAGATTTACTAATATTGTAATGTGTTAATTTCCACTAATAATCATGTTGTTTTTGCATTTTTCATCACTAAGATCCTTTGGTGGCAATGCTTTACCTTCAAGATATGAGCCAGGTTCTGAGATCTCTCATTGGTAGCCCTGGATCAGGTGGTGTGCTCTGCCTGTTCCATACATCCCATCCCCGAATATCCTCACTTATAGGAAATTTTCCAAAAATGAAGGTAAAAGGGTAGATTTGTCAGGCACATCAGGCTTCACTCTGTTACAGTAAAAACAACCCCAAGATTTTATTGGCTTAAAACAATACAGTTTATTTCCTGCTCCCGTAGAGCCTGCCTTAGCTCGAAGGCAGCATTCCTGGCTGCAGAACACCTCCCTATCAATATGTGCTTCCTCACTTGTCCCTGCAGAAGAGGAAGTGGGAGAAAATCTGTCAACTTTTCAGTACATTTGCTCACATTATAGTGGTCAAGGCAGTCACAAGAGATTTCCTGGTGGCAAGAAAGTATGATCCCATCAGATGATTAAAAGGAGGGGAATTAAAAAGAATGTCAAACAGAAACCAGGGGCCACTGTTCTGAGTCTTTTGCGATTGGATGGGTTAGAACGAGATTCGAGTATTAGTGTTGTAGGTCCTTTGGAGTTTCAGTAGCTGAACTCTACATGGAATAGGAAGTGGGGTTGATTCAGGATATGACTTTTTTAAAGATCTGTTTTCCTTTATTATTATTTTTAAAGCAGCTCCCTACAAATTAAGTGTGTAAGTAGGGCATCTACTTAAGCTCTCAGCAGAAAAGATTTATTCTCCTCCAAGTAATTTCAGTGTTAGTCAGCACTCTACTGCCAGAATTATGTTGGAGCAATTTGGGGGACTTTTTGATTTTTGAGAGAATGAATTACGGAGGAGAAGCTCTTGGGTAAGCCCAGGGTGGAGCTGCTTATCTTTTGAGAAATGTTGATCACCATGCAATAAAAAATTGGACCCCTGTGTTCATAAAACAAAAAGTAAAGCACAAGAAAAAAAAGTGCTTTGTTTTTTGGTTTAAGAGTCTTTCTTAATAAGAAATAATGAACATTGACACCAAGTTATTCAGTAAACCAATTAAATTAGCACAGACGGGAAACAAAAGAGCAATCCTTCCACTCTTCCGTTATACCAACTATAGAGTCAGCAGTCACAGAACAAGACAGAGCAGTAACAATACAGTCAGTAGAGACAATTAATATTAATTTTTCACTTTTTTAAAATCCAACTAAAATACTTAAAGTGCCCCCCACCCCGCACCCCTGCCGAGACAGCCTCTACTGTATCATTTCTCTTTTTAATCACAATGATATCAGCTTTTCATGCCATTCCCATTGCTGGTTAATGTTCCAGGATGTATCTTGAAGATAGCTTTAGCCAGTCTCCTCTTGGTTAGGCTCTGACCAGGATGGCCATCCCAGCATAGTAGAAGAGGCTGGCTTTCGAGGGTGGTCTCAGGTCAAGAATTCTCATTGCTGGAGGCCTCCAGATCTAGTTATGGGTCTCTGCAGACCCTGTGGGCTTGTATGGTAATGCTTTTCTTCACTATTATTGTTACAAGGCATTAAATCAGTCAGATTCATGAGCAACAAGAGGTCAATGTCTGATTGAAATTCATAAGGTCAAAAAGGAAACTAAAAATCAATTTATAAGATATGAAGATTTAGGTTCAAACTATATCCATGAGCAATAAAATTTCACATCCATAAATGTAAGAAAATCAGTTATTAAACTTGAGGGGGGAAAGAAGACTTATTAAGTTTTACACACACATAAGGCAGCTAACACATAATTTTATCAGACATTACTGAAATCCTGTGTGTAATATAAGCGATGATGGGCTAAAATGCTAAATGGTTTAGCACTAAATTATTAAGTGATGTGTCCCTGAGGTATGAAACAGATCGCAAATGCAGAGCAGGTGTCTCTCCCAGCAAGACTCGATCACCAATGTAAGTGCATATTGATAACAAATGCACTTCAGACGGAAAATAGTATTAGTAATATTTTTGCTGTGTGAAAGCCTGGTGTCAGGATGACTAAAAGCTTCTCTCTGACAAAGAAGCCTTCATTTCTAAATGCTTTTTTTTTTTCCCCAAGGAAAAAAAAATTAACCAGGTTAAATGTTGGTCCCTGTGGAGCAAAAGGGGAACCTTGGAGAGATTTGAGCTTCTTGTATCTCTATCCCTCTGTCATCTCTGCAAGCAAAAAGATGCAATGAATGGAAGGAAGACCTGTCCATGTTATGCAGTAAAAGACAACCTAGAACCAAAGGAGAGTTCACACACTCTTTGTTTTCCTTGATCTCCATTTTGTCCTACTAATAAGAGGACAAGTGAACCTCTCTGATGGTCTCCTTGTAAGCAGAGGCTCTGGGTGAAAAATCACAGGTGAGCCAGAGACCAGTTTTCTTGGTTGCTTTAGACCCACATGAGTGTAAAGGTAACTTTGTTTCCAGGAGGTTTGTGGAGAGGTGGTGTTAACTGAGTTTCTCTCCTGGGCTCTATTCACTGGAGAGGTCTAGGGCCCTTTCCCCAAGCGTCACAGATTCCCACAAGGCTAGTGTGTGTGTGTGTGTTTATCGATCGTCCTAATCTGAGTGCTGTTTGCATCATAGACAGTCTCCAGGTGAATAATGGCTTGATCTGATGGTTTTTCTGAATACACAATGGTGTGGAGCGGCTTTTAATACAAACCATGTTTTGGATTTTGAGTCTTGCTCTTCCCTGGCCTGGCAGCCATGGTGGGACACCCTTGTGGTACTAGGCATCGGGCCCATCACAAGCCGAGGAGCATCTCTGCTTTGCAGATGTCATTACTATCCTTCTCTCTTTTGATCTATGTTAGTTTATGTGTTGAACTGGACGCTTTCTTGAATTACACACATTCTCACATGCACAGTCACACTGAGCGATTGTGTAGGAATGGGAACCCCATCCATGTGTGAAAGTTTGTGTGACCTTCTCTTTACAGTATGGAACAGAGGCTCTGAGAGTTTCAGTAGCTTACTCAAGTCTCTGTAGCCCTGTGCCAGGAGCTGGGACTCAGTGTAGACGGATGGATTCCAAGTCATGGTCTTTTCTAATTTCCTTGTTCTAGATTGGAAGGCTCTTGTTGGTTTAGACAGAGGCTGGTGAACCGTACCCCACAGGCCAAATACAGCCCCAACCTGTTTTTATAAATAAAGTTTTATTGGAACACAGCAATGTCTTCTCATTTCTACCCGCTCTATGGCTGCTTTTCCATTTTGGTGGCCAGGCCGAGTAGTTGTGGCAGAGTTGCATGGTCTGAACAACCTAAACTGTTTATTCTTCTGCCCTTTACAAAAATAGTTTGCTGACCCTAATTTTAGACAATAAATTAGTATATATTTCATAGACAATTGATTTTATGGGTAGTAACTGGTATGATATGATTTTTAAAAGTATTTGGTGATCAAGCAAGTTGAGGAAATGTGGATTCAAACCAAGTTTAATGGGCTCTGCCCCAGAGCCTTTCATGTAGTGATGGGTGCAATTTTCTCTGCAAGAAGGTGAGAAGGCCTATGGTCTAATTTGAACCCAGAGCTCCATGCATACACGCGTGTGACTACAACTTTGTAGGTGTTTTAGTCAGCTTTTTCTCGGCTGTGACTAAAGGACCTGACCAGCACAATTATAGAGGAGGAAAAGTTTATTCAGGGACTCATGGTTTTGGAGGTCTTAGTCCATAAAAGGCAGGCTCCATTTTTTAGGGCTCAAGGTGAGGCTGAACATCATGGCGGAAGAGTGTGGCAGAGAGAAGCAGCTCACATCATGGTGATCAGGAAACAGAGAGAGACACCACTCACCAGATACAAATGTAAACCCCAAAGCCACACCCTAATTCGCACCTCTTCCAGCCACATCCTTCAGTTACCACTCAGTTAATCCCTATCAGGGGATTAAATCAGTGATTGGGTTAAGGCTCTCACAACCCAATCATTTCTTCTCCGAACCTTCTTCTTTGTCTGCCACGTGAGCTTTTGGGGGGACACCACATCTAAACCATAACAGTAGGACACAGTAGGTGGTGATCTGGGGAATAGAATTCCAAAGTCTGTCACTAGAATGCCCTGCTACTCTTTGGGGAAGTGGTTTAAGGAGAGCAGGATTTATCATTTGTGATTTAGATTGATTAATTTAATATAATCTACAGTATTACTTTCAAAAAGGTTCTTAGGCTATAGTCCAAAGAATCATTGGAATTTTTCATGAGTTGGCAGGAAACTAATTTTTTTTTGACTTTGTGGAAAAAATAATCTACAAGACAGAATTTTGTTCACTTATTTTCCTTCCCATTAATCTTTCTTGAGCCTGTTCATGAGGACAACTAGGTCACCCAGTGAATAAACAAGAATCAAATAATTATGGATGACAAATTGGACATGGCAGAATCCTATTTAGTTTGATAACTTTTTTTAAAAAAAAGAAAGTATAGTCATAGTTGCTACATGATAATTGTATCATGTGGTTATTTTCTGTCAAATGCACTACTCTCTTGGTGTGTGGTAGAATCATGGACAATGCACATCATGGTATTCTGCGTCACAGAGCACACAGGGCTTCCAGGGAGGGGGCTCCTGGTGGCTTTAGGAGGTTGGGTCAACAGTGCTCAGAGCTGGAAGATTGGATGAATCACTATTTATTTGGTTGTGGATAAGAAGAACTTGATTCAGGTTTGATGGGCAATTTAAATTGCATAACCAAGAGCAGGAGGGGATGTGGCTTCAGGCATGACTGTTTCCAGGAGCTCAAATGACATCACCGTGACTTTGTTTCTCCCCTTTGTCCCGCACTCCATCAGTTTATTCTCATGGGGTATATTAGGTTGTTGGCATTGCTAGGTCACACTGTCTACAGGTCAAGATTTCAGATGTTCTTTCCTTCTATGGTTCTTGAGACTGCTTTGAGGGCCTGCCTGGGTCATCTGCCCAGATGTGGACTGATCGCTGTGTCAGTCCATTTGCTTGGCCAAACTGGATCTCGGGATCACACGTGTGGCCAGGAAAGGGCCATCCCATGTTGGCTGGTTCTCCAGGAGATACAGGGGGAAGTTCCCAAAAGGGAAGGGAAGAGCCCGTTGCCTGAGGACCAGGGAAGAGATGTGCAGTGTCTACTATTAGGTGTGGCTGGAGCCTGAAAGGACGTTGATGGGGAAACTAGGGAACCACACTGGAATAGGAGCTTGGTGAGAGCAGAGTCTTTGTTTATTTTACTCATTACTTCTAAAATAGGACTGGACATGTGGTAAACACTCAAACTGAAAGCTTAGAGTGTCCATGTGGACCATGGCACTCAAGATTTTTAATAACAAATATCACTAATATCCTAAGGGGAATGTGGTAGATTCTACAGTCTCCTCAAATGTTTGCTCCTGTCATGGACAGAGGCCTGTTCTCCATCCCACGCATCTGCGTTGAGAACATGGTCTGCTTTGGACAATGGGACATTAGCAAATAGGACAGGAGCTTTCTGGAAAGCACCCATGCAGTGGGCTGGCCTCTTGCATCTCTGGGGACTCTGCCACTTTACGGACAAGCCTGAGCTTGCTGGCTGGAGGTCTAGAGGGCTGAGGCCCCTGAGCCCACGACCAGGAGGCCTCCCAGTAACCAGAAGCCAGTTAGGGCCACACTTGCCTGTGAGTGCAGTCAAGGGCAGGCAAGCCTGGCCCAGGGCAGAACCGCCCAACCCCACTTTCCAATTCACGAACTCGTAAGCTGCATGAAAATTCATATTTTAAACCAGTGAGTTTCGAGGCAGGTTTGTTACTTGAGTCATGCTAGCTGATGCAGGTGTTAGGTTCTTGCCTGAGGAGCAGCACTCTCAAGAGTCCAATTCCCTGGTGCCAAGTGTTTCCTTGGTATTTGTCTCACTTTCAAACCCGAAGGTTTAAAGTCTTCAAGTTCATGCCTGTGTTTTCTCTCCCCTGGTGTGCAAATATATGCCTAACATTTGCATTTTGATCAGTCTTTCTATATTTCCCTGCCAGATTTTCAATGGAGGAGGAAAGAGTGCTTTATAATTATTAGCATTATTTTATTGTCACATATATATCTCAGTTAATGCCGACACGGTCGTTCTTGCTGATGTAACCTGAATTAGGAATTTTCACAGCCGGGTATTGATCATTCGTGTAGCTGTGTGATGAAGGAAATACACTTCCCTCCCTGCCTTCAAGTAATCCAAGCAGTGAGGAGAAAGGAACGGGGTAAACACAACATCAAAACATAGGTGCTATTTTAAGAGATACCGTCTTTATCTTTTTTCCCTTAAAAAGAGAAGCTATTATTGTTTAGGGAGTTTCTATTATAATAAATATCAATAAAATGGTTTATTTGGGAGTTCGAACCACTACAAGCTTCTTTGAAATGATTTCCAGGTAAAGTTTTATAAAATCACTCTTGCTTTATTTTAGTGTCTATGTTTTTGTTATATTAAAATATAAATTATATTTCATCGCCTTATAAATTGTTATTAAAATGATCTGCAGTGTAACTAGCAGGGAGCTTAAATATAACTGTAAAAACTGAAATAAAAATCTATTAATGCAATAAACCTACTTAATAAAAGTTACTTTCATATTCAAAAACAAAATATTAAGGCGAGCTTCAGATCTGAAAGTCAAAAATGAGGGAATAAATTAGCGAAGGTTAAGAACCCTGTAGCAGCTGACTAACAAAGCTCCAGGGGATTATAAAATTTCATGCTCTTGTAATAAAAAGGATAAAGGATTGGCTAGAAGACCACTAAAAGTTAAAATAAATGAACATAAAGGAGATGAAAAAGTCTGACATGACTGAGACCACTAATGTGTAAAGACTAAAGAGATGGCATTAAAGTGTTAGAGACTGGAATTAAATGCAAAATGAATTCTGGTAGTAGATTAATAGAAAATTATAAAGGTAAATGAGTTCGGTTTCATGGTTTCAGAAAACTTTATATATCTCATTATTTTTCTTAGCACTTAAGAAGAAGCAGGGAAAGACAAATTAAAATCTGGCATGAACCATATTGGAGTGGGTGGAAGCACCAATTATCCCCTAGTGCTATTTTCCCCTCATTCCCTGTAATTGACCTTCAGTTGTTAAGTGCCACATGGCAGTCCCAAAGAAAGCACAATTTCCCATGTTCCCTTGCTCCTAAGTGGGACCACAGATCTAGGTTCTTGTTCAATTAGTTGTAAGAGGAAGTGACAGCATTTGGGAAATGTATTTAAAAGGATGTAACCTGAATTAGGAATTTTCACAACCGGGTGATGGGTGCTTTTTTTGTTCCTCTCATTTCCTTCCTGATGGCTGGAATGTGGATATGACAGCTGGTGCTCTGCAACAATTTTGGGCCATGAAGTGAGCATGAAATAGGAAATTATGTGGGGGAGTGACAAGTCAAAAGGAGCCTGCTTTGTCGCTGTAGCAACAGTGTTGACCTTCAGCTACCTAGCACTAGACTTAGGAAAATATCTCCTGCTATTTTGGGTTTCCTATCCTTGCAGTCAAAAACTGATCTGAGCCAAGACACACTGGGCTGTACTATCTCTGCATCTGCAGTGACACTGGTTCCCTTGTTAGAGTTAGGGCAGGGGGGTGGGGCTCTGAGGACAGGAATCTGTGTAAATTGGTGCTGATTCCAGAAACAAACATTGGAGTCTAAGCCAAGGTCTGTCCCAGAATTCAGTACAGGAGGTTCTTAGAAAAATTTGATGGTGATGGTGGGATTCTCTTTAAATCTGAATTTGCTGTTGGAACACGTCCTGATGCTTATCTGTTAGTTGTTTTTTTCTTTGTCTCTTATGTTATTAGGGTCTCATAACCTAATAAAAATTCCAAATTTGCGTAGAATGAGTAAAAAAATTACAGATCCACATAATCAGCAGTTTGAAAGGTTGTTTTTCCTCAAATTTTCTTAGGATTGGAGGTATCAGTGACTGAAAGCAAGACATCTTACTCTGGCTTGTTTGTAAGGAAGGAGGGTGGAAACCTCTCACAGAGGCGCACATGAACCTTGCCTGGAAGAAGCAGCACGTCAACACTGACTCTCAAGGCCACGACAGTGGAGCAGAACGGCAACTCACACGTTGCCTCTTAGAGTTACTTGAAGTGCTGCTGGTAACTTTTGTTTACATCTCCTTGGCTGGAGCAAACCACCAGGTCATGCTTGGTCCTAGTCAGCACCCTACCACCCACCTGCAGAGCAGAGCCGGCTCCCTGTTCAGCAGCCTTCATACTTGACCCAGAGGATGCAGTTCCCTAGCTGCTTGGGCAGCTCTTAAAAGCAGAGACTCCACTGTGCACTTCTGCAGTCACCACGGCCAGCCACGAGCTTGGCACACAGTTGTTTTTTAGTAGATGTTGGTTGTGCTGAATTGATCTTCATTCCACGTACTTCCCGAAACCTCTCATGATTTATTGGTAAAAATTTCACCCTTAATTAGTGAAAAAAAGAAAATTCTTCCTATGAGTTTATAAATTATTTACCTTACAAAGCCCTTCTGAGCTCTTTGAGCACACTGTAAATAATTTACGTTCATACTTGTGTGATTTCAAATTTGTTTATTAATGTTATCTCAGAGATAGAAAACAAACCAAGCGAAACCACACTAACTTATTTTGCAAATCATCTGGAATAAGAAAAAGAAAAAGTTGCTTTTCTTCTCCTGTGAAGATGTTATTGACCCTCAGTAGGGCTTGGGGGCCGAGTCCTTCCTCAATGTGGGCAAATGATTCTGCTGACCTCAGCCTTTGCCTTCATGCAGTTATCATTTATTGAGGCCCTACTATATGCAGGTACTGAATTAATATGCAGAGTCCACACTGCTCAGTAAATCCAGCCTAGAGCCCATCCTGAATGCTGGCCTTATGTCTCCATCCGCCCTCTCCCTATCTCCACAGGGGTCTATCTTACCAATGCCTCAAACTTAACATGTCCAAAACAAAACCCCTGATTTCCCAGTCTTCCACCTCACAACTCCGCAAGTCTTTCCCCATCTCAGTAACTGGAAACTTCCTCCATTCCATTGTTCAAGCCCTGTGCCTCCCTCAAGCCCAGGGTCCAACCATGTCTACCATCTCCACTGACCGCCCAAGTCACCCACCTGCCGTTATTGTTCTTGGGTTTATTTATGATAAACTCACTGGGCTTCCTTTTCCCACCTTTGGCCCCTGTACTCCACTCTCTCCTCAGCATCCCAGTGTAAATGATTTTAAATGTTCGGCACTATTTTGCTCAAAACTTTCAGAGGCTCCAACCACATGCAAGGAAATGGCAGTGTCCTCCAGTGGCCCGTGAGGTCCCCCTGATCTGCAGTCCCATCGCCCGACACCCCTTACTCTCTCTGTTCCAGAGAGCCCCAGGCAGCTCCAGGTTCAGGGCTTTTGTGTTAGGGTCTGTAAACAAGTCAGGATGGCGCCTGGCATTTTGCCAGAGGGAATGGTTTGTGAGGTAACGCTAGCGAGCCATTAAGTGTGGAGATTCCTTATTGGTTGACTGCTGTATCTAGTTTATGTTAATTAGATAAGCTGTGTGGAATGTATAAATACCCCTCCTGTCCTACAATAAACGGCTCCCACTCCTGCTGTATCAATGTCCACAAGTTGCTCGTCACCCCCCTGTTAGTTTGCTGCAGCCGGACTGCGGCACTTTTGTGAGGTTTCCTCTGACTCACGTGGTTTTCTATCGACAGCCATGTCCCAATCTTTCTGTTCCTCCAGGTCTCTGCTAGGGTGTCACCTTCTCACAGGGGCCTCCCAACCTTCCTGTCTAGAGAGCAGCCCTCTTTCTCTCCCACGCCGCAGCGTGCCTGTCTCCCGTCCTCTGCTGCTCCTCCTCCACAGTCCCCCTTGCCCTTGGTTCTACTCTGTATTTACTGTTTATGTTTACATCATTTATCCTTCCTAGAAATTAAAAACTATGGGGCCCAAGCTTATTCCCAGCCATCCAACAGGAATAGTATGTAGTGGATGTTCAGCAAAAATTAGTTAAAAATTAAATTATAGGTTATTGTCTATGAATTCTTTCTAAATACTTATTTTTCCAACCAAACACAGTTCCTTGAGGCCTGCCCAGATTTTTAGAACTGACCGAGTGCCCCTTACCTTCACATCACATCTGGAGAGGGGACCTCTGCAGACCTCGGACACAGCTGCCTGTGAAGTCTCTTTAGGTTTCTGTTCCCTCCCTCCCCTAAGGCCCTGAAAAGTCCTGGAGAGCAAGTCCAGGGTCTCCTCCTCTCTGTGTGCCCAGAACTTAAGCCCTTCCAACATCATTGTAGGCAATTATCCTCATTGACCTTTAAAACTAAAGCTGAAGAAAGAACCCCAGCCACCCGTATGACCCGCCACCAGGAACCCCCGGACAGGCAATGGGAGTCAAAACAGGCAAAACAAGAGCTGATTTTTTTTTTTTTTAAAGTAGTTGGTGTGAAGAGATCAGAGAAACATCAAAAACCAATTTTTTTTCCAACAACGTGAGACTCAAGGCAGAAAAATTTAATTTAAGAAGGAATAAAGCAGGGATGGACCGAAACCTGTCTGCATGATTTGAACATGGAATGTTTTGGCTGCAGGGACATAATAAACAGAGGACAGAGAGGCCAAGGGCAGAGCACCCTGCACGTCCGGGAGTGGTGCGGACTCCGGCTTTTACACCGTCTGCAGATGCATATTCTTGGTTTTAGTAATATGTGTGCATTTTCATAAGTATCAGAAAAATATCTGGTCTTCCAACTGACGTTCGTAGTATCATAAGTCTCCTGATTCAATATTTTCTTCTTAGTATTTTGTTTTTTAGTTGTAGTTGGACACAGTACCTTTATTTTATTTTTATGTGGTGCTGAGGATAGAACACCCCCACCCCCCGCCCCTGCACGTGCCAGGCGAGCGCTGTACTGCTGAACCCGCCACCCCAGCCCTCCCCATTCAATACTTTTGATTAAAAAAAGAGAGTCAGGCAAAGGAGTGGTGGTCTAGGTGGGGTGTGGCTCCAGATTGGCAAGGACTGATTTTTAGGAGCTGGACTGGCCAGTGAGCAGTTCTTTCTTTTTCTTTTTTAAAAATTTCTTTTTAGTTTTATTGATTTTATTTTTTTAAATACACAACTGCGGAATGCATTACAATTCTTGTTACACATATAGAGTATAGTTTTTCATATCTTTGTATATAGAGTATGTTCACGCCAATTCATGCCTTTATACATGTACTTTGTATGGTAGGGAGTGGGAGCATGGGAGGATTAGATGAATTCTAGATAGGGAAGAGGCATGGGTGGGAAAGGGTGGCAGGGGATTAGCAAGGACTGTGGAATGTGATGGACATCATTATCCAAAGTACATGTATGAAGACTCAAATTGGGTGTCAACATACTTTATACACAAACAGAGATATGAAAAATTGTGTATATATGTGTAATAAGAATTGTAATGCAAAATTTTTTTAGACATACATAACAGTAGAGTGTATTTTGACATATTAATACATATGGTATACATATTAATACATACATAGAGTATAACATTCTAATTAGAATTCCATTCTTGTGGTTGAACATGATGTGGAGTTTCACTGGTTGTGTATTCATTTATGAACAGAGGAAAGTGATGTCCAGTTCATCCTACTGTCTTCCTTATTGCCATCGCCCCTCCCTTCCCTTCTGTCTCCTTTGTCTAATCCAATGAACTTCTCTTCTTCCCTCCCCCTCCCTTATTCTTGTTTTTTGAGAGATTCCTTTTCTTAAAATCTTTTAAATTTTAATTTGCTATATATGACAACAGAAAGCATTAAAATTCATATTACACTTATAGAGTACAATTTTTCATATCTCTGGTTGGACACAAAGTAGAGTCACATCCTTCGTGTCTTCATACATTTACTTAGGGTAATGATGTCCATCTCATTCCACCATCTTTCCTACCCCTATGCCCCCTCTCTTCCTCTCCCTTTTTCCCTTTTCCCTATCTAGAGTTCATTTAATCCTCCCATGCCCCCCCTCCACCTACAGCATATTATGAATCAGTATCCTTAAATCAGAGAAATCATTTGGCATTTGTTTTTTTTTGGATTAGCTAATTTCACTTAGCATTGTGTTCTCCAGTTCCATTCATTTACCTGCAAATGCCATGATTTTATTCTCTTTTAATGCTGAATAATATTCTATTGTGTGTGTGTGTGTGTGTGTGTGTGTGTGTGTGTATCACATTTTCTTTATCCATTCATCTACTGAAGGGCATCTAGGTTGGTTTCACAGTTCAGCTATTGTGAATTGTGCCGCTATAAGCATTGGTGTGACTGTGTCACCATAGTATGCTGATTTTCAGACCTTTAGGTATAAACCAAGGAGTGGGATAACTGGGTCAAACTGCGGTTCCATTCCAAGGGTTCTGAGGAGTCTCTATACTGCTTTTCAGAGTGATTGTACCTTTGCAGTCTCACCAACAATGTGAGAGTGAACCCTTTTCTCCCAAATCCTCGCCAACATTTATTGTTACCTGTATTCTTGATTATTGTCATTCTGATTGGAGTGGGATGGCATCTCAGTGTAGTTTTAACTTATGCTCCTGTAAGTGGTTCTCTAGCTTTTGCACAAACACCTGGTGCTGTTGGAGCTGTTCAGTGACTGCCCAGTGCACAGAGGCTATCATTCGGGCTGAGCTCCCCCCTGCCCCTCATTCTTCAGTACTCACTGGACCAAGGGTGCTCTCCAGACCTGAGCTGGGCCAACCAGGTTCTTCTTTGCAAGGGCTTAGAATTGGGATCCAGGGAGACTCCATGAGGTTGTGAGCATGGTTTGGACCTTGATCTTGGTTGGTTTGGGGTTACCATATTTTTTTTCTGTGTGGACTGAGAGCTGAGAGAGCTGTGGGGTGTGTAAGGGAGAAAGTGAAACAGAAAAATAAAATCAATGCCCGCGGAACAATATAAAAGAGAGGTAGAAGAAGGCTCTGATGACTTGTCTTCCAGGTTCCAGTCCCTTCCAGGTCTGGCTGTGTCTGCACCTTTGGGTTTCCTGTCATCCTGACACCCATCTGTGCCCGCCAACCGCTGTGCTCCAGTGCTTTTCTCTTAGGTGTACTGTTTCTCTGTTCCTTACAGCCAATGAATGCTGAGCTGGCAACTAGCTTCAGTAGGCCTCAGTCACTTCATTTGGAGAGTGACAGATGATGGCCAGTGTTTCCCCAAGGGGGAGACAAGACCCAGGTAGAGAGGGAGGCTCCAACCTGCCGTGATACCGAGCTGAGTGGTGATTCCCCTGGTAATTCTTTAAGAGTCCTTCCATCTGCACATCTGGGAGAGAAGTTTGGTGTGATTCTTGTTTTTTTTTTAGTGCCTTTTTTTTTTTAAATGCACATTAACCTCTCTTTTTAACAACGATAAATGAGATACTAGATTGGGAGCTTCAAAGGCTATAACATCGAGAAAGAAATGACTATATATATTTTTTCATTGGCTTTATTTTTTACTACTATGGTTTATCATTAAAATGCTTGCTTTAGTCCTAGTTTTTCATTTATGGTAGTGAGTCAAGACTTCCCTTGAAAATAACTTAAAAATAGGAAGAAATGCCCAGCTATTCCTTACCTTGGAATTGCAAGTGTACCTGTAGATAGGTGGGAAATAGAAACCCTGCACACAGCGAACATCTCAGGAATAATAATGACAGGTGAGAATCATCATTGGTGCTAAAATCAGTGGGCAAATTAGGGTGAGAAACAGGATATTTGCATAGTCTTATAGTCCCCCAAAAATCTTCCCAGGAGACATTCACGAGGTACAAAGAAAGAAATAGAAGATTGGTAGTGGAGAAGCTCCAACCACACTGCTGTCAGCAGGGGACCAGAGTTCCCCGTTCTGCAGCTGGGTGGGGTGCTCTGGAGGGCCCTCTTGTGAGCCCACACACCTTCAATGGAGTCCTCAGAAAACATCAGACAAACTCCAGCAGGGGTCTCTACACAGCAGCTAACTGGATGGTGCTCTTCAAACAGGCCAAGGTCAGGAAGGGCTGGGGAGCTCTCCCAGGGTGGAGGGAACGAGGCCGGCGGCCAACTGCACACAGTCCTGCGTAGCATCTTGGTTTGGATCTTGGGGACCAGGAAAAGGATGCTGTGAGCAGGTGGTAACGTTGGAGTAAGATCTGTAAATTACTGAATTATGACTATTTTGGTGTTAATTTCCTACTTTAAAAAATTAGACGATGGTTTTATGAAGTGGAAACTTTGGGGAATCTGGGTGAAGAGAATGTAATCACACTATTTTTTTTTGCCACTTTCTTCCTCTAAGTCTGAAGTTATTTTAGCATGAAAGACTAAAAAAATAAAACAAATAAAACCCCCTAAAACGACATCCCCCACCCCCAGCTCAGTGGTTCTTAAGTGGCAGCTGCCCTCTGGGAGACATACAGCAATGTCTCAAGACATTTTCTGTTGCCACATCTAGGGGAGGGTGCCATTGGCATCTAGTGGGTGGAGGCCAGGGACCTGCTAAAGGAGGGCCCCCAACAACTAAGAATCATCTGGTCCAAATGTAACTAATGTTGAGATGGAGAAACTGTTCTAGAACAACTCCGATTTTAAAAATGTCTATTAAAACAGGCAATGTTAAGAGAAATCTCAGCAGAGGAGTCCTGTGAAGGGCCCGTGCACCTGGTGTGCAGGCATCTGAGCCTCATTAGAGTCTGATTTTTGCATTTCTCTCTGGGCTAGCATTTGGGATTCTGTGAGTGCAGGAGCAGTTCCACCCAAGGTTAGAGGTGCCAGGTGGGAAGCTCTGTGACCGCACACCGCGAGTGGCCATCATTAGTAAACTATTTCATTTCTTCCCCTTGGTCCAAAGCGAGCACATCAATCTGAGCATTTCTAATGAGATTTCGGCTAAAACCGCTTGGCCGAGCCTCCTGTCAGCCGCTGCTGCCGGGTGGGCTCAGGGAAGGCGACGATCCTTCATTAATTAACCTTCACTTCCTATGTAGATTCACTCATTGAGATGCAGGTAATTAAAACAAGGTCATTTCAAGGACTGACAGGAAAAATAACAGCACTTGGAAAGTGGTGAGACTTTTTGGGGGAGAGGACCTGGAATTCTATTTTTATCCTTGTGTGGAATTGCAGAATCATCTTTTCTTGACTTTTAAATAATCTAACCTTTTTTTTTTTTTTAAGTGGGAGAGTCTTAAGTCCACCTCAAAACCATGTCTCAGGAATTTTTAAAGATTTAGGTTATAGATATCTCCTGCGGGTTTCAGAAATAAATGTTAAGGCAAAAATTTTAATTTAGGGAAGGTTAACTGTGTAAAGGAAAGAACATAGAATTGTGTGGGGAGAGTGAGACGCACTTCTGTTTTTGGGAGATAGGTGCTATTATCTCTCACTTTGAGCTATATATCTCTTGAATTTTGTTGCTTATGCTAGTTGGCCTGTGTGACATACTAATTAAGAACACAGAGTTAAAGGGGTAAATGTACACTTAGACCTTAGGACATTGATTACATTTATTGCATTTGGCCTTGGTTTCCTCATCTGTAAAAAGGTCAAATGCTAGTTTCTGTTCCCGATATTGCTGACAAAATTTACTGAAGTATGATCCACGAACAGTGAGCAAAGGACCGGTTCTTGGAGTGCTCTGAGGTGTAGCTACGTCTTAAGCAGTGTTTGCTATGGAGCAGCACCATTGTTTTTCTCATTTTTAAAATTTAGAGCATTATAGTTTTACCCAGAAGTTGGATTCACTTTGACAAAAGCATACATGCCTGGAATTGGATCTGCTCCCTTCAGTCCCTGGTCCTCTCTCCTCCGCCCCGTCCTCTTCTCTCTACTGATCTTCCTTTCGCCATTTATTTGCTTACCTCTGATGTGCTCTCCACCTACACAGAAGGGGGCCTTCACTGTGGTATATTTATACCTGCACATAGTGAGATTTTGTTGAATTCATTCCACCTTTCCTCCTTTTCCTGTCTCTCCTCCCTCCCTCTCCATCTCCTCCTCCTTCTCCCCTGATCTTCCCTGTATCTTTATGGTCTCTGAGCTCCTCTCTGTGCCTTCCCCTTATTCTGCTCTAGCTTCCACATAACAGAGAAAACATTGACCTTGAGTTTTCTGAGTCTGGCTTGGTTCACTTATCGTGATGTTCTTCATTTTCATCCTTTCACCGGTAACTGCCATGATTTCATTCATCTTTATGGCTGAGTAAAATTCCATTGTGTACATGTGCCACATTTTCTTTATCCATTCATTTACTGATGAACATTTGGGATGATTTCAATAATTTTACTATTGTGAATTTCGCTACTATAAACTGTATCACTGTAGTATGCTGATTTTAGTTCTTTTGAATAAATACCAAAGAATGGGATAGTTGGGTCACGCACGTAGTGGTTCCATTCCTAGTTTTTTGAGGACTCTCCATACTGCCTCTCAGAGTGGCTGTACCAATTTGCAGTCCCGCCAACAATATCTCAGCATGCCTTTCTCCCATATGCTTGCCAGCATTTATTATTATTCTTATTCTTCATGATTGCCGTTCTGACTAGAGAGAGATGAAATCTTAGTGTAGTTTTGATTTGTGTTTTCCTGATTGCTCGAGATGCTGAACATATTTTTCATGTACTTGTAGAACATTGTGTTTCTTATTTTGAGAAACCTCTATTTCATTCTTTTGTCCATTCATTGATTTTTGTGTTGGTATTAAGCTTTTTAAGTTTTTTATGTATTCTAGTATTAATCCTTTGTCAGATAATTGGCTGGCAAAGATTTTTCTCCAATTCTGTGGGCTCTCTCTTCTCGCTCTTCCATTGCTATGGAGAGCTTTTTAACTTGATGGTATCATACTTGCTGATTCTTAGTTTTATTTCTTGAACTTTAGGGATTTTGTTGAAGATGTCGGTGCCTGGTAGGCAAGGTTTTAAGGGGTTTTCTGGCCTCCCATGAGCCTTATGAGCTAGGTACTGTTATTAGTACTATTGTTATATCTGTTTTATAAATGAGAAAACTATAGCACAGAGAGAACAAGCAATCTGCCCAAGGTAACACAGCTATTAAGTATCAGAGTTGGAACTGAACCCACTATTTTGTAGTGTTTCAGTCAATTATTGACCCTTATGAATTCTTCTATGTGATGCTTTAAAAATACATGGCAAAAGTGAACTCAGCCCAGAATACTTTACTGTGGGAAAAGAGGAGGTTCCTGGGTGGCAGAACTGATGACACTTTGAGGCCAACAACAGTCACATGAGAAAGGTCAGGAAAAGCTCCTTTTACTTTTGTTGACAGCATGTACTGGCTGCTGAGAAGCATCGCCACCTTGTGGGAGGCTGAGGCATGACAAGGCAGCCGAGGCCGTCCTTCTGGCTTTGCTGTGGATTCTACCCTGTATCTTTATGGTATCTGACCTCCTAAAATTTGCTTTAAAACCAGCGTTTGCTATGTGGCCATTGCAGATTCTGACAGGAGCGTATTTGGAATTGAGGTGTTGCTTTACAATATTACAACAGAAGCCAGTGACATTTGGCTTGTTCATATCCCTTAAAGGTGATCATATGAATCTCTCAGCTTGCCTTGCTAAGTACTTTACTTTAGTCATAAAGGCGAAATGCTTAATTTGTTAAACATACACAGAATCGGAAGTAGAGCCGTTCAGTGTATTTAATATTGCTTGCAGTTATTAAAGTCAGTTTTAATCTGTTTAAACAGGTCATAAAAAAGTAAAATCGGAAATAAAGGACTAACTCCCTCCCTCCTGAAATATTTAATACATGTTCCAAATTCTGATTAAGAATCAGCACAAACCAAGGGGGGCGGGGAGGGAGGGAAGGAAGGAGGGGAGAGAGAGAGAGAGAGAGAGAGAGAGAGAGAGAGAGAGAGAGAGAGAGAGACAGACTTAAAAGGTAGAATAAAATCTCAGTCTGACCATTGTTTGCATTCTGGACAAGGCTGATCAACCTCTTGGTTATGTTGAACTTTTTATTAACTCACACATTTAATCCAGATCAAATCAAAATATCTTTCCACTCCCAGATGCACATCTAGTTTCCTCCTAGAACTCATTTCAGGAAAAAAAAATGCACTCATTTCTGTTCCCCAGCCACTCCTAGCCACTTGTAAGCTGAGAGCATGCGTCTTTGGTTTCTCTTTCTCTGTTCTTCCCATTTTCTCTGATTCTTCCATTGTATGATATCACCAGGGTAAACAGTCCAGCATGTTAGAAGCCAAGCAACTCTTCATAATACTTTTGGTTTTTATAACATAAATGTAATTTTCTTACTTTATGAGAGAAACACTAGTTTATTCTTTCTAAAATTATTTACCTAAAAACTATTAAGCATTCTATTGCATGATTTTGAAATAAGCCAAGGAGAGTTGTCTGCAGGCAAGTCTAGTGCCCCGACTCCCAGCCTGCTAAGAACTCTATGCACATGGTCTGTGCTCAAAGATATGCAAGCGGATATATGCACCCCGATCTCCTGGTGCCCCTGCAGCATACTCTGGAAAGTGGGTGCAGTGGATGAAAAAGTCAGCCTATTACTTTTTAAAACTTGAAGGATTCTGACTTCAAAACAAACCCAGTTCTGAGAGGTTCAGATACAAACCTGATGCAGTACCGGATCCGTACGGAGTCCCTGCCTTGGAGGGTTTTCACCATAGCTCAATGAGATGATATCTGCAGAGTGCTTTAGTCATGCCTGGCACCTGGAAGAAGTCATCAACAAATATTCATTACTTATCATCTCACCGATATTTTTCCTATTATTTGTTAAGTGAGCTCGTAAAAGCGATACGATTGATATTTGAACACTTTAGTGTGCGACTTGCTTTTTCCCTTCCATTTAGCAATATTTTACAGTCTTCCACATCGATAGATAGATTTAAGTCACTTTTAAAATTAACCAAATCCCCTACTGGTCAATATTTATGCAGTTTTTAGTTATTTCCTTCTTTGGTTGGTCGCTACAGACAATGCAGCAAAAAGCATCTTGAGGATACTTTGGGCTCAACCGAGTATAAAGCCTTTTTTTTTTTCCCAAGTCAGGTTTATAGACCATAGTGCACACACCGTCAGCCGCTGTTCTTTTGATGCAGTGCTTGGTGTATTGACAAACGCATACCGTCATCAGCCGTGCACCAATTCCATCATCCCCAAACAAATTCAGTTTTGCTTAATACCTTTTGTTTAAAAAGGTAGCAACTCAGAAACAATATCACTACAACACTTAGGTCATAACCATGTAAATTATCTCCCCCCACCCACCTCACTCCAACGTTGAAAGAAAACTCCAGCCAAACCAGAATGGCTCTTCAATTAAGCTCAAGTTTTTAAACCTTTGCCAAAAGTGTTTGAGCTTAATTAAGTTAAAATATTTCAAAGGGAGCCCCGTTGTAATAATTTGTTTATAACACAAGCTTCTCTTTGATCATGAATGTTCACTTTTATAGAAACCCTGTTATCGTTCTTGGGATAAGGGATAAAGTAAATTAACTTTGTGTTGGGAAAAATACAGGAAATTAAAGAAGTACCTTAGGTGAACTGCCTTATTAATAACAGAAAGATGTAACTTTACTGAGCCAGTGGGCGAGTGGGGTAGAAAACACTAGAAATTCTTTGGGGGAATAATGTGAATTGCTTAGATATTATGGGTAAAGTTTATTAAAAAGATAGCTTTAAAAAATGTGCTTAATATCTCTCTTTCTGGTCTCAGCATGAACCCTCCTGGTTCTTGCAGAAGACAAACATTGCTTCGAGAGAGTGGACAATGGTGCGGCGCCCTTTCTCAATTTGACTGGAAAAAAACTGGAGATGGATTTTATGTCTATTCTGTGGGCATCCTAAGCTGGAAGACATCGAGTGCCACTTTTCCAATTTTTCCACTCAAAAAAGATTCTTATTTGCTTTGAAGAGTAGGTATACATTCAATCTAATTGTAGTATTTCAAAACCTGGGTTTCAGACTCCCCTTGTCCTGCCGATTATTTCTCCTCTTTCCTGGGCTTAATTTTGTTTTCTTTTCACAAATCATCAGCATTTAAAAGATAGCCATATTAAAATTAATTAAAGAATAGCCGGAATGTTCTGAGCATTCCGGGCTGGAAGGAGCCAGGATTTCATTAAGATACAGGCAATATGTGGTGGAAAAGGGAGAAGGAGAAGACCTTTTTTTTCCCCCCAGAGTCCTAAGTTCCCATGCGAGCACCCTTTGTGACTTAGTTTTTGCATGTATAAAGGCTCATCTTTCTTTGCAGGATTATTGGAATTTTCAAGAAAATGAAAGGACATTGGAAACTGCAAGGTGCGGTATCAGTGACAGAAGGAGCAGAGGTGGACAGGAAGTGACAGTACTCTAGTTATCTCCTGGGTCTGCCCCTCGCTGCTACTTAGCTTCTCTAAGCCTGGTGTCCTTTACAGGTGAAATGGAGCACTAGTCCCCATCAGGCTGCTGGACTTTAGCAGAGATGGCGTGGGGTCAAGTACTCTGCCAACTCTATTGTAGGGGTTAAAGACCTTTATCAGAAAAGGGTCAGAGAACATGTTCGAGGCTTGGTGGTTCCTATGGCCTCTGCTGGAGCCCTCCAGCTCTGCCCTTGTAGTAACAAAGCAGCCAGGGGAAACATGTGAAAGACGGGGAGTGGCTGTGTTCCAATAATACTTTATTTATAAAAACAGAGGGGCAAGCCAGAGCTGGCCCACGGGCCACAGTTTGCTGGTTCCTGTTCACAAGTGCACCATGCAGTTTCCTTGAATTCTAGCAATGGTTGAAAGCTTCTATGACTACTGCTAATTGTTCAGCCCCTCAAATTGCTATAGGAAAAATGGGGTGGTGACTATGGGTTAGTGACATTTGACCTCAAAAGAAGGTGTGCTGGGGAACATGAATTGCTCAGTAAGTGGCATGTGGCTTTGAAGGAAAAGTTTATTTGGATTCATACCTCAAGTTTGTACACTAAGAGAATTACAAGTGAATGAATGAATGAATTACAGCTGTGATCATAATTAAAATGATCATAATTAATAAGTCACAATTAAATTACAATATTTAATTCTAAATGTTGAAAAAAAGAAAACATAAAAGCACTAGAAGAAACCATGAGGTAATTGCTTTGTAACTTTGATCAGAAACAGATGTTTTAAATGTGACTCAAAATCCAGACCTATAAATGAAAAAGATTGATAAATTTGAATGTATTATTTAATATTTGCATGATCAAAAACACCAGAGGCAAAGTGACATGTCAACTGATAGACTGGAGAACATTGCAACTGATGTCACAGAAAACAGTTAATCTTTTAAAATACAGGGACTCTTAGAAATTAATAGGAAAATAACTAAAGACTTAAGAAAAGAGTGTTTACAAGATATGAACAGATGATTTACAGGGAAAGAAGTCCCATGGGGGAAAAACCAAGAAAATAGAAGCTACCAAAAGCTCTGGGTTTGTTGAGCCACTGAATCATCTCACTAAGGAAGTTACGTATTCTCCAGACATTATTGTGAGCTACAATTGCATATTATTTATATTACTTAGGAAGTTATGTATTCTCCAAACATTATTGTGAGCTAAAATTGCATATTATTTATAATATGGTTTGGTGGTGCACGCCTATAATCCCAGCTTCTCAGGAGGCTGAGACAGGAGGATCACGAGTTCAAAGCCAGCCTCAGCAAAAGCGAGGTGACAAGCAACTCAGTGAGACCCTGTCTCTAAATAAAATACAAAGTAGGGCTGGGGATGTGGCTCGGTGGTTGAGTGCCTCTGAGTTCAATCCCTGGTACCCACTCCCCAAAAATGCATATTATCTGATCCTATTATCCTAATATCCATAGTCCAGTTCACCCTAATGGACATAGACATTTCATATTTCTCCAATTGTAGGAGAAATGAAGTCCCCTGGAACTTAGATCCCATTCTACCTCTAGAGAGAATGAAGAAGTAGAGAATCCTGAAGTAACTGAGTTTGAATCTTGAAACAATAGGTTCATCACTAATTTAAATGAATCTTCCTGGAAGGAATGTGTGGTTGGTTATTTATTGTCATACAATGAATTACTCCTAAAGGTAGCAGTCTAAAACAGAAAATATTTATTATCCTTTGCAGCTTCCGAGGGTCAGGAAGTAGGGAATTTCATGAAGTTGCTGCTGAGGTCCTGGTGGGGAACAGTCATCTGACCAATGTGACTGGGGCTGGAGGAGCTGCTTTGAGGCTGACTCCCTCATGGGACTGTGGCAGGAGGTCTCAGTTTCTTCAAGTGGACTCTTCCTCACTGACCTTCCGCAGGCTACTTGAATGGCCTCGCCACATGGCGTCTGGCTTCCCACAGAGCAAGTTGTACAAAGGGGACAATGTGCCAACAGCCATGGGTTGTAGGACCTAGCTTCAGAAGTCGCATCCTCCATTTCTACAACACCCTGCAGGATACACAGTCCATCCGCCCTGTTGGTGGGAGGAGACCATGAGTGAAGACCTGGATTCAGGCATCGCTGGAGGCCATCTTGGTAACTGATGGCCACAAGTGACTCCTTCAGGTTGTCTCTCCCTACTCTGGGTTAATTCAGTGATGGGAAAATAAAGATCACATCTAGATCTGTGACTGTCAGCTTTACGTGGTGAATTCAATAGACTTGAGACAGGAGCTGGGTCACAGGTGATCAGAAAGTGAATCTGTCTTCTAATGAGGTCCCATGTGAAGGTTTTTGTTGCTTAGATTCACAGGTTTTGTTAGGTATTCAGGGATGTGTTTTGCATCATATTCATACATTTCCATGAGTCATCTGTCAGGCTACCTCACTTACAAACATGGGCCACAGAATCTATGAATACAGCCAGAAATCCCCTGCCCCCCCTTATTTCTGATACTATCTATACAAATAGATGACTCAAGTTCCCACAGCAGAAAGTGAGGCTCCGCCAGTTTTAATCTTGAGAAATTTCCACGACAGGTGTTACGGTCACCCAGGAACAGCAGTTGGAAGAAATCTCAGTGATGCTCTTGTGACCCATCCAGACTTACACAGTGAGCAGACTAGGAACACACAGGAAAGAATTAATTGCGGAATGTGCCCCAAGTAGCTAAGCAAATTAACTTGCCGTATGGGATTATAGGAGTTAAACCAATTAAGTTTTAGAGAACATCTATCAAAAATAATGATTTTTGTTTTCAGAGTAGTTAATATTAAGACATTGCTAAAAGTTGTCAAATAGCAGGATCAGTAGTTTATTTAGGTGGGTTCAAAACTGTGTCAAGAAAATTATTGTCAAAGGATAAGAAAAGCCTTCCTCTCTTTTGTGCTGTAGCTTCTGTTTATTCCTCTCACAAATATTTGTTGAGAACCCACGGTGTGCCAGGCACCGCACACAGGAGAGTCATGTGGATGACTCCCAAATGCCTTTCAATAATTAGAATAATCAGACAACATTCATTTGTAAGAAGTATGGGAGCTACTCTTTTTTTTTTTTAACTGCTTGACTTTTTTTTTTTTTTGATTCTCTAGGGGCCCATTTCTTCTTTTTTTCTTCTTTAATTTAAAAAAAATGTTTTTTTTTTAGAGATACATGACAGTAGAGTATATTTTGACATATTATACATACATGCAGTATAACATATTCTAATTAGGATTCCATTCTTGTGGTTGTACATGATGTGGAGTTTCACTGTCGTGTATTCATATATGAACATAGAAAAGTTATTCTTCTTTCCTATTCCCATGCCCTCTCCCTTCCCTTCATTTTCCTTTGTTGAATCCCATGAACTTCTATTTTCCCCCTACCCCTTGTTGTGTGTTAGTATCCATCTATCAGAGAGAACATTAGGCCTTTCGTTTTATGGGATTGGCTTATTTCACTTAGCACGAGAGTTTCCAGTTCCATCTATTTACCAGCAAATGCCATAATTTCATTCTTCTTCATGGCTGAGTAATATTCCATTGCATATATATATATATATATATCACAATTTCTGGATCCATTCATTGGTTGTAGGGCACCTAGGTTGGTTCCATAGCTTAGCTATTGAGAATTGAGCTGCTATAAACATTGATGTGGCTGCATCACTGTAGTATGCTGATTTGCAGCCCTTTGGGTATAAACAGGAGTGGGATAATTGGGTCAAATGGTGGTTCCATTCCAAGTTTTCTGGGGAATCTCCATACTGCTTTCCAGAGTGGTTGCACCAATTTGCAGTCCCACCAGCAATCTATGGGCCTATTTCTGATTATTCTTTTTATAAGTTTTTAGGGAAATCCATGCATGTGTACATACATACATACATACGTGTGTGTGTACTTGATGTTTTCCTAGATTATCCTGTATATACCTTGGTTTTATGAAAAATCTTAAAAACAGAAAAAATGAGAAGAATACAATAACATTTACCCAGAATATCACCACATAGCTATTGTTAATATTTTACTTCTACTTGTTTTTTTAAATCTTCTTAGAACTGCAGAAAATTTAATGAAATTGGTATCCTACTAAATTTGTTTTTTTTGCAAGCTATTTTAAAAATCAATAGCCACAATAACTTTCTAATGTCATTAAATACACTTAGCATGTTTTAAAGGTTCTCATGAACTAATTTTGTTGATTGTTGCCAGGTCCTCATTAAATAATTCTGCAGTAAACACCCTTGTAAACAAGGGCTGGTGTATTTAGGGCACACTAGTCTCTAGGAGTGGATATAAATATTTTAGTATGTCTTAAGAACAGTGAAAATTATGATTCCAATTTATACTTCCATTAGCAGAGCATCCTCACCTATAATAAATACCAGCTTTTTTTGTTGGTATTTGCCAGTTTTATTCACATTCTTTTATTTCACAATTATTGACTGCAAATGAAGTTGAGCTTTCTCATTTTCATTAGCTGTGTTTTTTCCTTTATGAACTGTCTGTTCATGTGCTTTGCTCATTTTCCAAAGGGAATTATGCTATTTTTGGTTGATGATTAGAAAGAGTATCTTTTTTGGTAAGATCTTCACTTTTGTCACATTGATTAAGATAGCACATAATATTGGGCAGTTTGCCTTTACTTTTGTTCACATTTTTTTACATGTGTAAATTTAAATGAATTTAGTTCAATTATAAATTTGGAAATAAATATAAATTAAATTAAAAGTTACAACCCCCCCCTCAAAAAAAAAAACCAACTCACAACTCTCCAATTTATTTTGTTGAATGGATTTAACTTGAAATTGCCTCCTCTCCCTAATTTTCCCAGATACATTTGTTGGATAACTTATAATTTTGTGTGGACTTCAACATGGCCTAACTGTACCCACAAACGGTCACCTGGCATTGGTCTGTGTACTCACTTAGTACTCTTTTCTTTAAATGATGTCTGGTCTTGGTCTTTGCTCATTGGCTTATCTTCTAGCTTCTGGCTTATTCTGATTCTTCTTCTTTTTATTTTTGTTGGTGCAGAGACTTAGATTCGCCCTGGGAGGGCGATGTGTGGGGGATGGGCGTGGTTGGAGTTGACACCCTCCTGCCTCTTGGGTCTCTTGGTTCCTGTCATGGCAGAACTCACAGCCTTTCCTCCTGCTGTGCTTTGCCCCGGCTCTCACAGGGCTGCCGCCTCTGTGCTTGGAGCTTATTGAGGCCCTCTGGATGGAAGTGACCTTACCTTGGACATGGTGGTAGCCGTAGAAGGAGGATATGAGATCTATGCTGAAGTCGTGACATTGGACATATACCCTGGGAAGACTTGGGGACTTAGAAAGTGAGGATGAGGAAGAGATATGGACCTAGCCTTCTCAGAAAGTCTAGAAGTAATGCCTAGTCATTGTAAAAATTGAAAATATAATAAAAGCACAAATATCAGAAGACTCCCCAATCCCATCATAAATGTTTTAGTGTATTTCTCCTTAAGCTTTAATATATTGATGAAAGTAGAATTAAATTTCTAACTCTTGGTCTGTATTGATTCAAACCAAATTTAGAGGTGGATTTAGGATGACTTCCCATAAAAGAAAAACCTAGGTACCACTGACGTTAGTTTGGAAAGATGATTGCTCACGCTGCAGGAGATTTGAAAGGAATTTAGAATGTGTGGTCAGTGAGCACCGACCAGGACAGATGGACGGAGGAAACAGGCCACTCCTGGTGGTCTCTTCTCCTCCCCTGGGCTACTCCACCAGGGCCCACAGGTGAATGGCAACCAGGATTTCTTCTTTTAAAACTCTGTGCCTGGGGCTGGGGTTATGGCTCAGCGGTAGTGCACTCACCTCGTATGGTATGTGCAAGGCCCTGGGTTTGATCCTCAGCACCACATATAAAAAATATGTTAAAATAAAATAAATAAAATAAAGTTTTAAAAAAAGAAACTCTATGCCTAACTCTTGTGAGTAAATAGCATTCTTATATCTCTCTCTTTATATCTATTTCTATAAATCTACTTCTATTTCAATATTGAGAAAATCGTGTGTGTGTGTGTGTGTGTGTGTGTGTGTGTGTGTGTGTTTCACCAACATCTTATCACAGACATTTCCCAACCCATTATTGCTGTCCTGTTCTAAACATTTATTTTATATATTTTCTAAATGTTTCTTTCTATTGTTTTTCAACGAACCCCCTTGCATGTTCTAGGTCATATAATCTGTCAATATTTTGTCTTACATTTTTTAATAATTGTGGTCATGATTATTTTCTTATATAATTCAATGAGCCGCCTTTTCAGAAAAAAAAATTGTTTTATAATATTGGTAAAATATCCCTTTCTTTTTATCTAGCTACTGGTTTTAACAGGACTATTGTTAGGAATTTAGAAAGTATGATCTTATCTGTTGATTTGAGGTAGATATTTGTCATCATGTTTTAGAAATTGACTTTCATGTTAGGTTTATTTAGAGTATTTTATTGTTAAATCAGAAATTAATCTTGAATTTTATCTAATGCCTCTTCTGATTAAGACTTGTTTTCTAATTTACATTTACATCCTGAATTTATTTTGAGCTCTAATGATAGTGATTCTTAGAAAATAATGTTTTTTATTTTAAATGTGACTTCACATATACAACATTCATTGGTGTGTTCTGACCCTCAGAACCCATGCTGAGTACCTGCGATACAACATTACATAGGAAGTTGGCTGCACGTTGCTCTTTCTCTGGTGGATTTAATAAACTAGTGGGGGAAAGTGTGAATTTTGGAGTACGCTTCCTTCTTAGAGGTGAATTCAAGCCGTCAGAATTCTTTCTAGAACAGAGCTCTGATTTTACAGTGGAGAAGGGTGGGCTGGGAGGCTGGGGCACGGAGGAGCTTGCCTTTCAAGCAGCTGTTTGGCAGAGCTCCCCGCAGCATGGAGAAGACCTGCCTGACCCTGTGTGAAGGGTTTCGGGAGACTCGCCTGCAGCTGCAGGAGGCCAGGAGATCCCACATTCCTTACTTCCCTGATGTTTGAGGCTCACTGGTTGCAACCCAGTCAGCGGTGCTGGTTTGACCCTGTGGCTGGTTCCGTGTGATCCTGTCAAAAGGAGACAGGTCTGCAGAAAACGATTTCAGTATTTAAAATGCAAGGGCTTTTCTATTAAGAGATGACTGTCATTCCCAGACCCTAATGTGAGAGTCACTGCTAGTTGCCTGGGTGTGATCCATATTTCCTTCTTATGTTCTAAAAAATCTTGGTTGTCCTTGGGGAGAATGTACCCATCTAGTATACTATCCAAGACTGCCTTGCAGCTGGGGATGGTCACTTAACCCAATTTCACCTAATACAAGCATAAAGGCTTCTGGGAAAGGTTTTGAAAAAAAAAAAAAAGACTTGGATGACATATTCTTTTTGACTTCCCCACCCAATCCCATTTTCTTTCTCTTCCTAGAATACAGATGTGGTGGCTGGAGGTTCACCAGCCTTTTTGTGATCATGAGTAAAGTACACACACTCTAAGAATGAAGAAGCAGGGTTTAAAAGAACATCAATCCTTGCTGATATACATAGGCAGCTAGAATAACTGAGAATTATCCACCTTGGGATTTCTTGTTGTCTGGGAAAAAAAGGGACCTAAATGTTATTTGAGATTTTTGTTACTTGTAGCCAAACATTTCCCTAACCAATACACAGGTACTATTTAAAAATAGGAGGAAAATTCTACTATGGGGTGGAACTGACTACATCAGGACAAACTTTTTTAATAAAATGACAGCAAATAGCACACATTTTCAAAGTGCATGTCCCTGAATGCTCTCTGCGAGGTTTGAGGGAACATTGGAAGAGTGTCCGGAAGAGAAGGAGTGCAAGGGACCTATACAATGATTTGAGAACAATAATTCCTGAGGCCCTGAGGAGGGGACAGTGTTGCTATCATGCCTTCTGCTTCACGCAACAGACTTCTGTTGCTGGTCACACAGGCAGTTCACCTGAGAGGCCTGAGAACCTCACTTCAAAGGCTTATCCCACTGAAAGGAAATTTTTCCCCCTGCAATTCAAAGGATGTAAATGCTCAGTGAACTGGAGGCACCTCTTGCTGCTTCTGGCTTTCATCTTAAAAAAAAAAAAAAAGGAGACAGTGTCATGCATTGTAGATCTAAAAATTCATTTGCAAAAGGAGACTCTCCCCCCTCTAAAAGTTGACTGCTATTAATTGCAGTGTTATTATTGGTCCTTGAAGGAACACAAGTGATTCTTAGATGATGATTCCTCTCAGTGTCACTCAGTGGATGAAAGCATATTCTTACCTGGGCGCCACCGGTAGACCCTGAGGTCTTGGCCTTGCAGGAATCAGGCCAAGTTGAAAGCTGCGATGTGGGCAGGATTCAACAGATTCCATTAGACAAAATCCAGACTCAAACGAAACCAGTCATGAAGGATGATCAAGTCAGCCTCCTGGGATCCCTCCTGAGTACTTTTGATCATCAGGGTCCTGCAGGTGTGCTTCGTAGTCCCATTTCCCCAGGAAGGGGAAAGCCATGGTTTGCACAGTCCCTGGTGGTTGGCCCTTCTGTCCGTGTGGGTCAATGACGTGAACCTGGGAGAGAGTCCGCAAGGGCAGAGGAATTTTTAGCTGTTCAGCTAAAAACTAAAAAATGAATGAAGTTTCTTATAAATAGAATGTAACTTTGGCCATGAAAACCTTATCAGTTCTTATCTTTCCGTGGGTCCAGACGGGGTAACTTCAAAGGGAAGGATGACAGAGATCCAGATGTTCCCTCCCCAGGACAGTGTCTTATGAAAATGTGCTTCCAGGCTGTTCAGATGATTAACATGTCACAGCAGCAGGAAGGCTCTCTCAACTCATCACAAAGGCCAGACCTTCGGGGCGACACTGGGAATTTCCCAGCGCCACGGAGAAGAAAACCACGTGGTGAAAATAGAAGCTAACTGAGTGCGAAAGGAAACCCCTATTAGTGGGGCACCTGCTCTGCAGCAGACGCTTGGCCTCGCGCTTGCAGATACTTATCGACACAGTGTCACTGTGAGAAAGCGCTGCGACTCTCTCTACCGATGGCAACAGGAAGCTCAAGGTCCCAGCTGGTCCGTGGCGAGTTCATGCACGTGACCAGGTTAATATGAGTGCAGAGTCACATCACAGCCTTGTTGGGGATGTGCACACGGACACACCGAGTGTGAAATAGCAATGCAGGACCCAGGATCAAGGGGAAAGCGGGGTCAGGAATCGTTTGGTGCGAATTAGAGTAACCTGGGAAGGCCTGGTCCCTCTGTCCTGACCCCAGAAGCCATAGCGGTGTCCATCTGTGGGAGGTTAGGAAATGTGGTCATTACGTTACTAAGGGGTGGGTGTGACCACAGAAAGTCCAGGGGGGAAACTCAAGGGTCGGTTTCAGAGAAGCTTGAATTTCAGGCCCCCTGGACCTTAGGCCAGGCTTTCTCTTGCTGCCCTCCCCTGGCCCTGGGGGTCTTGGCATTTATTGTCAGACGTCAGGAAAATCTCTCTGAAACTTAATTTTAATAATTTTGATAATTAGGAAACACAAGTACATTGTGGAAATCGGACCCCATACGTGTGCAACACCGTGTGACAGTCACGGGGGCCGAGTGGTGTCATAGCAGCTGCAGTCATAAAGTTTTTGCAGTTCTTTGCACAAAGAGAAGTTGTGGGGCTTGGATTCGGCAACTGTGGCATGTGGCATCCCGCAGAATGGCCACACCAGACCTCCCCTGCGGAGTAAGTGGCCTGTACCTGCGAGCAGATCCCGGGACTTAGAACCCTGTGATGTCAGAAAGTGCCGTTGTTGATGCCCAGTGAAGAAATCTCCTCCTCCCAGAACAGAGGTTGCTGGTGCCCTGCCCGCGTCCTGTTGGCACACCTGTTCTTGTCTGGATACCCGAGGGGTCCAGCTGCAGCTCCTCGGACTCTGCCTGGGGCTTTCTCTTGGCAGCCATGGAGTGGGGCAGGTGGAGGGTGCTGATGTCAGGAATATCCAGCTACTGGTGACAAATGGGAGGTGGAGAGCTAATGCCCCGGCTTCCCTGCCTCCCCGGTGGGTCAGTTCCAAGGAATGCTCATATTGTGTTCCTGAGTTTCCCTTGAGGCCCAGGCGCCTGTAGCAATAGCCTACCCATAAATGCCTGCTGGACCGTCCCCTGTCTTCCTGAACTCATTTCTCTAAACTGCTTACCAATGTGTGCTCAGAGTCCCTCCCCAGTAAACCCCTACACCCAAGCACCCGCCTCAGGCTTGCTTTTGAGGCAGTCTAGCCTATTGGATGAAGATTTGTCTGGCACATGCTCAGCTTATCTTTAAGTGAACAAAATAGTTCTGGAGAGTTATCAGTGGGTGCCTCAGGACAATTGGCATGTGAGGATTATTCTTAAGCAGACTTTTGGTTTTGATTATCTTGAATTAGAAAATAAAAAAATTGTGGTTAATAGAATTGGATGCAGCATGCTGGTGAGAATGGTTGTAACTTGCATTAGCATTATTGATGCTGAAATACAGAAAGAGATTAAATACACAAACCAACCTGAGACTACATCCTTCTTCTATTAAACCAAATATCAGCGATTTTGTTCTGGAAAAATAACATCATCTGTCACATTACATTAATGTTAGAAATTTAAACTTTATTGGTTTTGTAGTTATGTTTGAATATAATTTAAAAACTTATTCTGGATTTATAGTCATATCAAAGCTGTCAGTATAAGGAGTTTATAACTAGTTTTATGTTTATACATACTGAAATTAAATTATAATGAATTCTTAAAATTATATTGTGGGTCCATGGGAATATACATAATTTTTTTTCTTTATAAGAAAAACTACCCAAGCCCAAAGAAAAGCCTCTTCAAGTCATTGGAATCTCCTGAAAGGAGGTGACCTCATAAAAATGGTGTTTTAGGATAAATGAATGAAAGATGAAGTTAGGTAGAGAGCCAGGGAGCGTGGAAGGTAGCAGGCACGCCGTGCTAGTTGGTGAGTTAAATGAGAGGAAACCAAGTTAGAATTCTTTTGCAGCAAAGAATTAAATTAAAAAAAAAAAGTATTTCAAAAGTGTCTCACCAAGGGTACCAGAAATAGACAAGTTTAAAAATACTTGTGTCCAGGACATATACTGGTCCCAGTCCTGCCAAATCCGAACATGGAGACAAGGGTCACGTGCCCTTGATTTGGCAGAGAAGGAAGGGCTCCCAGAAGAGCGACACCACGGCAGCCAGGGAAGCAGACCAGAGGGGAGGTCCCCAGGGGGTAGCTTCACCCTCACCCACAGGGTCACTCTGGAACACGGGCCGGGCTTCCTGCTGCTGCCCTGGTCAGCCACCACCAAGGGGGCCAGGTGGATCATAAATGTGGACCTTCTGAAGGTCCAGAGCTCTCTTCTGGACAGGGCAGCAGCTCCGAGGCTAAAAGCATAAGCCCCAGAAATTGAAGGAGGGAGGGCACAGGGGAGGGAGTCTGCACAGAGAGCCAACTCTGTCCTCCACCAAAACTGGGGAGTCATGGGACTTGAGTGCTTTGTCCTGTGATGGGGCCAGCGGATGTCTCATTAATGGAAAAAAGGATTTGGGAGGATCCTGGGGAGCAGACAATGAGTGACAGTCCTGGGACTCCTCTTTCTCTGCAGCTCTGGCTCTGCTCTTTGCCACCACAATCTCTCAGTCCATCCAGTACCAGCTTCCTAACTGGTCGGTCCTCAGCTGGAAGCGTTTTGTGCCCTCTTCTTGGATCTATTCACTGTGGCTAGAATAAACTTTTAACAATCTCAAATCATTTTATGTTTCCTCCTCGCTTTGAGAACAACGTTCAGCAACTTCCAACTTCACCCCGAATGTCCCAAATCACCACCCACGTTTTCCACTCGGCTGTGTAGCCACACTAGCTTGCTTTCTGTTCCTGTAATCATCCAGAGCTCTTCCTCTTCCCTCTGCCCCTCGAATGCCTGGCCCTGCTCACCCTGTTGGTCACATGTCCTTTTGTTGAGCAGGTTTTTTTTGGGGGGGGTGGGGAAGGTCAGTGGTGCTGCTGACCAAGCGTGTCTGTCTTCACCTCTTGGGCGTAGGGTGAAAACTTGATGGATCCCTTGTGACTGGGTGGGGCCCTGGGTCTAGCTCTGGACAGATATGGGCAGAAAGGACATGTGCTAGTTTCAGATTGGAGCATTTAATTGCTCATGTGAGACCCTCCAGAGCTTTAGTTGTTCTGCATTAGAACAACTGTGAGGCCCATGATAATGGCTACTTTACCAGCCAAGGCCCCTGTCTCAGGGTTTGAGCAGAGAAACAGACCCGGAGGCTCATGAGGGATTTATTATGGGATTGGAACTTACAGTTGTGTGCTTTGGTCAGTGCATCTAAGGAAGATAGTCACCTGTGAACGACTCTGGGCCTGAAGTCACTGAGGGTAAAGGAAGAAAAGCTAGATGTGAAGTGGGAAAGAGGGAACAAATTGGAATCTCTGAGGTTGGCCTGTAACCCACATGTCTCCCTGGCCACCCCCGGCCTCAGCGATGGCAGTGACCTGCACAAGGACCTGGCACCCTTTGCCCTGGGGCTGCAGGTGCCTCTGACTCAGGACTGAAGATGCTGACCGAGACCAGCATTCCATTCATGGTGGGATAAGTGAAGGCGAAGACGAGCACGTTCTTCCCTTCTCTCTATCCAGTCTTACTGGTGGCCTGTCATAATCTGCAGCCACAGGAGAAAGGGACTCTGGAGAATGCGGTTACAGGTAAATTAATTTGCCGAGAACAAACCTACAATCATCTTAAGGGACAACAGTGAGCTGTTTTCTGCATGAAGGAGAACTTGACATTAGTTGTTTGAAGACTCTAGTATGGGGGGATCTTTGTTACTGCAAGATAACCTGGTTGATCTGACTGTCACACCATCCTTGACCTTGAATGTAAAGAAGCAGAGTCCTCCCTCAGGTTGGTGAATCTAACTAAGCCTCTCAATTCAACTACCAATTTACAGAAAATAAAGAGGAGCATGTTAAACTCTAGGAAGACACCACCATCAAAATCCAGACTGTGGAAAATTCTACAGGAAACAACTGAGTTTCTTTAGCAAGAGATAGTGAAGGAACCTGTAGATAAAATGAGATTGTAAAAGACACTTTTAAAAAGAAACTGGCAAAACTAAACTGTAGGGGTGTACAGTCAGGTGACAAAGTGGGAAAATTAAGAAAGTGATAACAATGAAAAGTCAGAATCATGGTTACTCCGGGCTGTGATGGGGAGGGGCACAGTGTTTCCAGAGTGGCTGCTGAAATTCCCTTCCTCCCCGGCCTGGATGGTGGTCCCAGGGCTTTCTGCTAGATTTGTATCACATTGTTTCCTACATTTGTATCATATTTTAAATTCCTTTCAAATAACACAAGTGTTAATTATTAAAAAAAAAGATATGTGCAGAGAAAGCCCAGAACACTAAAAAATGCATGCATCCATCATTCATCCCACAAATATTTATTGAGCACCTATTAGAAGCCAGATAATATTCTAGGGCCTGGGGGCACAACAGTGAATAAGGCAGCTAGGTCCCCATCTTCATAAAGACTATTGAAGAGAAAGAGTTTTTTTTAAAAGCAAATGAATAAGATAATGTTTGACAATAATAATGATGTGAGTTCATGAATTATGCAAATGAAGGTGACAATTAAACCCATGAGAATGCATGTGGCTCTCAAGTTGTAGAAGTGGTCAGAGGACTTAGGAGATGTTTTAAAGAAGTGCTTTGCTCCTCCTAGATCCCTGCAGCTGTTGGGGTCGCTGTGAATCTGTCTCCCCCCTGGTGAATAAACATTACCAAACTGATTGTGGAAAACTAAAAATTTCAGGGTCTTACCATTTCACACTCATGGGATTTATTACATAAATATTTACTTTTATGACAAAACTGAAAAAATTAAATCTTTTAAAAATAGTTCTGCATAACCCACATTGTACTAAATATAGTCATGGCAGAAAACAAAACTAATTTCTAAATGCGAAACTAAAGTACGAAATTATTCATTGCACATATTGCCAGTTTTAAAAAAGTGGATTTTCTCATGTTTTGACCTTACCTTTTGCAGTTTATTCTAAGCCTGATAAATACTTTATGGGCTAGTATTTAAATTCTTCTTCTTGGTTGTAAGTTAGGAGCAAATGTTTCAGTTGCTATTTGCAATAAGCATATGGGTCTGCCCTGATTCTTGCCTGCTTCTCCATGCGGTCCTCTTCCTCCTCTAAACATTTTTACATCATCCAGGGAAACTGTCTTTCCTATGCTTGTTTTCCTGGAGAGACCCCACTTCTTTATTTTCTGGAGGATCACCTGTCAGCAAGCCCTCCTGGAATGGATAGTTGTTACATTTTCAAACCAGTCTCGCTTGCTGTCTATTTTTCTTGTGAATTTTCTCTGGGAACCACTTTCAGTCCACAGACTTCTCCTGGCCATGGGAATCCATCAAGGTTCTCAGAGTATGACATCCCTCCGGCCATCGTGATTGGCATACACATGAGTATCTGGCTGATCAGAGTCAATGAATTAGGGTGTGATAAGAGCTTCTGGAATGTGGAGTATGGACTTTAGGTTTCCATCAGATGCGTTTCTCAGGATGTGAGCTGCTGTACTTATCTTGCAGTCACAGGGGAGACCCTGCCTGAGAGGGAAGTTTCGTGGCAGAAGGAGAATCAGAGGTGGAGAGAGAGGTATTGGCACCTGGAAAAATCACTTATGTCTTGATCAAGCTTGACCTGAAGTTCTTTCTATTTGCAATAACATGAATTAATAAATTTCTGTGACATTGAAGCCAGTTTGGGTTGAGCGTCTATTACTTGCAGCTAGAGAAGTCCCAAGTGATGCGTTGTTTAGTCATTCAGTTTTTACAATGTATCCCAACCTACACAGGCCACAGTCAGATCATCACAGGCATGAGCCTGGGGTCAGGGTAAGGAAGAAGGACTTAGAAGAAGGAAGTCAGGACTTAGAGATGAAAGCAGGAAAGGAAGTGGGACAGGAACCAAAGCCAGGAATAGAGTCAACAAGAGCAGTGATTTTTGAACTGGCTGAACACCGAAGTGACCCAAGAAGGTTCTGTGCTGCTGAGCCTGGGTTCCACCTTCGGGGGTGGAGACTTGATGAGTCTGAAATGCAGCCTGGGCTCCAGGAGCATGTCAAGTGACGGGGCTGTGCAGGCAATTTTGAGAAGCTCTGTGCTGTGGTTTGGACCAGCATTCCTCAAGGTCCGTATCTACAGGCTTTGTCCCTGGGGTGCTGGTATTGGGAGGCGCCATGAACCTTTAAAAGGTGGGGCCTCCGGGGGGGGCCTTAGGTCATTGAGACAAGGAGAGGGATTATGGAACCTCAGGCTCCCTCAGTCTCTGCCTGCTGGCTTCAGAGGGAGATGCAGGCACTCACTCTGACACGTGTTCCTGCCATGCTGTGCCATCTTTGCTGGCCGCCCAAACCAGGGGGCTGCCCTGGGTCTTAGACTTGAGCCTCTGAGCCATGAGCCTAAAACCTCTTTACTTCATAAGTAGCCTGCGTCAGGTGTTTCCTAATAGTGATGCAGAGCAGATAACTCGGTCGGCTCTAGGAGATCCTAGTGTTCATTTGAAGGAAAGAATTAGAAGCAAGAGGAAAGGAAGAGCTGCAGGTGCCCCAGGACTCAGGAGGCTAAGTTGGTAACTCCCGAGAGTCAGGCTGAAAGCTGCTGAGGTGCTGAGAAATGGCCCCAGAGGGGTCACCGGCAGAAAATGTACTGTTCCTGCTCTGCGTTTTCTGGATTATGCCTGCAAAGTTTCATCTTTTAAAATTTTGTCATTGGACCCCCCCACCCCCGCCCCATCTACATGATTTGATCATTCTATGCTTTTGCCTATTTTTCTCCTTTTATGTCACAAACAAACTTGTGGGAAGGATTTCAAAACTAAAATGAGCAAAAGCATAACCATTAGATTGAAGATCGAATAATGGACTCAGAAGGGCTTATTGCTTTATTTTAAAATTGTCATTGCTTAGCTGGGCACAGTGATGCATGGCACGTGCCTATATTCCCAGCAACTCAGGAAGCTAAGGTAGGAGGATTGTAATTTCAAGGCCAGCCTCAGCAACTTAGCAAAGCCCTAAGCAACTTAGCGAGACCCTATCTCTAAATAAAAAAAAAAAAAAATGAAAAATGAAAATGGATGGGGGGGGGTTTGGTTCAATCCTTGGTACAAAAAAAAGGAAAAGAAAAAAAATTGTCATAGCTTTATTTTTCTCAGAATTAGCATTTTTGAACTTCCTAAAGCAAATTCCTTTTTGAATGTGTTTGAATGTATAAGACAATGTTCACATCAGCTGGTCTACAGGTGATTGATTTTTGGGTGTAGACTGCATCATTTCACTTTCCAAAATCTCACAGGAGACAAAGACTCTAAGTTAGGAATTTAAAAAATGATTGTTTTTCAAATGACAAAATAATAACAGAATGTTCCTCATGGAAAGCATACAAAATTTAGATAAGCAAAAAGAAGGAAAAAAATCTGCCTAATCTCTATCTCTTAAAACTATCATAATGTAATACTATTTTTAACTTGAGTTCCTGGTTAATAATAAATTGAGAATATATTTCTGGGTTACTTCCCATCCTATAATGATTTTACTGCTATAAAATGTTTTAATTATTTTTGTATGTAAAAGAAAATTTGGAATTGATAGAAACAAGGACAAAAAATAAATGACCTGTAATTCCATCACACAAAAATTACAGTTAAATTGGAAGAAAAGAGTATATCTCTCTCAGCATTATTTTCATTCTCTTCCTCAAAACAGGGATAGTCTGTACCTCTTGCTTAGCATATTGCATCTATAAATTAATAATATATTGTGGATATTTTTCTAGGTTAACAGATTCTTTTCTATCAAATTTTAAAACCGAATGTGTATTATAGATGGGCCATAATTTATTTACCCGACCTCTATCATTAAACATTTGATTCTTTCCAGTATTTTGCCATTTGGGGTAATGCTCTAAGTGAGTGTCTTTGTAGGGAAGTTATTTTACCATCCAGTACTATTTATCGGTTTGCATCTTAGAAGTGGAAATGCTAATTCTTGGTGCCCAATTTTAGATTAAATAAGATGGCTAGGAGATTACCAATGGTGGAGATCATCGCGAGAGAAAAAACACGTGTGCAGCTTCTCACATCAAGAGCAGCTTCCTCAGGACCATCAATATTTCATGACTTCAAGTGCCGTCTCCAGCCTGCCAGCTCCCAGCGATGGCTGCCCTCTCCTGGGCTCCCAGCACCACCAAATTGGCTTAGATGTACTATGTGTATTCACAGTTCTGAACACAGTTGTGTTCCCTCCTCGAGTGACAGGTATTCACCCTTTCCTCCTCCACTGTCCACCTGTGTATGTCCTCTTCCATGAAGCCCGAGTGCAAGTTTGTCAACACTTCCTTTGTCCCACAGTCCTTGGGTCTTGGAGCTCTTAACACTGCACATTATGCGTGGCCTCCTGTGGACAGAGGGGACCACGCCTTATTCTTCAGTGTCCATCAGTGGTTAGGCCTCTGCTTTTGGCTGTGGTCTCTAGTCTCTAGTAACTGCATGTCACAGAAAGGATTACATCTTACATCGTGGTCTGTCATGGCACGCGCGCGCACACACACACACACACACACACACACACACGACACAAAAGTTTCATGGAAGGAAATTCACCATGACAGAATGTTATTATTCTGATATTTTCTATTCCATTCTATTTGTCATTAAAAATAATCTGGTCACAGCCCACCAAATCAATTTACCTACTAATGAGTCATTCTCAGTTTGCACAACTCTACTTAGCATAAGCTCAAGAACTGTTTGTTGATCAGAATTGTGAAACATGGGCTTATTTTGAAGCAAACCTCAGACATTATGTAATTTTACCCATAAATACTTCAGTATGTCTTTCTAGAATGTGAAAATTTTTTCACTGCTAAAAATACAGTTTTTATACCTAAAATATATAATTTCTTGAAACCATCAGGTACCTAGTTAGTGTCCAATTTTCTCCATTGTCTCACAAGTGGGCTTTAAAAAAACGCATCTGATTAATTCATCATAATTTTCTTTCCTAGTCATTTCTCTCTCTTTCATCCTTATTGCAACATGTTAGGTCTTTTGTAATGTAGGTTGGCTGTATCAGTTGTATTATTATTCAACTCTGCTAAAACAGACAGCAAAGCAAATGCAATGGACAAAACTTTGGGACTCTAGCCTAGATGGAGAGTAAGCTAGAGGCTGGGAGGCTTGGGGGGTACAGGCTGCATCCAGAGAGAATTACGAGTAAGGAAGAATCTTATGGGACATAGGTAGGGTTCGCGAGCTATGCTGAACACAGCAGGCAAGCTGACAACCAGGAAGAATGATAGTGATAGAGTGAATAAAATGTTGACAGAACAAACAGGAGCTTTGCTTTTAGAAAGAAATGATTGGAAGACTAAAGCTGCAACCGGTGGTCACGCTGCTTCTGGGCTGACTACTTATGTGGTCTCCGGGTAGAGACGCCAGGAATGGTCCCTTTCTGTCTGGGCTCCTGCTCTGCCAACAAAGGGGAGGTGAAACCCCTGGCGGCTCAGTGAGCTGACTGGCTCTCCATGGCTGTGGTCAGGCATGTTTATCCTGCGTCTCTGACAGATGAAGGGTCCATTGGGCCCAGGCACTTTTCCTTGATCAAACCTCAACTCTAGTCTTTATAACCTACAGAGTGAGGGAAGGTAGAATATTAGGGAGATAGGACGTGGGAAGATTTTCTTTTCTTATTTATTAACCTTTTCCCCCCATATTTCAAAATTGGTGCCTTACAGTTGTACATTCTGATGGGGTTTGTTGTCACATTCTCGTGAATGCACACAATACACAATATAATTTGGCCAATATCACTCTCCCTCCTACCTCCTACTTCTTGATCTCTTCCCTCTACTGATCTCCCTTTGTTTTTTTTTTAATATTTATTTTTTAGTTTTAGGTGGACACAATATCTTTTTTTTTTTTTGACAGAGAGAGAGAGAGAATCTTTTTTGTCGATGGACACAACATAATGCTTTTATTTTTATGTGGTGCTGAGAATTGAACCCGGGTCCCGCACATGCTAGGCGAGCGCTCCACCGCTGAGCCACAATCCCAGCCCACAATATCTTTATTTTACATTTTATGTGGTGCTAAGGATCGAACCCAGTACCTCAAGCATGGTGGGTGAGCATTCTACCACTGAGCCACAATCCCAGCCCCTCTCCCTTTGATTTTCATGAGGCCCCCACTCCTAGTTTCTTTCCCATTTCCCCCTGAAGCTTCTGCATATGAGACAAAACATATTACCCTGACCCTGAACCTTCTCAGTTTGACTTATTTGCTTAACATAATGGTTTCTAGTCCTATCCATTTTCCTTCAAGTGACATAATTTCATTTTTCTCTATGTCTGAATAAAACTTCACTGTGTATATGTACCACATTTTCTTTATCCATTCATCCATTGTTGGACACCTGGGGTGGTTCCATAGTTGGGCTATTGTGAATTGTGCTGCTATAAAAGTAAGTGTGTGTGTGTATCACTGTAGTCAGATGACTTTAATTCTTTAGGATAAATACTGAGAAGTGGTGTAGCTGGGTCACATGGTGGTTCCATGCCTAGTCTTTTGAGGAACCTCCATACTCATTTCCAGTGGTAGTACTAATTTATAATCACACAGATAGTGTTAGAGTGTTCCTTTTTCTCCACATCCTCTCTAGCATTTATTATTTTTATTCTCTTTTCTTCTTTTTTTTTTTTTTTTAGAGAGAGAGAAAGAGAGAGAGAGATTTTTTTTTAATATTTTATTTTTTAGTTTTCGATGGACACAACATCTTTGTTTGTATGTGTTGCTGAGGATCGAACCCGGGCCGCACGCATGCCAGGCGAGCGCGCTACCGCTTGAGCCACATCCCCAGCCCCTCTTTTCTTCTTGTTCAACAAGTTTATTTAGATTCAGTAAATCATTGTGTGTGACTAATTTTTTTCATTGTTGTGTTCTTTTTAAAAATTTGTTCTAATTAGTTATACGTGATAGCAGAATGCATTTCAATTCATTGTACATAAATTGCCAACTGGTATTGTATTCTGGATGACTACCTTTCTGACTGGTGTGAGGTGAGATCTAGTGTAGTTTTGATTTGCATTTCTCTAATTGCTAATGGTGTTGTGTTGAAGATTTTCATATATTTGTTGGCCATTTGTATTTCTTTTTCTGAGAAGTAAGTTTCTGTTTAATTCATTTGCCCATTTATTAATTGGGTTATTTGGTTTTTTGGTATTAAGTTTTTTGAGTTCTTTTTTTTTTCAGTACTGAGAATTGAACCCCCGTGCACTCAACTACTGAGCTACACCCCCTGCTCTTTTTATTTTTTATTTTGAGACAGGGTCTTGTTAAGTTGCTTAGGCCTCACTAAGTTGCTGAGACTGGCTTTGAACTTGAGACCCTCCTGCCTCAGCCTCCTGAGCCACTGAGATTACAGGCGTGTGCCACCATTCCTAGCTTGGTTTGGGGTATAAAATTAGAGTTCTTTATAAATTCTGGTTATTAGTCCTTTGTCAGAAGGGTAGCTAGCAAAGATTTTCTCCCATTCTGTAGGTTCTCTTTTTGTTTCCTTTGATGTGCAGAAGCCTTTTAATTTGATGAGATCCCACTTATTAACTCTTGGGATTATTTTATGAGCTTTAGGGGTCGTATGGAGAAAGTTGTTGCCTTTATCTATATGTTGGAGTGTTAACCCTACATTTTCTTCTAAGCATTGCATGGTTTCTGGTATAATTGAGTTGATTTTTGTACAGGGTGAGAAATAAGGGTCTAGTTTAATCCTTCTACAAATGGATAACCAGTTTTCCCAGGACCACTTGTTAAAAAGGCTGTCTTTTCTCCAGTGTACATCTTGGCACCTTTGTCCAGGATCAGATGACTCTAGTAGAGTATGGACTTGTCTCTTTCTTCTACTCTGCACCATTAGTCTATGTGTCTGTCCCTAAGCCAGTAACATGCAGTTTTTGTCACTCTAGTTCTGTAGCATAATTTGAAGTCAGTTGCTGTGACTTCAGTGGTGTGTCCATTTACTTGCTCCCTGGTTAAAATGCGTTAACCTCCCCATTTCTTTCTTCTTGATTATCCCCCATTCATCCATGTTGTAGCATGAGATCGGATTTTCTCCATTTTAAGGTTGCACCATATTCTATTGAACATGCCATATTTCTTTTATCCATTCATCTATCCACCAGCATGTGGGTTGCTTCCACCTCTTCGCAATTGCCAATGATACTGCACTAAACATGGGTGTGCAAGTATCTCTTTAAGATCCTGCTCTGAACTCTTTGACTGTATACCCAGAAGAGGGAATGCTGGATTACATAGTGGTTCAATTTTTAATTTGTTTGAGGGATCTCTGCACTGTTCCAGAATGACTACAACATTTAAATTTCCACCCCAAGCACACAAGGCTTCTAATGTCTTCATACCTTGAAGAGTGGCCATCAAAATGGGCACGAGGTGATAAGAGTAATTCAGGCACATTAATTTGGTTTGTGAACCTATCTTTTCTGCCATTTCTGGGCAAACCTGTCTGGTAGTGAACTTGGATTTTTTTCATTGCATCAAAGCAATTTCCTCTACATCTTTCATGCAACCTAACTTTTATTTGCCAATTGCAAGTCCATTTTTAATGCACTAAAGCTGGACCTGGTCAGTTTCCTTCCCAGCCTCACCCCTATTTCTCTTCTAATAGAATGTCAGCTTTTTTTCAGATGCTCATGCATTTTGCATTCAATCAGTTGTCCCAAGGAATGCCACCCTCACCCTAGTTCTTCAGTGCCTGACTGGTGAGTGATATTCCCATTCGAATCCCCTTGGCCACAGATTGGCTTCCAAAGAATCACTTGGTGTAATTCTGGTCAGTAAGTTATGAAGGGAAGTCTGCGGGAGAGGATGGGTTTCTTGGAAAGGGTTCTCCAGTGCTATGAGAGAGACTCACAAGATGAGGCAGTCTCTCTTGTTCCTTTATGAATTGGGCCAGGAAAGGACACACACAACTGCTATGGCCATCTCATCAGTAGCCTTAATACTGATGGGTGGCAGCAAGAGGCCAGACCCTGTATCATTGGCATAGAGGTCCCTGAGCTACTGAATCTGCCTGCCCCACAGGTCACATTACTTCTTCTCTCTCTCTCTTTCTTTCTTCTAATTTTTTATACAGGACAGCAGATGCATTACAATTCATAGAATACATATGGAGCACAATTTTTCATTTCTCTGGTTGTACACAAAGTAGAGTCATACCATTTGTGTCTTCATACATGTACTTAGGGTAATGATGTCTATCTCATTTCACCATTTTTCCTACCCCCATGCACCCTTCCCTTCCCCTCCTTCCCCTTTGCACTATTCAAAGTTCCTCCATTCCTCCCATGCTCCCCCGCCACCCCCACTATGGATCAGCATCCATTCATCAGAGAAAACATTTGGCCTTTGTTTTTTTTGGGGATTGGCTTACTTCACTTAGCATGATATTCTCTAACTCCATCCATTTACCTGCAAATGCTATGATTTTATTCTCTTTTAATGCTGAATAATATTCCATTGTGTGCATGTATACACAGTTTCTTTATCCATTCTTCTATCGAAGGGCATCTAGGTTGCTTCCACAATTTAGCTATTGTGAATAACCCAATCAATAAATGGGCCAAGGAACTGAACAGACACATCTCAGAAGATGATATATAATTGATCAAAAAATATATGAAAAAAACATTCAAGATCTCTAGCAATTAGAGAAATGCAAATCAAAACTAAGATTTCATCTCACTTCAGTCAGAATGGCAGTTAAGAATACAAGCAGCAATAAGTGTCGGTGAGGATGTGGGGATAAAGGCACATTCTTTACATTGCTGGTGGGACTGAAAATTGGTGCAACCAATCTGGAAAGCAGTATGGAGATTCCTTAGAAAACTTGGAATGGAACCACCGTTTGACCCAGCTCTCCCACTCCTCGGTTTATACCCAAAGGACATAAATCAGCATACTACAGTCATGCAGCCACTTCTTATCTTTATGTGGTTAAAGTTTCTCTGTTCTTGAAATCAGAGGGCCTAAGTCCAAGTTTTCATTTCTTGAAAGTCAAAGCAACTTCAACTGAAACACCTCCCAAATTTATGGTCTGTATTGTTGAAAGTGGTCATTTCTTAATTTGATGTAGAACATAAGAACTAGAATTATTTGGAGCTCCTTACAATGCACAGCTGGGGCCCCACTGCAAACATATTGAACCAGAATCTTAGTGGGGCACCTGTGTTCTTATGCACCACAGCATTAGAAATAGTAGTGTAAACTTGAGGAGATGATTCAGAAACATTACACAAAACTTGTAGATGAAACTGAGGATGACTCCATGTCCTGCCACTGTGTGTTGAACAAATTCACGCAAGATCAAGGATTTAGAGGAGTACATCTGTGTTTAGTCTGCAGTGTGCCATTTGGTTGGAGCTGATTACTTGAGGTGACATATTAACTTATAGGCTTCTATCTGGGAGAAAATCACCCCAAACTGTTACAGATTAGTGACCCTGCAAGACATTGCCCAGTTTTTTTTTTAATTATTAGTTGTTTAAAATATTACAAAGCTCTTGACTTTGCCCAGTTTTGAAGTCTCAGCAGATTTTTTTAAGCATTCCTTTTGGCCAGCTTATAAATCTGCATTCCATAATTTCTACTTTGAAGCAATTTTGATATTATATTGGTTTCTTCATCAGTAGAACAGCACTCTTTAGACAACAGCACTTTATACTCGTGTGAGAGTCGTGCTTTTGCATTGAAGATTTTACTTTAATGAGATTCTTAGCTCTTCTTTCATTTTTCCCCTCCCAAGGGAGCGTGGCATGGTTCCTTCGTCACTACCATAGCAATTGCTTCTCTTGGTACCTGCAGGGAAAAGGGCCAAGAAAGGACTTAATTTCCCCTTGGGCACCAGTGGCTATTTGCATGTTTCTAAGATGAACTTGGTTGAGACTGTTGTTTTTGTTTTTTGCCACTGTTTCAAATGCATCTAGCTAATTTCCTGTTTTCCTGACCTAATGATGTTTGTGTTCTTTGAAATATAGTTAGGACACTCAGGGCAGGTGTGACTTAAAGTTCTAATTAGCTCCCAGGTAAGACATGGTTTCTAGCCGTCTGCATCACCATTTGTAGCATGGAGACCAGGTAGCACAGTAGAGGGTGGCAGCCAGGCAGACCTGGTTTGAATCTCTTCCTGCCACACAATCACCACATGGCCTTCGAAGGGCTGCTGAAGTCAGTTGTCTCCCGTGTGCAAAGGGAATAAGAGCAGCTACCTCGCTGCACAGTCCTTTAAGTGGAAGGAAAGACATTGGGTGAAGAAGAAATTGGTGACCAGGTGGAATTCAGGTTTGCAATTTTGATCAATTACCTGTGGTCTTTGAGCACTATTTTCTTTACCAGAAAAGGAAATAACAGCCATGGTATTCTGTAACAATCTATACTTCAACAACAAGAATAGTAGTATTCTCTAATAACTAGTGGAATAACAGTGGTTATCAAGAGACGACTTCTTCAACATAAGTGACCACTACCTTTTGGACCTGGACTGTCCCCCAAAGGCCAATGTGTCAAGTGCCCGGTCCTCAGCCTGGTGCCTTTTGGAGGAGGTGGAACCGTTAAGAAGTGGGCCAGGTGGGAGTCTTCAGGTCACCAGGGGCGTGTCTCACAGGAGCCACGACCCCACCTCTTCCTCTCTGGCTTCTCAGCCATGGGGTGGTTTTTCTCTGCCACATGCTTTGGGCCACTGTTGTCCTGCACCGCCATCAAAGGCCTGAGAGCAAGGGTCCACCCGACTGAGCAGGGGTGGGAATGTCTAATACTGCAGATCCAAAGAAGCCTGTCTCCTTGTAGGTTGATGATCTCAGGCCTTTGTAAAAGTGGCAGAAAGCTAACAGTTGTTCAAGTATCCCTCTCACAGTTTCTATCTCCCCCCATCCACACTCATCGCAGATTTTGCCACCTTGGTTCCACTTGTATTATCATTTAGTTAATATTTCCGTGTAATTGATTTTATTGAACAGAGATTTACTGAAAGATGATTGCCTGGGCCCTGTGGAGATTTGAGGACAGAGCTAAGGGAACAAATGCGGAGAGCTCCCTGTCTTCAGGGAACTCGTGTCTCAAAGACACTGAACTTTTTTTTTTTTTTTTATTGGTTGTTCACAACATTACAAAGCTCATGACATATCATCTTTCATACATTTGATTCAAGTGGGTTATGAACTCCTATTTTTACCCCAAATACAAGTTGCAGAATCACATCGGTTACACATGCACATTTTTACATAATGCCATATTAGTGACTGTTGTATTCTGCTACCTTTCCTATCCTCCACTATCCCCCTCCCTTCCCTCCCATCTTCCCTCTCTACCCCATCTGCTGTTATTCAATTCTCTCCCTTGTTTTTTTCCCTTTCCCCTCACAACCTCTTATATGTAATTTTGTGTAACAATGAGGGTCTCCTTCCATTTCCATACAGTTTCCCTTCTCTCTCCCTTTCCCTCCCACCACTCTTCTCTGTTTAATGTTAGTCTTTTCCTCATGCTCTTCCTCCCTGCTCTGTTCTTAGTTGCTCTCCTTATATCAAAGAAGACATTTGGCATTTGTTTTTTAGGGATTGGCTAGCTTCACTTAGCATAATATGCTCTAATGCCATCCATTTCCCTGAAAATTCCATGATTTTGTCGTTTTTTAGTGCTGCATAATACTCCATTGTGTATAAATGCCACATTTTTTTTTATCCATTCATCCATTGAAGGGCATCTAGGTTGATTCCAGAGTCTAGCTATTGTGAATTGTGCTGGTATGATCATTGATGTGGCAGTGTCCCTATAGTATGCTCTTTTAAGGTCCTCAGGGAATAGTCCGAGAAGGGCGATAGCTGGGTCAAATGGTGGTTCCATTCCCAGATTTCCCAGGAATCTCCATACTGCTTTCCATATTGGCCGCTCCAATTTGCAGTCCCACCAGCAATGTACAAGTGTACCCTTTTCCCCACATCCTTGCCAGCACTTGTTATTGTTTGACTTCCTAATGGCTGCCAATCTTACTGGAGTGAGATGGTATCTTAGGGTGGTTTTGATTTGCATTTCTCTGACTGCTAGAGATGGTGAGCATTTTTTCATGTACTTATTGATTGATTGTATGTCCTCCTCTGAGAAGTGTCTGTTCAGGTCCTTGGCCCATTTGTTGATTGGGTTATTTGTTATCTTATTGTTTAATTTTTTGAGTTCTTTGTATATTCTGGATATTAGGGCTCTATCTGAAGTGTGAGGAGTAAAAATTTGTTCCCAGGATGTAGGTTCCCTATTTACCTCTCTTATTGTTTCTCTTGCTGAGAAAAAAACTTTTTAGTTTAAGTAAGTTCCATTTGTTTATTCTTGTATTTAACTCTTGGGCTATGGGCGTCCTATTAAGGAATTTGGAGCCTGACTCCACAATATGTAGATTGGAGCCAACTTTTTCTTCTAGCAGGTGCAGAGTCTCTGATTTGATATTAAGCTCTTTGATCCATTTTGAGTTAACTTTTGTGCATGGTGAGAGAAAGGGGTTTAGCTTCATTTTGTTGCATATGGATTTCCAGTTTTCCCAGCACCATTTGTTGAAGATGCTATCCTTCCTCCATTGCATGCTTTTAGTCCCTTTATCAAATATAAGAAAGTTGTAATTTTGTGGATTGGTTTCTGTGTCCTCTATTCTGTACCATTGGTCCACTTGCCTGTTTTGGTACCAGTACTACGCTGTTTTTGTTACTATTGCTTTGTAGTACAGTTTGAACTCTGGTATCGCTATAGCTCCAGATTCACACTTCCTGCTTAGAATTGCTTTTACTATTCTGGGTCTTTTGTTTTTCCATATGAATTTCATGATAGCTTTATCTATTTCTACAAGAAATGCTGTTGGGATTTTGATTGGCATTGTGTTGAACCTGTGGAGAACTTTGGGTAATATCGCCATTTTGATGATGTTGGTTCTGCCTATCCATGAAGAGGGTACATTTTTCCATCTTCTAAGATCTTCTTCTATCTCTCTCTTTAGGGTTCTGTAGTTTTCCTTGTATAAATCTTTCACCTCTTTTGTTAGGTTAATTCCCAAGTATTTTATGTTTTTTTGAGGATATTGTGAATGGGGTGGTTTTCCTCATTTCCGTTTCAGAAGTTTTGTCGCTGATATACAGAAATGCCTTTGATTTATGCGTGTTGATTTTATATCCTGCCACTTTGCTGAATTCATTTATTAGTTCTAGTAGTTTCTTTGTAGACCCTTTTGGGTCTTCTAGGTATAGGATCATGTCTTCCACAAATAGTGATATTTTAAGTTCTTCTTTTCCTATTTTTATGCCTTTAATTTCTTTTTTTTTTTTTGAGAGAGAATTTTAACATTTATTTTTTAGTTCTCGGCGGACACAACATTTTTGTTGGTATGTGGTGCTGGGGATCAAACCCAGGCTGCACGCATGCCAGGCGAGCGCGCTACCGCTTGAGCCACGTCCCCAGCCCACCTTTAATTTCTTTTGTCTGTCTAATTGCTCTGGCTAGTATTTCAAGGACTAAATTGAATAGAAGTGGTGAGAGAAGGCATCCTTGTCTTGTTCCAGATTTTAGAGGGAATGCCTTCAGTTTTTCTCCATTTAGAATGATGCTAGCCTGAGGCTTAGCATATATAGCTTTTACAATGTTGAGGTAAGTTCCTGTTATCCCTAGTTTTTCTAGTGTTTTGAACATAAAGGGATGCTGTAGTTTGTCAAATGTTTTTTCTGCATCTATCAAGACGATCATATGGTTCTTATCTTTAAGTCTATTGATGTGGTGAATAACATTTATTGATTTCCGTATATTGAACCAGCCTTGCATCCCAGGGATGAATCCTACTTGATCATGGTGCACAATTTTTTTGATATGCTTTTGTATTCCATTCGCCAGGATTTTATTGAGAATTTTTGCATCTATGTTCATTAGAGATATTGGTCTGTAGTTTTCTTTCTTTGCAGTGTCTTGTCTGGTTTCGGGATCAGGGTGATGTTGGCCTCATAGAATGAGTTTGGAAGAGCTCCTTCCTTTTCTTTTTCTTGAAATAGCTTGAAAAGTATTGGTATTAATTCTTCTTTGAAGGTTTTGTAAAACTCCGCTGGATAACCATCCGGTCCAGGGCTTTTCTTGGTTGGTAGTCTTTTGATGGCTTCTTCTATTTCTTTCTTTGTTATTGGTCTGTTTAAATTGTGTGTGTCTTCCTGACTCAATCTGGGCAGATCATATGACTTAAGAAATTTATCGACAAAAGACACTGAACTTTAAAGCATCTTTCTATTACCTGCGTCAATTGAAAAGCCATGCCACTTGAAAAAGTGACCTGAAAGATAAAAAGAGGGACGTAAGTCAGTGTTTATTTCACAAAGTCTAGTTAGCTCTATTTGGCCTTTCTTTTCTTAAAAAAAGAGCTGTCTCGGTGTTCAAGAGGTACTTGAGATCGACACTGGTACCACACGGAGGTTTTCCCCTCAATGTTTTTGGGAAAATCAACAAAACTCCAGGAAGGAATAATTTTTCTCATGGTGGTAGTCAAGGTTGCTTCTTCCAATTTGCTTTCGTGACTCCACGTTGACTTCATTTTTCATGGGAACATGGGACAGGCTAAATGCTTTGGGGTAGCATTTGGAGATGTGGAGGGCAGTTGGCATGGTTCAGGGCATAGAGCTCGGGGAAGGTAACTTTTGGCACTATCCACCCTGAACCAGGGCTCTTTCCTCTGTGCATGTGTGAGGATAGGAAGGGCCTGGGCTCCTGGGGCAGGGTTATGAGTGACCGTGGGTTTCCTGGGGCTTTTCCAGGGGCTGCTCTCGGTTCCATCTTAGCCTGTGCCTCCCAGAGTCTCCGGGGCTCCTGCGCGGCTCGTCTTTGCATCGTTTGGCTCCTAGTACTAAAAGCCACATCCTGTTATGTTTGGTTGCTAGGTGGAGAAATGTTATCATGGGCTTCAGCAATAATTTATCCACAGAGCTCAAGGAGTTGTCATGTTCTCCTGACAGTGAGCTGCAGCACTTTATCAGCTTGCCTGTAAATCAGGCGTGTGTGGGTGCGGATGGCAGCACTGTTTGATCTCTTGCAGACACTGTAATAATCTGCTTTTGTCTGATTGATTCCTTCACATCACCACGCACATTGCAACCGAGTGGAGTGCCCTCTGTTTATCTCGGCTGGTCATCTGCAGGAGGCCAACAGGGCAGAAAATGCTCTTGGTGCCGAGATGTAAGAGTTTTTGGAATTAGGGCCTTTCCATCATATCCCCGAGCTGGTTTCGTTCAATAAATCAATGATAGCAGAATTGAATGCACCATAAATACCTCAAACCATATCTCTTACAAGAATGTAAGAGTAATTCATAGAAACAGGAAAGGTAACTTTGTGGGAAGAATTACGACCCCTACACGCCGCAGACATTCAGGGCTTTCTGCTGCCTGTGTTTTGATCTCACCCCGTGAACCCGGGCGACCAGGAGGCACTGTGGGCTGCCATTTGCTTCCAGCAGGCGCAGGGGGGAAAATTGAGTAGAACGATCCTGTCCAGACCGATCACTTTTCAATCCAAACCTGTTTTTTTTTCAACTTCTGTCGACTCCTGTTACATACGGTCTGACTTGATCCTCGGTGTCAAAGGATAGATCACATCATCATAATGTAGCAGATTAGACTCTGTCGTCCGGCGGTTTATGAACTGCCCTTCTGCCACCAGCCCCCGGCCCACCCTGCTGGGGCATTGCCAGCCTCTCTGAAGGTGCTCCATCAGGTGAGGCCGGTGCCTGTTTCCTGGCCTCCTAATTGCTGACAGTCATTTGGGGCACATAATGGCATCCTGAGCCCCAGGAGTCAGGCTGAAATCCACATGCCCATGGCTGCTTTGTGTGTGGCAGCGGCTTGCTGTGCTGCCACCCACGAGCCGTCTCTGATATCCGCGCCTGCCACAGCCGAAAGCAGAGGTCAGGCTGTGTTCTGGATGTGATTGACCAAATCCCATGGGAGGAGAGGATCTTGTTGTAGCATCCCCCTCTTGGATGGCGGAAGGATGAAATTACAGAAAGAAGCCTTCTGCTCAGAAACGAAAGTGGCAGGGAGTGGGAGATGACTCGAGCCGACTTCTTAGTGCCATCAAAGTCACAGTTAGTTGTTCTTATTTTCATGTTGGTGGTCAATGACATTAATAATTATTTCATTTCCTTTGGTGAGCTCAGAAGTCTTCTGGACACCGAGCATAGATTGGTAGAAGCAGTGGTTGGATCTAGTGGTTGATCTAGTGGTTGGAGAAGGAACAGGCAAACCACAGCCTGTGAGCCAAACCTAGCCAGTTGTTCTTGTCAACAAAGTTCTATTGGAATGAGGTATGCGCATTAATGTAGGTCTCATCAATTACTGCTTGCCACGTACAATGGCAAAGTTGAGCAGTTTTGATAGGCTGCAAAAGTGAAATATTAACTATCTGGAGGCCCTTGACAGAAAACATCGGCCCACCTCTGGGTTGAGAGTTGGCCCTGCCAGACTGCCTGTTCCACCCTGACTTTACCTCTTACCAGCTGTGTGACTTTGAGCAAGTTATAAGACCTCTCTGGCCCGTGGTTTCCTCATGTGTAGAAAAGACATGATAATGACAGTTATCTTTTGAGTGGTCTGTGAGCATCTTAGCAATAGCAGCCCTGGGAAGCAGGACTCCCCCTGACTGCCTCGTATCTCTTCCCTGGTGCCCACTCTGAGCAGATGCACCAGGTCTTCCCCTGGCACTGACTTGCTGCTGTCTTGCATGTGCTGTATCTTTTGCTTGCATGAATCTAAGGGTGTGGACAGAGCCATGTAGCCCAGAATTGTGAAAAAGAGCAGGGCAGAGCTGCAGGCTTCTCAGACTGTGGTGCTTTTCCAAGAATTTCAGATACATTCCCAGAGTGAGCTGGAAGATTTATTCCAAGGTCTGCACAAAATCGAGTTTGTCCGGCTGTTCTAACTGGAACACTGGTGGCCACAGTGGTGTTACAGGATGATCTCCACCGCATCGCAGAGAGCTTGTTTGCTCTTTACAGTCTCAAGAGGACTTAGCCGTAGTTTAAACAAATTGAAGGTTAAATCCCCTGCGCGAAATCCTCGACTCCTAAAGCCCAGATGTTTGAAATCTACCATTCTGTGCTCTGCTTCAGGGGCCAATGGAGGTTTTTTTTTTTTTTTTTTTTTTTGCTGTAAAGGGCCAGATAATCAACATTTTAGGCTTGCCTCAGTTCAACTCTGTCATAGAAGCACAAAATCAGCCACAGACAGCACACACAAATGGGCCTGGTGGTGTTCCAATAAAACCAGCAGCAGGTTGCAGGCTCCGAGTTTGCTAGTCTGGTTCTGCCGTCTCTATTTTAAAAAGCTCACATTCAGCCCTCATTTATGGTTTCTTATGGTTACTAACTTATTAATCCTACAAGATATGATGTGGTAGGAAATGTTCATGGCTTCATCATTGGCCTTTATAGGAAAATGAGGGGAAAAGATGGTTAAGAATTTTGCCAGCATCAACATGACTTGAGCCCCGCCTGTGTGGTGCACTTGACCTCATTCTATTCACCGAGATGGACAGTGCTAGGATTATTATTATTTTTGGTAGTAGGGATTGAACCCAGGGTGCTTTACCACTGAGCTACATCCCTAGCTCATTTTTGTTTTTCTTTTAATTTTTGAGACAAGGTCTTGCTAAGGTGCTAAGACTGGCTTTGAACTTGTGATCATTCTACTTCAGTTTCCTGTGTCATGGGGGTTACAGGTGTGCGCCATGGCACGTGGTTTACTGCTATTCTTTATGTGAAAATCATTCTAGCCTGTAAGTTTCTTTCATGGACCTATAAAGACTCCTTTAGAGAAGACAAAATTTAAAAAATTTCTCAGTGTCCTTAGTTGTCGACAGCCAGAGGACAGACTGTGCTATCCTCATGGATGCTAATAGTTTGGAGTCACTGGCTTTCAGTGAAGGGGGACTTGACAGGTGAAGTGGCCTGCTTCATGGGCATGCAGCCAGTGCAGAGTCCAAGGGTTCTGCACCCAGAAGGGGACATCAGGCTTAGGATTGAGTGCACTGTGGTCACCCTCTTGTGATTCTTAGTTTTATTTTTAAATTGTGTTTTGAGTAGTGTCCAGTGTGACACTACTTGAGCCAGAAACTAAAAGAGCCTCTGTTCATGTTAGATCCTGCCTTCTGCTGTCTGTCTGCCTCCCTGGGAGGTTCTTAGCACCCCACTTCCCAGCACTGCCAGGAGATGGCTACCCTCTGTCCTGGAGTGGCCCACCTCCGTGATAGCACCCATGAGCATCCCAGTGTGCCAAGAACCACAACATTAAAAACACTGCATAGATGGAGAGAGAGACACAGAAGAATGTAAACATTTAAAAAATTGGTTTTCAAACAGCAGTTTTGTTTTTACTGGGTCTCACAAATGATGCAGCCAGTCCTGGCTGACTCTCAACAGCAGCGCCACCTGGGAGCCTGTTAGAAGCACAGAATCTCAGGCCCCCACGTCTGACCTGTCAACTCAGAAGCTGCATTTTGACAAAATCCCCAGTGATTCCTGTGCATGTTCAGCTCTTAGAAGTCCTTTCTGGGTGATGGATTCCCAGTGTGCCTGATGACCACCTAAGGAAGTACAAGGTGTCCCTGGCCATGCTGGGCTCAGCCTCTTCTGGAATCCATGGTCCTGTGTGCATGCTTCCCAGCCTCACCTGATACTTGAAACCACCTGGGGCAAATTTATAGCAGTGAAGGCTTTCAGGTTCCTGACTCCATTTTCCAATGAGATCTCCAAAAGTGGCCCTGGGAATACACACTTTTAGCAAGTTCTCTAGATGACCCTTCTGGGTGGTAAGTTTGGAAGATGCAACTTATTAGGAAAGATGCTCTCAGACCTCAGAGCATTCCCAAACACCTAACTCATATCCACACCTGTCACTTACCTACGGGACCCGGCTTAACCTCGCTTGCAATTTACAAGTACTTGAACAAGGGCAGCTGCTTCTCAAGCGTGGCTATGCTTGTAGGCACAGCAGTGAAGAGCCCATGCAGCTGATCACCATGAAGAGGGAGCTGTGAGTCTGTGTTTGGAAGTTTTGACGCCAGGCCTGTTGTCCTAAAGACATCAAGATAAGGTGTGACAGCCAGGCCTCTGGGGGTGAGGTCTTAGGTCTCTGTGGTCAACGTGAGAGGGTTGAGGGGAGAGGAAGGGACACAGTTCCATGCATCCACAGGTCTCTTGTGCACTGTTGTTGGACCACTGTGTGGTGGAAACATGACAGAGGGTCAGGTGACATCGGGGGTGGACAGGAAATGGCAGAGCCATGACCTTGCAGAAAACTGAGGTGTGTTTGGATCTGGTAGATACAAAGGGGTGGAAAGTATTTCTGCAAGGAAATTGGTCCCTTTTTGGGAGATGCAGCCTGGCCCAAAGGCTGGCTGGAGGAGCAAGAGCTTTTCTTGCCAGGCCCTGAGGCTGAGAGGTTCAGCCAAAAGTCCTGGGAGCATGCCCTAGCACTTCTAGAAGCCAAGGCTTCCGGGGCAGTGGGAGGGAGGCCACAGAGAGGCAGGACGGCTGGTTTCCCCTCCCCTCTACAGGGGACAAGCCCCCAGCTAAGCCAGTGGTCACATGGGGATGTAGGCTCCGCATTCCCTGCAGATCTGGATTCTGAGAGAAACCTGAACTTCAGATCTTCACATTAAATTTCCTTATTTAAAAGTAATCTCAAATTTCGCTACTCAGGCCAAACAGAAGTCCTTCCTGGGGCGGCTCTGTCCTTCAGGAGTGGCTCTTGCTTTCTCAGCTTTCGTAAGGGGGTGTGCCACCACCGCAGCCTCTCCCATGGGGTAGGTCAAGTGTTAGTGTGGCTCCCAGAGGGGGAGTTGTGCCGTTGGAGGGTGACCGGAGCTAAGTCCTTTGCCTGTGTACAGGTGTGCTCTCACATGCACACTTGTGTGTATGTTGATGTGTAACACAGAAGCACACATGTATGTAAATGCATCCTGTGGTTAGTGTGTACCTCTGTGGCCATGCCACTCACAGTTTTCATCTGTCGATGACCATGTTTGGACTGGCCAGTGACCAAGCAGTGTCAGTTGTAAACATTTGTGTCCACACAGAGTAATCACATATGTGAACATAGGCTTAACTAGGAAAGAGCATAAACTACATAGCACATGGTATTGCACAGCATTATGTGACATCATCATGGGCATACGTGGACATGTCAAGTTCCTCCAATGGAAGACCTGGGCTGTAGGACCTCGTTTCTTGATCAACCCTGGACTACTCGCTTTGAGGTTTTGTTAAGTAAGCAATAAATGTTCTGAGGATTTACAACTGCGCTATTCAAAGTATATTCCTAGGGTCAGCAGAATGGCTTCCTCGGGAGCTTGTTAGAAATGCAGAATCTCAGCTCCTACCCCAGACCCGCTGTGTTGGGATCTCCATCTTACCACTCACCCAGGCGACCCTCGTACACTTCAGATCCTAGGAGCACAAGTTTAAGTGGAGACCTCAGGGCCTTTTCTCTTGTGCTCCTGACCCCTTTCCCCATAGTCTTTTCATTGAGCTGGCTGCTTAAGGTCCATACTGCTCTTGAAGGATCTAATATCTACTGTGCCTGTTGGCTTGCAGGCCAGTGATGGTCCTTTGTAGTCCCTTGTGTGTTGACCTGCACTGGGTATCAGAGGCCCCCACCTGAGCAGCTGACAAGAGCACACTTTGCTCATCTCCCAGGTTTTAGGGGCCAGGAAGCTGGGCAAAGCTGAGCAGGGGTGCCTGGCCCACGGTCTGTCCTAAGGCTGTGGTCGGGATGTCGGCCAGGCGGGGGCTGTCTGAGCTCAGCAGGGAGGCACTCACTTCCTCCGTGGAGCTGCCCCGAGTCAGAGCCTTGGGAATGGCCCTGAGGTCTCCTTGCCTCACTGGCTCTTGGCCAGATGCCTCCACCTTTCATTTCTGGCCAGTGAACTTCTCCAACAGGGCAGCTGACTGTACCCAAGACAGCCAGGACAGTCTCCAGACAAGATGGAAGTTGGTCTTTCACAGTCAGATCATGGAAGCCGACTTCACCTTCTGCCGTTTTCCACTGGTGAAAGCAAATTCCTTCGTGGGAGGGGTTGTCCAAGGACATGAGTACCAGGAAGAGTGAGTGGGGCCACCTGTGTCTGCCTGCCACACCTCTCTCTGAGTCAGTTTCCTTGTTTATAGAAACTAGAGAAATAAAAGGACCCACTTCACAGGGATGGAATTAAATGGGTGGGTTCAATGGGAAGACAAGCCCTTTGAGTGGTTCCTGGCCCACAGAAGTGCTCAAAAGGTGAGTTTTGTTGCTTTGATTGCAGAGTGCCTTTTACAGCAAACCTGCTTATTTTTAGTGTTGTTAATGACAATAATTATAAAAGTTACAAATCTCCATGGATATATAGGTACTAGATACCATGCCAAATATTTTACCTGTAATTTCTTACCTTAACCCTAATGAAAACCATATTGGTAGTTACTTTATTAATTTTACCTCTTCTATTATTGACTATACAATTGTTCAGGGAAAAAAAACCAAACTGAACCAACCAAGCCTTAGAATATTGCCCAAGTTCATACTGTGCATAAATGGGTAAGTTAGGATTCAAAGCCTTGTGTTGGTCTTCTGATCCAGGCCTCTAACCACTACTTATTTATTTATTTATTTATTTATTTATTTTTGGTGCCAGGGATTGAACTCAGGGGCACTCACAACCACTGAGCCACACCCCCAGCCCTATTTTGTATTTTATTTAGAGACAGGGTCTCACTGAGTTGCTTAGCTTCTTGCTGTTGCTGAGGTTGGCTTTGAACTTGTGATCCTCCTACGTCAGCCTCCTAAGCCTCTGGGATTACAGGCATGAGTCACCTCGCCTGGTTTCTACCTACTACTTTCCATTGGTGTGCCCTCTGCTTTATCTAGACACTTTCCCATCATAGCAGTTTCCCCAACAGGGGATCCCTGACATAGGCAACCAGGTCCAAGGAGCACCCATTCTACCCACTGCTAGCTAATGACATTGGCTGAATTTTAATAGGAAAGATTATGGAGATTCATTTATTAAATACATGCGTGAACTGGTTTTCTCCCCCTCGAATTACATTGCACTGCTATGATCTGAGTGATGTGTCTTTCCAAATCCACACACTGGACTCTAATATCTGATGTGACACTATTCAGAAGTGGGCCTTTGGCAAGGATGTGGGGGAAAAGGTATATTCCTACATTGTCGATGGGAATGGAACCACCATGTAACTGACCTATCCCACTCTTTGGTATTTATCCAAAAGAATTAAAATCAGCAAGCTATAGTGATACAACCACATCAATGTTTCTAGCAGCATAATTCACAGTGGCCAAATTGTGGAATCAGTCCTCATACCCATCAATAAATGAATGCATTAGGAAAATGGATACACACACACCACACACACACATACACACACACATACACACACACATACACACACACACAATGGAGTTTTACTCAGCCATAAAGAAGAATGAAATGATGGTATTTGCCAGTAAATGGATGGAAATGGAGAACATCATGCTAAGTGAAATCAGCCAGACTCAGAAGATCAAGGGTCAAATGTTTTTTCCTCATAGGTGGAAACTAGAGTGGAATAAGGAAAGAAGACAAGAGGAGGGTGGGTGGGCCAGATACTCTAAAGATACAGGGAAGATCAGTGGAGTAGAAGGAGATAGAGAGACAGGGATGAGGGAGGAGGGATGAGAAAGGGGAGGAAATGGGGAATTACTTTAACAAAACCACAGTACGTGCAGGTATAAATACACCACAGTGAATTCCACCTTGATGTATAGCTATAAAGGCCAATCAAAAATGAATGAGGGCTGGGCTGTAGCTCAGTGGTAGAGCACTTGGAGCATGTGTGAGGCACTGGGTTCAGCACCACATAAAATAATAAAAATTAAAAAAATGAATAAAACAGTCAAAGACCAGTAGCGTACAGGAAGGAGAATAGGGGGAGAGAGGAGGGGAATGAAGTGGGGGATGGGGACTGAAATGGAGTAAATCAAATTCCATGCATGTACGATTTTATCAAAATGGACCCAGCTTCTATGTATAGCTATCATGCTGTAGAAGAAGAAGAAGGAGGAGGAGGAAAGAAAAGATAACAGAGGTGGATCTTTGGGAGGTAAACGTGCCCCGAGGTCTCTGCCCTCATCAATGGGATCACTGCCCTAATGGAGAGGCTCTAGAGGGGATCCTCCCTCCTCCTCCTCCTCCTCCTCCTTCACATAAGGGTGCATCTAGAAAGGTCCTCTGTGAAGCAAATAGGGCCTTCACCAGGCACAGAATCTGTGAGCACCTTCATTTTTGGATTTTCCATCCTTCAGAAGTATGAACAATACATTTCTGTGTTCTATAAATCACCTGGCTTAAGATATTTTGTCATAGCAGGTTTAATGTACTGAGATTGGCACCTGCTATGTAAGAGACACCTCTAAGTGTCAGGCCCTGAAGGTACAGACATCAATAGAGCATTGTCCTTGCCCACCACGAATGGCTTATCTTATGGCCCTGTTGCCACCGCCTGTCATGTGGTCAGGTTGGTGACACCTAGCTGTCCTTATTATCCAGGATCCCTGATCCTTCACCAACAGGACTCCTGCTTCTCTCTGGCATAATGGAAGCCCAGCTGAGGACTACATTTCCCAGACTCCTTTGAGCTGGCGCTGGGCCACAGAAGGAGCAGAAGTGGTCATCAGATCCTTAAAGCCTGAGGTGGTTTCTTCGGGTCCTTTTCCCCTTCCCATGGCCTGGAATGCAGAGCTGAATGGCAGGGAGGACGTCGTAGTCCATGAGTTGCAAGAGGAAGAAATGAAGCAGGCTGACGGTCAGAGTTCTTCTGTCACACAGCAGCGCGTCCAGCCAGATCCTGGCGCTCAGGCGGTATCACTGGAAAAGCGTCACTTTCCTTGAAGCCTTCATTACTTTGTCATTACATCAACCAGACAACTCCTTAATTTACACGGTGCTAAATTCCATAACCGGAAAAGCTTTGTAGAGAAATGTTTCGGTCTTTCTGGACATCTTAATGGAATCCAATTGCCGACTCAACGTAGTATGCTCAGAGCTGTGTTTCAAAGTTAGTTCTCCACAAATCCAACAGTTATTGTACTTTTTGGCCATCACCAATAAGACTGCAACCATTACAGCTCAAGGGCGCCTCCTAGGTGACAAAGAGCAGGAGGGAAGGCTCAGCCCAGGAGACTGTGGCCTTCCTAACAGCAAAGCTGCTTTACTTCAGCTTGTGCTCCTGGCACAGCCCGGTGATGGGCGGATATTGGTGGACAGTAAGTGTTTGCTGGACAAGTGATTGACTTATTTTTTATTGGTGTGTTGTAATGATATATAGTAGTGCAATCCTTGTGTCATATCCAGGCATGCACATAACAGTTTGATCAATATCATTCCCTAATACCTTCCCCAAATAACTTAGAGATTTAAGGTTAAGTGGCTGTGCTTACATAAGTTACTTAACATCTCTGGGCCTTAATCATCTTTGTATACCCCCCAAACGAGGGTATGTTTAGAATTACTTCTAGCTCTATTTGGTGATTCTCTGAATTTTGAAGCAATTTCCTCCATCTCTAAGATTTTCCCTTTCTCAGGAATCTTCTGGACTCAAATGCCTGAAAAGACAAATAATGTGGAAGGTATGGGAAATAGCCAGGCTCAGGCTGCTCATATTTCATATCAGCTTATGACCTGTGTGACCCCTGTGGAGTGCTGACCTTCTCTGTTGGGTCTCCTCTCTGTATGCAGGATGAGCAGCAGTTGGTGTGGCCTGCCTGGTACCCCTTTCTCTCTCCTGGGGTCAAAGCCTATTTTCTCCTGGGACTCCCCATGTTCGTCTGGGATTGATTCCATCCTGGCTCCAGGGACCTGCCCCTAGGTCACTGTTAGGTGTTGATATTCCAGGGCCCAGGCTTGGCCATCGAGCACCCATCCGTCCTGTCTCAGTCACTGGGACAGGGTGTGAGTCCATAAACACAAATCTGGGCCAGTGGGACACGACTCTGACATTTTCATCACCATGGCTGAAAACACACAGAAGGACCATGATCTTGAACCCACCATGAGCTGCCGGGTACAGCCTGTGGCTGCAGTGTGACCAGAGAAACTGATACTGAGGACGGCAGCTGAGGGTCCAGTGGGAGCTCCCAGGTCTGCACCATCCCTGCTGAAGTCCCTGTCGCCTGGGATGTTTTGTTTTTCTTTAGTCAGTAATTTTTCTCTTGAAAAGTCATTTTAAGCATTTCCTGTGAAGTCCGGTTCCTTGAATATGAAGAAAAATGTCCTCACTGACGATGCAACAGGTCCAACTCTTGGGGGTTGGGATTGTTGGGAAATTCAAAGAGGTGATGCATATGCGTCCCGCGACACGCCGAGACAGTGCCTGGATGAGGCCAGCTACTCTAGTTCTTATTGGTGGAAAGAGAAAGGCCCTGGAACCTGCTTAGAGGCAGATGGCAGAGTGGTCGGTGGATTGGCTGACCTGCCCGGTCACTCTGTAGACCCACCACATTGTGGGTGGTTTGTTGGGAGTTCTGCACAGGAGACATGCAGTGACAGTGACAGCCTCCTTCCAGAGGCTGTTCTGGGGGAGGCACGGACAAGTCATGGACAAGTCTCTGGGCCTCAGTTTCCTCTTCTATAAAATGGAGATCAGATGGTACCTGCGAGAGTCAGAGGAATGAACGCGTGTGGGACAAGCCCGGGCCTGGTGTTTAGCAGTCACTCCATGCATGGAAGCACCATTTCCCATCATGCCTCACACCCTATGACATCGTATCATAGATGCTAAGACTGCAGACTGTCCTATGACGGGACTCATAGGACAGAGTTCTTGAACTCAGTGGGGCTATCGCTTGGCCCAAGCTCTGCTAATTCACTGTTTTAAACTTTGTCTTTTTTTTTTTGTTTTATTTCATGGCTGGGGATGGCTCACACATTCTAGGTGAGCGGACCTACATCCTCAGCCTTCTACTAATTAACTTCTGAGCCGTCACCAGGGAATGCCTTCTGGGTCCGGGATTCCTCCTGCTGAGCTCAGGGCTTGGTAACAAGCACACCAAGGTGTCTTGTGCTGTCAAGCAGGGGCAAGTGATCCAGGAACCCAGAGTGAGGTAAAGGACTGAGAGTGGCAGTGATGTCTCTCTCTCTCTCTTTTTTTTTTTTTAAATCAGTTTTTCAGAGAAGACCAATTTGAAGAGGAGACATGTGAGCAGAAATGTGGATGAAGTGAGGGGTGAATGAAGCCATGTGACTGTCCAGGGATGGAGAGGGTTGGGAAGAACAGGTGCAAAGACCCTGGGGATGGACCATGCTTGGCTTGACCAAGGATCAGTGAGGGAGCAGCGTAATGGAGCACAGAATGAGGATGGAGAGATGAGGGCAAAAAGCCAAGCAGGAGACATTTGATCTAGGACCTTTGTATTTTAGAGTTGACTTTGAAAACTCTGCATTTTTGTTTTGTATCAATAATCACATCCCATTAGTAATCACACCTTTCTATGAGTTCTAGTTCTTTGAATGAAGTCCCAAATGCAGTTGGAACCTCTCCCAGAGTTGATTTCTCTTCGCTTTGGCAGTGCTGATCTTTGGGGGGTTTTAAAGTTCCCCAACTTCATGCTGCCTTAGGACCTTTGTAAATGTCAATTGTAACACACCTTTCCCTTCCTGGACCATCCAGCACCTGTTCATCTGATACCTTCTTGTAGAGACCTCCTGTACCCTCATCCTGAGACAAGTCAAGATACATTGTGATACGTCCTGAAAAATTTTGGTTTTCTCTCTTGAAGTGTTTCTTCTTACAACTGCAATTCATGATCAAATAGAGAACCTGGTTTAATGCTCCTCCCCTCTGATGGTGGGCAAGCTTCTCCAGGGTGGGCTTCCTGGGCACCTTATTTAGCAGCATTCTGAGCTGGTAGGCAAGTCCTAGCACATAGCACTGTGTGATCCGAGGTGGGACTCAGCGGGACATACTGACACCCATTGTCACACACATATGTGATGACACACTGTCCCATTAGATGGGTGTGACTGACACTGCAGGGTCTAAAAGCCCAGAGGCAGGAGCACTGTTCTGGCCTGTGGGGGCTGGGGTGCGAAGGAGCATCTGAGAAGGTCCCTGCCCAGGATGAACTTGCATGGCTCCGGTGAGGATCCCCGGGGTTCAGGCTGCAGTGAGCTGCCCTTCCTGCTTTCGCAACCAGGGAGGACTCTCAACAATGAGAAAAAGGAGACATTTACTCCCGAAATACAACTCCATTGCATGGAGCAGAGCGCAGCTGTGGAGCAGCTGGAGCGAGGTCTGGGGTTTGCGTGGAGGGTGGGGGGTGCCATTGTTGTTTTCTAGCCCTTTGCAAAGCTGCCTCCCTGAAGAAGTGACCTTTTAGCTTGTCCCCGAGTGACACTGGCTACAGCATTTCCCATAATGAAAAGGTGAGTGGGAAGGAATGTCTGCAGCCCTTCCCATCATGTTTAATGAGAGACGTGTTTTTCTCTACAATATCCCAACGAAATGCTCCAAACATGACTTTTACATCAAAAAGGGACATCTTGACACTTGGTGTCTGTCTATCTGTGGCTCTGGACCCCCCCTGAGCTGGGGTGAGCCAAAGGGATCATAGCATCATGAGGAAGAAGCACCCGAGATCCCCGGGGCCCTCCTCCCTGCTGGCTGAGCGGGGGTCCCAGCCTGCGCATGGCGTTCACGTTCTTTCCATTGCCCTGGGAGGGGCTCCCATCTCACTTCATGGCTGTCATCATCTGCCCATCTTTGAGGAAATAGCAGAGTGAGGTTAGAAATAAATACGTCTGAAAACCTCACGTCCTAAGCAGACCAGGAGGCAAGCGAGGAGTTTTAGATGATTCACAATCAGGGGCCATTTGACCTTCCGGATGTGCGACCACTGATTTCATCTGAAAGGAAGCTATCCAGAGAGTATTCAGTGCTTAAAAGACTTTTTCATGTGGGATTATCCAAAGCACTGTTTTTATCTGGATTTTGTTAAAGTAAGAATAAAGGTGTTTGCTTTCTGCTTCTTTCCTCTGGGTCTGTTTCCCATTAACCTCACCAGCTCTTTATAGACCCTGCGTCCGGGTGACAGAACACTGCTGTGGCTTCCTAACCAGGACAGTTGGTTTCCAAGTGACCTGGCAGGGATGCTCACAGTGGCGTGCGGATAAGGGAGAGGGCTGTGTGGGGTGCAAAGCCCGGATCCCGGTGAGCAGCTGAGCTACATTGTGGAGCTCCTGGGGCATCACAGGTGAATTCTTTGTTCCTTGGTGACACAGAGAAAGGGATTCAAAGTCTTTTGCTTTGTTATTTTATTCGTTTATTTTTATAATGGCATGGACTCATTTCTGAGTCTGACTTCCTATTTCTCTAAATTTTCTCAGTCCTGTGATTTAAAGATGAAGTTGCTTGGGACGGCACGCATCACCGTGGTAGAGCACTTGCTGAGCATGTGCAAGGCTCTGGGTTCCGTTCTCAGCACTGCAAAAAATAAAAAATAAAGAAAGAAGAAATCTTCTTTGAGATGCATTTCTTCTTACCCAAAATGAAGCAGAGATGTCTCCTTTCCTCCCATGATCTATCTCACCCTCCCCCACAACCAGGACCTTCAAAGACTTAAGGTGACTGGGTAGCATCAAATCAACGTCTTCTTTGTCTTAGGATTATGAACAATGTGTGTGTTCTACCGATAACCTGCTTTGTCCTTAAAAGGATCTGAGGTAGTACCACCCAAAACACAGCAAATAAAATGAAATGATAAAATATGTAAGTGTAGACCCTTGGAATCAGGGAAAATAAAGATTAATATATAAAATGAAGAAGGCATGAGAAAGAATTTAGGAAACATCACTAAGCTTAACCGTAGTTGAACTTCCAATTTGTCTCTGAGATTCCTGGCAGCCAGAGAGGAAAGGAGACGTGTGACACAGCTACTTTCCTAATCCTCATCACTAAGAATTACAATGTTGCCTATTCTTGGGATGAAAAGCATTTCATAAACCTGACTTTGGAAAGGCCCAGGGGCATGGAGGGATAGCTGAATTAGAAAACAAGTGGTTTTCCTGGGACAGTTTCTTTGTAACATTGTTCAAGACAAGCCCAAGACATGACATGAAAACAGCTGGGCAAGGGGGAATTCTGCAAAGTTACTGTGGTTCAAGCACAAGGCATATAAGTAGGGGAATAGGACAATCTGCTATGCAGCGTGGTTACATGGAGAAATCCCATGTCACTACTAAAGAGATCCCCCTGGTGGCTGTCAAAGACATAGTGAGTAGCATCCGTCCAGACGGGGGAAGGTGCCTGTGGATGTGTGAGCTCTCACCTGGGAGCCCGAGATTGTGAGTGATTCATGGGGAAACACTGGACTTTGGGTCTGACAGTGGCTTGGTTGACAGGAACTGCTTAATTGAGCAGGATGCTCTGGGTTTCCCAGGCAGTGCCTTCCGCGTCTGCCTGTGATGTAGAAGGTGTCCCTCCAGAAGGGCCCCGTGCTCCTGATGCACCTTGGACAGGGTGTCAAATGTCCCGTCCCGCCTCGGTCTTCTTCATCATTACTAATGGTGATCATAAAAATAATGACAGCGTTCCAGACAGAGGTGAAGGAAGACAAGAGTAATGGCTCGTGGAGTTGAGGAAGATGTCAAGGAAAGATAACCCCTGCTGGAGCCCAGGGGTCTGTTCCTGCCTTGAACCCCAATATAGGATGTAAGCCGGTGATTACTTCCTGTCTTCAGTTCTCCTCATTTGCAGGTGGAGCTACTGTAGTGGTTCTCAAACTGTCACCTTTGGGCCAGTAGCATCAGTATCAGCAGGAAGCAACCAGAAATGCAAACCCCTGGGTCCTGCCCTGGACTATTGAGTTCTCAACTCTGGGGACAGCCTGCAGACTGTTATTCAGCAGGTGCTCATCGTGAGCCTGATGTGTGCTGATGTTTAGGAAGTCAGAGCCCTGTGGACGGGGCCTATGTGTGGTAGAGGATATAAAAATGGCCTCGACTCTCCATCCCCTTTTTGCAAGCTCCTCCTATTAAGGGGTGGAGTCATTTTTCAACCATCAAATATTTGCTACCTCGATACCTTGCTTGGGCCAACAGCATGTGGCAGAAATGATGGGGTGCTATTTCTGAGTCACTTAGTACTGTCTTCTCTTTATTTCTGTCAGTTTCTCACAACCATGAGGAGAAACCTGGAATGACTCAGCAGAGGGTGAGGATCCTCCATAGGAAAGGCTACCGAGTCCTTCTTCCTAAGGAGCCACACTGGACCAGCCAGCCCCGCGAGCTGCCCAAGGTGCACAGGTGAGCTGACCCGAGCAGAGCACGCATGAGCCAAACTATAGACTTGAGGTAAAAGAAGGAGCACTGCGTTGAGCCACTGGACTTTGTGGCTGTTTATTGTATGGATTTATTGTGGTAATAGGTAACTGAGACAAGACGGGAGTTCTTCAGTTCTGGAAATCTAACTTTCCCGACCTTAAACTTATGTGTTAGCAATCCCAGAATCCCAGATGGCAAACTCAGGTGTGAAAACAGTGTTATGTCACACTTCCTTGACTAAATGTGTTTCCTCTTCTGAGCTCTCATTCCATCCCGAGGTGGGAAATCGGTTATTTAATTCTCAGTTAATTCTGGGTAATCTAGGTCGATACATTCGCATTACGTTTATGTCAATTACTCAGCAGTAATTCGTGCACTTCTCTCCTTCTGGGTGTGTGGGAAGGAGGCACGTCCCACCATCTTGACCACATGCCAGTTTTGAACCAATGAGATGTGAGTGGGTAAGGGTCCCTTCTGGGTGGAAGTATTTAAGAGATGGTATGCAGTTGTCTATGTTCTTTCTTCCTCTACCTTCAGTTATGGAAGGATGTATTGGGAGAAATATTCCTTGAAATTGAAGTAGCCTCAGATACTTCTGAACCACACAGAAGACACCATCTCCAGAGAGTTTCTTCTCCTTTTGTCATGATCAAGAACAAACCTTCATTTTCAGCTAGGCGGGTCAGGTACTGGTTGTTACCATAGCAAAGCTCAGCTCATCCTGACCATAACCAGATTTTCTCAGTCAATGAAGGGTCTTCTCCCAGTATTCATTTTTCTAGGGCTGCCATCACCAAATGCTACAGTCTATGGGTCTTAAACAGCTGAAATTAATTTTCTCCTAGTTCTAGAGGCTGGATGTCCAAGGTCAAGGTGTCGCAGGTGTGGTGTCTTCTGAGGCCTCTCTCTCCCCTTGGTTTCTTGTTGCATCCTTCATGGTCTTCTGTCTGTACCTACATAACAGCCCTGGTTTCTCTGTGTGTCTCCAATTTTTTTTCCTACCCATCAGGTTGGATTAGGGCTGTCATTTTAACTTAGTCATTGTCATTGTTCAAAAGGTTCTATCTCCGATTAAAGTCATACTCTGAGGTTCTGGGGACTAGGGCTTCAAACAGGAAATGTTGAAATGAAATGTCTCTGTTTTGACACTTGGAAATGTGTGCATGTTCTAGGGGCACTTAGTGGGACTGTAGGATCAGTGGGTGTTGGAATGGAAACCCACTTTAATCTCTGTCATGTTTACGGGGCGTGACACTGCCTGTGCTGCTGCTGCCCTCTAGTTGTCCAGTCCACGGGTCTGGCTCCTACATTCTGCTTGTGGCCAGGTCCTCTGCTCAGTTTCTTGGTCATATCTGCATTGTTCCTGGAGAGAGAAAGAGAATATTCTGGAACACTAGCACAGAAAAGCAGATGTGTTGGGGGACTTCTACAGTCCCATCTGACCTCCTGACCAGTTCTTGTCCATTGCTTTCATCCAGGATGGATTGAAAGAGTGTGTAAAGCTTGCCACCTCATTAGATTCCACCCAGGGAACAGGTTCCTAGAATTTCCCTCCATTCAGGGACAATTCCTGGATATACTTGGGGGTGAGTTCTGTGAATGTGTCTTTGTGTATGTGGGCCTAACACCCAGGGACTTTTCACAGGGACACACGGTTCCACCAACCTCTAAATCTATTTATGCTGCTTCTTCCCCAGTTTCTTATTGTGTGGGGGAAGCTCCCATGACTTAATCATACTTTCTTGCTTTTAAAAACCTTTTTAAGAAAACATTTGTTTTTTTCCTGGATCTTGGCTTTCAGACTGAAAAGCTGAAACACTGATACCTCTGTCCTTCAGATCCATTGCAATAAACCTCACTGGGGGAAACATAAACCAGTCTTTACTTTGAATGGAGAGGAGCCCATGAGGTGGGAATAAATGATCAGGAATTAAGTACACAAAATACTTACCTCCTACTTTACAATGCATAAGTTTGCCCAGTAGAATTTTATCTTCTAACACCAACACATAAGACTATAAATTAACCTCAAAAGGATTCACCTTTCTGGGCTGGGGTTGTGGCTCAGTGGTAGAGTGCTTACTGAGCATGCGTGAGGCACTGGGTTCAATTGAGGCACCGCATTAAAAACAAACAAAATAAAGGTATTGTGTCCATCCACAACTAAAAAGTAAACAAACAAACAAACAAATAAGAATTCATCTTTCCTAGAGAGAACTAGGAAATTGGCTTATAAGGCAATTTCAGGGTCCAGAAAGAATGGGGAAGCTACTTGATTTTAAGTGACCGTTACAAAAATCAAAGCTATCCGTTTGGATGCAAAACTTGATCCTTGGTGCCGAAAATGGAGTATTTCAATATGAGAGTAGCACTGATGTTACTTGATCATTGTGGATGCCCCCAATTCAGGCAGGAACATTTTGAGTGCAGAAATGAATTTGACTGATATGGAGAAGGATGAATAGAGAATGATCTGTAGTGTTTGTCTGAAAACTCCTAAAATGATACCTGAATACTGATTCCCCCCAATTTTACTAGTTGTGAATAATTCCATGAAGAATGTATGTGTGTGTCCAAGTTGAATGTGAGAGTCTGGAAATTATTTTAAAGAAAGCAGGAGCTGGACTCTCTGGGATGGTTTTCTTCTGATGATGATTTGGTCTAGTGTGTTGAGGTCAGGGTGTGTGACATCTGCTTGCTCACTGTCCCTCACCAATCTTTAGTCCCTGTGTCACTTAGTCCTCCTCCATTGTCCTTCATAGCTTCTTGTCACCCAATGTGGTCTCTTTTTTTATCCTTTCAATTCTATTCCCATTTTCTTACTCTTCAAAAAGGAACCAGAGGAAACGCAAAGGAAAACACACTTAAAAATAAAGGGTGGTGTGGAAGCAAATATCAAGAGATGAAGGTCATGTGGAGACCTGTGATGATGGCAGTGGACAATAGGTGGCCATGGCCAGCTGTAGAGCTAGCAGTGGCTCTCCACAGGGGTGAAGTAGAAATGTCACTGGAACTTGATTCTGCAATCGAGAATTCCTGATTCTGTCAGTATTCCTGAGGTGGAGAGGCCCCGGGTTATGGGCACATCTGTTTACAGCGCTCAGGCTGCAGCCTATGACCCCTGATCTGGAGACCCCTGGGTGGCCTTAGGTGAGTGGCGAGCTCTCCGAATAATGGAAACAGCATCGTTTGGAGATTCCTCCTTGTGTCCTCACTCCATTTCCACACCTTCAGTCTCTCTTCCTCCCCACAGTGGCTCAGGGTACTCCGTGCTGGGAGAGCGCTGGAGTGGGATGAGCAGGGAATTGTGTCTGGGATCAGGAGGCTGCTTCAGCAGAAAGGGAGGGTGAGAAGAACACCACCGTGGTCCTGCAGCAGGCTGGGGCCGCTGAGGGGTGCTGAGGGGCCGCTGTCACTGAGGAGGGCCGCTCCAGGCTCCAGAGTCCTGGCTTCCTCCCACCTCACGCTCCACCAAGGGGCTTCCCGCTATTTAGGGCTTTAGAACCTTTCCTGTGATTTATTTCCTTCTGACTATCATAGTTATATTTGATTTGAATCAAAATTTGGCAACCAATGAGGAACTGTGACGTCTGGTAACCTGTCACTTTTCCTTGGTGTTTGTGTCCTTGTGGGCTGTGGATCTGAAGCTCCAAAGGTAACGCTGGGCTCTTCAGAGGTGGGTGAGTGGACTGAGGGCCACAACCTCCTCAGTCCCTCCCAGCTGGAATGGGCTGACTGGGTGGCCACTGTGGGCAGGGGGGTGTGGCCGGAGGAGGTGGGTCCCTGGGGGCTGCCCTGGACGGGTGCTTCCTCCCTGCAACCCCTTCCCCTTGCTCTTTCAGCTCCCCGACCCTGCCTCCAGGGGTACATCTTCCATCCAGCCCCCCACACCCTTTGGCTGCCACCTCCAGCCCAAAGCAATGCAGTCAGCCGACCATGGGCTAAAATTCTGACGCCAGGAGCCAGAATCAACCTTCCCTCCTGAGCTGTTCTTGTTGGGTATTTTGGTCACGCGATGCAGGTTGGCTACAGTGGTGTTTACGTATTCCATGTCTGTCCCTCCCTACACGCTGGCCCCTCACCACTGCAAACACACAGTCTCAAGGACTCACAGCAAACCTTGGAGGTAAGTAGTTTTAGGCAGAAAAATGGTAAATAATTTGCCAGAGTCAGACTCCAAGCACAAAGTTTCAAATTCCAAAATGCATATTTTGAGTTTTTGGGGCACCCCCAAAATCTTTCTTTCCAGAAGAAAGAAGAAATGACCACCTTTAGCCTTCCTCAGAGAAGGCTACTGTTGTCTTTTCTATATATTTTCCCAGTGCTTTCTTCTTCTTTTTTTTTTTTTTAAAAAAAAAACCACACTTTAGATCATATTGCAAAATTTATTCTATTCTCTTGTGTTTTTTTTTTTCACTTTACATTATTATGTAAGAATCATTTCAAATCCTCTTTGTATGTCTCTTCCAACCAGTGTGGGCTGTTTCTTCCTTGAGGTGTGCTGCTATTTACATAACCAACTTCCTTTGATTCAACATTTCATTTATTGCTTGTCTTTTGCTGTTTTGAATGAAGAGCTACTGGGCATCTTTGAATATGAATACTTTAGAAACTGGAAAAGCTATCAAATAACATGGAGATGCTATTCTTTGAGATAAGTGGGTGATGTGCATAAAGCACCTTTTTAGGACCCCATTTTTAAAATTTTTATTAAATTATTTATTTATTCTAACTTGTTACATATGATGACAGAATGCAGTTCATTTCACATTACACATAGAGAGCACAATTTTTTAAGTCAAAGGTTGTACACAAAGTATTTTCACACCATTTTTTTCTTCATACATGTACTTAGGGTAATGATGTCTAACTCATTCCACCATCATTCCTATGCCCCTGCCCCCTCCCTTCCCCTCCCTCCCCTTTGTCCTATCTAAAGTTTCTCCATTCCCCCCATGCTCCCCACAACCCATCATTATGAGTCAGCATCCTTATATCAAAGAAAACATTTGGCCTTTGGTTTTTTGGGATTAGCTAGCTTCACTTAGCATTATATTCTCCAACTCCATTTATTTACCTGAAATGCCATGATTTTATTCTCTTTTAATGCTGAGTAATACTCCACTGTGTATGTATACCAAAGTTTCCCTATCCATTCATCTATGGAAGGCATCTGTGTTGGTTCTACAATTTAGCTATTGTGAATTGTGCTGCTATAAACATGGATGTGGCTGTGTCCCGTAATATGCTGTTTTTAAGTCCTTTGGGTATAGGCCAAGGAGTGGGAGAGCTGGGTCAAATGGTGGCTCCATTCCCAATTTTCCAAGAAATCTCCCTACTGCTTTCCATATTGGCTGTACCAATTTGCAGTCCCACCAGCAATGTATGAGTGTGCCTTTTTCCCGACAGCCTTGCCAACAATTATTGTTGTTTATATTCTTAATAGCTACCATTCTGACTGGAGTGAGATGAAATCTTAGAGTAGTTTTGATTTGCATTTCTCTAATTTCTAGAGATGTTAAATATTTTTCATATATATGTTGATTGATTGTACATCATCTTCTAAGAAGTGTCTGTTCAGTTCATTGGCCCATTTATTTATTGGGCTATTTGGTTTTTTGGTGTTAAGGTTTTTGAGTGTTTTAAATATCCTAGAGATTAGTGCTCTATCTGATGTGTGTATGGTAAATATTTGCTCCCATTCTGTAGGTTCTCTAGTCATCTCACTGATTGTTTCTTTTGCTGAGAAGAAGCTTTTTAGTTTGAATCCATCTCATTTATTGATTCTTGGTTTTAATTCTTGCGCTATAGGAGTCTTATTAAGGAAGTTGGGACCTAATCCAACATGATGGAGATTTGGGCCTACTTTTTCTTCTGTTAGGTGCAAGGCCTCTGGTTTAATTCTTAGGTCCTTAATCCACTTTGAGTTCAGTTTTGTGCATGGTGAGAAATAACGGTTTAATTTCATTTGGTTACATGTGGCTTTCCACTTTTCCCAGCACCATCTGTTGAAGAGGCTATCTTTTCCCAATATATGTTTCTGGCGCCTTTGTCTAATATGAGATAACTGTAATTATATGGGTTTGTCTTTGTGTCCTCTATTCTGTACCATTGGTCTACAGGTCTATTTTGGTGCCAATACCATGCTGTTTTTGTTGCTATTACTCTGTAGTGTAGTTTAAGGTCTGGAATAGTAATGCCAATAGCTTCATCTTCTTGCTAAGGATTGCTTTGGCTATTCTAGATCACTTGTTTTTCCAGATGAATTTCATGACTACTTTTTCTATTTCTATGAGGAATGTCATTGGTATTTTGGTTGGGATTGCATTGAATCTGAATAGTGCTTTTGGTAGTATGGTCATTTTGACAATATTAATTCTGCTTATCCAAGAACAAGGTAGATCTTTCCATCTTCTAAGGTTTTCTTTAATTTCTTTCTGTAATTTTCATTGTAAATAGGACCCCATATTTTTAAAATAATAGTTTCCTGCAACTTTTAGGAAAAAAAACCCCTAAATTAGTGCTAAAAAGTCAAACTCCATGATGAACAAAATATCAACTTTGTAAGTGAAGGCAGGGTGAGGATTACTGGTCTTTCCTTTGGTCCTGGGCTTCATGGTGGCTCAGCACAGCACTGTGCTTCCCTGGGGAGGACAAAAGTCATATCTGGAAGGGGGTCCACGGAATCAGTGATGACCATGATGATCATGACAGTGCACTATGGGAAGCTCTCGGTTAGGTGCTTCCTTCTGAAAGGTGGCACACTTTGATGGGTATAAAAATGGATGCTGGAGAAGGCTGGCTTTAAACACTGTGCCACTTTCCAACTGTTCTCTGCACCTCACCTTCTTGCTGTCTTCTCTGGTGGTGATATAGTGGGTCTTGTGCCTTTCGGTTGATAGAGAGCATGCTGGGTCCCTTGGGACAGTGTCTGGCTTGCCATAAATACTCAGTAAGTGTTAACTGTTCCACTGCCAGATTGTGCCCTAAGCTGAAGGTAGCCTGCAGATTTGCTTGCTTAGGTCCAGGGGACATTGTTTGATTTCTAAAAAGTCAGTTGCCAGCATTGTAAAAATCATCAGATTTCACATAAAAATTCAGATTTTCCCTCCTGCAAAATGAGAATATCTGGAATCCCTGGGACCTGCTCCGACTTCCCTAGTAGGTCCATTTGGTTTCATCCAGAGACCAGATGACTTCTTAGATGGGATAATTTCTCTCCAGTTTTCCAGGAATATGACTATTGGATTTAGCACACAATAATATACCCAGTCAAATTTCAATTTCAGACAAATGAGTACATTTTTACATATAAGGATAGCCCATGTAGTGTTGGCTATAGTTATACATACTTACGCTAAAAAACTTACCTATTGTTTTCTGAAATTAGGAGATGTACACTAAAAGTTATTGATCTGAAATTCAAATTTAGCCAGGCATGCTGTGTTTTTTTTCTAGCATACCTCCCCTTTCCCTCCTCTCTGCATTTGCTTGTGACTCCTGCCAGACCTCTGCAGGCATCAGGGTTGAGGATCCAGAGCATTGATTCCAAGCAGGTCATATTAGATAAGCAGCACTTGTGTGTAGTCACTCACTCTTTTGATGAGCTTCCCTTGAGTTTTGAAGTCTTCATGTGATAAGACCAGGGCCAGGAATAAGACTATCCAAAATGTCTCGGGACTGTTGAGCGGTTTCCTGAGCAGGAGGCACAGTACCCCAGTGCATCTTGCAAGTGCCCTACTTTCTCTCCTCTGCTGGAGTCCTTGCAGGTGGAGAATCAGGCCTGAGCACATTCTGCTGAAGTGGCCGCTCTTAGGACCAGCGCATGAGGATGACGGTGTTCTCCTACATCAGCATGAGAGACCATACCATGGAAGACAGAAGCTTTCCAGCCAAGGACTGCTCATGTTCTGACTTGAGCGAGAAAGAGCTAGACACCGAGAGCAAGGTGGCTCAGTGTGTGGGCTGGAGATTCCCTGTGTGGCTTCTTTCAGGGGAGAAGAAGGCAAGCTTGGGAGTGGGGTACGGGCCAGAACAAGGCCTCTGCCCCTGGGAACTGTTGACACTGTGCACAGCCGGGTCTTGAAGAGCACTGACCTGCCCCTGATAGATGCCAGGAGCACGTCTCCATCTCCTGGCCACAGTGCATCAACCGAGAATGTCTCCACACCCTAGTAGATGTTTCATGGGGAGCATGAGAGCATCGCTTTCAGATGAGCATCCTTACACTAGAAATATCACTTCAAAAATGAACCAGGCCACAGATGTCTTAAGGGCCAGGTAGAAACTTCATTGTGAGAGTCATATTTAAGATAACAGGAGGGGCTCCCAGGTAAATGGCTCAAATTCAGTCACCAAAGAGAACTCTTCTGTGGGGAGAATTTGGGCTGAGAGGATCCAACTCTCAGTTCTGGGGATGGAAAAATTAACTTAGTGGTTCTTTGGTTGATAGTACAAATGATGATGTTTAACTTCTGCTTGTATCCAAAGTGAGCAGACCCAGGCCTCTCCCACCTCTGTCCACCCCCTCCGGTCTCTACAGTGACCACTGGGGCAACCTTGCCTGGTGCTCCAGGAGACTGTGGCCCCTTCTGGAGAAGGTTTCCGTGGTCATGACTAGGGAATGGGAATGTTATTGGCAATAAGAGCTGGAGCCCAGGGATGCTGCTAAAAATTCTCAATGCAACAAAGAGTTTCCCCGGCCCCAGTGCTGATGCTGAAGAAGCTGCCTACTGTAGGCACGGATGCAGCTCCCATAAGCAGCCCCCAGGGGATTAATAGGACTCATTTTTGGATCCACAGCTGGGGAAGCATCAGACTATGGGCTCTATGCATAGACATTTTTTTTTCTTTCTGTTTTGTACTTTTGCCCAGAAATAGCCAGGCCAGCATTTCTGTAAGGACATACCTTCTTATATAACCTTTCCTTCATTCTTCTGGGGTTTGGTTTGCTTGGGTCTCCGATTCCCACCTGATCCTAATCTCTGATGAACACCATCAGATAAAGAGATTCTCCTAACATATTGGGGACACAGAATAAGGCAGTTTGGCAAGTTCATGGAACTGAGAAGGCCAGGCAGCATGGGAGAGAGGCAGACCCCACTCCGTTTCAATGTCTAGCCCTACGTCATCATCTCAAGATGGTTATCAAAACACGGTTGGTGCTATTTATGTGATTATAAATGTGGAGCAGCCTTTTGCAACCTATGTTCGAGTCAAGTAGCTGCTGCGACCTTTCCTCCGAACCCTCCTTGTTTTCTTCTGCTCCCTTTGAAATATTATCTGGCTCCATTTTTTCTGCCGGTCCTCTCTGCCTCTCTTCCTTTCTCTGTGAGAGCGCGTGTGACCACAATTGTAGTTTCAGTAAATAAAGCGGCTGCTTGATAACGTGGAACGGCCCAGCGCTTAACTCTGCCCTTGGAGATCCTTTACATCAAACCAGCGATCAAAAAGTGGTGCAGATAAAATTTGTCATCAGGGATTTCCTACAAAAGAATTACAGTGGAGAAATGGCTTGATCGATACTATGGATTTTCACTGCAGGGGCTGGTGGTCCAATTGCTGTGAGACACTCACACAGATAAAAGGGCAGGGCTGCCACTCCGTCACAGACTGCTGACTCAGCACAAAGCTTGTCAGGTATTTATAGGCCAGAGTGATACAGAATTATCACCTTGCAGTGCCCGGCTCGTGTTCCCTCTGAGATTGCCTTCCTTTATGGGATTGCTAAATGCAGGTGAATGGAAAAATGATGGCTAACAGCTGTCAAAATGCAACAGAATGAAGTACTTAAATCTTTTTTTATCCATTAAAAGGGTAACAACCATACATATATCAAGGCCCAGACACTGTAATGATATTTGGGGGCTGGTAAACGAGGGGGTAATAAACAAGGTATGTTCCTATCTGAATGGCAGAGGAAATAGACTTGGGGGAAGGTAGGTCTTCCATGAGCCTTATAATTACTTTAATGGTTGAACATTATCTAACCGAAGGAAAACAAAATTGCATTTGCATCCCAATCTTTGGGAGACCCAGTTTCCCTTCACACTGGCATTTGGATAGCATTGAACTAGTCCCTAAAACACTTAACCATGCTCACTGCATCCTGAAATTGCTGGAGCTTGTTTACAGTCACCTAATTATAGTATCTGGAATCATGACGACTTATTCATAGGACTCTCCAGATGTAGGAGAAGTTTTTTTGTGTGTTGTTTCCAACTTCTGAGCTCCGTTTCAGAACTTCAGAGGAAGAGGAGAAAGGCATAGACAACAGAGATGCTCCCAAGACTCCGTGGTTACTAGAAAATTTACATCGTACTAATCCCTGTATATACTAAGTTACTCCCGTACCCACATGATAAAGTGTAATTAAAAAATTAGGCACAGTGAGAGATTAACACCAATAGCTAATAATAAAATAGACTATAACGGTATATTCAATAAAAGTTATGTGAGTGTGGTCTCTTTCTGTCTCTCCAAATGCCTGATGTTGTACTCACCTCTCCTTCCTGAATGACGTGAGATAGCTCAAGGCCCCTGTGACGACGCGCATATTGTGACAGAGCATTGGGCCACTGTATCTAGGTTGCTGGATGGAGCTGCCAGAACAGAGCAGGATTTCATTATGGGACTCAGAACAGTGCACAGCTTAGGCTTATGAATTATTTCTGGCACTTTCCATGTAATACTTTTCTGACTGCTGTTGACCTTGGGTAACTGAGATGAAGGAACGTGAAACCATGGATAAGGGGGCTCCTGTGCCTTCTCTCCTGTGGAGTGAGGTCATTCCTGGGAAAGTTCTGCCAGCTCTTTATGTTAGCTCTGGGGCTCCTCTGACATTACGTATGGAGCTGAAGTTCATGTAAATGCCCTGATTCCCAACTAATGTGTCCTCAAGGAACCCCTCTGGAACCTTACCCGTCCGTCCAGGCCCATCTGTGCAGCGTTGGTCTTATTTTTCATTTAGTGAGAATCAGGTTCCAGAAAGATTCAAAATACTACTTATGGTGGCCTTGTGGAATGGCTGGCTTGTTTGAAAGTACTTTGTCACTCTGGGGACTGCCCTTCCCCTCGTGCCTTTTATTTAAATTTTCAATGAACCATTTTTGGTGAGCTTGAACATTAAAAGAAGAACTTTTTTTTTTCATTCTCTTTAATATTTAAAGAGTACTGCAAAGCCATAGGGAAATGAACCAAGTATATAGAACGCCATCAACAACCAGGCATCTGGCCATTAATTAATTCTTCGTTTCCTGAACACCTGTGGTGAGATGGGCCTCCTGTAAGATGTCGAGGAAACATGGTATGTGAAGCAGGCTTTCAAGGAAGGAACTTATGGAGAGAAGGACAAAGAAAAATATTTATTGAACAGTTACTTTGTGCCAGAAACTTGGCATATGTTATACTGAAGTAACAAACAGCTACAAAATGCTGAGCAAACGCCTCCATGCTAGGTCGACTCATGTGATCCTCATAACAACACCACGAATTCACACCCTACTTGACAGGGGAGGAAACTGAGGCAAACAGAAAGGCTGATTCACTTGCCAAGGCCACCTGGCCAGGAAGCAGAGGCTCTGGAACAAGAGGCCGACTTGAGAATCAGCATCCCTGTCTGCTGACCTAAGTGGCTTCCAGCTGGGAAGCTCTGGGTTTGTCCCTGGGATGGTTCTACGAGGTGGGCGTTCCTGCTGAGCAAACAAGAAACATGACATTCAGAAAAGATGAACATTTCGGCCGGCTCATTAGCCCAAGAGCTGGGACCTGCACCCAGGTAGTTCTGCCTCCTCGTTCTCTGCTGCTCTAACTCTATCATTTACAATGGAAGACCCAGCACGCCAGGCTCTGCAGCTTCTAAATTCAAAAAACCAAGTGCAAGTCCTAATGTGCAATCCAGGGGAAAGAATTTCATTTCAGGAAGCATGCCACGGCCTGCAAGGAACATTAACAAGGCTTTTGTACCCAAATTGCTCCTGGCCGGTATAGGATAGGCTCGAAAATGTAACCCACACCTTCCAGGGCTGTCCGTGGGGAAATCATCTCGGTGCTTGTTGCAACGGCCTTATACGGGTAGAAATCATTGCTCCTATCCTCACAGCAATGTGGTATGGAAGTTCACTGTCACTGGCAATAAACAGAGATGCAAGGAGGGGGGAATAAGAAAACAAAAGGGAAAAATAGAAACAAAAAAATGCACCAGAGTGAAAAAAAATATCCATAAACGAGTTGTTTTTTGTCTCTCCAGTTGCTCTGATGTACACAAAGGAAATAGACGGGATGGAATCACATCGCGGGAACACCAACATAAATTCCCCCTTGCTTTGACAAGTACGTAATTTTCTTCAGAGATGCTCTTCACGTCTGGAGAGTTATGAGGCAATTTCATTCCCATCTGACAAATTTACAAAGAAACATTAGAGAGAAGGGATTAGGAAAGCGAGGAATCTTTATAGACTTTTTCCTCGGGCTGTGTTCCCCTTCCATCTTTTGGTTCTTCCTTGAGGACCACGCATGAATGACTCACGCTGTGTGGACCCTGTAACCAAGACACTCAGGGAAGAGGCAAAACGTGAAATGTGCTTTCAATCAACTAATTGTATTTACATTTTGGGGGATGGGAGGTGGGGCGGTGGTGCAGAGAGGGGCCAGGAGAGAAGATTCTTATTGGTAAACATTTAAATGAAGCCTCTAAGGTATGGATTTAGAATGGTATTTTGCAAAATTGAACTTTGTGTAAGAGATGGAGAGAGAGAGGGAGAGAGAGAGAGATAGATATGGGGGAGGAGATAGATAGATATGGGGGGGGAGAGAGAGAGAGAGAGAGAGAGAGAGAGAGAGAGAGAGAGAGAGGAGAGAGGGAGAGAGGGAGAGAGGGAGAGAGGGAGAGAGGGAGAGACAGAGAAAATGAGAAGATTGTATTGGAGAAGTACCTTGCAGGGTGCATCAAAATAGAGGACTAACAATAGCAAATATACATTTTTCTTTCCTGGTAGGATCATAGATTCTTGGATAACTTGGAGTTTTTTACTTTCAAGATGCTCTATTGCTAATTCATTGTGTACCTTTTAGTGAACAATGATTTCTGATTGCCCAGGACTGCACTGACCTTAACACTGAAAACCTCACACATCAGAAATTCTTTGATCCTGGACAGATTGGGATGGTTGTTCACCCTACAACTAATGATTAATCTTCTCAGATGAGTTACTTGGCAGTTGTTACCTCTCTTAAGTATTTGCAACCTTGAACTGTTCACTTTGGGGCTCTGTTAACTAGTAAAGTTAGTGTGTGCATGCTCACACACGTATGTATTTTCATCATTTTGAGATTCTAGTAAGAGTCTTCCATTAAGGTCACTGTGAGGGCTTAGAATTTTGATGGAAAAATCATAATAGTGCTCAGAAGTTCAGGAAATGTATTCCTTTCCTGGAGTTGAGATTAAACATAATATAATGCAGATGCTGTCGGATACAGAGCCCAGATGACAAATGTTTTATAACTGGGACTTAGGGAATGGAGAAAAGTAAGAGATACACAGCTTCAGAGGCCTTAGCTGAGAGCCGCAAAGCACTCATAATACCTTATGTATAATTTGGCAGGAGAAAGGTGAGATATTTGTGTCTGTATTAGTATTGTATATTTTTTCAGAGAGGCCAAGTGGATTTATGGGCAGCCATGTTTATGGTTCACTGGCCGTATCAAGAGTCAGAAATAGAACCTTGTTTGTGTAATTAATTTCACCACTCTGGTCTTAGAGTTTTCCCACTTGTAGTCATCATTTAAGTCATTTGCATTAAAAAAAATTCTGGGTTTGATGGTACTAGTTTCCTTCTTTAAATTAATGAGAAAATCTTGATTGTTTGTCTTTGTAAGAAACAGTGATTCATATTGGAATGGTATGTTCAAAAGCCTCAGGACATTTTTTTTTTTCTGAAAAATCCATGGAGATATTGCATCTGGGGGTTTGTTCATGTTTAACATCCTAAACTCCAACGTTGAGATCTAATCCGGATCTGATCTCTCTTGAAACTCTTACCATCAAACTCTCCCTTTGGTCTGCATGATAACTGCAAATGATTCTTTCTGCCTAGACTTAGATAAACAACGATAAGGGACATTCATGTACGGAAGGGCTTGGTCCAGAGGAATGTGAGTTCTGAGTTATCTGAATGGCCTTCTCTCTGTAAAAGGAGCCCTGTAATCCACAGCAGCTAGTCTATCCCAGTAGCACTGATGGGATGTACAGAAGGCTTTTGGCTTACAAGCAAGCATAAGTACTGTGTTGCCGAGAAGTAAGATTGATCATGATGAGAGATATAAAAATTTAAAATATCCCCTGGTGGGAAAAATTTTTTTCTTTTTATTTCTGCATTTGAATCTTTTAAATACTGTAACTTTTGGGGGAAAGTTATTGAGACATAAAAGGAATATTTGAACTGCTTTGGAGTTTATGATACCCACTGTATAATACATTATCTTGAAAGCCTTTATAGTGCACAGTTACAAACTTCCAGGAAATCTATTAAAATGCAGCATTAATTAACATAAACTTTTTATAGTGTTACTAATATTCTGCAAACAACTAAGAGTTTAAAAGCCCTTTTTACAGGCATTTCTTGCTGCCTATACACTGCGATCAGAGTGAATTATAGGAAACACTAAAGGAATGGAAAGAAATGAATTTTCACTGATTGTTCTGGATGGGAAATTCACTTTAGTATCTGTCTTAATTTGAACCAGCATAAAGGCAAGGTCCTAGGCAGTTTGATTAGCATCCTCTGTGAGCTCACAGCCTTGACCCACGGCACCATACACACTGAGGTATTTAGATTCATTTTTCCAGATGATGATAAATAATATCTTTGAAATAACTTCAGAGATCAAAGTTATTTCTCTGAATCCCAGGAGATGGAATTCAGCCATGTCCTCTCCCAAAACTTTTACAGTCTTACCAGTCAGGTAGTCTGTGCTCTGGACGCTCAAAAAACTGTGGCAGTATTTTCATGTCTTGATGTCTGGTTCCTCGTTGCACCAGCAAATCTCCCCAAGCTGAATTTTGACCTTTTTTTTTTTTTTTTTTAGAAAGATGTTTTTCATTTCTGTTTTGCATCTCAGAAGGGAGGAGGCATTTCAGTCTCTGCATCCAAAGGGCAAAACTGTCTCCATTTGGGATTGAAATGAAGATGGGCTGGCCCTGAATTACCTGGCCATAATTATTTTCAGCTATTCCAGTTAAATGCCTCTGCTCTAACATGAATCTGGTGGTTTTTCTTTGCTAACTCTTTGTAACCCCAATGTTTAGTTTGTAAATACTAGAGGTGTGATTCTGGCCCAAGGTTCTTTGCTTTGGTATGTATGTGGTGTCATTCGGATAAGAACGATGATTTTCTATTTTCGTATGTACTTTAAACTACACTTGCACTTTGTTCTGTCTTTTAAAAAATATTTTCCAAGTGCTGTGAAGTCAGGATCCCTCAGTAGTTTCTTGCCATTGCATTTTACCCTCTTACGTATCACTGGATTCTCAACCCATGTGGTACCAGGATTCTGCTGTAGCCATTCTAAACTTTATGCATAGACATTGTTCCCCATGCACATTTCCTCTATTACATCTTCTGTTTGCTTGGGGAATATCTGGGGAGTGTGGATCACATGCCGGTTTGCAGTCGCTCCTGGAGTCTGTCATTGAGTTAGGGCAGCTGTGCCAAGGCAAGCCAGTGGGTTAGTGAGAAGCCAGCCAGTGGAGGAGAAGCCAGGATGGGACTGAGTGTGACCATGGGGCATGTGGCGTGTATTGGGGCAGATTCTGGAGGAAGTCCCTTCACAGCTGGAGCTTGAGAGCTAAAAAGTGCCTGATGTGGAGACCTGGGGCCAGTGTTCCACAAAATGCAGCATCAGGGGTAAAGGCCATGGAGACGAGCTCGTGGTGGCCAGGCTGGTGTGGCTGGAGCAGGATGAGCCAGGGTGTCAGAGAGGTGTGGGTAAGCAGCACCCGTGACAACAGCTGCCGTGCAAGGGTGTGCACTCTGAAGATACCTACCTCTCTACCTGGCCAAAGCCTTGACACGGCCAGCTGTTACTAGCAGGTGACTAAATGGAACTTCAAAGAGGTAGTGTCACTTGCCCAAGGTATGTAGGTCTCACACAGCTAGAGAGTGTCACAGATAGAATTTAAACGAAGATTTGTCCGATTCCAATGTTTATTCCAATAAATAATATACCAATATTTAATTTGTATTCACACCTATATACACATGTGTACATGAGTGTGTGTGTGCGCACCCTTGAGTGTGCACTCATGCGCTTATGTAAAAAATCTGGCAGTTTTTAGGAGCTGAAGATCAAGTAGGAGACAAAATAAAATTCTTATCTACATGGGGCTTTTCTCCAGTAGAAGGCATCAGAAAATAACTGATGATATAGTTTTTCAGAATGTGGAATATTCTATGGTGTGAGATGAACCGGGTAAAGAAGGCAAAAGGGCAGGTAGTGGGGCTGGAGGGGCTCTTTTGTATTTTTCAGAAAAGAATCAGTTGACGAGGGAATATTTGAGCAGAGAACTGAGGGGCATAAACTCAAGCATCTTCATAAAGAACAGTCCAGGCAGAAGGAGTTCCAAATGGACACATTCCAGAGTGGACACATGCCCACCATGTTGGAGGAGCAGCAAGGGCAGTGTGGCTGGAGATGAGAGGACAGGGGGGATGGGAGACTGGTGGGCTGTTGGGAAAACCTTGGCTCTTGCCTTGAGATGAGTCACCTGAAAGTGGTGGACAAAAGAGGGATAGAATATAGGTTTGGTTTGTTTTCTTTTTGAACTCAGAGGCACTTGACCAAAAAGTCACACCCCCAGCCCCATTTTGTATTTTATTTAGAGACAGGGTTTCACTGAGTTGCTTAGTGTCTTGTTTTTGCCGAGGCTGGATTTGAACTCGGTATCCTCCTGCCTCAGCCTCTGGAGCTGCTGGGATTATAGGCATGCGCCACCGCACCCGGCTAGGTTTGTTTTTTTTATGATGAATCTGGACATGGGGCAAAACCAAAGGAGCTGAGGTGCAGGCAGGAAATGGAGAGGTGGCCAGCATTCACCAGGGGTCATGGTGGCTGAGATCAGGTTGTGTGAATGGAGATGGTGAGAAGGGGTCAGATTTACTCTACCTTTCAACAGTAGAGCTGACATGCTTTGTTGTTGGTTTGGCTGTGAGTAGGGGGAAGAGAGTCTAGTATGACTGCAGTGTTCATGGTGTGATCCTGGAGAAAGATGGAGTTAACATTTATTGAAATGGGACATGTCAGTGAGGGTGGGCATATTTTGTGGTGACAAACAAGGAGCTTGGTTTTGGCCCTCTTGTTTTAGCTTATCTATTTAGATTGTCACATATGATTCTTAACATATAAGTGGGTCAGCTGATGTGCACACATCTGAGTAGGAATTGTGATTATATCGATTTCCTTCTTTAATTTAAAAAAAGCGGTCAGTGTACCGCGTTAATGTGTTAGTCAGCTTTGCCACGTAACAAACCTCTCTTGAATTTTTGTGGCTTACTGTAACAAACATGCATTTTTTTCCTTTTCTTTTCTTTTTTTTTTAAATCTAGAGAGAGGAGAGAGAGAGAGAGAGAGAGAGAGAGAGAGAGAGAGAGAGAGAATTTTTGATATTTATTTTTTAGTTTTCGGCAGACACAACATCCTTGTTGGTATGTGGTGCTGAGGATCGAACCCGGGCCGCACGCATGCCAGGCGAGTGCGCTACCGCTTGAGCCACATCCCCAGCCCACAAACATGCATTTTTAATAAACCAAAAATGCAGTTTGATTATAACTTTTGCTCCATGTTCCTCCTCTTCTTGAGCTTTTTTTTTTTTTTTTTTTTTTTTTTGTCTGCCTACAACTGCTCATATTCTGGTGGCTGAAATACACTGCCAAGACCAGTGACAAAGGGGGAGGAACTGCACACCTCCCAGGCACGGCTTGGTCCTTTACTCAATACAGCCTGGTTATCACCCTGACAGTGGAAAACAAATCAGCTGGCTCCGGATGGCTGTGTAACAGCTTGCAAAAAGGACAAGAGGCCAGAGCCCTAAGATCCAGTGGGACAGAGTGCTGGCCTGTGCCTCACACACCTAAGCTACATGTTGAACCAGCTTTCACTCTGGAGTGAGCCCGTGCCTTTGCTAATTTGTTTCTTCCACTATGACCTTGAGCTCCATGGTTTTACTCACTACTGTATGGTCAGTGCCTCGGTCAGTCCTACCATATTATGTCTATTTTTTTTTTTTTGCATTTGGATATGTCAAATCACCCATGAGAGTTAATTCATCTGGAGGTTGGTTTCTTTTAAGAGGAATAAATAGAGGAATGGAGAAAAGCAAAGAAATAAAGTTCAGAGATAGCAAATCTGAATGCCTACAGAAGCCAGGTAGATAACATGAATGTGTGCCTCCGCAGGGCTTGAGAAAACATGGTAGGGGACATTTAGCCAAACTGGGGAGCGTGCACTTCCCAAGGGGAAAATTAGAAAATATTTTAAAAAGAAGATACACCTGTGCTACTCAAATAAAACTATCTGAAGGGCAGATTCTCCCTGAGTCCTGCCAATTTGCGAATCTGGTAATAGACCCTAAAAGATTGGAGGCCTATCAGTGGAAAACCTTTGATTTCATTTTTCATTTTTTTTAAAGAGCATATCTGAAGTGGGCAAATCTCTCTTCCCCATCCCTTCTTTGGTGAAACAAAACAAAACAAAACAAAACAAAACAGAATCCTATTTCCTTGAAACTGGGACAAGAACTAGCTAGAGGGAATACCTTCGTTTCTTTTGCCAGAGATAATTCAGGAGGTTTAAAAGAAAAAAAATTCTCTTCCATCTTCATGAACCCAAGTCTTCATACAGAAAACCAGCGAACTAAAGACAACCTTCATACTGTTGGGTTGTGGAGGGTGGAGAGTGAGGAGGCAACGGGGGGCAGACATGACCAGGAGCATCTACCTCTCTGCCTGGGGTGCGGAGGTGGTGATGGACGGCTTCCGGGCCAAGCCGCCAAGCCGCAGGCCCACGCTCCCCCTGCCTGGAGGGGTGTTCTTTGACTTCACCAAGGGCATCCAGGGCCAGGGTTATGAAATTCTATGCCCAGCGGAGGATTCCTGAATGTTCTTTAACCACAATGTTTGGGCACGAGGATCAACTAGGACATAGGTCAAAATTAGTAGAACCCAGTAAACTCAGCCTGCAGATGGATTTTGTAAAATCTCCTGTTCCATTGAATCAGGAGATTTTATGTGAAAATCAGAATTTATGGCTTCTTCTGAAATTTAGAAACTGTCAAAATGGGGTCATATCTGCCCAGCTGCAACTGGCTGTGGAAAATCTGCCCACGTTATTTCAAGCAGGCTCTCTCTGCTGACCTCTGCCCTTGGCCAGCCCACTCTGTTCAATTGTTTCACCTCGCTGACCCTTTTAGACAACTGGGAGTGGACGCCTGCCTTATGTATTTGTGTATAATATCCATGGCTATAACATATATTGCTGTAAATGCCTCCGATATCATCTTTAATTTAAAGAGCAGCCTGCCCTTTAGATAATCAACTTCGACTTTTTAAAAATCGGAATTGTTAATTATCCTGGCAGTATTTTCTTTGCTTTAGACCAGATAAAGTCACTGTTAAAGGATGTGATTATTTGGTAGGCTAATCTAAAAGATATCCTCTCTCTTTCTCTCTCCCTCCTGGTATTTTCTCTTCTCTTACACCCTCCCTGCCAGCCAATCCAACATGTAAGAAACACTTCAGGTGTTTAAGGAGTTGGGAAATACTCCAAGAAAGGCTGAGAGTTTTGCCACATTGTCAGGGGATAAAAGCACAGTATTCAATCCAAAAGCTTTGTGTAGATTTTTTTTTTTTTCGATGCAAGTTCCAAGTTAAATTTTGGATGCTTATCTTCTCTACATTTTAATGAGAAGCTTTTGCTAAAGATTTTTTTTTTTTTAAAAACAAAGACACGAAAGTTTAAACCCTTTGCACAATAGCAATGAATATTGAAGTGACATGCTGTTTTTGGTTTTTGAAAAATACCCATCCTCAGTCAGCAGGAACAGGAAGAGTGGACAAGGAAATATGGAATATTATGCTCACAAGTAACAACTGCACCTATTAAATATGCAAAACATGCAGCATTGTATGGATTTTTTTAATCATATCACTTTATAGGTATATGTATGTGTAAGATGGGGTATAGTAAACTTTTATGAGTTCAATCATTTTTCCCATTAGTTTTTGTTGTAGTTATCACTATGTTTATTGTAATTTCTGATTGATATTCAATTGGCACCATCCCATAACCCTTTATCCTAAAGTCTCTGCCTGTAGGCTTCTTAGGTATGCAATGAATGATTTAGCTGCAAACCTTCAACATACTTGAGGGGTCCATCTTTAAAGGCACCCTTTGTGATGTGAGGAACAGTCCCCTGGAGCCAACAACCTGGGAATGATTTCTGTTCTTAGTTGAGTCACATTGACCACAACAAGAGGCCCCTGTTCTTGTCCCTAGCAATTGTACTATGCAGCTTTATAGATGGATTTCTCCGTTTTTTCGAGTCTATTGTTCTACTGGATTGTAATTTCTATGAGGGCAGGAATCATGCCTTTGGTTTTTTTTTTCTTTCTCATTAAAGTTTTTTCGAGCATGATGAGATGTTCTAAGCACCACATGGACCATTTTATTCCTGTGCCCGTGTGTGTTTCAGCAGCACCAAGCACCTCGCACTGTTGAGCACGCGTCACTGTCCATCTCCAGAATGTTCTCATCTGCCCCAACGGAAGCTCTGTAGCCATTAAACACTAACTCCCCATGCCCTCTCCTTCAGCCCCTGGCTCTGCCATGCTGTTCCGTCTATGTGGACTTGACTAGCCTAGTGCCTCTTGCGAATGGGATCACCTAATACTTGTCCTTTTGTGACTGGCTTGTTTCACTTACCATCTTGTCCTCGGGCTTCGACCTCATGGCAGCATGGGTCAGAATGAGTCTTTGTTTTTTATACCCATGGGCTTAGAATCTAGCTCAGCGCCTGAATATAGTCAGAAGTAGTAGACGATGCACAAAAAAGGATGCCCATGTCGACCAGGGTATAGTAGCCTTGAGACCAGGCACGCAGGTCCCGAGTCCCAGCTCTTCCTTCCTGATTTGTGATTGACCCAAAACAGCAAGGAAGACTCCTTCTGGAACACAAAGAACTTACCATTTCTCCTGGCATGTGTTGCTTAATTCCAACATATGAAAAGCTACTCTGTGGCATATTTTCTTGGGCTTGTAATTTGGGTTGCTTTGTGCTCGCTGCTAATTAACCAGTTGGTGATGTGCTGTTTGTCTTTTCGTCTGCCTCTGAGCTTGTCAGGAACAATGACAAGCCCAGGGAAACTGGGGGGCAGTCTGATAATTAAGGTTTGGAGGGCTCCTTACCGACCCCATCATGTAGCAGTCGTTTTCTCTGCCTCATCTGATGGGCAGCTGACATATGACAAAACACTGGCCTTCTCTCATATACACAGCAGCGGGACACTTTCCCACCTTTTAATGGCTGAGCGAATTTCATCCCAAGCAACAAAATGAAAGTGTATTGTCAAAGTTGCTTGTGAAGATGAGTGTGTTTAGAAAAGAAAAGTCTTGATACGCCAGAATCACCAGGCGCACGTACACACACACGCACACAATGTTCTTTATTGTTAGCATCTAAATGCAAAAAAATAAGACAAATCTTGATTTTAAATGGCACCTGGAGAAATGGTTAGGTGCTCTATATGTTATTTTCTTCTGCCAGCATCTCAACCTTGAAGGGAAAACAGCAATGGAGTGGCGTTCAGTGGTTTCTTTAAATCTGATCATATTGTCATCTGCAGGGCCTATGTCTGTCATCTGAAGCCATCAAATAATGGCAATTCATTTGCAATCTTAGCCCCCGAAAACCATGCACATCCCTCTGTTTATCTTACATGTTTTCTTGCATCTTCTAAAAATATTATGGTCTGGTAGCAAACCCAGAACCCCAGTCCCATTTAATCAGAATCTGCATTTTAGCCAGAGTCCCAGGTAACTCATGTCTGTGCAAAAGTTGGAGAAGTCCTGGTCTTGGTCACCTTGACACTGGGCCTGGTAACTTTGACCTGTTTTCATTTCTACTGCCACCAAGTCAAAGTCTCTGGGTTGGGCATCATTGTCAGGCCGTGAGTTAAGGCCAGGAAAGGATGTCCCTGTGGTCGCCTCTGTCTCAACCTCCAAGGTTCTCAGCCTTCACTTTATTTTGATGCAACTGAATTATGGTGGATTCTGAGTGAGAGTAAAACAAGCAAAAACACAAACCAGTGCCTAGGGGATCTGAAGGAGCAGCTCAGACTGAGGATCACTGACCTGACCCCCCAAATGCCATCAGCACGTCAAGGGCCGCCACCTGGTCTGTGCTGTTCTCTCCTAGGCCTGAGTTTGGAAAGTGATCCCTTTGTTAAGTGGATTATTAGATGAAACCAGAGTTTAATGACATCTCCACCCTGCCTCCATGCATTGATTCATTCTTCAGTAGATACCTCTGCTGGCAAAGTGGGTGACACTGGTGACAGTCTTTAAAGGCTGCAGAGATCAAGTTTAGGGAACCAAATGAGTGTTTGGAATCTGTACTTGCTGAGGGAAGAGTGAGGAAGGGAGATTGGACAGAGGCAGGGAGCTGTAGTCCCCAGTCCTCTGCCAACACCCCAGGGTGTTCACATTGCCCCTCAGAATCCTGTGTGGGCTCCTGATAGTAGGGCCGTATGTCCCCACCTTGCTTGGTCACTGGGCTACCATGGGAAAGGCATGACCTTGGCTCTGCTGACCACCTCCAGCAGCTGGCCAGCAAGTCCTTCCTTGAAGATAGCTCTGGGCAGCCCATCTTCACACCCACAACGGTGGTTAAAAGCAGGTGGAATAATGTTTAGGGAACCAGGCTCTAGAGTGTGATGCCTTGATTGGGTTTCTGGACCAGTTGCTCCCTGACTGAATGACCCTGGCCAGTTGTGAGTCTTCTCCTTGGGTCGGGCTTCTTTTCATCAATTACCCAGCTAACAAAGTGGTTTGGGAACATTGAGAGAAGAATGGATTTAAGGCACATGCTGGGCAGTTAGATAAGGTCAGCTATTATCATTCATCCTATAATATTTTATGTAATATATAATTAAAAGTTATAGTATTACGTAATACTATCATATAAATGAATGGGACCTTCCCTTGCTTATAAGGGAACACACGGGATGATGATAAAATGTTAAAGGCAGAGGGCAGCTTTTCAGCACTAAAGACAACATGGATCATATTTCCCCCTGGGTTTGAGGACCACCTGTGTCCCTCATACATGACACAAAGCCCACATATAGGTTTGTGTCCTGTGGGCATGTTATTTCATGCAAAGCAGCAAGAACTTTGACTCTTGCCTCTTGGTGACATCCTTTAGGAGATGACATGATGGTAGGATTTGTAATTTGCCCTCGTGTGAGCTCTTGGGCTCCACTCCAGCTGTGTCAGCCCCGTTCAGCTCAATGATTTGGTGGCTTCTGGTGGATCTCAGAAGGCCCACAGGAAGGCCTCCGATGAGTCCGCTAGTGAAGATGTAATGCCAAGATTAAGCAGGGTTGGTTACATTCACAAATGAAGGAGTCTCCAGGCTTTGTTTGAACAAATCAGTGCAATAGATCTCAGGTAGAACGGAACTCTAGCAGAACTGTGAAGCTTTTATGAACACCCTGAGCCGGCGGCCGCTGCAGCTCTTGTTCTCACAACCCCCTTGTTTGCTGACAATGACGATCAGCATTGGTTGTTTTCTCCCTACCCTGCATTCCCCCTTGAGATAATAATACTCAGCCTCTGCATAAATTAGGATGATGGTCTGTCTTGCACAGACCCCTCCCCCTAAAGGTGACCAAAGCACAGTGGAATTTTAGTTTGGCTTCACAGAAATAAAGATCCAAACTGAGGAGGTGTCCCTGCCCTGCAAATCTGCTAGGAGCCCTGGGTCCATCTACCACATTTTCTATCACAGTGGTGCTGCTTTGTCCTCCAGACCCAGGATGGCTGCCACTGGGTCTGCATCCCAGCCAGGGGAAGAGGTCCCATCCTTTTCAGGACAAAACAAACAAGTTGCACATTCTTCTAGTCACACATCTCTTACTCACATGGTCCCAGCCAACCATTTGCAAGACTCGGGAATACAGACCTCATGTGGCCGTGCTGTCAGCTTGAAATGCGGTTACTCCTTAAAGGGGAACTGAGATTCTCCTTTGCATTCTCCACCAAGTTCCCTTTGGAAGAACTTCCTCCTCTGCTGTTTTAGAGCACAAGATCGGAGTGTGGCTGCTGCCATCTCTGTCTGCTGTGGGGGGCGTGAGCCACACTTGACTCATCAGCGTACCAATCACCGTGGTGCCTGAGATGGTTTACAGTTGCCTTGCAACCGAAGCTGGGCCAAGGTGTGGTCCTGCATCGTAGTTGCCGCCAACAGTGAAGAGAGTGCTCTTCCCTGTGGGGTTACTTGCTGGGTGAATGCGATTCTGGAATTATTCCTGGTGTCTTTGCCACCTCTTAATTTCTGGAAACCTCTTTTTCTTCCACTCTCACTGACCTTCCAGAACAGGAATTGTCAGCTAGGGATGCTTTTGTCGCCAATGATACATCTAGCAATTTCTGAAGATGTTTTCGGCTGTCACAATGGAGTGGAGGGAGCTATTGTTATCTCAGCGTGTAGAGCGAGGGGTGCTGCTGAAGAGCCTCTGGTGTTCAGAACCCTCCATTCCAAGAGTCACCCGGCCTACAAGGCCAACAGTGCTCAGGCTGGGGAGTGCAGATGCAGGTCTGGGTCACTTCTACCAGGAAATCTGTCTGGAAGCACAAGTTGCATTGGAGGCCTTGAAACCCCTGCATGTGGATGACCACACTGTATGAGGTTCGCTTTGTCTTCTCAAGCCTGCATCTTATTTTTTCAACTTCTTAGAACCTTGAACAGGACCTAGCATTGAGGAAATCTGAGTAACTGTTTGTTGAATGAATTTGTAATTGTGTACTTTTGTATGTTAATGTCTTCCCTGCTTGAAGATCAGATGGAGGTTTTAAAAACTCCAGATTAACGAGTGCATAGTTCTGAATGACACTGCATTGGTGAAGGGTAATCGTCATTTGGCATATCTACTTTCTTTTAATGACAGTGTGGTTATCATGTGTTTAGTACTCACTCCTGTGATGGGTGAGGTATGTAAGTGCTAAACCTTCCATTGGTGCATCTCTCTACAATGGTGTTATTTCTTGCTCACCTACTTGGGTTCACCTCCCAAGAAAATTATTTGCATTTAAATTTTCATCTGAGCTGGTGGGTGGTGCATATCTGTAATCACAGCAACTCAATAGGCTGAGGCGGGAGTGCAAGTTCAAAGCCAGTCTTAGCAACTTAGTGAGGCCCGAAGGGACTTAGTGAGAACTTGTCTCAAAATAAAAAATAAAAAGCGTTGGGGATGTAGCTCAGTGGTTTATCCTCTTGGTACCCCCCCAAAAAATTTTTTTTCTTTTTTTAATCCTAGTGTCTTGTTCTTTAGGAAGTTGACTTAAGACACCCCCAGGCCAGTTTTGTTTCCCCACCCTGCATTTATTATTATCATCATCTGTAGATCTAAATGCATGGTCTCTGAGCCAGTGCCACCAGTAGCACTTGAGGCTTGTTAAAAACACAGATTTGCAGTGATTTCCCACTTTGGTTTCACAATACCTGGGAGGGCTTTATGACCACCTCCCTACCAGCAAGTTTCTGATTCACTGGAACCAGAGGAAACAAGGGTTGGCTGTTCTAAAAAGTTCCCAGGGATGCTGGTCAGGGTTCTCCAGAGACATCAGAAATATGTCGATACTGAGGGACTCATGGGAATTGGCTCCTCCCATTGCCTCTGGCTGTAAGCAGGAGACCAGGAGAGCTGGTGGTGTAGCTCGTCTGGGGGCACAGGCCTGAGCCTCAGCTGACGGTGGAACTCTCAGCCCAAGACCGGAGGCCTGGGAGCAGGGGGGGGGACTGATCATACACCCGGAAACCCAAGACCTGAGGACCTTCCGAAGGTAGTGGGGATGAATGTCCAAGCTCAAGGAGAGACAGCAGATTGGTCCTTCCTCCGCCTTTTCATTCCCTTTTAGGCCTCAGCATCTATGATGTCCGCCCACACTGTCAAGGTAAAGCTTCTTTCTTCAGTCTACTGATTGAGGTGCTAATCTCTTCTGGAAACATCCTCAAGACTCATCAGAAATAATGTTTTCCCCACTGAGTATCCCTTAGTCCAGTCAGTTGGCTCATGCAATCACCCGCCACACCAGGTGATGCTGGTGTTGCTGGTCCACGGACTATACTCTGAGAACCTGTTCACTGTTCTATCTTACACCATTTATTTTTATTTGCTGTCACTCTCTGTCCATGGGAATGTAAGCTGCATGATGGCAAAGATTTTTGTCTCTTTAATTTGCTGCTGTATCTCCAGCACCAAAGTCGCTCGCCACCCAGAGAGCAGTACTCACTTTATATTTTATGAATGAATTTACTTCATGTGCCAAACCTGAGCCAAAGAAGTGGTTAGAATGAACTGTAGGCCCCTTATTTGTAAACCCGTTTCTTGTTCTCCATGACTGCTGCTTTTACTTGGCCCGTCCACTGCCTAGACATGGCTGTCATCACTGTTAGCATTCCACATTGGCTACAGAGGTAACAGAGGCTGGTTGCTGTGATAACCACTCAACACGCTGTCTAACAGGATCCAGGTGCTATTTAATTCCATTTTACAGAAGAGGAAAACTGAGGCATAGAAAGCTTAATGGCCCTGCCCAGTTTCACCCTGTGGTGTGGGATGCCAGAGTTTAAGCCAGATCTGACTTCAGAGCCTGTTAAGATTCTACTTTGGATTAGGCCGAGGGGAGGGTGGGGAGTGGCTATGTGGGTAGGAAAGATGGTGGAATGAGATGGATATCATTACCCTAGGTACATGTATTATTGCATGAATGGTACGTGTCTACACCATGTACAACCAGAGAATTGTTGCACTCTGTGTGCGATGAATTGAAATACATTCTGCTGTCGCGTACAGTTAAGTAGAACAAATACAAATAATAATAAAACCATCTGTTTGAACCAAAAAATAAGTAAATTAAAGATTCTACTTCAGGTCGCTTTTTGCTAAGTGGCCACCATGGCACCCCATGGCTGAGTCCCAGTTACAAGTTGGCCAGGGTGGACTGGCAGTGGTTGAGCTACATTTCCAGATGGCAAGTGATACTGTTGACCCTAACTGGAACAGAGATCAGCTGACCCATAGGTATTTTCCATTATAACTTCAGGCATAAGTTTTTCCAGGCAGCATTTCTTTTGTTACAGATATTATACTCCTGATTCCCATAGATATCTGAAGTTCCAGGTACTCACACAGTGCGTTAACTGGGACTGTCCCTCTGTCAAGGTCATTAACATGACTTTGTCAGTGCACTCAGACCCCCCACTCCACACATGCCATCCACCATCAGCAGACCCTACCTGCCGTAAGAGACCATCTGGATCTGGTGATGGGCACAGGAGGTCCCTGCTCCTCCTTACTTAATTGCTGTTCTCCCATGCCCAGCCCTGTCCCTTCAGACCCTTTCTTCTGATGCCAAGCCTCCTGCATCCATTCTGCCTTTCTGTGTTCATCAGAATGTCCACGTTATGAAGATTGAGAAACTGAGATTGCTGGTACAGTCATGCCAATTATACATAAAAGAAGTCAATTCTTTTGATTTTTTAAGATGACTTCTCTGAATCACTTGACTATCTTATCTCCTACGGGTTCTGCAACCCATAGGCATGAACATTTTTCTATATTATCTTGCATTTCCACTTAAAAATATGGAAAAAGTAGTTTTTATCTTCTCGATGTTGGTCAAATGGCCTCCTGCTAATGATGCAATTAGTGAAACTATACAAGACAAAGGGGGAGATCTTTCAGTTTTACAAAATCAATGAAGTGGCAAAATTTGCCACATTTGCTGTATGTGCAAAATATTTCACAGCAACTCTACTGTAGTAATGTGTTTTTTGAGCAGCTACTGTAGTTGCTGAGGCTAAATTATAATAATTTGATGACTGCGTGCAAGATGAATTTACGGAGATACTGCCTCCTCTATGGCTGTCATATTTGGTTTGGAGTGGGGAGAGTCTCTGCCACCCTCGGTCACACCCAGAATGTGTTCTGTGCTGCAGATTTCCTTACCCAGCCTCCCTCTGCTACCTTCTTTCCAGATCACTCTTGTCTTCCTTGTAGGATGCCGTTTCCTGGTAAAGAAACTCTGCTGAGTTCTTTCCCACTTTAAAGAGTGCTTTTTTCTCTTCCTGCCTCAGCTCAGTCCTTCCACCATTTCCCTGCATCCCCCAGGCCCTTCTGGGCTGAGAGTTGGGTTGGCATATCTCACTCAGTCTGCAGCTACCTCATGTGAAAATCCTTATTCATTTGAGGTTCCTGTCGTTCACTTGACCACCCTCTACCCACAACACTGGCTTGCAGGAGCTGGCCTATGTGGGCTCCAGAGAGTCATCTGAGCACATCTCTTCCCAACTTCTGCATCCAAGGACATCAGGAAGTTCGAAACTGGCCACTGAAGGAGTGGTTGAATGATGGAAACTAGTGGTTGAAGGATGGAATGATGCTACTAATCAGAGTCACTTATTGAACGTTTGCTAGCACAAGGCTGGGCCTTCCTCTCTGGTGATCCACCTTCCAGCTGGTCACCTCCACATTGGCGAAGACTTTAGCTCTGGGATCACAACATTCTTTCTCCCTCCAAGTCTGATAACACTCATCAAAACAGAGATTTTGATGCCTCTGTTGAGTGAGTGGTTGAGCAAGGGCCAGGGTGACTCAACATCTTGCCATGTAGGAGACAGTCCAGCACAAGAAAGGATTGTTCCGCCTCCCACACAGCTTCCTGTCAGACAGGTAGCTCCAAAACCTGACTATAGTTATCTGGACCTAGAACCACATTCCATTTTATAAGTAAAACAAAGTGTTCTTTGTACAATTTGAATGCACTCCATGCAGATTGAAGGAGAATTCTACTCTATTTTATTTGGAAACATACCAAGAGTTATTTATTCCCCATTTAAAAAAAATCACACCCCTGATCCCAATGCCACTTGGCATGTGAGCCTCCCATTCAGCACACCCTATCGGTCTCTATTTTAAGCTATTGTGTTTATGGGATTTTCTATATAAGTATGAGCATCAGACTATTTTATTAGGTCATCTAATGTAGTTGTACTCAAATGCATATTACTAAATGTACTAAAATGCATATTAATTATTTAAATGACATCTTTTTATATTATAGTTGGAACTTTATGGCTTTAAAAAAGTCACAGTTTGTTTTGCTTCATTTCAGGGGCAGCAAAGTGGGGGGTCATATTGTAAAGAAGGCTGTGAGATCAGCTAGGAGTGGGGAGGACATTACAACCCCCTGGAGCAGCTTTGAGTTTCAGCTTCTGGGGTGACTGCTCCTGCCTCGCTTCATTCCCAAGGATCTGCTCCCAGTGTGCTCAGTGTCAAGAAACTTCAGAGGCACTTTTTTAGAATTAGCCTCTAATCTTTCTTTTTCTTACCAAATACACCTGGAATTCCCCCTCAGAGAAATTTCTACACCCCTCTACTCTCCTCCTGTCTTCTTATTGATGGGTATGAACCATCCCCCATGGATGGATATTTAGTTTTTCCCATGTTTTTTGCTTTTCTGCATAGTATGGTGAAGAATACTGCATGCATCCTTCATTGTGACCTTAAGATAAATCCCCTGAATGCTTATTTTAAGGGATTTTGGAACTATTACCAAATTAGCCCTCCTGCTTTTTGGCAAGGACTACTTTCATCTATGAAATGAAAAATGTGAATTTCACTTAGTGGAACACATGAGATGTTTACAGAGGTACTTGTCATCTCTCGGGGTCCTAAATAGTACCTGTTTTTTCTTCTCTTTTTCCTTTTCTACAGACTGCTCTCAAGCACCCTGCATTATCACCATCCTTGTCCATGTCCCCTGAGTTGTGAAACTGGCCTATTAACAGTCTCTCACCTCCAGCCCTGGCCTGCCACTGTGTATTCTCAATTCATATACCTCCTCTTCTTTCTCAACTGCTTCCCTTCTCCCCCAGGAGAATGTCCAAACCCACCATGGCCTGTGTACTCTGGACACCCCCTCCAACTCCCCCAGCCCCTTCTCACTCTTGCCTAGCTACAGTGGTCTCCCCAGGGCCTTTGCCCTTGCTTTCTTCCTAGTCCGCCCTATTCCCAACCACCGAAAAGGCTCCTTCTCTCATTTCCATGAGCCCTGTACACATGGGCGCGGAGGACTTGCCTCTGTGAAATAGTCGTCTCTCCTGTTTCCTCTGATTTACTTTTCTTGGCAACACTGATAACACTTTGACACAGTTGCTGCTGACCTTCAGAAGGGCAGGGTCTTTCTGTTTTCCTCCTCCCACCCGCCCCTGTTTATTTTTCCTTCCTTTTTCCATTTTCAGTACCTGGCATTTACTAGACCAGGGCCAGATGGTAACACTGCAGACTTTGCAGGCACTGCGGCTCTGTGGCCCCCACTGCACTCTGACCTGGAGTGGGAAAGCAGCTGTGGGTGAAATGTAAGCAAACGACGCGGCTGTGTGCTAATAAAACTTTATGTACAGGCACGGTGGCTGTGAATCTCCTATAATTTCCACATGTTGAAAGTACTGTTGCTCTTCTGATTAAAACTATGTAAAAACTCTTCTCATATACAAACAGGCCGAGGGCTGAATTTGGCCTGAGGTCTGTGGTTTGCTAACTCCTGTACCTAAATGATGAAAAATTATTCATTTCATGAATGAATGACTACGTAAGGACTATGCATATATGAACAAATATTTTGCTGCATATCAAAACCCATTTTTAAGTCTATGCAATTGAACAGACATGGCCCGGAGTCCAATGTGCCTTTACACTCTAGAGTTGCTCATTTAGCCATGCCTCGATGGACGAAGGGGAAGATGTTGTGAAGTTTGGAAACAGCATCCGATTTAGCAATTGGAAAACTGTAGTGTAGCCTAGAAAGCCCAGCCCAGATGCACTCTGGGTTGTTATGTTCATTTTTAATAAACAGAGCCGGGCGGCAAGGCCCTGTGTGTTGTCAGCTGGAACGGCCCTCCCCTTCACTGGCAGAGTTTATCTTAATTGAACCCTTAGCACCGCCGTCATCTTCCTCTGCAAACTCTGTTTGGAAAAGGGGACCTTAAGACCCCAGTAAGAGCACTCAAACTCCTCGAAGCAAATAACGTAAACATAACAAATTGAAGCTTACAAAAGTCGGAATTGTAAAACTAATAGGGCTGTTAAAACCAGCTTTCCTGAAAATTATGAATTGGCCGGCCTGTTTCTTATAATGGCAAATAGTGAATCTTGATCATTCATCAGGGCACATGTCATAAATTAGGTGTCGGGAGAGGCTGCAAAATTCTTTACGGCGTCACAGAAAGCTACCGCAGCTGCCTCGGTGTCACATTGCGGGATTCCAGCGGTTCCAGCACAGATCCGGCAACGAAAGTTTTAAAATCGTAACAAGTTGTCAAATGTTTATCAGCGGAATTTTATGAAGGACTAAAAAGTTATGTACGATACTGCACAGACCATTAGGGGAATAATAATAGTAATAAAGAGACTTTATTCTCATCAAGACGGATGTGGCAGCTCGCTTTTCTCCCCAAACTTGGTTAATGGAGGTTGGGAGAGACGAATAATTCAAACCTGGAAGGGGAGCAGCTTGAAGCCGTAGATGGAATATCTGTGTTATGTGTGGAATAGAAAGTAATGGATATGTGGGGCTCTATCTCCATAGATATGTAGATCTCACTGTATTTATGGAGAGAGAGATTCAGGGTTGAAACAGCCTCAACAAATGCCCTGCCAATTGTGTTTTATGAGTTCTGCGGCAGCTCAGGAGGGGAGTGTGTTTGGGGATCAGGCTGAGCTGGACTCTGGGTGACTCTTCTATTTGACACTTTCGTGTCCTCTCTACATGGAGGTTCATCTTGCACAAAAGGAGGGGGGTAATCATAAAATCGACCGTGTTCAATTTATTGTGACATTTACAAAAACAAAGCATGAGGTACTGTTCCCTGCACCTGCAAAGCCAAGTCCAGCATAAAGATCCCCCTCCTTCCCTTCTTAGGTGTGTATCTGGGGGCTGGTCACTTATCTCCTTCCCTAGCTTCATTTTCCCCATTTACTAAAGGATGGAAATATGTGTGCTCATTTATCTTTTGGCATTGTCTGATGATTAGCTAAGATCTTTTGTATAAAGAGCCCAGTTCAGAGTCATTGATATGGCCTGTGTTCATTAGAATTCTCCCCATCCCACTTTTTTTTTTTTTAATTTGGGGGGATATTCGTGAAAGAGACACAAAGTAAACTGTATCTTTGGAGATACAGTATCCTAATAACTGGGTTTTATAAGTCACCATTAACATTTCTTCAGATGATTCTAGAAACTTAATTAATGGCACAGTTTTATGTTTCTATTCCACGAGGCTATAGGGAGCAGATGACATCATTCTAAGTTTCTCTCCTAGACTTCAGACCTGTTAGGGCAGGGAATCTGTCCTGCGTCCACTTCTAGATCCCTGGCACATTTATATCTGGCACACAGAAGTTCTCCTTCTCTGAGAGAACACCGCCTTGGTCCATTCTGACTACTGGAACCCAGTCCCATGGACTGATGTCCAACAAACAACGGAGATTTATTTTTCCCAGTTTGGAGGTCTAAGATCAGGGAACCAGCAAGGTCAAGTTCTGGTGAGGGCTGTCTTGGTTAGAGATTGCCAACTTCTTGATGTAGACACACATGACAGAAAGGGACCCGATTATCTCTTGATCTTGAGAAAGACAGCTAATTAGTCCCAAGGATGAGGGCTCCACTCCTAGGCCGCCTCCTAAGAGTATCATATTGGGGGTGAGAACTTCCACACATGAATTTGGGGGACACACTTAGCTTGTCTCTAATAAGCTAGTCTAATAAGTCTAATAAGCTAGTCTCTAGTAAGTACTCTCTGAAACCAGGCACACAGGCAGCCATAGTGACACCCTAACAACTGGCCAGGCCTACCTTGGTTTCCTTGCTCCCTCCCTGAGACACCCTGCTGGACGGAGCATCCCAGGAAGCAGACCCACCAGGAGGCAGGAGGCCAGTTGCCCGGAGCCTGGCCAGAGTGGTGAGGACTGGAGAAAGGGTCTGGGTGTAAACCATCTCTAGGGCTTGTGCACTCTGAGGGCCATTTGTTTAGCCAATACACTGTAGGTGAGTTCATTTTACTCCTTGTGCCGTGAATTCCACAAGCCTTGATTCAACCCCTGTGATCCAGGCTCTATGTTAAATACGGGGACACACACACACACACACACACACACACACACACACAAGACTAATTCTAACGTGGCAGGTAATTTATTGGGTGCCGTGGTGTGTTTTGTTCTTCCTGATATATTTCCCCTCCTGTGCAAAAAGGGAACTGAGGCTTAGAATTTGCCTGGTTGAATTTCAACAAGTCTGTTTAAATGCCTCATTTAGCATTTTGTAGCAGCTTGTGTGTAGTAGGGCCAAAGGCAAAATTTTCCAAGCTTAAAATTTGGAAAATTGAAAGTCGTTTGAAGGGTACTGTGCTGGTGGGGGGGGGCACTCTGGGAGGTGGAGGTAGGTTTGGATGGAACGGAGGGACCCCGGCACTGGGAAGGGGAGGGAGCCGGTCTACACCTTTGCTGGTGGGATGCATCTGCTCCCTCCCTTGTCCTATGGCAACTGGCCCTCCCAGGGATGTCCCTTGCAGATCTCCATAGCCACTGTTCTTTAGGGGTGGTGGGCTGAGCCAGCCTCAGCTTTGGGGGCTATGGCCTACAAACCGAAGATCCTTCCTCTGCATGCTTTGAGTCGCATACCCTCCTGGGATGGAGTTTCTCACCAGCCCAAGAGAAGGACCTTAGGGCAGTCTAAAGTTGATCTTATGAAATAAAGAAATGTGACAGTTTATGTACTGGATGTTTCAGACGGAAATTCGTAAGTCCACCACAGGTCCGTTCATGGCTGCCGTGGTTCCCTTCCACATTCTGTGGGCAAGGGGCTTCTACCTGGGGGATTTCATTGTTTAACTCATCTGTGGATTCAGTAAATACTTATTGAGTGCCTATTTTGTGTCAGAGACTGTTATTAAACAGTGCTCAGCCCTGAGGATACAATAGTGAGCAAAGCCGATGAAGCCCCTTGTGGAGGTGGAATGAGTGGGAAGCTGTGTTCCCACGTCACCACCACTCAGCACACCTGACACCAGATCTGTGGGTCTCCACCACTGTCTGGAGACCTCCTAGCTGAATTGGAGTTGCAGTACCATTGCAGCTAGCAGCCCCTCTCCAAGGGAACTAGAGGGGAGCTGGCCTTGTTTATAGTCATGAATACCTTTACCTGGCAGATGACTAGACGCCTACTTCTCTGACCCATGGCTTGTCTTTCCTATGCATGAAAACCATTTACATTGGCAGATGCTCATTGTCCTGCTCATGGCTGCCTGGCCATCGCTGTGGTCCCAGAAGCCTTACTCGGTCTTCTCCCTGGGGACACTAAGCCTGGGCAGTCCCTGGTTCTGATGGAAGCACCAATTCAATGACCACCACAGCAGGAAACAAACACACAGTTTTTTTTTTTTTTTTTTTTTTTACTGATTCTGGGTGTGGAGGGAGCAAGGGGCTGGGCAGGCACTTCTCCATTCTCTGGTCAGGAAGTCAGGGGGTGGTGGGGACAATGAGCAGCAGATACAAAGGAACAGAGTGAGGGTCACTTTAAGTCTGAGAGCAAAGGCTGGCATGGTCCATTTGAAGGATGTAATGAGAAAGCGGGAGCCCAGTCTGCTGGTGGGGGTTGCCTTCAGGTTCCCTCTCTCCCTGGAGCCATCTGGGTGTAGTGTAGAAGAGGGACCACGTCAAGGGTGACAGAGCCCTGCTTCCAGTATGAGCAAGTGGAACTTGTATTTAATATGGATGCATTTTATGGCAACAAAATATCATAAGTGTTCAGCACCCCACATAACAAGCATTGGTGATCAACTTCATGTTCAGCTTCTTCTCTCCAAGGAGGCGAAGAGGGGGGCTGAAGTCCAGACCTTCCAACTGTGCCTTGATCTGGCGGCAGCCTTCATCAGGGAGCTACCTCTGGGCACCAGTCATGGTAATCTCTATTATGCAAAAGACCCTCTTCATTCTGAAACTCCAAGGGTTTAGGAGCTCTGTGTCAGGAAACAGGATGAGGATGATCGTGTGTGTGTGTGTGTGTGTGTGTGTGTGTGTGGTGTATTGTAAATCACAATATCACAGAATCAGAGACCTGAATAATATGCAGAAGGGAATAGTGGGAATACCAGAAGGAAGAGAATTCTGGGCTTAAGGAAGAGACGGGATAAAGCTTGCAAGACGGGATAAAGCTCTGAGGCTAAGAGGCAGTGCAGTTGCCCAAAGTGAACAAGGTGGAGAATGTAGGGATGAAGTGAGTGAGATGAGGTAGGGAGGCGAGGATAAGAAGGTCATGTGCAAGGACTTCATTTTACTAGCACCAGCTTGATTAAGACATAGCATTTGGTTGCTATTTTCAAGTAACTTTGAGTCTAGTGAGAAAGACAACCTACCTGCAAACTGGTCATTTCAACCAATGCATTCGTGGCCGAGCTCTATTTCATGAGAAAAAAGAGCCATGGTCATTCATTATGGGGGCTCATGCAAGCTTCATAGAGCAGAATATTGACATTAGAGTTTCTCAAGAATTGTGAGGGATCTGAGATTTTTACCTTGCTTACAGACTGTCAGAATTATTTGGATGCAGTCAGAGGACATGAGACTCCTGGGTCAGAGACTCAGGAGTATATTGTATACAGTGCAACAGGCAGTGTGAACTTTGCTTTTACATTGGTTTGTCTTGCTCCCCAATGTGCCCAGGCAAGGTGGAACGAGCCAGGTAGATGCTGCACTTATGGGCTTGTGGCACAGTTGAGGAATCTTTGAGTTTAGAAAACTTTAATCAGAAGGCTCCAAGCCCACTTGTCCCACCTTCATCCAGAGGGAAATCTCATCGTCATTATACCTATCAGGAAGCCAGTCTCTCCTCTGCCCCAGAGGAAGACACTGTAGTCTAGAACAGAAGCTGTTAGAGCCTCTGCTCACAGGACAGGGAGAATCCTGAGACACATGAAGAATGGCCTTCCAGTAGAGTGTAGCTGTTAGGGATGAGTCAGTGAATCCTACCTAACACCTGTACGTTTTTGTGAGTTGCCATTGTCCTGGGCCTGGTTAGATAAGGGAGTTTCCGTTTTCCTGCCTGTTTAGACTTCTAGAGTGAGGCAGAGAAACTATTGATCATTAAAATTGATGGAAAGAGTAATTGGGGGAAAGAAAATAGGCTAAATGAGGCACTTTAGTAAATTTCAAAATTCGCTAACTCTTTATTTTTTCAGCAGGTCTTTCTGTAGTGCCTACTGTATACCAGGCACCAGGCTGGGGGGGTGGGCACCAGCAATGAGGGGGTGGGCAGAAGCTGCAGGGCAGGTTACAAAGGGGTTAGAACTGGGAGGCTGAGCCTGTTGCCAGACGAGTTTCTGTGCTTAGGCACAGATCTGAATCACCTTTGTAAAGTCCACAGATTAGTAAGATCCAAATCCCCAGGGCTGGGGCCTGGGTATTCAGTTTAAAAACAACCTTCCAGGTGAATCTTCTAGGCAGCCAGGCCAAGAACATGGCCATGGGTAAACAACTGCGTGCCAGTGTTGTTACAATTCTCCTGTTCACCAGACAGACGGCTCCAGATGACTCTGCCCATTGGTGTGTTAACCACACAGGTAGCTTCAGCATTCCTAGTTAGAAGCAGCTTCGTGGAAGAGATGGGATTTGAATTGGGCCTTAAGTAAACTCTAGGTCAAATAAGAATGGGCAAGAAAGACAAGAGAGAGAGGTTAAGTAGGAGTAAATCTGGAAGAGAGCAATGGATCATGTTTGCAGAAATAACCATGTTAATATACATAGTAATTCAAGTTTATTGGTTTTGCTGGACTTTAATAAGTTAAGTATTTTTCTCATTTTCATGACCTTTTTATGGCAAAGAAATCTAATTAATAAAGCTTTCATTTCTTGAAGGTCCTCTCTCCAGCAGCCCCATGTCTCTTGTGCTGAACACCACACTAGGATGTGTTTGGATATTGCTATTCCACCTAAATTATGCAGAAAGTGAAGCTCTGAAAGTCAGGCAGGGACAAATGTGCTCTTGATTAATGATGGGATTACTTGTAAAGTTCTAGGAACTTAGATCCTACCCATGATAGGCAGTTTGGGATAGTTTTCATGGTGAATTGGAAATTAGGGTGGCAAGCTAGGTAATGAATTGGAAAAAAAAATGCTTCTCTCCTGTTCTGGCTTGGATTTGGAACATTGTTGAGGGCCACAGCTGAGTTGGGATGGCACATGGCTTTTTGCCAGAAGGAGTGGTACAGAGGTGAGGCAAAGAACCTCACCCCCTCACTGATGCAAAGGCCTATCCACAAGTATGGCTGTATGCTGGACCGGTAGTCAATGTTGAGTAAGATCCAATTGCAGTGGTACCAGCCTAAGACAGGAGACTGACGCCTTGAGGTCAGCTCATCCAATGATGGGTAAGGACCATATGTAGTACTGGACAACCTAAGACAGGCACAGTCCCTAAGCCACATGCTTGTTGTTTAATTGAACAGAAGCGGGGAGATGTTGAGGGCCACAGCCCGAGTAGAGTTGGGATGGCGCATGGCATTTTGCCAGAAGGAGTGGTTAAGTAAGAGGTGACTGCCAGCGAGCCATTAAGATGATGATAATAAAGTTAAGCTGTGTATAATTGCTGATTGGATGATGCTGAATTGAAACAGGCTATGTATTGAGTTGTATATGGACGCTGCCGCCTGGCAATAGGGCGGCTCGGGAATAGGGTGGCTCCTGCTGCCTCGGGCGCCTGCTACTTTGGAGTTCCCGTGGAGTTCTCTCGGGCTCCCCCCCCCCCCCCCCCCCCCCCCCCCCCCCCGTGGAGGGTGAGAGAGTTCCTGGGAAGCTGGTGGAGGGTGGAGTAATAAAGTAGTTCTTGTTTGAACCTACAAGTGCCTCGTGGTGGCTCGGTTATTTTGTGCCCAGCCAGACTGTGGCAGAACATCCTCCCAGATCTTATATGTTGAAGATGTGGTCCCCAAGGCACCAATGTCTAGAGGCGGAGCTTTTAAGTGACTACATCACGTGGGCTCTGACCTGCTGGGTGAGTTAATCCATTGATAGCTTAATTAACAACCTGGAGAAGGTGTAAGCAGGTGGGACAGGGTTTGAGGAAGTAGGTCACTGGAGGAATGCCCTTGGGGACCATATCTTGTCCCTGGCCCCTTCTTCTCTCTCTGTTTCCTCGCTGCCATAAGCTGAGCAACTTTCCTGCAATACTCCTTTCTGCCATGATGTTCTGCTTCACCTGGGGCTCAGAGCTGTGGTGTCTCCTGACCATGGACTGAAACCTTTGAAACTGTGTATCAAAATGAATTTTCCCTCCTTTAAGTTATTTATGTCAAATGTTTTGGTCAGAGCAACAAAAATATGACTCATCCCCATCCCACTGAAGTTTGTTTTGATCAATGCAGCTCTTCCATATAGTGTTAAAAATCAGTGATCACGATTTTGTAATATGATGTCTCTTATAAAATGATGTCTTCTCTTAAAAAAATTGGATGGATCTCTTGGATTACTTTTGTCTACAAGTAACAAATAAAATCTTATTCAGATTGACGTAATCAATTAGAAAATTTATTATGTCCTGAAGCACAAGGTCTGGAGCAGGATGGTTCCAGTGTTGAGTGACAGGGATGTATCTGCTTCCCTTTCTCCAGGTGCCTCCACTCTGCTGTCCTGTCTGTGCTTGATAGCAAGATGGTGGCAGCAGTCTCCAGTATCACAGCTAGACACAACCCTGTTCAGAGAAAGTAACACTCTTTCTGTTTCTTTCTTTGGAAGTCTAGGAAACCAAATAGCCTTTGTTCAGGTCTCATTGGCTAGAATTGGGTCACATGCCCAACTTTCTATTGATCACTGACAAGTGGAACTGACTTAATTAGCTAAGACCAATATGGAGAAAATAATAGAAATAAGATCAACTTTTCCTGAATCAAGTAGAAGAAGAGGATTATAAAGAAAAAAGAAAGGAAGAATGGATTTGGGAGGTGATCAGCAATGTCCCCTCATGGTCCCATATTCCACTGGTTCCATTTTCTTTCTTTTTGGGGGCAGGGCAAATTGGCTGTAGAGGGTACATATTGTCCTTTTCAAAACAGAACCCCAGGGCCTTTGTTTTGCAATGGTTTCCTCTCCCCCATTTCATTTTGTCTCATGGCATTTGTGTTTGGGACCCCATATCTAAACACATTAGGTTGTCCCACTTGTGTTAAGTGGTGTTTCCCATTGACATGATTAAGCATGCTTGGATGATCAATCAAAAGGATTGTTTAATTGCTCTTCTCTCGTTTGTCCGTTAGATGTAGCTTGTCAACCTTCCACAGGATTGAGCTCTTCTTTCCTGTTGTAACCAACTTCTCTCTCCTCTTACTTTTGGTGATGTATAGATCCTTTGGATGTACACCAGGAAGACCCTCAAAAAAGTTCTTGGTCCCATTCAAGCAGCTGTGAAAGGTCTTCAAGAATTCAAGTCTTCCAAAAGCTGCCTCCATAATGAACTAGTTTTAGTGAAGAGAGAAAGCATACAGTGTCAATCATGGCTAGTGACAGGGCGCAATTAACCCAGGATCAAATTGCAGCAAGATGGATGGGGCCAGATGGTCATGTTATCCTAACAAAGGGATTATACAGTAAGTGCCCTTCAGGAGGGAGACATCTTTCTACATAGAACTCTGCAATGAAGAGAGACAAGGGAGAACTCTTCACAATTTCCAAACAGATATTAGAGTAGGGAAACTGGTAAGTGATGTTTTAAATCATCATTCCTGCTCTTAATTGGTGACTGGTAAGGCATACATACACTGTCAACTTTGATAGTTCTAGAAGCTATAGCTACTAGAAAATTCTAGTTGGAAAATATCTTAACCATGAAAGACTTCCATTAGGAAATTAAAAATCTTAAATAGAGTGGGACAAATAACATAAAGAAAGTACATTAAGTTAATTCTTCCAGTAAGGATTCTTTAAATTCTTCTCCACATGCTTCTAAGCATTAGGGATAGAGTAATGAACACTTTGGATAATGCTCTTTCCCTCTTTAGATCACGTACTAATAAGAAGAGTTAATAAAAAAGTAAGCAGCACGTAGGGTAGTGGTTTCATAATGATAGATGCTCTGAAGACAATTTTTAAAAAGCCACATGTGGGACAGTAACAGGCGGAGAATGGAGTCGAGTGGTGGTGGGCTGGCCAACGGTCAGTGACTAGCTCTTGGTAGAGGAGGGAGCCTTGCTTTGATTTTGCCAATTTCTTTGGTGTAAATACTCCCACCATGGCTGACTTCAAGCCACCAGTGTCACCAGGAGTTGGAAAGGGAGGTACACAGTACAGAGCAGCTCCAGCTCACCCCTGGGAGTGTGCCACAGTGCTTCCAGGAAAGGCTTAGTCAAGGACTGAGATGGTGACATTTGGGCTGGTGAGTGCTGAGTGAATCTTAAATACCCAGCCATGAGGAGGAAGCTGCAGGGGCCATCCTACAGGCAGAGGGGGACCTGTTGTAACTACGGAGGTCCTGAAGTGAAAACAAGCTCAGCAGGTTCTCTGGGGAAGAGTTTCTGGGGAATTGGAGTTTAGAAAACAGAAGGAGAGGGAAGTGAGGGATGAATCACGTAGGGACTCCAAGGCCATTTTAAGAATTAATTCCTCTACAAATGTGGCAGCAAATCATATGGAGTTTAAGCAGGTGATTTCCATGTCTCCTTGGCAGGAGGCATCTTTCAGTCTCCACAGGGGGACTTTGTGTAGAGTTGTCCTAGAGATGGAGAAAGAGAAATAGCTGACTTGATTTCATAGTCTCTGTTTTGATTTACTTCCACTCTCTCAAAATTACGCAGGAGTGACACAGCAGGTCACCAGGAACGCGGCAAGTGCCGGTACTTGTTACTTATGGTGGGTCCTGCCGCGAGGTGCTGGTATTGAGGGCTGAACCCAGAGTGAGGACATCATGGGGCAGGGGTGGCAGTGGTGCTCAGACGTGTTGCTGAACGTGTGATTAAGACTAGCTGCGATCTCCAGCTTCTGCAACTTAGTTCAGATTCTCTAGACATCAGGTTGACACTTATCCCTCAGAGATGAGAGTTGGTCACGTTATAAAATGCATTTCAATCTTAAATAGCAGTGCATTTATTCATTGCCTTTGATCAGGGACTCACGTTCAACCACCAAAGTGGACCACCATCTGGTACATTCTCACAGGGCATTCCAAGTGCAAAGAGATAAGAGAAAGATTCCTCATGGGGTTCTTCCTGTTGCTGTTGCCGATTTTTCTCTGTCCTTCCCTTTTACCTTCATTACCCAGCAAGTGAGGAACCAGTGAGGAGCCTCTAAGGGAGGAATATAGGAATATTATTATTTGTATTAATAGGAACAAAACATTGATAATATTTATAAGCAGATTCTATTGAATCTACTGGCTGTACATACTATACATGCAAACTGGCTATCCATGCAGTTGGAGGAGTGCTTTACTACTTAGTTAACATCTCAACAACCATGCACAGTGGGAACATTGTTACTTTTTATCTTAAGACTGTTCATACAGCCATAAAAAATGCCCGAGACTGATAATTAAAAAAAAAACAAAAACCAGAATTTTTTTTTTCTCACTGTTTCGGGGCTGGGGAATTCAAGATCCAAGTGCCCATATCATCAGTATGGTGAGAGCTTGGCTTCTGCTTCCAAGATGGTGCTGTGAACACTACACTCATTCGTTGGTGAGGGCCAGGCTTTGTGTCTTAATCCCTACTCAAAAGACTCCACGGGAATGGGAATTAAGTTTCAATACATGCATCTGGGGACATTCAAACCATAATACCTTTATTGTACAGGTTAAGAAACTGATGGTCAGACAGGTTGAGTAGTGGCCCAGCCCATGTGCCTGACTCATTAGTGATGGAGCCAGTGTCCACACCAGCTTTTGCCCACTCTCTTGGCCTGCCCAAACCTGAAATCTTTCCTAGGAAATGCATAGCTTTTGAAATTTGTGCCCTGTGACTTCTGAGCTCTGTTCTCAGCACTGCCTCTTAATGGCACTGCTTATGTGCAAGGTATCCAGGGTCATCCTTCCTCCGGGGCCTCTGACTCAGTCTCTCCTGTTCAGTGACGTCTCCAGAGCAGGTCTGGACTGAGCTCTTTAAAGGGCACCTTGCATGCAGAGCAGACCTCTCAGCTTGGCAAGAGCTGGGAAAGAGCCAGTGCTTCGACCAAAGGGTGGAACATGGGCCTTTAGTTCCATGGAGGGATACAGGCTGTGTCCTGTGTCCACCCTCACGTGCTTTGTGTGGCTCCCATCTCCCAACGTGCACACTAGAATTCTGTTTCTGGAAGGCAGACTGTGCCGGGTGCCTCTGTGCCAGGAGTGTGGGTTTGCGTCATGACCACACACACAATGTCTCATTCTTTTTTCCTTCAAACTCAAATCCTCTGAGGCCATCCATCCAGACTTGGTGGGAAATCTACCTCTGCCCTCTGCCCACTCCCCAAAGTCCTCCCTCTCTCTAGGACAGCAAAGAAAGCTGCATCATTGTATGAAAAAGTTCACCAAAGAGTCTTTTGGTCTGTAGTCTAAAAGATTGTGGAGCTTGAGCCTCTGGCCCACGTGCTCCTTTGAAGCCCATGGGGCTGTCCTTCGGTGCCAAGCCTGGCAAAGGCTGACTTGAGGCTTGACTGCCGCCTTAACATCCGGAATGTGATAGTGGCTGCAGACACAAGCTCTGCGCTTACACTTCCCTGGTCAAACCCAGCCCCACCACTCAGAGACACACACTCAGGGACAAACAGCACCCGGTGCCTCTCTCTTCCCCATCCGAGAAGTGCGGGTGTCAGTGCCATTTCTTAGGCACTTATGAAGAGAACTAAAGAGGACAGCAGGAATACAGTATTTAGGACAAAGCTTAGCACAGAGTAAGAGCTTAACTGAATACTAGAATGTCCGCCCCCACAAGTCACCCTCACAGAGCCGTGTGGGTTCTAGGAACAGTTCCTGAGATAGGCAGGGCCTTCCCATCTCTGCCGGCCCATGAGCACTCTCCCTGGAGACTCTCCAGGGTTGAAGACTTGGATGCCCAACATCTTACAGAGTCAGCATCTTCATCCACCAAGTGGGAGTGTAAGGCACCTTCCAGGTGTTGGGAAGGTACTTCACCCACTTAACACAGATCTAAGTACACGGTGAATGTTAGGATGAAATCAAGCAGGGAGTATCATGGCTGCAGCACAATGTCTAACCCACTGTAAAAAGGGCCCAGTGAAGGTCCACTACCACCATCATTTCATCTCACACATTTTGGTTAACTAGAGGAGTTAATTCAACATCCGCCCCCTTTCAAAAGGCGTTGTTCAAGGAGAGTACTTGGCTAGAAGTTTTGTGTGTATCCATTTTTTTAAAAAATAAAAAGCCATTTCTTAATGGTTGGCTCTTGTGGTTTTGCAGTTAATAATATCTAAATATATTAAAAATTTGCCTCATAGGGCTGTCTGAGTGATATAGGATTTTGATCAACCTTACTTGTGCTGGAAATGAATTGATTCCATTTAAATACTTTGTCTAAAAGTTATTTGGACTGGAAAATACCAATCTAATTCCCTTACAAGTAAGAAAATTATAAAGAGAAAGATCTAATCAGTGAGTAGAATACAGCCTTAGAAAATGTGTATCAGCATACCTTAACGAAAGTAGAATAAATCTTGAAACTTTAATATCCCCCTTTCTTGGACCTAAATAGGCCCCTTTGGAAAACTATTTTATTGTTTCTCATTAAATTAGAATTGTGCTGAGGTGCCACTATCTACCGTTTCCTATTATTATTAATGTAAAAAAAAAATCACTGCGTATTCAGCATTTCCCCAGGAAAAAGCCAACAGAAAAATCCTCCCCACTTTTGTGTTTAACTCTGGCTCATTTTTAAACAAAGTTCCTTCTTTTTTGTTTACATCTGCATTTAGAGATAGCAATCCTTTCTAGTGACAATTAAGGAAATTTAATGTATAGGTTTACTCCTGCTCGGTTAAATTAGCAATTCTTGTCGAAGAAACCTGCAAAGAGTTGGAGAGTCGAGGAGAGCCTCATTAACCCTGGAGGAAGCAGCTGTTGCTGGGAAGCAGAACTGGGGAGGCCTCATTTTTCAAAACATGGGTAGTTTGATATACGTTGGAGAGGATGCACTCAAACTTTTGATGCGTCCACTGAGATGGAGGGCGGCACAGGGGTCGCTATGAGGCTCCTTCTGCAATATTGCACCACGATGTTCATGATATTTCTAAAAAATGTCACTTTGCAGGGTTCTGTCTTCCTGATTCCTTTAAGAAACAGGTGCTGAGTGACCACAGAGGCAGCACACGGGTGGCCTGTAAGGCATGGGTGCCCTTAGAAATGTGTGACGTTAGGCATAGGGACCACAGAGGCTGCTGAAGCCCCATTCAGGCCAGTCTTCCTTCCCTCCAGATTCTGAACATGACATACCTTGTTCTTGGCCCGTCCAGCCTCTGAAACTCTGAGAAGTGAATTTCTGTGGTTCATAAATAACCCACTGGCAGGAGTGTTGTTATAGCAGCAGGAGTGAGACTAGGACACTGTTAGGACACTGTGAGATCCACGTAACCAAAGATACAGAAAATGAGCTTCTTTGTCACTCCAGATCAGTGTCAAAGTCCTCAGAAGGCTGTCACATAATAATCATAATCAGCCTCTGCGTAACACCCACCACTCCCCTACCCCTTAGCACCAGTCGACTGTGTTCTGCTTTGGTAGTTCAACGTCAGCTGCGTGGACTCCTGGTCTTCCCTCCCTGCCCTGTCAGTGTGGCTTTCCCTAGCACTTGGAGGACCTTCCTTTGTCCCAGCACTCACTAATCTCTCTCCAACTCTGATCACAACCCGACGTGTGAAATATTTTATTCAATTATTCATTCATGCTTGTCTCTTCCGAATTGGACTGTAGGCTCCATGAAGGTGGCGCCTGCATCTCACTCCCCCCCCCTTCCTGGCAGCTACAGCGGTGAAGTTACCTGACTGAATATGTTGTGCAGGGAACCCGTGAGCACAGCATGTGCCAGGAGAGGCCCTCGGTGCATGGGGCTGCGTGTAACTCAGAGGCTGGGGCATGGAGCTTAAGGTCAAGGCACGGGGTGGTCAAAATCGAGGATCTCAAATGAGGGACAGGAGAGAACTGCAGAAGGGGGAGTGGCCAGAAAGCAGGCAAGAGACAGACGGGAGGACCAGCAACATTTCCTGCTGTTTTGCAAACTCAAGTGATCTGTAGCTACTAATCCCCATGAGTCTGAGAGCAGGACCTCTCTAAAAATTAAAAATAAAGCAGAAGTGGGGAGAGTGGGACGGGGAAGGCTGGTGGAATGCTGACTCCATGCCCAGATGCCCGGTGCCTCCGGGGCCCTTCCTTCTTGCTGTGTCTTCTGTGCTTCTCTGACGTGGGTGTCTGTGGCTCCGTGGAGGTGTGCTCTTGAGTTATAGACCAATGCTGTAAATGTCTCCCTCTTTGGGGGAGTCGGGTAGACTCTGCTTTGAGACCATGGGAAGGGCACCTCATCATTTTTTGAATCCTGTGAGTGCTGTGGATTCCACTTTATTTAATATATACAGCATGTAAATAAGTTTCAGAGGCATAAAAGCTTCAAAACTAAACGAAAAGGAAAATTTAATAACCAGCAGATTTTCAGATTGTGCACTAAATAATCTGCTTTTCATTCTAAGAAAGGGGAGGAGGAAGGCAGAGTTTAATAGACACAGATAACAAATTAAAATCCAGTATCTGGGGGGTGTAAATCACATCCCATGAACCAAACCATGTGGTCCTCGTCAGGCCTCCCCCAGGCGGCCGAGCAGCCTGGAGCTTGGGCAGTACCTAGCAACGGTGAAGCCGGCGGATGTCCTGCTACAGAGCAGAGAGCAGCACCTGACCCCTGCTTTTTTCTAGGTCTTTCCATGCCCACTCTGTGTGTCGTGACTTGCCTGTGGGGTGATGTGTTTGGAGTTATCCTTGTAGGGCTGCTGGTAGAAGAATAGAAAACTGTAAAGGAAAATCAGGCATTTAAAACTGCGACTCTCCTGGGGCCTAAGGGGGACAACTGGAACCAAGGAGCAGAGGCTCAATGGGGGTTGATTTCGGCCCCCAGGGTACATAGGATAATGTCCAAATTACTGGGGAGGTGCTACTGGCATTTAGTGGGTAGACGAGGGGTGCTGGTAAATATCCTGCAGGGCACAGGACGCCCCCACCGAGAAGAATTTTCTAGTCCCAAACGTCCACCATGCTGAGGCTGAGAAGCCCTTGTGCAGAGGGTTCCACTTCCACTCTTGGTAGGGTTGACACGCTGTTCACATGATTAAGCCAGCTAAAGTCCTTGAACTATAAATAGGCATCTCCATTAGGAGCCCAGAACGCCAGTGTCATTGCGAGGTTCAGTTCTAGCGTTCTCTTTCTCAGGAAATGATGCGGTTGACATGGACGCGCTGTGTCCCCGTGTGCACTGTTGGCATCGGGTGAGAGGCTGCTAAACTGATGTGGTGCTCTGAGCAGCTGGTCTTGAGCAGCAAGAGGGCACCAGTGTGAGAGAGACCTCCTGTGTCCTGAGAGAGAGATGGAGGTCTTTCCCTCCCAGGTTGGGAAGTTGCACCCCGGCAAAGCCGGCCTCTGAAATGGCCATGGATTAAACATAAGCCCAAACCGCAGGGCCCCGTTCTTGCCTGAAAGTGTCTCCTCTGTGAGTTTGAGAGGGAGGGAGGTAGGCAGGATTCTCATTGCCGCTGTCTATGCCACACCCGGTTGTGGTTAAATGGAAGACTTGAGTCTCCAGGGCTGTCAATCCATCACTTTTTAATGGCATCAAACTCATTTTAAAAAATTCATGCTGTGGGCTTTGAGGAAATAATTGTAGCTCCAGAAAAGTTTGTTAAAGATTGCATTAGATTCTTTTTAATGGACAGTCTGTGTGCTTGGGCATTTATACTTCCTAATAGTGTATTTTTCAGAAGGAAAAAAAAAAGTATGTGAGCTTGAGGTTTTTCAGTGAATTTCACTCAACTCTTGCTGTCTTTGTCAAAATGTCTCTGAAAATTTTATAGGAGGAAGGATTTTGTCCTTATTATGCTTGACTGAATAATTTGTTAAATTATGTTTGAAATCAGCATTTCCTCAAATTGAAGAACAACTAATGCTAAAGCATAGCATGGATTATTATACATACAATTTGCATAAAAGTTTAAAAAGTCAGTATTTCAGTAGTATCAGGGTGCTGCTTAGAAAGATTATACAAAACTGATGCCTTAAATAAATACTGTTGGTGTTCAGCCCTTCTGTTAGCTAATTATAAAAAAGCATAGCATCGTCACCCAGTTGAGTGCACCCATAATCAAATCATAGCCATTTGGAATAAAATGGGAGCGCCATGAGAAACTGCTGACACAGCAATTTTAATTAAAGCTCTTTTGTATTTTGAGAGCAAAGTTCTAAATTTCAGGATTTCTATGTTTCTTCACTGTTCCTTGGGAATGTAAGTGGCAACTCAGGGTGCTGCTGGGATTCAGGACCACAGGAGTTGCCCAGTGATTGGATTTTGGGCATCTCGGCTAGGTATGCCCAGAAGTCCCCCACTCTGGGCTCCCTCCAAAATAGCTCTAGGGAATCTGTTTTATTTATTGGGTTTCTGCACAAGGTTTCGTGTGAAGATGAGAATCTATGAATAAAAAAAGTTGGAAAGATATTGGAGTCATTGTTAAAGATTCCCCAGTGGAAAAGGTATTTTTTTAAAAAAATATACTTAAAATAATGCAAGGTATTCACACTCAAGAGCAAAGGAAAGGATTTTACGTATCTAGATGCAAGAAGGGCAATATGTGTTCAACTACCTGATAGTGTGTGAAATTTAATCAGCCATCAACCAGAACCTACGCAGTTTATAACTCCTCATCTACACCCTCCCTCCCTCCCCTCTTTTTTCCACTTACCTTCCTTTCTTCCAACACATATTCATTGAGTAGAAAATTTAAAAAAGAAATAGATATATAAACAAGATAATTCCAGACAATGGTAAATGTCAGGCAGGAAACTAGACTGAATGCTCTCATAGAAAGTGCCTGGGCAGAAGAGGGTGGGAACTACCTGGGAGAGTGACTATACTTTGAGCAGGAGAGTGGTGCAGGAACTGGGAGGACAAAGCAACATTTTGTGAGAAAAAACAAACACAAAAAACAAAGCCGCCCACTTGGTGGGCTACATTCTCTATTGCTACACTTCTGGTGAGCATGCGTGGTGGCATCCATTCAACTCCAGTTACCATACCCAGAGAGAGCTGGCTAAGTGCTTCTGTTTCCTGTCAACCTCTCATCCAGGTTCATGTTGAACGTAGGCTCCAACAGGGCCACTGAATCACTATTCTTGACTTAAGACAGCGAATGTGACTTGCTCTGGATGGTAACTTTTAAAGGGTGATACTCACTTGAAAACCTGAAGGATAAAGAAGGGCCACCTGTGCAAAGAGATGGTGGAAATGGGTTCAGGTCAGAGGAAACAACTCTGGGGGAGGCCTGGCAGGAGGAGCTGTGGTCAGGAGAACAACAGTCAGTGCTGGCACAGCGCGTTCAAAAGAATAGACATTTTTTGGGTGGGTAGAGGCGTTGTTCTTCCCTCCACAATTCCATTCTTCAAGATTTCGACCTACACATTTGTTTTATTTTTAAGTTTTATGTCTTTAAAATGTACCACATGGTATTTTGATATTCCTGTCTTGATTTGCATGCACCTCCTGAAGTGATTCTAGAGTCAAGCATTATAACCAGTTTTTACCTTGGGTATTGAAACTAAGTGCTGCTGCATCATCTCATGTCCTTACCTTTTTCTTTTCTTTTCCTTTCCTTTCCCCTCCCTCTCTCCCTCTCTCTTTTCTCTCTCTTTCTTTTTTTCTCTCTCAATTTCTTTCTTTCATAGCAATTTCTCCCAACAAATGAACAATATACAATAGAAAATATAACCGGAGTCCTCCGGTTGTACATCAGATCTCTAGACTTGCCCCTCCTATATAACTGCAGCTTTGTACCCTTTGACCTTCATCTTTCCATGTTCCAACTCCCACCCCAATGTTGATAAACCCTGTCATACTCTCTGTTTCTGTGTATTTGGCTCCTTATTTTTTTTGCAAAAAAGACAGCTTATAGACTGGGAGAAAATATTTTGAGCCATATATCTAATAAGGAGTTAACATCTGAAATACATAAGGAACTCATAAAACACAATAGCAAAAAATTAAAATAATAACCAAATTTTAAAAATGGGTAAAGGGTGTGAACAGATATTTCTCCAAAGAAGACATCAAAATGGGCAATAGGTATACAAAAAGGTATTCAACATTACTAATCATCAGGGAAATGCAAATCAAAACCACAGTGAGCAATTGCCTCATACCTGTTGGGATGGTTTTTATCCAAAAGAAAAGAAATAAAAAGTATTGGCTAGGGTGTGGAGAAAAGGAAATCCTGGTGAAAATGTATATTGTAGTAGCCATTATGAAAAACAGTGTGGAGGTTCCTGAAGAAATTAGAAACAGAAATACCTTGTGCCTGAGCAGTCCCTCTGCTGGGTATATACTCAAAGGAAAGGAAATCACCAACTTGTAAGGACAATGCCATGCTCATTGAAGCATTATTTATAGCTGCCAAGATATGCTGACAACCCAAGTGTCAGGGGACAGATGACTGGGTAAAGAAACTGGCATATATGTGCAATGTAATATTATTCAGCTTTAAGAAAGGAGGTCTTACTATTTGCAACACGTGGATAAATCAGCCTAACATTATGCTAAGCAAACAAAGCAAAACACAGAAAGAAAAACAGCACATGATCTCCATGAGATGTGAAATCTAAAAGAGGAAAAATTGAATACATGTGCATTTACTTTTACCATTTATTGTGGTGTTCTGTTTTGTTTGACAGGTTTTAATCTGTTTATATTATGACTTACTGTGGTGCTCACAGTGTTTCAGCTTGGGCATATGGGAATCCCTTAAAGATGGCTCCTGTGTCATTTGACATGTCCTGTTTTTTGGTACTATGTTCCAGATTCATCTTCTACTCTAGTTCCTGTGCTCTAGAAGCGGCTGCTTCTCCAAGGGATTTCTGGTTCCTTCTTGTTGGAGAGTGGTATTTAGGAGCCAAGATCTGGCCACTAAACATGCTCATTGCTATGAGGAATCTTTGCCTTTTGATCCTCTCCATGGCAGATAGGAGATACATGCAAGCACTCTTTTCTTTCCTTCATAGCTCTCAGCAAAGTTGTAAATAAATTTATCTGTTTGCTTTTGTTATGGTCTGTGTCATCCATTTAGCTCTGAGTTTTATAAGGAAAGTAACTTTTCACTGTAGAGTGAAATCCTCCCTTAGGTATATGTTGATAAAGTTAACCTGAAAGGTGAAAGTTGCTTATAGGAAAAGTTGAATTGCTTCTAGTGACATCTGAAAATTCTTCAAATCTCCCATAGATACCCTTCATCTACCCTCCATAAATGCCTTACAACCAGTTTTTACCTCTGGGATTGAAATTAATTACTGTTTTGTTATTTGAGTCACAGATGTGCATCTTTGATCACTGGAATGCAGGGCTGTTCATATCACGAGAAAAGCAGACCCCATCTCTCCCAAACTTCCCCATGAGACAGTAGATTTCTGATTTCTACTTCACATTTCTGGCCGTGTACTTATCTGGTACTTATTGATGGAATACTCCACACTTTTGAAATTGTCCCCACTTACCCTGTCTCTTGTTCTGAGCACACAGATGAGTTTCAGCAGGTTAAAAGTATTTGAGAAACTATTTCTGCATAGAAGCAGGGTTCCAGGCCATTCTTCTCAGCATAGGTGCAGTGAATAAATGAAGTGCCAATATTTTTGTGTCCATTAGACTTTAACCTCCTTCCCAAGGGAGGATGAGGGGGGATTCCTAGAGCCTGATTGTGGAGCCGTTCCTTTCTCTGCCGATGGACTTTAGTGCTCTCCTTCATTGCTCCTTTTCATTTTATTTGAATTCCCCCAAATGACAATGAAATTGGTGATTGAGCAGAAGAGAGTCAATAACTCAACGATAGCCCTATATTTGGTGAAATATTTCAGGGAGCATCCCATGGACATGAGGGCTTCATTGGAACGTTGAGAGGGAGCAGCTTTGAACTGTTTTTCAAAAATGCTAAAGCCCTCTTTGGAAAGATGCTACCTAAGCTGTATTTGAGGACCTTGGTTTATCTGCTGCCCAGTCTGTAGCTCTTCCCCATTCCCAGAGCTCTCCTTTCCCAATTTGTCCCAACGCCAGAAATGCTGATTCAGCAAATGCTTCCTCTGAGTTGATGCTCTCGCGGTATCTGGGCCTCAAGAACAGGATGCTGTACACCTGAGGCTCCATGAGCGCGCTTTCTCTTTTAAAGGAACATTCTGGGGTGACTATTATGGTTTAGATATGAGGTGTCTCCCAAAAGCTCCTAAGTCAATACAAAAGAGTTTAGAGGTGTTCCAGCCTAGATGTCCGTCAATGGATGAATGGATAAAGAAAATGTGGTATAAATACACAGTGGAATTTTAGTCAGCCATTTGCAGGAAAATGGAAGGAACTAGACAACATCACGCTAAGTAAAATAAGCAAAACCCAGAAAGTCAAGGGTCATATGCTTTCTCTCATATGTGGAAGCTAGAGAGGAAAAAGAAAGTTGGGAGGATCTCTTGAAAATCAAGGAACATCAGTAAAGGAGAGGAAAGAGACTGAGGGAAGGAGGAGGGGAGGAAAGGAAGAAATACTACGGAACAGTAATCCTAAATGTTATCATTACATCGTGCACACGTATGAATATGTAAAAACAAGTCCCTCCGTTATGTACAACTGTAATGCACCAATAAAAGACGTGGAGAGAGAAAGAGAAGGTTCAGGAGAGTCACTTCACCACTGTGTTAACTGGTTTTGTACTGGTGTGCTCCGAGGGTGGGAGGGCCACTGTAGAGGGCTGACTGTCACTCAGCCTCTGCCCACCGTGTGGAAAACAAGCAGGTGCCTCTTGTGAGGTGCCCCTCTTCCAACTGCAGTTGAGCTGCTTCCTCCCCTGCCCTCCCTCAACCCAACTGTTTGCTAATTGAAAACAAATAATAAATACTTAAGTCCCATTTTCATCCCCTCTCTGTCTCCATCCGTTTCTCCTTCTCCTACTAGGACTTCTCCAGCATGAACGTTCTTGTAGAGGAGTGGAGCACAGTGGCTAATGGGGAGCATGCTCTCCAGTGGGACGGAGAACACCTCACAATCTGCCCATTTATGCGTCTAAATACCCATACAGAATATTTAGCTCTTTAAATCCTACTTTCCTATCTATATAATCAATGTAATAAAATAGTGGAATCACAGCTTACTCAGAATTTATATTTTAAATGGATTCATAAGGTGTAAATTGGACGTCGCTAACATTGCCACTGGAGAACCTTCTATCACCATAAAATAGAGCACAGGTGGTTTTATGTATGTGGATATACAGTATCGGTCTTTCTAAACACATCACAATGCATATGATAGTGTGACTATAAAATAAAGATGTGCAAAATATAATTTTATAGTATATTAAATATGTCATTAGTTATTTTATCTCTTGCCCCTTTTCATGATTTTGCCCCGTTCACATGGTTGGATTTGCATATGCTACAACCCCAGTTATGTCCTTTATGGGGTTTGTTGTGAAAAAAAATGAAATTGTGCATGATTGGGAAGTTGCTAACTCTGTGTGCAGGAAGGAGGAGAGGATGGTGGAGATGATGGAGAGGATGAATAACGATGAAGGTGAAGAGAATGGTGAGACTGCAACTGGAGTCTCCACCTTATTCGGGTTCCTTAGGCCATTTGTTATTGCAGAATTCCCCATACTGACAAAGAGGAGGAAAACTTCAATTACAAGCCAATAACCAACAAAATTAATCAACAAAATTAAAATAATATAAAAGCACAATTTGTAAGACTTGGGGACAGAAGCCTGCAGCTCTGTCTTTGACTCTCTCTTGAGGATCCCGCGGGCCTACCGCTCTAACCTGCTCCTCCCAAAGTTGGCAGGATTGGGCCTTAGACACACTTGCCTCCGCACTTCTGTCTCTTTTGATGAGAAAGATCAGCTCGAGCAACATTATTTTGTAGTTATAAGACATTAAATCACACTGAACTTTAGTTCCCTAAATGACTCTTTAAATATTTAATATCATGTTAAAAAATGTACAAATGTAAGAGCAGAAAGCAGGTCGGTGGTTGGGAGGGGAGAACGTTCAGGCCTTTTGTAGAAAGCTGGACTGGGTCTTTCATTTTCTTGGAAAACAGATTGCAAAGTTGATTATTTGGGCCATATATTGATCATTAATATTTTTCTGCTATATACAATATGCATTGCTATATCAGACAAAATTGTAACAGAGAGTTAATAAAATACCTTTTTAAAATATACACCTTGTTGAAAGATGACTTTTTAAAAGAAATTATCAAATGCATATGAAAGTAGGAAAAAGCATAATGATCCCTTGTACCTCATCTCCACTTTAGCAGCAAATGATATCTTGCACTTTCATTTCATCTTTACTCCTCTAATCCCCTTTTAGTCCCACTTTTCTGCCTTTTTCTGATGGATTTTAAAGAAAAGCCTGGGTTTTGTATATTTCATTATAAATTATTCAATATTGTATCTTTATAGACTTTAAAAATAGCTATAAGACCCTTCTGAAATATATTTTAGACCCTGCTAAATATCAGGTCTATAGAACGATCAGGAAACTTTGCCTTTGGGACCAGCCTGCCTTGACGAGCTGCTGCGTTGGCTGTGTGGGCCGACACCCCGGTGTACCCGGGTTTGGAACACATGTGCTGGAGTTACGTTACAGAAGGGACAGATCCAAATGGGCAGACATCTTCTTTGAAGCCAGGTCTTTAATATTTTCAACGTTGCTGCTGCAAGGTCTCTGTGGTGCCTACTCCATTCTGCCGTGACCGTGCAAAAGCCACCACAGATGACAGGTGGATGCAATGTATGCCAGTGTCACATCATGTGCAGCAGGCAAAGGGCTAGGCTGGCCCTTGGGCCACAGTTGTTGACCCTGGCTTTAGAAAAAGTAATACAACTGTGACCCAAAGAGGGTTTTCAGACCTTGGGACCACCAGAACCTTGGCGAGTTGAGCATGTGGGTTGAACAGCAATGCTTCACGACCCAGAACACCCAAACTCTAGACCTGTCTTCAGCATTGGCAAGATGTCGATCAGGCCACTTACTTTTTGATTCACGGCTTCTCAATGGTGACACAGAGACAGAGGCGCCCCCTCTTCTTTCTTAAACAGGTTATTGTGGACTGAATGAGCTCATGGATACAAAGTGCTTGCTGCACCGCAAGGTACTATTCAAACCCAAGGCATTGCTGTTCTCTTAATGTTGGGCGTCTGCAAGACTTCCGGAGATGATTCTTAATTATTTTTTTTTATCCCTAACTTTTCATTTTTCCGAATGCTAGACACATAACAATTAAAGATGAGCTTAGCCTTCACTGAGCACTTCTATGCATAGACAGGGGCAGTAGCCCTGGGAGGGGGGTTATATATGACTCATGTTTAATCAATCAGCTATTACTATCCTGCTTTTTTAAAATACTTTTTTAGTTGTAGACACAATACCTTTATTTTGTTTATTTGTTTTTATGTGGTGCTGAGGATTGAACCCAGTGGCGCATACGTGCTGGGGAAACACTCTACCAGCTGAGCTACCACCCCGGCCCGACTACCTTGCTTTTGATAGTGAGGAAACTAGCACTGAGGAGGATTAAGTAATGGTCTGGCTCCTGTTGGGAGTGAGTGGTGGCATCAGAATTGGAACCCATCTCTGTCTGACGCTATGTCTGTCTGACTCCACTGTTGTTTGTCTGTACTTCAATGACATTTAGGGCACACTGTCACCTCCTTTTTTGCAACATTACCACTAACCCTCTTGTAGTCTCCATGATGCTCTTCTGCCTAAAGTAGCTCACTCAGTCTTCACAGTGACACACAGTAGTGTCACTCACTCAAGTCACCAACCTGAATAACTCCTATGTATCCTCAAGAACCAAGCTTAGCTGAACATTTCCCAAGAGGGATTTTCTTGAGCCCCTGGCCTGGGCCAGGTCCCTGTGTCCAGTTGTCTAACTGTTACTTTGCATTTGCTTGGTCATGCAGGTTCATTACTGCAAACAGGCTCCATCATGGAGACAGTGCCACGAAAACAGAAATTACGTGTTCTCGCTCCCCTCGCTATCACTAGCCCTGGCCCCAAGTGCTCAACAAATAGCTGTTTGAAGAAATCAGTCTGTAAAGATGATGAGAGAAAATGTTCATCATCTCTAGCAATTAGAGAAATGCAAATCAAGACCTCACCAAGATCTTATCTCACTCCAGTCAGAATGACAACTATCAAGAATGCAAGCAAAAGAAGTGTTGGCGAGGATGTGGGGAAATACGTACACTTACACATTGCTGGTGGGACTGAAAATTGGTGCAACCACTCTGGAAAGCAGCATGGAAATTCTTCAGAACTTGGAATAGAACCACCATTTAACCCAGCTCTCCTACTCGTCAGTTTATACCCAAAGGACTTAAAATCAGCATACTACAGTGATAAAGCCACATCAATGTTTATAGCAGCTCAGTTCACAAAAGCTAAACTATGGAACCAACTTAGGTGCCCTTCAATAGATAAATGGATAAAGAAAATGTGGTACATATACACAATGGAATATTACTCAGCCTTAAAGAAGAATGAAATGATGGCATTTGCAGATAAATGGATGGAGCTGGAGGATTGTCATGCTATGTGAAATAAGCCAGACCCAAAAAACCAAAGGCTGAATGTTTTCTCTGAGAAGCAGATGCTAATCCATAATGGAGGTGGGTGGGAAAGAATGAAGGAAATTTGGATTGGGCAGAGGGGAGTGAGGGAAGGGGAGCGGGTATGAGAGTGGGAAGGACCATGGAATGATATGGACATTGTTACCCTATATACATGTCTGATCACACTACTAGTGTGACTCTGCACCATGTTCAGCCAGAGGAAGGAGAATTTGTGCTCCATTTGTGTACAATGTGTCCAAATGCAGTCTGCTGTCATGTATAAGTAATTAAAACAAATTTCAAAAAATTTTAAAAAGATGATGAAGATGGAAGTGACATGGTTTTAAGAAGAGTTGGCATCAGAGTGGCCTTTTTCACCTACCTTTTTCTTGGTGTGTTATAGTTGTGCATAATGGGGGGACCTCTGTTGTAGATCTGCACGTGCACACAATACAGTGATGTGGTTCCGCCATCCTCATTCTCCAGTATTTCTCCCTTCTCCGCTCTCCCCTGGTCCCTGTCCCCTCTCTACTGATGTTCCTTTGATTTTCATGAGATCCCCCCACCTTTCTTTTCCTTATTCCTCTCTGGCTTCCACATAGGAGAGAAAACAAGTGACTCTTGACTTTCTGAGTTTGGCTTATTTTGCTTAACATGTTCTCAAGTTCCATTCGTTTTCCTGCAAATGACACAATTTTCTTCTTCTTTATGGATGAATAAACCTCCATGGTATGTGTATACCACATTTTCTTTGTCTGATGGACACTTAGGCTAGTTCCACAGTTTGCCTGTTGTGAACTGGGCGGCTATAAAAATGGGTGTGTATGTATTGCTATAGCATACTGACTTTTGTTCTGTTTCTCTTTATTCTTTTTAGATATACATGACAATTTTAGCCATTATACATACATGGATATAACTTATTCTAATTAGGATCCCGTTCTTGTGGTTGTACTTGATGTGGACTTTCACTGGTGATATATTCATATGTGAATATAGGAAAGTTATGTCCAATTTGATGACTTTGATTCTTTAGGATAAACACTGAGGAGTGGTATATACCTAGGTCATATGGGGTTCCATGCCTAGTGTTTTGAATAAACTCCTTATTTATTTCCATAGTAGTTGGTCTAATTTACAGTCCCACCACAGTATAAAAGTGTTCCTTTTTCTCCGCATTCTCGCCAGCATTTAGTATTGTTTGTAGTCTTGATGACTGCCACTCCAACTGGAGTGAGATGAAATCTCAGTGTCGCTTTGATTTGCATTTCCCTAATTGCTACCGGCCTTGAACCTTTTTTTTTCATGTTTTTTGGCCATTTGTATTTCTTCTTTTGAGAAGTGGCTGTTCATTTTACATTTATTAATTGAGGTGTTTTTGATGTTAAGTTCTTTGAATTCTTTACATATCCTGATATTAATGCTCTGTCAAAGAGTAGCTAGCAAAGATTTTCTCCCATTCTGTAGGTTCTCTCTTCACATTCCTAATTGTTTCCTTTACTGTGCAGAAGCTTTTTGATTTAATGCGGTCCCCTTTATTAACTCTTGACATTATTCCCTGAGCTTTAGGAACACTACTGAGAAGGCCATTGCCTGTGCCTATGAGGCAGAGTATTGACCCTACATTTTCATCTAGGAGTTCTATAGTTTCCTGTCTAATTCCTAGGTCTTTAATCCATTTGGGGTTGATTTTTGGATAACCATTTTCACAGAACCCTTTTTTTAAAAGGCCACCTTTTCTCCAGCATATGTTTTTGTCAAGAATCAGATGACTATAGATGTTTGGCTTTGTCTCTATGTCTTCTATTGTGCACCATTGGTCTGTATGTCTGTTTTTATACTAGCACCATGCAGTTTTGTTTATTAGAGCTCTGTAGCATAATTTGAAGTCAGGAATTGTGATGCTTCCAGCATTGTTTTATTCCCCCCCCCTCCTTGGCTTAGAATTGCTTTGGTAGACTGGGTCTTTTATTCTTCCAAATGAATTTTATGACTGTTTTTTTCTAGTTCTGTGAAAAATGACAATCAATCCTCCCTCCCTCCTTCCCTCCCTCCCTCCCTCCCTCCCTTCCTTCCTTCCTTTGGATTGCCTTGAATCTGAATGTTGCTTTTGAGAGTAAGGCCATTTTAACAATAGTCATCTGCCTATCCATGAACATAGGGAATCTTCCTGCCTTCTTGTGTCTTTTTCAATGCCTTCACCGTGGTCTTTGTGGTCTTTCTTGCATCATGAGTTGAGTTGGGCAGAGGAGCCATCTGCTAGGAGGCCAGTCCAGTGTCTCTATGACTGTGGGCATGCTGCATAGCTGTCAGGTCTACCTGAGCTCCCGAGCCACAGGAGGCCTCTTCCTGTTCACATACACTGGGGAGGCATCAGGGAGGAAGCTGTTCATGCAGCTGTGCTCCTGCCTGGGGAGGGGGGGTTGTCCCTTGCCTATTTGGAAATATGAAAAGCACGTGTGGGCGTGTGTATGTGTGTCTATATGAAGACAAAGTTTGTCTCCTCCTACTTTACAAAGAAGAGTCCTGAGAAAATAACAGAAGGGAAGGGCAAGAGGTATTCCAAACTGAAAAGCCTCCGGAGGCCAAATGGGTAACATCAATGTGTGAAGGGCTGAGGATAAGTCAGAGGTGGATGAAGTCCTCAGTGACCTGGAGAATCCTCACTCAGCTTAAGGATGTTGAAATCCAACACATGAAAACAATCACTTTGTAGGTAAGACCAAGGCAGGCACAAGGCTGACTGTGGAATTCAACTTTGCAATTCCCCAGGTGACAGAGGGAGTGAGGACAGCAGAGATGGAGAGATGTCACCCAAGGGAAGTGGATCCTGGGGCATATGGTGGACCCTGGACTATCTTCATCAGCTTCTTTGTTTCTTAAAACCCTGCCAGTTCTTTAGGTTGAAGACCTTGTGGGGAATCTCAGCCGCCCTGTGGCATTCTTCAGCAGCAACTGCATCATCAGATTTTGGTTCTTGTGCACTGTGAGTGGAAGGTGGGACTAACCCAGTGAAACCAGAGTTTCTCTCTTTATTGTCATGGACTCCTAGGAGATTTCTAACTAACACCTCTGGTTTTGGGTTTAGCATATTCTAAACAGATCATTGGAGTCATTCCGATGTTCCTGGGTACTTTTGATCATGAATTTTATTCTTCCTTATATTAATTTCTGATTTGGCTTCCAGGGAACGTACAGGCCATTCTGCTCCTGTTATCTTTTATTAGGGTCTTCGCCATTTCTTATCAGCAGAGTCCGAGCAGGTGATGCCACGGTGCCTGAGGTCCCTGCATGGGCACCCAGGTTAATGTAGGGCTATGCCAGAGCCATAAAGTGTGCAAGAGTCATTTATTGCACTGGACCTTCACTTTATGTTTAATTATCTTAAACGTTGCAAGCTCAGCTCTTCTGCTTGCCAAGCTCTGTTGCGTAGAGACGATGTTGATGGAGTTTCCTTTAAGTTCCTCCAAAGGGCCAAAGGTTAGACTCTTATGAGGCTACGAAAACCAAAGGGCCTTGTAGATAGCAGGACTAAGATTGCAGAAAGGGACAAAATGACCATGTAACACAGCACTTGCTTTTACAAATACATCTAGAGGCAGAACATTAGTCAAAGCAACTGCTCAGAGACATGGACATGAGTGCAGAGGACATTGGCAGATGGAATGTCGCCGCTGCTTTCCTGCTCTGTGTGTGAGGGGAAGGAAGGCAGGAATAAATCCAGAAGCCTGTTCCTCCTTGGGTGGGATAAATATGGCTTCGAATAATGAACTAAGGGCTGGAGGGCACCATATCCATTTGCTGAACATGTGCCCCAGTAGTTAAAAGCATCGAGAGGAAGGAAGTCTTTCCCCAGGAAGAAAGGAACCGGGGAGTGGAGGCGTCAGGCTGCACAAGGTGGCTCTCCTGATTCCCGACACCGCATGCTGGAAAGAGCCCACAGAGCTCCAGCCACCAACTGCCGTATTTGTCACTGTCACTTCAGAAGTGCTCGGCATTGTTCAGGAAATTGTATGTGTAAAGCAGAGCTGCCTGTGCCCAGCTCCGACAGGGGAGTGGCTTTGTGAGGGTGCTTGAAACCGAAACAGAGGCTTATGTGTCCTATTATGTGCCCCAGCAAGAGTCATAAATAATTGTGACAAGTTTTTTTCCCCATCCCATGTGACAGTCCTTGACTCTGCCTCCTGTCTCCTCTCCCCTCGGCCTCATAGACTAGACCTGCCAGGCTGGGTGATGATAGATGTTACCGGGCAGCAGATGACAGCTGGATAGATTTTTTAGTTGGTGCTTTAGAGGAAATCAGATGTGCTGTATAAAGCAATAAAAAAAGCACACTCACAAGGTGGATTAAAAATAGCTAGCACAGCAGTAACCCACTTTGTTGTTTATCAAAAGTTAAATCTCACATGGTAAGTCCTAGTGATGTGTTAATTTTTCAGATTCCTGTCAGAATGATGCTGAGGACAGACCTCGAAAAGGGGGGGAAAAGGAATAAAAGCAATTGACCCTTTCCTTATTTTCTATGTTTGTCTAATGAGACAGAAACATTTTCTTTTCTTCTCTAAAGGGTTAGCTAAGAAGAGGAATGGGCTCCTGGTGCTATGCCATATCACTGAGATTTTTTTTTTCTTATTCTTGAATTTTCACCATAAAATCAGAAACGTGTAAAGCCTGGGATCATTCAGGCTCCGTTCAATTAAATTAAGGAATTTCCTCCTCACATCGCTCCTCCTCCTCTATTGATCTAGACTCTGTAACAAATGGTCTGGTTTCCCAACCACCTTGGAAATGTCATGTAGGAGTCAACACAACTAGTTAGTGTATGTTTTATAAAGAATTACAGCCTGCCCTGAGTTACGCCGACTCTCGTCTCAGGCAGCCTGGCTTGGCTACCCAGCGTCTCGATGGATGTGTGGAGCTTCCAGAACATGATTCAGGGACCTACCCCACTCCCCAGTTCACGGACGTGACAGGTGGAGACGCACTTCGTCATCGCCTTTCTGTCTCCCCGGCACCGTCCGGGAAGGAGCTGCCGTGTGATTTAAGAGTGCTCGGTATATCAGATCACGACCATTTTCCCTCTTGATTTTTCTGATGAATCACGTTAGGAAGGCTGTAGTTTTCACCTGGCAACGTGTGGCAGGAGGAGGCCGGGCAGCACAAAATGTTTATTAAAAAAAAAAAAAAAATGTCTTCTGGGCTGGGGAACAGGCCAAGTGCGTTGTTTGAGTTATGTCTCTATCATGAAAATTGGGGAACAATTCAATACCGATACAGTGACACTTCTTGCCATATCCCTAAGTTGGATGTGTGTTGTTTATTACTTTGGTGGTTGTAGCATTATCTCCGCAGGACAATTTCCATAATAAAACCTCTTTTCTGTGGCTTATCACTCAATGGGTCCATCTTTTTTTTTTCTGTAGACATGAATTGATGGGCCTAGGAAGGCTGAGAAAATACACTGAAATGATCCAAAAGGCAGGTTTGGAGTTCCTGCTGCCTGGATTTAAACTCCAGCTCGTCCTTGGATTCCCTGTGGGACATTGTCAAGTTATTTAGCCTCTTTAAACCTCAGTATTTTTAACTGGAAAATGCGGATGATAATTATCCCCACATAATCGTGTTGTTTTGAGGACTGAATGAAATTCATGGGCTTCAGACAATCCCTGTTGATAGGTGTTGAATAAATAGAATTTGAGTTATTATCCCAATAACTTTTATTATTTTGCTACGACAATGACAATAATTTTTATTATTTAGTTATTATAATTATTCCTGGGACAGTTCTGCTCAGGCCACCTGCATCTTCTCACTCTGAATCTTTCCAGATTTCCTGGGTTGGGTGTGTAGATGGAAAGTCATTTTAGGAATGGGGCCTTCTTTGAGGTGAAACACATAGTAACATTTTACATGGATTCTAAATGCTTTTTGATAATTCTAAATGTTTTTTGATGCATCCTCTCAGTATAAGAATACTGATGCTGCTTCTGCGACAAATTGTATCTCTTTCTCATTGCAAAAGAACCTTCAATGAGATGCTCTATGTGAACCTGAGAGACGATAATTCGACCACCTGGTCTCAGGTTCTTGTTCCCTTCTCCTCTGCTCACCATCCAGCTGTCTTTTGAAGACTTCCTTGGGCTGTAGCCATAAGTCATAGGCAGGTTCTATCTGCCTCTAGAATCATTGAAACAAAAACTTTTTAGAGGTGATTTCCAGTAAAAATGCGCTTACATTGTGCCCAGGGTATGCACACACAGAACACACACGCATTGAACTGAACTGCACATTCCATGAAACAGTGGCCCTCGTCCCCACAGATGAGACACTCTGCCATTGTCTGTTCTTTCTTACTTCATTTTCTGAAAGTGCTGCATCCGATCAGGCTGGTGATCGTTTCCTGCTTTGAGGGCCATGCCATCCTTGGTTCAGCCACTGGGTTTTGCCCTTGTTTGTCCTGGGAAGGCAGCTGCAGATAGAACTTGAACCAATGGGCACAGCTCTTTCCTAAAATCTTAACTAATGGATGCTGAGATTTGCATTTTATGTATTTTTTTTTGTGTGTGTGTCACAAAATAGAATCCCCTCCATCATTTAAAAATATAAAAACCATTCCTAGCTTGCAGCACACACACAAATAGGTAGTAGGCCAGATTTGGCTCGTGGGCCCCAGCCATTGCTTTAGACCTGTAATTTGCAAAACACTCTACTGGGTCATTTCCCAAAGTGACTTCAAAGGGACATTTGTTGGGCAGGAAAGCAGATGGGCATTAAAACGCATCTGTCTTCACATGGGTTTGTGAGACCAGAGTGGACAAAGGTGCCAATTATTCAGAAGGAATCTGGTGACTTTCTGACATGCCATTTGACTTCAGGACTTTCCACACGGGGCATGAGAAGGCACCTTCCCCCTGTTTGGTCACAAGACTCATATTTTGTAAAGCATCGTCAAGACTTAACTTCTGAGGACTGCATTTGGGAGCCTGTTTCAAAGCCCAAGTCTGCAGGATGCCCCCATCTCTGGATGGCAGCAAGCATCGTAGGTAGAGACCTCAGCACTCACCAGTGAGCAAGGTCTTTGGCACTCATGAGTTTCCCATTCAGGGATACACTCTGCACCTCCTGTGAGCACAACACTACAGGAAGCATGTAGAAGACTGGACAGTTGATTCAGAACTTTACCACAGGAAGCAAACACACCAACAAATACATATTCACATGGTCCCATTCTGACTCAAGACTCAAGTGTTGGTGGCATCACAATAGGGGGTGACAATGATAACACCCACGAGATTTGATCACGTCATGACTGTCCTGCCATTTTCACGTATGTTGCTTCAACTGATTCTAATAGCAGCTGTGGGAGCTGAAGGGGCCGGGGACGTGGAGCACTTTGTCTAGGTACACGTGGGCAGTGGGGTGCCAAGTTCAGGAGCTGGGCTTCCTTAGAATTCCTATAGTTTCCACCAAAAATACTGGAAATACTTTGAGAAGGAAGAATATTTGAGGTGAATTCTGGGAAGGGCTCATAGACATGGATTATTGAGAAAATCTGGAAGTCACAGTTTGTGTGTGTGTGTACGTGTGTGTGTGCGTGTGTGTGTTTGTGTGTGTGTGTGTGGTGTGTGCATGCTCACATGTAGAGGTGACTTCAGAAAAGTATAAATAGTGAGTTCTGGGCAAGAGTCAGAGAAGTCTTTTCAGAGGACTACCCAGAGCTGCTAAATCAAAACCAACCAGCGAATCAACGTGATGACTATTTAGGCCCTACTACTACCAGAGACTAATCCAAGCCAGATACCTTGGGTTCTAGTTCACCTTCTAATAGCAATGCCAGACATAGCTTCCTGTTTCAGACCTGCAGGAAGGGCCACCATAAAGCAACTTGAGATTAAAAAGTGCCATAGATGCCCTGGCATTGGTTTGGAAGAACTCTGCAAATTTTGAGGAGAGCAGGAAACTTGTTCATGTTGGGCCTGTCTCCTAAAAAGACAACTTAAGCACCAGTCCCTTCATGATTCTGTTTTTTCCCAATAGAACTTTCACACAGATCATTTTGTTTTTCTTAAAAGAAAATACGTTAGTCACTGTGAAAAGAAAGTTAGTTTCCAAAGTTCAATAGGATATAAATAGAGGCCTAGTCAACTCAAGGTCGTAATTTGAGAATTCATCATTATTTAGATTCTATGAGGATTGAAACGAGAATAAAGATGACCTCAGGTCATGGCACTCTTTCCAATTAAAAAATTAAAAAAAAAACCCCAGCTTTGAAAAATCATGCTGCATATTTAAAACTCATATCTCCTAGTGACTGGGGATTAGATGTTCCACACAGTGCGAGAAATTTGTAAATATTAATAGGTAGGATTATTCTTAGGAGCATGTGCTTATCTTCTACAATTTTGATAACAGGGTTGGGTGAATTGATCGCTCTGTTTTCTGGCACTTTGCAGTGCAAATCAAGGAATCAATAATTAGGCAGCAGTGCATCTGATTTACAGAACTGTCAGATGCCCAGAGATGCCTGGCTGCTGGCGGGTGGGGTCCCTTTGTCACTCAGGTCTCAGATCCTTCCTGATGGTTTCATTAAAGGAACCACCACCTGTCCCTCTTTCGCTGCCCTTTTATTCTGTCTTGTTTCCTTCACATTATTTCTTGTAAACTGAGTTCATCTTTGACATTTTCACAGCCTGTGCCCTGCCCCATGGTGTAAGTCCCAAGGGAAGCCAACCCTGCTTCCCCCCCAGGCTCAGCAAGCCATGGCCTATGGGTCTAATTCAGTCCATTCCCTGATTTGTGGGGCCTGAATGCTAAAGACACTCTTTTCATTTTTATATGGTGGAAAACAATCAAGATTTTGTGACACACAGAATTTCAGTGTCCCTATATAACAACTTTCTCAAACGCTGCAGTGCCCGTTCCTTTGCATGGTGTCTGTGGCTGCTTTTAGGCTACAGTGTTTACTGCCAGAACTGATTCTTTCAACAGAATCAGAGACCATGTCGGAAAAACGTAAAATATTTACTATCGTGCGCTTCGCAGAAGAAGTCCTCTGACCCCTGCCCCCATGCACCTAGCCCAAGGCCTGGTGGTTCTCGGTGGTCAATAAACATTGTGGATGAACTAATAAAGAGCAGGACTGCAAAGAGCTATTTCCAAATGTCCATTCTCTGCCACTCATAAACAAGAAAGAGGAACAAATGAACCCACATGAATCTTACCTGCTCCCTAAACCGTCACAGTCCGATTGGGAACACCTAGGGCTGGACACAGCCTGCCTGGAAGCTGGCTTAAGGATTCTTTGAGAGCGATGACAAAGCTCTATCTCAGGAAAGTCCTAGTATTCCAGGTTCCAGTTTCTAGACACTGAATACTTTCTGTTTTCTTTTGGTCTAATGTTTTCTCAAACCAGCTCTTTTCTCTCTGTATTTTTATCTGAAATCTGTGAAGAGTTTGACTCTGGTTTTGACCACCCAAACTCAGCTCACCTTTCTTCCATGAAATGTCACTGTTGTCCTCTAATCCTCCCAATACAAAGACCTGCGTAACTGGGAGAATGCATTTGAAAGAGTCCACGGTACAAAAAGACAGGCTGAAAATAACAAGGGGAAGAAATGTACCAGGCACATCTGCACACACACACAAAGTTGCTAAGGAAACACTGCGGCTCCTTACAAACTGCCAGCTCCATCACGCTTATAAAGAACCGACGACAACTGACCTGTGTCTCCTCTTTTCCTGCCTGCCTTTTACCAGGCACACAGGGGCCTTGTGGCTTGAATGATGCTTTTGATAGGCAGATTTTCAGATTCAGTGCTGTCTGCCTGGATGAGGGGTGTCCTGGTTTCCGGCTCAGCTAGGAGCTAGGAAATCTTTTCTGAGCATCGATTCCATTATGACCCAGTCTGTGCAACTGAAAGGTACATTTTCACATATGAATTTGGTGTCTACAGTCCTGAGGAGAAAAATGACACATTTTGTTGCATTATTTAAATATTCCTGCTGAACGCCAAATTAAAAATATCCATTAAAGGTTTATTTGATATCTTCCTAATTATTGCCCATTGCGCATTTGACAAATTATTTACACATTTTAATAATTGCAACTTTCTTTGGAAGTGACACAAAAACAATTACTTTTTCGAAATTCCACTGTGTATATGCTTTTGAAACTACATAGCCATTAAAAACAGTCTGTCGAATTAAAGGTTGGGCAATTAATTAAGTGCAAATTCTGTAAAACTGGACCAAGGAGAAAATTCATCAAACCTATGAAATATGACCTATCTTGTCCAAAAGACAAATATGTTTAAACAAAAGATGAAAATTGATGACAAAATTACGGGTAGCAAAATGCACACAGAGCAAATATAAGACAGCTGTACTTGGTTTCAGCATGTTGGGTTTAGCCTCACAGAAGTCACGATTCATTACCTTCACCGTCTTGTAAAACTTTTCATAGTTAATCTCCAAAGTACTGTATCTGGGATAATAAAAGTTCTCAAAAAGAGCTTGGAAGGCCTTTCTATTAATGATCTGCTGGCCTTTAGTGGAGGCCAATTAAATGCAGTGGAGTTGTGGATGGAGCCCGAGGGTAGGTCTCCCTAGGACAATTGCACCCCCATCCTACCTGTGACAACTGCATTGTACTGTGACAACTTACTTTTGTTTTTCTTTTTGGAACATTTGACTTGGTTTTGCCAGTATCAAAAGCCTCATTGCACTTCTTTCTATCTTGAGAGAACTATGCTAATCCAAAGATTCTGGCTCTCCTGACGAATAGGCCCCGGGTGGATTTAGAGTGTGCAGCAGGGGCCACCAGAAGGCAGGACACTGGTTTTCAAGGGTGAGTGCATCATGGGCCTCATCTGTGTGTATTACAAGTTCTGGACATTGTATGGGTACGTTCAGGTTCACAAATCGCCATCAGTATGGTGCAGAATGGGTGAAGAAGGAGGCAGGTGTGGACTATGGGGATTGTTAAGGATACAAGGCTGTTATTTCCATATTAAAATGTAATGGTCTCATTAAAGTTGAAGCCACTGTTAAACTTGATTGAGTAAATTAGTTAATTAACCATAGCATGCAGCGTGTTCCTCAGGGCACACCTCTATTCCTAAGATACAGAGGAATGAATGCTCAGCTTGTAGGAGCTTATCCAGGGAGGTATGAGAATGCTCATCTTAGACTGGTGTATTGTAGGATATATATATAAAGCCAAATGTCAGAAAGTGAGGATGTTACTTGGTGTTAAAGGAAGATGGAAATAGTCTACCAATGAAGGAAGGCAGACTTTATTTTTAAGCTAAAATCTCTGAGGATCTTCTTGTTTTAAGAAAACACCTGATAAGCAGTTTGTGGCCTGTTTTAGCCAACTCAATAAAAACACTTTCTCTTTCTTGCATATTTTGCTTTCTTTCCTTCTCTTTGCTTGAATATCCAAAGGTGTCTCCGTGATACTTTTTGAAGGCTTTTTTGGGGGAGGATGTATTTGGGAACAGCAGTCAGGACTGCAGTGAGCTTCTGTGGGTGATCCAGTGCAGGGTAGGGTGGGGGAGAGACTTGGGAAGCATCTCTAATTCACCTGCCCAAAGCCTGGGGTTGACATCCTGGTTTCCATTAAATTGTTGACCCATGACACAAATAACCAAATGGACTGTTCTGGAAAGAAGTCAGCCTCCATTCCTGACCTTAGTTCCTGCAAATATAAAATAAGGTTAATAATCATAAACTATCTCCTGGGGTTGTACAAATGGTTGAATATGTGACTGAGGCAAAGTGCTTAGAGCAGGTCAGCGTGTGATAAGCTCCTACTAAGAACTGGCAATTATTGTTACTGAGCATAAAGAAAGGGAGGGGCAGGGTGGTCATGCAGCCAGAGCCTTGGTCAGCATGTCATGGCCCAGACAGGCTTTATCATCAATATCATGTCCATTTAGAAGGACCAGGGATCCCCAGACATTGAGTAGCAGAAAACCTGGGAGTTATTTGATTTTTTAAAAACTTTTTTTGGTCCCACGTGTTGTCTAATGGAAGCTGGAATGGCGTCTTGCTGGGACTGGAAGTCTTGGACTATTGGGTCTTGTAAATTCCATCTGTAGGGGAATCAGCATTAATACCACTAAAATCCTAAGTTTTCAGTTCTGTGAATGTGCCAATGAGATTGACACAGGTGTAGTAAAATAGGTTGGAAATCATAATCTAGAGGTTATATATCCTTTAATATTTTTAATATATAATGGAAATACATATGTATTTTCAAATGTTAAAATCAATTACCTATTACTTTCCTCAAAAGAATAGGCCTCTAAAAGCCTAATAATTATTTCAAAGTTACCATAAGTGGTATCTTTGTCGATCATTTAAGTTCGTATGGGTGTTCCCCATCTGGGATGATGGGACAGGTTAAGCTTGAGTAGTAAACCAGAACCTGAGCATGACCGGGCTAATTCTGTGGTCCCTCGTGGGATACGGTACTTATGCATGTACATAGTTTAAAATCATGCTTTTGTATTTATGATTGTAAGCCTCCCCTGGCCCCCCAAAAAAGGAACTAGAAGGACTTGAAAAGAAGTAATTTATTTGGGAAGTGAGGCTAAGAAACATAGTGAGGGACTGGGAAAGGAACACAGAGAAGGCAGGAAAACCAATATATAATTCAAAACTGTAAAACCATGTAGAATGGTTTCCCAAAAGTAAACCAGGTCAGGCTAATTATTTTCTAGATCTGTTGGTTTGGAATGAAAGCCAGATACGAAGGTGCCTCCTGAAGCGGCAGCATTTACCGGGTTCTGATGTAGTAGTGGTTTAGAAAAGGCGATTCCAGGCCTTCCTAGAAACTCATTTTAGGGACCATGTGATGCGGGTGCTACTGTCATCCCATCCGAGAGACGAGGACACGGAGGCCCAGAGAGTAAAAGACTTGCTGAGGTTACCAAGCGAGTCAGGCCCCGTTTGAATTTGAGACGACACAGAGTGAGTTCAGAGCCCACGTCCCCAGCCCTCTGCCACCCAGCCCTGTTAGTTTCAGTCCCTCCGAAAGCGGCACAGCCCCCTCACGTCAGTGCTCCTGGCTTGAGTGTGTGGCTCCGGAGTTGGGTGTCTGGGGCTTTAGTTCCAGTCGCTCAGCCATTGTGTATGCAATCTTCAAAAACTTACTCCACCTCTCTGCGCGTCCATGTCTGCATCTAGGAAATGGGATGGGTAACGTGCAGGTAGATGAGGTGGCCTGGCTCTGTATCCCTGTCTCAACTGTATCCCTGTCTCACCTGCTGTTCAGAGCAAGGTCCCCAGGCCTGCTGGTGGTTGCTACCTTCTAGCACAGGAACTGCCCTGCCGCTTTCCAGCTGCATGCAAGTGGGCAGAGAGCAGAGAGTGCTGGATCTAGGTCTTTGATCCACTTCAAAGGAAGGGGACAGATAGGAGCTGGGGGACATACAGCCAGTCTTCCTGCCCCCCTCCCAGAGGACGACTATCCCACACAGTCTCTTAGATGGTTTTGATTTGGTCTGTGCTCTAGACCTGCCTCCCCCCACCCCGCAATGTGATCACCCAGTCACAGCACCCTCTCTGGGCCATGATCACACAGTCACAGCATCCTGTCTGGGCCGTGATCACCCAGTCACAGCACCCTCTCTGGGCCATGATCACACAGTCACAGCATCCTCTCTGAGCCATGATCACCCAGTCACAGCACCCTCTCTGGGCCATGATTACACAGTCACAGCATCCTGTCTGGGCCATGATCACACAGTCACAGCACCCTCTCTGAGCCATGATCACACAGTCACAGCACCCTCTCTGGGCCATGATCACACAGTCACAGCACCCTCTCTGAGCCATGATCACCCAGTCACAGCACCCTCTCTGGGCCATGATCACACAGTCACAGCACCCTCTCTGAGCCATGATCACCCAGTCACAGCACCCTCTCTGGGCCATGATCACACAGTCACAGCGTCCTGTCTGGGCTTTCCCCTCTCCTTGAGTCACCACTCCAGTCTTTCACTGTGTCCCACCCTAACTTCTCAAATAAACAACTTTTTTTTTTCCAAATATTTCAAGCATCTCCTCTGGGGAGAATCCAAAGACACTCACTCTCAGTGAAGCAAGGTGTGCAGTTAGTGCCGGGCCTGGTGAGTACTAGATACCCAGACAGCCATCCGCTGTATTATGTGTTGTTATATCACATATGGAAATGCAAGGTGACTGGGAAGACGTAATGGCATCAGACTCATTCTCGAGGTCTGACTGCTGACAACTTTTAACCTTGTTCATCCTTCTTTCCTGTCTGCCCTACATTGGGCAACTCAGTGAGAAGGTGCAGGTAATTCCTCTTTAGATCACACAGCGAGGATGGGTAAGCCACACAGGGCTCTTCCTGCCGCCCACCCTCAGCCACCACGAAAGCCCCTGTTGGTCCTTTATTTGCCTTCTCAAGTGATTTTGGATCCACTTGGGAGCCTGCCTTGCTGTCCTCAGAAAGTCTCTTCTTACGATCGGTGCATCTTTGCATAACTTCTTGGTGTGCGTGGGGTTATGGCATCTGAACCAAACTTTGGGCCATGTCCGTTCTGTTTCTGTGGGTTGTCACAATAGAAGAAATTCTGTTCTCTACCACAAAAAGCCTCCCAGGATGCATGCCCTAAGACAACAAAGCTTCAGGGAGTTTTAACACTGTTGCCGTTAGTGTCGGGAGAGGTCTGCATGGCAGGGTGGGGCTGAAGGCCGAGTCCAGGAGGCGGTGTAGGCTCCAGGCCCACATCAGAGGCCAGTGCTCCGTTCCTCTCCCGGCAGTGGGCAGAGATCTGGGACACAAAGTCTTTGTTCAAAGGAAAAGATGCCTTTTAAAGCTTTGTGACACATTGGACATTGTCACAGACTGGGATTTTTAACGAGGACAATTAGTATTACAATGCACAGCCTACATAGTTTCTTGAAGGTCAGAAATGCACTTGAGACTTAGAACAATAAGCACGCTAGAAATAATAATGCTCAAAAATATGAAGGAAATACAAATGTTTGGATTCCTATGTCATTGGGTTTAGAAAGAGAGTTTCCATTTTGGTTTTTGAAAGTTTGGAAGAGGCAGCGCCAAACCAGGGTATTGGACCACAATTACATAACTTCTCCCCCCGAGTCTCCAGTCCTCTATTTATAACAGTCAAGTGTCGGCATAAATGTGAAAATTTAAAGTGAAGGCTTCTTGCCTCATGGTCTTGTGATGTTTGATTTTTACCTTTAGTTTAACAAAGATTTCCTCAGGATAGCTTCTTAATGGGGAACCAGGGGAAGTTCTTTTCAAGACTGTAAAATCTGAATTTCACTCTCTCGATTAATTTTGAATAATAATAAATTCTGCTTAGAACATTTGAAACAAAATCTGCTTAGAACATTCATATTCGAAACATTTAAATGTGAATGCTAATAGACAAGAACACCGTCAATAGTTGCTGGGAATGATGTGATACGAATTTATTTACTTAGTACCTATATTTATATATATATATCTCAAACATGAGTTAAGTCAGAATATTACAGAGTTTTTATTCCAAAAACTGCTTTAAAATGAATGCAGCCCTTGGCACAAAGATTACAAAGAAGTTGCTAAAGAGAATACAAAGAAGTTGCTAAAGAGAAATTCGCAGGTGACATAGTTTAGGCTCCCTGCTAAATTGCAATCATGAAAAAGTAGTTTTTCAAAGGGGAAAAAAAAAATCAGAATTCCCAAGATGTTCCATTCTCTTGTTCTTGCAGTATTTGGCAGTGCTCATGTTGGAGACATAATTAATGAGTAAAATTATTTTCATTGGAAGAAAATGGGCAGAGATGGAAATGAAAGGTACGCGGCACCATGGCCTCTGTGAGAGGGTGTGTTGGAGGTCTTCTCCTGCCTTCGCAGTGCTGGTCTTGATGGGCGGGTGGAGTTCATGGTGGATACATCAGCTTCCTAGCCCTGCAGCCCTCAGGAGCCTTGGCCCCAGCTGCCAGCTCAGTCCGAGCACACATTAAGGAAGGCTCCATCCTTCACCCGCTCTCTTTTCCTGGTCCCTTTATGATGCTTCCTGGGGTCACGTTCCATTTAGATCTTCGTCTTGGGAGCTGCTGCTGGGGGAACCCAACCCAAGATTCCCCAGGGATGAATTTGTTCGATGCCCCCCCTTTTTTTCCCCCAATCCCTAACCTCCTCACTCATATTTTTAATACCAGCTCTGTGTGTCCACTGTGTGAGGTGCTAGAAGCTTCCAGTCAAGCAGTCTCTACTGAGAGAGAGAGAGAGAAGCTATAAGAAATGCTGACTTTACCGTCTGTGAATTCAACGATACCCAATGTTACCAAAGCGCGAGAAAAAATGATTCAAGGTCCAGGGCTGCCATTCTGTTCGGTGCTGCAGTGCGAAACAGGGGGATGGAGTGTCCTCAGCGAGCCTCAGGTGACCTGTGCTCCTCCCAGAACATCTTCTCCTGTGATTCTCACATTTAAGGATTCAGCATCATCTCTGTTTTATGCAACGCGTCCCTAAATACAAGTATTTTAGGAGGTCCTTGATGAAGAGCATGTGATTTTTCGGGTATTGGAGGAAAACCCAGCCCTGGTGGGCTCCTTGAGAAGCATGTGTCCTTCTGCATTGTCGGGTTCTTTTAAGGGATTTTGAAGGATAATTTTTTTCCCTCCATAATCTTGACTCCAGGCTCCAACTTTTCAATCTGACTCTTATAACATCTGACTCCATTCTCAGTCCAGTGGGATGCGGAAAGAGCTTTCTGGAAGGGGTGTGCTGATGGATATCGTGGGGACACTGGGAGATGGGACTAATGCTGCCCTGGTCAGATCGGGGAAGATTTCTCAGAGCAGTTAATGCTTGAGCTGGATTTTAAAAGATAAGTGGATATTTGCCTAATGTTTGGGGAAAGGTAAGAAATGCAGCTCTTAAAGTTCTACCACAGTGAGGGTCACTTTGCCTCTCTGATTTCCAACCCACAGACCTGTGGCTTTTGCTTCCATCAACAGTAGAGAGGCTCTCGGCTCTGTGCAAGCTTTTGTGAAGATTCAGCTGATGTGAGACACCCAATATCTAGCAGGACTTTCCTTTTGCCTGTTCCTTTTGCCTCCAAAAGCTGTATTAGGTAACGTCAAAGCAAGAGTCTGGGTCCTCCAAGAAGCAGATGTGAAGGTGGCATCAGACATCATGAGACGTCTACAAAGGAATATGGGGCGGGGTCTGGGAGAGATCAGGGAGCCGCTAGACCACGGTGCAGTTCTGGATCTGTGAAGGAGATGAGGAGGGAAGGAAGGTTGGGGGGAGCCTCGGACATCAGGGCTGCTCTGAGAAGATTTGTTTGCACAGCTGATGTCCTCAAGAAATGGCCTGCCTGTGTCTCCAACAGCTGCCCCCTATGGGGAGTGTGGCCCCTCAGGGATGTGGTGAGGGCTTCCAAGCACTGCCCTGGGTTTGTGGGCTGGAGGGTTCCCACGGTCAGAGGTCTGAGCGGTCCCTTCGTGGCCACTGCAGTCAGCATTGCCTCTTGGGTGGGACATGTTCCATGGAGAGTGCTGGCAGTGGTTCTAGGCAGCGCACTGAGTATAGCATGAAAATCATCCTCTTTAGAGGATAGTGACAGCGAAAACTCGAGCCCGTCCCATCATTTTGCACTGCCCCCTTTGGCCACAGGCGTCTCTCAGGCTTATAAACTTCCGCCATTTATGATCTCCAGGTGCCCTGAGCAGCCGAGTTTCATTTTCACGTGGAGGTATCACGAGAGGCATCCCAGCGTATTCCCCTTTATGCCCAATGTCACTGATTTTCAACTTACGCTGCTCAAGTGGTTTTTTTTTTCCTTTCAAATAATTCAAATCCATACGTGGGGATCCACTGAAAGGAAATTGTAAAGAACTAAAGGAGAAGGCAGGTGGCCATGGAAGAAATTGGAGAAAAGTTTCCCGGAACGACTGGCCCTTGGGTGACTCTGACTTAGGTCACTGGAAAGCTGCCTGCTGGGTCCACGTTGTCTCCACTTTTTACAGAGAACGCCCTTGCGGCCTCACTATTTTAAGTCACTTCCTTTTGGACAGGGTCACTGAAAGGACCGCCCGGCTTCCCGGCGTCCCTGTGATTCTGTGGCAGAAGATGCTGTACACTCGGTTCCTCATCCTTTAAACAAATCCCCAGGGGACAAACGCAGCTTGAATTGAGTTCGGGGAGGATAAAAAGTATTGTCTCTGAACAAAGGTGTATACTTTTTCCTGTCAGAAAAAGACAAGTAGATCTGTCACGATGCTTGCCTTACCTTCCAGAATCCTTAGGGCTGAATTTACTGCTTTTATGGTCTCATCTGTTCCAATCTGGCACCCCAAAGCACATCGCTTCCTGGTTCCTTCAGAGCACTCTGTTATTTAAAAGGATCTTTAACAATTTCAGGTCTCTCTGGCTCCTGCCTAGACCGGCTCCATGGCCCGATCAGCTGAGGTCCCTTTGCATGGTCGTCAAAGGGTGAACTTTGGTTGTGCCATGGTTCTGGATGACCCTGAAATTTCAGTGGCTTAACAGCAGAAAAGGCTGATTTCTTGCTCATGCCTGAGGTCTATTTCAAGTTAGCAGGGGTGAGAAGACTTTTCTTTAAATCTCCTCCTCGGGAGAAGCTGGCTGACAGGGACTTCACATCCTGCCTGGTGGTTGGTTGCTATGTTGGGGCAACCAAATGACATGACTGTTGATTCATTTTCTTCTACAGGTATCACCAGGGAAGTGACATACATCACTTCTACTTGTATTTCACTGGCTAACGCTGGTCCTCTGACCATGCTGAACACAGAGGAGGCAGGAGCATGCAGTTCCAGCATTATACTGGGAGGAGGGAACTACCACATTGCCACCGGCCATATTTTATAATGCCAGAGGTCTTCTAAGACCTCAGGATCTCCATGGCTTCCCGAGTCAGCCTTTGCTACCGTGTGCTTCTCTGACATGCTTGTTTTTAGGGATTGGCTCCCTTGTCTTGTGATTGTCCCTGATGTTGCTGGTCTTAAGTCACATTGGATAATGTCCATTAAAACAAGGTTCTTGTTGTTGGTTTGGGGTACAGGAAAGGAAAGTATGACCCAGGGCAGAAATAACCTCAAACTATCAAGAACATCCTCATGGTAATTGGCTATTATAAACACTGACTGTTGGGATCCTATTGCCCAGAATAGAGCTTGATACATGGGAAGTAGAGCCTCAAGAAAGGCTGAGTGAGTGAAATTCAGTGTGTTGTCACCCTCCGGGGCATTCAGATGTCTTGATCTGCCAGGTGCATTTCCCTCTGCCTGGCACCCTCCCGACTCCTGCATGTTGCCCAGGACGTTTCTCCACTCTTTATATCATGACTTATATTTTCTCTTCCAGACTTTTCTCTCAGTGTAAAGAAAGAGAACTTGAGATGTTGTTTGAGAGCCTGCTATCTGTCAGGTGTCATGGTACACACTTCACACAGCTTCTTTTTAAATACTCAAACAATCCTTCAAGGTGGATATTAATATACCCATTTAACCTTGATGCTATTCTCCGAGAAGTTGGTTTTTTTTCTCTTTTTTATTCAACTGATTCTGAGCCAGGTTCTGCTTGACAATGCAGAGGATGAGCTCATGGTTTGAGCCCTGAGTGTCCACTATCCCTCTGACCACCATTTTGTCCAATGGTGGCCCCCACATAACTCAATTTGATCACAGGACAGCCAGACCTGGGACTTTTGTCTCAATGGCTGAAAGAGAAGTTTTATTTTCCAGCTGGATTTGAACATGGGAGAGCATCGTCCTGTGGCTCCAGGAAGCCACCTTGCCACCACACCACGCTGAGAAAAAGAACTTGGGCAACAGCCAGGGGAAAGTGGAGGACGTCGGGTCTGAATGAGGTTGTCAACTCCCGGGTGAACCCAGGCCCAAACCAGGTTCACCTGTGCTTCTCAGTTACGTGAGATGACCAACTGTCTTTAAGTCAAACAAGCGAGGTTTTCTTTCTCTTGAACCCTGACAGACACAGCCTCCTTTCCCATGTGTCCACTGAGCCCATCTTGGGAAAGGCCTTCAGAAGAGGAGTCAAGCTGAGAGGACGGCAAGATCCTCCCATTCTGTGATCCGGAAGGTTAAGGCGTAAACATTCTGAGATCCGTACCGTCTTCTGTCTGTGATTTTCCTTTTTTTGGGGAACAAGTTTGTTCACTGTAAACACGTTAACTCCTTAGGCTTGCATCTGGAATGTCCCCCACAGGCTCCTGGGTTGAAGGTTTGGTCCCCAGGGCAGCAGTGTTCAGAGGAGGGAATTCTGGGAAGCAGTGGGATCATGAGGGCTGGGAGCTCACCGGTGGGTCACTTCATAGATGGGTTCAAAGCCAAAGTCGGCCACGGGTAGGTGGTGGAGAAGGGAGGAGGCAGAACCTGGTCGGAGGGAGTGGGTCCTTTAGGGGTGCACTGGGGACTGTGCATTGTCTCTGGCCCCTTCCCCTCTCTGCTTCCTGCCTGGCCTGAGCTGAGCAGCTTTCCTCCGCCATGCCCTTCTGTCATGACGCTCTGCCTCACTTCTGGCCTAAAGCCATGGAGTCAGCTGACCCTGGACTGAAACCATGAGCCCCTACCTCTCTCCTCCTCTGAGTTGTTACCGTCAGTTCTTTTGACCACAGCAATGAAAACCTAACCCATAAGTAATATCACTCACGGCCTTTTTTGTTGTAGAATTCTCTGATACTAGGAAATCTTTATTTCAGACTAAAATGTAAATGACTCTAAAATTTAATAGGAGTGAAGAGCTTGAACTTTGAAGTCAGACATGTGTTTGGAAGCTGGCTCTTCTGCTTATTAGTTGTGTAACTAAAAGTAAATCTTAAAATCTGTTTACATTTTAATATTCCTTTATAACAGGGGACACGATTCACAAGGATTAAATGGCATAATGCATATGGGATCAATTAACACTCAATAAGTGATAAGTATCATTATTTATTACTCCATCCCCAGGAGGCATTCTTATGTCTAAATAGCATTTCCAAGAATGTCTTAGGTAGAAAACAGTCCTGCAAAAGGTTCTTATGAAAGGATTTATAGTCAAATACATTTAGGAAAATTTTCATGCTTTACCTCCTCTATTTTTCAGCAAATTAGAATATTAATAGCTCAAAATATTCTCCAATAAACACATCTGCTTAGGTGTGTTGATTCAGCATCCAAAATACATTTGACTATACAACACCTCTTTCCTTCACAGATGTATAACTATTAACACATGTTAACAACAAGAACAAAAAAAGAGAATTGGGATCACTTACGATCTAGTGGGAGCAATGGAAAGGAACTTTTGGGGTTCCAGTTGTTCCTTGATGTGAGCTCTCATAGAAAGTTTGGCTTTATCCAAAATTTTAGCCTAGATCAGAGATTGATAGACGGTGTCTGTGGGCCAGCCACCAGTTTGTATAAATAAGGCTTTAGTAGCACACAGTCATGCTCATTTATTCCTGCATTGTCTATAGATGCTTTGATATCACAGGGGCAGAGTTGAATGGTTGTGACAAAGACCACGTGGCCTGGGAGCCTCAAGTCTCTACTTTCTGTCTCTTTACAAAAAAAAGTTTGTTGGTCGCTTGTCCTGTTGACAAACTTACCCCTGTAAGAAGTGCATGAATCGATGGTTTCTTTACAAAAGGGCTTATTTTTTTAAAGTTCATTTTAGTAAGTTGTTTTTTCAGGCCATAAATGAGATGCTTTCTCTTTACATTAATAACCCTGACTTTGGGAAAGAGACCAAGAGAGAGTGATGACTGTTTTACTCCAAGGGAGTAGGAGAGGAAACTCCCTGTGAAGACAGCAATTTCCCTCTTGGGAACAGAATCACCCTTTAGCTACTGGCCCTTCCACCTGGGCACACAACAGCTCTTACAAGAGCAGCAGGGCCACCCTACTTTCCCTGACATGTGTCTTCGCCACACGGCACCAAATTGTCCTATAGAATAATGCCATGGTCATGAGATACCGCTGCATCTCTCACGGTGTCTCCTAATTTCATGGCATGGTACCCCTTTCCCCAACTTATCCACGGGTTTTCTTTCTGCAGTTTCAGTCACCCACAGTCAATTGTGGTTATTAATTGCAGAAATAAACAATTCATAAGTTTTTTAAAAAAATTTATTTTTTTATGCTGGAGATTGAACCCAAGGGCACCTTACCATGAAGCTGCATCCCCAGACCATTATTTTATTTTTGATTTTGAGACAGAGTCTTGCTAAGTTGCCAACACTGGCTTTGAACTTGCAGTCTTCCTGCCTCAGCCTCCTGACGTGCTTGGGATTACAGGCATGCACTCTGAATTATAGTTTTAAATGGCCTTTATTCTAGTATAATTTATAAATTAAACTTTGGTTCTTCTATATGGGAAGAAAGCATAGTGCAAAGGGGACAAGCACTCCCCATGGTCTTGGGCATCTGCTCGGGGTCTTGGCATGTATCCTGCAGATCGGGGGAAACTGCAGTAATTCCCGCTGAATTACTTTCTGAGCAGCCGTGCCACCGAAGGGGAAAAGAAACACAGAGTTTCGTTTCCAAAGTGGTTAAGAACCACCTGTGTCAGGCCCTGTGTGTTTGGATTCATGGCTGGTACCACATCAGTGGCTCCCAGGGAAATGAATGGGACTTCTGAGAAGAGGCACCAACTTTTTGATTTGTGTCCTATCATTAGAACTGTAGAGTGCATCATATAAATATCTGGCTAAAACTTCTGTCTTCCAATGTTTGGAAGACAGAAAGAAACTGCCTTCACGTACAAACAAGGAATCTTTGGTCTCTTGGCAGATTTACCTGTGGTTGCAGGAATTAATTTTGACCTGCGTTTTCAGAGTCTCCATCCACTCTTTCATCCACAGTTTACCTGCTCTGCTCTGCAGAGTGCGGAGGGAGGGCACATCAGATAAGGTTCCTGGTGAGAACTAGAAGTCCAACTGGAGGGACATGACCTGAAAAGTACTCAGATAACTATAAAATTGTTACCCGAGCCTGCTCTGTGGGAACGCAGACTTGGGCAAGAGGAGGAATTACTTGAATAGGGTGCTAGGGTGTCTAGTGTGGGGACTTCACACACACCCTGCAGGATACAAGGAACCAGGCTTATGAGGGAGGAGGGGAGGCATTTCAGGAGGCTGGAGCAGCAGAAGGAAAAGTCTTTCAATCTGGTGGCTGCCTCATGGGACAGATCTGGGGGCTGGATTCGGATCTGGACACACTCCCGAGTTAGCCCAATTTCAGTAGCTTTCCTGTGCTTGGCTCCAGACCTCCATCTCTCCAATGGCAAGGATGATGTCAACCCGAGTGCTTTCTAGAAAGCCAGGGGGAATCTTGCTAATATTTGTATGAGAATTGATGAGGGAAATGCAGTATTTACGTTAATATCAGCTCATTTGTCAAACTCTTCAGTAAAGAGGCCAGACCGTCTCTTAATGCTCACTACGATCTTCGCAAAGGCCTGTTGGTGAAGGGGCGGCGTGCAGCCAGATCTGCATGGAATTAGAATTAGAATTGCACTCCATGGATTTTAAATTTCAGTCAAATATGACAAATCTGAGCAGTTCCTTATAACTGCTGAAAGGAAGAAATATTCCCACTGATATTTATGCAATTTATTATGAGTTTAAAAATAAAAAAATGATAAAACTATTTTGTTAAGCCATTTGCCCCAAACCCGACTATACTAATTAAGTCTCCATGGATAAATATATTCACAAACAGTCATGTTTTATCAGAGTCAAATACAGGGCAAATACTTGTGTTCATGCACTACTACACCTGAGTTATCAAGTAAGATCAGTGCTGTATCATTTAAATTAAGATTCTATGCATTAATAAATGCTTAATAAAAATATAAAGATGGAATGTTGTTTGAAGAATACAGCCCCAGTACTTCCAGTCGAATCCAGCTTTGAAAAATGCAAATTTTATAAATTCCAATCCATCAAATAGAAATTTTACTATAAAAGGTTTTCATGGAAATAATAGCTGTCAACTATCAATTAATGCACACAGCCCCATTTTCCTGCAGTACCGTATTGAACTTTAATGAAAGGTTACTTTTTCTATCAAATTGCTTTATACTTTGTAAGATTAAACTTAACCAAAAATTAACATCAGTATTCCATGAAGAGAGCCTGTAAACAAAACTCACCTACATGACAGGGAGCCTAAATGTTTTTGTTGCACACCCAGAAATACGCTTCCACACACATTGAAAAAATGCAAAGGATTCATTTTTTTATATGAATGTATTTGGGAAGTTTAACCCATTCTGAACCACACGTCTCTTCTGTATTTCTTTGCTCCCTTACTTTGAGCCATGTATGACATATGAGCATGTTTCTTACACAGGCCAACAGGGCAAAAGCTTAACCCGGCCCCTGCCAGCCAATGTAGGGTAGGGGAGGCAGACAAGGGGCTTAAACCCAGCGTCTCCAGGTTCAAGTTCTTGTGTCATTCACTAGCTGTCTAACTGATCTGCTAGCTTAGTTTCCTGAGCCTTAAATTTTTCATCCATAAAGTGAGAACAATAAATGTATTTTTGAAGATTGCCTTGAATCATAAGGAGAAAAAGGCACAGACATGGCTTGGAACACAGGAGATGTCCGCAGAGCAGTACCTGTACTTAACGACCACAGAACTGGCCCGAGTCAGGTAGGACCTCAATCCTCCACCTCCCTGGTGAGTTTCCACCCACCTCAATTACACATGCATGTAGAGGGAAGGTCTGAACGGGTCTTTGTACTGTTGTAAAACAACTCTGGTTCAGATCTTCTAGAACTAATAATGTACATGTGTGATAAAGAAGAAAGACTGACAGTAATAGGACCCAGGCATAGTCTATGCCCTTTGAAGACTCCCTGAATTGTAGTTTAATTATTATTATTATTATTTTTACTAATACCATGTGTATAATAATGTGAAAGTGATGCTGAATGAACAAATCCAATGGATTAGGAGACTGGGGTTCTCGTCCCACCTCTGACCCACAGGCACTCCTCGGATACCCCTTCTTCTCTCAGACAGTCCTCCTCTGTCCGGTGAGCATAGGTACCAGGAGAGGTGGGGGCTGTGAACCTTCCCTAGGGACATTCTCTTCTCATTCCAGTAGTCTGTCGCCTTATAGGAATCTGGGCCTAGAGATTGCAATTTCTGCAAGTAAAATCAGAAATTCATAGTTGGCAAAGAATTAAAAGAGATTCCTTTGGAACACTGTGCTAGCCAAAGAAGCCACATCTACTGGTGGATTTATTGTTTGTGAGCTGCCCATTTAGAACGGCGGGCGGGATGGTTTCTGAAAGCCCTGTCCAGATCTACAGTTTTGAAATTTTAGGGAAGTCTCCATTCTGTCCAGCTCTCTATCCTATAATCTTGAAAAAAAAAAGATTTATAAAACCCAAATAGAGTTTGGCATGAACTAAGCTTAAATTGACTGCTCTCTATCATGAATTAATACCAACCAGAGCTTGTCAGATACTAAATATTTGTTTTAGGAATCCTCACAGCCTCCCCTTTCATCTGGGCTAAGTGCTAATCTTTGGCCCGTCACTTGCAGGATATAGCACTGGATAAATCATGCTCTCTTGAACAGACAGATGCCAGGGCGGCTGTATACAAATGGGACCATGTGTCAATGGACACCGAGTTTGGGTTACATCTACTATAAACATCGACATGCCTTTGCTGTGAGCCTACTCGCTGGCTAAGCAGTCACAGCTTTGGAAGGTGGATGCCTCTGTGCTCAGTCAGAGTCTAATGATTTCAGATGTTTGCAATTAATGAACCATTAGATTCATTGGCGGAATAGCATAGAAAGGGTTTGAGGACTGGGTCAGAACCACAGATAAGTGGCCGCACCCGGGGACTGCAGCCACGAGAGGCAAAATGGTGAGCTATTGAATTAATGATTTTACCTGCTGCTGCTTCCATTGCCACCCCCCCCACCACCCCCACTTTAGTTCCCTGTAAAACATTAGCATTGACCAGGGTCTAAGTTCAGCCAACAGAAAGGGAAGAGAAAGCTGAAGGGATAAAGAAAGAAAAATGGTCATTTCATCCAGCTCCAGTTATGACTTGGTCCCCTGAAGATGGGATTTCCACTGGTCCTCAAGAGTGACACTGTTTCTCGGTGTGTGCCCAGATCTCTGTCTCTGGGCTTTCCTCCTAAGCTCCTGTGTTTTATTAATTATGTAATACATCGGCCATCTTAGAAAGATGATTAATAGTACTTCAGAAACATGGGAATAAATAAGCCAGGCTTCGATATATGATTATGTAGGCTTGATGGAAACCCCAGGGTAGCCATCTTTTAAGAAGGGAGCGTAAGGAGTTTAACACCAGCTCGGTGCTACAGTACTTAAAGTCTGGCAGCCCTGTGAGTTATCGCCCGGCAGTGGATGGTGCTTTAGATGAATTTGTAATTTGAAAAGTTAAATTAACCCTGAAATATATTATTTGTTGTCTGTTTTCCACTCAGGAAAAAGATCCTCATGTAAACAGACTCTCTCTTGCTGGCTGATGTAAGGAGTCATTCCAGGGTGAGCTAAGCTCAGATACTCGCTAAATTTATGGTGCCTGTTATTTCTCATAGCACGGAAAGTCAATTTTTGGAAAAGGACACTGCCACCATGAAAAAATATTTTCGCAGAGAATTCTGGTGCTTTCTCTGCAGCTTGTGTCGCCTGACGTTTTGTTGAGTATTTATTGGCTTCTGTGTCATTTTCAGACTCCCCACTATTGGGTGAGCTCCATGAGGGACTGGGAGTTGGCCGTTCGGTTCATGGCTCTTTCCACCCACTGGCCACAAGGATCCTGGCACATAGTAGGTGCTCAGTAATATCTGTTGAGCAGATGCAAAAATCTGTTGTGGAGAGAAACTGTCTTGGGAAGTCTGCGTTGTCCTGAGGCGGATCAGCAGTGGCCCTTGTGTTGTGGCTCACTGCCCTGTTGGCAGCTGATTTTCATTGAGGACCTGCTCTGCACCCGATCTCCATCTGAGCACTGTGGGTTCAGCCGCTAGCAGTGCACGTTCCCCAGCCTCACAACTTACCTTCTGAGGAGATCAAGGCATTTAAAAGTTTGATGACTATTTGGAAGAAAACACACATGGGGCCATGAGAACAATGATACAGAAGCCTGGCTTTGCTTTAGGAGACTGCGAAGGCCGCTCAGGGAAAGTTATATTTAATCTGAAACGTCCAGGTTGAATAGAGTCAGAGAACATTGGGAGCAGAGGGGAAGCGCATGCAAAGGGCCTGTGGAATGAGCAATTTTGTGTCTGCAGCAGAGAGTGAGGAAAAGAGTGAGGAGCAGGAGGTTGGAAAAGGATCTCCGGGTCCAATTACCAGAACTGAGAAGGCCAGTTCCTGTCCTGAGAGATATGGGTGTCATGGACATCAGAGTGTTTCAAGAAAGATAATACAGTAATTAAATTTTAATTTAAAAAATTTTACTCAAGAAATTAAAATAAGAACATCTTTAAATGCTGAGAGGAGCCCACCTTAATTTTGTCCTGGACTTTCTTGAAGGGATGGTACCCCTCAGGCAGGGTTGAACAACGAAGAGTTAATGGCTGGGGACAAATGCACAAGTGAATCCCACTCCAGGGACACTTCTGTCTGAGCAGACCTCTAAAGGTGATGTCCACTAGAGATTGATCTTATGAGAGTGAGCGTTTTGGGGGGAATTAAATAAGAGGTTGCTGAAGTGCTGAGTGTTCAAAATATTTTCCCCCTTTGCTAAATTTGCATGGATAGTTGTTGTCAGTTCAGGAAATTATCTGACCAATCCATTCTTCCTTTATTTGTACAACAGAAACATATCATGAGCATATTATATGTGCCATGCCTTAGAGGCCAGGGCTAGAAATGAAAATAAAAATAGTCTTCATGGATCCTATAAGTGGTGCTTTAAAGTGTTTGACAAAAGACCAACTGATGAATAGGGCGTTGCCAATCAGGAGTGGATATGTAAATGACACAACCTGGCCCCCGTGTTGTGAGAGATGAGGGGGGGAAGTGCTCTGGGAGAAACCACTGTGGCTTGAGCATAACAGGGAGAGACTAGAGATACATGATTGATATATATATATAAATGTACAGTTCAGTATTACTCAGCCACAAGGAAGAATGAAATTATGGCATTAGCTTATAAATGAATGGAAAAGGAGACTAGCATGAAAGAAGTCAGACTCAGAAAGCCAAAGTTCAAATGTTTTTCTTTGATATATGGAAACTAGTGCAAAATAAGGAGGAGAAAAGGGGGATGGGGGGAGAAGGGGAATTCCATCAAAAAAAGAAGGAAGACCAGTGAGCTACACGAAGGGGACTGAGGAGGAGGGAGAAGAGAAATTAGGGAAAAACAGAGGAATGAACTTGACCTAACTTGGCTATGTCCATGGATGAATACACCACAGTGAATTTCATCATCTTGTATGTCAACAAGACATTAACCAAAAAGAATTTAAAAAAGTAAATAGCAGAAAGATCAGTAGAGAGAAGGGAACAGGGAGAGGGAGGGGGCGGGAAGGGGAAATACTGGGGACTAAATTTGAGCAAATTATATTCCATGCTTTTTAAATTTTGTCAAAATGAATCCTATTGTTATGTATAACCAAAAAGAAATGATTAAAAAAAGAAAAGACAAGACAAGACACCAGTCAGGAGAGAACATTTGATTTAGGCTTTACAGAATAAACTGGAGTTTCTGAGCAAAGATCCCAGCATAAACAAAGGCCAACATGCAGAATTACACAGATTTCACTCATTTTACAACCTAAGTAATTCTTATTTAATATTTTGATTTAAATATGCTTAAAAAAAAACAGCCCTAAGTTGTAAGAACAATGAACTGATCCAACATGCTAACTTTAGTTTTTCCTACTAGACAGTTAAATAAACAGGCCACCCACTGCCCCCGCCCCCCCCCCCCCCCCCCAGCATCCTTGTTCCTGTTTGCAGTGTGCTGGGTTAACTGCACTCCTCTGTAGTCACGTGCTTCAACAAAATCCCGCCCCACTCCCAACACAAGAAAGGAAAAGCTTAATTAGTCGAAGCCAGTTGCAAAATCTTGTTCTCCCCAGTGATTGGTTCAGGGGAGGCCATGTGACCCAGCTCTGGCCAATGAGAAGTAAGCCAGCTCTACTGGGGGATTTATGGGCAAAGATTTCTTCTTTTTTTGGAGACTCTAGAGGACATGCTTCTTCCTTCCTGAGGCTGTGGAAACTCATTTTCCCACCACCCCAGGAGCCAGACCGAGGGTGACGTGCACACATTGAGATGACAGGGCGAACACATGGGAAGATCTCAAAGCCTGGAATCCTGGACCCCATTCTTACCGGATGGGAGATGCGCTGGACCTGTCCCTGTATGAGAGAATAGTAAAAGGCCAGTTAGTATATATTTCAGGTTTTACAGGCAAGAAAAGCTAGGATATCATCTAGGTACTTACATAACAACAAGGATAACAAATTTCCAGCAGTTTTTTTGGTTGATGAAATTCCAAATATAAATAATAATAGAATAGAATGTTTTGTAATACAGATCTACTAGTGAGAAGAGTGGGATTCTTTTCTTTTTAGTGCCCCCTAGCACCATATTCTTTGCATATATTCACCTGTTAAAACCGTTCTTGATTATGTTATGTGCATGTACAAATATGTCACAATGTGTCCCACTATTATGTGTATATAATGCATCAAATTTAAACAACAATAACAAAACCTTTGTTGAATGGCAGACCATAGGCACAAAGGCAATGGGCCTTGTTTGACTTGGGGGCTATAATCTGTCAATCCCCATTGTAAGGCAACTTTAATTTTAGAATGTTTATTGTTAGAAAATTATTCCCAAATAATCCCTATTCCTCATAGCTGTGACTATTGTAATTCATACACAATAAACATTACAATAAAAATCCACTGTGGATCACCCCAAATCATCTTATATCCTAGAAAAGGAAGAGAGCAAACTTTGGGAAAATAATAGTTGACATTTATTTAATGCTTATCATACGCCCAATATTGGATTCTAAATATTTTATATATGTGAACTCATGTTATCCTTACAAAACACCATCAGGTGTGCAATATTTTCATTGCCATTTTGTGATTGAGGAAATTATGTCACCGAGCATTTTAAACAGTGCCCTAAAATGAGGTAGTTAGTAAGTCTCTACCTCCGTGAGGCTCACCTATGGTCTTCCATCCCTATTTGCGTGCAAATGAACCACGTACATAAACCTGTTTCGGATTTGACCATCCTAAGCGAACTGGCATATTGCAGGGAAGTCAGATATGGAAACAGACGAGGCAGCTTTAAAAAAAATTATCATTACATTTCTTTATGGTTAAAGAGCATCTGGAGCAATTTAAGAAGTTAGAAGGGGAATAAGATGTTTTACAACATAATGTGTCCCAGGATTGCCATGCGAGTGGGAAACGTGTTGGCTGAATAATTGCATGCCGCATTCCTCTTTTGGTATGCTGTTCTCAGATCTGCACGGCATCACTGTAGTGTGGTTGCCTTTTTATTTATTTAGTCTAATTTTTTTCCTTTAGTTCTAGCATTCCGTGGAATAAAGTAGCACTCCAAATAATAATTCACACTAAAAATGGAGAAATCAAATCCTTGAGAGTACAAAAATTAAAACGTGAATCATTAAAAAGTAAAAAAAAATAAAAAGACTGTAAATAAACCCCTATAATTAAGCATTACTAAAGGAAAGTCAACTCCAAATGGTTCAGTAATCTCATCACCAGCCTCTCTAATAATCATCATAACAGTCTCAGTCTCCCCCTTAAGATAATGAGCAGCACATGGGAAAAAAATGTGTAAACATGACCAACAATGGCTCATCGAAATACAAAACAAAATGGGTGACTCACCTTATGCTACTGAACCTTCGTGTAGAGAATTTTAATTCATAATCTGAGATTCCCTTAAAAGGGGGAAATACGCAAATATTCGGGAGGTTGCCTTTCTAACTAGACAATGCATTCCCCCCTGACCTCCCTCTGTGATGGTCCCATCTGAAATGAACTCAGAAAATTAAAGCTTCAATAATTAACCAAATTTAAAGACAATAATTAGTAAACAACTTTGTCATTCTTAAAGCTGCATGCCTGCCATTAACATTTCTATAGCTTCCAATTACATTATAAATCAAAAGTCATATGAAAAGACAATGTAATAATGAGAACGCAAAGTCTCCGTCACAAATTCTGATATCAGCTTCTCCCTGCCTGTGCCCTCTACCATTCATTTATTTTATTTTCTCAAGCAATGTAAGCCACATTCACATCATCATGATAAATGTGCCTTGGAGTTCAGAAAGTGATCTTTACTGGTTGAGCCAAGAGACGGTATAGAGTATAAGGTTTGTTATTTTTCTTCACACACGCCCTCCCTTCTCCAGAATTCTTTTGGAAAGACCAAAACAAACAAACAAATTTCAAGGATGGGAAAAACAAATGGAGAGAAAATTATGGGAAACAGATGTCAAATGGTCTCTAGCATTCTGGAGCCTCCCATTGATACTTTATTTCTGTCTGTGCTGACTGTCATGGCAATCTGAATCTGGAGAGTTCTGCCCCTGGCTCATGTCTTTACATGTCCTCTCAATTGTGGTTGTTCGACATAGAATTGGATCATCTGACACACACCTACAGGAATATAGAAAGAAAGAGAAGTCTTTTTTTTTTTTTTTTAAGATGACATTTTAGTTGTTGAAGTGGGTTAAATTGCTGTACTCTATGGGCACATTTCATTTTCTTGCTTCTTCAAAAAAAATCACTGTGGCATCTGCATTTTGGCCAGTGTGGCCTACTTTATGGGAAGAAGAGGAGCCGGGTTTCAGCACATACACACACTGTAGACTGCTTATGTTTATGTATTATCCACTCAATTCAAGGTCTCCCATTGACTTTCTTCATGAATCAGAGCAAACTCATTCAAACATTTCATCCGCAGCTACCCAAATGCTTGTTCAAAAATCTTATTTAGGATAAGTGATATGGATTATGAAGTTTGAAGGTTAATATTTAAGTTTTTCAAGAATGCTTTGCATCTCAGTGACACATACATACAGTATGAGGTCCCAGCCATCTCCGTCATGTTATCTGGTGGAATTTTAAAAATGAAACCACTCTTGCTCTCTTTACCCAAGGCGCAGTCCCACTTTTGAGCTTTAAGACTATTTTCATTAAGTTCCCTTGGTTCATTACTTTGTTCAATAGAATGTGTCAGTCAGCATTCTGTTACTATAACAAATGTCCAAGGTAATCAACTTATAAAGAGAAAAGTTTTATTCTGGCTTACAGTTTTGGAGGTATCAGTCCATGGTCATTTTCCCTGTTGCTTTTTGGTTTGCGGCAAGGCAGTACATCATGGTGGGGCATGTATGGCGGAGCAAACATGCTCCCCTCATGGCTGGGAAACGAAAAAGGGAAGAGGAAGGGGCTGCAGTTCCACTGTCTCCTTCACGAACACACCCTCAGTGACCTGGAGACCTCCCACTAGGCCCCACATCCTAAAGGTCCACCACCTCCCAGTGGTGCCACAGCTGGGGACCAAACCTTCAACACACAGGCCTTTGGGGAATGTTCCAGATCCAAACCACAGCAAACACACATTGAGTGTTTCCAATGTCCTAGGCACTCTTGCAAGAACTGGGGCACAAGGAGGTCCCAGACTGACATGATACCATGCACCTGGCTTGTACGTGGGAGCTGCTGGGAACAGAACCCTCCAAAGCTTGGTGAGGGGAGGGCACTTCACTGAAAGGCTGAGGAAGTCATAACCGGACACTTCAACTCCTCATGGCACCTGGGGCTAGAAGTGCGTTCTGTTCGGTACGAGACCACCGTTTCCTACTTTCTGATGGCACATTGCTTCTGGGCTTCTTTTATTTTTTTTCTCTGTATGTCTGTCTGCTCCAGTATTTTGCTTCTTTTTGTGAGACCAACTTTTCTTTTCAACCAATACTTGATACTTGCACATCTTTATGGGTGCAGTGCCATAAGATAATTTGGCACATGCATGCAGGTGTAATGATGGAATCAGGATAGTGAGCTTCCATCTCCTCAGACACCAATCTCTGAATGTGTTGGCGACTTTTGGAGTCTTCTAAGGTATCACAGATTGCTCTAGACAACTGCTTCCCTGCTGAGCTACAGAAGAGCAGTCCCAATTTTGGGATTCTTCAAGTATATACCCTGCAGAAAATGGCCACTCTGGCCCTGACTTGCTGTCCTCTTGCAGTTCTTGAGCTCAGTGTCATCTGACTCTTAGATGACATTTTCGAAGGACAGTCAGAGTGCTTGGTGCTTGGTCAGTGGGTCTCCTGCTCCTGCATTAGCTGCCCACCATTGGCGCCAGGTGCTGCACCTGAAGAGGAGAGTTGGGCCTTCCCTCTGTTCCTGTGCCAGAGACAGAGGGCAGGACAACGGCTGAAGGGAAGGGAAGGGGTTCTGGAGATACTCTGAAGAGTGCCTTTGACCAGAGTGAGTGTTCATCTGCGACTTTGGAAGCACCCTGCAAGCTCTTTCGTTTTAGGTTCTGGTCATTTAGGTTGTGAGACATGTTGTGGAAAACAGACGTGCTAGGCTTCTGGCCCTCTGGCTTCCAGAAAGAGACGAAAGTTGGAAGGTTGACATTTTAAAAATCCTATTTCCTGTGTTGCAAAAGTCATATATGTTCACTGTAGGAAACCTGGAAAAGAGGAAAACAATCACAAAGAAAAAGTGAAACTCCCTCATAACCTCATTCCTTTATACGGTGTGTCCACCCCTGTGTGTGCATGTAAAAATGGGGCATTACCCAACATGTTTCTCAATATGAAAGTATCTTTCAAAACCTCAATGCCCAGGATGTGGGCCCGTTCTGTGAGTCTACCCAGTAAGAAAATGCCGAAAGTGGGTGGTGAAAATTGGCTCAGAAATTCCCACTCTTCAGAGAGAACCCCGGATTACGGCTTGGCTCGCAGCCTTCTGGATGTGAAGATCTGCATGTGTCAGTATATTTTTCTTCAAGTGTCAATCATGTTGCTCTGTCGGATTCTTCTGGACTTCAGCACAACCATCTATGGAAGGGGTTTGCCTGCATCGAATTGAAGCCCTCCTCCAGCGGACATCCACCGTGTTTCCAATCTTTCGTTTTTAATAATAAACCAATTTCCATAGTTACTCAAATATTTACTCAAGATATACTGTTATGTCTCGGCCAAAAAAGGTGTTATTTTCAGCCAAATAGGAGGTGACCATAGTGGGTAACTAGGTGTCCAAGATCTCAAGTAAAATGAGCAACCTGGGCATGAGACGCTCAGTGCTGAGAAGTTCTGCAGGAGAATTAGAATCCAGAATGTAAGAGGCTGCACTTGGAGGTGGTGGAAAGAGAACTCAAGAGGGGAAACCCCATGCATCCTTCCCTGGGGATGTCTGATAATACAGCGGTGGGAGCTGATGGCAGGGCAGCGTGACTTTCCCAGGTTCCAAGCCATCTGTGGAGGGGGTGCACACTCCCTGGTGCCTGGAGGTGCCTGGGCTTCCCTGTCCTGACTCCCTGTCTCCTGCTGCCAGCAGCCCTGTGCCTGCAGACCTGAGTCCCTGGGGGAAACCTGGCATTGTGTCTCCACTGGAGTATGGGAGAGATCATGCTCCCAATAATGATTTTGGAAAAGCAGATGAGATCAGCTCTGTGAAAGCTCCCAATGCACAAATTCAAATTTGAATAAAAATATAACTGGAAGGACAGTACTTATGCTCTAAAAGGGTTGGTCAGTTTGGGGGCATAATGACTGAAATTTCTTTTAGCTGGGTAGTTTCTTAGCACATCAGAAAGAGGACTTGACTTTTAAATCACCTGGACTGGATCAATTTCATGTACTTTCAAGTTCTACCACCTGGGGTGGGAGTGGTATTTAGCCACAAATATTTTCTCTGTAAGAAAAATGGAGTGTTAAACTTTATACGTTTGTGTCTTTTTGCCATCTAGTTTCTATTTGTTACTTGAATTATCTTAAAACCACTGGGAAAATTGTAATCAGAAATAGGTCCAAATCAATTGTCCGAGTTTGAGTTTGAGATTTTGATTAAAAGCTGAGCAAAGTCTACCCAAGGAAGGTCTTGACAACAACGTTATTGGTTCTTTCCATTCATCACCCTGTTCCTCTGCACATACCTGAGCAGAATTATTGTAACCATATTGAGTCTATATACTCTCTAAGTCTCTGTTCATTATAGTAAGCTCCAGAAAAATAATATAAAAGAAATATTAAAGAAAGAAAAGAAAGGATAAGAAAAAAAATTCTACTTATTAAGAAATCCCTTTTAGCCAGCAGGGCACCAAAAGAATCCAGGGACATCAATAGTTCCTGAACTGCAAAAATAATTCCTGGTCTTGTGAGTTCTGAAAATCTCTGAAGTCCAATATGGATCCCAAATACACTGATAGGATTAGAAATAGCATTTCCAATAAAAAATGCATAACAGAGGAGGACATGAAATAATGTATTTCTCTTTGAAGCCATGAAAGTATGCCATATTTGTCTGGCGATGTGTATGTGAAATTTAAACAACCCCCGAAGACATCCATCTAATTTTTTTTTTGAGTTTGTTCTCAATTGAAATTCCACTCTCTCGAAGTTTGTGCCGCCAGCTCCCAACTCCACTGTGGCTCTCTCCTGTTTCCCTCAATTTCCTTCTCTTTATGACCCTTTTCGGTGGTGCCCCTTGATTTATGGTCATTTGTGTGATTGCCCTGCTTTGCTTTATGGCAGTTTATGTCATCTTGGTCTTGTCATAAATGACTACCATAAAGTGAGGTAAAATATCATAAAACATTAGTGAGTCCCTGATACTCAAGGTTCTTCAGAATAAGCCCTGACAGGTACCAACGATAGAAAAACAGATTTGGCAATTTGAAATGTGCTGCATTTGTGTTAAAGGAAGAAAGAAAGAAAGAAAGAAAGAAAGAAAGAAAGAAAGAAAGAAAGAAAGAAAGAAAGAAAGAAAGAAAGAAAGAAAGAAAGAAGAAAAAAGAAAAGAAAGTTCTAAGGTTTGCTAAACTTTCTGTGTGCCAACCACTGGGTTAAGCTCATTCACATGTGATATAACCTCATTGCCTCTCTCTATGGGGAAAACTGCAGCCCCCCCTCCCCCCACACCATACAGATGAGGAAACCGAGGCAGGGAGACGCTTTGGTGACCATCCTCATTCTTGATCTGGATCCTGCTCTAAGCCAGTGTGTGTCACATGTGCTGAAACTCACCCCTCTGCAAATACAGGGTCGAGTTGGTGGGATGCGGTTTAGCCCTTGGTGGATAGCTTCTGTGACTCATCATAGATCTTGTCATCTTTGGCCCTCTCCTCTCCTCCTCCTCCAGGCTCACCAGGAACATGCCTTGAAGTAGCCTGGCTGCACTGTGTGCATTTGGGGGCTTCAGCTCCTTCCCTGGTCCCTCTTTGCAAAACCATTTCCTTCCTGGTTCCTGCAGCTCCCTCTGCACCTTCCCATCAGTGGCTCAGCTTTGCCAGCACTGTCCCAGGAGTCCCTCTGGTCCTTCCCCTCCCAAGGCAAGTCCTGCCATTGTCACCTCCAAGAGGCAGCTCATGCCCATCTGCAGGTCCTTGTCTCACCTTCCAGAGAAGAGAGTCTGGCTCTCCCACACTTCAAGGGGAGGGGCTGTGTCTGCAGACACTGCCCACCAACCTGCCTTCCATGTGGAGGTGGAGCAGAGGCATTCAGAAAACAAGCTGGGGCCGGCTGTGGTTCTCTACCACGGCCACTCTTTCCTTCTGAGCTCAGATCATACTGGGGAGTGATTGCTTCCCACCTGGATCGAAAGCTCCATGGGGACAGAAACACACCTGTGAGGCCCACAGCCGCGACAACATCATAGATATATTGCATGGATGATATGGGTGTGTAGGCCACTTGTTCATTCCTAACCTGGAGTGCAAGGGCTGGAAGGACAGGCATGTGCCACCTGTGTTGGTGAAGTATGTTAAGCATGAACATCCCCATTGTTGGCCGGATGTGGATGCTAATTGAATACACAGAGACTAACTGAGTTATAGCCTCCTGTGGAGACCTTCGCTGTGCTGGGTAGGCAATGGAGGGGCCCGAAGACGGGGGAGGTGATCAGAAGTCCAATTAGGAAAACAGTTCGTAAGGTCCATCCAATTCATTAAAAAGATACTTGAGTGTCTTGATTTAAAAAGAGAAGAAAAATAGGAACCAAGAGGAAGAACAGATGTAATCAGTGTGTTTCTCTCTCTTCTTTTCTTGTGCTCCTGTATCTACTGTCCTTTCCAAAAATCTTTCTAGGTTTCCTCAGGCACATCCATAGTAAAATGTAAATTATAGTTTCCAATATAAATGGCCATTTTCAGCAAATTTTAGCAAGGAGCGAAATTTCATCTGAGATTGAAATTTGGCATCCCTTCCCTCCTTCGTGCCGGGAACTGTTTTTTTTTTTTACTTTACAAACTGTGATGAGACATAAATCCTGTTGCTTTTGTTCGTAACTGGGCCTACACCAAGCTGGAAATGGACTGGGGAGACGGGAGCGCCTCCAAAGGGGCCAGCCTTTGCAATCCTAATTTGTAGTGTGCACTACCAGGGAGAAATCAAACCGGGATCCCATCAAAATGTGAGGCTATTTTTCATGGGACTCACTTCCAACCCCTTCCTCTGCCTGCAAATTTCTTTTCACACTGGCACTTGTAGCTAACTGTATCGCCACCCGCAGCGGAGCCTGGCTTGCTTGCGGCTCACGAGACTTGACACCGTTGAGAAGCAGGAGATTCAAAAAGCATGTGAGGCTTCAGAGGGGCCTCAGGGGACCTTTGGCTCAGGACTTGCCATGCTGGGGAGCCCTCTTGGCCTGGAGCAGGTCAGTTCTTTATTGTACCTTCCGTGACAAGGAACTTAGCCCCCTTTTATGCCTTTATAACATGCCAATCAATGCCTTCAAGTTGCTGCTAACAAATAAAAGTATCCTCCCCCAGCCTATCTTTTTAAGCCACATTTAAACCAATTATATGCAACACCAGAATACACCCCGACGTTATCACAAAAGCATGGAACACAACCCATTCCAATCAATCCCCAGCACTCCCCCCACCCTACACCTGGCCTTCCATTCCACCGGTTCCTCTTATATCCATTTGCAGTTTACTTTTTAAATTTTTTAAAATGATTGTCCTGTGGACACATCAGCCACTGTGTCACGTTTGGGCGTGCACATAGGATAATTGGGTCATTGCCCGTTCTTCCCTTTCCCCTTCCCTTTGTCAATCTCCTTCACCTACTCTACTCATCTCTCCTCTACTTTGATGAAATTCCCTTTCTCTTTTTTTCCTTTATCACTCTTCCGCTTTTTAAAATTCCCACTCTCATATATTTTGAATTAACTTCCATATATCAGAGAGAACATTCAGCCTTTGGGGTTGGGGGTCTGGCTTATTTCACTTAGCATGATGATATTCTCTAGTTCCTTCTATTTACTGGCAAATGCCATAATGTCATTTTTTTCTTTATAGTTCAGTAATATTCCATTGTGTAGATATACCATATTTTCTTTATCCATTCATCTGTCAAAGAGCACCTAGGTTGGTTCCATGGCTTGACTGTTGTGAATTGTCCTGTTATAAACATGAATATGGCTGTGCCATTATAGTCTGCTGATTTTAAATGTGGGATAAGTGGTTCCATTCCTATTCTGGGGGGAATTTACATACTACTTTCTAGTGTGGGTGCATTAATTTGCAGTCCCATCAATAATATATGACTGTACTCTTTTTCTGACATCCTTGCCAACATTTAATATTATTCATATCCTTGGTTATTGCCATTCTGGTTTTTTTGTTCTTTTTGTTGTTGTTCTTTTTAGTTACACACATTAGAATGTATTTTCACTTAGCATAGTTTTCCTGATTTCTCTTTCAGTTGATTCATCACTGATGTATAGGAATACAATTGATTTATGTGTGTTAATTTTATATCCTGCTACTTTGCTAAATTCACTCATGTATTCTAGGAGTTTTTTAGTGAAGTTTTTTGAGTCTTCTAAATATAGAATCATGTCATCAGCAAGTAGGGATAGTTTGAGTTCTTCTTTTTCTATTTGTATTCCTTAAATTTATTTCTTCTAATTGTTCTGGCTTGAGTTTTCAGAACTAGGTTGAATAGAAGGTGAAAGAGGGCATCCTTGTCTTGTTCCAGTTTTTAGAGGGAATGCTTTGAATTTTTCGTCATTTAGAATGATATTGGCCTTGCGTTTAACATATATAGCTTTTACAATATTGAGGTATGTTTCTACTGTCCCTAATTTTTCTAGTATTTTGGACATGAATGGATGTTATATTTTGTCAATTGCTTTTTTTTCATTATTGAGATAATCATGTGCTTCTTGTTTTTAAGTCTATTGATATGATGAATTATATTATTGATTTCTGTATGTTGAACCAACCTTGCATCCCTGCGATAAACCCCACTTGATCATGGTGATTTATCTTTTTAATATGTTTTTATATGCAATTTGCCAATATTTTATTAAGAATTTTTACATATATGTTCAGAAGGGATAATGGTCTGAAATTTTCTTTCCTTGATGTGTCTTTGTCTGCTTTTGGTATCAGGGTGATACTAACTTCATAGAAGAAGTTTGGAAGAGTTCCTTCCTTTTCTATTTCATGGAATAATTTGAGGAGGATTGGTGTTGGTTCTTCTTTGAAGATCTGATACAACTCAGCTGAGAATCCATCTGGTCCTGGGCTTCTCTTTCCGGGCAGGCTTTTGATGAAGTCTTCAATTTCATTGCTTGAAATTGATGTTTAAATTTTCTGCGTCCTCCTGATTGAATTTGGTTAGGTCATATGTATCTAGAAATTTGTTGATGTCTTCAAGATTTTCAATTTTATTAGAGTATAAAATTTCAAAATATGTTCTAATTATAACCTGTATTTCAGTAGTGTCCATTGTGATATTTCCTTCCTCATCATGAATTTTAGTGATTCGAGTTTTCTCCTTCTCTTCATTAGCGTAGTTAAGGGTTTATCAATTTTATTGATTTTTTTTTCAAAAAACCAACTTTTTGTTTTGTCAATTTTTTGGATTTTTTTGTTTCAATTCATTGATTTCAATCTGATTTTAATTATTCTGTCTTTGCTTTTGGTGTTGATTTGTTCTTTTTTTCTAGGGCTTTGAGATGTAATGTTAGGTTATTTTTTTGTTGAAGTTCTATTCTTATAATGAATGAACTCAATGCAATGAACTTTCCTCTTAGCATTGCATTCATAGTTTCCTAGAGATTTTGATATGTTGTACCACTATTTTCATTTACCTCTAAGTATTTTTTTATTTCATTCCCGATTTCTGCTATTTATTGGTTATTTAATAGCATATTTAGTGTACAAGTGTTGGATTAGCTTCTATATTTTATTTTTATCACTGATTTATAATTTTATTCCATTATGATCTGATAGGACCCAAGATATTGTCCCATTTTTTTTGTATTTGCTCAGAATTGCTTTGTCTCATAAGAAATGGTCTATTTTAGAGAAGGATCCATGTGCTGCTGAAAAGAAAGTGTATTTAATCATTGGTGGATGAAATATTATGTATATGTCTGTTAAATCTAAATTATTAATTGTATTTTTATAGTTCTATAGCATCTTTATTTATTTTTTGTTTGGATGATCTATCCAGTGGTGAGAGAGGTATGTTAAATTCACTGAGTATTATCATGTTGTGGTCTATTTGCTTCTTGAAATTGAGAAGGGTTTGTTTGATGTACATAGTTGCTCCATTGCTTGGGGCATAAGTATTTATGATTGTTATATCTTGTTGATGTATAGTTTCCTTAAGCAGTGTAAAATGTCTTTCTTTGTCTCTTCTGATTAACTTCGACTTGAAGCCCACTTTATGTGATATGAGGATAAAAACTGATGCTTATTTACAAAATCCATGTGAATATTATGTTTTTACCTTCAGTCTATGGATGTCTTTGCCTATGACGTGAGTCTCTTGGAGATAGCATATTGTTGGTCTTGTTTTTTATACAATATGTCAGTCTATGTCTTCTGATTGATGGGTTTAGGCCATTTACATTCAATGTTATTATTGAGATATGATTTTTATTCCCTGTCATTTTGATTTCTGGTTTTTAATTTGAGTTCATTTTTCTATTAATTCACTGTTATTTTAGTACAGTTCCTCTCTTTGATGGTTTTCACTTTTATTTTTCATTTCTTCATAAAATATCTTATTGAGTATGTTTTGTAGTACAGTCTTTCTAGTTGTGAATTCTTTTAACATATTTTTATCAAGGAAGGTTTTTATTTCATCATTAATTCTTAAGCTTAATTTTGCTAGGTATAACATTCTTTTTCAGAGCTTGGTATATATTATCCCTAGACTTTCTAGATTTGAGGGTCTGGGTTGAGAGATCAGCTGAGATCCAGATTGGTTTCTCTCTAAGTTTTACCTGTCATTTTTCTCTGGTAGCCTTGCAAATCCTATCCTTATTCTGTATGTTGGGCATTTTCATAATAATGTGCCTTGGTGGGGGTCTTTTGAAATTTTATATATTTGGGGTTTGTAAGCCTCTTGTGTTTGATTTTCCACTTAATTCTTTAGGTTTGGGAAATTTTCTAAAATTATTTCATTGAAAAGATTGTTCATTCCTTGTGTTTGAATCTCTGAATCTTCATCTATCCAACTAAATCTTAAATGTGGTCTTTTCAGGTTGCCCATATATCTTAGAAATTCTATTCAGATCTCTTTTCTCCATGGTCAGCTTTCTTTTAAAAATTCTATATTTTATCTTTATTACCTGAAACCATGTCTTCCAAATGATCTAGTCAGTTGATGGTGCTTTCAATTGAATTTTTAATTTGATTTATTGATTCCTTCATTTTGAGGATTTATGCTTATTTTTCTCCCCCAGATTCTCCATCTCTTTATTAAAGTGCCCTTTCACTTCCTGCATTTTTTCTCTGATCTCACTCCTTAGGCAGATAATTTTCACCATCTACATTCTAAACTCCTTTTCTGACATTTTTTTCCACTGTGGTATCAATGAATTCTGTTATTGAAGTGTTATGGTTTGTTTGGGGTGTTTTGTTTCCTTGCTTTTTTTAAATGTTGTTTGTGTGTTTACCCATCTAACAGTGTGAATGTAAGGCAGTAGAGTTTCTACCTTGTGGACTTATAGTGTGCCTGAAGTTTTCCAATATCTCACTGTTTCAGGGGAGAAAAATAATAACAATAACCAGTGCAAAAATATATAGCATTAAACCAAATAGTTCCTACTATGATGTCTGTAATGTTAATTATCACAATAAACAGAAATGATACAATCAGTTATTGTGTACAATAAAAACAGCAAGTTTGGGAAAGGGTTTGCAACTGCATATGATAGACAAGGAGAGAATAGTAGTGATAGAGGATATGATGATTATGAGGGAGGAGGAGAGAAGATAGAAATAAAAAATTAAAGGAAGAGAGAAACAATAGATATGGACTTTAGCAGAAGAAAAGAGAGAAAGAGAATCAAGGGAAACAGGTAGGTAAGATAAATTCTCTCTCTCTCTCTCTCTCTATATATATATATATATATATATAATAAAAAATAAAAATAAAAGAATGCAAAACAAAACCAAAATATACTAATCAAACACCTTAGTCCTCAAAACACTGATCCATGAAAAATAACTGGCTTCAAAAAAGCTTGAAATACAGGCCAGGTGCAATAGTGCACATCTGTAATTCCAGTGGCTTAAGAGGCTGAGACAGGAGGATTTTGAGTTCAAAGACAGCCTCAGCAATGATGAGGTGCTAAGCAACTCAGTGAGACCCTGTCTTTATATAAAATACAAAATAGGGCTGGGAATGTGGCTCAGGGGTTGAGGGCCCCTGAGTTCAATCTCTGGTACCAAAATAAATAAATAAATAAGAGGGAAAAACCAAGTATGTATATGTATAAATGTCCATGTACACAATGAAACAAACAAAGAAAAGAAAAAGAGACAAAAATATTGATTAAAAATTAAATAATTCTTTCTATTGGAGTTCAAAGCATTCTGAGCTTGATGCTCCACCCTCTGGATTGTTGGAGTGAGAGAGGTAATCATGTAGGTGGAATTCCTGGAGGCAGGGTTAGGCTTAGCTGGGCTCCAGGCTCTTCACAGAATGCTAATTGGTCTGGAGATTTTAAGTCAGTGTACCTCCAGGGCCCAGTAATTGCTGGTGCACAGTGGAAGACTGTACCCTAGAGATCTCTCTTGGGTTTCACTCATGGTGGAGGAGCCAATTCTTAGTACCCTGTGTCACCTGTGGACCTCACATTTCCTGGTCTTGGGTTCAGTCTCCAAACTCAATCTCTGTTACCCCTTCCGAATTCCTGTCCAGACCCATCTCTCCCAGGCAGTCCTGCAAGTAGCTGGATTGCGGGGGATACAGCCAGGTGGGTTTCCATGACCACGTGTCTCCTGTGGAAACGTCTCCCCACATTTGATTTCCTCTTGGTCACTTAAGCACACACTATGTCAGTGTGCATTCACTGGGCTTGTATTTCGGGTCAAACTCAGTTTTGCCAGGAATCAGCTCCCTGAGCTGCTGGCCCTCTTGCTGCAGCTGCAAAATTGTTTGTTTCTTTGTCCTTGATACGCCACCTGGAGAGATGGCAACTTCTGTCCTACACAGGATATTCAGTTTAGTCGAGCAATATCCTTGATCTCTAAACACTCTGTACCCAGACACGTGTCAGGCCTCCTAAAAATGCAGGTTCCTTTAATTTCCTTATTGCTCCATTTTTCTTGTGAAGGGACTGCTCTGGCTGGTCTGGCTGGACCAGCCATGACAGCTGCTGTGCTGCTGCGGATTTCTTTCTTATTTTATTATATCCAACCTCCTGAGTCCCTATCTGCTTTGAATATCTAGTTTCAAATTCCAGGAAAGTTTCCCCTCCCTCCTTTTTGTTCACCCACCTAGCTGATAAGCTGCCTCTCTGCTTTCTTCATTTCACACCAAGGAGCAGCCAGGAATGTGACCTTCTCTATTGCACCATCTTGAAAACCCCCATAATTGCCATTCTGACTAGAGAGAGATGAAAGCCCAATGTAGTTTTTGATTTGCATCTTCCTAATTGCTAAAGAAGTCGAACATTTCTTCATATATTTGTTGACCACTTGAGTTTCTTCTTTTGAGATGTGTCTGTTTTGTTCTTTTGCTCATTGGATTATTTATTTGGTTTGTTTGTGTGTTTGTGTGTGTTAAATTTTTGGCATTCTTTGTATATTCTGGATGCTCATGCTCTATCTGAGGAGCAGGTGGCAAAGATCTTCTCCCCTTCTGTGGGTTCTCTTTTTATGCTCTTAATTGTTTCGTTTGTTGTGCAGAAGCTTTTTAATTTGATGCCATCCCACTTATTGATTTTTGATTTTACTTCTTGTGCAGTTTCTGAGCTGACATGTTGAAGGGTTTGGCCTACACTTTTTCCAGTATGTGTAGGTTTCTGGTCCAATTTCTAGGTCTTGGGGTTGAGTTTTGTACAGAGTGTGAGATACGGGTTCAGTTTTATTCTTCTGTATATGGATTTCCACTTTTCCTGGCACCATTTGTTTAAAAGGCTATCTTTTCTGCAATGTATGATTTTGGCACCTTTGTCTAGTATTGGATTACTGTATTGATGTGGGTTTGTCTCTGTTCCTTTCCATTGGTCTTCATGCCTGTTGTGGTGCCAGTACCATGCTGTTTGTGTCATTCTGTAGTATACTTTGAGGTTTGGTATGGAGATACCCTCTGCTTCACTTTCTCACTAAGGGATGCTTTGTCTTCTCTGGGGCCTCTTATTTTTCAAGTGAATTTCAGGACTGCTTTTTCTAGTTCTTTAAAGAATATCATTGGAATTTTGGTGGGGACTGTATTGAATCTGTGTATCACCTTTGGTAGTATGGCCATTTTGACAATATTAATTCTTCCTATGCAAGAACAGTCTTAAACATCATCTTTGGGGGGACCCTATCTTCTTTGGCTGGAAGCAGGAAGATAATTATAAAATGTTTCCCAGTAAACTCAAGATGAAGTTTCCATAGTTTTGGCTTTGAAAAGAATGTCAAGAACAAGTCTTTGGATGTCCTTAGGTGGGGTAAGAACAGTGACAATGCTAAGTGTTCTCTGAGCATCTATTACCTTCAAGGCACTTTGTGTGCATTCCTTCATTTAGGTGTCCATCAAGTGAGACCTGTGCTATAATGAGATCTATTTGACAGTGAGACCCAAATGTGTCCCAGAACCACTCAGAGCTGTGCCTTCAGCCCTGGAGATCAAATGACTCCAAAATCATCCCTGAAGCCTTTTTCCTTTTCTTTCTGTGTCCTTTCTCCTCTGCATTATTATTATTTTTTTCTTTGTTTCTGGAAAAGCGTGTGTAGTCACTATTTCATGCCACAGGTTGAATATTCCTTATCTGAATGTTGGGGACAATAAGGGTCTCAGATTTCAGACCTTTATGGATTTTACAATATTTTTATGCACCTAATTAGATAGGTTAGGGATGTATGCCTTATTCCTATAGCCTGACGGTAACTGTACCTGATATTTTAAATAATTTGTGCATAAATGAATAAATAGTTTCATGGCATGGAGTTTTCCACTGGTCATGTAAATTCTCAGAAATTTTGGGGGCATTTTGGTTTTCTCATTTCAGATTTTTGAGCTGGGAATATTCAACCTGAAGTCGAAAAATTGGATGTTCTTTTCAGAGTTCCTGAACAGTCCTCAGATGATGGGATCAAATTCAGGTTTCTGTTTAATTTCATGTTTTCTCCAGAAAAATATGGCCTTCCATGCTTTATATACTGTTTTTGTTTTTGAGTCTGATGACCCAGACAAACAACTCAATGTTTCCTTGAATCTCTGTGCCTCTTTTTGTTGTGCAAGGCATTTCTACTTGGGCTTCTCTGACGGTGTGGAGAGATGGAGGAGCTCACCCATCTCTGGGATAATGCATCACATTCACACTTTCAGACCAAAGAGTCACTTTTGCCCTTTGTTCAGCCTTCCCATCTCTTATCTCTTTCCTCTCCATCTCTTCCCATTTCTTCCCAAGTCATAAAGTTTAGTTCCGGCTTCTACTTGATCTTCTTTGCCTGCTCCAAACCTCCAGTCAGGGCATTTTCTTAAAGCTAGTTCTCCAGCAGACTGTTGCGGGAGGTCAGGCCCAGCGGCCCAGACCCCCTCACATCCACCTGCACTGGACCCAGGCTCATGATAGGCCCTGGTCCATCCCTGCACCAGCAGATGCCCGCTGGAGCCCAGCCTCCGGCACAGGACCACCCCTTCCGACCAGCAGACTACTGCGGGAGGTCAGACCTGACCCAGATCTGCCCACAGTGACTTGCAGGGGACCCCAGGTCCAGGACAGGTGCAAGTTCGCCCCCCCACCCCCTCGGAGAGCCAGCAGGAGCAGGTGCTCTGTGGCTGCCAAGGCTGACACTGGATGTGGAAGGGTAGAAAGTGCCGTCACTCACAAGAGGCCTGAAGGGTTGAGCCACTGCCACGTCAGCAGCACAGGGAGGAGCAGGACATTGCAACCACCACTCCCAGGCCACCAGTGTCCCCAGGACTCCTGCTGGATGACATTGTCTCTCCCCAGGGTGCAAGTGTGGGTGGCTCCGGTCTCCATCACCACCTTTCATGATCTTACATTCTGTTCTATTACTGGAGGTGACTCAGGACCCGCCGGGCCTCCCAACCAGCAAAATAGACACCTGGATGACATCAGTGTGTGTTTTGTAACTGTGGAGGCAGGGAGGCGGGGCTGGGCAGAGGCTGGGGTCAGCACTTGCTTTGCTGAACTGGACAGGTGGGTAGTCGAATCAGTTGGAAGTTATGCTGGTCCAGGAACTGGAACTCCCTGGGCATGTGCCAGACCCCAGCACCGAGGCCACCTGGAGCTTGTGGGAGGTCAAATGATCGCCAGGAAGGGCTGGGCTTGGCCTCTATGTGGTGAGTGCATGACTCAGGGCAGGTAATCAGGATCCAGCAGACAATAAGAAAAATATTTGCGCATTGAAAGGTCCTCCTTTCAGAAGAGCCTTCTGGCGCCTGCCCGCCCTGTACAGGCAGCTTCCACCCTGTTTCTGCAGGAGTCCCCAATACCCTCTGCACACCTCTGTCCTCAGATGCACCACACTGGATTAGTCATCTCTGTCCTCATCTCTCTGCTGAGCTCTGGGGTCCCCAGAGGCAGAGTCTGTGCCCAATTCAACTTCATATCCTCCGTCTTTACATAATAGCAGCTCAATAAATTGCTGAGTGTGTGCATGAAGAAATTCACTCCTACGGCTTCCCCTGTGTACTTTTTAAGGAGGGCACAAAAATTTATTTTAACTTGAATATAGGTTTTCTTCCCCAAAGAGCATATTGATAAAGGACAGCTACTGATTTCTTCAGAGAGAAAAAAATGATAGAGCAGACCTCCTAGCTATATTTCAAACTTCTGACAACTTTTCCTTTTTTTAAAAAAAAGTCTGTCCACCAACACTCGTATCATTTTTCAAATCTCTTGTCATCCTCTTTCAGAGACTGCCCATCCGTCATTTTAGGCAGAGGGTATCCATCATGATGGAAGCTAAATAATTTTCAAAGCTGTCAGAGAGTGGACACAAAGAGGCCCCCATTTCATCTAAACAGAGTTGTCCGGGGCTGGCGGCCAGGGAGAGGACCGGGAGTATCCGTGGAACACCCCTCACATGGGTTTCACGGGGAACAAAGGAAAAGTTCATTCTAGAAGTGAGACCTCATTTCGCCACGGAAAATATAGCCCATGCACCATCAGTGGAATAGGCAAGAGTTTATTTACAGAGCAAGCATTTGTGAAAATGAAGTCCATTTTTCTAATGACTGTGTTTTCCTATAATCATAGACGTGTCTAGAGTTTTTCTCAATTTTAAAAGCGAATCATTTTTATTGGCAAAATACAGAATAGTGTAGGGGAGAAAATAAAAATCATGTAAATTCCACCACACAGAAATAACTACTGTTAATGTTATGTTTGGTGCATTCATCTTTCAGTGTCACACACGCGTGCACATGCACACACAGATGACACATATGAATATATAACGTATACACGTATTTATTTGTATATTTGTTGTATATTTGTGTATATATGTGTATATATACCATTTTACAAATTTGTGTTATGTCTTTGTGGAATTTTATATCTTGTTTTCTCACTAAATTATATCTTAAACATTTTTCTATGTCATTAAGCATTCAGTGAAACATGATTTTTTAAGACTACACTGCATTTGATTTCATGGATATACCATAATTTATTTATCTATTGTTAGACACACTGATTGTTCTGGCTTTTTGCAATGTAGTATTTTATTTATTGCATTGCCCCTGTCTTTTAGCTATTCTGTGTTTTCATCTATATAATTCTCAAGAAACATAATCTTATCTTTTTATTAGAATGTCAAAGATAGGTAAATGGATTTTTTTATAACTCACAGAGATTCAACCTACACAAAGCTTTCTGGTTGTCTCTTAAATCAGTGAGAATGATTATATATGTTCACTTTCGTAATATAGATTCAATTCTGTCAATTAAATGAGCGTGCTTGTATTTCTTTCCTGTTTACTGATTTGTTGTGAGCTGATGTACCAGTCCTCATTTTAGATCAGATGAGGCTACAAATATTTCTAGAATGGTACTCAGAAGATTTCCTTAAGAGAGGATGAGATGATGGTGTCACTCTTCCTAGGATAGAATTCCAGATTTGCCATTTGCTTGCTGGGTAACCTTGGACATCTTTGTTGACATGTAAGAGACTCAATTTTCTCATCTATAAATTTATGGGAGAAAACGGCATCTAGGATTTTTCAGAGTAGATGTGAGGAAGGATTGTGGGTTTTAAAGCCTATCCTGTATTTATGGTGGGGTGTGATGTACTCTGTGTGCCTCTGCACCACAGCAGATGTTACTGTTATTTATCCTGATTTCTGTCTTAAAGCACATCAAGTGTTAGATGCTTCTTGTAGGAATAAAGATGATGAGGTGGCAAAGTTCTTGCCTTATTTGACCAGGCATTTAGAATCCTAATTCTTATTGAGTAAACTGATATCTCGTTTTTCTTGTTAATTTTATATAAACTTACTGGGATGTCATTTGTATTCCATAAAATGTGCCTGCTAAAATGTACAAGTCAATGATTTTTAGAAATGGGGCAATTATCACCACAATACTCTTATTTATCTTCCCTCCCTCTCTTTCTTCTTTCTATTCTTTCTTTCTCTCTCTTTCTCCCCACTCCCCACCTCCTGCCCATACAGAGGAGTGACCACAGGGTCTGGTGCATGGCAAGTGCTTTACCAATGAGCTAAATCTCCAGGCCTCATGACCACACTTCAACCTTGGTTCCTCTCCACCCACCACCAAAGATCCTTCTGATCTATTTACAGCTGTCCCACGTTCCTACCTCCAAGTCCAGGGACCTGGGAACTTCCTTTCATCTCTAGAGATTTGCCTTTTCTGTACATCTTTTGTAGATGGAATCACATAGTACGTGATCTTTTTTATCTAGCTGCTTACAATTACTATAGCATTTTTGAAGTTCATCCATGTCATCCCATAGTGAGTACTTTGCCCTTTTATTGCTTCACTAAACTCTATTGTTTATCCATTTACAAGCTGATCATTAAAACACTGTTTTCAATTACATAAATTATATTCATGAGGATAATAAATTCTCAGAAGTCATCACTTCCTAATTATTTTCATATTTTACTATTAGCTGTGCTTCTGATGTTATTTATGACCATCCATTGTATATATGGGCCATGTCCCAAGTCCATGTTCAGGGACATCACACTGGTGGCATGAATTATTCTAGGGTGTGACTATTTATACCAAATTGACAAACACTACAAGTTAGTGTTGCATTTATTGTTTTGGTGATTGTCTAGACTTAAGAAAATTATGAAGAAAGCTTGATAATGCAGATGAAACTTAAAATATTATGTCTGGGTCTGGAGGCTTAGCTGAGTAGCAGAAGTACCTACTTGGCATGTATGAGGCCCTGGGTTCAATCCCCAGCTCGACATAAAAAAAGTGTCATGCCTATAGCTGTTGCAAGTAGCACAAAAATCAGAGGAAATAAATTTCTAGTATTCAAACCTATTACTGAATTCAGAAAAAAAATAGAACAACTGACATCATTGGTTAGTAAGTGAAATTCTAACATACATTTTTTTCATAGTTTCACTTTCATTTTACTTTTTACTGGAAACAAAAGTATTAACCAATAATCATGTCACAACTATGCTAATTTATCAATTTTAACATAGGTTGACTGTGTGTACAAGGACTAGGGAGAAAATCAATGTGTATTATGTGAGAATCAATTAAGTCTATGGAATTTATAATAAGAAAATATTGTATATTTGATTATTATTGTAAATTGTATACATCCTTTGTATCAGGAAAATTTATAACAAACCTACATGTGTGTATAGGCATCCATTCCCCCCCCCCCCCGGGGGAGAGCCATTCTGAAGCCTTTACCAGGCTGTTCCTTTTCTGATAGATATTACACCTGACTCTCCTCCTTCCTAGGTATGCTTGCTGAGACTGTCCTTCCCAAAGCCAGTGGGAAGCCTTTGTTGTAGGGTACACAGGTCAGCCTTCCACCTGGTGGAGAAGGATGGAGGGGATCTGGAGGGGAAACCACAAGGTCGCTGGCATCTTGGCTATTTTTTATCGTTGGTGGATTCCAACTGGGCATGGGAGCCACTCAATCCTTCAATCCCTCTTGGCTACACAAGACTTCTAAATACAAGTGAAACATGTTGCAATGAGAGCAAAGTCTATGAAATCCACCTATTCCTTTTTTTACCGTTTTTCCATATGGTTAATAAGGAATGCATCAACAGAAATATTGGCTGTGTCTTAAAATGTGAGAAAAATAACAATACCAACTTCACCAAAGGCTTGGATTCTTGGCACCTCCTGTAATGACGGGCTAGTTACCCACTGCTGCCTAGCAAGTCACTCCAAAACCGTCAGGCTCAAAACAACAGCAGATATTTATTCTACGCGAGCTCTATGGGAAAGGCTCGACCTCACTCCATGAGACACTAGTTGGAGGACTGACTGAGAACTGAGCCATATGCAGTATAGCTCACCACCGTGGTTATCGGCTGGGAAACCAACATGGTGGAAGGTTGGGGGTTTTGGCTTCTCCCCATGTGGGCTTCTTCATGTGACCTGCATTTCCTTACAACACCATTGCTGGGTTCCAAAGGCAAATGTCAGAAGATATCTAACATTATTTATGTTGGTCTGTATTCACTGAGGCAGACGAAAGATGCCACCCAAGTTCATAGGAAGGGGACTTCGAGTCGACATCTTGATGAGGAAGGGACAGGTTCTAGAAGAGCATGTCAAATAGAGAATGCCATTTTTAGAAAGTAAAATCTGTCATGGCTGGAAGGAAAAGGAGAACCCTTCCCAAGGCACTGCATGGTGTCATGTGTTTTGTGTAATCAGTCGGCAGGACACGTTCCATGAGTAGTCCTGAATTACTACTTATAAGGACTGAGTGAAGGGGTTCCACCCAGGCAAAGAGGCAAAAATGCTGTCTTTATTGACAGAAAGCTCTAAAGAGATAATGATACCACTGGGCATTTTTTTAAAAGTCTACAGGTATGGGAAACAATGGAAGCATTCCATTAGGGAAAATTCTAGAAACAGCCATGGAAATACTGAAAAGTGGTGATAATCGTAGGACCTTCACAGAGGAATAGCTCTACATCTGTCACTGTCCAACTCCAGGTCTGTGTCATGCCCATTCTTTATACTTGTCTGGGGTCTAGGAACCTTGCCATCTTCCTTGGAACACAAAGAGAAGGTTCACATGAAAATCACATGGAGCGTGCCTAAATGAACCCCACACTCATATCAGGCAGCGTTGAAGTTTTAACTCAGAGTGGCCTTTATTTAAACACTGTTTGTTTTTTTTAATAAGAACCCAATATCAAATAGACCCTGAGATAAAAGGATTCTTCTCCAACCAAAATCTAAGCAGCCTTAACTGTTGAGTCAGAGGAGTGTACATAGTCATAAGTTATGTTCTAGGAGTAGAATTCTATGGAAAACACTCAGAATGGATGACCAGGCATATATGGTACACCAGGTTCTGCTTGTTAAGAAGGGCATTGGGTGAGATCGAGTGTCTTTTAAAAATAATTAATGTTGATTTAATTTCTAACTTAAAAATTGTAAAAATAGTTCAATAATTCCCAGTAAACTTCATCTAGATTTCCCAAAGGTTAATGTTTAAGACACTTAGTTTTTGTTTGTTTGTTCTCTTTCATTAACATATCTCTATCTCTGTCTTTGTTCCCATCCCTACATGTCAGAGACAGAGCTTATGTGTCTGTTACTTGCATGATATACAAACATCTCTCTTACAGGTGATTTTTTTTCTGGAGCCATTTACAAGTTCATTGTAGACACGATGTCCCTATATTCATAAACACCTCACACAGTTTGTTTCCTAAAAACAAATTCTCTTACATAATGAAAGTACAATTATCATAACTAGAAAATTAAGGTTGATATAATATTGCTATCTGATGTATAGATTTCTTTCAAGTTACTTAAGTTTCCTAATAATGCCTTTATAGTAAAACAAAATCTAAGGTCAGATGTCTTCACAGTCTGAGCTCTCACTATATCTGAAAAGTGGATCAAATATATACTGACCCTTGGGTGTATTTGTAAACTTACATACAACCCTTTTACTGTGACCTTCCTTGGGCATGTCAGATTGAAGGCCACAACTCTTTCTTTTGGAGCAGGCAGAGAAGAATGGCACTGTATCTGATACACGGTTATTATTTGAAAAATGTTTGTTAGACAACAAAACATAAAAAGAAATCAGATTCACAGATAGTTTTATGTAACCTAAGAACAAAGGTATTTTAAATCTAATTTACTTGAAGTTTGAATTTTCCAATTGAAAATCAGATTTAGGAGGATGCATAAAAATACATTTCTGCTACTTGGGTACCAGAAAGTGAATTGTGGTGGTATTAACAGTCATTGTCATGGTCACCTTTGACATCACAGCCGCTGCAGCACATTGGGGACAAGGCAGTGACTTTTCTCTTTGTCAGAACCAGTTCCTCTATTAGAATTTGAACAGGTCCTTCAGAGTCAAACTGCTGATACTTGTGGAAAACCACAGATGCCCAGGCGAGGAGTGGTGTGGAGATGCTCACAGGGGAAGCATTCGTGGGAGAGTGGAGACTCGGGACAGGAAAGAGCAGGGCAGCTACTACATGGTGAGTTATCTCACAAATCATGACCGTGGGCAAACTGGGGCTCCCCCGCCAGGCTGGGCAACGCACAGGGACAAGGTGGAACAGAGTTCTACAGAGATATTCCCATGGAGGCTCCGAGGAACCACAGGATGTAGCCACCGAATCCCATCAGTTATTAGTTGACAGCTCTCCTGGGGGGACTAATCCCCAGCAGGTCCAGTTCACCCCGTGGGAGGAGCTAACCCTTTCTGGCAGCCTGGAAGAATCTACCTGCAAGGAGCCCCAGAGCTCATGTTGGAATGTGTCACGTGAGCCTCCGAGGGCAGGGCTTGTGTCTGGGCATAGATGGAGTACCTTTGATTTCAATTACATTTCCCGTTGGTATCCCTTGGAACCATGTTTAAGGAATGACAGAAGCATTTGGAAAATTAGGTTTTTATTTAAGAAAATAAGTCCAAGTAGGAGTCATGCTACTTTTCTTTTTTCTAATGAAAGGAACAAATAATGATCTTCCGATGGTTAATGCTAAGCCATCCCAGCTTCCAGTGGGAGGGGCATGAAGGTAATTGCATTATGGCTAACTAGTAGTGAAAAGAGTGAAACTAACTCCAATTGCTTGAGGGAATGAGTAAATTAAGTGGTGATGACATTGACCAGGCAGCAAACTACATTCATTGATTATTTTAATTTTCTCTCCTTTGCACTCAGTTAAACACCCATAGCAGTGAATTTCAAGGAAACTAAAAGGTTATTTAACACATTTTTCAGAGTCACAAATCAGAAGAACAAAGCAATCCCTTAACCAAAGAAAGAACAAGTCTTTGGTGTGTACAATGGAGGTATGTGCAAGGATGGATGTTTGCATCTGTGGGATGTGTATGTGCTCGTCAAAAGGGAGCACTTGTGTTTCAACAGAGGGGAAGAAAGAAAAAATTGACAAGTGGGATGTTTAAATAAACTGGTGAAATAGATCAGTCAGGCTGATTGTATCCTTGGACAAAACTGTAAAACGGTAACGGTATATGGCAGGAAAAAATAAAAACTTCAGGAGAGAATGATAAAATGATAGGAAGAAGGCAGTTTTCCATGGTTCCAGTCTCCTAAATTTCCACTGCTTTTATTTGGAAAAGGAACTCAACCTGCTTGGAAATTTAGGTTTCAAAAAAAAAAAAACAAATAAAACACACCAGCTAAAAGATGTGTTCATAGTGACCCAACCAGTTGTTGTGTTTTTGTGAGATTGTCCTATATCAGAAACTGTAAGCAAAGTTAAAGAATTAAGGAGATGGCTTGTTTGTCATAAAGGGTCTTTTAAAGAGAAAATAAAAGCTAACTACTTACGCATATTTTAATATGCGTTTCTGTCTTCACTGTCCAATGATGTGCAGAGATCAATTTGTGGAGGGACTGGGGACTTCGAGGAACGTACCCAAACAACTGGAAACAGGAACAGGCACTTGTACACAAATTTTCAGCATCACCACAACAGACAAAAGGCAGATATGACCAACTGTCTGTGGACAGATGAGTGCATAGATAAAACCCCGGAGAGCCATCAAGTGGAGGACTATTCCCTTCTAAAAAGAAAGGTGTTCTGACATGTGCTGCGATGTTAAGTGAAAAAGAAGCCAGTCAGGACGAGTCACATGTTGGATCCATCTGTAAGAAATACCCAGAATGGAAATCCATGGAGGCAGGAAGGAGTTGGGGAAGAAGGGGATGGTCAGTAACACTAAAATGGACATGGGCTTCCCTTGGGGAGGTGAACGTTTGGAACTAGATGGAAGCAATGGTCACAGAACACTGCAGATGTATTAAATGTTTTAAACTATGTACTTTAAAATTATTAATTTTGTGTTATGCAAATTTTTCCTTCAAAGAAGAAAAGAAGAAAAAAAAATCCCAACAGAGGGGAATCCTGTACATTAGTGGACCTCAAAATTAACGATGTCATCAGAAACAAGGAAAGACTAACCTAAGCATGACTTGATGGAAAGTGCCAGAACTTCAAAAATGTTCTAGGTTTAAATTCTGAATTCATCATTCAGTAACTGTGCAACCCACAGTTAATCTGACTTAAATTTTCTATGCCTCAATTCCATTGTCTGCAAAATGGGACAGCAGGTCAGGGGTGGGGAATGCATAGGATCTTACCTCATAGAGCTGGTGTAAGGATTCAGAAATCACATGCATCATTCGTCTCAGATGCCTGGTGGTCATAGGTTCCTGCTGCTCTCTGCCAGTGTTCTCGCATGTCCACCGTAGGATGAGCAGAAAGCAGTCAGAGGGATTTCCAGTGAATCCAGTCAGGGAAGTGGGAGGTAGCAGGTTGCTGAAGGGGCATGCCCTGAAGCACTCTCCTGCTTCCCCAAAGGGCTGGACTTCTCCCTCCTTCCTCCTGCCCCTGCCCTTAGGGAGCTGGAGGCTGGCCTCCCACCCCAGCAAGCAGGTCTGTCTCCCCCTCCGCCATTCTGACTCTCAAGTTTGATTTACTGATATCTACTTGTCTAAATGATAAAATCGAGAAAGCTTTTACCAAGTTAGTTTATCATAGAAATGTAACTATTACATGTATTGTACAAAATGGTTCTTTTAAAAAAAAAATCCAGGCAAATACATTGGAGTCATTAATTTGAATACTAAGTACAAGGTTCTGTTTAAAAATCCACAAGATGAATAACAAATCATAATTCTGGCAAAGCAAAGGCATTCCTCAAAGCCACCGCTTGTATAATCCATTGAAGATACTATGATAGTAGCTCATTGATGGCTGATTTAGGGTCTGGCGTTTGTGCCATTACCTTTCTGGGGGGACATATTTCATGCCGCCTCGCATTACAAGCAGTTCCTGTCTCTGCAATGGATTGGGTTGCAAAAGTTCATCTCAACTATATTCTTTGGAATTCAGAATGTTTAGTAGATACTTTTGAAGCACCTTCTGTGTGCCTTTCCTGTGTTTGGCTGTGGAAATAAACTGAAGAAAAAAAAGATAATAATAAAGCAGTGTCCTTGTTTGTAGAGAGGTTGACCAGGATGGATGTGGTCCATTGAATGATTCGTCCTTCACTGTTCTCTGGGCAGTTCTTGTCTTTTGCCACCTGACTTTTCAGTTATTCCCACAGGGGCTAAATGTACTTGTCGTTTTATTGGCTATGGAGTTGGCCATGTGACTCGCTTTTAGCCAATGAGGTGTGGGTAGAGGCTGCAAGCGAGATTCTAGAAAGTGCCTGTGCCTTGAGCTGTGAGGGCAGCTTCCTCCAGGTGCTGCTGCTTTTCGCCCTTTACCCTGGAGTGGATCTACACGTCACACCTCTAAGCTGCTCCAAGGACCTGTAGCAGGGTTACAACTGCCCTGGCCAGACCCCAAAATCCTGAGAGTCAGTATCTCCTTCTTGTTGTAAGCTGCCGAGGTTGGATGCTGCGTGGCATGCTTGGGCAGCAGTTAAATGAGAGGGGCGGGGACAGAACTCCATAAATATTTCCAGATACAACTGTAACCACCCCAGGCCTAATGTGGAACATGGAGCAGCTCATGAAATGAGTTTCTGAGGCATCCAGGAAGGCCTTCCCAAGCAGGTGTCTTTCAGGCTGATACCTGAAGGGTGTGAGGGCGCTGATTTGGTGAAGTGAGAGGGGAAGAGAGTCCCAGGCAGAGAGTGACAGAAGCAGGAGGCCTGAGGTAGGAGTAAATCTGGTACAAGACAGAGAAGCTGGGTGCCTTGTAGAGTGAGGACTAGGAAATTTATTCCAAGAGCAATGAATTTTAAGAGGGGAGTGAGCATTTTAGTGTAGAATCCTAATGCCTAGACCCATGCAGCCAGCTTACTCAACGAAGTGATTGTTTTCTCTTAAGACGGTCCCTGTAGTTGCTCAGTGAATCTTCCTTTCCCTTTGGAGAGTACATCCCTTCATGACATTGCAGACAGATGGCACGACTTTTCATTCCCTTTTAGTTGTTCAAATACTACCTGGCTTAACACTCTAATCTTTTATTCACTGTAAACATGGTGCTGAGTTCCAGCCAGCCAGGCTGGTGAGCCTCCCAGAGCAGGCTCTCACCTGTGTATTCACTCCTCTAACTCTTCCCTCCCCTTGGAGTGGCGTGGCCAGGGGCTCCATGGGATGGGTCAGGCACGAGCCTGGTCCCTTTGCAGAAAGGATTTGCTGAGTGCCACAGGTGGATGGCCTTGCGGTCACTGCAGCTCAGGGGCTGCTGCAGCTGCAGAGTTGCTTCACCTGCTTCTCCGGCACTGCACGCAGTGGCTGGTTGGTGTGGGGTATCAGTGCTGACCCTCTCAGCCCCGCTCTGGGTAGTTCTGAAGCTCTTCCCTGCTTCAGAACTCCTGGGAGATCATCCGGGGCTTGCAGGAACACAGGATAACCACTACCTTCTCTCCTGCCCACTCTTGGCCCTCTCGGCTCTTCTGTGGTCTGCTTGGCCTGCCATAACGAAGAGCCACAAACTGAGTGGCTCAACAGAAAATGGTCCTCGCTCACTTCCATAGATGTTCATGATCAAGGTTGATTTCTGATGAGGCCCCTCTTTCTGGCTTGCAGATGGCCACCTTCTCTCTGTGTCCTAATATGGCTTTTCCCGTGTGCACATGGGGGGATTTAGAGAACTCTGGGTTTCTTTCTTTACCGAGGACACCAGCCCTGTTGACCAAGCCCCACCCTTGTGACTTTATTGAACCTTATTTACCTTATCAAACACTGCCATGTTGGGGGCTAAGATTTGAACTGGGGCGGGGGTGGTAGGGACACAGGTCAGTCCCCAGCAGCTGGCTAAGGTACCCATCTCTATCTCAATATCTGCCTCCAGGAAGCCAGGCTAGAGTGGGTGGCCTCTGGGGGAATCTTTTCAAAAATAATATTTTATTTAAAGTAACTTTATATTTCCAGAAAAGTTGCAGAGATTGTAGAAAGAGTTCCAATAGCCCCCACCAGTTCCTGTGCTTTAATCCCCACGTCACACACTTGTAAAGACCGTATTTGTACACCACCCTAAGCCACCTTTCGGCTTTATCTGGATCTTTCTACTTCTTTTCTAACACCCGCGTTTCTGTGCAGGATTCAGTCCAGGACTCTGCTGTGCCTGTGGTCCTCACAGTTGTCCCATTTGTCCTCTGGTTTGTGACAGTTTCTATCTTACCTTGTTTTTTTATTCACAACTTGGCGATTTTGAGGATCACTAGTCAGGTGTTTTGTAGAAAGTTCCTCAGTTTGGGTTTTTCTTTCCTTCCTTTGGAGATTAGACTAGCATTTGGTGTTCCAGGGAAGAAAGGCACAGAGGTGAAGTGCCTCCTTACTGTATCCTACTGGGTGCATGATGTCCAATGACATCACGGTGACCTGAGCCTGGGTTTCCTGTTCCCGGAGGCGTTTGCTGGTTTCTCCTGGATGTTATCCTTTTCTCTGACCATACTGTGTGTTGGGGGTAGACAAACGTCTTCTTCTTTCCTCTGGACATCTCTACTCCGCTGACACTGTTTGGCCTGTGTGTCTCCCCAAGGCAAGTGTCAGATGATGGCTTTCTTGGAGGAACTGACAAAGATTAGCCACAACAGCAGGTGACAGTAGGAAGTACTGGCTCTGGCTCAATTCACTTAGCTCCCATCCCTGGGAGGAAATGAAGCCCAAGGAGGATATTAAGGACTCAAAGACTCAGTGTTTTCCTGATGGTTTAGTGTCAGGTCTCCTGTCCCCTGTTCAGAGTTATTTCTTTGCCTGGTGTGAATATGGAAACGGAGACAGAGAAAGGGGAGTCTCAGGTGACAGCTGGCACATCAGGGTCTAGCACAGGGCATGGCTGGCTTTGCTGTCACGTTCCTAGCAGTTTGGTCAGACCCGAGTAGGTTTTCCCACCTTTTGAGACAGGAGGTGAGGTCAGCCCACCTTACCCCAAAGATGACATGAAGAAAGCGATTGCGAAAGAAAATCAAGGTGCTGTTCTGGGAGGAGCAACAGATCCAGGTAGAACAGAACAACAGACGACCAAGTGGTGGCAGCAGAAAGCTGAGGGTTCCTGTGGCTCTTGGATCACTTTTCTGGGGCATTTCAATGCATAAGCGGCCCATTACATGTGCACAAGTTAGGCATGCTTTGCACTCTTCACCTGAGCTGATTCCTACTTCTTTAAAACGGACAAGGCAAAGAAAAGAACACAATGCAACCATAATACTGCATCATTGCAGGCTGGGCTTCCCAATGAATGACACAGAAGCCCTTTCCAACAGGTAATTGCAGTCGATTCTTACAATGATCTTATAAAATAGTCATCAAGGTATGACTGTCACCCCCATTTTACAAATAAAGCAAGCGAAGCTCAGAAAGACTCAAAGAATTGCTTGATATCATTGAAACAGATCCGATGAGGACTCATTTCCGAGTCGGCATCCTGGTGCACGCCTCTGAGTTCTCTACCTGCCCGTGTGGCTCCTTCCTGAGAGCCTTCTCCTGCTGGGGAAGGCTGAAATGCTGGGACTTTAACCTCGCTGGAAACAGCCTCAGAGCTGATGATAGACTCACTGAGGTTCCGTACCCTAGCTTCCTTGCTCCTGGAGAACAGAGAGAAGAAATGTGTTCTCCTGTCTCTAGGCTCCCCAGCTGGATTGGGCTCTAGTTGTGAGCAGCTTGGTCACACACTGTTACAGGTGCCTCCCTTCCTATCTTAATTTTTCGTCCCACTACCACCACTTTCCGGAAGCACTTCCCAAATAAGTGCCTGGCACTCAGATCCTTAGGGCTTACTTGTGGGAGGACCCAACCCAAGGCAGTTGTAGCATTAAATAGTGGTTGTATATTTCTATTGTAAGTGACAGAAATCCCAACTTAAACTGGCTCAAGCAGAAATAAGAATTTATCGGCTCATGTAATTGAACATCCAGGATAATAGCTCTAGCTTCAGGCGCGACTGAACCTATTTCTTTAAACAATGTTAGGAGCACTTGTTTTCTCTTTCCATCTCTCTGATCTACTTTCCTAGGTGTTGACTTCTTTCTCAGGTAGTCCATCTTTCCAAAAGCTTCTGCGATCTCAGGTGTCTGTCCAGCGGAAAACAAAGTATCTCCCTCCAGATAATTCCAGCTTCATCCTGAGATGGAACTGATTGGCTCCGACTGTGTCATGTGCTCATCTTTGAACCAATCACTGTGCTCAGTGAGCTCTCAATGGCCAGACTGGGGCACCGAGCTCCCCAGGAGCTGGTGGTCCTGACTGCTGTGCCCAGTCACAGGGAGTAAAGCTGGTGGCGCTGATTATCCAAGGAAGACGCTGCTTCATCTAGCAGAAGGGGGAAGATCACCACTGTACAGATTCACAGCCGAACCTCTGACTCTTACTCCTCTGAGAAAAGTGTATCTTTTGAAAAAAAACAAGCTCTTTTAGTTCCAGTTAATTTCAAGAAAAATATGTCATGAATATCCCACTGTTTTTGGATGAGCTGAGATATAGGAGTGAAGTGCCCAGAAACCATAAAATGATTGTTTTGCAGTACATAAATCATCCCAAGGTAAATTTTCACTCTGTTTTCCAATAGGATTATGGAATATGTCAGGGAAGTGTGTATCAAAGACTCAAAGGACAGAAGACAGCATCTTAGAGGACAATGTGTACTTGTGTAGGTTTGAAGGGTGTAGGGTGGTGACCGGAGTGGAAACCTTTGAGGAAGTTGATTTGATGGCTCTGGTTGAGTTTTCATAGGAAAGAAAAAAAGACAAATGGTCACATTGTATTTCTTCCCTTAAAACAATGATACTACTTACTATGAATTTATTGACACATTGCAGAAATTTGAAATATTCAAGCAAGATAAAGGTGGGCTTCTATGTGATAGGAGAGAATACAAATGTTTACTGATGAAATCTAAAAAATAATACAACTGAATCCAAGTTTTGGTAATGTCAGTATAAAAGAGAATTCCTATTTTGATGAGGATAATATTTTCTTCAATTGGGGTTCAAAGTTGATTTTCCCTATTATCAAATCAATTACAAAGGTTCATCTCGGCTGGGCATGGTGGTGCACGCCTGTAATCCCAGCAGCTTGGGAGACTGAGGCAGGGTGATAGAGAGTTCAAAGCCAGCCTCAGCAATAAAGAGGCACTAAGCAACTCAGTAAGACTCTGCCTCTAAATAAAATATGAAAAAAAAAGTTGAGGATATGGTTCAATGGTTGAGTGCCCCTGAGTTCAATCCCCTGTAATCCCCCCCTCCAAGAAAAGAGGTTCATCTATGAATACTGTTCTTAGCTCACAGCCTACCCCAAAACATGTGGTGGGCTGGACTTGACCCACAGGCCTGGGTTTACTGACCCTCTTTTAACCAGAACTGCACATTCATTTCTTAGAGATGTCTTTGCTTTACTTCCTGGGTTCACTTTCTCTCTACCCGGATTCCTCCTTGGGAACTTGACTGCACATCCTTATTCACATGCAGGAGAGGACAGAGTCACTTCTCACAACCACTGAGCAAGGGTCCTGAATTTCACTCTGGCACAAAGCATTTGTTTGCCAATCATTGTGACTAAGTGGCAGGACCCACCAGGGAGCTGCCCTGACCCCAATTGCCTAGCTGCTCCCCAGGGCGAGGGCATGGAGTGCACGGGGAGGAAAGGCGCTTGCAACACAGGTCAATTCTGAAGAGCAGAGTCCAAAAGATGGAGTGGACGGGCAGTTTCTGCACAGCGAATGTGCTGGACCTTGTCTGCAGGTCTCCGAGAGATCTTGAAATTCTGGAACACCTGCGTCACGTCACATTTTCTTCAAACAGGCGGTGGGACTTGTTCAATAGCGGCCTTGGCCGTACTCCATGGAGGCCCTGTCCTCAGCACCGTACAGTCTTGTTGCTTGCCCTGACTTTCTGTAATGACCTTCACATTCTCCTGAGGGACACTCTGTAGGCCTGCATCGTCTAGTTCTTAACCACGATCTTATATCACTCCTTTCCTCTCAGAAGGTACCTGAGAAGACGTGTTTGGCATTGTGAGAGGATGGTTGAGCTGTAGGTCATCTTTATATTTTAGAGGAGAAACATTATTTCCTTTTGTCTATGCTCATCCTGAGTCTTTATGAAAGGAAAGCATGTGAATGGATTCTGTTTGTGCCCTTATCTACAACCCCTTCCTGTAGACTTGCAGCACGATGCTAAGTAATTTAGAACAACTACCAAGTTATAGAAGTGACAATTCTGCAGCTAACAGGCAGGAGAACCATTCAGGACACAGATCAACAAACTATGGGCCTCAGGCCAAATTCAGCCCATTGTGTTTTTATAAATAAAGTTTTATTGGAACCCAGCCACACTTGTTCATTTACATACTGTCCAAGCCTGTGTTGGGGCTATGAGCCTGGGGTTGAATAGTTGTGACAGAGACTGTAAGGCTGGCCAAGATTTAAATATTCACTATGTAGCTGACCCTAGATTTAGAGGACAAATAAGGGGTTATATATTTCCCCTGTCTCCAGAAGTCTGGTATTGAGTGTCCGTGTTTGGTACAGAGGTTTCTGATTCCATCAAGGACCTGGGTTCCTTCAATGCCCCTCAGGGTGTGGCTTGTCTTCTCAGGAATTTGGCAAAATGGCAGCTCCACATCTGGACACTTTGCTTACTTTCTAGGAAGGTGGAAAACAGAATGACAGTGGATAAAAGTTACATGTCAGATGATTTGGTCCCCTTTTGTAGGACCTCCTAGAAATCCCCAGCCCACTGACTTCCATTACATTATATTAGGCAGAAGAACCAGACTGGCATGGGTAGCTGCCTTGGAGACTGGGAAACAGACATTTCTGGGCTCTCACATTTCTCTCTTAAGTTAGATAAGGAAAGGATAATTGACAATGGATAATGAGTGGGCAACTATGACCCTCTTCCACTCTGGGGAGTCACACATCCAGACATCTACTAGGACTGCAGGGGAAGGGACTGTATGGTTGACGCCATTGAAGGCACCACAGGCTGGTAGGAATCATGGTGAGGTCAAGGCTGCATCCCCATCCACAGGCGTCCAACTTCATAATGCCCTGAGACAATCATCTCTAGGCTCTGAGATTCTAGCTTTCTCCTTGGATAATGCTTTTTACATGAGTCAGCCATTTATTCATTAATTCCATTGAATTCTACAAATATTTAACTACCATCCATTTTCTTCTGGTGTCCCAGGATATGGGGCTATGGATCCTCCTGTGCAGTTATTAAATTCAGACACCACAAATCCATGTACAGACCAAAATTTGTCTAGGCTAAATAGGTAATATGTTTCATATTATATATGACTGTTTTAAAATGCAGATGGAGGCCTTTGTGAGTCATAAAATACAAATTCATTTAACAAAAGTATCCCCAGTTTCAGAATAGCTTTTTGTGATATATTTTCTCATTCAACAGATATTTAAAAGCAAAGCCACTATTGTGTGGCAGGAATTCTCATATAACAAAAAGGTTGGGAAATGTTCTGATAAGTTCTAGGGTCTAGAGACATGGAAATGACCAGATGAATATGTCAGAACCTCAAATCTTGGGATACACACAACAGAGGAGGGGTAAACTGGATGGGAATTTTTAGTTTGCAAGAGGCAAAATTCAGTCTAAGATAACTTTAGGGAAAACAAGGAATGCACTGGATTATGTGGCCAAAACGTTTACAATTAAGCACATCCTTAATACATCCTGCCTGAACTCAGAGTCTAAACTGTCTCTTCAAGATTCAAACTCTCCTCATTTTCTGTCTCACATCCCTCTATGTGGAATAGACTTTCACTTTCCCTCTTCCTCCCCAACACAAAGGCTTTTCAGAATTACACAATTGAAGCTCTAGACACCTCGTCCTTCTCATGGGAAGATGCATTACCTGCTCCCTAGTCCTTTGGGAAAAACTCTCCTGGGATCAGCCTTTCATGAGCATCAGTTGCTGTTGCAAGAGAGATGGAAGATATTGATGGGGCAGATTCGGGACATGTGCCCGACGTGTCTGGAGAAGGTTAGCACCCAACAAACCACATGACTGGCGGAGAGTCACTCGGGTCCTCAAGGAGAAACAAACAGGACTGCTGTTATGAGAAGAAGGAAGAAGGCATACTGGAAAGGCAAAGAACAGACACCCCGGGAAACACTTTAAAATAAACAACCCATCCTCCAAGAAAGAAAGCAGTGAAGGACATCAAAGAGACCCACTTGGTCACTCTGCATTTTCTTCAATCAACATTTTCTGAAATTCTTGTTTTTAGCAGAGGCTGTCGAAGGGAGCTGCTCCTCCTTCCTGCTGGAGCCATCGACTTTGTTCCACTCTTCCCTCTTTTGGTGGCCATGTGGTCGAGAGGCTGCTCCATCTCCAGAACCAGGGGTGGGTCTGTAGATGGAGATGCCAGTAAGTCAAGGCAATCTCTATCCCTTTAGCTACTTTTTTTCAGACATAAATATACAAAACATTTTGGGCATTTTGGGTAAAGTGAAATATCTAGGAAGATATTTATATATGTATTTAGGAGATTGCAAAGGGGACTGACTCAGAGACTGAACCCGGCGAGAGCCGTGTTGAAATAGCTTGGCTTCCCGTGACATTGTTGAGGAAACTCATGACTTGAGAAATGACCCTCCACCTCTAGTCTCCAGTTGTATGAGGAAATCACTTTTCCTGTTTTCAGTTACACTGGGTTTTAAGTTTCTTGGGATGAAGGCTCCTGCTATATACCATGGGACCTAAGCCAGGCATCGAGGAAAAGACATAAGTTAGTATACAGGTGAATCTCTCTTATTTGAAGCACTTGGGACTAGGTGTATTTTTAAAAATTTTATTTTGAAATATTTGCATATCCATAACAAGCTATCTTGGGGATGGGGCCTCAGTCTAAATATAAATCTCATTTATGTTTCATATACACTTCATACACATAGCCTGCAGGTAATTTTATACCATATTTTTAATAATTTTGTACAAAAAAACAAGTTTTTATAGCATGAAATTTTCCATTTCTGGTGTCATGTTGTTGTTTAAAATGGGTCAGAATTTGAAGCATTTCAGATTTGGACTTTGGAATTGGTACTCTCTGCTCATGGAATACTTAACCATCCACTGGGGTAGAAGTCATTTTTTTCCCAGTTTATTCAACTCTTACCCCTCTATTGTGTTAACCGTAGCACTCAAGAGGACTGGATCAAGAAAAACATAAAGACAACCCAACCCATTGCTCTCCCTGATCAAATGCTGATACCTGGCTGAGAGCAAATGTCTCTTCTTTTCCAGAAACAAAATTTTCAGTGCCCGTTGCTTCACTGATAGGTCAGAAATGCCATGTTCACAAAGGAAAACACATACTTCTCTATTTCCACTTCCAAGACCCCAATTATGGGCACCACGAGAGTCTGTGGAGCCCCACCAGCACTGAAGAAAATAAGGCACTTAGCTCATGCAATCTTGTCTTTTTATTTCAATATCACTTACAATGCTGGCTTTTTACAAAATCAAATCCTTTCTCACTGATGATGATTGTCCCTGGAAAGGCTTTGAAGTGTCCTGCCGTTATCACTTCTGTACACAAACATTAGCAGAAGCCCTGCTAGGCAGCAGGACAAAAATAATTGTTCAGCCTTCATTTTCATTTAACCTTTTGCAAAATCCTACTTTAAAAAAGTTCCCCTTGACTTACTGGCATCATATTGAGATAATTTATGAGGCAGTCCATTCTTGTTAGGACAGTGAATCTCCATGAATCTCTTCTTCCATGAAAGACTGTCCTGGACCCTTCACCCCTTTTAATTTAGGCATCTTGCTGTCTTTCTTTACCATTTGCATGGGTGCCTCTGTCACCTTAACACTCCTGTCTAATGGCTTCTGTACAATTAAGGCATTATGGAGGTGGACGTTAATATGTCTCTGAAAATTTACGAAGGCCACATATCTTGATATCTGCAGAAGGGTGTGCTGGAAATTGACGAGGAATGCAGGTGCTCAGCTCGTCCAGCTGATATGGGAAATAAAGTTCATTATCTGCTGTGTTGAGAGCGGATGAAGCCAAGACCTTAGTCAGGAAGGTGTGAACAGAGACAGGGTAGCCAGCCAGCTGTAAGTCTGCAGGGAATCACAGGTTTAAGCTATTTTAGTATTTGTTTTGTTGGAAGAGTGATTAAAAGTGCAGAATTGGCTGGGTGTGGTGGTGCACGCCTGCAATCCCAGCAGCCCTGGAGGGTGAGGCAGGAGGATTGCAAGTTCAAAGCCAGCCTCACCAACTTAATGAGACCTGTCTCAAATTAAAAAAGAGAAAAGGGCTAAAGATTTGGCTCAATGGTTAAATGCACCGGAGTAAAAAAAACCAATGCAGAATCTGTGTTCAGATGGCTCCGTTTTTAGCTTCTTACTCAAGTACGTACTAGCGACAGCCTCTAGTCTTCGTTGTCACTGAGGACATGGCCTCCCCTTGACCACAGCCCATCAGGGACACTTGAACTGTCCCTGCCTTCTCTCAGCCCCACGTCCTGTGCTCCCTGATCTCTGTCACACTGATTCCCTTCAGATATTCCAGCACTATGGCACTTGCCCATCTTGGTGGCAAGGCCGGGCGGTGGCTTCCTCTTCCACAGAACACTTTCACCCCCATGCTCACAATCCGTGCTCTCCGCCTCCTTCAGGGACCAGGCTAAACTCTACCTTGTCATAAAGTCCTCATCTTAGCAGAGCTTCCCCGAAGGTACATTTGAAGGGTTCACTTGGGAGGTGACCCCAGGAGTCAAAGGATTGAGGAGAGGAGGAGAGTCAGGTTAAGGTGCTATTAATGACACATTTGCCAGAATAGACACCCCCGACTCAATCCTGCTGGAGAGTTTGGGGAGACTCTGCCAAGTCTCTCCAGAACTGTCCTAGCCAGGGACAGGAGCTGGGGATGGTTATCCTACTACTCTTTTGGCAAGCAGAGGGCCACTCCAGCAGGTACTAATTATTTGGCACCTCTGGCTTCTGCTCTCAGGGCCGGAGCATGAGGCTGGCTACATAAGAAAAGACCATGTGGTGGGGAGAGGCAGGTGCCAAAGAGAGAGAGCTCTTGGTAGGTGAGCTGCCCATCCAGCTGCAGGTGGCATCCTGGGTGGGCCAAGGGGACGTGGTGGGGCTATGACTGTCCCCGTGGTCTTCCATTTCTTTCTATTCCCTCATCCTGCCCGTGGCCTTGAAAGCACTTGTCACCACTGGTAAGCATCCCTTCTTTATTTGTATATTTGTTATATTAGCATGCTGTAGGATCCAAGCGCATAGGGCTGTTTATCTGTTTTGGAATGTTTCATCGGTGATCAGCAAAAGGGTGATATCTGCAGTATTTAAACACCAGCATGGTGACACTCACCCAGACATTTGCCCGTCCTGCTCTCCAGTGAATTTCTAGAAGTAGAATTTCTATGCGTAAGACATGAGGATTTTAAAGTAGGGCATGCCATTAGTAGAAACATATTTTAAATTCTTCATAAACTCAAACAGCACAAGGCCAAAGTGCAGAGATTATGGCAAATGAAATTCTGTGGATCTCAAATATGAGTGTCTTGGTAATCAACATCAAAATTTTTTTCTTTTTAAAGCTGCATAAGACAGATGATTTTGAAAGTTTAAAAATGGGAGAGAGAGAGAGAGTGTGTGTGTGTGTATGTGTTGGGTTTCACTAAAAGCCCATTTAAACCCTGCTTGAGTGCTTTTTCATTTGGTTTCTAAGTATTCAGAACAGTCGGGTAAAACCTCAACTTCAGGCCAGACCCTCACCCTCTGTAGCTAGGCCGCACGACTAAAACATCAAAAACGGAAAAATTTCACTCTGACAATCGTAACACCTACATTGGGAATATGCAGATGAGTTTCTCCCTAAAAGGTTAACCCGAGACAATAATTACTTTCTCCAGAGATCACCAAAGTGACATGCTGCTGTCTTGATTTCATTGCTGTTTTATGATGTGCATTTCTTGCCACTTATAAATGAAACAAATGAGGTTAGATGGCAAAGATTATGAAAGGAATTAGCAATAATGAGCCCGGTAACAAAAAAACATTATTATGGAAAATTGAGTTGACCTTAGTTTCGTAATTATTCACCTTAATTGTTTTTTGTAGTGTAATTTGAATGAAATTAAATAATAGGAACATTCCTCCTGCCACTGACGAGGAATTTCATGTAAAGATTAATAACTTTCAAAACTAAAGATGTGGCTGCTGTTTTAGAGGTCACTGTTGCTATTTCAGGCAGCTTTGCGTCCTTATCATGGTCGTTCACCACCTGTATGAAGTCCATGATTTACCCCTCAGACACTTTGGGTCACCTCCTTCCCACCTCCTGGGGCTCCCTTCTTTCCTCATCCTGACTTGAACTTTTCCTCGTTTTCTCACCAATATGTTCTCGGCCAATTATCAGCCTTGGCCTCGCTGAGGTGGGAGGGGACCAGATTTTTTTCAGTGAATTGGGTAGACATCATGGATTCTGAAATCTATAAAATTTTCCGAGGGTAGTCCTCCAGGGTATCCCACTCATAAAGGTGGGATTTGAAGCTAAGTCTATGGAGCACTTGCTACATTTTCACAATTTTAGACTGTTAATAGTAGCATGAAGACATGCTGATCATTTACTGTGAGCCAGAGGCTGAGCTGGGGTGGCGGGGGACGGGGGGGGGGGGGGAGTCACGGGCAAGCTGTCACTTTGCTTTCTTTCTGAGCCCAGCCCTTTTGTAGACCCAACTTCTATCATCACCTCTGTTGGGTAGATAAAGAAACTGAGATTTACATAGTTAATGAAGTTGCTGTGTCCCAGTAAGACTGAACCAAGGTTTGACCTCTTAGGCCTGACCTCTGAACCTGAGCTTCTAGCCAAGAGGTTGGAATCAAAGAGAGCCATTGGCAGAAACACTGGTATTGGCATCAGGTGGCTTGTGGTCCGTTCCCATGATGCTATTTAGCATCTTTGCTTGTAACCAACCTCTCTCAGTTCAAGTCTATGTGTATGAACTTGGGGCAACAACACCTAACTTACTGAGCTGCAGTGAATATTCCACTGAGCACATAACCCAGCACCTTCAGCATTGACACACACAGTGGTTGATCAATAAATGGTCACTCTCCCACCTTATTAACTGGGTGCTTTTCCCCCCATGGCAGGAAAGCATGAGCATGATGCCCTGTGCTTATGACGAATGATGAACATGAGTCACAGCAAGTGCCTGCTGTGAGTGGGGTCCACCTGGCCTACCATGCAGTTGGGCCATCTCTGGTGTCACTGGGACCCAACTAGTCCACACCTCTGTCCTGCACCGTCGTCGATTCCATTCTCATCTTTATTCTGGCGAGAGAAGCTGGTGCTTCCCCTCTGGGGAGCAGCAGACCTAGAGTTCAGACCCAGAGCCCAAGCTCCTGGTCAGCCTGCTTACAGATGCTTCAGCTACTGCGGCTCACGGTGAGGTCATTGTCACACGCCACGAGTCTGCGACTGGCTTGAACATCTTTCCTTTCATCCCACCTGAAGGGATCTCCCTCTGTTTTGAACTCAAATGGCCTTTACTGTCTGTCTCCATCAGCAGGTAATAAATCATGCACTGTGGTCCGTGGTGGCCTCCCGGGGGACCTGAGGCAGTTGGGTCACTATGGCCTCTCTTCAGCCATTGCTTCAGCCTCTTGGGTGCTCAGCAGGCACTGCAAGCCAGCTGTGTTCCAGGCACTGCTGGGGGGGGGGGGTGCTGGGGATGTCGAAATCAAAAGAGACAGGGTCTCCAACAGGAGGAGATTTCACGAGTACCCACCGCCATTCTTTAGAGAAAGGATATCAACTGACACAGGCCAAATTAGATTCAGGGCCTGCGGCGGGGTGGTGGGCAGTGCACATGTGGCACCCTGAAACTTCAGTGTCATTCATTTTGTGTTACTCCACTAGGAGTCCCTGCAGCTACTGGTCCTATAATTTGAGATTCTTATGTCATTACAACATCATGGGGAAGAATTGAGGCTCTGAGTCAGTCAGCTTTTCATCATCGTGACCAAAGTACCTGACAAGAGCTACTTAGAGGAGAAAAGTTTATCCATTGCTCTGGACTCGAGTGATGTCGAAGAGTATGGCAGAGACAGGGAGAGAGAGAGGCAGGGGGAGGAATCATACAAGGAGCCGGGGACAAGATACTGTCCCCAAAGGCACACCCCAGTGACCTACACCCTTCAGCCATGTCCCACCTTCCTACAGTTACCATCTATTGGCCAATTCAAATGATTAATCCACCAAATGGATCAGGACCTCTTTGCTATCAATCAAGTCAAAATAATACAGAGCATACACAGGACAGTAACCTTGAGGAATCATGAACATCCTTACTGCAGATATCCTGGAAGGGAATTATCTAGTTTCTGAATTAACACAATGTGCCACTCCCAAGATGTCTAGGTCTGCACCAGCCCCACACTCTACAGTTGATGGTTCACCTCTGTCTCTTGCCTCTCCAGACCCTAGAAACTCTCTTCCAACCTCATGCAGGCTCTGAACTAGTGTGGGATGTTTTCCTCTATGAATGCTATTGTGGACAAAATTGGAATTTAGTGCAACCCCTCTATACACAATCACACTCACTGGGGAGAACTAACTCCTGCACTTACCTCACTTTAAATGTCCCATTTTATGAGTCACTTCCCAGTATGGAATATGAGCTACTGATGGCAGGCCCTATTTTATATTTTTGCAATTGCTGGCACAATTGGGACCCCTTACCCCACCAAATATTGTGAAATCATGATATAACCTCACAATAAACAATTATCATAAAGAACAAACTGACAGTTTTATTTTTAAAAAAATTATCAGCAAGGCTTGAAAATTCATACTCAACTTAGTCCTTGTATTTAGGTAAGGATTCCAGAACAATCCTTACCTAAGTATTACCTTAGGTATTATCTTTACCCTGCAGGGAAAGGACATTTTAAAAGTACAGAACAGATGAGGAAAATTATATCAGTGTCATTATAAACGTGTGGCATATTAGGCCAATGGGTTCAGACCCAGGGGACATGCAATGTCTGGAGACATTTTTGACTGTCACAATCAGGGATTTGGGATACCTCTGGCACCCTGTAGATAGTGACCAGGGATGTTTTAAAATATCTGGCCATGCACAGGACGGAGACATTATCTAGCAGAGACTTATCTGGCCCCAAGTGCCCAGAGTGCTAAGGCTTTTAGACCCTGAACAGGAGGATCCAGACAAATGGCCTTATACTAAACAACAAATTAGCCAACTACCTAAATAACTCACCAATTAACTCACCAAATAATTAATGGTATGGACCCCCTTTGACTGAATTGACTCAAAATTATTTCTCAGTAACTAGTCAATTTGCGGGTGGAAAAAGCCTGTAAATCTGTTTATTTTACAGAACTGGCCTCTTGGTTTGGTTAAAGGGCAGTGTGTGTGTGTGTGTGTGTGTGTGTGTGTGTGTGTGTGTAGTGATGGGATGATAAAGTGAGCTTTCCCCTTATCCTGACGTTTCCTGCACACTTATGTATCAGGCGCAGCTCTGGACTGGACATGGATGATGTGGCTGGATGCTCAGCAGAGTTGTGGGAGGAGCAGGGGTGGTGGTACACCCCTACTATTCCAGCACCTTGGGAGGCTGAGACAGGAGTATCACGAGTTCAAAGCCAGCCTCAGCAACTTAGTGAGACACTCAGCGACTCAGCGAGATCCTCTCTCTAAATAAAATATTAAAAAAAAAAAGGGCTGGGGATGTATCTCAGGGTTCAATCCTTAGTACCAAAGGAAAAACAAACAAAAAACCCATAGTGTTGGAATGGGGGAGGGCGATCACTCTATTAACGAGGATACCCCTGCTTAGAGATCCGTGACTCGAAGATGACGTGCGCCCTGGTAGGTGAGAGAGGCTGATCACCATCAGCCCGTCAAGCCCCAAGCACAAGGGCTGAGCAAGGCCCCCTGGAAGGCCACTCGTTCCACTCTACTCTCAATGATATTTGCTCTATTGGGAGACATCTGCATTCTCATTTTCCTGAGTTTTACAAAGTTAAATAAGTTGAACCTTACCCCCAGCAGCAACGACCTGGAGCTGCCAGTTCAGGGAGCTAGAGTGTGTTATTTGTTTATCACATTGTGAGGAATCGCTGCCTTCCAGCCGTATGGTACGCCGCTCCTTGCCTATATCAAAATGAGCTTGTACTGATCAAGTGGAAATTACTGTACTAATTGATTAGTTAATCCCTGGGAGGGCCACAGAGCACACGCTGGAAGAAGTTCGGAATGGTCAAATTCAGGTGAGATCAGCCAAATACAGGGTGAGGATAAAGAAGATGATGGAAGGAAAACGCTTTGAAGGGGGCCGCCGTGATTGAATGCAATCATGGGAGAAGCTCGGGGTTAACTCATTTCTTCCTCTCCCGGCTCCGCAGTGCTCAATTTGATGAAGGATCCTGCAGTCACGTTCAAACAGAGAAAGGGGAATTAGCGGCGTTCCCTCTCCAATGACTAATTTCACAGAAACGCAAACACCTCAGCAAAGGGACACATTGTCTGTTTCAAGGCTTTCTGTGAACAAATGCGTTTGATAGTGGAGAGGACACCGGGAGTGAAGGAGGCCCTGATTTTCAATGTTCCCTCGAATTCTTTTATTTTGCTGTCAATAGATTTAATAATTGATTGTGGAGGGAAAACACAATAGGGTAAGAACAATACCATGGTTATCTCGAGACTTCTAGAGGAGCGATTTGTGTCAGATTAGGCGAGTATATTTTTTAAGAGCATGTACAGTGCTATTGTCCCTGGTTTAACCTCTCTCTTCCCCCCTCTGTTCAGCTGGGATAAACCCTGGTGGCCAATCTCCCCTGAATACAATTGTCAGCCTGTCCCGGGCTCCAGGGAGTCCAGGTCTTGGGAGACTGCAGACCTAAGTGGCCCCCGGCTGCATGACCCCAAGGGGCACAGGCAGAGCAGAAGGATGCTTCCACCCGTCAACTGAACACGCCTCCATCCCTTTTCTTGGCTCAGATTTGTATAGGTGACTTTTATGGCTAACTGAGGTGTTTCCTGCAATTCTCTGTGTTTAGCTCATGGAGAGCCAATGTAAAACCAGGCTTTCCTTGGAGACACTCCTGAGTGACTCAAATGCCACATCCTTAATGTTTGGATCCCCCCCACACACCTAGTCCTGGAGTCCTGCTGAGTCTTGGAAGGCTTCCTTATGGCTCTTCCTGCATTCCCCCCGAAGCTCTTCCTTGATCACGCTTCTCGGTGGCACTATATGGCCTTATGGAGTGATCTGCACGAGGGCTTTAAACAAAGTAGGATTCAATAAAAACTCACTAAATAAATGCAATATTCCCTCTCTCAACTGCTCCCAACACTGGTTTCCAACAGGTGGTGAGACTGCCCCTCAAGGGACATTTGGCAATGTCTGGAGACATTTTCATCATCACCACTGGGGCCGGGAGAAGGTGCTATTGGTATCTAGTGCATAGAGGCCAAGGGTGCTGCCAAACCTCCTACAATGCACAGGACAGCCCCTGTCACCCCACATACACTGCAAGGAATTACCCAGCCCCGAATATAAATAGCACCAGAGTGGAGAAGCCCTGCTCCAGAGGTATCCCACACAAACCCGGCACAGGGGATGAAATCTCTGTGAAGCTAGTAGATGCTTCTGGGGGTCTCACTCACTCACTCCAGCTTCTAAGGCCCTGGGAGGGGTCATCAAAATGTGATCCCATGGTCATGAGTTCATGTTCAGTTTGCAACTGCAACTCCTAGAAGTTTTGGCCACGGCTAAGAGGAAGACCTGAGGGTTATTTAGTTTGTATTTAGTGTAACACACACACACACACACACACACACACACACACACAGACATACATACACATACACACACGGTTCTAGCTCGCTCTGTAATCACGAAATCACTGCTTCTCATACTGTGGTACAAGTGGCTTCCGGATTCCTGATGTCCACTTCTCCATACCCTGGCATGGGGATCCACTGGTGATGGCCAGAGGCTCTGGAGGGACTTGTGTGCTTTCTAGGTAGTGGGCACTGAATGTACGTGGGCAGTGGTGGGGACACGAGGCTTAAAATAGATGGAGCCTGGTGCTGGCTGTGGAGCCTTTTTTTCTAATCATCGCATATGTAAATGGAAGTGGAGGAAGAATTTCTCCTAATGCCATGGCAAAACGGTTGTCTTTCCTGCCTGAAATACATTTCACAACGATATGTTATGCACCACATACTTTTATATCAAAAATGATGTCAAATACAATCGATCAGAATTCTGAATCGCAGGCATGGCCCTGTGACTCAGGTAGGAAGCAAAGCCGGTTTTCGGAGGCTTGTGTTCATCTATTCTGGTCACCGATAACCTGAAACCAGCTTCAACTGACCCTGTTGGATGAAGATTCCAGTTACATCTCTATGCTTAATGGGAAATATTTAAAAACCATTGATTAAGGGAAAGTTATCAAGTTGAATACAGCCTGAGTGTGGAAAAGGGATCTATGATAGCAATACCAGGCAATTAATTAGTAAGAGCCATTACATTATTTTTTCTGGATTTTATGATGTTTGTGGTATCTTAGGTTCTTCAAAATTTGTAATTTGTTGTGATTTTTTAAAATTTTCATTTTGAATGAATGAAATTATACACTTCTGGAGGTGATACTTTATTTTGTTATTGTTTTTACTTAGAGTCCCCAAATTATACAAGCTCCAGGCCCAATGTAGCCAAGAGACTCCTCTCTGTATAGCTGTGTTACCTCCTGAACTCAGAACACTCACACATGTGTCTCTAGGTTTTTCCTGTGAACTCCATGAGATACCCACAGGCCTCTCCACACTCAGTATGGCCAAAGTGGACTCCTTCATACGACTCCCCGCGGCCCATCCTCACTGGCATTCCGTGTTCTTGCAATGCGTGGTTAGCCCTTGTTTGCAAAGCTTGCCAATCAGGGCTCACCCTTGGCATCTACCTCTCCTCACCCCATACCCAATTCATGACGTGCTGCAATTTTACCTTTTAAATGCCTCCAGAGTTCATTTCGTTTTTGCTTCTCCATCACCTCTGCCAGCTCTCTGGTCTGAATCACATCATTTTATTGGGGGATCTCAGCTCCTCCAGCTGATTGCTGTTTCACTCTTGTGTATGCTGTCCAAAGACAGTCCAGAGTCATTGCCCAAAGACACAAATCTAATCATGTCAGCCCCCCTATGCAAAACTGTCGATGGCTTCCACATTGCTCTTTAGGTCTCAGAACAAAGGAACAAAGACTTTGACAGTGGACGAGAAAGCATGGCAGGCTCTGGGCTCTGCTTACCTCCGCAGCTTCCTTTGCCATCTCCCACTGTGCCTCCTCTCTCTCCCTGTGCTTTTCCAGGTGAAAAGTCTTTGCACATGCTCTTAAATGTCATCTCCACTTTTCTCAAATTCTTGCCCAAGCACTCTACTGGTGGACTTCCTGAACAGCTCACATCCACCCACTACAGGCTGCCAGTTCAGAGGATTCATTCAGAGCCATTGTAACAGTTGCAATCTCACATTTGCATTTGCCACTTTTCAACGAATGGATATTTTCCTCCTAGTTGGTGAGTCCCTGAGGTCAGGGACAAAATCTGTTTTTGCTCATCACCATATCCTTAGGACCTGCATAATATTTGCACACAGACTATAAATATCTGCTGAGTGAATTAATAAATAGTATTTGGGTTTGGGGGTTTAAACAGTTATACATCTTAGATATCTTAGAAATAATTTCTAATTATGGCAAAGACATGGAGACATGTGCAACAATTTCAACGGATGGACGCCTTCAGAGCAGAGTTGATCAGGGTCCCAAGGCTGCAATTGGCCTCTGTGAACCTAATGTGACCATATCTGGAGACAGGGCCTGAAAAGGGGTGATAGGGATTAAATGAGGTCATGAGGGTGTGGCATGGTCCGGATGAGGCTGGTGTCCTTCTAAGACAAGGAAGTGGCGCCAGACCTCTCTTTTCCTTTTCTGTGAGGATAGAGCAAGAAGGTGGACATCTGGGAGCCAGGAGGTGAGCCCTCACCAGACCCCGAGCCCACTGGAGTCTTCATTCTGGTCTTTCCAGCTTCTGGGAAATGCAGTCTGATGTGTCAGCCCATGGTACTGGTTACAGTAGACTGAACAGATTAGGACGGTTGCCCCAAGATGCCAGATCGTAACCCCTGGCACCTGCCAATGCTTCTTATTTGGAAAAGGGTTTTGCAGATGTGGTTCAGTTGAAGATCTTGAGAAGAGAAGACTGTCTTGGATTGCTCAGGTGGACCCTAAATGGCATCATGATCGTACTCTCACAGTCAAACAAGAAGGCATTGTGACTGCGGAGGTGCACACTGCTACCTCAAATCGTGGAATCACCAGCAGCCGCCAGAAACTAAAAGAGGGAATCCAGGAGGGGCCCTAGGCCTCTGGAGGGGGGAGGCCTGCCAACACCTCCACCTCAGGCTTTTGCTCTCTAGAAAGATCAGGGGATACATTGGTGTGGGTTTAAATTTCCAAGGTGTGGTGGATCCTTACAGCAGCCCAGGACAGGGACACAGAAGGCAAGGGTGCTGCTTTCATGACATTCATTTTCTGTGACTCTTCTTACCCTGAAGCTGGTAAGAGCTTAACGATCTACAGCAGGATCAGCTACTAAGGAAGGGGGCCACGGGGGAGCCTGTGACTTTTTTAAACGGTGTGTTTGGTACTGATAACTGGAACCTGTGAATGCCATCTATTTGGGAAAAGCTAGTTTTGACTGGTAACAGTGAATTTTCTCAGAGGATTCTGAGGTTTGCAGATCCTTCTCGGGAACCTCATGAAATTTTGTAGTGGATTCCGGGCTCTGTGTATATTAGTTTTCCCGTGGCAGTAAGATGTCCTAGATACTGAGGGTCAGATTTAAACAGTTACACATCTTAGGATCATTAGTGACAAATTAGATAGAGTGGTCAGTCCTCACGGGGAAGGAGGTGGAGATTTGGATAGAGAATAGGATAAAGTCAGAGTACAAATTTGTAGGAGGCAGAGGAAAGTGTAGCTACAAAACCCCTAAAATTGGAACTACTTTGGCTTACTGAAGGAATGCATGAAGGTCCCAAACACTGGGACTCAGTGCAGATACTGCACCATTTAGTGCATGTAGATTTATGATCATTCTATTTCCTTTGGAGAATGTGTCTTTTATCATGACTACATTCCTCTTCATCCTGTTATTACTTTAACCTTAAATTCCACCTTGTCTGCTGTTAGTATTGACTTTTCTCCATCAGACTTCTTCATCCAGGCCTTTACTTATAATTTTTCTAAAAAAAAAATCACTTTGTTTAGATTGTGTTTCTTATAAATAATAGATATCTAGAATAAATTATGCCCCATCTCTTGTATTTGAGAAGGCAGAAAAATGTGAGTTCCATTTAGAAAGATTTCCATCCACATTTCTAATATATAATATCTTGGTGCTAAGGAGACACTTGCGTTATGTGAACATAATTTACATATACAAAATAACTCATTTCCTGATGAGTTTAATTGAGGTGCTACTGCACATGTCATTCAACATCTTGAAAATTTTAGCATCTCTCTTAATATACTTGAGTTTTTAAATATAAAGTCACAGTTCCATGGAGCCATAAAGACTGCATTTAAAATTTATAGAATGTAAGCAAAAATGGTTAATTTATTCAACTAATAGCAACGTTCATTTTTATTTATGTCTACAGTCACACTGTCAGTGGGGCATGTGCTCTGAGTTGCTCCACCCGGGCGGATGGAGTTACAGTGATTTAGCAAGACTTTCTCAACTGTGCCTGTGACTATTATGATGCTCCTGGGAGGGGACCAGCTGTGGTCCAGGCCACAGCCCGAGACTGTGGGAAGGAAGCATCCAGTTTCAGCCCAGGAGGGAATTGCACCCTTGACCTTGGCCTCATTAGCACCATGTTCTAGCCAAGTGTGCTAATTGGTCACACATGGCAAAAAATTTGGAGACATGGAAGAGATGTCAGAGGATAGGATTCTTGGTTTTAATGTGTTTGTTTTGATCTGAGGGAAAAAACCTTAGACTCTGGGGTCAAATCTAGTTGGCTTTGAGTCTCAGCTCCTCTTGAGAGCCTAGCTGCCTTGGTTTGCTCTCTGGACGATGAGGACAAGGATGCCAACCTGGGGAGATTTTTAAAAATGTCAGAGTGAGTAAAATGATTTACATGAGCATACCTGGCAGGCAGAGCAGCACATAGTAGCTATTGAACAAGAATCTTCTACAGGTAACCTGATAATACATACAGCTGCAGCACTGTCTGCCCACTTGGATCCTCCCCACCCCATTCCTGTCTCCTTCAGTGACACGGTTCACCGTTCAATTAAATGCTAGATAGAGTAAAGGCACAGTATTTTGTGTTTCTAATCTGCTTAGACCTGACATGTGACCATCGGGATGGGGTAAATTTGTCACCCCAACCCTGCTGGGTGGTGGGAGTCTCCAGAGAGCAACACAGGGACCAATGTCAATATTTGAGATTGACTGCAAAGCTTTGGATCCTCACCCAGAAGCTGAGGTGAACCAGCCTTGGTCCTGGTTGAAGCATCAAGCTCTTGGTTTCTCAGATGTGTAGTAGGGACCATAATCGTGACTACCTCAGGAAACTGTTGAGATGATGGGCGATAAGGCAGGTAGGTAATGTGGCTGGACATTGGAGAAGTACTCAGACAACCCCTGTTCCCAACATCAACAGCACAATGACAAGTCTGCTGCCACCATCCAAGGTAAGGGCCGTGCACCTCACCAGCAGAATGCATTCTTTCTGGTTGGGGCGGATGTTTTAACTGCTCTCAGTTGCTTTTCAATAATGATTTTGAAGGAACTTTTAAAATTGAATTCATTTGTACCCCCAAATAAACTCACTTATTCAGAATACAAAGCAATGTTACTACAGGCATATGCATTTTTATATAAACACTGATTACAAACACATAAGGTATTGATTTTATTTGTTGCAGGAAAGAGTGTCCTGTGTTAATTTTCAAAAAGTTGACTCTGGGGTCTCAGCCCAACATGAGCTCTGGCCCTCTTCTGGGGATCCCTGAGCGCTCCTTTCCCTATCTCCTGTCTCTTCCCTGTGATTTTTCATCTCGTGATTCTTTCTGGTGGTCTTGCCTGGATCCAGGGCGTGGACCTCTCCTGGCGTCTGCAGACTCCGCCCCCCCTTTCCTCTCCAGTGTTCACATGAGGTCTCGGCTGGCTCCTTCCAGGGGTTGTGTTGTGTATTCTTTGGGCTCAGCCATTCTGTTCCCTGGGAAGTTTCTGGTGTATTCCTTCCACTGCAGATTTATTTCCCCCTCTGCTTAGTTCACAACCCTTACTCTTCCCATCAGTCACCTTTTCCTATGTCCACGTCCTGATCCCTCAGTTCCCCATCCTTGGTCATGGTTTCATTTCTCTCTTTTTTTAAAAAAAATTTTTTTCTCCATTTTGAAGAGAATCCTTTTGGCCTCACTAAGTTTTTATCAATAATGATAACACTTTAAATAAAATGATTTCATTTTCCCTCTGCTGTTAAGAAAACCCTCAAAATACTAGTGTAATCGGTGTCTCCCCAATCAAGGGTGATTTTGTCCACCAGAGGGCATTTGCAAGTATCTGGAGACATTTTTGGTTGTCACAACTGAAGGAGGAACTTCTGGCATCTTCATGGGAGTGTATGCCACTGACGATCTACCAAGACCCAGGACAAGACCCCTGACGAGAAGAAATTATCTGGCCCTCTATGTCAATAGTGTCAAGGCTTAGAAACTCTAATATAAATTATAAAAGGTATTGATCTGAAAAAGCTAAAACAAAATAAAAATTAAAAGACAAAACATTCATAAAGCTAGTCATCATAAAACAATAAGCAACATGGATCCATCATTTGTGGGGTGATAGTTGGAGTGGCAAGAGCTTTCCCTCTGTTGTCTCATTTTATCCTTGTAAATACCCTATGGTTAGGAACCATTATGAGTCCCATTGCAAATGACAAAACTAAGGTGCAAATAGTTTAAATAATGCAACTTGGGCTGTTGAGGGACTGAGCTGAGGTGCAATCCCTGGCAGTCCCGGTGGAGGGCTTCTTTATTTCACATGACTGTAATGAGCCACGGTGCATCTAGGAAGAGACTTGCCTTCTACCGTGCAGGGTGGTGCTTGGGTAGGCTCCGAGAAACCCGTGAAGTCCTGGTAACAATGCGTAGTAGTTTCATGAACGGGTAGCCTGCTGGGTAGGGGCACATGGCTCCCATAGTCAACATCTCTCAAAGGGATTGCAGCCAACGTTGCACGGGGAGTCCATGAGCATCTTGCTACTCGACTCTCGGGGAAAAGAGAGGTGTGGGCCCCGAAGAAGGCTGTCTTCCTGGGAAGTTGGGATTCTTTTCTGAAGAACTCAAAAACTCTGACTCAAAATCTGTGGACCATCGTTGGTTGAACTTGATAAATGTAGGTTAGCTCTGAACTTCTAAGGACTGTTAAAGGGCACAAAGAAAATTAATGAAACCTTAAGGAATGGGGTGATCCCAGGTGATTTAGTTATACATGATTAGTGAACACAATCACTTCATGTACTAATTGGCTTCATAGCATTAAAGCATTCCAGGCACAAGACAGTATTTGCCTGGGCATTGTAGACATTGTCCTTCATGGTTCTCATTGTCCCTGATTTTATCCCTGGTCCCCTAAATATGGACACATCTACCTCTCCGTGTTTATGTCTTCCTTGTGGCTTCTTCCAGCTTTGTTGATTTAGGAATCACACTGATGCATCTTAATATTTTCTAATTTTTTCTAGTATCTTGGAAATTTTAAGTGCCCATCTTATGTCTATCAAATTTGAAAAATATACCCTTTAATTATAATCATTGATTGATTCTTTTCCCTATCAGTGATTTTTTTTTTCTGCTGTAGATTTTGATGCATTTATCTCCTTTCAAATCCTCATGCTTCTTACTTGCTTTTCTTAGGTGCATTGAATGGGACTTTCAGAATAATTTTGCAATATAATTTGTTGAATTTTTGGCTTTGATAGCAAGTTTTCTAAATTTTTGTGATGGCTATAAACTGAGTATTTATGTGTATTCCAATCCATGTATCGTATCCTGTCCCTCAATGTGATGAGGTGGGGACTGACTTGGTAGGTGATTTGGTAATGACGGTAGAGCTCTCAATAATTAGATAAATGCCTTTGAAAAAAGATCCGGGAGTCCGCGGTATGAGGACAAATGAAAATCTAAACATTTATGAACCTGAAAGTTGGCGCTCACCATACACCAAATTTGTCAGCATCTTGTACTTTCTGGCCTCTATAACTATGAGAAATGAGCTTATGGCTTATAAGTAGCTTAGCCTATGGTAGTTGGCTATAGCAGCCTAGACTCACTGAGGCATCCACTAAAAACTGTGTTTACTACACATTTATCCTATTAAGAATTTCCTTTCGACTGCTATGTTGCTTATATTCTATTATAGTACCATCATTTAAAATTATTGAATTTTATCCATTTTGCATCTATTAAGAAAACCAGATGGTTTTTAAAATTTAAAGTCTAAGTTGACTTTGCATTTCTTTGCTTGGATCCATGATGTTCTAGTTTCCCAGAGAACAACCACAGTTAAAGGACTTTGAGGTGGAGACACCGATTGTCATGCCCATGTGTATCCCACAGCTACACCCAACATGCTCTTGGAAATGCAATGGCTCAAATGTATTAGCTACTCAAAATATTGCCAACATGACCTACTTAGACATAAGGTAGGAGAAAAAAATATTGAGCATTTTCCATAAATATATATGTCTCCAGATGTACATATTCACAGGGAGCCAGAACAAAATAGCATTACAAAATGTTCCATGAGGTCTCCGGGGCCATAAATCACCCGGACTCCACCAGTCGTATATCTTCTTCAACAGTCCATCTTTAGTCTTTAAACCAAAGGAGCAAGGAATGATATTACTTTCTAACAAAAAAGTTTATTTTTCAATATTGAAATACTGTTGCTTTGCATGATTCCAATATGTGCAAATTTCAGTTGCCATGTTTTAGTTAAATAACGCTAGCCCCCAACAATATGGTTCCATTTTCAGTTACCATGGTATATTAACTGTGAGTAACTGCCTAAAGTACAAACTTGACTGCTGGCTCTGCGGTCCACAGATCCCTTTATAAATAAGAGGTGCACATTGGGATCTGTGACCTATCACTTCCTTTCTCCAAAGTCAGGGATGGGCCACTGAGCATCAAAGAGCAAAGCATGCTGTTGAGTTCCTTCCTTGTCTCCCAGTGCTGAACCCACATATTTTATAAAAGTGAGCCATCCAAAGAGAGGATCAGCAACAAAGAGAAAGCCTACCAGAGAAACAAAGTCATAATGCTTGAGATAAAATCCACAATGACCTTGGACGGAGCTATTGGACCAGGAAGTCGCAGACACCGCTGCTGTGGGTGAGACTCTACCCAAGCAGCCAGAGGACCCTGGAGGGGCTGAGATTATCAGAATACACGAGGAAAGTGACTGTGATGAAAGGATAAACAAGATCCACAGCGATGGCCTCATATTAGAGGGACTAACACCTCAGGACAGTGAAAGAACTAAAGCCAGAATGTTGGAAGTGGACCCAGGTTTAGAAGCAAGTATGGGGATTCAGCAGGCTCGGCAGAGGCCCACTTGGTAATCCACATGCAGGGAGGACCACAGCGCTGCTCCAGTTACTCATGTTCACAAAGAAGCGAACATTTCGATTGTCAGTGTTCCTTATGATTGAAGTGTATTAAATTAATATTAGTGTTCCTGTTTTTGTGCATTTATAGACAACAATATGACAGCTTTTAATGTTTTGACAAACATTTTCAAGTTACATTTATTTTTAAACTCACATACAGAAACATAAAAATGTCCCATGTTAATAGAGGACACGTGATGTTTCCATATGTGTGCACATTTTAAATCAGGTGAAACAGATCTGTCTCCTCATATCAATACCCCACACCAGAGGAGTACAACTGTTGCAGGGGGAGAACCCCCCCATTGGCATTTTGGGGTTCATGGTTCATACGAGGGCCCTCTCTTGGTGGTGTACATTCTATGGGGTTTTAACAAATGTGCAATGACAACCTTATAGTATAGTATGACCTTTCTGGTTATACTATACTATACAGAATAATTTTTTTAGTTATAATTATCAGTGGGTATTAGTTGTACAAAATAATGGGCCTCTTTGTGACATTTTCACACATGCGTGGAGCATAGTTCGGTCATATCCATACTTCCTACAGAATAGTTTTACTGCCCTAAAATAGGGTCTGCACTCTGTTTGTCACTCCTCCCTTCTTCCTCCCAACCCCTGGCCACCACTGATCCTTTTCTGTCCCCACAGTTTTATTTCCTTTTTAATTCAAATTTTTCATTTACTATTATAGGCTTTGTTAACAACTTTTAAAGTTTGCATAACAATCTATTTCATGGATGCAGCACAGCTTAGTTGACTTTTAAAATCCATGGAGCTGACGGCTTGTTCACAGGTTTTAACCTATCCTCTGGTACCTTGGGTTCTTTTCAGAGGGTTGGTGACATGGGTACAGCTGTTAGGTCAAAAATTTCAAACTGGGAGCCAGTGTCTCAAATCCAGTGTGCAGATGAGTTTTGTTTGAGCCTCCCCCTTGCTTTAGTATATTTTGTTTTTAATGGAGCCAATAGTTGAGACAGTGCATCTAGGAATGGGAATTTCTTTTCTTTTTTTTTCTTGAAGAAGTCAGATGTGTGGACAGAACACAAGCTGGAGCTGAGCAGCTGCTGTCCCCTTAGAGGGGCAGTGCTCCCATTCCCCCAGAGTTTTCGAGTTTGATTTTCAGTGGGCATTATTAGAAAATTATTTTTAAAGAAGCAAAAACCACAGTTTTATTTGCTGCTTTACATTTTTATTGACAGTTCACATTTACTGCAAAGGATTGTAAGGTGCCTCAGCAACACGGGGTATGGAAGTGTGGGACCTACTTCTGAAATGTTGAACTACACAGGTTCGTGGAACATTAAACATATTTTGATTCAAGCTTTGCTATATCATTTTGAGAAGAAAGGATTCTTCCTGGAACCATTTCTTAGAGAGTAACATAGTACCTACAAACAGTATGGTGGTCCCTGTCTCCTTGCTTCTTGATAGAACTTCACACCAGCTAGCAGCAACTGTAACTTTTACAGCGTGTGCTGTGTTCTAAAGTAATTCCAGGAGCCGAAGGGACAGGTGACCATTGACCTGCTCTGCCCACACCAATGGCTCCCAACAGCCTCTGGAATGATCCTTGGGTGAGCATTCAAGGCCACCCATTAGCTACTCCCACCTTCACTCTACCACTTTTAAACTCTGCTCTTCCATCTCTCAGGATCTTAACTCCTTCCATTTTTGAAGGTCCATGGTGAATGTGGTCTCTTCTTCCACCCTCCAGAGAGATTTCCTCTCCTGTGAAGATGCTTTCCCTTTATTTCTGTCCTTGGTGTGGTCTTTCGTACTTCATGGCTTCATTTTAGGTCTCTTGTGGATGACTTACCTCTACGAGGCCCCTGAGGGCAGTTTTGCTTCACCTAGTTTGTCTACAAGATGTTCTGAGATCAGTTTGACTATTTGTTTCTCCAAAGAGTGTGTCTAACTGTCTGTGGGTCAGCAACCTTTGAAAGAACCAATGGGAGGCTCCCATCCGCCCTTCCTGGCATGAAAGAGGGATGGAGGGAAGTTAGTTATGAAGTGAACAGACCAGGAGGTTACCTGACACTGGCTTCTAAACCAGGAGTCTAGACAGACCTGCGAGTGGTGATCAGGTATTCAGGAATTGGAAAGACAATGAACAAGCTCAGCCACACACAGCCCTTTGCTCCGCTTTGTCAATGTGCTCTGACAACAGATGTCAGATTCCAGGAAAGAAACTTCTGGGGGATTCAGGGCTGTACTCGTGGATCTATTTTTCCCACTGCAATTCTAACTTCAGAGAGTTTCCTTCTGACACAATGAGGGCTCTGTCTGAGTGCTGAAGATTGATACACAGTTGGAAAAAAAAATGAAACGAGGAAATAAAGTAACTAAAGGAATCGGAAGATCACGGATGCTTAAGAACCACTGCAGATTTTATTCCTAAATAATTTGTTCTGAAAGATCCAAGATGGCAGGCCAGAGGGAGGATTCTGTGTGGCTTCACGATCCAGGTCTCAACTAGTGGCAATACTGCTTTGCTGAGAGTGATATAGGACCCACCCACAGGACTCACAGCCACCTTGTCGTGTGGGACCCCGGGCCTCAGTGTCAGAGCAGGACCCCAGACTCCCAACTACTTGCCCCGCGGGTCTCTGGGGGCCTGAGCGGGACCCACCAGCATCAGCACCGGCGCAGAATTCCCAGACGCTGATCCCAGGAAGGACACTCAGCCCCTACCCAGTGGCAGGAACTCTGGCTGCCACTCCCATGTGGACTCCCATCTACCAACATGGGGCTCCCTTGGTCACCTCCATCTTGGGACTCGGAAGCTACGGCCATAGTCCCCTAAGCACGGTAGCCTGCCTGCACCTGGGGACATCACAGGCTCTAAAGACAGCTGACAGCCACAATGCTGCACGCCACACAACGCGTCTCTGAACACATCGCACAGCACCATCGCCTGGCTCCCCCCACCTGACCCGACCCCCACCGCTGAAAGCAGCAGCCTCCATCCTGGGCCACCTCCGTCACATCTTTAGTTGGGCAACTACCAGTTTGGGACACCAGATGTCCAGGAACCCACAGTTTCTAATTCCCCCCAGTCCCCAGCAGCGGCGAACCCAGCAGAGGGACTGCCCAACACAAAACAGCCCTCCTGACAGGTGCGCGGCCACCAGAGTGCAACGAGGAACCCCAGAGAGAAGGCTCCTGATTAGGAAGTAGAAAGGGAGAGGGCGAGGGAGATACACTTCAGAGACCAACTCAGAGGCCAGGAACGGTGAGGTCTACAGGCGAGATGAGCAGAGAAGACCCAGTGCCCACATCCGAGGAGCAGATCCTGAAGCAGATCCTTGAGGTGCAGTCTCCCAACGGGACTGGTGGGTGCCATACCCCACTTCCAGGTGCCCTGCACCCAAGACCAACCCTCACACCCTGGTAACCCCCACCATCCTGAGGGCGAAGATACCAACTAAGTACAGACAGCCCCACCTATTGGAGGAGAAGGGAAGCAGGAAAGACACCAACTGCCAACCCAAACAATCCTTATTTCTTCCTTTGAGATATTTTTTTTCTTTCTTCTCCCTCTTTCTTCTCCCACCCTCACATCCCCAACTTATGTGAAATTGAGTACTTTGCATGAATTAGGATACTGAGGACTGAGACAACTGAATAGTATATTACAGTTGTGTTGTATATTCTTTTTTTTGTTTTTTTTCTCTTCAATTTTTACTATTTTAACATTTTCTATTTTTTTCTTAATATATATGTGTATGTGTGTTTTATGTACTCTACTGTCTTCCCCAAATTACTAACTCTGTATTCTCCTGCTACTAACCTTCTTCTTTAGATTTCTCTTTCACATTTCCTAAGATAGAATAAATCTATATCCTTGCCTCCTACCTCCTCAGCATATCTTCCTACACCTCACCCCTGGTTCTTTGTCCATCATCAGAAACTGTAGAGCCTTCTACAAACTTACTGATTATGTTGTAGATAATAATTGAATTTATAATTTCTGTACAATGTGACCAAACTCTAAGCGTCTTAATAACAACCACTTGTTTTTAGGTGGTATTTTGTTTATACTGGGATTTGTTAACATTGTCCTTCCCCTCAAAGGAGAGGTATTGGAAACCTGCAGGGGCTCTAAAAGCCTACAGAGTAAAAATGGTAACTCCTTGGATCCACAGAGCTGGAAGGAAGACGCATGAACATGAAAAGACAAGGGAAGGAAATGCCCCCAAACAAATCAAGACACCACATTATTAGAATCCATGGCCAGCTCAGCAGAAGAAATTACAGAGAAGGAGTTCAAGATGTACATAATTAATATGTTCTGTGAATTAAACAACGATATGAGAGAGAAAATACAGGCAGCAAAACATCATGTTGACAAAGAGCTACCTGAGCAAATACAGGAAGCAAAAGATTACTTCAATAGGGAGATAGAGGTTCTAAAGAAAAACCAAACAGAAATCCTTGAATGAAAGAAGCAATAAATCAAATTACAAGGTCAATTGAAAGCATCACCAACAGATTAGACCACTTGGAAGACAGGACATCAGACAATAAAGACAAAATATATAATCTTGAAAAGAATGTAGATCATACAGTGAAAAATGGTAAGAAACCATAAGCAGAAGATTCAAGAAATATGGGATAACATAAAAAGACCAATTTAAAGGTTATTGGGATGGAGTAAGGCATAGAGGTCCAAACCAAAGGAATGAACAATCTATTCAATGAAATAATATCAGAAAATTTTTCAAACATCAAGAACAAATTGGAAAACCAAATTCAAGATGCTTACAGGACACTAAATGTACAAAATCACAACAGACCCACACCAATATACATTATAATGAAAATACCTAACATCCAAAATAAGGAGAGAATATTAACAGCAGTAAGAGAAAGAAATCAGATTACAAATAGGGGAAAACCAATTAGTATATCTGCAGATATTTCAACCCAGATCCTGAAAGTTAGAAGATCCTGGAACAAAATATATCAAGTTCTGAAAGAAAATGGATGCCAACCAAGATCTTTGTATCGAGAAAAATTAAGCTTTAGATCTGATGATGAAATAAAAGCCTTCCATGATAAATAAAAGTTTAAATAATTACAGCTACAAAGTCTGCACTACATAACATTCTTGGCAAAATATTCTATGAAGAGGAAATGAAAAACAACAATGAAAATCAGCAGAGGGAGGTATTACACTAAAGGGAAAAGCTAATCAAAGGAGAAATCAAGTCAAGTTCAATAACAAAAATGGCTGGAAATACAAATCATATCTCAATAATAACCCTGAATGTTAATGGCCTAAACTCAACAATCAAAAGACATAGGCTAGCTGATTGGATCAAAAAAAAAAAAAAAAAGACCCAACAATATACTGCCTCCAAGAGACTCATCTCATAGGAAAACACATCCACAGACTGAAGGTGAAAGGTTAGGAAAAATCATACCATTCATATGGACTGTAGAAACAAGCAGGGGTTTCCATCCTCGTATCAAATAAAGTAGACTTTAAGCTAAATAAAGTAGACTTTAATCAAAAGGAACAAAGAAGGACATTTTATACTGCTAAAGGGAACCATACACCAACAAGACATATCAATTATAAGTGTATATGTTTCAAACAATGGAGCATGTATGTTCATTAAACGAACTCTTCTCAAGTTCAAGAGTCAAATTGACCACAACACAATAATTCTGAGTGACTTTAACATACATCTTTCACCACTGGATAGAGCTTCCAGACAAAAGTTGAACAAAGAAACTGTGGAACCCAATAATACAATTAATAACCTAGACTTAACTGACATAATAGATATTTCATCCATCAACAAGCAAATACACTTTCTTCTCAGCAATGCATAGATTCTTCTCTAAAATAGACCATATATTATGCCACAAAGCAACTCTTAACAAATACAAAAAAGTAGAGATACTACCCTGCATTCTATTAGATCACAATGGAATGAAATTAGAAATCAATGATAAAATAAAAAATAAAAACTACTCTAACAACTGGAGACTAAATATTATGCTAGTGAAAGAACAATGAGTTGCAAAAGACATGAAGGAGGAGATTAAAAATTCTTAGATGTAAATGAGAACACTAGTACAACATATTGAAATCCCTGGGACACTATGAAGGCAGTACTAAGAGATAAAGTTCATTGCATGGAGTTCATTCCTTAAAAGAAGGAAAAAGTCGACAAATAAACGACCAAATATTATATCTCAAAGCTCTAGAAAAAGAAGAACAAATCGACACCAAAAGCAGTAAAAGACAGGAAATAATTAAAATCAGAGCTGAAATCAATGAAACTGAAACAAAACAAATAATTGAAAAAATTGACAAAACTTAAAATTGGTTCTTCAAAAAAAATAAAATAAAATAAAATTGACAAACCCTTAGCCATGCTAACAAAGAGAAGGAGAAAAAAACTCAAATTACTAACATATGTGATGAAAAAGGAAATATCACAACAGACACTAAAGAAATACAGAAGATATTTAAAAATTATTTTGAAAACTTGTGCTCTAATAAAATAGAGAATATTGAAGGCATCGACAAATGTCTAGAGTCATATGATTTATTCAAATTGAATCAGGATGATATACACAATTTAAACAGATCAATTTCAAGCAATGAAATTGAAGACACCATCAGAAGCCTACCAACCAAGAAAAATCCAGGGCAAGATGGATACACAGTTGAGTTCTACAAGACCTATACAGAAGAACTAATACATATACTATTCAAATTATTTTGGAAATAGAAAAAGGGAGCACTTTCAAACTCATTCTATGAGGCCAATATCACCCTGACTCCAAAATAAGGCAAAGACACATCAAAGAAAGAAAACTTCAGACCAATATCTCTAATAAACATTGATGCAAAAATTCTTAATAAAATTCTGGCAAATCAAATACAAAAACATATCAAAAAGATCATGCACCACAACCAAGTGGGGGTTCATCTCAGGAATGCAAGTTTGGTTCAACATACTGAAATCACTAAGTGTAATTCATCATATCAATAGACTTAAAGATAAGAATCATATGATCATCTCAATAGACGCAGAAAAAGCATTCAACAAAATACAGCACCCATATGTGTTTAAAACACTAGAAAAACTAGGCATAACAGGAAAATGTCTCACATCGTAAAGGCTATCTATGCTAAGCCCCAGGCCAATGTCATTCTAAATGGAAAAAAATTGAAAGCATTCCCTCTAAAAACTGGAACAACACAGGGATGCCCTCTTTCACCTTCTATTTAACATAGTTCTTGAAACCCCAGGCAGGATAATTAGGAAGATGAAAGAAATTAAAGGGATATACACAGGAAAAGTAGAACTCAAATTGGCTCTATTTGCTGATGATATGATTCTATACCTAGAAGACCCAAAAAGTTCCACCAGAAAACTTCTAGAACTATTAAATGAATTTAGCAAAGTAGCAGCATACAAAGTAGCAGGATACAACACCCATAAGTCAAAGACATTTGTGTACATCAGTGACAAATTCTCAGAAAGGGAAACAAGGAAAACTACCCCATTTACAATAGCCTCAAAAAATAAAAATAAAAAAGGTGGAAAACCTCTACAATGAAAACTACAGAACATTAAAGAAAGATATTAAAGAAGACCTTAGAAGATGGAAAGATCTCCCTTGTTCCTGGTTAGGCAGAATTAATATTGTCAAAATGACCATACTACCAAAAGCACTATGCAGATTTAATACAATTCCAATCAAAATCCCAATGATTCCTCATAGAAATAGAAAAGGCAGTCATAAAATTCATCTGGAAAATTAAGAGACCCAGAATAGCTAAAGCAATCCTCAGCAAGAAGAGCGAAGCAGGTGGCATCACTATACCAGATCTTAAACTATACTACAGAGTAATAGTAACAGAAATAGTACTGGCATGGTATTGGCACCAAAATAGACCAGTAGACCAATGGTACAGAACAGAGGACACAGAGACTAACCTACACAATTACAATTATATTATATTAGCCAAAGGTGCCAAAAACATGCATTGGAGAAAAGATAGCCTCTTCAACAAATGGTATTAGGAAAACTGGAAATCCATATGCAACAAAATGAAATTAAACCCGTATCTCTAACCATGCACAAAACTCAACTCAAAGTGGATCAAGGACCTAGGAATTAAACCAGAGACCCTGTGCCTATTAGAAGAAAAACTAGTCCCCAATCTCCATCATGTTGGATTAGGCCTCAACTGACTTAATAAGACTCCTATAACACAAGAATTAAAATCAAGAATCAATAAGTGTGATGGATTCAAACTAAAAAGCTTCTTCCTGGCAAAAACAACAATCAGTGAGGTGAATAGAGAACCTACATCTTCAGAGCAAATCTTTACCCCTCACACATCAGATATAGCACAATCTCTAGGGTATACGATGAGCTCAAAAAGCTAAACAGAAAAAAAAATCGCCCAATCAATAAACGGACCAAGGAACTGAACAGACAGACATCTCTCAGTACATGGTATACTATCAATCAAACAAATATATGAAAAAACATTCAACATCTCTAACAAAGAGATGCAAATCAAAACTAAAATTTCACCCCACTTCAGTCAGAATGGCAGCTGTTAAGAACACAAAGAATATTAAGTATTAACGAGGATGTGGGGAAAAAGGCACACTCATACATTGCTGGTGGGACTGCAAATTGGTGCAGCCAATATGGAAAGCAGTGCGGAGAATCGAAAATTGGGAATGGAACCACTATTTGACCCTGCTATCCCTCTCCTCGATCTATACCCAAAGGACTTAAGCACTGCATACTACAGGGACACAGTCTCATCAATGTTTATAGCAGCACAATTTACAATAGCTAAACTGAGGAACCAACCTAGATGCCCTTCAATAGATGGGGGGCGGGAAATAAAGAAAATGTGAGATACACACACACACACACACACATACATACATACACACACACACAAAGGAATATTACTCAGCAATAAAAGAGAATAAAATCATGGCATTTGAAACTCTTAACAAAGGTACATGATGGAGTTAGAGAAGATAATGCTATATGAATTTAGCCAATTCCAAAAAAACAAATGCCAAATATTTTCTCTGATATAAGGAGGCTGACTTCTAGAGCGGTTGGGAGAGGGAGAATGGGAGGATTAGATGAACTCTAGATAGGGCAAAGGGGTAGGAGGGCAAGGGAGGGGGCATGGGGGTAAAAAAGATGGTGGAATGAGATGGACATCATTATCCTATGTACATGTATGAAGACACGAATGTTGTGAATATACTTTGCATACAACCAGAGATATGAAAAATAGTACTCAATATATGTAATATGAATTGTAATGCATTGTGTTGTCATATATAACAAATTAGAATAATAAATAAATAAAACAATATAATGCTAAGTACAAATTGGTGCAGGTAATATGTAAAGCAGTATGGAGATTCCTTGGAAAGCTGAGAATGGAACCACCATTTGATCCAATGGGGAAAAAAAAAAGAATAAAACAATAAAAAATAATTAAATAATTTGTTCCATAATTGTATAAATTTGATACTTATTATATAAGTTAGGATTTTACTAAGGTGTTTCTTTTTCTTACATAACCAGTCCAGAGGTGTGTTTAAATACTTGTGCCATGACTAGTTGCCTCATGGTCCCAAGGTAGCTGCTTCAGTACCAATTTCCTTATGTACATTCATTATTCAGAAATAAAAAAAAGAGAGGCAACTTCTATAAACTGTAATTACCTTCTTGAATCAGGAGAGCAAATGTGCTCAAGAAGGTCATAGACAGACTCTGTCTCATGGCCACGTGTCACACACATGACTATGCTCAGCTTAAAGGGGGTCCATGAAAGGGGATATTTCCCTGAATATTCCTGTATTATGAAAGACAAGTCCTTGTTCATTATGCATGAAACACAAAGAGATAATTATTAAACGGGTGACATCCTACAACCCAGGGTCAGGGGTTCCCAACTCCAGAATCCTGGGCCTTTTATTTCCTTGAATTTCATACCATATGCTCTAAACCTTCTTCTGAAAAGCAGTGCAACATGGTTTAGGCCTCCAACGTTCAGGAATCTCAATATCAGACACTCTGTACAGGAACGATGAAGCCACTTGGTAAGAGTCTACTTTCAAGTAGGTCAAGGTCAGCTTGGTCAGGCAGCCATTTATCCTGTATTTTAACTTAAGTCCTCTGAAGATGTTGTCCTTTGATTCTTGAAACAATAACATGGGCATCAGAGTCAGAAAAAAGGGTCTGGACATATTATCCTTAAGACTCATGGTGGTAAAAACTAACTCTAGAGTGAGTACCCTGAATAGTGACCAGGAATGTCCACTCAACTCCATGCAAACCAATTGCAAATTTTCCAGCCATGTGCAAATCTCCTTCTGTGATGGAAACCTCCACTCATGGTTTGGAAATTCCAAGGTTGGATCAGCCATAGTGATTTAAACTGATCTCCATATTTTAATTGCCCTTGGTGGTGGGCAGTTTCTGATGTGGCTGACTCCCATGGTCCCCATCTCCTCGCACTCACACCCCTGCCTAATCCACTCCTTTTGCATGTAAGGTGGAGTCATGACTAGCTGGTACTGAGTCAGCTATGGCTAAAGTGATATGATGTCACTGCTGATATTAGGTTGTCTAGTAACTGTGACTTCTTTTTCCTCTCTCCTCTCATTTGCTTGCTCTGACAAAGCCACCTATCTTTTTGTCAATGCCCTATGGTTATCCATACGGCAGAGCTGAGGTGGCCTCTGTCCAACAAGTCAATGAGAAATTGAGGCTCTCTGTCCAAATTCCCACAAGGATCTCAAACCTGCCAGCAACTGCTGTGCACATTTGGAAGAGGATCTGCCCCAGTTGAACCAAAGATGATGGGAACCCCGGCCAACTCTATGATTATGACTTTAGAAAGATGTTCCAGAATCTAGTGAAGCCATATTGGATTTCTGACTCATAGAAACTATGGGGTAATAAATGCATTTTTTTTAAAAACTGCTAAGTTTTAGGAAGCTGATTTGTTACACAGCTAGAGACAACAGATATGCCCTTGGTTACAGCAGTTGGTTACAGCAGTTGGTTTAGGTTTGTGCATGTGAGCAGCTGAGCCAATAGCAAACCAGCCTGGGGGAAAGAGGAAGTGGGGTGACGGGGAAAGAAAGAGACTCTTATTTCCTGCAGATGTGAAACACAGAGGTAGTCTGCAGCCGTTGTCATTTTGTGACTTGGGGAAGAAAGCCTATCTGAAAAGAAAGCTAACACAAGTCAGAAAGCAATGTGGAGAGTCAAGAGACACCAGCTCTGGGGACACTGTTTGGATGCCCACGTCTCACTGTGTCTGAAACTAGCCTGCCACACTAAGGAATCCAACAATTTCTCTCTTCTTAAGCAAGTTTCCATCTTTTTTCAACACAAAGATTTTGATCTGATACAAACCATAATTAGCTAATAATCAGAACCTTAGCTGCCCAAGGAAGGGCTTGTCACCCTAAAACAGATGCTGCAAATTCTGTCTTGGCTGACTCAGTTGGGAGTATGTTTATAGCTTTCCAGGAAGGGAGAAAAGATATTTGCAAGTTTGTGAGCACAGGTTAAAAAAGTAATTGGAAACTAAGTAAGTACAAAAACATCCTCCATCAAAGAAACATTTTGTAAGCTGAAATATTGTTCGTTTTTATGATGGTGCATGTATATCTTCATATATAAAACTTCACTATCATTAGGAAATGTCACACAAAATAACAAACACACCTTTTTCAATCTGGTTATAAATATGCAGAATGGAGTTTATTTCACCAAAGCATTACACGCTTCCAACTGATAATATATCAATAAAAGCTCTCACTCCAAGATGTCATTAAAGCCACATTTGTTCATTTCTATTTATTATGAGAAAAAAAAAACAAAATGAAAAAAGTGGATTTGAGTCATATTTCCTGTGAGTTCATCATTTGCTGGCATATAACACTTGTGAATTTTATTCAATTCATTTAAAATGATTTCTAACATGCAGCCAGGAAGTTAAGGGCGTCAAGGAATTCAAAATGATCAGCAGGCTTCCAAGATTTCTCAGGAGACAGATTTAGAATCACAACTAAGGTATATTTTCCTGAAGGGACTGTATCTAAGAAAAATTAGCTCTAATGAACTAGAATTTTTTCCCTAATAAATTCAACTCATTTGTGTTTTGATATCAGTGGACTCCAATGACCTTGTAAAGGTAGGTTTTTGTTTTTCCCTTTCTTAAGACTAGGTCAGTTACCGGTCATGGTCTGTGGTGCCCCTTTGAGATGTCTTCAGAACACAACCTTTTCTTGTTTATTTCATAACGGCATGTGATCACAAAGAAGTCAGCTGGGCTAAAGTGCTGGGAAATGACATAAATCTTCACTCAGAATGTGGAAAAAACCTTCCAGAGGTTGAAAATACCCAGATAGTCAGAAGAAGCAGAATTTAAAAAAGGGAGGGGGGCAATAATAGCTAAAGCAAAACAAGGTGAGAACAAAAAGGTTTTTGCTTTATTTTAAATTTACCAATTGTTCTTGGGAACTGAAATGCTATTAAAACGTTTTCTTTAAAATGACTGCCCTTTTTAAGGGTAGCTTTTGGAAAGCGAGTATCTTAGAAGGTGACCTGTTCAGCGCAGGGTATAGGGGTGCACATTCAGGAGACTGAAGCAGGAGAATTCCAAGTTTGAGGCCAGCCTGGGTGAGTTAGCGAGAGCCTCAGCAACTTAGTTAAACCAGGGAGAGGGCCACAGACCTGGAGATGGTAGCAGGACCAATCCATGACTGAGTTCTGCCACCAGGGCTGCTAGCATTTCTATGAGCCAGATGTTCATGGCACTATATCTATAGGCCTGGTCTGTCTCAGAATCTTCTCCCTTCTCCTTGGAGAGGTGAGGGAGCTCAACACCATGCTTCCCAGATTCCTTCATAGCCTGAGTTCAGGGTTAGTGTCAGGCTCTTTGTGTTATTTGCTTGCAGAAGGAAGGAGAGGGATACACGAGATGCTCCCATGCAGCCTGACACCAGGTTCCAGGGTCCTGTTGAGTTTTGTGAGTGAAAGGTATAGAGATGGTAGCAGTGCCATGACCTTTAAACCAACACTCCCTCTTCCAATAATTTGATAGGCAATATCTCAGCTCATTGCATAAGGCTCAAATTCTTTAACTCTGCCTTCATCCATGCCCTTACAGCCCAAATTTGAATGAAATGTCCTTGGGATGATCAACTTGTCCTGTTTTGTTTTGTTTTAAGCAAGAATCACCCACTGAGAGCTTCTCTGGCACCTCTGTCTCTGCTAGGAAATTGCCTGAGCTGTCCCGATGGAGAACCACACATTTGGCCCCGCTGCACCAGACAAGATCCAACAAGACATAGAGTGAGCCTAACATGACCAGAACTGCCCAGCCCCGCTCAAATCTTTGACTTACAGAATTGGAATTTAAGTGAGCACTCATTGTTCTAAGCCACTGTGTGTGGGCATGTGTGTGTACATGTGTGTGTTTACAACCTCATCATGGCACGTACCCAATATCCAGATTTTAATTCATTACAGTAGTCCCCTTTCACCCAAGATTCACTCTCTGTGGTCAACACCATCCAAAAATATTAAATGGCATATTTTGAGAGGGAGAGAGACCAAGAGAGAGACATTGTTTATATTTATAGTACATTGTTATTCTATTTTATTATTCGTTGTCATCATTAATCTCTCACTGTACTAACTTTATCAAGGATACATAGGTAGAAGAAAAGACATAGTCCCTGTAGGGATCAATACCACCTGTGGTTCAGCCATCCTCTGGGGGTCTCAGGACATACCTCTTGCTGATAGGAGATACTGACTATGTTTGAGATATCCAGAGAGATGTCTATTTCCTGGACCAAATCCCCACTGTGACAGAACTATGCACACCTTTGCTGGTTTGATTCTTACAACCATCCAATGAGGTGGGTGCTGCCGCTGCTCCAAGTGTGCAGATGAGGCTCACAGATGGTGTCAAAGCCATCCAGGCCCATCCCACGGGGAGGAGGCAGAGCTGGAAAGCAAACCAGGTCTTCTGGACTAAAAGCTGACATTTTAAACTATTAGACCACACCCACTGGCTCAGTTTCCATCTAGCAGGACATAGAGAGTAGCCAGTTGCTTCTGGAAAGAATCCACAAGAAGCCAGGTTTGCAAGGTCTAAATTGGAGAGGAGCTCTACAGGAGGACTGTTTCATGCTGAGAATCTGAAGTTCTGAGAATGTGTGCATATTCCAGAGCTGACTGAGTGACCTCTTCATCTAATCCAATTGGGTTTGGCCCTGTCTGCAGAGCTACTCAGTTCTCCTACGACAGCGTATTAAACGACAATCTCACATAAGGACCCACTCATCTGAACAAAGGGAACACGCCTCACTCAGGCCCTTGGCTGATTTATAACCAATTCTCTTTTAGCATGTGGACCCAACAAATGGGAGATGGCTGACTAGCTGGAACAATGAACTTGTTAGTTAACAGAATTAACAGTGTGTTGTTTCAGTGCGATGACAGTAATAAAACAGGAGACGGGAAGCCGATATAGTCACAACTGAATCGTAATGGATGAGATATTTACAGCAAAGCTGTTAAAACATTGAATAAAATATGGGAAGAGCAAAAGCAGATGTGTTTTTATTCTTCTGAGTTGAAGCTTGTAAGGTAAAAAAGATAGTTTGAGTAATAATCACAGGTTCGGATTCACAATGCATTAATAAATATTCATACGGTACCAGCCGCTGAAACTTTCCAGATACAGAAATAAAGTGAGAAAGCCTGCTCTTGCCTTACACTTTGCTAAGTTTAGATTTCCAGCCACACATGTCAATATCTCCATTAGGTTCCTGTAAAAGTTCTCTTGTATTTTCCACCGAATTCCAAGGCTTGCTGGTGAAAACGCTCCTCTTGTCTTTTCCTCCAGTGTCACAGAGCTTCCCCCATTCCAACCCCAAGAAAGTGCAAAGAAATGATGTCTATTAATACAGAAGAGACCTATAATTTAAGGGGAAGAGAGAGATGAAAGGAAATGAGCATTTCTCTTTTGAATTAGGCACAGGTAAATGAGCTTTAGATCCCCCTGGAAATCCGCAATCCCCCGTGAATCCGAACGGTGGGATGCTTAATTTTGCAACGGCAAGCAAAACGCGTTTAAGTGCTTTTTCTTTTGCTATTATCACTGCCTTTGTTTGCAAAAGAGCAGGGGATTTACTTGAGGGCACGGGGGAAGGCTACACTTTACCCAAATCAGAAACAATTTGGAAAAATAATTTGGGGGATGCGAGCGTACCCGGATGCAGATTCAGGTTCCCTGCGTTTCAGACAAGCAGCTGTTGGGAAAGGAGGGAGAATCTGGGCACAGATGTGCCATGGATTTGGGGGCAGCGGGGAGGAAAGGAAGGGGGACACGAGTGCACTGCCGTCCTGGGGCTCTCTGGCTGGGGGCCACTCTTCTTCCTGCGTGAACGTGGTGTCCGGGTGCCGCAGGTTTCTTGATGGATGACCATGTGCGCTGCAGCCGGCTGCACGGGTGCACGGCAGGCTCGCCGAGGTTGCTATGACATCCTTTGTTCCCCATTTTCCTGCCTTCAGTGGCTTGTGTGCGTACCTTGGCTGTGTGTGGAACCGCAGGGCTTTGTGTTGCGTTTTCATTCTTTCCCTGTTTTATAAATGCTGGCGGCCCTTTGTCCCCCGGGTGTCCCCGTGTCTGTTCCCAGCTCACTCGGGATCTTGCACGGGGTTCCTCCCGCGCAGATGATCTTTGTTGGCTCCAAAGGAGATTTTGTTGCCCTCGCCCCCACCCCCAGCTTCCTGGCCTTGACCTTATTGTTGTTATTATTTTTCCTTTTAACCAATTCCATCCTCACAGACTGACATTGCGTTTGCATTTCCTGGCTTTGCTGTGTCTTCTCTGAAAAACTGGAGTTTTAGGAAAAGAAGGTGGGGAGGCAGCTTCAGGGGTAAGCCAGGGACCAGCAGAAGGGCCGCTCACAGCCAGGTTTTGGGGAAGCCTCTTCCCCTAAGAATTTCCTTGCCCACAGATCCTATAGCAAGTAGGCTTCTGAGGAGGTCAGAGTCCCAGGCCCCTGCCGCTTGGAGAGCCGGGAAGATAATGAAGACCAAGCCATGGAATATTTAAAGTGTTTTCACTTAACACTCCTCACACAGTCAAGGTTGTGTCATGATGCCATATACGCGCGAATTAGCAGGTTTGTCAGCGTTTAATTGGTCTTCACTGCTGATGGTCTTGCGAAAAAGACTTGCTAACAAAATCCAGCCACAAAGGACAGCTCAGAAGGCCAGCCATGTTGGGAAGTTAATACCACTGGGCCATTGGCTCCAGCTAGAATGGGCTGCTCTGAACACCATTCACAGCCATTTTTTCCTCCTAAAGGGTGGGGAGGAGTAGTAGGAGGGTTCGAGAGCTTACATTTCTTTCCTAGTAACTTCAGCAGAGGAATTAATTATTACTATGCAATCAGCTTTTTTTGGAAGCACATTTGGAATGTGCTCCTTGTCTCTTTTCCCTTCAGATTTCTTTCCTTCTTTGAATTGGACAGCCTAAATGTTAGCTTTACCAGAGCCGAACATCCTGTAACACTTAACCCAGGTGAAAAACGACTGCTTGCCAATGACTTTTACGTCTATATTAAGACCGTGCTGGTTAAATAGCACAGTTAAATATAATATGTTCAATGCAGAGTGTGGTAGATTTAGGTGTCAATGATATGCTTCCTTTGAAAACACAAGAATTGCAAAAAGTGGGCCAGAGGAGGCTACTAAAAAATTCGTGCAAATAAGAAAAATAGAGTTATTACTTCCTTAGGCATCAGGCTGTACCTAACTCTATTCTGGGATTATTTATTCATTGGCTAACAAAGAGTTTCAGCTATAGGCAGGATTTTGATTATTTCCCCAGGTGATTCGTAAATAGAGCTGGGCTAATGAATAAAGCATACATCTGATAAACTGAATAGAAGACCCATATTGTTGGCCGGACTGAAGTATCATTTAGCCCCCATTTGAATCTTTAGTGTACTGGCTTCCGAGTCCTTATCCTTAACACAAAGCCCCCCCTTTTAAGAGCATATTTATTTACAGAAAATGAAGCATTTGCCTGAGTCTGTCCCTTTCTTGAGATTGCTCAGGGTTCCACTCCCATTGTCCAGTGCTGGCCCCTCTCTCCCTTAGTTTCTTTGAGAATTAATTTCTCATCACAGATACATTCATTCTGGGCCAGACAGGCCAATCTTAAGCACATTTCCTAATAGGTATTTCAAAGGTGGAGTCGAGCTCTTGCACGCTCTCCAGAGCCATGTGAGGGGCATTTGCCCAGCAGGTGAGGGAGGGGTCTCTGGGCAGGCAGAGGGGATGCACACATTCTGCTTGATTGGGTTTTCCTGACCAGGCTTGTCTGTAGCTCTGGTTGACACACACACACACACACACACACACACACACACACACACACACATCCACCATTCGAAACTGGGCCCCTGGCTCTCACAATGAACCTGGCAACCTGGCCAATCAGATTGAGTCTACCATGTTGCCAGGGTAACTCATACACAGTCACAAAAAGAGAATGATCACAGTGGGGGAAAAAAATACAAAATGCAGCATTTTCCTACTCAGAGAAAGAGAAAACAGGCTGGTCAGACGTAGCAAGCTCTGCTGCTTGTTCTGCCCTTAAATATGCTCCATTAACTTAGGGCAATATGTAGAATGTGTATGTGCACATGTATGTGTCGATCCACATTCACAGAAAGTAGATGCCTCAGTTCCAGGGCATTCTGAGAGAATTTAGGAGAGAAAGATGGCAGGTTATGTTTGAGGTAGAAGGACCTTGAGCATCTGATGCTTTCTCCTGGCTCTGCAGGATGCTTTTGAGCTCTCTCGGCTAGCTGATGGCCCTGCCCCTCCCTCCGCATGGCGATATCACTGCTATGAGGTGATGACGCCACCCCAGGCTCTAAGGCAGCAGTCACTGTCCCCAGGTCACCTGCCTACCTGCTTTGTCAGGTGTCTCTGCATCACAGGTGCCTGCCCAAGGGATTTTGAGAATCCTAAGTCGGATCCTTCCCTCCGCGCTGCGGTTCCCGTCCCAGCTCCCCGTCGTGATAGTCCACCTGCCCTGTAGCCAAGCAGGTGCTGGGCCCCCCTCGCGCTCTTTGCCCTCCTGTCTCCACTCTCCCCTGCAGTCCTCCATCATGGCTCCTCTCTGCCTCCTGGAGAGGCCACATATTCCCCCACTGACTGTGTTCATTTCCCCACTGCAGTAAGACCGCAGCACAGACTGGACGGCACAACAAGAGAAGCGGACGGCCTCACGGTGCTGGAGGTGCTCCAATGGTCACTTCCCACCGAGGACTCCAGGGAATCCAGCCAGGCCCTCCCCTTAGCTCCCAGTGTTTCTGGAAATCCTGGACATTCCTTGGCTTGAGGACCCGCTGCCCCACTCTGGGCCTCTGTTGTCGCCTGGCATCCTTCCTGGGTGGCTCTGCTTCTCTTCTCCTCTTGTGAGGATGCTGTCATTGGATTAAGGGTGAATAAAATCAGTAAACAAAATAGGTGCTTTATAATTATCCATGGGATATTAAGACCCAGTCCAAAAATTGGGGCAGTATAAAAACTGTAGAGAGAAGGCTGAGGGCTGGTCTTAACATCAAATTGACAAGTGTTTGGCTGATTAACTGATATGTACTGAGCATCTATTATGCGCCAGGTGCTGTTCTGAGTCAGAGCTCAGCTGAGAGGGAGGTGAGCCCTCATCCTCCTGGGACTTGCGTCTTCGAGGAGACCCCTCCCCACTGCAGAACACCTGCTGTGCTAAGACCCTACAGCCACGGAGGCAATGCACAATTATCAATTTTACTTCTTCCTGAGTGTGGAAAAAATTTATGAGCAGTTAAGTAAATTGCCTGTGTTCACGTACTGGTGAGCAAGGGAATAGACTCCTCGGGGCATTCAGGTTCCCTTCTGACCCTCTCCACTGCCCCATTAAGTGAGTCTCGATGAAAACACCAGCTTGGGTAATGCTGGCCGGACGTCCACGTGGTTGGTGATCAGCTCCATTTTTCTGATGAGAAAATGAAACTCAGAAACGTTAACTTTCGTCTTCACATCACACAGCCAGCAGGTGGCAGGCAGGAGGGATATGGCGGTGACTTGCCACAGAGCCACGTTGCTGAGCGCTACCTTCAAAGCCCTCTCCGCAAGCCCTGGGCATTGGGGGCACCACAGCAGGGGCAGCCTTTGGAACAGAATCGAGTTCCCCGGGCCCTGCTGTGTGCAGGACTCCAAATGCAGCTCTGACTCAGCAGGCCAGATACTTCCACTGTCCTTGTGTGACCTTCTGGGCTCCTGGGGCTCCCTGAGCTCTCGTTCATGACCACGTTCACCTCATGGTGAGCTTTGTGCTGTAGCTTGGTTCCCGGGAGTCTGGAAGTCTCGGTGGCCCAAACCATCCCCTCTTGGTGTCACCTGAAACAGACACAGTGGCTTTGTTTGCCTCTAGCCAAGCCAAGAGAGCATCTCAGACACCTCGGGGCCCATGCTGTTTTCATCCCATCCTTGGTCAAAAGTCCAAGGACCCAGCATTGAAACTCCAGCCTTGAAGGACTGAAGCTCCTCTGGATGGGAGGGAAAGGTGAGGTCAATACTTGACTTGTGGGAAGACAGCACAGTGAACTGGCAAGGTTTCTATTTTCTTCCTTCAATTAAAAAAAAAAAAAAGAGAAATGATAAAGCAAACACTAGTTCATTATGGCAAAGGTAACAGTGGTGTGTAAGGGCTATTTCTCTACTCCCCTCCTTCTCCATCTCCCTTAAAACAACTGATAGGACAGCTACCGCACATCCTTCTACCCCTTCACTCAGAGCTCTCTCACCTCATGCAAATGCTTGTATGTATTCCCGTGTATGGATGCATGTGTGTGTTTTTCCAAACTGCTGCCAGTCCAGGATGTTATCACACTTGGTAAGGTCTGCCAGGTTAATGCATTAGAGAAGAGGCGAGGAATGTCTCTGCGGGTTCCCTTTTAAGAACTCCACCATTATGTCCCAATTACTAACCAAAGGCCCCAGCTCCTCATACCATCCTATCAGGACTTCAACATATAGATTTGGGGGGTACACAAGTATTCAGTCCATTGCAAATGGATAAGAGAAAACTGAAATAAATTATCTGTAACCTAATTATATTCATCAATGGTACAGAAAGCTCTTTCCTGTATTAGTGTTAAAATGAACTGCATGCCTAGTTTTACTTTCTTCATGAGTTTTGATAGCTTCATATTATTATTAAAAAATTGTCCCAAAACATAACACCTGTTTGGGATGAGATTCATTGTTCCGGCTACTTGGTATTATCTAACAGGTTGTCCTCAAAACTAGTGGTTTAAACCCATGTGTTTTGTTTTTTTTTTTTTTTTTCTCATGATTTCTGGGTTGGAGTTTGGAAAGGACTTAGCTGGCTGGCTTTCACTTGGGGTTTCTCATATGACACAGTTTGACACTGGTAGAAGCTGCTGTCACCTGAGGGCTTGACCTAATAGGGTAGATGTCCCAGGTGTCCTATTTGCATGGCTGGCAGCCCTGGGAGCTTAGCCCATGGTGGACTTCTTACATAGCAGGACTCAGAATAAGCCCTCTGCAGGAAGCAGGAATGGAAGCTGCGGAGCTGGTATTCTAGTACAGAAATTTCCTCCTTCTGCTCCTCCTTTTCTTCCTTCTCCTCCTTCTCCCCCTCCTCCATCACACTGGGAATCAAACCCAGTGCCTCCCGCATGCTAGGCTCTACCACTGAGCTATAATCCCAGCCTTTTCTTTTTACTAAGTTACCCAGGCTGGCCTCAAACTTGCCTTTCTTCTGCCTCAGCCTCTGCCCTAGATGGGATTTCAGGCATGCACTGCCGTGATTAGCTAAATGATCTTCTTGATGACTTTATTTCTTGTTTGTTTAATTTCTTGATATAATTCCATTGGCCACCACTATTTTTTACATCACACAATAACCAACAAGAAGCTCCAAGTAGAAGTGGGAGAACACATGGCCTGTGCTTTCCTTGTTGGACACAGAGGCTCACACTATTGATATTTCCTTCAGTTGAGGTGGCTTTGTGAGAATCCTTAAGCCACCTGTCCTTGTGGGAGACCTGCAGCAGATGAGTGTGCAGATGCCACCTGAGAACCCATAGTCCTGGGTAAGGGCAATTGGGAGACGTGTCAGTGAGCTGCAGGCTAGAGGGAGTAAGAACCCCATCTCCCCGCACACCCCCTTCCCTGGAGTGGTAGAATTCTTGTCTTTTCCCAGAATCCCTGCAGTACCACATCAACCGAAACAGAGTGAGCGAGACAAGTGTCGAGCTGTTTATTAAAATATAACACTGCTTAATTTCTCTCTTATTTTTAGAATAAAATAATTATAAATAGGAGGTCTATTTTTTTTTTAATTCTACTTATTTTCCACTTTAGAAGTCACTGCTGTAGACAAAATCCAAAAAACATTTTCCGGTTTCTCACCAGTGAAAGAGGGTGATGCTTCTAGAAAGGAGAGAGTCCCTAATAAGGGGACACCCCCACGCCTTTTCTTCTTCCCTTGAGTGATGGAGCCCAAGGAACGGAATCGAGTGTGTCTTGAAGGACGTGGCTGGACATATGGCACTGTTCAAATTAAAGCAAGTGCAGACGAGAAGCTTGTTGCAGCTTAGGGAGACAGAGGGAGGCACCTTTTCCAGTTGCATGTCTGTTTTGGGTCGGAGACGATATGCTTTAAAGAATCTCGTGAATGTTCCCGTCTGTGTATTAGAATTCCTCAGGCTTCCTCCTCGGGACGCCTTTGTGCTCTTGTCTGTGGAATCTATAAAGAGCGATAAGCCATCTTGTAAATGGAGCTGGCGCGAGGGCTGTTCTTGTTCCTTTCTTGCCAGGGGCCACAGGCATCGATTCCTAAGTTGATGCGTCAGTGACCCGGGTTATTGCTCCCAGAATCCATGTCAAGCCGTACAAGTGACAGAGAATTTCTCAGCTGTGCTATGAGCTCAGCTGAGGCTTACCTCAATTTTTGGCTAAATAATCCAAATGTGAACAGTAATCCAGGTCTGAGCAGTAATGCTAATATTAGTTACCACAGCTAAGCGCTACCGCTCAGTGCCCACTCCATGCCAGGTGCCAGGCTTGGTGTCCACATGAATTGAGGATTGTCTCACAGACCTTATGAGGAATACACTTCCTTCATCTGGCACCAGAATAAGAAACAGCTCTGGAGTTCAGGGAGAGTAAACCACTTGGATGACAGAGGCTGGGCCCAGGGAGGACCTCTATGGGCTGATGGCAAGGTTACCAGGTTAATGAGTGACTCTATGTTTGCCTGGTTTATTAGAAGGCCATGTGGGCCAGTTCCCTTGCTTTGTGATCATCCTATGTCGTGGCCCCTTACCGAGTGTTGTTCACTGTTATTGGCAGAATACTAAAATGACCCTGGGGGCCCTCACCCTTATGTAATTCCCTCTACCTGGAGTGTGATGGAGACCAGTAACTATCACGGGATATGACCCCTGTGGAAAAAGGATTCTGTCGTGTGATTATGTTGAGTAATTAATTGACTCTAAAATTGGAGGATTATTTGGAGTGGGCCTGACCTAATTGGGTGAGCCCTTGATAGGGATTTACTCCTCCTGGATAGATATTTGAAGAAGGAGGAAAGGGATGCTCTATTGCTGCCGTGAGGATGGCAGGGGCCACGTGGCAGGGTGTGTGGGCAGCCTCTGTGAGTTGTGAGTGTCCCTAGACAATAGCTAGCAAGAAGATGGGGACTTCAGTCCTAGGACCTTAAGGAACTGAATTCTGCCAACTATCTGAGTGAACTTGGAAGTGGATCTTTGCCCAGACCCTGCAGATGCGGATGGTTGCTCCTCGGCCGATACCTCCATTTCAGCCTGGAGATCCTGAGCAGAGAGCCCGGCCAGGCCACCCCAGCTTTTCTACTGAGCCAATATCTGAAGAACAGGGCCGTGTTAAGATGCTGAGTCGGTGGTAAATTGTTACATAACAACTGTAAATTCATGTACCAGAGGAGCCCATGTTCCTGTCCTGTAGTACAGGCCACACAGGTGACTGTTCTTTAAAAAGCCATCTCCTTAAGCCCGGCTCCCTCCCAGCAGGTGCTGCAGGTGTGGGCCCAAGGCTGCCTACCTGGGGAGGAGCACAGGCTCAGGGCCAGACGGCCGGAGTTTAAACCAGGCACTAAGTCTTACTGGCCAAAGGACCTTGGGCAAATTAAGTAACTTCCATGTGTGAAATGAGGGTGAAGCAGCTCTACCAGCTCATCCTCTGGGGCCAGGAGGAAATGAAAATTGGTGCAGGAAATGCCTGATGTCCAGGAATAACTCCATAAAGTGGCACTTACTCTTGTGTTTTGTGAATTAGCAAGTGAATTTTATCTCTTTTGGAAAGAAACCCTTTAAAATACCCCAAACAGATCCTTTCCTTCTTTAAATGAGCCGATGGAATTCTTTTTAAGCCTCTCTGGGCTACTTGTGATTCAGTTACGGCAGTGTCTGGACCATGGGGCCGTCTTAGGCAGCAGGGAGACTTGGGCCCAACTCTAAGTGGTCCCATTTGACAAGATGTGAATTCAGTTCCTTGGAGGAGAGAATTTCTACCCTTTGAATGAACATTGCGAAAGCTCCTGCCTCCACGTTAGGCCACCTTGGTATTTGGGACAAGGATGGATTCCTTCTTTATTGTGGTCAAAAGTGCTTTTCTGAGCAAGGCTTCAGTCACTCAGGCTTCCCTGCCTGTGCTTGGGGCTGAGGAACCCCCGGTGGCCCATCCAGCACGCCAGTTGTCCTGTTTGCCCCTGCAGACCCAGTGGCCTCACCCTCCCATCCTGCGCTGGGCAGCAAGTCTGACTCTTAGGAGGTGCGTGGAGGGCCCCCTTGCTCTGCTGCACCCTTGGCGCAAGCTGGCAAGTCGTGAGAGAGAAGAGAGGATTCTAGAAGGTGCACTTCTCAGGCTGCCTTCCTGTGGGGTACCTCGGCTGTCTGCTTCCTTAGTGGCCCCATTCCTCCGCAAGTAGCTTTTCCCACACAGAATTTTTCCTTGTACTGGAAACTCTCCCTTCCCTGTCCCTTCACACGCAGGGGTGGGAACACCCCTCAACTTCCCCACTGCCCACCCCTTTGTTCACAGCACTTTTACCAAGCTGCCCTGGAGTTACCCTAATCTGAGCGTGCCATCTGGACCCCCCGTAGGCCTCTGAGAGAGTGAGGTGCCCAGGTGGGAAGACTGGAGGGGACGGAGAGGGAGGAGTCCCTCCCCAGCCAGGGCTTGGTGTGGCTGCCCAGGGGACCATGCCTTTTGCTTTCCACGGGACCTGGGTTAGATTGGGTGTTGGGAGGGGCAGGGATGAGGGCTGTGTGTCAGGAGGCGTTCAGGAGGGTGTGCTATCAGGACGCCTCCCCCAGCTGCGTCCATTGAGACCGGAGTGGACATGACAAAGCAGCCGCCCTCAGGTGAGACAGTTTCTAAAGGTTGTTTGTTCATGTCTCTGGTGAAGCCGAACTGTCCCTTGAATTTCATTTTCTGCAGACTATTTTGGGAACTTCTGGAAATGGAAAGTGCATTCAGTTCTGATAGGGAACGCTTCTATTTTGCATATTGACATGCATTTTAACAAGAAAAAGGTCAGGGACGGGGACAGCGCTGCTGGTTGGCGTGACAGCCGACATTTACCTGCGCCTTCTCGATACTCTGCAGTTTAAAATAATTTAGTCAAATAATTGTCATGATTGGTTTTTATTTTCTTTTTAAATCTAGAGTTCACCTGTGTTGCTCTATGGGCTAGGTCACTTTCAGAAGCTTGAATTTCCTTTTGATGGAAATTCACTCCTTAAGTTCTGGGTGGATGACAAACTTTGATTAAAATCCCAAACTCCTTTATGATCTGTTGGCAAAAGCTGGTGAACCCAATTGCTGCTGACATATTCTTTGGCCAACATCTGTTCGTTGTGTGACATTAGAGTGATAGAAAATGAATGGCCGGAGTTTTTTGAGCATAATATTCTTACTTGTAAATCACACGTCTTCCGAGGACTTTCATAGGCGACCAGAGAGAAGGGTGGCATTTAAACTTCTTGTCATCACAGTTGCAATGCCAAGTAGATTTACCTCCTGACAATATGTTCATACTCTCTGGCAAATGAGAAGAAGAGCTAACTTCTGTACGAGGTGGTTTACTACCTTCACCAATAAGGAGAGGGATGCCTGGGATGTGATTCCTGAGTTCTGGTTGCCACCTCAGATAGAATCGTGGTGCCCCAGGATGTGCACACCCTGATCCCCATCTCACACAGCAGAAGGAACATCACAGCTGTAGGACTGAGTTGTGATCTTGAGGTGGAAGATAATGCAGGTGGAGAGTGTCATCAGCAGGGTCCTTGGAGAGTGACATGAGTGGGTCAAAGGGTGAAAAGAGGAGCAGCCACGTGAACAGAGGCTGGAGTGACTTCTGTGAAAGTGGAGGGAGGGGCCATGGTTCAAGGGCTGTGGGCTTCTTGCAGAAGCCAAAAGGCAGAGGAACTAACTTTCTCTGGAGCCTCAAGAAGGAACGTTGTCTTGCTGATGACTGTTTCTTAGCCCTGTAAGCTTATTTTGGATCATGACTTCCAAAATGGAATGATAAAACTACGTTAATTTAAGCCATGAGGTAAGGGATCATTTGTTATAGCAGCAAGAGGAAACTAACACAGCGTGGTCTAGAGATGGGAACCTGTCTCAAGTTGGGATGGTAAAGGCAGAAAGAGGGCCATTTGTTCTCTGATGATGTGATGAAGCCATCATATTGGCCCTGAATTTACGACTTCTGAGCTTATTCTATATAAGAAAAAAATAACCTTCATCTTATCTAAAACATTCTTATTTTTGGATCTGGTGTTAAATGTCATTGTTTTGAGCTTTCTTCGATTTTATATTTCTCTCTTTGGCATCCATGAATCTCAGGGCCAAACTGAGCACCAAAGTCATTTGCATTTCCCCTTTGGTCCACTCCAGAATGCTCTTTTTTATCTGTTTCTCACATACCATGTTACTGTCTCTTCTGCCCTACATCAACCCAGGGCCAGGCACCAACCAGCCCCAGCCCCAGAGTCACCAGGACCATACCAACTGGCTGGTCCTAAGTGGTCACCCTGCCCTGCCTCGCCTTCCCTGTGGAAACTGCAGGAAAGCCGAAGGTCCTTGCCTTCCCTGGCTCTTTTGAGCTTTGGACTGGCCTGGGCATCTCCCTGCGGCTCTGCAGGACACGCCCTTGTCTGCAGGGGAACTGTGAGTTACACAGGTGCTTTGCTTAATGGTATCGACTTCCCTTCGTCATTATTCAGTTCCCTTATAAATTGATACCTGGCATAAATCAGTCACCAGACCAGATTTGAAGCAATACAAGGACAACAAATGATAAAAAAATAAGTAAATTCAAGCATCGCTTCTGAGAGAGAAATGATTTGAAGACAGAAAGGGTGGTGTGATAAGGAGTGACTGGATGAAGGTGGCCTAGGGGATTTCCTGTGTGCCGATGGCCTTTCGGCTGAGACACCATGATGACGGGGGACCCCAGTGAGGGGGTGAGGCCTGTCTAAATGTTCTAGGCAGAGGAATAGCTGGGTCAAGGTGAGCAGGCAGGTGGGAGCTGGGCGAATCCGAAGGCCAGGTGGTCGGAGCTTCAGGAGGAGGGGAGAATGATGAGGTCAGATGGTGCTGGCCAAGGGAGGAACTTGGCCTTTCTTCTAGGTACCGTGGGAGGGCTGCGGGCAGAAGTCACTGGCTTCCCTGGACATTGAAGGCAGAAGGCTCTGGACATTGCTGTCTAAGTGTGGGAAAAGCTGGCCCAGCATATGGCATGGTCCAATTCTGTCATGCCAACTTTCATCGGTCCCTCCTGGGGCCTTAAAAATTATATTATAGCTGACTACTGACTATTAATGTTCACAAGAATTACGATCTAGAGCCATGCTGCTTCTCTTTCTGTGTGGTTTCCACCTCAGATACGGTCTTTCCATGAGGCTGATAGATATAAGTACTCGGGAGTATTTTATGGATCAATGAAATATTAATGGAGTTGGAGGTGCTTTAAGTTTATTTATAAAGCTGGGTCATTTGTAGGTCAAATACCATTATAGCAAATGCAGTTGTAATGAATAACTTTGATAAATTTGGTTGCCAAGCCCCAACCCATGTCTTACTTATTTCAAAGATTATGAGCCGAAGGCCCACAATTTCTTCAATGCTATTATGAAGACCCCCCCCAAACATGTGAAGACCAACGTTGGTTTATTTTTATGATTTAGTTGATCACCAACAGTGAATTAAACTGGTATATATTCTTTATTTGTTCTACTGAGTGGGGACATGCCTGCTTCACTGCAGAAATACTGGGTTTGTTTAGAAGAATCTGCCCCAGTTCCCCATGTAATTGTTACTCAGTATGTCTGAACCAGGTTTCCTAAGATCCATTTAGAAAGAATTTGGCCTGAAGGGTTCCAGATGGGGATTGTGGATATCAATAGTTATACGTGTTCATATCTTCAGAATATGTAAGAAAGGATTTGAATAGCAATTGATAATATTAGAAAGTAGACAAAAATATTTTTAAAACTATAGATATGGAAATCACACAAATTCTAGTAATATGTACATTTGCAGTTCCCACTAATTTTACAAAACACTTTGTGGATAGGAATGGGAATGATATTGGGTGCTGCTCTAGGCTCTGTGAAATCAGATGCCTGATGCGTCTCTGTGTCCCCAGCGTAGATCAGTGAGCCTGCAAGGGGTAGGTGCTTGGTGTGCATTTGTGGAATGCAGTCATTAGGTTGGTTTAGAAGCCTAGGGATCTGTTGCTGGGTGACCCCCCTCAAACCACTGGGGTTAGTGGATGGAACTCAGGTCAAATATTTTTTTTTTCTGTCAATATGTCACTGTTGCTGAAATGGAAAGAAAATGAAAGCCTTTCTGAAGCAACCAAAGTCTGTGGGACATTAAGGAGGAAGAGGAGTGCAGGGGTTGATTCAGCTGGACAAAACTTAACCAATCTGTGTAACTAGCCAAGAGCCTCATTTCTAGATAAAAGAAGACTCTAAGAATCAGTTCTAACCCAAGAACATTATTGGTGGTGAGAGATTGTACTAGGAAAATATTCACTTTTGAAAAATGAAACCTATTAAATTCAGGACATTTTCCTTTCCCATTGTGAAGCTGTGGTACCAGCGATTAAATTCTATTGTGTGTCTACAGTCCTTGTTACCAATGATGTTTAGTATTATTAACTGAGATTCTGAGAATATCAGCTCTCCAGAGTGAAGTGCTGTTCTGCTCCTAAGTTGAAATGACTTGCATATGTCTTGGATTTGCTCTTGATTTGTTTCTTTCCCTGATTCTCAGAATCCTATCTGGGAGCCAGTCCTGTAGGTAGACTGCAGTGCACCCTCACCTCTCTGCCCATGTGGTTCCTGCCTGGTCAGTGTCTGAACTGGCCTATCTACTATCCATTCTTCATACAGCAGGAAAACCACTTTTTCAAAGAAGAAACTTTCTCAGGTGGTACTTCTCAGAAGCAGATCCTGAAAGGAGGGTTTCTGTAAAGGCACAGGACTGGTATCCCTAGTCTGAAATGCTTATGACAGGAAGTGTTTCAGATTTTGGAATATTTGCACTGACTTGACCAATTGAGGATCCCTAATCCAAAAACTCCAAATGCTCTGAAATCTGGAACTTTTTGAGCCTCATATCAGCACTCAAACTATTTCAGATTTTGGAGCATATTTCTGATTTCAGATGTAGGGGTTAGGATGCTCAGCCTAAAATATCTTAGGAAGTGCTGCCGGAAAAGATCAGAAGGGGAGTGGGAACTAGGTCAAGAGGAGAAACAGGCCAAACATGTCTGTAATGCCAGTGAATCCTGGGGAGTAACTTGGGTTCTGTCCCACGGGGAAGCTCAAGAGTGTTGCCACAACTCAGATTGTCCCAGTCGGGAGCGAAGGAGCTGGGGTATGTACACTCCTTGTAATGACTGATGGTTATCAGTCATTTATAAAGGCTACGGCCAGGGGACACCAATTTCCCGACAACTCAGGTTTTGAGTATTCAGAACAAAGAGTCTTAACAGCTCCACAAAGAAAGTGTGGCTACTTCTTTCATTCTACAGACAAGGAGACCTATACAAAGGATGCTTAAGTAAATTGCCCAAATCCACACAATCAGGAAGAATAGAGGTAGAATGGGACTCTGTGAGTCTGTCTTCTTACTCATGGCTTCAGAAGATGCTTAAGTGTCTCAAAAACACCAAGGGCAAAGTCTACAAAATTATAGGCTTATGATTTTCCAGAGTGTCATGCAAGTCAAAGAAAGGCCAAGGAGCTGGTCCAGTCTGGAGAGGAAAAAGGCAAGATAACAAAATACGGTGGGGGACTCCAAACTTGTTCCTTCTACTGCAAAGGACAATTTGAGAAACACAATTGGGATTTAAAAGTTGACTAGTAGGATTGTCTTGTATTTGCTTCCTGATGTTGATGGTTGATTGAAATCTTTGTTTGTAGGAAATGCATACTAAGGTGTCTGCAGCACCAGGTCAGCAACCTGCTCTTCAGTTCAGTTCAGAGGGAAAAACATAGGTGCAACTTGCCTGCAATTTAGAGATGGTTTCAAAATAAAAAAATTATAGTAATTTTAAAATCCTCAAGCAACACTTATTAAAACCTAATTATCTTAATTATAATTCTTAATTTCAAGTTTCAAAATAGATATTTATTAAGAAGATAGCTTTAAAAGCTGGGCTTCTACAAGGATGTGCTGCTATTCTGGGTATCGCCCAAACCAGGCTTTTATATCCCAGAAACCAAGGCTTGATGGGCAGATCACAAAGTATGAGAAATGTGAGGTTATGACTTGCAAGACATTTCTAATCACATAGGAAGGGGAAAGACCTGGGCGACCAGAAGAAGGATTCCAGAAATGTAGTGAGGAGAGGAAGACAGGGAATTCTGACATGACTGTCCTGGTTCTAGGTTAGACATCACCTGCAACATTTGATGTGAGACATAACTGGGACGTGAGTCCCATGGAGAAGCTCAATAATGGGCACAAGGGTGACTCTGACTCAGCTTGGGGCACTAATGCACTGTAGATTGTTACGACAGCCTCATAGGACCCTCGCATTCCCCTCCATGAAGAGGAATCAAGGAACTACTGAACAAGGGGGATAGAGAAGGTGATAGTGAGCTATCAACCTAGAAGACTGGGCTCAGGTGAGGGGAGCTTAGGAGACTAGGACTTCATTTCCAGAGGTGATGGTGCAATCCACAATTGTTGAGCATCTTGGTGGACACCATCCTGGAAGGCCCATTGAGCAGGAAGGCCACGCTGCATAGCAGCCCTTTCAGTAAGCACGGAGGGCAAAGCCTGCAGACCATGAGAAGAAGGGACTGATTTAGAAGCAGAGCTTGAGGGTCAGACATGACCTCCTGGCACCAAGAGGAACTGATTTTTCCCTGGTAATTCAGATGAGTCTAGGAAGGAGATGGGAAGATTAGAGAAAAGACCAAGATTAGAGAAAACTTCCAGAAGCTCAGGAGGTAGCTCCAAAGAAAACTTGATGAAAAGAGCATCGATGCTTTTAATTCATAAATCAAGAGAGTTCTGCTCTCCATGGGAGTGAAGCCTGAGAACAAAAGGAGTACATGTTAGGGCAAACGACTTTCACACTCCACTCTCCCTCCCCTTGCCTCTTACACTCCGAGTCGTGGTTGTAAACATCAGCCTCATTATAGAAATGATGGAGACATGACAGTTACCAAGAAATATGACGACCTGCTCAGAGAAAGCGCTTCTAGAAGAACAGGGTCCTGGCTAAAGAGAGGAAACTCAGGTTCAGAGGAGGGTGAGCTGGGAGGGAAATATCCCAGGCAGAGTGCTTGAAATATTATTGAGCTTGGTGTGTTTGGGGTCATAAGGGGACCAGTAAGTAGGACTGGAGCTCAGAAAGTGAGGGACGGAGACTGAGGGGAAAGGAGTGGTAAGGCAAGGTCCTGGTGAGGAGATCTGGACTTTGCATTAATGCAATGGCACCCATGAAAGGATTTTAAGGATAAGAATCATATGATTTGTGTTTCAAAGTCATAGTGATGGCCTCTTGGATAGAAAATGTAAACAACAAGATTGGGAAAGAAGCTGATGCAGTGAATCACCAGAGACGGAGCTAAGTGGGTGGATTCAGAGTATAATTTGGAGTTAAAATTGTCAGAACTTGCTGGTGGATAGGCTGTGGGAGAGAGGAAGGGAAAATTCATAACAATTCTTAAAGTTTTGGCTTGAATGAGTCAGCGGTGATGGGGATATGGGAGCTGATGGAGCCTTTGAATAAAATGGGGAGACTGGGGCAGAAAAGTGCGGGGCGGGCTGGAGTTGTCGATTCCATTGTTACTGCATGGTACTAACCGATCTGTCAACCAACGCTAAAGAACATGGGTCTGTAAAACAGTAAATGCCCTACCAACATCAAAGCTGCTGACGGTACAGCAGAAGAAAACCAGTTCCAAGGCCGTGCGTTTCCAGAATAAGATTTTTATTTAGTTGATAATTTAATAATGGCACTGTTTACATTTGCACATGGATGCCTTGCTATAATTCAAATAACTCCTGAATTTATCCACTGAGCCCTAAATTAAAGGCCTACTAAAGATTGTGCCTGATAAAATAACTCTTCCTGTTCTGTTCTCTTAGATATGGACCACCATGTTCATTTTTTTGACACATGTAATGTTTGACATCAGTCAAAAAAAAAAAAAAAAGGTAATACTCCATGTTTAAAGTAGAGCTGAGAAAGAGGCTAAAAAAATTCTATATTGCTTAAAAGAGAGAGTTAGATTGCTTCCAAAGTGAGAGGAAATCAATGGGACGACTTTGGAGACCCGTTTCAATCTGTTGTTGACATTGTTTTCTGGTAGTAATTTTCTCAAAATGTTAACAGTATTGAGTTTACCTATTGATTCTATTATTTTTGACCTTGCATTAGTGTGGTCTAATCTTACATGCTGTAAAATTTCCTTTCACAGCTAAAATTATTGTATGACTCTGGAGGAAACCTCCAATCAGGTCAGACACCCCCCTCTAGGATTTGATGAGTGTATAAGCGGCAATAATGAGTTATGTTGACTTCCAATACACTTTCATGTTGTTTACATTTTATTAAATGGTTTAAGCAGGGCCATCATATAAATGATCAACATATTGACGGAAACACTCAGGCCTAGATGAATTGAAGGACACAGACAGCCAAGCAGATTGGTCAGCCTGAATTTGAGTCAATAGCATAAATATATATTTGGCTGCAAAATCGAAGCCAACTTCATATTCATTATTTTGAAAACCCTGCTAAATAAATAGCTCCAAAGTGTCCCATGGGAAGACACATGTTCTACTTACCCAGTAATCATCCCAGGCAGGCCTTCTCCAAAAACCATTCAAGCTTCATGATTTTAGCAAAATGGAAGACAGTGGATGAGGACCCAGTGAATGAGAAACTGTAAGCCCTTCAATGGTTTTTCTGAGAATAGATTTATTGTTGGCTGCAGGTCAGGGAAACTTGGCAGCTGTACTTTCAAAGGGCTTATGAAGTGTAGTCACAACATGGCCCTAGGTTCCATCCATTCCCCACCTTTCCCCTCCCTCCTATCTCTGTAGGAGGTCAAAACCTCCTGCCCACCACACTTCCCACCCTGCCCCTTGCTTTAGATGCCATAGTGGGTTAGTCTGCAGGCAAAGAAATCTCAGGATTTACTGGCACCTCACTAATGGGTTTACCCACAAATACTTAGAAGAGTATTGCTGGAGGAGTTAATTTGCCTCTTAATGATTTAATTATATGCTACAGCTCTGCTGTTCAAGAATAACAATGTTCCTTGCTTTCCTGCAAGCCTTGGGATGCTGATTTGGGACACTTTGGGAGAAGAATGTCATTTGCTTTCCTTTGGAGAGAGGGGAATTGAGACATTGGGGAAGAGAGGAACATTTTTCCCAGACCACAAATAAACCATTCCCATTCATCTGTAATGGACCTAAGGGGACCTGTCAGGATGTCAGTAATGAACATCATAAAATGGGCTCTGATGTTTATTTGCATTGTCTTGATTGATCTTGTAAAGTAACTTCACTCTCAATTTTCATAAAAAGTCCACTGGGGTCACCTGGCTTGCCCAGTGCAGGAATCCCATGGAGGGCTTCTGACTCCCAGTCCTGACTTTTGTTTTCCCCACATGAGCTCACCCGCCTGTGTCATCACATAAAGAGCTCCTAGGTCCCGAGAATGCGAGTGGCTATAGTCACCCTTAGGATCAGAATGGGTCTACAAATGGGACTTTGTGCCAAAATTTGTAGGGCAGGCTGAGGTCTTTGGAAGCAGGTCTTTGGGCAGAATTGGGGGTTCAAGGTATTTATTGGGATCAGCACCTGTAGAAAGAAGGAGAGGAAGAAAGATTGGGCAGAGACAGAAGTTGAACCAGTATGCAGCCCTGATAGAGCTTTGGCCACCTCTTCGGGACCTTATGGGACATGTCTTTCCCACTAGAGTACTGCACTGGGTGGATGTGGCTGGCTTCCTGCCTCGCCACACTCTGCTGTGGTGAGGGTATGGCCTGGGCTCAGCTGCCATTTCACAGTGGGCAGCCCCTGCAGTCAAGGACAGACAGCCGGGGGTGCTCACGTCAGCAGCACATGTACTAAAATTGGAGTGGTGCCGACAGGATTAGCACACCCCCTGTGTATTGATGACACCCAAATTTGTGAAGAATTCTGCATTTTTAAATAAATAAACGGCAAGAAAAATACACAGGAAACCACATAAACATGAAGATTGAACATGAATCATAGAAAGAAAGGAGAGGAGAAATTGAAAATTCCACAGAATCAAATGGAAATAGTGACACAATATACTAAAATCTCTGGGACACTGTGAAGATTGTTCTAAGAGGATGGTTTATAGTATTGAGTGCCTACATTAAAGAAAAAAAAAAAAGAAAGAAAAATCTCAAGTAAACAATCTAATGCTGCATCTCAAAGCCCAAGGGAAAAAAGAAACAAACTAATTCCAAACAGTAGAAGACAGGAAAAAAATTAAGATCAGAGTTGAAATTGAAGAAATAAAGAATAAAAAGACAATATAAAGGATCATCGCAGCAAAGAGTTTGTTCTTTGAAAAGATAAACAAAACTAGTCAAACTAACAAAGATTCAAAAGAGAAGACCCTTTTTCATTAGGGATGAAAAAGGAGATATCACAGGAGACATTTCTGAAATCCAGAAGAGCATTAGGGACTATTGTGAAAACTTATATTCCAATAAATTGAAAAAAAACCTAGATAATGTTGTCAAATTTCTAGACACGTATGACCTACCCAAGCTGAACCAAAAGATATAGAAAACCTAAGTAGACCAATATCAGGCAAACAAGATTGAAGCAGTAATTAAAAGTTATCCAACAAAGAAAGCCCAGGATCAGTTGGAGTCTCAACTGAGTTCTACCAGATCTTAAATGCCAATGCTCCTCAAATTATTCCATGAATTTGAAAGGAAGGGAACACTCTTAAATTTATTCTATGAAATCAGTATTGCCCTGACACCAAAACCAGATAACCACATATCAAGGAAGGAAAACTACAGACCAATATCCCTGATAAGCATAGAAGCAAAAATTCTTAATAAAAGATTAGCAATCTACATTCAAAAACATGTAAGAAGATTGTACCCCATTATCAAGTTGGTATCATCCAGGGAGACAAGGTTGACTCAAAATATGCAAATCAACAAATGAAATTCATCACATAAAGAGAATTAAGGACAAAGATGGCATGATCATCTCAACAGATGCAGAAAAAGCCTTTAACAGAATTCAGCACATAGTCATATTAAAATCATTGAAGAAACCTTGGATAGGAGGAACTAAGCTCAATATCATCAAGTTATGTATGACAAACCCAAGCCAACATCATGCTGAATGGAGAAAAATTGAGAGCATTTCCTCTAAAACCAAGAAAAAGACAGGGATGTCCTCTCTCACCAATCCTATTCAATACAGTTCTTCAAACTCTCACCAGAGCAATCAGGCAAGAGAAGGAAATTAAAAGGATACAAAGACAAATTATCTCCGTGTGCTGATGACATGACTCTATACATAAGAGACTCAAAAACTCCAACAAAACTCTTCTAGAGCTGGATAAACAAATCCAACAAGATCAATGGACAGAAATCAATAGCTTTCCTATACTCCAACAATGATTTTGCTGGTAAAGAAATCAGAAAAATGATTCCATTCACAATCGCCTCAAAACAAAAACTAAACAAATAATAAAAACCCAGGAGAATAAATCAAACTCAGGAAGTGAAAGACCTCTTCAGTGAAAAAATATAGAACACTGAAGAAAGAAATTGAAGACCTTAAAAGATGAAAAAGACCACCCAGGTTCTTGGATAGGCAGAATTAATATTGTTAAAATGACCATATTACTAAAAGCAATCTGCAGATTCAATGCAATCCCCATCAAAATACCAATGGCATTCTTCACAGAACTACAAAAAAAAAAAATAGTCCTAAAATTCACGTGGAAGCAAAACAGACCCAGAAGAGGCAGAGCAATACTGAGCAAAGGGAGTGTTGCTGGAGGCCTCACAATTCCTGCTCTCAGATTATACTACAGAACCATACTAACAAAACAGCATGGCATCAGCAGAAAAACAGACTTGAAGACTAATTGGAATTGAATAGAAGACACAGAGACAAATCTACATAGATCGTCATCTGATCCTTGACAAAGCTGCCAGAAACATACATTGGAAAGAAGATATGCTTTTTAGCAAATGGTGCTGGGAAAACTGGATATCCATATGTAGAAGAATGAACTAGGATCCCTTTCACCCTACACTAAAATTAACTTGTAGTGAATCCAAGACCTAGTAATTAGACCAGAAACAATGCAGCTACTAGGAGAAAACAGAGGGTCAACACTCCAACATATTGGCAGGCACCCACTTCCTTAATAAAGCTCCTAAAGCTTAGGAAATAAAACCAAGAATCAATAAGTGGGACGGCATCAAATTAAAAAGCTTATGCACAGCAAAGGAAACAAAAACATGAGTAGAAAGCCTACAGAATGGGAGACAATCTTTGCTAGCTAGCTGCTCTTCCAACAGGGAATGTAAAGAACTCAAAATACTTACCATCAAACAAACAAACAAACAAACAACAACAACAACAAATAACCAAATCAATAAATAAACAGACATTTCTCCAAAGAAGAAACACAAATGGCCCACAAGTAGTATGAAAAAATGTTCAACATTCTTAACAGTCAGGGAAATGCAAATAAAATTGCACTGAAATTTTAGCTCACTCCAATTAGATGGCAATCATCAAGAATACCAGCAATGATGATTGCTGGCCAGGACATGTGGGGGGAAAGGTGCACTTGTACATTGTTGGTGGGACTGCAGATTAGTACAACCACTTTGGAAACTAGTGTAGACACCCCTCAAGACTAGAAATGGAACCACCACATCGTCCAGCTGGCTTCCCCCTTGGTATTTATCCAAAAGATCTAAAATTAACATTCTATAGGAATATACACATGCCAATGTTTACAGTGGTGAAATTCACAACAACCAAGCATGGAACCAGGCCAGGTACCCCTCAACAGATGAGTGCATAAAGAAAATGTGATATATATTCACAGTGGAATTTTACTCAGCCATAAAGAAGTAACCCAGAATCAGCAAGTTGTGGGTCAGTTGTTGTCTCTAATACAGGAAATTAGAGAGGATAAATACTTAGAGAGGTGTTTTTAAAAAGAGGAGTCTCATGAAAACAGAAGGAAGATTAGTGGACTGGAGGGAGGGGATCAAAAGGGAAGACGCAGGAGGGCATGGGAAGTACCTGGGAACTAAATCTACCAAATCATGCTGTGTCCAGGTACAAACATACCACGGTGAATCCAGCCCATACATGTGCATATATGTGTGTATATACAGACACACAGATATATACACACACATATGAATGCATGTACACATATGTTTCTATATGCAAAATTATGATGCACTAATTAAAATAATAAGAGGGGAGATCTGTGAGTACAGCAAGTGAAGGGGGAGGGAAGGGGGGATGGGAAGGCACTGGGCAGTGAGAGTGAGCAAACTATGCTCTGGACATGTGAAAAAAATATAGCGAAATGAATCCCCCTGCAAATGCACCAATTAAAAAAGAAGAAAGCATAGACAGCTGGCTGTTGGCTTCTGACCACACGCCCCTCATCGGGGTAGCAGGGCTTTCTGTCCCTGGCAAGAGATCTGAGATGCGTCTGTGTCTATAACAGCCTGTTTTCACGTTTATCTCCAGAGCACTCATCACTCAAGAGAGACATGGGAGGAGGAGTAGACGGATGATGGCCGGGATGCTGATACTCTAAATCCACGTCCCACCAGCCAGGACATTGTGGGAGGTTAGTTGAAGCTTGAGCTCAATTCAGTCTGCAAAGAGGAAATAATGGCACCATTGTGTTGACTGATGGTGAGGACTGGGGATCACTTCTGTGAAGGGGATATTTTCATGAACCTCTGGAGAAGAAAACTGTGCTTTGGATCACCCATCAGTCTGGCTACCACCCACCTGCGCGTGCCTCGTCTCCTGGTTGTACACATGCTCTCTCTGCTCAACACGCCCAGCAGCTCGCCAAAATCTTCATGCCCAGAGCTGAGTGATCCTCTGTGTCCCTCACTGTAAGATCCCAACCCAGCTTGGCTGGGAATGAAGACGGGATGCCTCTCATCCTGGAGTCCTGTCACAGCCACATCATCTGAGCAAGAGGCCCTCCATGCACTCTGGGAGTCTGTATGGGGAGAAACCTAACCAGGGTCTCTCTCCTTGGCTCTGGTCCAAGGGAAGCCACACATAAAGACTGTTCTGTGCACCTGACTGGTGCTCTCAGGTCCCAGGTGAGGGCAAAGGAAAGCCCTGAATCTTATTGTATGCTGGCCACCGAGTCGTCCTTCTTTGCAACAATAGGTATTATCCCTGGTCATATGGTAGTGTGGTAGCATAGGCTCACTAAAATTGAGGCCAATTCTCAAGCCTCCAGAGCTAGCAAGGCTGGGGACTTAGAGCTGACGTGGGGCGGCCTAGCAGCATGCACAGGGGCAGGAGAAGGTGGAGATGAGCCCAGAGTCAGCGCCTTTACTTCTGAGGATCTGTGAGCTTTTCCAGTCATGGGTGGGGTCTGGGTGGAGCACGGTCTCCCCCTGGCTGTATCTCATTTTCCAGTTAACTCAATTTCTCCTGGCTTTAATTTCCTTTTCCTACAAAGGAGACCCTTCAGCAGTGGTGTTGTAGGTCCATGCCCACGTGGCATACCTGGGAGAAACAGTTTAAAATTGCAGACCCTTTAGAAGACTTCACTAGCAATCTGAAATGATTGGTTGGACTTTTCCTTGGATGACTGTCAGTTTTTATGTGTTCCCCGTCTCCATTCCTGATGTCTAGGGGAATGATGATCAGCTTTACTCGGATGATGTTTATCAGCTAAATTGTACTCAGATTTCACATATGGTAACCACTGAGCTTAAAATTCTCAAGCCAGAGTCTCCTGGTTTAGAAGTCCCAGCTCTCCAACTTAGAAGTAGCTGACATGACCTTGGCCATTTTTTTAAAGCTTTGCTGAAAACTCTCCCTCTGCAAATGCTACTTATCTCATGGAATTGTTGACTGAGGTGACGAATTTAAATGTCTGGTACACAGTAGTGCTCAAAGAACTCTTCCTCGTGCTGTTATAGTTTACTGCGGTGGCTAAAGGGATGGGGTTGAAGGTGCCCTACTGATTACAGAGCAGGATGAGTGCCTCTTGTGCCTTGTTTCTTTCCCCTGTTTGGGTCGGGATCAGGACTGATGGCCAGCAGGTGTCTGTAAAGAATCCCCTCTGGACAGCTGGGTCTATGGTCATGCACCAGCAGGGCTGGGGGAGAACTGAAGGACCCGTCAGGCCTCCCGGAGGTTCAGGCCACTTGATTTCTCAGTGGAAGAAGAGAGGCTTCTTTCCTTAGAGGCGAAGAGACACCAAGTGATAAACCAAGCTCCTTGTTTGAAGATTTCCAGCATATTTGTCCCTAGAGGAATGTGCCTCGGGGAGATTGATTGTTGGAAGCTTTTAGCCTCGAGCTTAATTTCTAAAAGTATATATCTCCCTAGAAACAGAGTAGCGCCATTTGGAAGTCACAGGTGCCCCCAAGCTCTGTTCGCAAGATTACCTCTAGTTTCATTTAATACCACAGACCCCGAGGTGGGTTATTTATTTCATCGCTTTGAGAACAGATTCTCTTTCTTCCACTTCCCATTGCATCCCCTGCCATGTGGATGGGGATGCATACCCCACAAGATGAGAAGATGAACAGGGGGGACGCCTGGGTGCAAGTGCTGTGTGGTGTGGCTTCCTGTCTCCCACAGGGATGCAAGAGTAGCAAAGTCCAGACGACCCCAACTGGAGCCCTGGTTGGTTCTAGATGCTGCTGCTTGCAGTTCCCCCAGGAGCTCACTCAGACCAGGAGTCCCCAAAATCCAAGGACCTTCAAACGCCTTACCTAAAGTGGCATCATATTGGTGAATAGCGGATGCACATCCTCTCATGAATTTTAAGTCATCTCTAGATTATTTGCAATATCTACTATGATGTAAATGCTATGTAAATGGTTGTTATATGCTATTATTTAAGGAATAATGACAAGGAAAAAAATCTGTAGATGTTGGGGATGGATGCAACTTTTTTCCAAGTATTTTTGATCTGTTTGGTTGGGCTCACAGATGGAGCCCATAGACGCAGAGATATGACAGTATTTTATGTGGAAGATAAAGCCAAAAAAAAGTGTTGGTAGAGAAGTAGAAATGTGAGACAAATATGGAAAGGGAACCAGGAAAGGGATGTTACCAAGCATGTTACCACTCTGGGCAACTGGAGCTTCTTCCTGCAGGGACCCTGGGAGAGGGCCACATACACCTGTCACGTCTGCAAGGGGTAAGGGAGCTGGGGTGTGGATACACCAGTCTTCACCAGTTACCGGTTGAGGACTACTCCCTGGAGCATTGATTCCTGGCATCTCAGGCCTGCTGTGTTGTGGATGGGGTGGGTGGGGAGGTCAGTCCTGAGGCAACAAGAACCTGAGGCCATGGTCCACTGAAGTGTCAGGGGTTGAACAGGCACCCGTGATAATGGCTACAAGTGCTCTTTCTTGGTGGATGAAATCTGCCTCCATTTAGGCTCTGTGCTTGGTGCTGAGGTGACAGTTCTACCCTTAGGATACTCACAATTGAGTGAGGAAGTAAAGGGCTTGGACAGATAAAATAGTTTCAGTGAGATTCATAGTATCTAATGATATACTTAACAACAAGTGCATGATTTTTATATTCATGTTATGTGTGCTAGCTGTACTCTGAGCACTTACCTGAATTAACTTACATAATACCCTCAGGAATTCTTTAAGGTGGGAGCTTTTATTTTGTATTTTAGAAATAAAGACCTGAACATAGAGCAATATCAAGGTGTTCCATGGGCCAGTAAATTGCACCCAGGCTCTCTGGTTCCAAACCTCTGTCCTTATCTACTGCACTATAGATCAGGTCTTCTTAACGTGGGCACTTATTATCATTCTGAGCTGGACAGTCATGTGGGGGTTGTCCTGGGCATTGTAGGGTGCTTTGAAGTCTCTGCAGTCTCTACCACTAGAAAAAGCCAATCCATGCTCTGCTTACAAATCCCTAGTTGCAACTGTCCAGAGTGTCTCCAGGTATCGTCATTTGGGGTACAAATGGTCCCAATTGAGAACCACTACTGTCTACTCTAAAGCTATCAGGTTTTTGTTTTTTTTTTTTTCCGGAGAGGTGATCACAGAATGCAGATGCAAATTCCTTCTTTCTTGCTTAATCTCCCTTCCTTCAAAATAAAGAGAAAAGTCACTATTTTAGAACTGATCCCATCTCATACCTGTAAATCAATGACCAAATATCTTTCAGTATAGAAAACTAGAATCAGGTCATTGAAAAATCAAGTTAAGGTTTTATGCATTTGAAGTGTGGGAAGTTCCTGCTTTTCATGCTGCTATACCCCCTTCCAGCAGGCTGGTTTTGAGGCCACTTATTTAAATGTTGTCTTGCAACTTGGTTAGTTGGGATATTAGTGGAAAGACCATTAGATGAGAATGGGCAGTGAGTTCCTACGGAGCTGTTTGTTTTATTGTTTTTCATTTCCTCAGGCTATTTTGTCCTTTTTCTGAGCCCTGTTTTGACCTTATTCCCCTAAGGAAAGAAATCCCTTTTCTTCCTGTCAAAAGCCTGGTGATTCCAAGCTTTATTTCCCAAATCCTCCAAACTCCATTGTGTCCTTGTGGCTCCTTGGAGCAGGTCAATTTTAAAAACTGATCCTTGAGATACTGGGGAGTTCTATGTGAGGACAATAGACCTAAATTGGGCATCAAGGTATCCTTATTTCTCTCTCTCTCTCTCTCTCTCTCTCTCTCTCATTCTTCTGACTGAAACACTCTTTCATTCAATCTTTTCCTAATTTGACTTCGTTAATAACCTATGTGATTGGAGAAGTTTCATTTTGGAGTTGGATGTCTGAACAACTCATTAAAGCCCATGATGCTCAGATGGTCATTGCCACAAGCGTTCCCACATGCCTTTGGGTAACTTTTGGGAACAGCTCTTTGCTAATCTGTCTGCAGCCCTCTCTAACCAGTGCTTTTGATGATTCCTGCCTGTGTTAATGAAGTCACTCTGGTGTCTTAAATTCTGTTTGTGTGCTGTGTGTGAGAAGGAAAATGCCACCAGGCAGAACTGCGTGACGGTTGCCTCCGCCACGACTAGTTACATGGGGTTGAGCAATCATGGCAGATGGAATAATGGTACTCCCAAAGGACCCTGTGTCCCAACACCTGAAACCTGTGAAAATGTTACCTAAACTGGCAAGACTTTGAAAATCAGACTGAATTAATGATCTTGAGGTAGAGAATTATCCTGAATTATCTTTGTGGGCCCAATGTCACAAGAAGGAGGTCAGAGTCAGATAGAGGGATTAGAAGATGCCGCACTGTGGCTTTGAAAATGAAGGAAGACAGCAGTCTCTAGAAGCTGGAGGAAGAAAGCAAATGAGTCCTTCCTCCACCCCTGGAAGGAATGCAGCCCTGCCAACAACTGGACTCTAGTCCTGAGTGACTCATTGTGGACTTTTGACTTCCAGACTGAGAACACAATACATTGGTGTTCTTTTATGCCACTAAGTTTGTGCTAATTTTTATAGCAACGTTAGGAAAATTCTACAGAAAGATCTGAAATCTCTCTAAACCATTGTACAAAGTGGAATAATAACAATGTTTATCCCCCTGGGCTACTGTGAAGTACAAAGAGGGAGGAGCTTTGCTCTGAGCCTGGCCCTTGGGTACATTCTCAAGGATACTGAATTAGTCATGGGTTTTTGTTTTTGCCATAGAGTAGCAAATCCATTATCCTGTCCACTACTAAGACTCTAAAATTCCCATCTGTGGAGATTAATCTTATGTGTCAACTTGTCTAGGCCACGGAGACCAGTTATTTGATCAAAAACTAGTCTAGATGCTGCTGCAAAGGTATTTGCGGATGTGATGAACACTTAGAATCAGCGCACTTTCAGTAAGGCCAAGTGCCCTACAAAATGTGGTTGGTCCTCATTCAACCAGTTCAAGGATTTTAGAGTGAAGACTGAAGTTTCTGCAGGAAGATGCCATTCTATCTCAAGACAGGGACACAGGAAGGCTGCCTGAGTTTCCTGTCTCTGGCCTGCCCTGCAGATTCAGACTGAAGCCTGCAGCAGCATCTCACCTGAATTACCAGCCTGCTGGCCTTCCCTACAGATTTTGGACCTGCTGACCCCCACAAATGCATGAGCAAACTTTTAAAAATACTCCCCCTGTCTCCCTATCTATCTGTCTGTCTATCGAGTTTCCCATTGGTTCTGTCTCTTTGGTGACCCCTAATACACCATGCAAACCAAATGCAAAACATCAAAAGATTTAAGAGCTCGGGAAAGGAAGAGATGGTAGTGACAAGTCCATAATACTAAAACTTTTTCTCTACCTTGCCAAGAACTTTGCATTTCTCACTGACATTTAAAGAGACTGCACCTCAGTTGTTCTCTTCACCTTTATACCAAAGATGTGTGATTAGGTCACGGTAATCACAATTGCTTAGGATGAAATATTGCAGCAAAGGGATTGTTTCTATGACCTTCTTTATAAGGGGGTTGACCTTGAACTTCAAGCAGAGCTAATATTTAGCGAGGATGACCAGCATCGCTGTTCTGGTTCATGTCTATCACTCTTTCTCCAGTTCCCTCTGAATGCCCCCCTCTGTCCTGGTCACCAGGTCATTGAGGCCTTACTTGAGGACTTTTAGCGACCATGTTGCTGCAGCTAAGGTGTTAATGTTTGTACAGGTGTCTGTTCTGATTGGCTGGTGACATGCTGCTGTTAAATTAGTGTTTATCATTTTGATCCATTTCTGAATAAAAGCAAAAGATGCATTAAAGAATTGCTTAATAGCCCAGATTATAAGAGTCTATAAATATTTAATTTCAACATATATCATCAGTTTAAAGGAAAAAAACATCAGTGAAAAATATTCATATTTCATTCCTTTTCGAAACTTTAATTCTTCACCTCTTAGCTAGTCTTACTATGCCTCTTGTTTACTGATAGTTGTAACAGATGGGAGAGAAGTGTGACTATTTTCAACTGGACAAATATTTAGATTTTCCCCTCTGAGGATAACCCCCAGTGTCTCACTAGCTGATTCGCATTCAATTCTTACCTATAAATTATCTTGCTACTGGTCTTGGCAGAAAAGAGCAGCTCATTCATATGATTGGACTTTCTTCACCCAATTTCATAGAGGAATTCATTTGCCAAACATGAGGATTTGATCAATAAACAACTTGAAATCCCTCAGAGGCCTTTAAAGGGATTTGGATTGTCAAACACTGACTCAGGATTTGTTCTAGTAGTTGTTAAAAATTACATAAACATAGGGTTTTTAATTTTTTTTTTAAACTCAACCAGAGTTGGTTGGAGGAGACAGAGGACCTGGGCTGCTATTGATTAGCTGCTGTCTGTGCTCTGGAGGAAGCTGACCAGCCAGGTGCTGACAGTGTCAGCCATGTCCTGTGTCTCCCTGGGACACTGCTGCTTCCAGTCTCACAGTTGCTGCTGCATCTCTCCTCCCCAGCAGCCAACAGTGCAGATGAGCTCATTCAATCCACATCTGATTTCCTAGGAGCCTATGGACCATTGCTGTCCCCAGATAAGAAGTGCACTACAGAAAGTGTTATGCTCAAATTCAGGACCCCCCAAAGACCACCAGAGACCAAGATCGATATAAACAGCAAAGAGGTGTTTATTGCGAGCTCGCTCAGTCCTCTGTGCGCATACACAGCAACTGGTGACGCTGAGAGGCCCCGAGCCCAGGGTTTGCAGCGGTTTTATACATTCTTTGGAGAAGGCAGGGACCCCCACATACATCATAGCATCTCTTAGCAAATCATCACACACCACGGGAAAATCAAATAACAACTCTAAAACATGATTAGTATATCAAGTGGTGGGAAAAAATCTGGAAGGAATGATTGGTTAGTTCAAGGGGTTGACGCACTTAAAATTGATTGGTTTAAATTGTGAGGATGTCGCAAGGGGGGTATGTGTCAAACTGCAGGGCTTCTAGTTTAGATACTGGTCACCACACCTAGGTGGGGGCCATCTGGAATTTCAGATATGTGGATATCTTGGCCTATCTTAGGTGATCACCATCTGAGGCTTTTCCGAGAACTGTTCCACAGAGCTTTTCTGTAGTATTTTCCTGACTTTAGGACTATAGTAGGTCAGAGGTTAAGTTTCAGAGCAAAATGAGGTCCCAAGTAGAATGAGATTGCTTAGGTCTTTCAAAAGAACTTGTAGCTCAGGAGAGAGAAGTCATTTTCTAACACACTTTCCAGACTAAGCTTCCTGAGGGTAAAGGCCATGTCCCTCTTGTTAACCCCAATCCCTAGCACCTAGGACACTAGTGGCCCCAAGCGCGCTTAAATAGAGAATATTTCAGTATATACCCAAGTTAGGTCTGAGACAATATGGAAGTTAGTTATGTTACAGGAAAGTGCAGTTTATAATAACGAAAATAATTCTTCTTTGGATATTACTTCCTGTCTCATATACGTTGAGATTACATAGGAAGAAAATACAACTTACCAGTGAGATTTATTTTTAGGGGAATGTAATATAAAATAAAAGAAGAGCCACATCCCCAGGTTTTCAAATATGCAACATGTTTAATCAGTTAGTATTGCCCTATGCATGTTAAATAAAACTTAAGATAAATTACATATAGAATAAAATATTGTACATGATCCCTCTTTCTTTGAAAGGTGGACTCCTTGCTCGTGGATGGGGCATAACAGGAGCCCCCTAAGCTCCAGCATCAGGGGCAGAAACACACAGGGGGATTCTGGAGAAGGAGGAGCTGGCAGCTGAGCTCTCGGTACTTGTGACACTTTGACGCCAAGTGAGAGGCTTCTTTCCATGCCAATGAGTTCTCCAACTCTCTAGGAAATGGTGGGCAGCTAAGAATCCAGTTGAAGGTGGATGCCATCTCTACCTGGTGTCGACAAGTTAAAGGTTTCTTTCCCATGGTTCTGCCCCTGATCCAGACACCAACCTGAAGTCCTGGGCCACCCGTGTTTCTAACCAATCAGCTTACGTTGGGGGTTCTCACAGTTCCCTCTTTGGATTTGATAATGCACTAGGACGAATCACTAACCTCAGAAAGCCACTTTAGTTACTTTTACTGGCTTATTAATAAGGATACAAATGAAGATTCAGATGAAGAGGTACACAGGGCATGGTCCAAATGGATGGATGCAGGATTAATTAGATCATTTAGCCATTGGTGATTAACTGAATCCCAGCCCCTTTCCCTTCCCTGGAGATTGGGGTGGGGCTGTAAGGTCTAAGCTTCAGATCAAGGCAGGGTATTTCTGGTAGCCAGTTCCCATCCTAAAGCAATCCAGGGATACGTCAAGGGTTGCTTCTTTGTAGCAGATGCTCCCATCAACCCGTCACTCAGGAAATCACAAAGGATTTTCAGCAGCTGTGATGAAGACCGACCATCTTGGTCTGGAACTTCAGGAGTAAGAGAAGAGAGTGGAGGAGAATCCCACAGCCAGCTCCCTCAGGTCCTTGTGGACTTTGGGAAGTGAGGGGAGAAATGCAGGGAGCAGTTCCCAACATGGAGGGCTGACTCTCTGCTGCCTCCTCCTATTCTTCAAGTCAATGAAGAAGTAAAATACGAAGCGTGTTCCACCATGCTCCTGGCCATTGGTATTTCAAGACACCAGGCCATCACTTGTTATAGTCCATGTACCAAAAGTGTGACATATGGCAGAAGCAAGTTCATTCTACAAGTACAGAATGCTGTAAAGATGAGAAATATATGTTTTTTAAATATGGAAGACAATGTTTAATATTGCTTTGCCCAATTTTACAAAGTAAAAATACTTTTTTACTTTTTTTGTTGATTTATAATATCTATTTTTCATTCTTTTTAGATATACATGACAGTAGAGGGTATTTTGACATATTATACATACATGGAGTAGTACTTATTCTAATTAGGATTCTATTCTTGAAATTGTACATAATGTGGATTTACACTGGTCATGTGTTCATATATGAACGTAGGAAATTATGTGCAATTCATTCTACTGTCTTTCCTATCACATTCTTCCTTCCTTCCCTTCTTTCCCCTTTGTCTAATCCAATGAACTTCTGTTCTTCCCTCCCTCTATTCTTATTGTGTTTTAGTATCCACATATCAAAGAGAACATTGGGCCTTTGATTTTGGGGGGATTGGCTTATTTCACTTAGCATGAGAGTCTCCAGTTCCATCCATTTACCCGCAAATACCATAATTTCATTCTTCTTATGGCTCAGTAATATTCCATTGTGTATATATACCACATTTTCTTTATCTATTCATCAGTTGAAGGGTATCGAAGTTTGTTCCATAGCTTACCTATTGTGAATTGAGCTGCTATAAACATTTATGTGGCTGTTTTACTCGTGTATGTTGATTTTAAGTCCTTCAGGTATATACTAAGGACTGGGATAACTGGATCAAATGGTGGTTCTATTTCAAGTTTTCTGAGGAATCTCCATACTGCTCTCCATAGTGGTTGCACCAATTTGCAGTCCCACCAGCAATGTATGAGTAAACTTTCCCCCCACTCCTCTCCAACATTTATTGTTCCTTGTATTCGTAACAATTGCCATTCTGATTGGAGTGAGAATCCAATCTACACTGGAATCTCAGTGTAGTTTGAATTTGTATTTATCTAATTGCTGGAGAAGTTGACCTTTTTTTATATATTTGTTGACCACTCACACCTCTTATTCTATGAGGTGCCTGTTCAGTTTCTTCGCTCTGCTAACGAGCAGTACTTAGTGTGGTGTCCAGTGTCCGTTGCATTCATTCACAAGGAAGTGAGAGTTTTCCAGAGCATCCTCACAGCCCCACCTTCTTGAAGCTTCTTCTCCACTGTAATTCTGATACTGTTTTTGAAAATGGCTTCATTGTCTTTCTCACCCCTCTCTTATTATTTCCAGCATTCTCTCCCCCAGATCCCTCAGTGATTCTTTAGGTTTTTAGCGTTAGTTGCATTTGTGCTTTCGAACATGCTCATTAGCTGATTACTCTTTGATCCGTCCACCCCTCCACTTGTGTCCTGGGCCCTCCCTCCCTTTGCCCAAGCCCAGCACAGGTTTCTGCTGTGGCAGGCTCGGGAAGGAAGAACAAGGGCCATTTGATACAATGAACAAAGACGATGTGACTTTGTAATGATGTGGAATGTGAGTGCTCTAACCTGACAGGCCTCTCTTTCCAGGGATAAAATATTAATATTTTCTGTTAAAAAATTTAAAATAAGTTTATATTGTGGGTAAGGATTTCCTAGCTTTAAAACATGGCCAAATTCACAAAAATATCAACAATTTAATTAAATAGTAGATGCTTCGAAAAGCAACACAAGCCACGTTACGCGGCAGGCTTTAAGCACACAGGGTGCCCGAGGCATAGATGGCCCTCGTGCCAGTGGAGCTTTTCAAACTAAGACTTGTGGAGGAAAGAACAGGAACAGACCAAATGCTCCATCCATACAAGAGGAAATACAAATGGCTAATATTTGAAAGTGATCAATTCTAATTCAAAAAAATTCACATTAGAGCAAGGTATCTTTTTAGCTACTCTATAAACAAATGCAATTTTTTAAACAATACTCGATGCTGGCCAAGTTGTGATCAATCATCCCTAGGAAGGCCAGAGAGGGAGAATTTCTATTTTTCACCCTCTCCCCAAGATGGAGTTACTATTTGCTTTATCTCTCTCCTGATTCCAAACCTGCGGGGACTAGATTTTTAATCCCAGTTTCTCTCGGGTCTCGTTAGCCTTTCTTGCCACTGTGCATTGGTTGAGGCTACTGTGTCTTACCCTCGGCCCGAAGGTGCTCTTTGGTTTTGTTCTCAGGAAGCGGAGGGTCAGTGCCCTCGATGCCATGGGTCGCCTTCCTCCTCGGAGCTCTGCCTGCTGCGAGAGAAAGCTGTCCTATACGGTGACTCACTCGTCCCACTTGGCCTGGGATTTTCCCAGTTGCAGCCCTGAAAGTCCCCGGGAAATCCCCTCAGTCCTGGGTGAACTGGGGCAAAAGGTGACTTCAGTGCCACGGGACATGAGACACAAGTCCCGTGGTTCCCTTTCCCCAATGGGCTCATTTTCTAGGGCGGCTGGCACAGAGCACCACACACCGGTGGCTCAAAACAACGGAAATGAAAGTGCGTCCCAGTTCCTGAGGCTTGAGGTGAGAAACCAAGGTCTCGGCAGGGTCACGGTCGCTCTGAAGGCTCCGAAGAGACGCTTCCCTTACCCCTTCTAGCAGGCCTTGTGTTCCTTGGCTTGGTGGCTGCTCCTCTCCCATCTCTGCCCCTGTTGTCACATGGCCATCTTCTTCCTCGGTGCTGGGTTTGTGCCCATAGTCCCCCCTTTTGTGACAGCAGTCATGTTGGATTAAGGCTGAGCCTAATGACTTCCACTTTGTTGGACTTAGATCCAAATAAGGCCACATTCTGAGCACCTGGGAATTAAGGTTTCCACCTGTCCTTTTAGGAGAACACAGTTCAACCCACAATATTCTTTGCTTCTTGTACAGTGAACTTTTTAGCTTAAACCACGGAAGGTGATAAGTGCAAGACTGAGTCTTGCCTACTTCATACGCTAGGTGGCCGTGAGTCACTAGGGGCTTCTGAACAAAGGACCGATGCCCTGTTAGTGTCGCTATGTAACATTAATGGGGAAAAAAGCAATGGGCTGGATCATGATGAAGGCAGATTATCATGACCATGAGCATCTCCGGGTAGAGCACCGCCCCTGCTGCACCCAGCCTTCCTTCCACACATCACACATCTCTCTCCAGAAAGGCGTGTAAGACTAAGGCAGTGCGCAGGCATCCTCGCTAGTGGTCAGACTCCATCCCAGCTGAGCTGCTTCTTGGGAAACCCATTGGGCCTCCCCTTGGTTAAGGACTTCCTTATCAGATGACAAATGAGTAAGAATTCCATTTCTCCTTGCTCACTCCACATGCACATTTCTTCTTGCCTGTCTGAGGTCTCTGAGTCTCATACTTTCTTTCAACTACAACTCATTCCCGTGAGATATGCAATCACACGGTCAGCCTGAACCACATCTTCGGACTTTCAGATTCAGACATACATTCTTCTAGCTTCTTGGTCATCAACACGTCTTTACAGCCTTCTCCTTGACTAAACAGCATCTTGCTGTGCTCTCAAGTTCAAAAAATTCCAAGTACTGAGCCAGTCATCAGGGAGGGATGGAATCTAGCACCACTGCCGCGGTCTCTGGCCTTTGCGTCACATTAGCCCATTCTTCCCTGCCAACGTGACTGAGTTTTGACTTCCTGAAGGAGTTTCACTTCCTGGCTCCTTGAAAACTGTCAGTCATAAAAATGTTAATGACAATGGGGACATTGAAATACTCAGTGCTGAAGGTTCCAGCTTCTCAGCCTACTTTATACCTCTTAGAGAGTCTACCTTATTTATCATTTAGGAGATTTAGCCCTAAGAGCCTGCTCTCTGACTCTAGTTTGTTGGACCATGAGTGGGTGCTCAGTCACGATTGGTTAGATAGGACAATATTGAAAATAATAGAGACAATGGATGAATCCACTGGAGCGGGGCCCAAACTGGAGATTCTCATAGGCTTACAACCTGGGGCTGCCATCTTGGAGTATCTATGACAAGTTACCCAGGTGGTACTGAGTACAGGGCTCCATCATAAAGAAATGAAGAATGAGACAAGTGTTCACTCACTTGCCAAATATTGACCAAAAACCTACCAAATGCCAGGCTCTGTTCTGGGCTTTAGGATTATGACAATGATGCGACCTCATCTCCTGGAATTTGCTTCATAGAGGTACAAGAAAGATAATCAACAAGTAATATCACGTGACGTTGCTACAGAGTTGAGGGCTCCGTAGAAAGGATAAGAGAATAAAGAGATGAAGAATGATGGGTGCAGGGGGTGATGCTGTTTTACAGAGGCATCTCGAAGATGCCACGGACTTGGATGAAGTAGTGGTTGGCCACTGGATACTCAGCAGGCAGAGGGAGCAGGAGCCACAGCCCAGAGGTCTGAGCATCTCTGGGAAGGAAAGAGGGTTTGTATGGATGGAGAAGAGGAGGAGAGGGAGGAAGTCGTGAGTTCTGAGACTTGATGTGTCCTGGGGAGAACTTGGGATGTTTTCCTAAGCGTGATGAAAACCATGGAATAACATGTTGAGGTTTGCTGTAAAGGATCACTCTTGCTACTACATGGAGAATAAATGTGGGAGGAGAGGGAAGAAAGAGATTGACCTCATGCATTCTGTGAGTCCTGAAAGTCCTGGTTCTGTTTTCTTTGGTCTGAGGATCTTGCACACACTTAGGATGTGTACATTTTTATTGGTCAAACTGAGTAGATGTATTTATTTATTTATTTTTGTAATCAGATTTCCTCTGATTAGAATAGATCCCAGGAGTCTGAAATAATATAAAAGGGGAGGAAGGGGAGGTCCTAGTTATATGTTACTTTTTAACCAGATGTGGTGAAAACATAATTTGACTTATGGAAAGATTCAGATTGCAACAGTTCTCACCTGAGGACATTTTTCCCTCCAAGGGACATTTGGAAATGTCTGGAGGTATTGGTAACTAGGTGAGGGCTGCTAATGCCTACTAGAGGCCAGGGGCGTTGCTGGACATCCTACAATGCACAGGACAGTCTCCACCACAGAGGTCTGCAGTCCCAAATGTCAGTAGTCCTGAGGCTGGGAAACTCAGGTCTAAAGTACCATGGAGACAAACAGAATGTGCTGGAACACAGGCATGATTATTTGCCACAAGGGCTTTCTGGACCTCCAAATATCTCCTCTAAGATGAAGGAAGAAGGACAAATTGCTAGGAGCCACTGCAAAAGTATTACATTCATATGGAAATTGGGCTCCTACTGTTCACCTAGGCCCATTTGGGGACTCAAGTTATAAGACTCCCGGAGAGTTCCCATTGGTTGGGGAAGGATGGTAGGAGGGTGTTCCGGGGGAAGTGGAGCCCCCCGTGTCCGGTAGGGACACACGTGTGTGTGGACCAGCTTGTTAGGGGGACGCACACGGCCTCTCACAAAATAAAACTTTGTTTCAGTTCAAAAAAAAAAAAAATCACGTGACTTATATGGTTTAATTTAAATTAGGTAAACAGCTGTTATAAATTTTGCTTTTAAAGGTGGTTAACAGATCTGTTTGTTTACTTTCACCTTTCCTTTTCATTATATTTAATAATTCTGTTCAAGATAATGTCTCTTTAGCACCATGGCCAGAATTCCCATCTCCATCCCAGTGCCGGTGAAGACTAAGATAAAACCAAACTACAACTTCTATGATAGCTATCACAGTAAACTGTATAAACTGATACATCAATCAATATAACTCAATAAGTATCCTCAATCAAGGACTTAATTTACTTTGGGAGGAAATGGACATATTGATAGACTCCTCCACTTTGAACTGCTTACACAACTTGCCTGGACTATGTATCACCTGTATGCATTGTGCTCTATTTGTTGATACAGCGAATTATGGTAGTGCTGAAATATCTTAGCTGCTGTGTCACCAGTGTTACTGTTCTTCCTAAGGAGCCATCAATTGACTTGATGTCGTGGCATTTCTGTATCTTCCTCCCTTCTACTAGTGATGGTCTAAAACTTGGGGGCCAACAGAGGTAAGGCAAGAACCTCACCCCCCCACTGGCACCAAGGTTAAATTTGGGGGCCAACAGAGGTGAGGCAAGAACCTCACCCCCCCACTGGTGCTTAGGCCTATCCACAAGCATGGCTATGCTAGACCGGTAGTCAGTGACGGGTTGATCTGATTACAGTGGATTCAACCTAAGACAGGAAACTGACGTGTAAAAGTCAGTTCTCCCATGACGGGTAAGAACCACATGTTGAATTGGACAACCTACCAGGCACGGTCCCTAGCCACATTGCCATTGCTTAATTAAGCAGGAAGGCGGCAGGTGAAAACAGCAGCGGGCAGGAGCGGAGCCAAGGCTCACGCGGCCCCTGCCGTCCAGCCTGCAGCATTGCCACAAGGGCTTTCTGGACCTCCAAATATCTCCTCTAAGATGAAGGAAGAAGGACAAATAACGAGAAATATACTTAACCAATCCAGATGTAGGACTTTCTAAGGAGTCAGCTGATGTGGTCCTTGCTTTCCGTCCCATGTGCAAGTCTCTACCTAAGAGAATCAGCCTCCAAGGTGGAGTCAGAAAACCCACTCTGATGCTGATAATACATCCTGAGACTGGACATCTTGCGAACACACCATTTTCTAGTTCTTATCTCTAGCTATAGTTTTCAAGATAAGCACAAATATTGCCAAATTACTGTCAGTAGTTTTTATAAAAGATGTGTGCAAATAAAAAAGCAATCAGAATGGTGCCCAATATTTATCATTAATCTTCAAAACTGAGTGTAAGAAAAAGTCTTTGCAAAATGAACTAACTTAAAAATGTCCCCTTTCTTTGCATTGAACCCTTATCATCCTTGCAAATTCAATTCAGTAAATAAATGTCTGTTGAATTGAAGTGCAAACCAATCCATTCAGATACTTGGTAAAAAAAAAAGGGGAGAAAAAATTCAAATTGTGATTTCAGGACAGGATTCATCATGTGACTACTACTCCAGAGGAGAAGTAGAGGCAGAAGTGGCCTCCACTGCAAGTCTAGGTTCTCAGCCCTCCTGACTCCAGGACATGATTTTATCTTTTCACTGACATTGTTTCTCTACCTTTTCAAATCCTTAGAGGTTATGGGGGTTGTTGCCTTCAGGTATTTCAGGAAATTTAGCAAATACCTTTTATTTGTTATTACTATCACTCTTTCTTTATATGTTATTACTATTATTCTTTCTCCACCTATCTCTGATTTCTAGTTATGTAGTTGACAAATATTTATTGAGCACATACTATGTTCTAAGGACTCAGAGAACAAAATAGGCCAAATTCCCTGATCTGGAGTTTGCAATACAGTGGGTGAGGCAGACAATAATTCAAATGTTGCCTAAAACAATTGTGATTGAGATACTCTACGGAAAAAAAAAAAAAAGTGGAGAGAAAGGAGCAGGAAGTGTGGGTGGGCGGGCTGGGAAGAAGAGTGTCCATTCAGATGACAGCTAGGAAGGGCGACTGCACAGAGTGAGGCTCTTTAAGGGAAGACTGGAAGAAAGTGAGGGAACAGTTCCGAGGTTGTTCAGGAGAAACAGAACCCAGAAGGACAGGAGGACAACTCTTTATGCCCTGAGTGGGGGAGCACAGCTGGTGTGTGGGAAGCCTTGTGTTTCTGGTGGGTGCACTTCAGCAAGTGGAGAGGCAGTGAGTAGGTTCTGGGAGTCCTGCAGGTTTCCCAGGTCACTGTGGGGATGTTGGCTTTTAGGACAGGTGACACGAAGCTGTGAGCCATGGGGAGTCCGGTGGTCCCTTTTCAGAACATAGTCGTTAGCCTAAAATATAAAATTGGGATGTAAGAAAGGCAGATGAAAAAGAATCAGAGCAGAATGGAAAGTTCCCAGCAGTTAACTCACACGATAGCTCCATGGCTCCTGGAGGTGCAGAGCCAACGTCCACGCACCTGAGCAGCCCTTGACACCCAGGAGGCGGGGAGGGGCAGGGCCTCACCAGCAGAGACAGCAGTCTCTCTGTAAAGAAAAAGTAACTTAGGTAAAGAAGTAAGAACTGCACATGTGCCAGAATGCATGCGCCCCCAGAAGACCTTCCACCACAAGAGAACAAAGGGAGGTGGGAACAACTGAAGGTATTTCCTTCAATAACCCAACAGGAGGCAGTGCAACCTAGGTGACGTTGGGGGGATTGGGCACCCCAGAGTGCTCAGCCGATGAGGAGCAGGTGGTTAAACGCTGACTGGAACCGCTCTGGGAGTGCCCAGACACCTCCTCTCACAAGGCCAATAGTAAAAGCCTGGTTTTTGCTAGACCTTGCGTCTCTTTATCCCTTCTTTGCATTTTGGACATGTTGAGCATGTTTCTCACAGAAGCCAGCGAAGCATTCTGAGCAGAGGGGTGGCAGGTGCTTTGATGAAACTTGTGTTCTCACCCCACCATCCCGGCTGGTATAACAAGATGTGGGGGCACACAGCGAGGAGGCCATGGTCATAATACAGGGAGAGAGACTGGTGGTAGGGACAAAGGAAGGTCCAGGACAGGCCTGCTTCCTGGCACCTGGTTTTTCTTGTCTGCTTACTCCTGTCTCTGGGTTTCTAGCTGGAGTTGCTAATTCATGATCACCACTGACATTTGCTGCACTTTCATGAGTTTCTTGAGCCCCGTCTGTTCCCTGGGTTTCATTATTATCAAACAGCTCAGCTGTGATAGACTGCTGATCTTCATCTTCATATTGATTAATTTCATTTTCACATGCATCACCCGCATTTCCAATGTCTCCAGCACAGTTTTCACATGATGAGTCATTTGCAAACGACAGATTTTCATTATAGGAGTCATCTCCGGAGCAGGATGTGTTGGACGAGACTCAGGTAAAATGTTTGTTCAATTCTGCTTAGGGCTCGCTCTCATGAAATGGGATTTGATGGGTTTCTTTGAGTCCGACCACTGTTGAAATAATTACGAAGCTGTTTTCTCTTATTTATTTGCTGATCAACTGGGAATTGTGTTATTGTTTTACATGGGAAATGTAATTCCAGCAGTCACTCCTTTTAAATGAAATGGTTACTGTGCTGCATTGTGATGATATAACGTGGCCATTAAGGACTGAGGACCTTGGTCCCCTGCACCTGGGTTCCAGACTGGCTGGGCAGGAAGAACATCCCTCTCGCTAACTCGCACTGGCTCATGGGAGTTTCTTGTTGTTGACAGGGATGGCTCACCTAAGCAGCTCTCGGTGTAGGTAGGTGATGCGCCTGGGTGGATCAGCAGGTGTAAGGAAACCGAGTGGGGGATCTGCCATGCCAGCTGCGGCAACAGGCCAGAGTTGCAGCTTGTCGTCCTGTTGAAATGCCTAAGTCTTGGCAAATTTCCTGAAAAGAAGCTGGAATTCTGCTTTTGCAGACATTCTTATTTTTTATTTCTTTCCCCTTCAGAGCAACTAAATAGATTTTTGAGCCAGACCAAATTCAAGTCGCCTATTTTGTAACTTGTGGTTCTCAAGGACACCTTTGCACTTCCAAGGCTTATTGTGCCATCTTTTTATCTTTTTCCTCTCTCTGTGTGTGTGTGTGTGTGTGTGTGTGTGTGTGTGTGTGTGTGTGTACTGGGGATTGAACCCAGGGATGCTAAATCACCGAGTTACACCCCCAGGTCCTTTTGTTTTTATTTTGAGACAGGGTCTTGCTAAGTTGCTCATGGACTCATTATGTAGCCGAGGCTAGCCTTGAACTTGCAATCTTCTTGTCGCAGCCTCCAGAATTGCTGGGATTACAGGCATCCATCCCCACACCTGGAATATTATGCTATCTTTATCTGTTGTCAGTGGGAACAACCATGAGGTCTTCTGTATAGTTGAGGTTTGTCATAAGTAATATCAGGGAATCTTACTTAGGGAGTGTCTTAGACTGTTGGGGTTGCTGTAACAAAATACCATAGACTAGGTAGCTTATCAACCAAAGAGATTTACTTCTCACAGTTCTGGAGGCTGGGAAGTTCAAAAATCAAAACGCTGCTAGATTTGGTGTCTGGTGAAGGCCCACTTCCTCTCTTTGTCTCACATGGTAGGAGAGGGCTCCCTAGGGACTACTTTATTAAGACAGTAATTCCATCCTGCCCTCATGACCAAATCACCTTCAAAAACGCCTCATCGACTAGTATTGCCACCTTAAGGGACAGAATTTGGGGGCAAACACAACTTTTTAGGCCATGGAAAGGAGGTTTACTGACCGACCCAGTTTTGAACAGCTGGTTTGTGGGTGGGTTGGGCATTGAACCTGGCCTGAAGTTCTTGAGTCTGTGCTACCAGCTAGTGCATGGTAGTAGTGGGATTTGAACTCAGGCCTCTGGCTCCAAACTCTATTTCCTTTCTCTGACACCTCCGGTCCTTCCTGGAAGGGACACTATATAAGCAGAAGGGCTATGAGTCCAGAGTTGGTCCTTCGACTTCCCCGTGTTCACTCGCTGTGCCAGTTTAGATGATCTATGTGGCTTCTGTAGGCTCTAGTTTCTTGTTTATATATTAGGTTATCAGCGAAACCTTTCTCTGAGGGTTATCTTGAGGACGAAATGAGATGATGTGTACCAGATGCCTTGCAGTTTCCTGCTCACCAGTTCCTGTCCTCAGTGACAACTTCCCTCCAGAAACGTCGCCCTGTGTCTGTCCGCACTGGAGCTTTGTGGTTCTATGTCGACATAATCGGCCTTTACAGTAAGACTCTAGCACAGGGATGGTCCGCCTCAGGTTCTCCTCACCAGTGAGACTTACAGGGAAAATTGGCCACGGATTTGGTCTGTCTACTCTGGTCTTCGTTGTCTTTCAAAGTCCAATAACAGTGGCCTGAGTGAGCCAAGCCAGGAGCACCCTCAGCTGACAAGGAGTCACCCTCTTTGCATCATCTCTTCTTGGCTACATGGAAATCGCCACCACAGGAGTCAGAAGAAGGAAACACAGAATCTGGACTGAAACCAGCTCCATGGGCAGTGTGTCCAGCAAACAGAGCGCGGGCACCTCAGCCCCTGAGATTTGTGCACCGGTCATTCGGGAAACTCTGTCTCTGTCTGTCCCTCTGCTCCTCCTTACTGCTCTTGTCTCCAAATTTGTCTTACATGCAGATATTTGAAAATGCTGTCAATCATTGCTGATAAATAGGAGTCGTGCTAAGGAGATGCAATTTTGAGAGAGATTGAAGAGAAAATCTGAGCGAACCCTGGCTGAAGATATGGCCACTGGGATGGGCTTCTAGCCAGTAAGGCTATCTCCAAAGTCAGGCCCATCAAGGGCCTGGGGCAGCCCAAGGCCAGGGTGTTTAGGAGGGCAACCCAAAGGTCCCCTGCCAGCCAGGCATGGAGGAATCAAGAGGCTCTCGCACCCACAACCCGCCTGAGTGCCCGCCACCATGAGCCGTACAGAGAAAGGGTCAAGAAGGTGGGTCTGGAGCCAGGCTCAACAATTACCCAGCCAGGGCTCCTGGGCACTTCCAAGGCTCGGAGCCCTCATGTGCGAGGTGGCATAGTGGCCCCGTTCTCCTAGGACTGTCATGAGAATTAAATGAGGGGTTATTTGATTATTGTCAGCAGACTAGAGATAATAAGCAGTCTAGGTCACCACAACATTCCCAGGCCTGGTGGTTTGTCATGCAAAGAAGGACCTGAAGAGACGGTTCTCTCACCAATGAGCACCTGAAGACCCTGCCCATAAAACACTCAGTACAGGGTCTGGAGGAGGGTAGAAATAAGACCCTTGGCTGCACAGATGGGGAATTGCACCCACAAAGGAGACTGAAGAGGGGGCACTTCTTGGGGAAACACAGCACTACAAAAAAGGTTTCCATGATGCTCAAATGCTGCTGCCTCCAGGCCAGGCCCTCTGGTCACCAGCTGTTGTGGACACTGGGGCACAGGAATGAAGATATTCTTGCTTAAGGCCAGAGAGCTAGTAAACAGCACCGCTTGGGTTTCAAACCAGGGTATCAGGCTCCAAAATCCATCTTCTTCATCACCACCTACCTTTGCTGTTCATTCCATAATGATTTTTGGCTTGTGATAAGGGTTGCTTTGTGTGCAAGAGGCTTCCAGGACAGGAGAAATTGCCCCTGAACTTGTACCCTTTGGGGCCAACCCTGATCTCCATTCTAGAGATGGTCTGGATCCTTGGAAAAAGCCAACTTACAGCTGGAGGTGAAAAATTGGGAAGGGCCATGTTGGCTAAGTAGGAATTTTACTTTATAATATTTGTGAATAGATAAAGTAGAATTAAGATTTATAAAGAGTAAGTTCTGACAGTGCGGTACAGCTCAGTGGCAGAGCACCTGCCTGGCAGGCATGAGGTCCTGAGTTCAATCCCCAGGACTGGAAAAAAAAATAAGTAAATTATGGCTCTTCTTCCATCAGAGCATCTGTTGACTTAATTACTCAATGGAAAAATCATACATAAAGATAGTAAAAGAAGAAGGGTCGGGTAGCATTTAGGAACTCTGGTCATACAAAAGAATAATTGGCTTAAATTGAGTTTTTACTTCACAGTGGATGAAAGTCAGAAGGTGGTAATTTTGGAAAATTAAAAAAATAATAATCTTTATAACATTTGTCCTTTTAACTTTTTAACAGCAAGTATTCATTATGCATTGTTGAGAAACTATATGGTCGATATTGTGGATTACTACAGGTGAGCAGATTAACATATCCATCACCTTCTGTGTTTGCCTGGGCCCTGAAATCGGCTCTCTTAGAAAACTTTCATGTAAACTGCGGCTTTATCAATCACGGTCCAGGGCTGTGCATTGGCCCTGGGCTGGTTCCTGCTGCAGGATGGGAGTTTATGGGCTTTGACTGGCAGCTCCTCCTCGCCCTGCCCACCCCCCTCCTGGAAACCTCTCTTCTCTCTGTTTCCCAGTCCTTGGCTTTTGTTTTACATTCTCCCATTTGACCTCCAGTGTGTTCTGCTGGTTTTCCACCTCCAGCTTGTTCTTACGTGTCCTTTTCCTTTCTCGAAGATTCTTGTTAATTTTCCCAGGGCATGTCTTCAAGCACTCAGAGGCAAGCTGGGCTTGGAGAGTTTTTTGATTTGTGTTTCTTTGATTATATTGTACCAGGTTCTAAGCTTGCGATATTCCCTGTAGACTTCCTGTCTTCTGTCTTTCAATGTTATTAATGAGATCTAATGATCATCAGAATTTTAATCTTTTTGGGTAAACTGTTTTAGCTCTCTGGTGTATTTTTAGAATTTTTATCATTTTGGGTTTTGTTGTAAAATTTCAACAGAATATATTTGATATTTTTATATATATACACACACACACATACATATAAATCACACACATATATATATATATGTGATTTATTTTATTATTATTAGTTTTAGGGTGCTTGATGTTCAAACTCCCCATTCAACTTAAGGATATTTTTTATTCTTCAGCTCTGAATGATTTTCTTATACTATTGTTTTATGATTTCTGTCTCTCCTAGAATTCCTGCTTCAGGAATGGTGGGGACTTTGTATTCTGTGCCTGTTCACTTTCACGTGATCTTGAGGCAGGATCATTTCCCCGTCTGAGGTCCTAACCATTATCTGTGAAGACCATTTTTTCCATGTAAGGTAACATTTGCAGGTTCCAGGACGGGGACCCACCCACCTGGTGGACGGTTTCTGGCCTTCTGCAGGACCCGCTTGCCCCTGCTCCTGGTGGGTCTTGAGAGTCAGCCTGGTCAGTGCTCTCACGTCCCCACCCCGTTACCCCTTCTGCCTCCGTCTCCCGGTCCACGGCTGCCTCCTCTTCTTTGTCTTCCTCCCTCTCCTTTCCTCCCCTCCTGCACTGCCCATCACCACCGTCTTCCTTTCCCTCTCTTTCTTCTCTCCCCTCTCTCCTCCTTCCTTTCTTCTTTTCTTCCCCTTCTCCCACTCACTCTCTTTCCTTTTCCTTCTTCTGTCTGGGCCCCCACCTTCCCCTTCCTGTAAACAACTTCTCCTCTTCTAAGCCTTCTTCCGGCTGATATCTGGAATATGTTCATTCATATCAGGAATCTTCAACGTTTCTGGTTTGCTCGCAATAATTTTTCTTTCTCGCTTCCAATTGCCTTGATTCATTTCATCATAAAGACTCGATTTCTGGAATTTCGTCATCTTTTTGAAGAAAGGAGGAATCTCTTTTGTGATTTTGATACCTAGAGTCACCTCTTTGTCTGCCATATTCCTTTAGAATAGAGCTCCCGGTGGCAAAGACTCTGCCATATTTGTTTTTGTTTACTTACTGCCCAGCACATGGTGTTGCTCTTACATGTTTATAAATTCATGTCACTGTGGATTTTGTAAAATGAATTGCATATGGTTGTTTTAACTGATTACGCAGATTGATTAAACTGCCATGTCCCACACACCAAGAGGTGCTCAGAAACCCGGCGATTGTCTGGATAATAATTTGAGAACAATACTCAAGTTTCCATTAGTCCGAGTTGGTTGAACTTGAGAGTGCTCTTAACCCTTTCTCAGAGGAGCAGATTGGAGGAGGGTAGCAGCTCCGTGACTTTTTGGTATGCAGATGTTCACTTTCAAACCTTAATTTAAAACAATAAAAAAACGCACCTCAAAATCATTTTGTCTCCCTATTTACTTAATGTGATTTATTCTAAATGCATTTCATATCACCATAATGTGACGGAGCTCCACCACCACCTGTATTTTGTAGGGGAAATAAACAAGACCTCTCTCATCAGATGAGTTAATTACACTGACATATTCACTCCTCCCTGGAGAACCCATAAACTAAAATACTGCAAAGCTTTAATTCAAACAAGCAGGCTGGAAACAAGAGCGAGGCACTGGGATGATTTTCTCTGGAAGAATCAAAAGCTCAACACAGGCTGGCTCTTGAGGGCAAGGAAGCTTGAATTTGTTAGAGAGAGGCTCCTTTGGGGTGATGAATCTGTAGGTGAGTTGAGATTGAACCCATTTCTCAATATTTTGGCATCATTTCCCCACCTTTGTGCTTCTGGGCACCTCTAGGTCCATTTCCTACCCACTCTGCTCCCCTCCTCTCCGGCATCCACTGGTGGTGGCTGTGCATACAGAGGGCATTTGTGCCAGGAGGGACACCACCCAAGTGGTCCAGCCTCACCACCATCCTGGGCGGGACACAGACGCCGGGCACTTCTGGTGCCTTCTCTGAGGGCACAGAGTCCCCTTAACTGGGGCAGCTCATTAAAAAGAATCTCAAGTACAGACGGTCCCAACTGTCGATGGCTCGGCCTGCGGTTTTCCAGTGACGCGAGTGATTGATGTGTGATCAGGGGAAGCTGCCCCTGGGCCGTGAAGAGCCATCTTTTCCCCAGCTCCAGTGTGCATGGGGCTGTCCCTGGTGGTGCTGGCTCCCAGTCATCCCAGGGTCACGGGGGGAGCACAGACATTCCACAGTGTGCCGTTGCTGAGCCAGCTTCGGAAAGTGAGGTGGGTTTCCCACCACACGACGTTTCCAGCCTACGGTGGCATTCTTTGGAATATGACCCTATGGTAACACAAGGAGCGACTGTAACAGGGACTGACGGTGGTGTGAGGGGAGCAGAGACCGTGCTCCTGTAGGGAGCACCAAGTGCCCTGCACATACAGGGTCTGAGCTGGGGCGACCCCTTCTCGCTGCACAGGTATGCAGTAGGTGCCCTGTGCAGAGGGCCTGCAGTGTATACAGCCTGTAGGAACTTCTAATATGTTCGAGGCCTATACGTTCTTTAATCATCATTTTAATATGTAACCAAAAAAAAATAACTTGAAAGTCACAACTATGTTAGATCAACTGATATTTACTAAACACCTGCTAAGTTCCACTCTGTCTAGAAGCCAGCGTGGCTGCAGTGGCCAGGCCTCCCAGCACTTGCCCTTGTGCTAAGAATAGAAAACAATAAACAAGTTAATGAGATTGATGGCATCTTGTGTTCCTGTATCCCATAAAGAAAACAAGGCAGGGTGGGAGAGGTAGTGGTAGATCTTGATGAACCAGGTCCACAAGGATGAGTGGGGGTCAAAGAAATCAAGTGACGTGTTCTAGAAGTCACCGGTGTCATGCCTGCTCACATCCAGATGGCCAGACACAAACAGTGTGAGGGTTAATTCCAGCATCAGCTGGACCAGGCCAAGGCATGTCCAGCTATCTGGTAAAAACCTGTTTCTGGATGTGTCTGGGAGAGCGTTTCCAGAAGAGATGAGCATTGTGTCAGCCCACTGAGGGAAGAGGTTGCCCTTATCAGTGTGGGTGGGCCTCGTCCAACCCACCAGGGGTCCACAAGGCACGAAAAGGTGGAGAAAGGATGAATTCACACTGCGCCTTCTTGAGCTGAGACACCTGTCTTCTCCTGCTCTTGGGGTTTGTGCTCCTGGTTCTCAGGCCTGTGGACCTAGACCCAGACCAAGACTTGTACCTGGCCCCTGTGGTTCAGAGACCTACAGGCTTAGGCTGGAGCTACACCTGGGCCCTCCTGGGCCTCCAGATAACAGGTGGCAGCCGGGGGGACTTCCAGGGGGGACTTCATAATCACATGAACCAACCTCCCACTCCCAAACGGTCCCTATTTCCTATTGGTCCTGCTTTTCTGGGGAACCTGAATGATCCACATGACCACATTTAGAAATATGGGGAACGTCTCCAGGTAGATGACTTTGTACCCTCTCAAACCTGGGAGTGGAGGATGGATTCTGGCCAGTTCCCACTTCTCTGCTATACATGATCACCAGGAACTTTTCACTAAAAGCAATTAAATGAGTGACCCAGAGGCAAAATAAACAGCTTTAAAAGCAGTCTTTCCACCTGTTTTTTAACAAAATGAAAGTTGTTTACTTAATGTTGTGGAAGCAAGACCATGTCTTGCCCAATCCCAAGCAGCTATATTCACAGGGTCTTGAGAAACGATGGTGGATGGGGAATGTGTACGTTTTAACATGCTCCATATAAGAAGAGTGGCCATGTTGGCAAGTTTTTTCTTAAGACTGACATAAAAGTCACACATATTCATGGGGTAGGATATGATGTTTCAATACATGTACACATTGTGAAAGGCAAGTCTTATAAGAGCCCTGTTCTTCTGGCCACAAGTCAGATGACGCTGCCCCCCAGGAAAAGTGGTGTTTGCCAACTGAGCTCTTGGGAGGTAGATTGATAAATCCACAAACCAACTTATTCATTTATAGCAGGCAATATAGCTGGCACAATAATTCAGCCAGTTTCTTTCCTGGTATTGACTTACCTGAGAAGCCAAATTAATTATCAGACGGTTGCTCTGCTAAGTATGGAATTAGAAAGAAAGGAAATTGGAAGGTCTTAAGGGATTGTTCTTATAGGTTGGATAAGTCCTGATAAATTGCCTTGAAAGAAAAAGTAATGTACCGTATGTTGAGACTCGGGCTCAGTCCTGAGCTCCCTCCCCCTTGAACTCCGGTGCTGACCCAAATTTATCACTCAAGTCTTTTAATTTACGCTCATCATTATTAAATCACCTGATTTTAAAAGAATCTAAATTGTATTTTGCATCCATGCAGTTTTAAGTGTGCCAAGTTCTGGCTGCGTCTAGGGAGTATTTTAATCTCATGGATAAACGGTAATCTTCCAGCAGAGATGAATTCCTCTTTTCATCTTTCTTCTTATTGCTTGCTCTGTCTCCCTTTAAGTATTTATTTTATTTTATTTTTCTCATCCTCATAGCATCCCATAGAAGCTGGGAAGTAGGTGTCGAGAAGCCAAGACTTATTTCATTACAGCCAATAAGAGCCCTCCCTCCAGCCCAATCTGGCCCTTCCACTAAGTGGCTGGGAGCTCCAGTGAGCTTCTTTACCTGTTTTCATTTGTAAAATGGGGATGACAGTAGCACCCCTGCTGTAGTTAGGGTGCTGATTAACTGGGGGGCGGGGTAGTTTGGAACAGCAATCCTCAAAGAAGGTGTGGCTTGAGGACCTCCAAGAGTTCCAAAAAGGGGTGATCACTGCAAGGAATATGACTCATGTGTTTATTGCCAATAACAAGAATTTTTATTCTCAAGCAAAAGTTAGAATTTTGGAAAACTTGAATCCACCACTGTAAGCTTGTCAGATTCCTCCGACCTAATACATCTCTGCAAAGAATGGAGGTCATCTGAAATATGTCCACATTTGGAGTATCTTCTATGGTGGTTTGGAAAAGTGTCTCCCGGAGTCCTTATGCAAAGGCTTAGTCCCTAGGGTGATGGTATTGGGAGGTGCTGTTGACTTTAAAGAGGTGGGGCTTAATAGGCTGTCCTTAGGCCATTGGGGAGGAGCCTTAAAGGAGACTGTGGTCCCTCTCTCTCTGACTCTCTCTCTTTGCTTCCTGACTTGTGATGTGACCACTTGCTCCAACGTGTACTGTCACTGTTGTTACCCATGCCTTCATCAGAAGCCAAACTAACAGGCTGCCTGATCTGGGATTAACTCCACACTGAGATATTTAAACCTTTTCTCTTTATAAGTTAGTCATCTCAGGTATTTTGTTGTAGTAATGCAAAATTGATTAACACTGCTTCAAAACTTGGTAAGTCAGTATGATAGACCAAGCTCTGTATGATAATGTAGCAGAATATAAAAACTTCAGGGATTTGATTTCAGATTCCACATTGTAACCAATCTTTATAAAACGACTACATGTCGAGTTCTGGTGTAATATCAAAGAGATATATCCATACTTACCCAAAAAACTTTTTAAAATTCTCTTCTCCTTTCCAACTACATATATGATCAAGACTGGATTTTCCTTCTAAATTTACTTCAACTAGAACAGCAGGTCACAGCCGACTGAATACACAAGATATGAAAATGTGATTGTTTTCTACAACTTTTCACTACAACCAGGCATTAAAAATGTATTTCTCACAAATCTATTTTTGAAACAATAGTTATATTCACATAAGCATATATTATTTATGTTAACTTGAAATGAAAAATAATAATTTATTATTATTATATTTATTTTTACTTAAACATGACCTTGTAAATACCTATTATAAAATTTTCCCAATTTTGATTTTTAATAAGCTAAATATTGAACACTCTAAGCAATATAAATAAAAACCCTTTATAAGAGTTTTAGTTAGTTTTTAAGGGTATATAGGAATTCTGGGAGATACGCATTTAAGAATTGCATGTTTAGAACATTACTTTGCACACAGGAAAAGTATATAGTTCTCAACCCTTCCATTATCTAGTTATTCACAAATGTACAACTACTTGCTCCTAAATTAATAGTTAATTAAACTAGGTAGTTAACTTTTGTTGAAAATTCACTGTTTTGCATGTATTATGTCATATAATTGTAACATTGTGATAGGTTCAATTGTTAGCTTTATCTTATAGAAAAAGGAAGTGGGGTAAAGAGAGGTTAGGTAAGTTCATCAAGGTCACCAGCCATGGTGTAGCAGTTACGAGATCCCAGGTAGTCTGATTTTAAAGATTCCCCAGTGACTTCTTTCCCTCTGCATGCGAGTTGTGTTTATATTATTCTTCCATTTAAAAGCTCTGAGTCCCTCCTCCCCACTATTGGATGGTGGGAATCATGGTCTACTCCCTGCACTCAACCCAAGCAAGTCTCCCCAGTACTTTCTAGAAACCTCCACCTCTTACAGGACCACCCCCAACCTCACTGCCAGCCAGATCCTCCGTGTTCTTGTCCCTAATTCGCAAAAATGACAAAGCAGGGCCTCTTCCTCAAACACTGTTCAAATGTCGGGACGGCGACCACTGAACGCTGAGGATTCTGGGGCTGCGTGTGGGGGGTTCATTCCGTCATGGGCCTGAGGAGCAGGCTTGGGGTTCTCCCTACGCAGAGATGGGAAACGTCGCCACCTTTCTCAATCGGTCCCATGTTATGTCGCTCAGGCACAAAGGCAGGGGCCAGGAGCCCAGATGTCACGCACTTCCCCCTGGAAATGGGTCCTGCTGCTCTGGTCACCATCCCTTTAGCCAGAGACCTTCGATTCCAGCCCCCAGAAGTGATAGCGCTCTGACTGTCTCTCCTTCCTCTCCTCCAGGAGCATGTCCACCTCCCTGTGCACCATGTGGTTGTGACAGCTGAAGGGCACTGGGGGTCTAGGTGCTCTTCTCTGTCCAGTGCTGGGACCATGCTGTCTGGTTGGCATTCTAGGGGTAAAGGAACTTGATGACAGCATCGAGAATTTAGTTTCTCAAAAGCAGGAAGAGCAGATAGATCTAGGCTTACATATGAGTCTATAAGATAGATTCATGGGGACTCCTGCAGGTTACAGAGAAATCAAGTCCTCTTGGGACAAAGAGGGAAAGTCTTTTCCTAATTAACCAAACCCTGGGAAGGCCAGGACAGGTGTGGACTCTCATCCTGAGAGTCTTATGCTTGTTTCTCTGACTGGCCTTGGCTTTACACCCAGAGTCATCCCTGGACCCGCCTGTGGCCAAGGGATATGGAAGAATCATTGTCCCTGACTCTGTCCACTCCTGAGGTCAGGAAAGGGGAGGGAGTGTCCTGACCGACATCCGTCACCAGAACAAAATGGAAGAGCTGTTTGCCCCTGGAAGGGGTAACTGTTTTGAATTTTGACCCCAAAGCCATGGATCCCCAAAGTAACCCCTGGCAGAAGTGTGAACCTGAATGTTGGCAAGCATTGAGCATCTGTCCCAACCAGGGCCAGGGAATGCGACTCAATTTGAGAATATTTGTTGCTTCTTGGGAAATGACATCAGGTAAGTGCTGATGTTTATATCTCAATAGCAAAATTTAGGCGTTCAGACAAGGCAACGTAGACTGAACAGACTGTGCTACCTTCTGAAAGACGGCGTCCAATGCCACGGTCATGCTGGGGTTCTAGGAATCGGGAAGTTCTCCTGGTGGTCATTGGTGCCAGGGTGTGATAAGACAGTTTCTATTTCCCAACTCTCCATTTCAGAACACATTTTTATCAAATTAAAGATAAAAACAAATCTTGTCCTGGGAATTTTATCAGACACGTCACGGGTGCTGTGTGATTTATTTATTGTCTAAACTCAAATCATTTCTAAAGGAAAGCAAATCAGCCCTCCTCCCTCAACAGGGGCTCACACAACCAAACTGAACCCCAAGAGGAAGCAACAGGCTTCCCTGTGCTGTGTCCTTTGTTTGGCACCAAAGGTGGTGTCTCTGCAGACAGTCTGTATGTGTTCTTCCTGAACACCTGAAATGGAGGAAGCAGATGCATCAAAGGCCACGGGGAAGAGGGGAGGGTGCAGCCCAGGAACAGTGGCCTGATTTGCAGTGGTCTGGTGATTTCCTAGAATTCTTTGCAAGGCTGACCTGCTCCTAACTCCTTGAGCCTGTAATCTGAAAGGTCATTAATCTGGGCTCGGCTCCTGATGCCGAGGCTTAAGACTTCTTTTTCTTAAATGTCACCGGGGTGTCAGATTGCCTTCCAAATATTGGTATCTCCATTCAGGTGCTCAGGGGTGAGCGCAGAGCTTTGAGCAGGGACTTCCTTTCTAGTGGAAACTTTTGCCTAACCAAAAGGAACCAGCCGGTGCCTCTCTTTGGGACCCCTTGGATCTTTGCCATGGATTAAAAAGATAAACCAACCCCCCCCACCCCCCCACCCTGCATACTTTCTTGTTGTCAGGTACAGGGACAAACAGGTATGTGTTTGCTGAAGGGTGACAGCATCAAATGTACTTCCTGGGAGTGAAGTTGGAGGAAAACATGAAAGTACCAATTTATTCTTGTCACTCTCTGCTGTGACTCCTCATTTTCAAGGGAATGAAATCTGAGCTCTTTCTTGTCACATATAGGTTCTTTCTGGTCTCCTTCCTGTTGTTCTCACCCGTCTCAGTTGCTTTACCCAGACCTCCCTCTGACCTCTGAGAACAAGCCTGGCCCTGGTGGCCTGGGCGGTCCTGGTAAATGCCATAACCGCCCTCTCACCTGGCGGATTCCCCCAGCTTTTCAGGTTTCCCCCTCTCCCCGGTGGCCTTACCTGACTTTCCTGGGCTGAGGGAGGGACGGGGCTTTGGCGTTCCCATGGCAACTGGAGCTTGCTGCAGCAGCATTCCCCTGGGTCGGATCACCTGTTTACCAAATCCCCTCCCCAGCTCTTTTTCCTTCCCCTCCTTCATTTTAAAGCATCCTCCTTGCCCCAAACCCAGGCCTTATGGATAAAGGGTGTGACCCTCATGGAGCCTGCGTCAGACCTTTCCTGTCAGTGCCAGGCTGACGGGGGTCTGCATCCAGGGGCAGTTTGGCGTCCATTTTCTGGTGGGGCTTGGGCACAGGAACCCCTAAGAAGGTGCAGGTGGTGGAGAATGAGTTCGGGGTTTTCATTGCCCCATCTCCCTCCCTGCCACAAGCCATGGACTGGCGTGTGTATAGCAGCCACACAGGTGCTCTAGGGTGCGGCTTTTCCTGCGGTCACCTGTCTGGGTTCTGGTGACACTCGTCCTTCTTGTTTCGGGCACGGGGGTCATTAGTGGTTTCCACGGTTACTGTTCCAGGTGTACAGCTCGGTGCCCTCCTTTCCTTAAAAACAGGCGCGGGCTGTGTGAGAGGAGCCTTCAGACCTCACTGCACCTCCCTCCTGCTGAGGTCCCGACTGATTCTGACCAGGACTTCCTTCCGCCTTAGTCCCTGCCCCTTCCCCAGAGGTCTCCCAGTGACAACTGCGTCTTCCAAACCCCTGGATTCGCACACGGCGCATCAAGCCCGTAGAAGGGGCCCCAACGGACATTGGCTAAAGCTGTTATGGAATGAATCTTGAGCCCTTAGGAGAAAATGGTCAAAGGTCGCTGATTCCAGACAAGCACTGGATTCCTCTGCGCACTCACTGTCAGGAGGAGACAGGATCACAGTGAGTAGAGTGGAAAACTCCCTGGCTGTTGTGGCAGCAGAGAGCCATTCTGTGTTCCCATGAAAGACTCAGGAATGGGTATAAAAATAATCCACTGAACACCATCAAAAATTGAAAGCACATTCTTTTCCTTTGAAATGAGATCGGCTTCTGGAAGCTTTCACTCCAACACCCATCCATCTCCAACTTCTCTCCAAGGACACGGGTAAAATGCAATTTGTTTCATAATAAGCCTCAGGAGTTTACTTTAAAGACATGATTACCCAGAAGGCAACGAGAGCTGTCTACAGTTTCATCTGCTTCAGGAATATTTCTGTCCTAAAGAGAGACAAGAGAGCTCCAAAGTTTCACCGGAAATTCTGGCTCCTAAATTGTACAGAAAATAGAAATTTCGCATATGTGTGATTTATCCTGAATTGGGACACATTCTCCTAGTGCAAGCGCTTGAATGCGGAGTGTGAGCCCACCAGAAGCCCACCTCTCCGACGGACCAGGAGTGGGCCAGCTGTCAGCTGACCACCTCTGTTTTACTGTGGTTCCATTGCTGGGCGTGGTGCCTATTTGGAGAATGAACTGAGACATTGCAGCCTGGAGCCATCGTCCTAGCTACAATTCACGGGGTCCTTACCACGGACCTTGTATGTCCTACCCAGTCCTCCTATCAGCACCCCAAGGGATGCTTCTTCCAGCTCCGTCTTACACTTGAGGAACTGAGGCTTAGCAAGATGACGGGTCTTCTCCAGCCGAGTGGTGGGGACAGTATTTCCCCCACAGCCCAAGTTCTTTGCTGCCTCCCAGGCCCTTTCCAAGCATCTGGTGAAGGCACTCTGGGCTGCCTGCGTCTGAGCATGCACTTCTACTTTTGAACCTACCTTGCTGTGTTGTTCTGGCTCATACTCAAACATCAAGAAATTGGGTATGAGCCATATTTTGGACCCGAAACTACTTCCCCTTCAAGGTCCTTAAAGAGTGTGAGAATTCACTGAATCACACTGCTGTGGTTTGGATAAGCATCCCCCAAGGCCATGTGTTAAGGGATTGATCACCAGTTTGTGGCACTATTTGGAGGTGCTGGAATCTACAGGAGGTGGGGCCTAGTGGAAGGAAACTCTGTCGATAGGGGTGTTTCCTGGAAGGCTAGACTGGGGCCTCAGGCCTTCTTTCTCCCTCTTTGCTCTCTGGCTGCCATGAGCTGAATATCTCTGTCCACCACATGCACTCTGGCACATGGTGCCATAGGCCCAAAGGCAAAGGGCAAAGTCATCATGGACTGAGGTTTTAAAACCATGAATCAAAATAAATCTTTCCTCTTTATAAATTAATTATTTCAGGCATCTTGTCATAGTGACAGAAGCTGACACACACAGTTAGGGTTACTCGTAATGTCTCTGATTTCTTTTAATCCCCTCTATGTATCCAGTAGTAGACTTATGTCTGCGTGGGCTCGACCCCCACTTCTGGTACCAATTTCTGTTTCAGTCATCTTTGTTGCTTCTGTGACTAAAAGATTCAACAGAAGAATTGTAGAGAGGAAAAGGTTATTTGAAGGATCACGGTTTTAGAGGTCTTCGTTCACAGAAGGCTGGCTCCAGTCCTCAGGGCTCAAGGTGAGGCAGAACATCATGGCAGAAAAGTGTGGAGGAGGGAAGCAGCTCATGTGATGATCAGAAGCAAAGAGAGAGTCTCCATTGACAAGATACAAATATATACCCCAAAGCCATGCCTCCAATGCCCACCTCCTGCAGCCACACCCTGCCCACCTTCAGTTACCACTCAGTTAATGCCCATCAGGGGATTAATCCACTGGCTGGGTTGAGACTCTCACAATCCAATCATTTCTCCTCTGAACCTTCTTGCATGTGTCACATGTGAGCTTCTGGGGGACACCTCACATCCAAACCATGACAAGGTCCTTGTGTAGGACTCTCCTGAAAAGGAACAAACCACTCCTCAAAGTCACCCCTTTCTGCTGCTCTCTGTAGATTCACTGAATAGATGTTCAATTTGGCAGAGAACTTTCTCCAAGACCCACTTCCCTTTCACCAAACTATCTCAAGTCTGACTCTTACATTTCCCTTTGAAATGTCCTTGTCATCCTCCTTTACATTGGCTGGTTCCATTGGCCACAGGTACCCTGCCCTAGACACAGTGGGGTGGTGCCGTTCTCCTTGTTGACTCCGGGTTCTGCTGTGAGCACGTTGGACCTGTTAGCTCTCCACCGTGGAGCTGTCCTGGAAGCCTAGACTGGTAGCAATCCTCACTCAGTCACAGCAACTGGAACTCTCTCCAGACAGTGTCAAATGCCCTACGGGGACAAAAGAGAACCCCTGGTGGAGCGGACAGCAGACTAGTCTTGGCAGTAGCACGGTCACATCTGCCTATGGCTACCCTCCAAGACTCCCTGGAGAACCATCAGGGCCATGTCCCCGAGGAAAAGATCCCAGTGCGTTTTTGTTTTGTTGTGTTCTGGTTTTCCTTTTCCTGAAGGCCTTTCCCATTTTCTGGCTGGGAGAGCTCAGGTCTTGTCCACAGGAGGGAGAGGCTGAGCCCAAAGCAGGTCTTTTTGATGACGGACGGTGACTGGCTGATCATCACAGCTTCTCTGGCCATGAGACAGGCTTCGGTGACTCTGAACATGAAATAAATGGTGGAAACTCAGAAGCCGGACAATAAAGCCAGACAATATCCCGTCCACCAATAAACCAAGGACAGGGACCCTGATGGTTGTCTCACCCAGAAAACTGATCCCTCCTTCTGCATGTCCGTCCGTCTGTCCGTCTAGTTTCTCAGCCCTGTTCTCCTCAAGGGCAGGGAGGCTTTGGGGGGATTGTCCTGGGGGATGCTGCCCATTGTCTCGTTTCATGAGCTACGTCAGGACAGGGCTCTGGGGACATCTGCCACTTATTCTCAGCTTTAGGACTCTCAGGGACTGTTCATTGCAAGAAGGAACCAATTAATTAATGGATAAATCCATCCTGAAAAAGAGTAGATCAAATTTTGACTTTCAGGGCTTTTCTCAGACTTTAATCCACAAGATTGGTGATGGGCTTCAAGGTGAGCCAGCTTCACATAGGGTCTAGATTATTTCTGTAGAATCTCAAAAGTGCCCATGAGGGTACATGAGTGTTCCCAGAGCGTAAAGCAGGTGAGACTCGGGAGGGTGTGGGGCCCTTGACGCGTCACTGGTTCTCAGGTTGGAAAGATTTTCTCTTGAATTCTGTTTAGGTTCCTCTGTTTGGGTTGGGGGAAAGTCTCAGTGTAGACATCAATGTCACTTTATCATGGGTTAATCTCCATTTTTACAAACCCTGAGCAGACTTCAGGCTTGGAGGCTTCACCAGACAAGGCTGGGTGGAATAAAATAGCATGCAGCGTTCACACTGTGGTGTAGGCAAGGTGACCGGCCATTTAAGGTACTGGGTGTTCTGCCTTTAGAGTTTCCACATATTTAAATGAAGTCAGATAAACAAGGAGAGGGACCCTCACTGGAGGAGACGCAGTTCACATCTTGTCGGCAGTTGTTCCACAGACAGGGCAAAAACCGTGGATGAGCTTCAGGAAGGACAGAGTTGGAGAAATCGTGTCCTAACTGCTAAGAGCGGGGATGGAACCGGTTTTGGGTTCTGGATCTCTAGGGTCTCGCTAGGGAGGTGGCTTTCAGCACCTGCTCAGTGCTCCCGAGCCTTCTTCCCTCTCCCGGGGGGCGGGGAGGTAGCGCAGCCAGCCAGCTCTGTCACCGGGTCTTCATAAGGGGCACGTGTGGCGCGCTGCTCATTACCTGGGCTGCAGGTGGCCTTCAGAGCAGCTGCCACTGCTGTTACTCACACGTCCAGTTGCCCAGTGAGCGGGTGCCATCACCAGAAGAGCTGTAGGAAACCTGGTGGTGACACCCGCACACTGAGCCTTCTCTTATCCTCCCGTGGTCTGGCCTCATGACAGCCCCCTGCAGTGGCCTGGGGCGACACGGCTCCCGCGGGCTGATTGTCAGGTGGATCGAGGCCGACCAACCTTCTGAAGCCCTGGTTTGGGGCAGATGTCCTCCTGGTATGTAAGTAATGACCCCACATGAGATGTCACTTCCTGTAGCGTCCCTGGTGCACATTTCACATGCGGTTTGTTTGGGCAGGTCCCCTGGGAAGTGGCATCGCCACAGTACTCAGATTTCCTTTTGGTCCAGGGGGGCACCTGGCCACTCCTGCAGTAAAGACTCTCAGGGAAACGCAGGGTCCTCGGAGCCTCACTCTGTCCTGTGTCTTGGAGAGGATTCACAACCCAAAGTGGGGTGGAATCTGGGGATTCTGTCTTCCGAACTGAGTCGGCCTCCACGTTCCATCCCAGCCTCTTCTGCTTGCTGACTTCCTCTCTGCTTCTCTAATCCTCTAAGAATCAAGTTCAACCACCAGTGATGGTGGCATTTCAAAGTGCTCTCTGTCACCCAGGAGCCCTATCAGTACAGGCAGACACCTGGAGAAAGGGGAGGAAGGGCCTCCGGGGGCGACTCATCTCCCCTTTGGGGTTTCTTGTATTTTTGTTGCTGTAACAAAATCCCTGAAGCCAAATAGTTTTTAAAAAATAGACGTGGACTTAATTCATGGTTCTGGAGGCTGGAAAGTCCAGGGGCAGAGAACCAGCTTCTGTTTGGCCTCTGATGAGGGCCTCCCTGCTGCATCACCACGTGGTGGTGGTCGAATCACGTGGCATAGAGAGCCAGCTCGCTAGCTAGCACAGGCCCCTCCGCCAGATAGCATTACGTATGGCATTTGGAATTACATTTCCAACCTAGGAAACTCTGGGGGACCTAGTCAAACCACAGACAGATGGGCAGAGTCCGAGGATTGCTAGGTGGCCATGTACATCGCCTCAGGGAAAAAGCATTCCCTCCCCTCCAAATGGAGGCCACAAATGTCCATGAGCATCCAAGTCTGACTGCTCTTGTAGGGACCTAATGTGACCTTGGCTTCAACAACAGAGGCTTCTGCCTCCCTAAGCCTGGGCTGGGTGGGCAGTGCAGGCCTCAGGCAGCCTGCGTCTATCTATCTAGCTGCTCCTCCATTGTGGAGTGACTTCCTTCGCAGAAAGGTTCACCCACAGCTCCTGTTTCAGCAGGGGAGGAAGTCAATGGGTTTGACCCTTCAAGACCCAGAGTTTGCACCCAGCATCAACCCCCAGTCCCGACTGCATGTACCAAGCACCTCATCCCCCAGCACCCGGCTTACAGAGTTCCGGGGTCATTTTCTCATTTCCTTGCCTATGAATATTCATCAGCCTTTGAGAAAAACACATTCATTGTTTCACGTAGTTATTGTTATGTGCAAAGCACCCTGCTGAATGCTGAGGTGGACCAAGAGAGAAGCAGGCAGTTCTTACCCTCAGGGAACTTTCCATCTGGAAATGGGCAAGTGAGAGAACTTAGAACACCATGGCAGATTGTGGGGAGATTTTGAAGAAAAAAATATAAAGGCTTCTAAAGACAAAAAAAAACAGAAAACACCTTCTTTGGAAAGATGCCTGTCAAGGCTCCTGGAGACAGTGTCCTTATAAGTTGAGTCCTGAGAGGGAGGAGATCCATCCTGAGAGGGATGGATCTTAGGGGGGCTGGACTATTAGATAGCACTGAAAAATGAAGGAGCCACTACTATGTGCAACTGTGTGGATGAAACTTAGGAGCACACAGTTGGGTAAAAAAAAAAAAAGCTATCTATGATGTCATCTTTACATAAATGAAAGTAAATAACAGATCATATCAAGATGCATATGTTGAGAGAAAACTAAATGCAAAAAAAGTAGAGAAAACATAAGCCCCAAATTCAGAATCATGTATATTTGAGGGGGAGAGGGAAAGAGAAAATAGCAAGAGTATCTTCCAGACAAAGTTTTAGTTTTAAAGTTGGTAGGTTTGTGGGTGCTAGTTTTGTTATCATGCTTCCTAACTTACATAGGTGTTAAGTTGTATTTTTGGCTCTATCGGCTTTGCCTGATACAGCACTGAAGAGGATCCCAAAGCACCTGGGGAAACCAGACAGGCAGTGTAGACCGTGGCAGGGGCAGAGGACCTGTCTCAGCTCCGGGTGGCTGGCAGGTTTTCGGGCCTGACGCCTGTATTTTCGTGATCACCATCCCAATGTTCAAAGGCTGGCCACGACTTTAAGTTCTAGAATCTCAGCAGGGGCAAACGGTACCTTTCAGGGGACACGGAGCCTCAGAAATAGACAGAAGTAGTCGGAGGCAAACGCGGATCCGGTGCCCACTTGCAACAGCAATGCCTAAATTTAATCCTACCATATTGCCCGGCTCTGAAGGCAGGAGGCAGGAAGCCGACCCCCCTCCCTCCGCAGCACCCCCTGCGCAGGCTATTTCCAACCTGCCGCTCTGCGCTCCGCTTCGCACCCCTCACCTGCGAGTTCCCACCTCTAAGTTTGGAAAGCGTGAAGGTGGTGTGAGCGCGAGTGCGCCTGCGCCTGCCCTGCGCCTCCCACCAGCAGCTTCTTGCAGGACCTCAGGGGAGGAAGGGGCCGCTCCAGCCTCTAAGCCCCATGCGGAGAGCTAGTTTAGGATACCCACTGTTGAGACTGAAGGCTTTCCGAGTAAAAGATGGGTGTTTTCTTTAGGAAAAGTGTGAACCATAAGGCATTGTTTCTACCACCCCTGGAATGATTGGCTACTTACTAATGTTGTCACCTAAGGGTGATTTTGCCTCCCGCCTCAGGAGATATTTGAAAATATTTGCAGATTTTGTGTGTGTGTGTGTTGTCACAACTGGGCTGGCACTAATGAGAATTGAAGGAAGACCGTGTCATTGGGTGGGGGGTGTTGGGTAGAGGTCAGAGATGCTGCAGATCACCCCATAATGCTGGAATGGAACCCTCCTCATCCCAGCACCCCGCCAAAGAAGTACCCCACCCAAAATGTCAATGTCAGTGGTGTCCAGGCTGGGAGACTCTGCTCGCCAGACTTGGCCCCCACAAAAGATAAAGATAAGTAAAGCCAGGGGCCCCCTCCGCTCCCTGTGAGTTATGAAAGGTGTGCTGCGGGGAGGGTCTGTGGAGAGGTGTTCCGAACATGAATTTACAACACATGCCCTTTAGCTCCAGCTGGGATTTGTGGCCACTATTTTGGTTTTTATGAAAGCCTAATGCTCCCAAGCACAAGAGGAGATTTGTTATTCTAAAGGCAGTTGCACACCAAAGCATGCTATTGTATAATCTGGCATTTTCCCCACCAGGGAGCTATGGTGCATTACTCACAAGTGACAGAACCAACGAGCTTCGCCTCCCCAGAGGCCGGTGCATCTGTTTAAAGGGAGCAGGCGCCTGCGATCCTCCCCCACCCGCCCCCATGTCAAGCTCAGGCGGAAGGTGAGCAGCTTTCCGGTTCCCCCTCTAGAGAGGCACTGATCCTAGGGCCCCGCCCAACCCCAGCAAGAAGGGGCAAGACTAATTGTGTTCTGGTGACAGGACTGTGGGACAGGAGGAAGGTGTCTGGATGCTACTGGAGGCTCCAACTCAGTGTCTTTAGGGGAGTCCTGGCTCTTCCCGTGCTTCAGTGTCTCTGAAGATTGCTGCGTAGCGGGGCTGCTTAGGTTTGGGAATGCCGGGCAGTGGCCCTCAAGCCTCTTTGGACCTGGATCTGCTCACCTAAACAGTGAGGACAGTGATACTTGTCTCTTAGGGTCACTGTCAGGGTAATAGAGGCAAGGATCGCCAAGCCCACAGCGCTCGCCGGCTCCTAGCAAGGGTCCAGGAAGCATCTGCTACCACCGCTTCCTTCTGGTATCCAAAGATCAAAGGGAGTCACCGTAGCTTCCCTGTGTTCCTCAGAACAAGCGTGAATTGAAATGAGACCCTGGACACAGAAACACTTGGACGTTTTTAAATGCTGTATCAATCTAATATAATGAAAGCAACATAAACATCAGTATAAGGAGTTACAGCACTTGTCATGCTGCTCCTTAGAAAATATGTCACATTGTAATTATGACTGGTTAGATGGGGGAGCAAGTGAGGGCTGCTTCAGTTCCAGCCTTTCATTTTACAAAAATGTGTGTGAGGGGGGACTGGTTTTAGTGGCAACACCAGAAACCCCAGCCCCATCACTCTTTGCACTCACTAAGAAGTTGGCTTGCTGGAGTTCAGCCACCTGGTTTGAGTTGTCCGCATCAGACAGACCATCCTGACGTACCGTCACGAGTCTCAGTTTCTTCGTCTCTAAAATGGATTTGGAAACAAAACCTCACTCCCAGGACAGTGCTGAAGAGTGGGACCAGTCAGGTAAAACGTGAGGCAGGCATGTTTGGCATGTGAAATGGCCTTTAGAACCAGCAATTATCATTAACCTGATCAGTGACAATAACGGAGTTAATGTATAGACAAGTTTCTTCCCAGAACATGAAATGAATGAGGGTGCACATACGTTCACTTACATGCTGCTAGGAACAGCTCTGGTGTGTCCTGGGAAGCACTGGTGGGGACTCTGAGTCCTCGCAAAGAATTTGTCAGACACTTTCTGGTTCTTAGACATGATCTTGATAAAGAAAGCTGTCAGGTGATGTGGAATTCTGATGCAGAATTCTGAGAGGGGCAGAATTCTCCTAGCCAAATGCCTGGGTGCTAATTTGTGGATCTGGGAGCTATTTGGAGCGAGTGGTGGAACTCAGCCCATATACTCGGGTGGCTCTAGACCAGCGGCTCTCAAACCTTGGCCTGCACCGGGATCATCTGGAGGACCTGTGAGAACACACATTGCTGGCCTGTACCTCGGTGGATCTTGTTGGATCCCCGGATTCTGCATTTCTAACAAGATCCCTGGCATCACCCTTTGGAAGCACTGCCCTGGAGCAGTGTCTCTCAATGACAGCACTCCTGGTATTGGGACCGGGCAGTCCCCACTGTGGAGGGAAGTGCAGTATGTCTAGCAGCTCTGGCCTCTGCTCATTAGATGCCAGGAACAATTGTCGTAATAATTGTGTCTCCAGACACTGCAAGGTGAAATGACCCCTGGTTGGGAACCTCTGCTCTGCAGCGAGATGGTGCAGAATACGGGCCAAGTCCCTCTTTGTGGGTGTGGTATGATCAGGCTGTACTTCTCCAGGCTTCTTCAACCACATCGTGCCCATCTCAGAAGGTCCAAGTAGGGATTGCCAGGTAATTCAGGTAGATCCTTTGCACAGAATTTTTTAAAAACCTCTAGATCTTACACCCTCCATGTCTGATCTACTTAGTGAGATGGGCTTTCCCATTAAAATGTTTGTGCATAGAAAGCATCAGCAGTGGAAGATATGAAGACCTCAGTCAGCTAAGTCTGAGAAACTTCCAGAAGATGGTAAAAAAAAAAATTCCCCCTCCAGGCAAAGGACTCTATAGCCACAAAGTCCCCTCTAGCCCTTATCTAGCTGATAATCACCATCCTTAGCTTGTAAGTGACTGGCCTTGAAAACATACTCCAGCCTGTGCCATCTTCTCTTTGTCAGCTAAGATGGCACCAGCAGGGTCTCTTTCCACTTTATATATATATATTTAAAACAATGATCTCATCACTTGCATTTTCTTTTCCAACTTCGCTCTAGAAGTGAACTTTCGAGTCTGGAGCGCTGCGGCATTGTGTGTTCCCAAACAACCGCTGGGAAGGAGTGAGATGCTGGCACACACAGGGGATGGCAGATTTTTCTTTGGCTGTCAGCTCTTGAAATTACCCAGCAATCCCAAAATGAATTTCCACTAATCTGACAGCTTTGCCTCTCTTGACATGATGTACTGTACATTCAGTGGTCAGCAGGGACTGTTTAATTGCAGTTATGCCTGGGCTGTTCATTGTGGCATTTAAAACAGAGCCGTGTGTAATGTGGTTAAACTTCCTGACTCTCCGGGCCCAGATGGGTGGGTGGAACTCAATTTTCTTTCTTTGGAAACTTTCTACCTGGGAACGCTTATTAATTAATTTTTACTGGCTGGCAGCTTTAATCCATGCACTTTTCAGATTTATAAATATTATAAATGTTAGAATCCAAACTAAAACCAAATCTCTCTAGAATAACAGATGAAACTGATATTGAGTGGAAAATGCATGGAAAAGTTTAGAAAGCAAACAAAGATACAGTCCATAACATTTTTATGAGTACTTGCTAAATGCTTCAGAGTTTTCAAGAATCTCACTTTGCTCTTTAAGCATTCCAAAAAGGCTGAGGCATTTTACAGACATTTCGTCCACATTTTACAGATCTGGAAACTGGGTCTTAAAGAGTTTAAGCAACTTCCCAAGATCTGGAGGTATATGTGGGGAGCCAAGATGTGAACCCAGGTCTCTGTGATAGCAGCCTGTATTTTTAATCACTTCACTAAGTGACTCAAGTCACTGGGTTTAAACTGCTTTTATTTCCCAGGAAATTGAGGTCCAGACATTTTAAAATGACTGGCTCACAGTTAAGTTGTCCCAGACTCAGAAAGTTAGCTGGTGGTTATTCACAAGTCTGATAATGAATAACTAACCGTACAGCTTATAAAGTGTTTAACATCCATTATCTCATGTTTAATTTTGGTCTTCAAACAATTCCACTGTGTGAACTGATAAAAAGGAGAGAATCTTAAGGTTTTTTTGCGCACAATCGAGTCTGATGATACGTATCTGCAGTGTGGCCACACAAATGTCACCGCGAGGTGCTGTGAACACAGGGACGGCAGGGACTTAAGTGGTTCCATCCTTCAGCAGATACTATTAAGCTCCTCCTGTGGGCCAGGGCTTATTCCAGGCGCAGGACATACAGCTTACATTCTAGCTGGCAGAAGCTGATGATGGACTAGATAAATAAGCAAAATACAGAGTTCATCAGGTAGAAAGTGGGACCTAGTAAAATAAAGCTGGGAGCGGAAAAGAGAGTGCAGGGAAAAGGGATTAAGCTTATAAATGGAGCACACAAAGATTTAAGATCAAGCTTCCTGAGTACATGGGGAAGAGTGTCCAGCAGGAGGGAACAGCGAGTGCTAAGACTTTGGAACAGCAAGGACCTGCGTGTTGCAGCTAAGGGACAGTCAGTGAGTGAGGAGGCCATTGGACGGGAAGTTGGACTCTGCTGGTGTTTAGTTTCCAAAAAGTCCAGGCACAGTTGACATTCAACTCGTACATTCTGAAGTCACAATCAGATACGTTTTGATCCACGTACTCACTCATGAAACCACTTCCGTGATCAGGATAATGGACATCTCTGATGCTCTTGGAAGTGTCTTTGTGACCACTCTCTCCCCTTCTTCCCACCCTCTCCCCACCCCAGGCAACCCAAGCATCTGTTCCTCACTCCAGCTCCGCTCACCTTTTACAGAGTTTTACCTAGCCACATGCATGTAGCGTCTCTCCTCTCAGTCGACATGACGGTTTCTGGATTCTTCCATGTCGTATGCATCAGTACTTCATTTCTTTTCTCTCCCAGTTTCCCTGGATTGCAGGGACACTCCTCAATTCATTGGTTTGTTTGTCTGTTGGTGGACGTTCGGGCCATTTTGTGGTTGGGAGCTCCAAACAAGCCTATAAAGATTCCTGAATGTTATGGTTTAGATATGAGGTGGCCCCCAAAAGCTCGCGTGTGAGACAAAGCAAGAAGGTTCATAGGTGAAGATGATTAAATCATGAGAACTTTAACCTGATCCGTGGATTAATCCACTGATGTGGATCAGCTGGGTGGTAACTGTAGGCACTAAGGGTGTGGCTGGAGAAAGGAGGTCACTGCAGGCAGGCTTTAAAATCGATACTTTGTCTCAGGTGAGCAGAGCACTTTGTGCTTCTTTACCGCCATGTCCTAAGCTGCTTCACTCCCCCACATCCACCCGCCATGATGTTCTGTCCCCCCTCAGGCTCAGAGCCCTGCAGTCAGCTGGCCACCAACTGAAACTCTGAAGCCAGGAGCCAAAATAAACTCTTCCTTCCCCAAGTTGTTCTTGGTCACAGCAAAGTAAAAGCCGACTAAAACACTGAATATGTCAGAATTTAAAAAGAGAATGTTGAGAGAACGAAGACAAGGAAAAATATTTGGAAATCATATATGTGATAAAAGACTTGAACCTAGATTATATAAAGAGCCCTCAAAACCCAGCAGTAAGAAAACAGATGAATGCAAAACATGGGCCAAAGACGTGAACAGACATTTCATCAAAGAAGACGTGTGTGTGGCGATAGGCACATGAAAACCTGTCACACTGCTAGTCATTAGGGAAATAAAGCCACGGTTACTATACAACCTCTAAATATCTGGAATCCTAGCAAAGCTTTGTTTGGATGTGAGCTCTCATTTTTCCTGGGTCAACCCTGGGATGGAGTGGTTGGGTCACGTGGCAGGTGTGTGTTTAACATTTTAGGAAACCGATGGATTGTTTCCCAAAATACTTGCATCATTTTTACATCCCCCTGTGACTTGTATGAGAGTTCTAGTTGCTCTAAAACCTTATCAAGGGTTGGGACGGCTAGCCTTAGAATCCCAGATATTTAAAGGTTGCATGGTAGTATGTCGCCATGGCTTTATTTCCCTAATGACTAGCAGTGTGACAGGTTTTCATGTGCCTATCGCCACACACACGTCTTCTTTGATGAAATGTCTGTTCAAGTCTTTGGCCTATTTTTTGCATTCATCTGTTTTCTTATTGCCGGGTTTTGAGTGTTCTTTATATAATCTAGATACAAGTCTCTTATCACATATATGATTTGCCAGTATTTTCCTTATCAAAGCTTTGTCCTCATTATCTTAACATTCTTTTTGAATTTTGACCAAGTCTATTTCATCTTTTTATTCTGTTGTGAATTGTGATGTTCTGTGAAGAAATCTTTGCCGTTGATTATTTTAAAACATTGATTTTCAGATCAGGTGAAAGAAAGCACACTTTCGAGTTCCTCTAAGTACCTCCAATTTACTTAAGTGATCGAATTTCTTGTCAATAATGTCAGTTTGCAACGATTTGTTGATAAGGGAATTAAAACGCATTGTTTTCCATGATCCTTAGTCTACTTCCAGGACCTCTCCCCTTGGCCAGGGGCCCTGGCTGGATTCAGTGGAGGCCACAATGCTCTGGTGGAGGAGCTTTGGTGGCAGGACACATGAATTTTCCTTTCTGCTCTGCAACTATCTAGAAGCTCAACTCCAAGCTCAACTTGTTATTCTGGGTTTCCAAAAGCAAAAATAGGAAATTTTCCAGGTCTTTCTGTATCCCCATCTATTCTTATAACTCTACAAATGGGACATTTAACAGTAAATTCAGCATCTTTAACAGGGCTAGGATGAGAGGCAGGCAAGAGTTGTGGGTAGGGCCAGAACTTAAGGAGATGCACACTCCTAGGGTTGGGCAAGTGTTGACCTCGCATTTGCACGATCCTGAGGGAGCACTGGCAGGGTGCTGGGAGGCAGGGCCTCCGTAAGGTTTGTGCCTTCCATACCTTCTTGCTGACTCTGGTCCTGACCCTCCATGAGAGAATGGGGGAGGCACACGTGTGGACCCATGAATTAGCCCATTGCTTCTCACAGTGAGGGCCCATTCTGATCTCCTGGGTCTTTTCTTCATACCAATTTAGAAAGTCTAGAACATGACATGAGACTCCACCTTTCTAATACGCTCCTGGCGATATTAATGCTGCTGGTCTGGGATCCACACTTTTGAGTAGAAGGAGCTGGGGCACCTGGCTTTGCCCAGAGGAAGAACTCATCTCCAGGATGCCCAATGTCTCCAGGTGTCCAAAGCAATACCAGAAATCTATGGTGTGACAGGAAGACTTTTATTCTTAAATATGGTGCAGCTTGTTTTCATTTTAATAAAACATTGTGGGATTCAGACAAAGCCATCTGAGAGCCCCATTTGTCACTTTGGCTACGAATTGAGTTTCAGGAATTTTTGTAAAATTTTGTGCAGAGAGAGAGAGAAAATGGGTAAATAGATAGCAAGACCTCAGAACAAGTTAAAGCCAGCATCCCTGTGCCTCCTACCCAAAATGTCAGCCTAAAGAAAAGATGTCAGGAAGAGCTTTAGTTAGTGTTGGCTTCATTTCTCAGGACACCCCTGCTTGCGTTGGGGGCGGTGATGACCCGGAGCTCCTGAATCCTCCTCCCCCAGCCTTTTTGCCCACCATTCATTTAAAAAGAAAGAAAGAAAAAAAATCCTGCCACCTTCTTTCTTTGCGTTTCTCCAGCTTCCTCCTGTGCCCAGGGCTCTGGAGGGGACCCTGGTTCACCTTGGCCGGCCTCCTGCTCATTTTCTTTGGGGACTCCTTCTTCCCCAGCTTGCAGCTCATGGTTTCAAAACAAGCTCCTTCCTTCTTCCTGCCCCTTGTGGCTCCAGCAGAGACCCTGGCCTGCACCTGGCCAGGCAGGGTTTTCTGTTACCCCAGCTCCAGGGTGTGGCTCAGAAGAGGGCCTGGTGCAGGCAGGATAAATGACCTTCCCTGCCTGGCCTGGGTGGCTGGGGACAGAGCTCCTTCCCCTGGAGTTAATAAGGGGGATAATAACAGCTAACAGGCACTGGCTGTCCACTCTCTACTGGGCACGGCTTTAAGAACAAGTTTTCACATGAATTCTCTCTTCAAATATTCACAACAACCGGAGGCACAGAGAGGTTCAGGGAATGTGCCGGAAGTCATGTAGGTTGCCTGGTGAGGCTGGGATTTGAACTTGCCAGGCTGGCTGCAGAGACTGTTACATGGCCTTGCAGCAGGTAAGCCTAGAGCTGCTGAAGGCCATTTCTGTACAGTCATAGAGCCAGCCTCGATGAGCATGAGTGAGGCATGGGACAGAATTAGGGTCCCAACAAGATCATCGAGGTCCTGGGCCTAGAGCCCAGGTTCATCTGCTGGACATGCCAATCATAGGACTCATTCTACGTTTTAGAGGTTCGAGTTCGAATTGTGTATTTTTGTGAGTTTTGTTTTTGTGTATCAGAAGGGATCTTGGTGCATGTGACCTTGGACCACAACTTCTTCTTTCCAGAACTCGATTTCCTCACCTCTGAAATGATGGGTTCAGCCACTTTCTTCCTTGAGTGTTATCTGAAACATCTTCCTCCATCTCAGGGAGGTTTTTTGTTTTCCCAGAGCAAAACCATTTAAGGAAGGGGTGGGAAGTGTGAGAGAGTCTTAAGGTGGACCAAGTCCCAATTCTGACTATTCCCTTGTTCAGTCTCTGTCTATTGGAAGGTAAACCCGACGGTGAGGAATTCTGCCTCATGCTACATCCTCAATATTTTGAACTGTGTCTAACTCAGAGTAAGACCTCCAAATGTGTAGGTATGTGGTAAATATATGTCTATATACGTTAAATGAATGAATTAATTCTATAAAGCTTTGTGGGTGACAAAGGGGTTTGGGCAGAGTTTTGAGTTGCTGCTCCTCTGTTGAGTGGGCCAGCCACTGAGGATGGTGTTTGAGTCTGCAAAGTGAGTCTCTCATCCGTTTTGTGATCTCATGGATGGAAACAATAGGTGACAACAACTGAATATTCTCTGAATAAAGCGCAGGCTTTTAAAGCTTCTTAAAGCCTGTAAAATATCACACTCCTCAACTCCCAGCAAGCAGTTAAGTTCTCATGATGGATGGGGTTCCAGTTTCAAATGATAGAAGAGAGGGCTGTGTTTTCCCTTCCTTCCTACTTTACTTATATTTCAATATCTTAGTAGAGCTATTACATGAAATTGATCCCTCGGCTTTATGAAACAGGATGCTTCTGACACCGTTATGTGCTATCACATAATGCACCATTATTTGTCATTTTGGTCATGACATGCAGCCCAAGGTTCTCTCCTGCTAATAAACCTGAGATTCGTTTTGGGTGGCAGTGTGCTTAGGCCCAGGCAATAATAATGACTATAAGAGCAATTTCTTAAGTATTACTTTACCATGTTTCAAGCACTGGGTCCTAAGCCAGTCATGTGGATTTTATTTATTATTATTTTTTAATCATTATTTGTTCCTTTTAGTTATACAGGACAGTAGAATGTATTTTGGCATATTCTGCATCGCTGGAGTATAACTTATTCTAATTGGGATCCTATTCTTGAAGTTGTACAGGATTTGGAGTTTCACTGGTCATATACTCACACATGCACGTAAGAAAGTTATGTCTGGTTAATTCTTCTGTCCTTCCTATTCCCCTCCCTCTCCCTTCCCTTTGTTTCCCTTTGTCTGATCCAATGGACTTCTATTCTTGTCTCCCTGCCACCATCCCTTGTTGTGGATTAGCATCCACATATCAGAAAGAACATTTAGCCTTTACTTTGCGGGGGGATTGGTTTATTTCACTTAACATGATAGTCTCAAGTTCCATCTACTTACCAGCAAATGCCATATTTTCATCCTTCTTGATGGCTGAAGAATATGTATAAAAACCACATTTTCTTGGGGCTGGGGTTGTAGGTCAGTGGTGGAGTACTAGCCTAGCCTGTGTGAGGCACTGGGTTCGATCCTCAGCACCACATAAAAATAAATAAATAAAATAAAGGCATTGTGTCTATCTACAATTAAAAATATTTAAACAAATAAAAAATATATATAAACCACATTTTCTTTATCCATTCATCTGTTGAAGGACACTTATGTTGGTCCCATAGCTTGGCTATTATTTATGAATTGAGTTGCTACAAACATTGATGTATATGCTTCACTGGACTTCACTGATTTTAAGTCCTTTGAATGTAGACCAAGAAGTGGGATAACTGGATCAAATGATGGTTACATTACAAGTTTTCTAAGCAATCTCTATACTGCTTTCTACAGTCCCACCAGCAATGTTTGAGGGTAGCTTTCTCCTCAGGCCAACATGTATTGTTACTTGTATTTTTGATAATTGCCATTCTTGCTGGAGTGAGATGGAATCTCGGTGAGGTGTTAATTTCCATTTCTCTAATTTCCAGAGATGTTGGACATTTTTCCATATATTTTGGACCATTCATAGTTCTTCTTCTGTGAAGTTCCTTTTCAGTTCCTTTGCCCATTTATTGACTGGATTATTTGGGGTTTTTTTGGTGTTAAGCTTATTGAGTTCTTTGTATAACCTGGAGATTAAGAAGAGCTCACACTCTCCCTGTATGCCAATGACATGATTCTATATTTAGAGGACCCAAAAATCTCTACTAGAGTTTCTAGAATTCATAAATAAATTCAGCAACACAGCAGGGTATAAAATCAACACCGATAAATAAATTGAATTTCTATATACCAATGACAAAAGAGAAATCAGGAAAACTATCCCCTTCATAATAGCCTCAAAAAATAAAATAAAATATTTGGGACTAAATCCAACAAATGAGGTGAAAGAACTCTACAATTAAAAATACAGAACTCTAAAGAAAGAAATTGAACGAGTCCTTAGAAAATGGAAAGATTTCGCATGTTCTTGGATAGGCAGAATTAATATTGTCCAAATGGCCAAAGTACCAAAAGCTCGATAGAGATTTAGTGCAATTCCTACTAAAATCCCTATCACATCTTCTCAGAAATAGAAAAAGCAACCATAAAATTATTTGGAAAAATAAGAGACCCAGAATAGCCTAAGCAATTCTTAGCAAGAAAAGCAACACAGAGGCATCACAGTACCAGACCTTAAGTCATACTACAGAGCCATAGTAATAAAAACAGCATGGTATTGGCACAAAAACAGACATGGGCCAACGGAACAGACACACCCACATAAATCCTGTTACCTCAAGCCAGCCAAAGGTGCCATAAACATACACTAAGGAAAAGATAGACTCTTTAACAAATGGTGTTAGAAAAACTGGAAATCCATAAGTAGCAAAATTAAATTAGACACCTATCTCTCACCTTGCACAAAAGTCAACTCAAAGTGGATCAAGGACCTCAGCATTAGACCAGACACCCTGCACCTACTAGAAGAAAAAGTGGGCCCAACCCCACATCATGTCAGCGTAGGAACTGACTTCCTCCATGGACTCCTGAAGTGCAAGAAGTACAATCAAGAATCAATAAATGGCATCAAACTTTGCTTCTTCACTGCAAAGGAAAGAATCAACAACGTGAACAGAGAGAGCTTAGAGAATGGGAGAAAATCTTCCCCACCTGCACCTCAGAGCACGTGGGTTTTACTCATTGCATATACGAGGCCGTGGATTTGGTTTAAGACCAGTTCCTGAATTCCGTGATCCGAAGGTGGCCAGTAGGTCCCCACTGTCCAGCAGGGCAACATGTGGACTGGATGAGAAGGTAGACTCTGGTGCCAACTCTGTGACCTTGGAGAATTTACTTAACATCTCAATGGTTAAATCCCCCTCCCCCACCACCAAATCTCTAAAATAGGGATAATAATACCTACCCCAAGGGGTTGGTGCAAAGGTCAGATAAGATAATAGATGTGACCTACTTGATCAGTCAGTCTGTCCCCCAGGGAACACTGGTCATGTCTGGGGCTGCTCTTGGTGGTCACATTGGGGATGGGAGTTGGGGAGGTGCCCCTGCAGGGCAGAGCCCGCCGATGACGGCTGACAGACCTTCCCCAGTGTGCAGGACGGCCCTGCAGTGAAGAACCCTCCAGTCATGTCAGCTGAACAAAGTTGGGGGACCCCAGCCTAGACCTTTGTGAGCACCCAGAAAGCCCGAGCTGTTTGTGAGCCTCTAAACCATAAGCGCAGGAGGGCAGGGGACGTGCCTGGAGCTTGGATGAGCGCCTGGCACCTGGTCTTGGTGAGTGTGTTCAAGGGTGGGTGAGGGCCTGGCGCTGGGTGAACTTTGCAGGAGTGGTCATCAGAGTCCTCCTCTGGATTCTTCCTTCTCTGGTCCTCATCTCGATCTCTGGAGAGCTGCCCAAGCTCTTTGTCCCCACGGCACCCAACACGCTGATGAAAGAAAACACAGGCAGAATCTGGGTCTTCCATGATCTTTTTTGGCTACTGCACTGGCTTGGACTTCCCCAGAGCAATGTTTTTGTCTCATTAAAAATTAATCCTATTTGTTAAGCCACAAGTAGGCAAGTTTCTGACGCCTGCAGGCAAGAACATTCCTAGCTGGTGACCAGGACAGATGGCTCCTCTCTTAGGCTGGTGACATGATTTTAGTATCTCAAATCCATTGAAGAAAACAAGCCCGTTGGTTAACTCACTTCAAAGGGATCTGCTCATCATCAAATACGCGGAAATAAAAATGTTGCATTTGGCAAGCATTCCCTAATATCTAAGTGCTGGTACTAAATGATCTAACTGCAGTGGAAATATCATACTGTTTTTTTGTAAGTGCTTAGCAACTAACAAACTTATCCTGGCATGAACTTTAGGAAGTTATCCTAATAAAAAAACTACTCATTTATTTAATACATGTTTGTTCAATGCCTGTAATGTGTTTAAAATGGGGCAGGGGCTAAGGTATGGTGGAGAAGAAAGGAGAGCTAAGTCTGGTTCTCTGTCTTCATGGATCTGGCAGACTGGAAGGAGAATAGGTATTGAATGCTCTTTTTATTTGTTTGTTTCTTTTCTTTTTTTTTTTTTTTGTACCAATGACTGGAATCCAGGGGCACTTAACAACCGGGCCACATCCCCTTTTAATTTAATTTGTTATTTTGAGACAGGATCTTGCTAGGTTGCTCAAGTCTTTGCTACATTGCCAAGTCTGGCCTCTAAATTGTGGTCTTCCTGCCTCAGCCTCCTGAGGCTCTGGGATTACAGGCATGTGTTACCATTCCTGGTTTAAATACTCTTTACCAGGGAAGTGAGTGCCATCAAGAAACACAGAGAAGCACCCTGACACTTACCAGGCTCCTCTAAGCTATTCGGGGATCAGGAAAGGACTTCCTGAGGGAGGGAGGTTTGCACTGAGATTGGAGAGGCAGTGGAGCAGGGTGGTCATGCATGCAGGCTCCAGAGTTAGGGGATGAATTAGACCCCTCTTATCATTTGCTCCCGGCTGTCTGACCTTCAACAATTAATTGCGAAAAGTCTTGATGTGTTTATTGGTTGAATGGAGGACAAAATAATATCAACCTTAAAAATATATGCAAAATTATAACGAGTCTCCAATATTGTAAACTTCCAGTAAGTGTTGGCTGTTGGAACTATTAAAAATTAGCTAGGAGAAAGAGAAAAAAGGGAGTATGTAGAAAATTACTTTATGATTTGGCAAAATTTTCTCCTCACATATCCATTGCATGTCACATGACTCTGGGGCCGTTGGGTGCTCTTTGTTTGCCCTCGTGCTTGAAAAAAAATCCAAAATATTTGCTGAGAAAAATAGGGGACCCACCTCTTAGCATCTGCAAATCTCCTTTCTTGTGGGTGAGCTTTCTTTGTGGCTAAGATTAGAAACAACCTGTTAGTCAGCTTCCCATGACTATGATGAAAACCTCGATGTAATTAACTTATAAAGGGAAAAGGATGATTTTGACTCAAAGTTTTTGGTGCTGATTGTGGTACAACTTTGAACATTCTCTACATATCATTGAAAGGATACATTTTATTTTATACTAATTAAACCTCAGTGAAGTTATTAAAACAAGATGCTTCAAAGTTCAATAAACTTTCAAGATGCTAAAATTTCATGACAGGATGGTTATTCTTACATCTGGTTTCTAAAGACACTGTGCCTCTGGCTAAGTGAAATGAAATACTAGTAGTGGAGGTCACCTGAGAAGTAGCCTTGATGAATTTGCTAGGAACACCTGCATCCAAAAAGGACATCAGACACGCTTGAACCAGGTCTATTCCAAATCTCTGGCTTCCATCCTCACAGTGAACAGTGATGCGTATGATCCCATCTACATGTCACATGACAGCTGACAGACCTTCCCCAGGACGGCCCCGCAGTGAAGAGCCCTCCAATCGTGTCAGCTGAACAAAGTTGGGGGACCCCAGCCTAGACCTTTGTGAGCACCCAGAAAGCCTGGGCTGTAATAATAAATCCTCTCTCAGTTATTATCACAGAGATTGTTCAAGTGGAAATCCACACTGCTTTGTCTTTGGTAGGGCCATATTTGAAGACTCTGGCTGTGAAGTTGCTTCATGTGAAAATCTCTTTGGGGTTCTAGAAAAGCTTCCTTTCTGGTATATTTGTGCATCTGACCTTGCTTGATCCTGCCACACAGCGTGGAACAGAATGCAGTATGTTTTCGTCTTTGTGTCCGGCACTAGATAGGAAAAGTTCAGTTCAGTGGTCGGTGTAGCGATAGCCCATATGCATGGTGGCCTCTGTTTTATTGCAATTTTAACTATCTCCCCCCACGATTCTCTATAGAACTGTCCCATTTATATTGTGCTTGATTTCACAAACATCCTCACATTTGAGGCAGAGGATGAGTTACAGATAAAAAAAAAATGAATGCATCATTTTGTATGTCTGTGGTTAAGCATTTGGGCTTTTGAAAGTCACCAACATGAGCAGCATCACTGGTGGTGATAGGTGTCATACATACATGTCCACATATAGGCATCCGGGAGTTTGATGAATCGCATATGCAGATACAGGCGTAAACATGAATTCTCAGCTGAAAAATAGGAGAAGCTAGTGAAAATTTGTGGCCAAATTTAAATCTCTCAAAGCCAGTCTTTAGAAATAGGACACATTAATCCAAGGTAAATTTTACTAGGAAAAACTAAGCAATGATTCTTCTGTTATAAACCATATAGCATTATAAGGCAGTTAAGTTTAGATGACTTTAGAATACTTGTGGCTGAGGTTCTATGAACAGACACAATTGCTTCTTTCAAAATTATTTCTCATGACCTCAATATAACTTCAAGGACATCCAGCGCCTAAGGAATCAGATCAAAGGTGCCACTTGAAATTCCAAAATACGACACTGAGATATTCACCGTAGCCTTCCGGCAGCAGGTATATGAGTTGCGTCTCTGTCTTTGAAAACTGGTGTCGCCATCTCATCAAGAACAGTGTGAAATTGAACTTGCAATTAAAAAATAAGCTGCATTTCCCCCCCTCCTCCCCACCAACCCCTCGACACAACCAAATTGAGGGTCATCAGGAAACAGAAGGAAGAGAATGCTGGAAGATTTCAAAGAAGCCTGGTAGGAATATTTCTTAATTGAGCCGTGCTTTCCAGCTACGTGAAATTGTTCTTATTAAAAATTAAATAAGAACAGCAGAGAAGAACATGGGAGGCTCTTGGAGATTAGAGATTCCTGAGATTTACTTAAAAGCCTTTCATTAGACACCAGGGTTCCATAGCAAGCTAGAAGGCTCACGTATACAAAAAAAAATACCGTCTTCAGGCCTCTAGCCCTTTCCCTAAGATCAAGCAAACCTGGGTGCTTAAGCCAGGAGTAGGAGAGGGTTCCCCAGCGGGCTTTGAGATCTGAAGTCAGCATTTCCACCTCACCGAATAATGCCCGGCCCTCAAGGTCTCCTCCTTGGACCCTTCCTCCCCCCCTCCCACTTCCTTTTCTCTTCCCTGCCTTTTGAGTGCTAGCAATCCTAGGTCCTATCAGTGGTCTGGCTCCTTGTTTTGTTATTATTTTTTTTAAATCAATTTTCTGCCTTGGATGAATGGGGAGAGGTTTCCAGCAGGGCTTCTCACACTCAAACGTGAGCACGCCCCACCTCGGGTTCTGGCCAAATGAAGATTTTGATTCAGTAGGTCCAGAGTGGAGCATGAGAAGTTGCATTTGTCCCCTGTGACCCGGGAATATCCATGCTGCTGGTCCAGGGGCCATTGTGGAGGGAAACAGCTAGAGTATTCCCTGAGTTAAACTGGATTAATCTGATTCCTTTAAAAGTATCTGGAGGCCAGGGATGGATCCACTGGGGGAGGAGGAGGGATTAAAAAAAATGGTGGCAAATAAATAAAAATGAGCAAAACAAAAGCAAAACCCCTCTATGCACAAATATAAACAGGCTAATTATCATCATTGATTCCATTTGATGATTTATCATTCCTGAGTAAGTGATGTCTATAATGCAAATTTTGTCTTGTCTTTACCATGCAGCTTGGGTTTTGGCAAATCAATTGGAGTTTTAAAAAAAATGTGCCTTTAAGTCACTGAATATGAAACACACCTTCACCCTCACATGCACCCACACACTCACCCTTACACACATACTTACATGCACACACACTTTGTCCAACACACTCACATGCTCTGACATTCAGAAGTGTCCTCTTCTATATACGAGGGGCCTCATAATTTTCCCCCAAGAATACGGCGAACCTTGTCATTAAACATTACTGTTTTGTGGCTAAGCCAGAAGATGAGGCCTGAAAACAACAGAATATCAACTGTTTGAAGTGCAGTATATACTGAGGCCACCTACCTCATTTGGGGACCTACAACTCAAAGGGAATTTTCATTAATAAGATAAAGTAACAAGATGGACTGGGGAGTATGGGAAGTATTTTGCAGACTCTAGAGTGCTGGATAAGTGCTACTTGCTATTGTTATTTTTCTGTTTGGATTTTATTTCTTTTGAGTTGACAACTCAAAAGGATATTTTAAAATGAAATAAAATATTAAGAAATAAAATCCAAACAGAAAAATAACAATAGCAAGTAGCTATTGGACAAAACCCTGAAAATTCCTAAAGCATTTCTTTAAGGATGGACTCAATGCATGGTATGACATTCTTAAAACAAGGTATTCTGTTGCTGAAATCCTTAAGTGAGGTGTAATCAGGTGCAGGTCTGGAAAGATATCCTGAACACAAACATAGTTGTGTTGAAAAAGAAAACTGGGAGGAAAAAAAAGGGAAAAAAATATAAAAGAAAGAATGAATGCTAAAGATGGGTTGTCCATCTGTCCATCTGTCTGTCTTTCTAGAGTTTTCTTTTATTAGTCTGGTAGAAGCTCTTGACAAAAATAACACTGGAAAGGTCAACAACAGTGATCACTGGGGAAGAATTACAAGGAACATTCCGTTTCTATTTTCGTATTTTTTACTTGCTGTATTTCTGACAAAGAGAACATAAACAAAAAAGAAGATGGAACAGGAAATATGAGAACTTGGGTTTGGGTTCCCGTTTGGCTTAGCGCAGAGACTCCGGGCAAGTTACAGAGAATGTATGTCCTCAAATGTCTCAGGAGCATGTGACAATACCACCTCTTCCTTGATCTCTCAGGAAGACAATGAAATGCCTTCTTTACCTTCCATAAAGAACCAAGAACCTTTTAGTTTCTTTTCTGTTGCTCTGCACACCTCCAGGACACTGGCGCTCAGGGTGGATGCTCTATCTGGCTCCACCCACCCCAACCATGAAGCCTTGTGTAGCCCCACCCACTTCTCCTCTGCCCTTTGACCCCTTCCCAGACATTTTTCTGGGTCTCCAGTGACACTCCCTAACAATGTCAGAACGTCCCATGAAGTTCACACATGCTTTTGTATAAAAGTAAGCCACTGTGTTCTTTCTCCCGGGGACATTTGTCCTTGGGTCTTAGTTTGCAACATCTGCCAAAGGATTGTTTGATGGAGGAATCTCAGCCCAGGAGACAGGCAGTGGCTTCCTGGGGTCCCCGACATGGCAGAAAGCAGGGTTTCCGCTGTGAGTCACTCTGAGTAAGCACTGCCCAATCAAGCACTACTGTATCATTTTTTTTTATTTAGTTTGTTCACTAACTCTATTGTTAACTATTTTGAAAGAAGGTGGTGATGGATAAACCACATACAAGTTCTAACACTGATAAAATATGAATACATAACTAATAAAATACTAAAAACAGTCCTCTGTAATATAAAACTCTCAAAATAGTGTTGTGTGTTAGAGGGATACAATTCCTGTCCTGGACAAGAAATGCATAAAATATATCCATCGACTGCCAATAACTCTTATTCTTAGCTTTTTCCCAAAGGAGTGCAGGCTGAAACACAGGACGCACATCATGGGTCATGGCAACAGAACAATCCTGATGACCCAGAGTGGGAGAGTCTCTTCCCACAGGATGGACAGTGTTCCCTTTTGTTTTCCCACTGCTCAGTGCTTGGCACAAAACAGCTGCTCAATTAGTTCTGGATGAATGAATGAGTAAGTTAAATGATGAGTGTGAAGTCTCTCCTTCCACACCAATGGCTTAAAAAACTGATTGATTCCTTCCAGGTTTCTATTGAAAACAAAATCAATTTCCGGTTATCATATATCAAACTCCTCTGTCCATTTTGGAATATCTCTTTTTATAAAGAGCTGAACTCAGGGCCCCATTCTTGCAAAGCATGAGTTTGCACAAAGGATGAGGGGGTGGACGCCACAGCTGAGGCTCATGGTGGCATTTGTACAGGGAGAGAATGAATTGTGCCTCCTATGTATATATTTGCAATAATGTCAGTGTCAGAAACCTTTTGTTCTTATTTAATTGTTGTGGAGTCTGCCTGACGAACGTGCTATGCAGAAGTTGTCAGTTTTAGAAAATCAAAGGACTCCAAACGTGGCGTGCTAACAGCTTGACAATTGAAGACCATTGCAATTCTAGGATATCAATGGCTCCTATCTTGTCTCTACAGTGACTTTTCAATAGATCCAAGTGGATCCCAGGAGAAATTTTTTTTTAAAAAAAATCCATATATGTGTTAATGCACATTTAAACACACACACACACACACACACATACATGCACACACATGCGCACACACACACACACACACACACAGTTACACTCACGGTTGTGTATATACCCGTGTATTCTGGCTTGCAACACATATGTAATATACTAGGCTGAAAGTTAGCAAGTATTCCAAATTCTGAGTATTATAATCCTTTTTCTTGGTATAAGTGACATAATTATTGTTTTCAATGAAATCAGAGATTTTCTTCATGCAATCTATTTTTAAGAAGGAGATAGATACGTGCGAGCCGACGGCACACACACGCCTATCATGTAATTATATTCTTTCTAAATCTTTATACTGTGTGCTGTGATTTCCTTTATGTCTTATTGGGGGTTTCAACCAGCAATTGAATGACTGGAGGGAAAAAATAGACATTTTTGTCTGTCATAAACATTACTGTGATTGGATTTCAACTACCTTCTGTACCAGGAGTACTTTTTTTGTACACTTTGAATCTTGCCTTTTCCAAGTGTCTATCAGCTCCACATCTTTTGTTTGCAGGTACGGGGCTTGCGGCCTGTATGAGTTATTTTATTTTGAGAAATGAGGTGGTTGAGAGGATATTTGTGCCTGTGTGCCTGTGCGTCTGTGTGTGTGTGTGTGTGTGTGTGTGTATGTGTGTGTGTGCGCGCGTGTGCGCACGCGCCTGTGCATTCCCATCCCAAGCATCCCTTCACCTGGCTTGGGCAGGACAGCCTCAGGATTTCATTTGCTGCATTGTGGCCCACACCACCTTCTCAGAGCAAGTGTTTGGATTTCATGGGCCCCAACTAGGGTGGCTAGGTTAAATTAGGATGCCCAGTTAAATTTCAAATGCAGATAATATCAGCTTTTGTAGTATACCATATTCCAAGTATTAGGTGAGACTAACTTCATTAAAAAGAATTTGTGGCTTGTATGAAAATCAGCCTGAACAGGCCTTCCTGTGGCTCATCTCTTAAGAGGGAACCTGAGTCTCAGTGCTCAGCACCAGGCCTGGCCATTGCTGGTCTAAGATCAGTTTCCACGGCCACCAAGAGGCACGACTAGAACTTTGTAGGATGCCTGAGGGGGGCGCGTCTTTCTCCCTCTGGTTACCCGCGTGGCAACAGCCACACCAAGTGAGGTGGAGCCCAGCAAGGAAAGATGATGGCACAATCGTCACGGTACCATGGCAGGGAAAACCCGCCAGCCCCTTGCTGCCGGTGGTGTCGTGCTTGACTGTAAAGGTTCAGGTTCAGGTTCAATGTTGAGGTTGAGCCACTGCAATTTTCTGGCTCAACTTAGCTGTCTTCTGACACAACCAGGTGTGATGGCTGAGTGACGACATGAGGAACCAGGCACAGTCTCCAGTGTGGTCACGAGGTGGCTGCTCCTCTTCCAGGCATCTATCTTATAATGTCGGAGCAAGGGGAAAGGTCAAGCGGCCCTCTCCTGGGAAGGCTTTGTCTTCTAGACAGAAAACTGACATTAGGCCTGAACATACTTTTTTTTTTTTTTTTACATAATTGCTACAATTATTGTCCCATTTTACCAACGAAATAACCAGAGTGCAGAGAAGGTAGGTAACTTGTTCTGGTGTTACATGATTATTGTAGTAGGGGTTTCCAGCGTGTGTGTGTGTGTGTGTGTGTGTGTGTGTGTGTGTGTGTGTAGAGAGAGAGAGAGAGAGAGAGAGAGACAGACAGATAGATAGAGATAGAGACAGAGTCAGACAGACAGACAGGGAGAACAACTTAATTTAAGAAATTGGCTCATAGCTGTGGGGCTTGTAAGCCCTGAGTCTGTAGGGTAGGTCACAAGCTGGGCCCCAAAAGTACTGCGATGGTAACCTGGACCACGAGGTCCCCTGGGAGGTGGGGGTCAGTCCATTTTTCTTTTAAAATAAAACTTTGGATACTGGAAATCCCATGAAGGAATTAGAGAGCTTAATGCAGAATAGGAGCTGAACACCCTCATTATAAAGGCCACCCAACTTGGAAACTGCTGTCTGCCCCGACCCCAGCTCTAGGAACCCCTTTAAGCATTTTATCACAATCCAAGTTCATTCCCTTTCCCAGACAGTAGCTGTGATCTTGGACTGGTATTGACTCACTGCCCATTTTTATAAATAAAGTTTTATTGGCACTCAGCCACACCCACTCATGGATTTCTTTTCCTATGGCTGCTTTCTTGCTACCATGGCAGATCTGAAGAGTTGAGGCAGAGGCTTTCTGGCCCTCCAAACCTAAAATATACTAGTACAGCCAATGTCTGCTGACTTCCGAACTTGGTTACCATAGGTGATTTTAAAATAGGTGATTTAATTTTTCTGAATTTTTAGTTTTCATCACTCAAGTGCTCTCCTTAGACTTGTCATTTATCCATGTCTTTTTAACTTTTATTTCACTTTGGCAAACCTTTTAAATCTGCTTTAATCTGCAGTTTCTCCCTTTACCCCTTCATCTTCATTGCAGTCTATGTGCGGAAGTCTCTGGCCATTTAGCCTCTGGAGGTGGAGATGGCCCCCTCTGGGTGTGGTCAGCCTTTTCCTCTGTCCACTGCACCTTCTGCACATCAATAGGGTGACTCCAGAGATGTGCCCAGACACGGGTTCCGTCTCTCTGGCAAGATGCCCCGTGTGGGTGTGCTCATTCATCTGAAGGCGTGGATGTCTGCTCATCTCTTTCTGGGACTCCACAGCCATGAGGCATGATGGTGAGGTCTAGCAGTTGAGTTTGATTTGCAAAATGTTGACATTCTGATAAAATCAGTTCTGTGTGAAAGCTTCTGGATACTCTCAGGAAGAGACTCTTTGCCTCATTTTGCATCTGAGTTCCTGGAAGTTCATGGAGGAAAGGCCGATGGATGTTCAATTCTTCGCTTTATCAGTTTTTGAGATATCTAACTGATTTTGCATCACCCTCTGAAGGAGACTATTTAATTTTATTATTAATAATATTATTCATGTCTTCATAACATAATGAAGTATATGATGGGCTTTAATCCACTGCAATTATTATCCTTGCTGAAGCTCAGATTATCCTTTTTTGCCAGTGGGGCCCTTTCGAGTCAGTTCCTGGGACCCTCTGTGGCGATCCTGGTCTCATAGGTCATCCCCCTTCTGATAAAATGCAATGTTCTGGACTCGTCTACATTTTCTGTTCCACATTGAAAGAAGCTGGTCTTACTCCCCCCACCCCCTTTAAATGACATTTCAAAGCCATAAACTGTGGGCTAAATGAGCTGTGGAGGCCCATTTTGCCAGTGTCACATTGTCTTTAGGTTTTTGCTGTGGATAAAGCCAAGAGAACAAAACGCCACAGGAGTTTCTGCTAAAAGGACCAAATGCAAATTCAGCCCAGCAGAGATTTGCTGAACCTCTCTGGATTGTGTGTCTATTTCCTGCTCTTCCTTGATGAGTGTCTAGTTCCCAAGGACTTAGGGAATGCTGAAGTGAGGATATCTCATCGTGACTCACTTTTGTTATGTCACATTACATAATGGCCTTGGAATGACAATACTAGTGCTACTATCACCAGTGTCACTGCTTGAAACTGTTAACATTATTTTTCATGTTTTCCCCCTTCAACGCCCCCCCCCCCATGTTTAAGGTTGCTGCATATACCCACATGGTCTGAGCACACGGTCACGGCTCAGAGCACTCTTCCCATGAGGCTTCCTTACTGGAAACCCTAGCGGGCACATATTTGGTCTCCGCCACCAAACCTCATGTAGGTGAGACCCTAGGAACTCTGGTATTCTGAAGCTCATTCTCTGGTAGATTCTGCAAGACACTTGAGCATTTCTTCTCTCCTCAGCTCTGTCAGATGCCTTTCTTTGTACATTCAGGCTGCTATAACAAACTACTTTAGACTAGGTCATTTATACACCATAGTCGTTTTTGAATACAATTCTGGATGCTGGGAGGTCCAAGATTAAAACTTTAGCAATTTGGTTTTTGGTGAGGACCTTATCCTTATTGATGCTGCCTCCATTGTATCTTCACGTAACAGAAAAGGGCAAAAGGAGCAATGATCTCCTTTAGGTACTTTTTATAAGGGCACTTTATTAGTCAGTTTTCTGTTCCTATAACACAATACTTGAGGCTGAGGACTGTATAAGGAAAAAATATTTGTTTGGAGGTCAAAAATCCAAACAGAATGGCACTGGCTCTGGTATGTGTCTCCATGGCTGCACCACATAGCACAGTGGGAAGCCAGAGAGTGAGTAGTTTGGGGGTGCAGTCTTGTAACAATTAACAAGAACCACACTAATTGCCTCTGAGGCCAGCACCTTCAGTGCCTTCACCATTTTCCACTAGACCTCACCTTTTAAAGACCCCACCACCTCTTATCACTGCCACACTGGGGATCAATTCCAACATGAACCCTTGGAGGGCAAACCCCATCTAAATCATTGCAGGCACTAATCCTACTCTCAAGGGTATAAGATTAGTCACCTCTCAAAGAAAGGCCCCACTTTCTAAAACCAGCACCTCAATGAATAGGTTTCCACATATAAATTTTGGAGGGTCGCATCCAGATCACAGCAATGGCTGATTTCTTTTCTCTGCTTATTTGTGCAGAGTCTTACCCTCTTGAAACCTGCGTCTCTTATCCTCACCCTCCCACCCACCTGTAGTGCAAAGTGCTCTGAGTTTTGCATGTTGATAACACTTGGTGTCCTGGGTACTTGGAGTCAGTTTTGCTGGATATAAAATCCTGGGCTCCCAGTTGCTTTCCTTGACTCTCTTATGAATGATACTTCATTTTATTTTGGCATATAGTGTCTCTGACAAAAATCCAATGACAGTAATTTCTTTCCTTTAATATTAACTTTCTTTTTGCCTAAATGTTCAAATGATACTCTTTTTGCATTAAAGTTAAGTCAATATTGTTTGACTATGTCTTGAGATTGTCATTCTATATTATTATTGTCAAGTGTTCTTTCAATGTACCGTTTCAAAGAAATTTTTTAACTTCAGGAAAGTTTTCTTGAATTATATATCTTAGATTTGTCTGTCCCCTCACAGTTAATTTCTTATTTGGGGACTCATCTTTTCCACCTGATTTTGTATTTTCCTTATTTACCTTCAATATTTATCACGGTCTCTTGAAATCTTTGTTTTTTTTTACTCTCAGTTTTAGAATTTCTCATTTGTAAATCTTGAGTTTCAGTCTTGTGTTTTTTCCTAGTTTAGATTTTATTTTTAAATGATATTTTTATTTTTAAATGTTTATTGTAGTCTTTCCCCTCATTCCTGGGTAATCTGATTCTGATTTGTGCCACGTGTTCAGCTCTTGTAGAATTTTATACTATAATGTAGTGGGCTGCAGTTTTGATCTGCTTGTGGGCTTATCTTCCTGGCCTGCTTTCATTGGTTCTTAGTTCTATTTTCTCTCGTAATGTTGCAAGATCTCAATACTTTTCTGTTGGCATTTGTATGTGAAATTAGTTTTCCTGAACTTTTAGAAGGAAGTGTGGTCTGGGATGATTTTCTCATTTCAAGGAGCTTCTCCATCTTTGTTTTTCATGTAACGTTCACAAACATGGTAGCTTGCTTTCTGAGGGTTTTTTTTTTCCTCTTATTTTAAAGCTCTATCCCCACTTTCATCAGAATATCTCATTTTGATTCTCTCTTCTCATCGACTTCTCCTGGGTGGAGACCCAGCCCTAGAGGGGAACTTGGCTGCTGCTGAGGGCTCGTGGGTCCCAACACCTCCTGCCCCTTCAGGACTCTTGTTGGCCTCTTGTTCTCCTGCCTCTTAGAATGGCCGGAGTGTTCCCGCTTCTCCCTGCTACCTGCAGCTGGCCCTGTGCCTTCCAGCACATTCCTGAGGGTTATTTAGGATTCTTCTTTTCTTCCCTCAGCTTTCTCTGCTCACAAGCTGACCCATCGAGGACTCAGGCTTTTGTTTTTTCCGCGTGTGTAAGCTTTTAAATGCAGAGTTTGCAGAGAGGTGTACTTACCTGCTTTTTGGTTAAATGTTGCTAGGAACCCTTGGCTTTGTCGTTTAGTTAGTGTTTTTTGTGTAAAGATTTCAGAAGATTAAAACATTGAGCTATTGCTGTTGCTGCTATCTTTCCCAAACCATTAGCAAGACGAGTTATCTCTGCTACGTAACAAATGATCACAGACTCAGTGCTTCAATGAACCCCGTCTAGCATCTCATGTCTCTGTGGGTCAGAAGTGCAGGCAGGTGCTGCTGCACCTGGGGTCTCACAGTTGAAACCAAGGTGTGGGCTGGGTTGGCCACTCACGGGGAGCCCTGGGGAAAACCCTCTCGCCAGCTTATTACGCTGTCATCAGAGTTCAGTCCCTTGAGGCCATGGACTGGGGTCTGCTTTCTTATTGAGTGTTGGAGCAGTCCCCTTGAGCTCTAGGACTATTTAGGGACCTCTCCAGGCCCCTTCTATCTTCAGAGTCCCTCAGAGTGTTCTGGTGCTTGTTCAGAATTTCAAAAGTTTGGTAAAGTTTCCAAATTTACCAGAGTTGAACTTAGAGATTTGACTTTACAATGGTGTGAAGACACACCCAAGTAACCCTTCTGTTTTTCACTCTTCAGCTGTGTTCAATAAATAGTGTGAGAGATTCAACACTTCCTTACAAAGTAGGCTGTGTGTTAGCTCCTTGTGCTAAACTGGAGGTTAGTGTGTGTTTTCCAAGCACTTGTAAGGTAGACGAGGCTAAGCTATGATGTCCGGTAGGTTCAGAGTATTAAATGTATTTCTGACTTACCATATATTTATCTTAGGATTGATTTATAATGATGGTACCCCATAGTAAGTAGAGGAACATCTAAAGTTGGAAATTCTCACTTTCCATTCTGCTATCAGCTGCAGAAAGTGCCCTGCTTAATTACATCTGCACAATTTCTTTGTCATGTAAGGTCACATTACCTCCAAGGTAATGCTCTGGAGCTCTGGGTGAGGGTCAGAGACTATCTTAAAAGTCTTCTACCACATCCTCAGATTTCCTTTTGAATCCTAAGAATTTACCGAGCCCCTACAATGTTCTAAATCTTTGGCTTGGTTTATAATTGTGAATAAGACAAAGATAGCCCTCGCCCTATGATCAGAAAATTAATGCTGAATGTTTAGTGAAGGAGTTGACAGATAGATAGATATGGAAAGGTCTAAATGCACATTCAGAGAAACATTACGGAAGACTGAGACTCAATATTATTGAGTCTGCTTTAAAGGCCCACGCATCATCTTGCATGGAAATGTGGCTCAACTTCTGATGAAGAGACTAATTCATCAATATCTCTGTTATCACTGATGGATGACCTCCCGTAATCAAAGCTCTTGACTTACGTGCATGTTAACAGTTAATGGAAGGGGTGATGTATCACACAGAGTATGTGGAAGGTCATGAAGACGTGTAAATGAGAATTACACGGGTTAGTTGGTGTCGTTAATGGTTCTTCTGTTCTGCAAGAGCATCAGTATCTTACTCAGGAGACAGGGCTGCAGTGGGAATTGCCAGAGTGACCTAAACATGCCAGTTCAACCGTGAGTGGCTCTTCCCTTGCATGAGTCCATCACCCAAGCCAGCCACACTCCTCACACCATCCACTTCTGACCTCCCTCTTTTCTTGACCCTTTCCGGGACTTCAGCCACTGGGAGACCCACCTCCTTTGTAGGAGGATCTTTCTACTCAGAATTGTCTGTCTGTCTTGACCTGTTTCTTTACTTTCCTGTATCTAGCCCCTGATGAAACAGAATGATAGTGATCAGTTTTTCAGTAGATGCAGCTATACAAGGGACCCTATTTATTTATTCAGAAATATATGTCATAAAGATTGAATGAGAAGATAATATTCAGAGCTGGGAAAAGCAATGCTGCGTATTAGGGAGAATTCGCATTTGTTAGCATAAGTAAGACTGTGAGTCTTGATTATAAGTGTCAGTGTGTTAAAAAACATTGACTAAACCCAGTGTGAAATTACAAGTCTGTAATACAAATATATTTGGGGAAATGCAAACACATTTATCCATGCATTAATTCACTCCTTCAACAGCAATTTATTGAGCGCCTAGCCTGTGTCAAGTGTTCCTCTAAGTACTGGAGACAGAGAGAAGAGGGGAATGGTGCAGAAAATGGTATTACCCTTTGAGAGCTTATATTCTAGTTCAAATAATTAGAAAGTACACAGGATATGAAAAGACGGTATTTCATTATCACTTATTGATAGACAGTAGTGACTTTAATGTTGGCAAAAAAAAGTTGGTCGGAATAAATTCGGAAGGCTTGTAATAGAAATACAGAGATTTGCACAGTGGGCTTCTGGCTTCGCCGTTTCTTCCACTGTTTCTTGGACATTTCTCAGAATTGTTCCATTCTGGGTGCCTCCCACGTCCTTCATGTTCATTTCAAGAGGCAAAGCTATCGGTTGTTGAATCAACTTACATTGTACTTAATAGATGCTTACTGAATGCATGAATATTACCAAGTTTAATATATACATCACATAATTCCCATTGTAGTTGAACTTCATGAATGTTTTTGAATTGTTACTTGTAATTTTAAACCAGACTTACTGGACACCATGATCAGTACTATTATTACCCCCTGTGACTTGATCTTTAGGTCTCCACTCAGTGGTCACCTCAGTCGAGAGGTTCTCTAGACCACTCTGTCTCCCAGGTATTTGAATTGCTGCCTAATATTGTATTCTTTTAGTCTTCGTGATATTTATCTCAGTGAATTCAAACACTTTAAATTTTACATAAAGTTGTTTATCATCTCTCCTCTTTACTACACCATAAACTTCAGAAGGGGAAGAGCTAAATATGCTTTATCCTGCATGCCCTTCACGATGATTGGCATGTGATAATGACTCAAGTGTATTTATTTAATGAATGGAATCCCTCCCCTCTCTTCCGTCTTTTCTTCTTCTCTTTCTTCCTTTCACTTTCTTCTCCTCATTCCATAATTATTTTATCTATTCTGCAAACACAAAACTGACAATGGCAACAGCTAATTAGTTTATTGAGAGCCAGACACCATGAAGGCAGAATAACGACAACCCAGAAATTGGAAGAAGAGCTCATTCCTACCAAGTGCCTACTCTGTGTCAATGTGCTCTCTCATCCTTACAGCAGCCCCACACAATCAGCGTGGTCATCCCCAGTCAGCAAGGAAGCTGGGATTCAGAGAGGGTGGTAGAATGCTCAGGATCACACAGAGAGAGAGACGGGTGAGAGTAGAACTAAGACGGAGAAACATCTCGGAATTCCTCCCTGTGTTTTCAACTACTCCTTGCTGTCTCAGATCCAACCAGTAGTTTCTTTAAATCTGGGTTATGAAAATCATCTGAGAGGCTGGGACAGTGGAACAGTGGTAGAACGCTTGTCTCGCACGTGTGAGGCACTGGGTTCGATCCTCAGAACCATATAAAAATAAATAAATAAAGGTATTTTTTTTTTAAAAAAAAATGTCCACATACAAAAAAAGAAGAAAATCAGCTGATATGTTCTGATGAAGAGGGGTGTTGACATCTAAATTGGCATTGCTCTTGAAACGCATCACCTGTGGTCTGACAGCCTGTGGCCTTAAACCCAAGAATATCATCCAATCATTAGAAAATCCTGCTCTTCTCATTCTGAGGGATGAATATCCTCAGAGGAGTTATCATATTTGAGGGGGCCCCAAAATCGCCCTTGCTCACGAGCGCCCCCTGGAGTCCTCCCTCTGACCTCGCTTGTGAGCTGGGCGCGGGCTGCAGCCTGCCATCTCCTCCTCTCCTCCCTGCCTTGCAGTTAGAGATGTCCAATAGCAATTGACGGGGGTTTCATTAGTTCTTTGGGTGCATTTTCCATTTCTCAAGGACCCCCTTCAAGGGTTCTTTGCCAGTAATTACCACAGACTGAAGACTTGAAGGAGCTTCCTCTCGGTGTTGAGTGATGGGATTTCTTAATAGGACTGCTTTTTATTTTTGGAAGAGAAAAATTAAATTAAATGTGCTGCTCCAGACTAGGCTTATTTAGTCTGCAAAAACATAGGAATGATTTCGTTAAAACGAGCAGGCTTCTCGATCATTCTGTCGAGTCATGTGAAAACGAAAAGGCCTCCGTGTATTTATCATTTCTCTGCGGGTGACTTGAGGAAAGGGTCACAGATGCCTTGAATGGACGGATGCATGTAACCCAGACCAGTGATGCTGAGGATCAGCCATTACTGCGGATATTACCTCAACTGGGGATCCGCAAGCCATGGCCCTTGGACCAAGCGCAGGCTGCTGTCTCTGTAAACAATGTTGTATTGGAACTCAGTGATGTGTGCTTGTTTGCATGCTCTTTATGGCTCTTGTATGCTATGACCACCGGGCTGAGTAGTCACTACAGAGACTCCGCACAGCCCAAATGTCTGAAATATTTACTATCTGGACCTTTCTACAAAAAGTTTGATACCCTTCCACCTTAACAGACACATGCAGTGTTTTGGTGTTCACCTGAGGATCTCCACATGCCTAACTGTTCAAGTGCAAATGCTGTTTACCTGAGCAATGTTGCCATTTGTTGTCAAGGCAAGTTTAGCTGCGAAGTTCAGATAAAAGAGAAAAGGTTGTTTACAGGCTACAGATCCTTTCATACTCTTCTGTTCACATGTTTTTCTCAATTTAAAAACAAAGCAATACTAAATGGAACATATGAGCCACAGAAGAACAGGAAAGTAAATTATGCTCTGCTGTACCCCTTTCATATTTTCCATGAGACTACTGATTCTGACACACAGGTTGGACACTACCTAGGGCCAATGGTCATCACTGAGGACAGGTTTGTTTTTTTTTTAACTGACCAGAAGTGATTTTCCCTCCACTAATGATGCTAATGTTATTTTTTTTAGGCTAAAACCTCTTTAGCATCTGGTATCTGGCACTCTGCCACCAGTGTAACATTCATACAGAAAACTCTGCACTGCATGGCTATTTGTGTCAAAAACATGGACGCTTTAAGTGAAGATCATTTCACAATTAGATAATTGGTGTGCATGACATTCTTCTCCTGCTTCATTTGAAAACTGACTTGAAGATGAGGGAAAATGAGCTGTCCTTAAAAAGAAAAATAAAAAGGGCGAGGAGAGGAGTATCAGAAACTTTCCAGAACACCCAAGTTACCTGTAGTGTGAGGTTAGGAGAATCCAGGGGCCCTGCGCTCACCTGGAAGGACGTACATGCTTTATTCTTCATCAATCGGGATGCCAGGTAAGATCACCTGGAGAAAAATGGGCTTCTCTAAATTGTTTTAAAGAGTTAAAACTAATATTTGGAGTGTGGAATTATCTGCTCGGGGCCATGGTCAGTCAACAATAATAATAACAATGGGGAGGGCTCATATTTGTGGAGTCCTTACTGTATGCAGAACTGTGCTCATGGTTTACACAGCTTATCCAGTAAACATTTCCCGAAGCTCTGCGAGGTGGCTGATGTTTATCCCAGTTTTACAGATGAGTGGAGAATGTATAAATTAAAGTCAGGTCTACCTGATTGAAACCCTGTGGTTTTTAACTGGAAATGACTTTGCCCTCCACTTGCCTGGGCCCAGAAATCCTGAGCCATGTCTATATATATATATATACATTTCCTGTTGTGAAAGGGCATGGGAGCAGCCACAGTGGTACAAGGTCCACCGTGTCAGATTTTTGTTGCTGTGAACAAAACACCTGACAAAGAACAACTCAGAAGAGGAAAAGTTTATTTTGGTTCACAGTTTCATTGGTCCCGTCTGTGTTGGTTGGTTCCATTGATCTGCGCCAGAGGCGAGGTAGAACATCATGGCAGAAGGGCGTGGTGAAGGAAAACTGCTAAGATCATGGCAGCCAGGAAGCAGAGAGCAGGAGAGCCAAGAGCCAGCAGGACAAGATCTAATTGCCAAGGGCAACCAACCCTCAGTGACCCACCTCCTCTAGCCACACCCCACTTGCCTATAGTTACCACCCAACACAGGAGTCCTTTCCAATTCTTCATTCATCAAATGGATTAATCCACTGGTGAGGATCCAATTCTCATGATCTAATCATCTCACCTCTGAACATCCCTGCATTAATGCAGGAGCTTTGGGAGGGGACACTTCATATCCAGGACAGCCAGCGACACTGCTAGGCATGGATGGGACACAGCGAGAGACATCTCACCCCAAATGTGGATGGTGGCAAGATTGAGGACCATGTTCTAGAACTTGAGAACTAGATAGACTACTAAATGTCACCAGGGGGGTTCCAGCTCCTTAATCCCCGGGCAGTGATTTGTGACATCCCACTTGTCTCTGTTTCCCTCCTTCAGACAATAAGTTTCCTTTTCCCCACCTCCATCTTCTGTATGTGCTCAGCTGGGCAGCTCTTGCCCTCCTCCTGTGGGAGTCCTCATGATCCCTTTCATGGACTTTCAACCTGACAAACACAGGAAACCTTCAGAAAACACAAATACCCACAAAGATGGTCTTTCTATGAGATTCAGTTAATCATGCAGTTTTGCCCCCTCTTGCCCACACACTTGAAGACACTTGGGGAAGCAGCTGCGGCTCCCCAAGCCCCTCCCGAGGTTCTGGCAAGCCGATGGATGGCCTCACGTGCACTGCAGTGGGCTGAGTTGGCACCTCCATCTCATCTGAGCTTCCCTTTCTAGCCCGATCTGTTAATTCATAATCTCCCTTTGAAAAGAGCTCGCATTGTGTGAGTGTCTGATTTGCCCAGGTTTCCTTAGTTGCCTCTTTGAGCTACTTCTTTAGAGGGGTTTGGATCTACAGCTAGGATCTCACTCCAGATCAGAATTCAAGACCTAACCATCGGCAGGACATCAAGCTTCCTTCGGATTCCATATCCAACTACTCCATCAGGACGGTTTCTATGGGAAAGAAGCTATTAAAAAGCAGTTTTTTGAATGTGATTCTCCCACATTCAACCCGTTGACTCACCTAGTCACTGAGCAGCCTGAAGTCGTTTTGGTTCCCAGCGCTGCCTCCACAGAAGATTGGCATCCACAAGCGCCGCACTGTGGGCATGGCCTGGTGCCAGGCATGGTGGGGATCTGCAGAAACATAAGGAAAGTCTTCGCCCTTAGGGGTTTTACCCTGTGGTTGGGGGAAACGGGACATATGCACACACGGAAAACAAAATCACTAAACAAGAGATCAATGGTAACAGGAAGCAATGGTGAAAGACATGGCCAGGGGTGTCTCTGCTTTCAGAAAAAAGGTTGGGTGCACTGTTCAGAAGGAAGGAGGGGTGCATTGGTCAGGTGTGTTCAGAAGCCTTCCTTCCTGTAAAAGACGGAATTTGGAGGAGGGAGCATACCCTTAGGAAACGGGATAAAGTGGGAACTCTATATGTGAAAGCTGGGAAGACATTTAAGATGGGCCAAGATGTGTGCTCGCGGGCTGCAGTGAGGGGACATGAAGTGGCAGTCAGGGGTAAGGCTGATCATGCAGGGGCCATTACTTAGGGGCCTTAAAATGGCGTGCATGGAATTTGAACTTTATTCTGTAGGCGATGGGGAGTCATTGAAACTTCTGTCCGAATTAAAACAGCTTCCTAATGACCTTGGCATTCACTCATGGCTCCATCAAATGCCCTCTTCAGAAAGCAGCCTGACTGATTCTCTCCCCCCTTCCTTAAACCATCAGATGATTCCCTATCGCACTGAAACCTGCGTTCTTTCCCCATAGCTGATACAGCGTTTGGCAAGCCTTCTCCAGAGAAACAAACCAAGAGTGTGGAGACATAGGTGTAGGTGTAGGTGTAGATGTCGATTTAGATTTATAGATAGAGATAGGTTTATTTATTATGGGAATTGGCTCACACAATTATGGAAGCTGAGAATCTCACCATCTGCTATCTGCAAGCTGGAGAACCAGTAAAAGCTGGTGATATAATTCAGCGTGAGTTTGAAGCCTGAAGAAGAGAGAGGCAAGTGGCCCTTCCTCCACCTTTTGTTCTATTTGGACTCTCAATGGATTGTACCATGCCTGCCCACAGAGGTGACAGTGACCTTCTTTACTCCATCTATAAATGAACATGTCGATCTCTTCCAGAAACATATTCAGACATACCCCCAAATGTCTTCCCGTTGGCAAGCATTAGCCCAGCCAAGTTGACACGTAAGGTTAACCTCCAAACACGGCCTGTGTGACGTGGCCCTCACCTCATTTGAGGCATCTTTGTTCCAAAATCACAATGTCCTGCTATGCTGTTTTTCCTCCTGAACACACGAATCCTGTGGCCTCTGGCTTGGACCTTCCTTCCTCTCCATCACCCAGTGATGGATCCCTTCTCCACATAGACCCCAGCCCTTACTCTGCCTCCTCAAAGTGATGAGGTCTGATTCTGCTCAGCTCCTCTCATTACCTAAAATTAGCTTATTACACGTTTACTCCACGTGTGCCATTATGTAGAGAGGGGCAATCAGCCAGAAAGAAGGAGGCTGCAGGCTTCCAGGTGCGCAACTGCGGAGGGCCTGGTGGTTGTGACAGAAGACAATCTGCAGGTGTAGAAGATGTTTGGAGGTAGACTTTTTTTTGGCAATCCTTTGGATATGGATGGAAAGAGAGGAAAAACAAACAAGGTCTTTTGTGTTTCTACCTGAGTCCCTTGTGGTTTTAGAAATGGATGGACAGGTTGTACTTTTCACTGTGACAAGTGAGGAAGGTTCGTTGGGTTTTGCTTATGTTGAAACAGGATATTTGAAAGTTACCATTTACAGACAGGTCCAACTGGAAGATGATACCGGAGGAACAGACAGAGGATGGTCACCCCAAATGAGGACAATGAAAATGGTAAAAAACAAACAAATAAAAACCCACCACCCCCTCAACTGTTTTTTTAATAGCCCTCTCTACCCAGTCCCTTTCCCCAAAGGTCTAGCTGCAATCCTAGATGTTGAAAACATGAAGAAAAATCTCAACTTTTGAGTAGGCTACTGGAGGAAGGGAGGAATCCTGGAAAAACACCTGCTTCGATATTCAAGTTTTTGGCAAATCACTGTATTTAAAGGGAGAAAATAGGACTTTACAAATTATGAAAAACATCTTGAGTGTCATATTAAAATTGTAATAGATTCTCTGCTCCAAAGAACATTTTTTTTTTTGCCACAGAAAGTATAAATGTTGCTCAATTTTATGGCGCAGGGAGATAAGGCAGCCTGGCAATCCCAGGATTTTATTAAATTCTGTGCAAATTAGAGAGGATGTTTCCTGTTATTTGAAAGAAGTGACTGATTTTTTTTTTTTTTTACTTTTAATATTAAGGGGGAAGAAAAGTGGCACAGATGAGTTAAAACAGCTCTTTGGTGCCATTGGCAGGAAGTTTAGTGTTTTTTTTTTTAATGTAGAAATTAGGGGAAGAAGTGACTTTTATTGCTAAAATTAATTTTATTGCCATACTAACTAGCCCTTTCCTCCTCATTCCTTGGTATCACACAGAGATAAAAAGGTGACGAGAAATGCCCCATACACTGTAGCTTCTTGTAGTGGTTGGGGACTCTGGCAGCCCATGTTGGGCTTATAAATACATTCCAGAAAACTTCATCGGCACAAACAGATACATAAAGAATGAAGAATCCGATCAAGAAACGAACATTTATATTTTTACTGGGTTTTACTTTTAACATAAAACATCCTGAAAAAGTTTTATGATTTAGCATTTATGAATGACTGGATTTTAAGAGAATTGTAATATTTTTTTTAGGGTATTTCAGCTCCATGAGTTATTTCTTATAGATTCAGATAATGACATTATAAATCTTTCTGTGGAGGCAATTACTAAGGCAGAAATGGCCTATTCCCCATTGGCTTTTAGGTTCAGCTCACTGACATATTACAAGCAGGCTTACCGTGGTCATTAAAACCTGATCCGGGATTTATTGTACCTCTTTAAACTCTCAGTACTTTGAAAAGTATTGAACAGAAAGGAATACAAAGTGAAGTTACAAAGGGGGCCAGCAAGGCAATCAGGAGACAAGCAGCTTTAATTTATCCATCCAAGACCACCTTGAGCATCGTGAAAAATATCTGAGACTGGAGCATGAGGTTTTGAACAGAAGTGAGGACATGGTTGCTAAGTGCGGATTTCCACCTGAAATAGCTCCAAGTACGTGTTAGAATTGAGAGCTGAAGGGACAGCGGTGTGAGATTCTGCATAAAAGGTGAAGAGAGTTTTGAGACCTTTGCTGTGAGCCAGCCCACCTGGGGACTTGGGGAGTGACAGAGGAGCCACGGGCTCTGGTCATAACCGCCCCCACCTGCTCCAGAAGCAAAGGCCACTGTGACCTGATGGAGATAAACAAGAGCTTCCTCATGGGCAGTCTGGCTTCCTAACTCTCTTCTTCACTTAGATTCCCAGCTCTTGATCCTTCGGTTTCTTCTCAAATGATATTGAAATATCTTTTCCAAGAACAGATGCTCTCGCCACACTGGGGCAGAGTGTCCACAGGGGCTGAAGGGGGAGGGAAGGAATCCTCACTGGAGACGGGGTGGGCTGGTTCCACAAAGGCAAGGAGGAAGACTTGTGAAAAGGAGCGGGGCTTGACTCCAGCCTTGACTTTGACAGCTAGGCTGTAGTCCAGGAGTGGCCACGCCTCCTTCTTCCCAACACTGTTTATGGAATGAAGTTGAACTCACTGCCCCTCTTTAACATGAGAACACAGACAAGACTTAAAAACACTTTTATCGCCTTGCACAAGAAACAAGCTGAAAGTTTCAGAAAATACTTTTATCACTTTGCACAAGAACAAGCTCGATGTTTTAGATTTATTTCAGCATTTGGGGCTGGCTTAATGCTATAGCTTGGCAACTTGTTCATTCCTTTTAGGGCAATATTTTAGATGAAAAAAACAAATAACAAAAGGCACCCAAACCATCACATTGCCGTTTGCCTAAAGCCTTTGGTTTTCCATGCCAGCTCCTTACTACACAGGTACCTACCTTGGGGAGTCCTTCCACTCCCTGCCTTCCATTTCTCTCCCCAAGCGTTTTCACAGTTATCCCTCTTTCTTCATAGAGGTCAGCAAAATTTCTATAAAGGGCTCCAGAGCAAAGAGTTTAGGCTTGAAGGATGGCATACTGACTATTGGCAAAGTGCAAGTCTCCCCTGTAGCACAAAGCAGCCACCAGTGATGTGCAAATAAATGAGCAGAGCTGTGGACTGATAAAACTTTATTTATAGAAACAGGTTGGGGGCCAGAGTTTGTCAATATCTGACTTAAGAGAACTTAATGTCTGAATTCTTTATGTGTATGTGTTTATTTATATATTTATTTTCCACCTTTTTTGTGGGTCTCTTTCCAGGAGAATTCTGGATTCATAAAGCCAGTGACATAATCTGCTGAGTGCTCTCCCACTGTGGATAATAGAGGAGGTCTACCTTTTCCATCTGAGCACAGAAAGTCTGGTCATATGAAGTGTTACATGAATACATGCTAAATGAGTGGACCAAAATGTCTCTCCTGTTTTGAATTACAAGGAACATCTATACTTTCTGTGGAAACTTTAGAAAATTATATCAAGGAACTTTTTTTTTTTTTAATGAAGACCTGTGGTTCAAATGTAAAACAAAATGTTGGCATTTAATAACTTTGAGTTCACTTGGGGTTTTCCTTGGGGTTTGGTTCAAGCCCCTAGTTCAGATTCCATTCAAGTTAGATTGAATTTGATACAAAATCTTCACACTACATCCTTCTCTGAGAAATTTTCTGCAATTATTTCAAGTCTTGGAGCTGGGTTCTCTGTCGTCCTCATCAGCAATTACTGGTACAGTGGAAGGTGCTCGGAACTGCCCAGCCTCTTGAGTTATGAGGGACTTTATGTGATTTTAACAATAGTTCCATATAGTAAGTTAAGATTCATGTATTATGGGATGAGAACTTGGTCACTTATTACAGTGTTATCCAGGGTCTCTGTAACCTAGAATGCAAACCAAAGAAGCCAATCGGATGGAGCATTCTATTTCCTGCCATTTTGAGAGGTCAGAATTCTTCCCAGGTCCAGCTGTTCTTTATTCCCAATCTCAGTACAGTTAGAATGCTAATCTGTGCATTTCCAGTCATTGCTGCTGGTGATGGTGGGAAGGGCAAAGGGGGTATCATTCCAACAGAATGAATTTGTCAAGTTCAGATGAAGCTCCTTGGCTGAAAGCCTTCATTTTGGTGCAGTTGTTTGCACTGATTATATTATTTTTTGTTTGTGAGCAGGTTTGGAAATCAACATGAAGCATCTTTTTATAGCATATTTACCCAACTCCAAAACAAGGTATCATTCAAGAGTTTTGGATCAAATCCTATCAGAAATCACATGAAATTTAATCAGATATGTCCCTTTATTTTGACTTGGAGTGTGTGGATATTTCCTCTTCCATGTTGAAGAATACATCCAAGCACAGGTAGCGAGACCTGAGTAGAGGAAAAGAGAGAACCAGGATGTCATGGTTTCAGCCTCTGGATGTAGCTTTATCGGGCTTCCAACTGCACAAGCTATCCTCCCCAGCCACCCCCACCTTTTAATTTAACCTTTTAATTTGAGTTTTATTTCACTTGAAACGAAGAGAATTCTGGCTAACACAGCTATTTGCTATCATTCTTAACTTTAATTGTTCCTCTAACCTACACTTTTGTGTGATAAACTTTTACTATATGAAATACCTTTGAGTTGTAGTAAAATTGATTCTCTGTAAGTTTATACTACATATTCCTTTTTGGGAATCTGAGTGAAATGAAAATGAATAGTTCAATTGCCATAGGAATCTAGTATCTCTGTAAAAGTGTTTCTTAATTAAATAGATAGCCCTTGTCTTGTTTCTTAGCATAAAACAAAAGACACCTCCTCCCAGTCTAAACTGGTTGAAAACCACAGCTCTGTCGGTTCTGTGACTTTTTGTTTCATATCAAAATAATTGTTATTGGTTCATGGGTTAGATATTACAAATAACTTTGATTGAATTCTTTACATCTCTTGAAAATTCAGCTTGGTACCTGTGCCTGTCAAAAAACAGTCCTGTGACCAGAAGGTAGGAAAGATTTGTGATGTGACCCGAGTTGCCCATTTTTGGAGCAACCTCACCCCCATATGAGTTAAGAAGGATTTTTTTGTGGGGTAAGAAGTAGAAGGGAGTATCTCAAAAAAAAAAAAAAAGGATATTAGGAAGACAATTCAAGTAGAACACACTGACACTTAAATTCCCTATAGAACAGCAGCACACTATGTTTTTTTTTTTTGAGCACTGTCTATGTATCAGGTTCAGATATTATGTGATTCTAACAATAATTCCGTATAGTATATACCTAAGGTCCATACATTTTGAATTAGAACACTAAAACAAAGATTAATTAAAACTGTTGCAGATCACACAACAAATAATGGAGTGAATGAGATAAGAATTAAATAATCAGACCCTAGAACGCATGTTCTAGACTACGTGTGGTCAGCAATCTACAACTACAGGTGAAATCTGGCCCTCTGCCTGTGTGTAAATAAAGTTTTATCAACATATAGCTATACTAATTTGTTTATGTATTTTCTATGTCTGATTTCATGCTATAATGTCAAAGATCAATAGTGGTAACACAGACCACAAAACATAAAATATTGACTAATGGGCTGTTACAGAAAACAAGCAACCCCCCTTTATCAACTTCTGAACCAGACACCAGATCATCCAGCCTTTCTAAAAAAGAGTTTTGAGTCAAAAGACACACTGGTTCTGGCATAGCCTACTGTATTTCTAGGTTATATGGATGTTTGTACTTAATTTTAGCTGACTACCATCTCAGCCCTTGTTTTTAGGCTCAGAGAACTTCCTGTAATGTGCATCTTGGTGGGAGGTAGGGCCCACGAGCCATATCTGAGACCAGACACCCTCCCTGTCTCCCTACAGCCAGTCTCCTAACATCAGCTCAAAACCCACACTTAGCCCATTATGCTAATCTCAGACCATCAAGTCCAGAGTGTGGCAAAGAAGGAACATGTAGAATCTGATTGCATCAGTCGATGGGGTAGGGATCTGGGTGAGATCATCTCTGGATTCTCACAAAAGGTAGAGATGCCTCCGGCTCCTTGGAATTCTAGTTTTCTCACCAGAATAATCATTGAGAAATCATGAGGAGTCCCATGGCTTCTGGCTCTCCCTGCTAGGGATTATTTTTAGAGGTGAGCAGTTGGGACACCGCCCCTCCACAACAGTCATCTCCAGCTTGACTTCTGGTGTGCCCTGCTGTGAAAACAGCACATCTTTTCACATTAGCATCTGTTTGGGTTTTTAAATTTGATTTTTGTTGGTTATGGGGTGCTGCTGTTTCTGCATAATAATGCTCCTTCTTGGTAGGGACAGTTTGCTCAGTCACTTGCTTCAGTGTCTTGGAAAGAATCATTGCCGTTAAAGTTGTTTAAAATATACTTTTTAATAAAATGTATCAAATTTCTCATTTATGTCCATTATGTATATGAGAAGATGTTCCAGCATGGGCGAGGGGAGTGCCCACTCCCCATGGATCTCATTGCCAGTTGGCGTACTGGGAGATCCAGACAGCAATAGGGCCCATGAGATGCTGAGAAAGCAAAGGAGCAGGTGGGTAGACACTGTGATTTTGCAGCGGGTCCCCTGTTCTGACTCACTGTGCCACCTCCTTTCTCCCTCTCCCTGTGATGGAGATTTCCTCCTGGAACTCCCCCACTGAGCATTTAGAATACAAAAGCCCTGGGGTCCTCCCTTGCTTGTTTCTCAAGCCAGTGGATAACACCTGGAGAGAGAGAGAGAGACCTGCAGAAGCTCCACTGCCCCATCTTTGCCAGGGACACTCCCTCAGCCCTGCTCTGTCCAATCACACGTCTGTGGCTGGGCAGAGCCCTGGGGCAGTTCTGCCATGAAGCAGACTCTGCAGTGAGGGTAGCATAGAGTTGCGACCTGGGCAGGTGCTCTGACCTTAATATGATGTGGTGGTTGTTGTTCATTTAAAAGAACAGAGACTGGAGATGGAGCCTCTCAGCTGCTGGACCGGCATGCAGTATCTCAGCCCCCGGGTCACATTTTCAAAATCATCGTATTATTTATTTATTGCAAAATATCTGTTGGTGGCCATTTGCCTCCTTTCATCGGACATTGCTGGACCAGAATGCAGTGTCCCTGCCCTCACGGAGCTTGTACTTTTGCTGGGGCGACCTGTAAAAAGCCGGCAAGCACAAAGCAATGAGCCAAGTAGTGGTGAGTGGTGCTCCTGGCTGAGAGACTTGGGGCAGAGAGTGGGTGGAGGGAGGCGCCCAGAGGGAAGGCCACCTCTCCGCTCTCCGCTGCTCCGTGGGGTGAGAGGGAGCAAGGCGTGGCAGGAAAGACAACCATCAAATGACAGTCAGAGTAACCTCACAGTCCCTCAGCATCGGATCCACCACAGCTGCAGTCCTGTGACGCTGACTGCCTTAAAGAGAAAGGGGTCAGAGGTCTGGACCCCCTTGCCAGCGTGGCTCGGAGGGGCCGCGTGTGTGCATGTGCATTTGCTGAAGCCGTTTGTTTTCCACATCCTGGTTTTCCCAACGCCATCACAGCAGCTGCCTCACCTGAATGCCAGTCGCTAAATGAGGCAGCAGCTCAGGATCCAGGGAAACAAAGGGGACGGTTGCCATAGTAACAGAGGCCACCAGGAGCCACTGTGAACAGCTCCTCCTCCTGCTCTCTAGAATCCCTCTCCAGGGGAGGCTTGGAGGCCCTCAGCCACAGGACAGCCGCCCAGCAGGGCCAGGGGGGGTTTCCCAAGGCACTCTACTCTGGCTGGTTGCCTGTGGCCTCCCTTCGCCAGGTGGGAAAGTTACTTAGTTCTTGTCACCCAGCAGAGAAGAGAGAAGCAGGCTTGATCTCTGTGGAGTGGAGGCTCCTTGGAATTGTTTTGCATTTTGTCGTTCCTATTGCTCCTTTCTCTCTCTGACAACCTCCACGCACTTAAGATACACACTGACTCCAGACGTGGCACCTAACACTCTATTGACCAGGCAAATTTCCAGCCTGCACTGCGGTACCGGTAATAGGAGTGGTGGCCCCCAATTCTGTGACTGATCGCTGTTCCCACTGTTGGGAAGAGTGATTTTTTGAAATATTCATCATGTTCTGATCAATTTTAACAGATCAGGGTATCTGTAAAAAGATAATGCTTGACAGCAAATGAATTGAAGCTGTTTTAATTGGAATGAAGTTCCCTTGTGAGAATTTAATGTTTTTTTTTTAATTGACATTTCCAGGAATCCATCCCAGATAAGTTGAGATTTCCTTATGAAGTGCCATCCTCTCCCATCTTTTCATACTCAGAAATTGCTCCTGTTTTTGGGTTGCAGCTCAAGGCTTACTCAATTTATAATTTTACCATTCTGGTCCTCAGTCATCTTGGATGCTTTCCTGGGTGCTCCTGCTTGGCCCACCACTCCTGATATTTTCAATTGTGTTTGGCAACACAATAAAGAAGCCTGAGTTAGAAGCATAGAATTTGGAGTCAAGTGGAATTGCGGTCTAATACAGCTGCTTTCTGTTTGGGGTCAGCTCTTGGTTAGGTTATCAACTAGCCTCAGTTGTTACATCTGTCAAATGTGCACAAAAACCAGTATCTGTTTCCCAGGATGATGGTGATGGTTGAATCAGAGTCAGAGTCAGTGTTTAGCTCAAGCCAAGGATCATGCCTCTTGCAAGGATGGTGTGGAGGTGCCCAGTTGGATGGTAGCCATCCCTCTCCCTAGGACAGTCGCCAGCCCTTCTTTGTTCCTTCCCTGCTTTCCAGAGAGCACAGGGCAACAGTAGCCATAATAACAGGTATCTCTCAATATAATTGAATGTACTCTCCCATCTCAATTGAGAAAGCGGGGAGAGAGAATTTAATGAAAAGAAGCACTGGCTGTGGACAGTCCACTCACCCCAGTCTCTCCCCTTCAAGGTTCAGATGGGAATTTTAAGGAAAAGTTCAATCACTGGGTGTGTGTAGGCAGGCTCCAGTGTCCTCTGTGCCTTAATTAGCAGAGTGCTTTTTATGTCCTCTCTCCATCATGGGCTCCCAGAGCTGCAGAAAACTTCTCCACCCCACATGAGCCCTCCTCCTGCTACTGCCTCAGCCTGCTTTGCTGTGCAGCTGTGAAGTGCTGGTTCCATGGACCGGGCTCCTGGGCTTGAGTGGAAAGTGAGGCTGGTGTGAACAGAAGAAGAGGAAGGTATGGACGTTTTCTCGGAGCGGTGTCTTAGCCTATGGAATTGTTTCTGATTGTTGTCTGGCTTGACTTTAAGTGCACTCTCCTCCCACAACATTCTCCCATCAGCGGTGACATAGGCAGGAGCTCCAATCCCAAAGAAAGATGTCGGGATCACTAACCAAAGGCATGAGGACTTTGTGCAAGGAGGGCGAGTTCTTACATAGGCCTCTGGTAAATTTGGCCACTGAAGATGCCCATTTCCTCTGACCTTGGTTCATGGCCTTCCAGAGGCCTAAGAATGTATTCTTTGGACCCAGGTGTTCCCAGGTTAGAGACACCTCCCTGATAAATCAAATTTCTCTTGTGGGGAGAGAATGGAAGTGTTATGTAGAGAGTGGAAGGAAAATGAGGGAATTATAATAGAGACTTAAAATATATTGATTGAATCTGTTTTACAATGTAGAAGAATGATAATTTCTTTGTTGTAATTAAAAATAAATATGTATATTATTTATGTCAAATCAAAATAGCATTAGCTAGCTAACATTTATTTGAGCACTAAATCAACTACCATGAATGATTCCTTATTTTACTAAGAAATGCATACAGTCAAATTCATGGGACCTAAGAATATCATTCCATGAGTTCTGACAGAGGTGTGTGGCCAGGGAGCCAATGCTGGGTGCAGGGGCAGAGAGAAGCCGCCGACTGCGGCCTGGGAGTGTTTTGGTGTATCCTGTGGGAGAAGACAGTTTTCCATCCTTACAGGGTTATTCCAAATGAAATGATAAAGAATATTCAAGAAAGACAGTGCCACCCTCAAAGTCTAAAATTTTTGCTTTCTGGCATTTTACAGGAAAACTGTTTCCACTATTGGATACAGTCATCTAGAACTTTCCCTCATGTTCTGCCTGCCAGAGGCATCTGGAACTCTTGATTCCTATCTCCAATTCTTGAAGATAGGAATCAAGTTCTTGAAGTTCATAAAAATCTACTCATGAAGCTCACGTGCTCTAGAAGCTGGATTGTTGCATGAAGCATAGTGTTTGAGAAATCCCTCACGTTGGTGTGAGTATCCGTGGTTCATTCTTCATTACTGAGTATTATTCCATTCCATGAACAGTGAATCCACACTAATGCTGACAGGCACTTATGTTCTCTCCATTGATTTTTTTTCTAGGAGGAATAAAGCTATTGTGGACACTCTTTTTATAAACACAGATTTCCATTTTTTAGGGGTACAGATCTGGGGATGAAATTATTAAATGATAAGGTAGAAATTTTAACTCTAAGTAACTGCTAAGCAGGGTGCAGTGGTGCCCACCTGACTTAGGAGGCTGAGGTGGGAGGATCACAAGTTTGAGGTCAGTCTCAGCAATTTAGTGAGAACCTGTCTCAAAATAAAAAATAAAAAGGTCTGGGATGTAGATCAATGCTAAGAATGCCACTCCGTTCAATCCCCAGTACCCCAAACCAAAACAAAACAAAAATAACAAAAACCTGCTGAGGAAACTCCACAGTCGAGACACTGTGCCATGGACATTCTCATCCGAGAGAAACGTGGAGAAGATCCAGTGGTTCTTCAGTGTCACCAGGGCGTGGTTTCGCCGGTCTTCAATACCGTTCGCGATGCTTTAAACTCACCCATTCAATCCCTGATGGCCCCTGGAGATAGATATAGTTACAAACTAAGGATCCTTAATTCAAATATCTGAAATTCAAAAGGCTCCAAACTCCAAGACTTTTGAGAATTGAGCACTAACACTGCCACAAGTAGAGAATCCAATACCATGAACAGAATTATTTTAAATATGTAAAAACTCACCCTCCAGCTATGCATACAAGGTGTGTATGAAACATAAATAAATTTCTTCTTTAGACTCAGGTCTCATCCCCAAACCTCACTAGGTTTATGCAGATATTCCAAAAATTCTACAATATCTGAAATCTGAAGCATTCTGGTTCAAAGCATTGGAGATGAGGGATGCTCAACCCATACCCATGTTTTGGAGATAACAATACCGGTGCCCAAGAATTAAGGAACTGCCTGCGTGTTACATTGCCACTGAGGGACTCCGTGATCTGTCTTTTGTGAGTGTGCATCGAACCACTACATTCTGGTACTTTGTGAACCACTACATCCTGGTACTTTGTGAACCACTACTTCTTGGTGCTTTGTGAACCACTACATCCTGGTACTTTGTGAACCACTACATCCTGGTACTTTGTGAACCACTACTTCCTGGTACTTTGTGAACCACTACTTCCTGGTACTTTGTGAACCACTACATCCTGGTACTTTGTGAACCACTACTTCTTGGTACTTTGTGAACCACTACATCCTGGTACTTTGTGAACCACTACATCCTGGTACTATGTGAACCACTACTTCCTGGTACTTTATGAACTGTTAAGGACTCATCATCTCCAAGGTCTAACATATTGCAGGTGGGGGCTGCTGCCCAGGAGAATGGAGGCGGGGACTGCACAGAGCTGGCCTCCCAGGGCAGGGACTGGCCTGTGCTCTAATTGCAGAAATGGCCTGCATTGCTCCGCATGACTTCCAGATTGGTGCTGCTTGAGGGAGTATCTTACCTCAATGCTTTCAGTTGACAAGCAGCTATCAGATGTGTGTGGAGCTAGCACAGAACTCAAAACCAGTCCAAGGCAGACAAGGGAGAGGTTTGGCATTTGTCGTGGCGATGGTAGGTGGTTCTAGGAATTCTCAGGTTTCAACCATCAAATATTTTCTTTAAACAAAATATAACAGTAGAAAAGTGTCTTTGAGGTTAATATGGAGGAAACATCATTTAAAACTTGCTTATCCATGTGGGAAAAAAGTGACCAACAGTTTATTTCCAAGTTCAGTGAAGCCTGTAGCAATCTGCTGAATAAAAATGCCCCACTGAGAAGCAGAGATGCTATGGCTTCCTTGCACGGTCGTCTCAAGCTTTGTAGAAGGTTCACGAAGGCCCTCACTGAGTTAAGGATGCCACCTTTCCACCTTCCTCTTAGCTTAGGGTTCCAGATGCCCAGTTATATTTAAATGTTAGATAAGAAACAAAGAGCATTTTCTATAACTATGCCACAAAGATTGCATTATTGGCTATTTGTCTGATACCGAGGTTTAACCAGCATCCTGTATTTTTGCTGGCTATATCTGGTAACCTTATTTTTGTCTGATTTGCAGAGACTTGAAGGAGAAACTCTATCTGCGAATAGTCTTTGCTCACTCATTTTCCTGGGAGAGAACCATTTCCCTTTTAATATAAATAATGTAAAAATTTAGAGATAAAGTACGTGGGGCTTAAGGAAGGTGAAATGGAGCCTTTACAATGTAAAGTGCTTTCTCCCTGGCCCCAGTTCATTAGCGAAATCTAGTGATTTAAATTACCCAGCTAACCTCTTCCGCCACCGTAGGATTATAAATCAAGGAGGTGGCTACTACCTGAAGGAGTCTAGGGCCTTCACAGAAGGTTGTCATCAAGCTAAGAGGGGCAGAAAATTTCCTATTACTGTGTCATGCAAAAATGGTAATGCCTGAACCTCCACTTACAGCATATTACCTCTATGCAATTCACTTGCTAAAATAAAAGAAACAAAATTGGAACATATTCACTCTTTTGCATTACGAGAAATAAATAAGATGGCTGGGTCTCTGCACAAACCGGCTGATGTTACACAGCCAATGCAGCCAGACAGAGGCAGACTCATTCAAACAAAGAGAAAGCATTCAAGGTGTTTATCTGTCTGTCTTTCCTCCTTTATTTTTGTCTGTCTCTACGCCTTTATTTTGTGTGAAATTTTGAGAGATGAATTCCATTTTCTATTAATTCAATGGCTGTCATACTGCATTACATCATGCAGCTTGGACCACAACAATGAGGTTTAGGGTTTAAATTAATAATATTGCAACACATCACTTGATAAAGCAGTGTGCTTAATCCTATCTAGCCTGCTCAGGTAGCCTGACTTCTACCCAGTGCCTTGAATCTGCAGATTGCAGTGGAATTACCCAAGTTCAATTGCAAACAACCTATAATTGTGAGCTGAGTACTTGAGCTTCATGGTAGAAAGCATTAATTTAATATGCTGGGGAGATTTAACAAGCTTAGTTTTCTTTTTTTTTTTTTTCAATAAATAGTTGGTGTGGGGGGGAAGCAAGGACTTTGAGGTTTCTGAGCAGCATTTGCTAGTCCTAGAAATACCCCCACTAACAGCTGTTGTAGATACAGTTCCTTTATATGCTTCGTTAGCCAAAGCCACCAGGAAAGTGAGATGCTGGGGTACGGGTACAGGGCGGGGGGATATGGGTCAGGGAAGATCCTTGGAGGAGACTAGGGATTTGGGGAATGGTTCAGAATGCATTTCCACAAACATGAACTTGAGATCCTCCACCCCCACCTCCGCCAATCACTGCAGGGTGAAGACCAAACCTGAACCGTTCCACGTCTGAAAGAGAATAAAATCAGATGCTCAAAGAGGAAAACGAGTCCAAAGAGCATTGAAAATACTCCTTACCCAAAGCAGAGTGTTCTCATAGCACTGTATCAATGTGCAGATGCTTTTTCTGTGGAAACGAAACAAAATAATTAATAACGATGCATTTGAGGAACAAGGAGGCACCCAGGAAATCCAAGCACTGGCCAGGAGGGGCGGAGAGCAAGGGCCCCCGGAGCAGTGGCTGAGTGTGCTGGGCTCCTCTTGCCCTCCAAGTTGCCCCTCCACTCTCCAGGATCCCTGGCGCCTTCCTCAGGCCAGATAATGTTTCCAAACAGCACCAGCACGGGGGAGAGGAACAGGCAGGATTTGTCTGTGGCCTTCATTAAGGTGGGTTGCCAATTGTCAAATTAGTTTCTGCCCAACCTGCCGAGTGCAAATGCAAATCTGCTACCCCGGTGCCGCCTCATTTGCAGTTATCGATTCGTGTTTGACTGCAAGTTCAAAAAACGTTGTCTTTGAAGCTTCTGCATATATGCTTGGCTTCCTGGGTCCAGGTGGCTCTGGATCCCCGGCATTCATTTTGATCTTTGTATTCCCAACGCCAAGGCGGGTCATTTCAGGTAACTTAAAAGCAAGATACAATCAGAAAGGATTTGGAAATAAAGTCTTTGCCTTGTCACATTAATGCGGTCCTATCAAGTGGCAGTTTATCAAGAGCCACCTCACAAGGTTTTAATGAGCATGCTGCCTGTTCTTGTACAATACTAATTAATCCCATTTTTTCACACTGCCGTGATTGCTTCATGAAACCCACATTGTTTTATACTCGGTAGCAAAGCGGCTCTTACTGATTAAATCTCCTTGCCTGCGATGGAGCCTGACAACTGAATTATACCTTGCTCAAAATAATAATGGGTATCAGCTAATAAATACGGTTTAACACACACAAAACTATGCAGCCAGAATCACACCACAAAATAGGAGTTTGACTTATCGGCTCAGCAGTGTTTCATTAAACATCTGTATTATAATTCACTGGTTTTCCAACTGATGTAATAACTTAATTGATGAGAACAAAGACAAGCTTATTTATTCACCCAATTGCTTGCTTCTTGACTAACGTTTTTCCTGGGTGTTATTGTGGAAATAAATATGCAATATTCTTTTTATAGAAGTCTAATTTAGGTCCTTTTTTCCCCTCTTATTGAGAAGTCAGCCTCACCATCTGTGGCTGACAAGTTCTTGCTGTTTCACAACGTTTGGGTAAGCTGGGTGGTGGCATTGCTCCTGATGGTCACACTGGCCAGCAGAGGTGACAAGGGCAGGCCAGTTGTCCTGACCACTGGTAGTGCAAGAAAAGTGTCCACTGACTTCCTTCCTCGAGGCAAAATTCATTCTGATAGAACACACACACACACACACACACACACACACACACACACACACACGTCTTCCAGTGCCTTAAACCAATTCCATTAAGGCTGGGGTGATTTTGTACATCTCACGCATGACACAGACCCTCTTGTCTCCATCTCCTGTCTCCCCACCTCACTTAAGTAGCACCAGGGGTGAGTAAATTTAGTGAGAAAATCACACCCAGCATTTTTTCTTCGAATGAGGTGTGTGTTCTCTGGAGGCAGAAGTCAAAAGTGGTGTGATTTTTTTTCGTCCCTGTAGCTCAGGGTCATGTGTCTTTCGGTGCCAGCTATTTAATAAATATGCAAAGAGAATCAATGCTCTTCTTTCTTAGCATGAAGTGGGCTATCATTTGCAAGTGACAATAGCTTTTCTTTCAGGTGATACTTCAGGGCTGCATCCCTGCGCGTACTGAGCCTGTGAACCTCCGGCTCTGGTCACACTGGATCCTAATTGTCTGCCTGGTTTTTCTGTCTCTGACCTTAAGTCGTGGGGATGGACACTTCCAAACGATATTGACAGAACTCACTGTGTTTCAGAAAATGTTTGAAGCCTCGGGAACATTCCAGTAAACAAAAGAGACAAGGTCCCTGCTCTCCTGGAGCTTGTCTTTTCCTGGGGAGCCGAGAAGGATCAAGGCAGTCAGCACACATGTAATACATAACGTGACATCCGGGATGACAACTGTCACGGGGAGAAGCAAAGCCAGGGGAGCCCTATGGTTTGTGTGTTCACTTAGTGGGCATTCTGGCCGAGTCCCTGCAAACTCTGTCACATGGACTTCACATTCTTAGGTCGAATCTCCTCTTCCTGCACAACCTGGTTCAAGGAGAACTTTCCCAGGACACACCGCCTGGCCTCCGCTGTGCCTTCCTCCTTGCTCTGCAGGGCCCTGTGCTCCTGTGGACAGCTCCCTACCTCTCTCCTCCTGTCTCCCCATGGAGTTCATGAATGGGGGCTGATTGTCTCTTGTTCTTTTGAAGGAGTCGGTAGAGAACTGGAGTTTTCCTGTCTCCCACACACATCCTACTTGCTACCCTATGTGTGAGTGTCTGTAGGATTTCTGTACACGGGTTTATTACCAATGAAGCTACAACACTGTTGCTTGAAAGAATTTTCCATACTGATCACTTGGGTCAACACAAAACCCACATCTTCCCTTTCCTGAGGATTCTGCTGCAGCAGGACCCCTCCCTCAATCCCTGGTTCTCCCAGTGATGGAGGCTGGGTAGCCTCCAGCCAGTTATGTCTCTTTCTGACTTCTACTTCTAAAATCCGTTCCACCACTGAATCCTGTTGCCACCTCCACCTATGGCCATTCCCTCTGCCCCTGGGTCAGCCAGGACCTCATTATTTCAACCCAGATTTCAAAAGCATTTTGTATTCAAGCATCATCCCCCTAATCCGTCTCCATGTTGCCCCTTACCTACTGCTCTCAGCATGTGTCTCCCCTGTTTAGGACTCCTGAAGAGGATGAAGAAGAAACACGGGCCAGTATTGCCAGATCGACTGTCTCTCTCTCTCTCTCTCTCTCTCTCTCTCTCTCTCTCTCTCTCTCTCTGAAATCCCAGAAATATAGGTTTTATGTGAAATCTTTTGTCTTGAATGTTGACAAATTATTCAAAAGACTTTTAAACCCTATGTAAACCAAGCGAACACATTTTCACATATTCAATCACTGTTGGACTAAATTTACCGTTTTATGATCTAGATCCTGTCTGAATCAGGATCCAAATGAATTCCACATATTGCAATTAGTTGATGTGTCTTTTTAATTTCTCTCTTTTTTTTTTCTTTTCTCCCCCTGAAATCTATGTGGCCATTTATCTTGTGGAGTTTGCTCTGTAGAGTTTGTCACAGTCTGGGTTTTGCTAATTTCATCATCACCGTGTCACTCATACTTCCTATAAGTTGATTGATAGGTGAAGAGGCTCCGTACAATTCAGGTTTGCTCTTTGGTGAGGAGGACGCTGTTAGAGGTTCTGCTGCACACCTGTCAGGAGGTGTGTGGCCCCTGGGATCTTGCATCTGTCTTTTCTGATGTAACAATTATCAACAATGGACGAGATGAATGGTTTATTTTCTTTTAAAATGGTGATGTCCTAATTCAAATAAGTCTTTAAAAATGTGAAAACTAAGCAAAATATTCTATTATTTTGTACATTTATTTCTAGGGACAACCTAAGCTCTTTACCAATAGACTTTCCAGGAGCAAATTCATCCCCTAGGGCACATGGGCAAGGAGAGGTGCTGGACCAGGGTTGGAGCCCCAGAAGACACCTTTTGAGCTCTGAAAAGGCACCAGCTGAAGGAGCAGACAGGGGTCAGTGGGGAGACAGATGTCAGAGCAAATAATCACACTCTAATTTCTTAAGGGCTCAAAGATGTAGAGAAGTTCAGAATAAGAGACGCCTCACTTCAAGGAAACTACTCAGAGGCGGATATGTGCAGCTGGGTTGGAAGGACAAATACAACCACTAGAAGAAAAGATAGTGATGACTGTGGCCAGGAGCACGGGAGGATTTGGTCTATGATCAATGAATTAGGTAATGCTACCCAAAATCTCACACTGAGAAAGTGTTTTTGGACTTTGACAGTGTGTCATTAATCACGTGATTTGTGAAAGTATTTGGACTTTGACAGTGTTTCATTAATCACGTGATTTGTAGTTCAGTGACTTTCCATGTGATGTAATAATTTAATGGGTAAGAATAAACTTTTGTGTCTTTCAACCATTTGACTAATTACTAACTTTTCTGCATACTTATGGTGGAAATCCATGTGCACTCTAGTCTACGATTTGAATTCTGAGAATGGGGATTTTAGTTTTTTATATCTCAAAAATATACTTAAGGAAGAGGTTGAAGTGACCGTTAGAAAAGTTAATTACAACTAAGTCATGAAATAATGGAAAGAAGAGATCATTTTGTCCAGTCCTCTGCCTCAGAGAAATGCTATTTGCCTAGGATCACTTAAGACTGTAGAACTGCACTCATTAATCAGAAAATGCATATTATATTTCTGTTGCCATGAACCCTGGGAAAAAAAAAGTGTGTTCACCTAAATTTGCACTTAACCAAGTCAAAAATGTTAGAGAAATATGTGACAACATTTGATGAACTTCAGGGAGGCAGCAATAAGCTCCTTTTTCCCTACGGATATTCTTCTCATTTTTCAATTTAGGTATTAAAGTTATCTGTGCACTTAAAAAATCAGACTTAGAAGTCTTAAAGGCAAAAAGAGCTATTTTTCCCCCCTTCGGTAGTTGGACCTGTTAAGAATTTGCTGTGAAATGTAAAAGAGCTACATTGAAATCCTCCAAATCACCCATCTATATTATTACAAGCTTTGATCATACAAAGTTGCACTGATGTTAAGGGAAAAAAATACAATTTCATTGTTCAGATTTCCTTTCTTGAATTTTGTTCGTTGATTATAATTATGATGTGTGAAGTAATGAGCCCATATATGATGGGGACGACAGAAAGATGATTTATTGTTTGAGGAGTTTTATGCAAGAAAAATATGCAGGCAACAGGGAACTAAGTCTCAGGATGTAATTTATTAGACAAAATGGGGGCTGCAGGACTTTGGCCTTGATGAGGTGTGTCTGCTTCCTGGGTGATGTGGGTGAGCGGGTACTGTGCGGCTCACAGGTATATGTGAAAATTTGGATGTTTCAAGCACCAAGGGCAATTTTAGATTTTATAAATAAAAAAGGACTGAATAGAGAATTGGGGAATCATGGGGATTGGGAGGTCGATCAGGGAGAAGCTGATACGTCTCAGTTTCATCGGGAAATACCACTGTTGCCATGACTATTGCTGTGCATCTAGACATATCATCCGCTAAGTGCCCGTGTGAACGATGGAACACCGCCCAAGCCATATCCTCTCTTCCCATCATTAGCTCTGACTGCCTTTTAGTTTACAGGTGAGTGCTCACATTCTAATCAGGGAAAATGACCAGGAGTAATGGATATACAGGATTCACATCAACTGGGAAGGGCGCGTTTCCAAATCCCTGCTTCTCCCTTTGCCCGTCATTAAGGCACTCCGTCCTTCCCACCTCCTGCACCTGGATGCATTTCAAAGAAATCAAAATGTTTCCTGCTCATGTTGTTTGAAAACAAGATAAAACAAAGATATTAATTTCATAAAGAGGCAGACTCACAGTTGCTGTTTTCCCGTAGCCCCGTGAGTGTGTTGATATTCTCATCTCTGTTCCTGGGATTCTGTCCTTACCAATCTCCATCCCATAAGAAATTCATCTGCGGTCTTATGAATCCTCACACCAAACACATCCCAGAGTGCCCTCTTCTCTCCGGCCCATGGTCACGGCCAGCACCCAGCCTCCTAGCTCAGCTCTGCCTCTGGCTGCTCCTCTGCAATCTACATGCCACAGAGTGGCCAATTCAAGGGCATCTTAACAGGTGTCACTCAGGTCAGAGGTAAACTAGATCAATCCCCTGCTTAGGGTGCTTCAACTTCACTCCATTTCAATTGGAAAAAAAGACAAATACCTCTGTGTGGTATATGAGATGAATCAAGATCACATGAATTCTGGTTGCTGACCATCTCTCAGAAATTTTCCCATGTGCCCTCCTTCTTCTGCTCTTCCAATACTATGCTCCCTCCTGCCCTGGGGATTTTGCACTTGCTAGACACTTTGCTCAAAAAATGTCTTCTCACTGCTGCCCTTCATTTATCCACACTTGTTTCAAGCACCCCTAGAGAGGCCTTTCCTGACCAACAAACCTACAGGGTCCTCTGCTCTGGGCACTAGCCTTCCATCCATCCAACAACGTTACTCAATCTTTAGCTTTCTGAGGTCAATACCTTTGGTTGTCTTGCTTATTGCTCTTCCCCAGAACTAGGAATGGCACCTAGGCAGGAACTCTAATATCTGCTACAAGAAGGAACCCCAAATCAAAGAGATTGTGGATCCTTCTAGGTCTACTCTGAGACCTTGTGGCATATGGAAAGAAGTACAGACATTCAAACCTAAATTTGATTCTGCACTCTGCCACTCATTTGCCATATGCTTTCTTGTTTCAACCTTTCATAATACATTAAAAGTGGCCACAAATACTTGGCTACCCCTCTCTTCCAGAGGCAGAATTACTCTGAATTGACCATGTGACTTACTTTGGCCAAGGAACATCCCTGACTGCTGTGACAGCCCATAAAGCTGCCATGTGATACTCACCGGTCCATTGGTGCTACCCTGTTGGAATTCTGCTCTGAGAGTGCTGCAAGAAAGCCAGTTTAGCTTACATGAGGGACCACATGCAGCAGATCCGGGATGCGTTAGCTAACAGCCAGCAGCAACTGTGGGACTGAGAAGCGAACATCTGTCCATGTGGTTGGACACAGTTGTATGAATGACCCCAAATAAAAATACCAAAGAAACTCTATGGCCAATCCACTGAACAGTGAAACTATTGCACTGTTCCTGTTTTAAGCCGTGAGGTATTGGGAGTTCTACACTACTCAGAATTATTGTAAGACCAAGTGAAATTAGTGATCAGTGCATTTTAAGTCCACAGTAGGAGCTCAGCTACACTCTTTGTTCCCTGTCACTATTCATGCTTTGAACTTGGCTAGTGAAATTTTCTAAGAGTTGTTGTGTGTCTAATGGTATTTGCAAAATATGTTGACTCTTTCAAGCACAGAAGAGGTGGACTTGAGGTCAATTAAACTCATTCTAAGACCAATTCTTAGAATGATTAAGGTGGGAAATTGAAGCAGGTTAAAAATGCATGTAATATAAAGTAGTATTTTCTATTTATTAAGCACCCAGTCTGAGTCTGGATCTATAGTAAAGCACTCTACACCCTGATGTTTGACATCAACTCTATTTTTACAGTGAAAACTGAAATTCACATGAGTTAAATCATCTGCCCATAATCTCACAGCTCATAGGTGGCAAAGCTTAGAACCGGAACCTGGTCCGACTGACCCAGATCCTCTATGAGGCTCAGTCTTTAAGAGGGTAAGAATCCAGCCTGAGGATGGGGCAACCTCTAGCACAGAGGTGGTATTGAGAAGACAGATAACCGATACAGATAATGTGTGCCTCAGAGCCAAAAAGGGGACCTCAATTTCCAGTAGTGTGGAAGTTCAGAGAAGGGCAGAAGGCAGATTGTTCAGAGGCGCCTGTAGAGGGCAGAGGACTAGGGGCCCACACTGACCCACACTAGCCAGCACCTACTGTGAGTCTGGGTATTGGGCTGGAGTGTGACATGTATCTTTTGTTTCGTCCTCACACCAGCTCGATGACTGTGATCCCATCATCAGATGAAGATATCCAGGCTCACAAAGACTGAATTCCTTTCTTTAGGTTGTGCAACTAATTTTTGGCAGACCTGGGTTGCACTGTGTTAGTGATCTGAGTCTACCCTCGGGGTACAATCTTGCCCAGGCAGAGCGTAGCATCCTGAAGAAGAGCGCTATTTGGGGGAATTACAACAGCACTGGGTAATACATGAGGTACATGAGTGTGTGTGTGTGTGTGTGTGTGTGTGTGTGTGTGTGTGTACTGATTGGGTATATATGCTTGCAAGTAGGTCTGTTATAGTTTGGAAGTCCAGTGTCCCCCAAAATCTCACTGTGAATGCAGGAATATCCAGAGGTGAAATTATTAGATTATGGGAACTGTAACCTAATGATTCCGTCCTACTTTGGACCGAGTGGGTGGTAACTGTAGGCAGGTTGGGCATGGCTGGAGGAGGTGGGTCACTGGGGGCATACCCTGGAAGTGTTCACCTTCCCTGCAGTACTTCCCCTCTTTCTCTCTGCTTTATGGCCACCAGAGGTGAAGCATCTTCCCTCTGCCATGTCCTTCCACCATGATGTTCTACCCAAGGGTTCAGTGCAATGGAATTGGCCAACCATGGACTAAACCTCTGAAACTATGAGCAAAATATACTTTCCCTTCTCTAAGTTCTCATTGGGTATTTTGGGCACGGTGATGCAAAGATGACTAACACAAGGGACCTAGGATTAGAAATCAGGAAAGGACTCTGTAGAGAAATAGCGGTCTAGGCTGAAGTCCGGGGAGGGGTAGCCAGCATCAGAGATTCCGGTGGTGATGGCAGCCCTGAGTGTGTGAAGAGCCTGCGGCCAGCACTGTTACTACTGTTTATCCAATAATTGCTGCCTGTTCTTTCTGGAAGAGCACTTAGTTGGCCTCAAGGAAACCATAGTTCTTCTAAGAGCTAGTGGCCTGGCCAATCAGAGCCCCAAACACTCTTGGACACACTGGTTGGTTAATAGTTGATGAATGAATAGGTTCACAGAGCTATTAACTAAAGGAGTATAGGGTTCCTTTCTGTTGGAATTAAATGGGAAATATGTCTGCAGAGGCTGACAGCCACTTGGATATCATATAGAACCTGAGAAGGAAGCCAACCTAGGGGGAGCTATGCTGATAGTCGGTGGCAATCCTGTTCTGGGAAGGTAGCTCTGACCCCCAGGGAGATGCCAGAAATGAGCTAGGTCTGTCTCTGGAATGTTCAGTTACATCAGCCAGTGACGTCCCTGCAATAATTAAGTTGGTCTGAATTAAAGGTCTCTGTTACATCAACTTTGATGTAAGTTTATATATGTAAGTAAAATATTTTTAATTATTTTTATTATTTTACTAATATCACATATTTACTAATATGTGATAACTTTGAAAAATGCAACTCGAGTAAGCCCATTTTAAGACATAATCGGGGAGCAAAGTCAGACTTGGTTCTATGGGGCTTGTGTTTTAATATTGTATCTTTGATTTAGATACTTAGCAAATCTTTGTTAAATGTCTTTCTGTATGCTAAGAGCTCATTCTGCTTGACCACATGATTCAAAAACAGAGAAAGAGAACAATGACAGCAACCCTGAAATCATTAACCATCTGATTTGGGGCAAGTTCTTTGGCTTCTCTAAGATACATACAGTTTCTTCATTGTCAGTGAGAATCATCATCAAATCACATCATCCTGAATGAATGAATGACATGTTGATTTCTATTTTGTCCTGAATAGAGATTGGGCTATTTAGGGGAAGGTATGGGCCTCAAAGGGCATGATTGGGAGACAAAGATGCATGTGTCTTGGGTGACACACTCCCCTGTTGACAGATTTAGTTCTGATGAGCTCCAAAAGCCATGTCCAACTGCAGTGTTGGTTAGGATCCAGGAAGGGCTGATGTTACTTAAGCCCTAAAAATACAATGACTTAGACACAGCACGAACTGGCCTCTCTCTCTTAGAGCAATCCAAGGTCAGTAGGTGATTCCAAAAGAACAGGGTGTGCCTCTCCCTTCTCCACCACCTCCAGGGTGCAGCCTGTCCCCGTGGCGTAGATCTCGATGGAAGATGGCCATGGCTGTGTCTATACTGCTGCCCCAGGGAGACAAGAGAGGATGTCCCTATTAAGGACTGGATGAGGAACTGGGAAACTTCGATTCCACCCCGGGCTCATCGCCTAGAGCCGAGTTACATAGCCGCCACGAGGTGCAGGGGAGTCGGTCTCCATGGGGGACTTGTGATGAAGGAGCACCACTGCCACCGTGGAGGATGGGGCGGTCCTCAGCCACTCCACATCAGAAGGAAGTTCGCCGCACACTCGCTCACACCGGATCTGTTCCCGGGCCTGGGTTTCAGCCATTCCTTGGGCAGCCAAGTGGGCCCGCTTCCATCTGGCCGGTGCCTGCAACCCTCTCCTCTGCGCACGGCGCGCCCCATGCGCTCCAGGCACCGAAGCCAGCGCCGCTGGCCTCCCGGAGTGAGCATGTCCGTGCGAGATGGCTTCGTGTCCAAGGCCATTCTTCGGCAGAAGGCTACCTCTTTGCGAATCAAAGGCCCACTTAGACTTCATATTAGCTTCTGCCTTATTTCATAATTTTTTAAAGGAAACTCTTTCCTCTCATGCAGGAAAATCTAATTATGCAGTGACAGCAGTTGGCTGACTCGGGCACAACACAACATGTCAATTTTCAGTTGCTTACACGGTCTCACAGAAACTGTTAGAAATTGTTTTGAAATCTGGCATACATTTCAGTCGTGTTAATTCCTACAACGGTGCCAAACTTGATGAAATTTGGCTCCCCCACACTCCCGGGAAGGGGGGCGGGGATTGGGAAAGGCAAGCTTTTCTATTTTTCCTGGCAGTGACGTCATCTCCTCTTCCTCCCCTTATGATGAACAGTGTCCTCAAAGAAGCCAAGAAGTAATATAACTTTATATTTACAAGACCGTGCGACAAAAAGGCTGCGAGAGACTGGAGCTGCGTTATAAAACGATTGAAGAAATACAGATGGCATAATGGTTTTTTTTTTTTCCTTCCAACAGATTTGTGCCAGATGTGTGAATATTGATAATTTCTCTGGGGCTCCACTCAAGGCACAATATAGATTTCTGTTGGATGGGGAGATGAGAGAGTGAGAATCCATCCCAGTGATGGTATTTACAGGAAATGTTTTGCCTCTTCTTCCAAATCTGTCAAAGCAGAACCAGAAATCCCAAATTTCCAAATGAGCCTCTGAGTCACCCTTTGTTCTGGACCCAATTTTTATCTTCCCAGTAATTGACAGACTGGAAAATTCATTTGTGGAAGCGCAGGGCAGAATTCTTAAAGCGGAGTCTCTCTCGACTGGCTGAACCGAGGCTTGTGCATCAATTTGGAACACAAATGGTGACAAAATCACAGAAAAGCATCTTCAAAGGTATCTGTTGTATCATAAGGGCTTCTCCTTAGCAGTGTAAAAATAAAAACATTTCAATGATGAAATAATGATAATTTCCATTAATTGCAATGGGAAAACTTGAAAGAAAATCTACAAGACTATTTTCAAAGCTTTTCTTTTATTCTTCCTAATATGCTACGATGCCTGAATCCATTTTGAAATATGATTCTGGGAGCCAGAATATTTCAATAAAGTTCAATTTCCTAATCCAACTTTGACTTTATTATTATTATCGGAGAGAATTGTCAAACAGATTTTAAAAGAAACAGAAATACTTATCACTTCCAGAAAGATTTAGCTTTGATCAAATAATTAAGCGTGGTAATCTCAAAATCAGTATAAAAATGTGTTTTGTATTTTTACTTTGCTTTCTTCTGTGAAATGTTTCAAATAACTAAATAGAGGGGACATAGGCGGATGGCGAAAATATAAGTGGAGAAATAAAGAAATAGGGTAGGAGAGGGTAGATGATAAACTAGAAGAAGATAAATAGATATCAGTCAAGACTTTGGGATTGCCCATTTGCTACAGTTGAAACTTAAATTTGTTTTGGAGCTTCTTGGCAACCACAGTGAAAATGGAGATGGAAGAAAACTTTCTAACAGTGTGTTGTGACTTTGGTTCTCAACAGAGAGAGTGATATTGTCCACCAGAGATGGTTGGCAATGACTGGAAACAGTTGGGTGTCAGAGCTTGGAGTGGGAAATGTTGCTGGTATCTAGAGGGTACATGTCAGGATACTGCTCAATGCCCTACTGTGCACAAGAGGACACTTCACTGCAAAGAATTATGTGGCTCCAATTGTCAATAATCCAAGGTTGAGAAAACCTGGGTTGTAAAATCCATTTTTTATGAGAGGTTCCGAGTATTTGTTCTCTCTGATGCTCCCTGGACACAGGGCTTCAGAACAGGCAGATCTAGGTTCAGTCCACCACTTACCAGCTAGTAACTTTTGGCAAGTTGTTGAAGGTCCCTGAGTCTCAATTTCCTGGAGATAACTATGTAAATCTTACAGGGTAGTTATAAGGATTAGCAGGAGTAAGGTTGAGGGGACATCTAGCACAGTTCTCGGCACAGAGTAAAAACAGCATGGATGTTAAACACTGAACTAATTCCACAGGCCAAAGAGTAAAGCTAAGTCATTTCCTAAAGATGGTTATGCATAGGAGGGGCTGTGGGATGAAGCTCTGTAGGGAGCTGTTTAACCTCTTGGTAGACTTAAGAAAGCCCAGAAGTGTGGGTGAGGTGTGTATTATGACCTTCCATTAACACTCCTGAGTGCTGAGGCAGACCTCTCCCACACCGAGCGGCCTGCTGACCCCTGTGGTGGTGGGCCGAGAGCTGCTCCTTGCTCCTTAGCAGACAGACAAGCAGGTGGTAGACTGACAGATGAAATCCTATCTGCTGGGTGCCTGGGCCAGGACCTAAGGTGCTCACCAGTCTCTGACAGACTCATGCTCTAAAACAAACAACAGAGGGCCGTGTCTTGTTCAGCCTTTGGGAAACACATGTAAGGGTCACTGCTTCAGGATTTAAGAGACCTCTGTTGATGAACAAAAACCAATGAAATCTAGAATTCCAGAGAATGAAAAGAAAAATGTTTGTTCTCTCTGATATGTGGATGCTAACTCACAACAAGGCAGGGTAGGGAGGGTAAGAATAGAAGTTCACTGGATTAGACAAAGGGGAATGAGGGGAAGGGAGGGGGTAGGAATAGGAAAGACAGTGAAACAAATTAGACATAACTGTCCCATCCTTATATATGAATACTTGGCCAATGAAACTCCATACCATGTACAACCACAAGAATGGGATCCCAATTAAAATAAGTCATATTCCATGTATGTATGATATGTCAGATACACGCTACCGTCATGTCTATCCAAAAAGAATTAAAAAAAAATATTTGCTCTTATTTTAACTCGTAACAAGTCACTGGTCTGGATTATTGCTAGTTGCTAAAGTTCATTTCAAATTCCTACAGTTTAAACTATAGGTGTGCATTTTTAGGAGAGTTGCAGGCATGAGACCGACCAGTGTTGCTTTTCATGGTTAGCATGCGACTTGCTTCACGCCAGGAAGCAGTGCAGGCTCCCAGAGTTCTTCTAGCTCATGGCTCCACCATTCACTTCCTCAGAGTCCTGTTTCTAGCAAGAAAATGAAAATTTTTTTAAAAAAATAGAGAAAATAGAGAAGATGGGCTTCATAAAACCTGGTTTCCTGGATGTGACTCATGTCCTATCTGCTGCATTTCATTGGTCAGAACCCATCACTTGGGTCTTCCCAAACGTGGGGCTGGGAAGTGGAGCCCTGCGGCCCTGTGCCACTGCTGCAAGGGGAAGGTGAGCTTCCGTGGACAGTCAGCCTTGGCCACTGTTCCCAGATACGAGTGTGGTTTTGTTAATCAACTTCTGCTTGGCAAAGCATTTCCATTTTGAAAGCGAAGATAAAATACCCATGTCTAGAAACCATCTGTAAGATTTAGCTCAGCCCTTTTCTTTCTCAGCAGTAGGAAAAATGGAAAAAGTGGACATGTGACAAGTTTGATAGACTGGTAAAACTCTAAAAAGGCCATTATTCAAATATTTATGGATCCTTTTAGCTAATGGATTCAAATTTATAATGCTGCTCTTGTCAACAAGATAATTTTGCGAAAAACATTAAAGGCTGAGCAGTTTGGTCCCTTCTAACCCCGAGGCCCCTCTTCTCCATAGCAAATGAGCAGCTGTTCTCTAGGAAAACCGAGCACCCTCGCTCACCGCGTTCTCCCGAGACCCACTGCGCGTCGCCTGCCAGCCTCTAATCTGTGCTTTGGAGAGGAGTCTGGCATCTGACAAGATGTCCAAGGTGAGGCTAAAGCATCCATTTTATCCAAAGAAGAAAAAGTGGCAACCGTGGAACTGCCACAGAGACCTCGAACAATGGGTGGATGATGGTGACCACCACTGACGGCCAAGGTGCTGTGCGCCATGTCAGGCCCTCCCTCCCGTCCCCTAGGGCACGCAGGGTGATATCAAAGAGTGTCCAATGGTACCGATGTGTTGACAAAAGAGGAGATATACTGTATCAAGGGTAGTAGTGGTCATGAAGCACACAATAATAGGGTCAAACCGTACTTGTGGAAAAAATCGACCTTAGGAAGGGACTCCCCCAATGAGCACACAGGTTGGGAACATCTTGTACTCGGGCTTAAATAGAATGATAAATATGAAATAGCTCAATAGCATCATCTCTGTGAGTATGACATGTTGAGATGCAAGACAGAAGAGGAAGAGACTTAATAGTCACAGTTTTCTGATCTTCGCCAGAGAGCAGGAGAAGCCAAGGAGAAGTGTTGAGAAGAGTTGGTGGGGAGAACCCATAATGAAATTACGTCTGCGTGTTGAGGAATATGGAGTGCTTACAAACACACTGAAGCTCAAATCAGAGCGCTCCCAAGGACAGTGTCCACTGCCACTTTTCATTAGAAGAAAGAGCACAGATAACCCAAGTTCTTGGAGATCTTCACAGGCTGGTCTGCCTGCGACATTGCTCTCCTCCTAGAAGAACACGAAAGGAGTCAAGATGAGTTCTCATTCAGTGATGGTGTAGCGAGAAACTCAACATCCAACGCAGGGGTGACATTATTAAGTAAATCAGTGCTGATTGATCTGAGGACATATTTGACAGCCATTCGAATTATATTTACAAAGAATTTTAATAACCCGAGGAGGAAATTTTGATAACTTTTATTGCAAAACTAAATGAAAAAGACAAAAATATTGTGTAACCAGCATGGATATGATTACACCAAACTGTTACATATGGAAAAGGTTCTGCAGGACTTCTGATTAGTAAGGCAGATTCGGATGGCATATGAAATTCCCAAGTCTCACTTCAGCAAACCTAGGGGAAATGATATATTATAAATGCAGAGCTCACTTGAAAGCAAGAGGGGAGCTCCTCAGGAATCCCCAGTAAACTGCTCAACATTCAAAACCAGTGTCTGTGGCAGCGGGATGAGGCCTGGGTGTACATGGTGGGTGGGAACCAGAGATAAAGGCCTGCATGAAGCCAAGCCTGTCATCGGGGAGAGCAGAGCTCCCGGCACCTCCTCCAGCCAGCGCCCTTGCAAGGATGCTTATGGATTTTTTTGCCCAATGTCCTGGGTGGAAAGCATCAACAGTGACCCATCAGAATCCCAAGATTATTGTGTCGTGTGTGCATGGGCGTGGGGTCCATGATCACACTCGTGTGAGACTCGGAAACCAGGAAGTAACGTAAGACTGATCTGTACTGGGGAAAGCCACCCGGTCACAGCAAACGCACCCGCAAGTGCTCCCACAGGGAGCCACATATAGAAACTATATTGAAGGTTTATGAGAAAAGATCGAAACTGGTTGAAAGAAAAAAGAAAATCCTAACAGATTCTTGAAATTCTACAGGACCATGTTGAGTCATTGTTTTGTTTGTTTAGTGCTACAGTAACTTATTTCAGCAATTATGTAAATTATCTCAGTCTACAAGTCTTAAAATAAGCATTTATTATCTCCCGGTTTCTCTGGGTCAAGACTGAACAAGTGGCTTGAGGCATCCAGCTTAGGGCCTCTCGTGGAGCTACGGTCAGGACGTGGTGGGCTACACCTCAGAAGGGTCTTCCTCCACGGTGGCTACTCGCAGGGCTGGCGTGCTGGTTCTGGCTCTGTGTGGGAGGCCCCAGTTCCTCTTCAGGGGGCCTCTCCACAGTGTCCTCCATGATGGCTTGTACCCTGAGCCAGTCATACAAAAACTAAGGCGCATGTGGCCCATCTTAGTTGCCCCTGAAGTCCCCATGTCACTTGCTGTACTTCTTTGATGGAATCAAGTGGCTGAGCCAGGCTCCCACTCAAGTCCAGGGGAGTCAGGGTCCACCTTTGGAAGGGAGGAGTGTTACAAGATGTGTGAAGATCTCAAAACCACCAGCACTGTGGACACAAAAGAAGATCGTTGGCAACAGTGTGGTTATTTTTGCAAGAAGGGTTCAGTGTGTTGTTTTTTTTTTAAAAAAAAAACTCTTGTGTTTTTCCAAACTTTCTACAACAAAATTGTTTTAACTTTTACGACGAGAAATAACAAAATACATATGAAGAAGAAAACTGTCAGGGGTCAAGGATGTTAAGGCTTCTGGGTCCAAACACCATGAAGACAGTATTCTATGTGCTTTGGTGTGGATCCCTTTTTCCCATCGCAAGAAACTGAAGACGTGTACTGATTTCATTTCTATTTTTAAAGGTGAAAATAAAGCACAACCGGCAAACACATCTGGGAAGGAGCCGCAGTTCTTTCTACATCTGGAGTCTCAGGGATAAACTTTTCACCGAGGTTGATAAAGCATCTCATGGAGTTCAACCAAGTGCCTAGTTTTTAATGATGTTGCCTATTCCTACTCCCCGTCTTTCCCTTTGTGGAATAACAAAGTGTTCAAATATGGAGTGTTTACAAACCTACTAAAGCTCAAATCAGAGTGCTCCCAAGGATAGTGTCCACTGTCACTTCATTAGAAGAAAGAGCACAAATAACCCAAGTTCTTGGAGATCTTTACAGGCTGGCCTGCCTACATAAGACTGACCTGTACGGGGGGGATGGTATTCGTTACCATCCCCCCCCCATATGAAGAAGCCTTAGAATTGCCCAGAGGCATTTGAGAAAGCTTCATGTGTTTGCAAGGGCTCCCCGGCGGGTCCCAATCTTTCAGAGATTAAACACATTGAAATTCACAAAGGATTTGTAATTATTTATTTTTATAAACAGGCATAATAATAATTTTTTAAAAAAAAGCTACAGTCGATGGGAGTGCTTTTATGTGAACTGCTGAAATGGAGCATCCTGTTTTTCTGTTCTCTGAGTCTCCTCCCAATGCCACGTGATGGGCATGTAGACTCACCTGAGGGTCAGACAGGAAATGAGCAGGAAGCGTTTATTCATTTGATCTGGACTTTCTAAACTTCCACATCCTGACATCATGCAAGGAACTCGATATACAGGGGAAATAAGGTAAAGACAGTACTTTGTCTCATGGACTTTGGCAAAACACTCATAAAGATTATTAATTAATAGAATGAATACGAACAACAGGACAATGCTTAGCTGTGCAGACCTGTCAGAGTAAGCTTACTGTATCTGAGACTAGGAAGACGTCACTGACCTATGATCAGGCCAGAATACACAAAACTAAGTTTTTGGAGTAGAATTTTGCCCCTTCCTTTTAAAGTTATTTTTCTTTGTGTTCTAATAAGTACAGCTGCTTTGTTCTTACTCTTTCAAGATGATTAGGAGACATTTTTATTGGCTTGTGAAAACCTTGAGTTTCCAATAAGAAAAGAATGCACCATATTACATGTAGCACAATATAAACTGTGCAAAACATTACACAGACAGAGGCCACATAGACACACACCAAAGCATTTAAAATTGTTATTTGGAGATGATGATGTTGGTGGAGATTTTTAAAATTTTCTTCTTCATAGTTTTGTGTTCAGAAAAATGTTTTTAAAAGAAACCTATGTATTTTATTTTCTTCTTTGAAATAATAAGTGTGTCGTTAGACAAATGACAGGTGACTTGCTTTCATCTTCTTGGATTTGAGGATTTGGGCAGCAGAGAGAGTACATGCAGTGCTCAGGATGGGTGCCCATGTCCCTCCCTGATTCTGGGTCTGATGATGCGGCCGGATCAACAGCAAATTCAGCATCGCACTGAACCTTGGTACAAATCTGCTAGCCAAGAGCCCAGAGTATGTGTACAGCCTGAGGACACAGGTTCAGAGAGTGACGTGTTGAAGGCCCTGGTGTGAGCTAGAGGGTGGCCACGATACAGAGAGAAGTTTGGATAAGGGAACTTACTAAATAAGTAATGGCCACTGAGGGTTTAGGCAGTTTCATATTTAAAGAGATATTTATGAACTATCACAGGACCGGGAGGGGCTCTCCACTTCCCTCTAGCCTCTCATTACAGCCGCAGTGAAGAAGCGAATTCTAGAGAAAAGGCAGACCCACTTTGACCCAAAGATTGTTGGTTAAAAGCGAATGTTAAGAGTGAGCACACATTTTTACTGAAAAGTTTATTTGTATCTCCACCTCCAATAACAGCTTCAGAGAAGTGTCCCAAACGGTGGTAAAACTCAATGCATCCTATCACCTGGGACAACTCTGATGGGGGAGTTGTGTTGGGTGTGTAGATGAGGGGTCTGCAGCCTCAAATGCCAGATCTTTGTTTCACGGTCCCAGGTTGTTTATTAAAGAGTTGAAGAATAAATGCAGGGAACTGCTATTACTGTATTTGCACGTCTTGTTTCACTTTGTTTATTTTAAAATTAAGACTTGTTGACAGTCACCCTGAAGATGACTTCAGGGCACAATTATTCAATCCCACTATTTTTGCATCCATACATTATCTGAGACATACCAGAGAGCAGTCCATACTCATGCATGAAAATCAGGGAATCCTACCAGAGACATAAACGTGTACGTGGAGGGTGAGGTGAGATTACGCAGTAATACTCTGAAGGGGAAAAAACTTAGAGTCAGAGAACACTGGCCTCCACCCAACTCTCCTTTCCTTGCCAGTTTATGATATTGTTTATGATACCTCCTCCAAGCCTCAGTTTCCCTATTCATAAAATGCAAATCGCAGTTCCATCTGCATCGGGTTGTTGTCAGGGTTAAATTAGACAGGATGTGTAAGTAACTTAGAATGTTTCCTGGCACACAGAAAGCATTCAATAAATATTATCTATCACTACAATTGACTTTAGGTAAATGCACATCAATACAAAGAAATGAATGCTGATGATTATAATAACAGTAGGACATGAGCTTTAGGTTTTTTTTCTATTATGCCTGCATTCTAATTCTAAAAGAAGTAGATACTTATAATTTATGTCAAGTTTTCTCCCCACTTTGCCTTGAACCCATTTTATAGAATAAGAGTTATTTTGCCTATTTGGCTGGTGCATGATTCGGATTCCATGAAGGGGAAGGCAAGGAGACCTCAGGACGAAGATGACTCTTTGCTACCTTTGACAATCTTTTCCTCCTTCCTGTAAGTAGGGGAGACTTTGCCTAAAGCAGGTGTGCTCCCATCCATCTCTGCCCCAGCCCAGCCCAGGGTGAGCATCTGTAATTCCTCTTCCTGGGCGTTGGAGACACTTGTATTTCACGATCAGTTATCTGCCGACAGGTGTCTTAGAAAAGTGCCTTGGCTTGAAATTGTCTGTTCCATCATCCTGTCCGTGGAATAGTCCACAAAAGATTGTTGAAGGGGCACACACACTTTTCTTTAAGTAAATTAGGTTTCCTTTGAAAGGTGTTCTCATTCTTCCCCGTGACAGGTGTAACTCCTAAAGACGCAAAGTCCTCAGAGATAAGTGGGTTCATTCAATGATAAATGTGCTTCTCCCCCAAGCATCCACTGGACCACCTGTGGGTGAGCCTTCCCTGAGTTCCAGTTTGGCAGAATGAGGAATCCTGTGTCCCCACCCCACAACCATGGAGGTACTACCAGTCTGAAGATTAGGCCAAAGCAAGATGTCTTTCTGCAATGATGGCATTAAAGGAAAATGGTTTGATCTACAGAATCTGATGACGGTTGAGTATGACTTGAATTCCTGAAGAGATTTCCAAGCCAAATTGCCTTCCACTGATATTCAACTCTAAGCTGTCAATCTATTCACAGACTCTGCTCTGCGCTGTGGCGATGCAGAAAGCTCACTTCCTACTTGAGGGCTCCTTATTAGGGAGAAGGATGCCATGATGGGTCTCAGACCTTCAGTGTAGACAGACATTCCAGCATTCATGTTAGCATTGTATGAAAAGTTTTACTTGCTGCCTAAATGGGAATGGTAAGGGGACAGGAGCTCAAACAATGACAAGAATGATTTCTTGAACAAAAGGAGACCAAAAAAGCTGCTTTTAGAGGATGGCTCTGACCTCCCTCAGATTGAAGTTTGTAGAACGACACCAAGGCGCAACAAGAGAACAAAGAGATTCCACCATCATTTGAGAAGAAGGGGAGATCGGGAGGCGGATGCCAATGTAGATAAATACCCATGGAGCACTTACTGATCACCTACCATGTGCTAACACTGATACCCATGGAGCACTTACTGATCACCTACCATGTGCTAACACTGATACCCATGGAGCATTTACTGATCACCTCCATGTGCTAACACTGATACCCATGGAGCACTTACTGATCACCTCCATGTGCTAACACTGCACCACGTGCTTACATACACGATCTCATTTAATATTCACAAGATCCCACGACAGAATCAACACAGAGTGCCTGATGAGCACCTGCTCAGAGGCCACCAGGGTTTCCATCCTGACATTTTGACTTTCTCCTGCACCTTCCTGGAGGATCCGTTAACATCTCTCAGCCTCAGTGTTTGTTCAGGAAACGGCGCCTGCACCTTGTAGAGATTTTGAGAAGGTTACATGAAATGAAGCATGAAAAGCACTTATCTTGGCTTATAATAAATTCTCAATAAATGCTAACTGAGATGGAATTATTATTACAGGTAAAGAAGCTGAATCTCGAGTGATTCAGTGACTTGTTCAAAGCTGCATAGCTAATAAGTGGCAGAGCCAGGACTTGCTCCCAGACCTGTCTCATGCCAAGGTCCATCTATTTAACCCTGTAGGACCAGGGGCTGAGGTTCAGAGCTGGGCGTGTTGGCCCGTTTTCCATTGCTAGAGTAAAATACCGGAGGCTGGGCAATGCATGAAGAGGTTCATCCCATTCCCAGTTTGGGAGGCTAATGGGCCATGCAGAATGGTACAGACTCCGGCGAGGGCCCGACTGCTGGTGCAGAAGATGGAGGGAGGGAGAGACCACAGGAGAGAGGGGCCAAGTTTCTCTCAGGAGAGCTAACTGGGCACCCTATGAGCACTGCAATCCTTCCCACAGCAGTGCCACCAATGAACCCCTCAAGAGAGTTCATCTTAAAGGTCCCGTGGCCACACAGGGGACCAAGCTTCCAACACTTGGAACTTGGGGCACTCAAGCCATAGGCAAAGCGTAGCACAGGCCAGGCCCTTGTTCTGCATCCTAGGACTGGCCAGACTGCAAGAATATGTTCCCATCAGTCAGTGGGTAAATCCTCACATTATTTGTGAGACTTTAAAATCTAAGCTATTCTTACCAGTGACCTTACAACAGATTCCTTTGTCTCTGGCATCAGAGCCAGGTAATTTGCATACTCTGAAGGACATAGCTGGTATAATGTGATTCTACAACTTAGAATAAAAATAACTACACATCTTTTATTGGGTCCAAGTAATTATTTGAAGCCCCATAAACACGTATCAGTAGAAATTTCAGTCTCTCTTGCAAACGTCCCTGGTCTCCTATCCCATTGCCCACACTTACATGAATCGTTCCCAAGTTCAGGGGCTGCATTTGTTTCATAGGGTTACCTTTGCTGAAATGCCAGTTGGGGGAGAGGAAGGGAGAGTTGAAAAGTCTGGAGACTGACCTTGGGTCTCAGCTGCCACTGCTCTTCCACATGCTGTCCCTGTTGAGCACAGGTCCCTCCCAGCACCTGTGGCTGTGTGCATGGCAGCGGGGATGCCTTCTGCTGCTACAAATCCTGCCTCCTGCCTGACATCCTGAGCTTAGCATCCCAAGTCTAACCCTCCATTACCGACCTTGGGCTTCACTATGTACTCAACAGTCTCTGCATAGTGTGCCTTCTGTGTCAAGGTGGTAGGACCGAGGTCCTTCCAGTTTAAGTCACATGATGTGCCCTGGACAGGTGTCTCCAACACACCTTTAGGGACTGATGTTAATTCTAGAGCCCCAGCCAGCATGCCCTTCTCTTTTGATGAGCTCCTGTCTGGGTCCTGCCAAGCCACTTTACCCAGGGGCCCCTCAGTCAGTGGGAGAACATGTGAGAGAAGGGGCTCAAAAGGAAAGGGGTCAAGAAGCTTCTCTCTGCATCGGGCTTCTTGTCCCCCTCCTGTCCAAGCACCAGCTCTAATGGCAAATGAGACTGAAAGAACCAACCCCCAAGGCCCTGCAGCCTCCCTCCCTCTGTGCGGGGGCACCTGCTGGGCTTCTCCCACATGGGGAAGCTCTGCCCCCAGTACGTTTCCTTTGCCCACTTTGTACCTTGAGGCTCGTGCAAGTGACTCTCCTGCTTCACCCAGCTTGACTTCACCTCTCCAAGCACAACCAAAACCTTTCCAGATGTTAACCCTGTGCTCAACCCTGAGGTTATCAGATCAACAAACTACTCTGTTTCCAGGGATATCTCCCTCTGATTAGTTCTTGGCTAAAACAGTGCACTCTTGCCCCAAGCTGGACCCGCCCCCAGCTCTCAGCCTACATCAGGGACTCTCGAGGGCTTTACTATTGACATTTGGGGTGGTGGGGACGCCCTATACATGGTAAGATGTTAATAATGTCCCTGAGCAAAGAAAATCCACGAGTTCCCTCTGTGTCTCCACAGCAGTTACAGCTAGTGGTTTCTCAGGCAGAAACAAAAGACACTGCCACACTGTCACCCTTCGACCTCATTCCTCTTGTTTTCCCAAACCAAAATTTGAAATCCAGAGTGTGACCAGTAGGACATCATTTCTGAGGTCTCGGAGCACTGGAACCAGGATGGCCTGGTCACTGGGAAGATACCTGGGACCTACCAGGGACAGCGTGACAGGGAGGAGAAGTTGTCCTGTGCTTTCTTCCCCAAAGCCATTCAGGAGGTGGGAGTTAAGAAACTCATTGCTGGAAAGGCAAAAGGGAGAACCGCTCCCGGCCTGGGGCCTGAGAAAACCCGAATCTTATTCAAGTAATATTTACAGCGACTTCTACTCCCCTGCTGCTTCAAACCCAGATACTGAGCAAAGACACAGACACACGGCAGTTGGCAGTGTGGGGAGGCACGGGTGGCACGGGTGGCAGGGGTGGCATGGCAGAGGGTGAAGCGAGAACCAGTGAGGGGCGAGGGCGGCAGGATGGGCTCTGAGGACGGCACAGAGGCTGAGGACAGTGCAGGGACCAGGCTGGTCAGTGGTTCTCAATCAAGGCTGACTTTGACCCTTGGCCATGTCCCCAGACACTGTTGGTTGTCCTGTTGAATGGGTAAGGAACATGCTACTGGTATCTAATGAGTAGAGCCCAGGGATTCTGCTAAGCATCCTGTGATATACAGGGTATCCCCACCACTGAGATTTGCCCAGCCCCCAGTATCAAGAGTGCCACGGTGAGGAGCCCTGGTGTCGGCTGAGAGCTGGGAGGAGGGAGGGATGCAGCACGTGGCAAGAGTGCATTGTGTTAGCCGAGAAGTAACCCAAGGAAAATACCTTTGGAAATAGTGTTGTTTGCTCAAACTGAAAATCCCAGGGTTAAGCAGAGGAGCTGACATCTGGAAAGTCTGTGGTTGTGTTTGGAGAGGTGAAGTCAAGTTGGATAAAGCAGGAGACTCACTTGTATGTGCCAGGGTGCCGGAGGCGGGGGTGGGGTAGTGCTGGCAGGCAAAGGTATGTAGTGAAGCCAAGCAGGCGTCGGGAAGGGGAATCATGGAGGGACTGCAGAGGCCTGTCTTGCTCAGGTCCCGCAGGTCACGGTGGTGAAGACCTGTAGATGCAGAGTTGCTGAACGTGCCACGCCTCGCAGGAAAACCTGCATCCAGGAACGTCAGACCTTGGTGAATGTTTAACCACTATTAACACGGTCCATGCCAAGAAAATAAAGACGTTTTCAGGTGAATTCTTGGCTTGCAGAATCTAAATCTACAACATCTGGATGGAGGACACATGAGATCGACTAGGGTCATCGTCTACAGAGGTTTTTGGACACTCTGCTTCCCTGAGTCCTTTGGGATTCTGCTTCCCATGACTGCGGAGAGCAGAGCCCCCAGCTCATCCTGGATTGCAAGCCATTGACATATCCCATTAGTACACCAGGGAGGCTCCCTCCTTGCACCCTGAATCTTTCACTCATATTTCTCTGCACCTTCTAGACCCGAGCAAGGCTTCATCCCCATCACACCATCACCGAGACTCAGAGAAACAAGATGGAAGGAGGAGACAAAAATTCTCCTTCGTCCCAGTTGATATGTGACTTTGCTTAGCACTTTGAATATTATTAAGTGTTTGAATTTCTTCCTATGTCTTTTTCACCGAGATGACTGTCTTTCTGTTTCCTTGACAGCCTCTGCAGGACCAAATTGACAGCTCTTTAAAGGCGACTGACGAAAAGCAGCATTAATTAAGTCATTGCCGGACTGTAATTGTGTTAAGAAGTAAAAATCTAATATGAGAAAAGGTTAGTGAGTCCTCTCTTGTGTCAGATTTTCTACTCCCTATGAATATTAATGTCCTTAATGAAGACAATCTTTGCCTCATCAAGCCGTTGTTCTGCATTCAGGTGCCAAATCCCCGCGCCATTGATTTGTTTTTAAAGAACAAATATGTCAGGAGAGAGTGACTGTCCTGTTTCTTATCAACATCTTAGAGGACGCTTTTGTATTCCTGGGAAGAGTTTATAGATTTTGTGTGCATGTACAAGCTCTCGCGAAGGGGAGGGGGAGAATAATGTGCAGGCAAGGTAAATGAGTTACTGTAATTTAATATTAGTGTTGTGTTTGATTGCATTAGCGTCTTTTCTGTATGTGTGAGCAATATTCATATATTAGTGGGGTTACCATCAGCAGTTTTAATGATAAAATAGGGATTCTCTTTGGAAAAAAAAGAGACTTGCAGGTGAAGCATTGAAATGAGTCCAGGAGAGAATCTCATTCTGCTGCTGACCCTCTTCCTCCTTTCAATTGGCAGATAATGACGGTGCCAATGAAGGACACTTCTTAACCAGAGTGGGCCTGCGGAATCCAGCTGTACCCAGAGTTTCTGTTTCTCCTTGCTCTCTCTCCAATGATATTTACTCCAACTCCTCCCTCCAAAAAGTCTCACCTTTCTTCTCTGTAATTCTCGACCAACAAGGGAGTGACACCACCCCTCTTTTAAAGTCTGTGCTACTTGGCTCTAGAACGTCCAGAGTGCCCTGCTTCTGTGAATAGAGTCAATACATTTCTTTTTTTGCTAGTGAAGACCTTCATAGTGAGTCAGTGAATTGGGTTCTGTTCTTACTGGGTAGAACCTGTTAATGATCAGAACTGGGTTGGGCTTGGAGTCACAGGGCAATTCGGAAAGAGTAACTCAGTCATGAGAGCTGCTGCTGCATACCTAGTTCTGGGTGGGTGTGGCTGATCTGCAATGCTCAAGGGTCCCAGACTCCTCCCAACTTTCCATATATCATCTCTAGCATGGCTCGGGTCCTTATTGGCCAAGAGGGCTGTTGGAACTCCAGCCATCACCTTCGCTTTCAGACTGGTGAACTGGCAGCTTCAGATCTCAAAAGGAAAGGAGCCAAAATTTATTATAATAGTGCATGTGCTAGACAGTTCACTTATTTTTATATCAGTACATGATGTATCACTGTCGTATTTATTTTCTATTGGTATATAAAAAATTAGCACACACTTTAGTAGCTTAAAGCAACACCAGAGTATGGTCTCACCGTGCCCACAGGTCAGGAATCAGGGTGTGGACTAGCTGGGTTCTCTGCTTGGGGTCTCTGCAGGCTGAGCTCAGGGGCTGTTCTGAGCTCTGGGTCCTCCAGTGGTCAGCATGGTTCATGTCCTTATGGCGGCATGGCTGATACTTCTTGTTCCTTGTTTGCTTCAGCAAGAGACTACTGTCAGCTCCTTAAGGTCACACACACACAGTTTCCTGTCACCTGGGGCCCCCGAGACAGGTCACAATGTGGTAGCGTGCTTTTCTGTCTCTGATACTATGTGTTCTTGAAAGGTTCCTCTGATGAGGCTTGGCCCACCCAGATACCCTCTCAAGTTAACTGATCAGTAACCTAGTTACAGGAGTGGTAGTCCACCGTCCTCCAAGGTGCCAGCTATCCTGAGGTGGACATTACACAGGGCTTGTAACACTAAAGCACAGGTCTTGGGGGCCATGTTAGAGTCTATCTATAGAAACTGAAGCTTAGGATGTCTAGGAAACTTCTCTGTGTTTGAAAGTGGAATTGCTGAAGACTGGACGGATAGAGTTTAAATCCCATGATCACTTTTTGGGGACGGTCATGGATTTCATTCCCAGTGTATCTTAGAGTGGTCAACCATGCTGTTGGTTGGCACAGGGTTCTTCAGCCGAGTGTCTCTCAGGTGTAAAATGTCCATTCATTAACTTAAGAAGTGTTTATTGAGGGGTTTCTGTGTGCTGGGAGTTAGATAGGACAGACCCTGCCATGAGGCACAGTGGAAGGGCGGGCGGAGGAGTTTCTGCGGAGCCAGATGTCCAGAGTTTGAATTGTGAGGCGGTCACATGTGGGGCACGTGCCTCCTGGGGCTCATCTGTAAATGGGCTTGAGGGCTTGGGGACCTGGTTCCTGAAGTCCTGGCCATGTGCAGCTCACTCTCAATGACTCTGGCTATCACGGAACATTTGCATCCGTCATGTCTGGTTTTAATGGCAACCTTTTGGGAATAAGGGGGTGGGTCTGGAAGTTCTTTGGCTGCACTGTAGATCCTTCTCTCAAACACCAGGACCTACCAGGAAAGCCATTCCTAGGGAAGATGTTGAGAGCTCGTTTCTGCCACGAGGCAGATTCTCCCATCTTAACACACACGCCTGGGCATTTGGAAGAGAGGGGAAAAAATGCACATTTTATTAGTTCCCTGCAAACACAGTGCAGACTGCTAAGCTGTTTCTTCAGAGGGGGAGATGCGAATTGGCTCCAGATTCCTCCGCGGCTGCCAGACCGTGGGAAGTGAGAGAGAATGTCAGAGCTGGCAGTTGACAAACAATGAGAAGGTTCCAAGTGGAGGAGGACTGGCCTGAACAAGACCCTTCACAAAGGTTTTGCTGAGCTCTTGATGAGGAAGGAGAATAGGGGGGGATCTGCAAAGCCTCACCATTGGACCCAGGTTTGACTCAGGGGATTTACTTTTTTTTTTTTTTTTTTTTTAGTGCATACAAAAAATGTCTAAGCATGCAAGTAATATGTGTAAGAAATGAACAATAAGGACAGGGGCTAAGTCCCCTCTGACCCCGCCCCGATCGGTTCTCTTCTCTTCCTCTAAGGAAAACAAACAGTTTACCAATTTGAAATGGGGCTTTCTGGCCATGTTTTCAAAAAAATAAATTGCATTTGTGTTCTACTCCCTGAGAAAACACTTATAATTGTTTTGTTATTTTTACACAAAATACATAGAATTGTCTGGTGTTGCTTTTATGGAAAGCGTCAAGTACAGAACAGTCTGATTTGCTTTTTTTTTTTTTTTCAACTCTATTTCCTAAGTCCCCAGGTGTCAATACACATTGATCTTGCTTGTTCCTGTTCAACTGTGAAGCATCCCACGCTTAGTTTGCCCGTTCCCCTGTTGAGGGGGTCGGTTTCTCCAAGGTTTCTGCACCATGAGTGAGGCTGCAATGAACTCATAAGTGGAGAAGCAAGACAACCCTCGCTCATCTGTCCTCTTCGCCCGAGTCCTTTTCTGACGTTTGTGTCTCTTCTCCAAGTTGTTTGCCTGAAAGAAGATCCATTCATTCACCCAAAGAGCACAGGCTCCCCACATGTCAATCACTCTGCTAGATATCAGGGATCACATCAAATCAAGTGAGACTCACACCTGCCCTGGGGCAGCTCAAGTCACACATTCTGCGTACAGAGGTGTGCAAGGCACCCCCACACACGAGGTGGACAAGATGGACTTAGAGACAGTTCCCTGGACAGAGAGATGTTGTTGGATTCAACTTGAAGAATTGTTATGGTTGAATATGAAATTTATTTTCCCCCAAAGCTCGGGCGTTGAAGGCTTGGTCCCCAGTGCAGCAGTGATGGGGGTGGAGAGTTTAGGAAATGATTGGCTCCTGAGGGCGCTGACCTCATAGGTGGATTCATCCTTCTTCACTCTGTTTCCTGTTAACCGTGGGCTGGGCAGCTTTCTCCGCCACAGCCAGCTGCCATGATGCTTCTGCCCTGGAGCGAGCTGACCACGGACTGAAGCCTCTGAAGACTGGAGCCAAGATACAGCCTCCCTCCCTTGAGCTGCTCAAGTCAGGCATTTTGCTCCTGGGCATGAGGAGCTGACTAACCAAAGAGTCCTCCTTCCAAAAGCTCACGTCCACCCTTCCGACCCTGAGGAGGCCAGAGGGTGGAAGACAGCACCGCCTTGCACAGTGACTGACTCTGGTGTGTGGTCCCAAAGGGCGTCAGTTGGATTCTCATATAAGACTGTGGACGGTGAGGAAGGACAGAGTAATAGGCATAAGATTAATGCATCGTGGGTGAATACCTTGGCTGTGTCTCAGGAACTTGAAAGATAGCATATTTGAGAGAGAGAGAGAGAGAGAGAGAGAGAGAGAGAGAGAGTGAGTGAGTTTAAGGAGAGTGAAGTCTGCTGCCCTGACTAATCAGTGACTCTATTAAGTTGGATTTTCTAGACATTGAGGTTCCAAATTGCAATTTTTAAGGTTGAAAGTCATTTTCAGGACACAGCCCCAAGTCTTCTGTGCTAACCCTAGAGCCACACTTTTTGTTTGCTGTGTTTCAAGCCAGAAACACAAGTTCTCTTCTTTTTTTTTCCTTCTGCTTCTCCTTTTTTAAAAAAATTTATTCCACATATAGAGCACCATTTTCCAAATCTCTGGTTGTATACAAAGTATATTTACACCAATTCGTGTCTTCATACCTTTTCTGTGGATAATAATGATCATCACATTCCACCTTCATTTCTAACCCCACGCCCCCTCCCTTCCCCTCCAACCCCTCTGCCCTATCTAGAGTTTGTCTATTCCTCCCATGCTCCCCCTCCCTATCCCACTATGAATCAGCCTCCTTATATCAAAGAAAACATTCAGCATTTGGTCATTTGGGATTGGCTAACTTAGTATTATCTTCTCTAACTTCATCCACTTACCTACAAATGCCATGATTTTATTCTCTTTTATTGCTGGGTAATATTCCTTTGTGTGTATATGACACATTAACTTTATCCATTCATCTATTGAAGGGCATCTAGGTTGACTTCACAGTTTAGCTATTGTGAATTGTGCTGCTATAAACATTGATGTGGCTGTGTCCCGGTAGTATGCTGTTTTTAAGTCCTTTGGGTATAGACTGAGAAGAGGGATAGTTGGTTGGTTCCATTACCAGATTTCCAAGAAATCTCCATACTGCTTTCCATATTGTCTGCCCCAGTTTGCAGTCCCACCAGCAATGTATGAATGTGCCTTTTCCCCCACATCCTCTCCAACACTTACTGTTGTTCGTCTTCATAATAGCTGCCATTCTGACTGGAGTGAGATGAAATCTTAGAGTGGTTTTGATTTGCATTTCTCTAATTGCTAGTGATGGTGAACATTTTTTCATATATTTGTTGATTGATTTGTATATTATCATCTGAGAAATGTGTCTGTTCAGGTCCTTGGCCCATTTATTGATTGGGTTATTTGTTTTTTGGTGTTTAGCTTTTTGAGTTCTTTATATACCCTAAAGATTCATGCTCTGTCTGATGTGTGAGGGGTAAATGATGTAAATGACGTGGAACTCTCAGATCTGGAGCTCTGTGCTTCCTTGAGACAGCCCCAGGGCCTGCCTTGCGATGGCCCAAGGAAAGGTCACGTTGAGTCAAGGGCCCGGGAAGATCAAGTAGGGAAGATCAAAAGCCCTTGCTATTCCTGCTACCTACCCCAAAGTCTGGTGAATCCAAATATCATGTTTGCTAATGTTCCCTTTTGCTGAAACCAAATCATTTCCTAAATGAGAGAACATCAAAAATGCATCTCTGTGTTGAAAGCTCCTTCCCTATTTTAAAAAGGATTGTGATATCACCCTTGCAAACTTTCTTAAAAAAGAAAAGAAACCATGTTTTTATGGGAGAAAATATATTTTGTGGCATTTTGATCTTTGTTAACCCCAGATAGAGTAGAAGCAACATCAAGACAATGTCTCTAATTGTTTCAACCTTTCTTTTCTTTAATGTTCTGAAAAGGTAACTCAGTAAAAGTTTTTGTCTCTAAAAAGGGATAGCAGATATTGGAAAAATTATAATTCAAAATCTAAGTGGCTGAGTGTAGTGGTGCATGCCTGTAATCCCAGCGGCTCAGGAGGACCGCCCCCCCTCACCAAAAACTCTTTCTTTAAATGTAAAAGGGGAACTTCCATATCCAAAAAGATAGAGTATGTTTAGCTTTCCCAACTCCTCCTACTAAAAACCCTGGATAAAAGGAAGGAAGCCGCCTGCTGGTCTTGGTTGGTGGCCTCTTTTGACTCAGTTCTTCTTCCTGAAGGCATCAGGGGAGGACTTACTGGGCACCAGGCACGAAGAGTCCTGAGAAGCCTGCGTTCAGCTCTTGCCCTCGAGGACCTGCCACTCCTTTGAGGAGACACCAATATGTAAAACAATGAATAAGAAAAATTCTCCTTAAGCTCAAAATGGATAATTTCATAACTCTCTACTTTATCACTCTAATCAAAGGATAAGGGTCAAATGACCAAAATAATAATAATAAAAGTAATAATAATGATAATAATATAAAAAGCCTTTATAAAATACAGTAGGAATTCCATGAAGTTCCTGCCCAGGAATTTGCTCTACTAATGTACAACAGCCCACTAGCCAGAGGGCAGGATCTACCATACAATGAATAATTGGGACATATTTGCGTCTTGTGTTGTTACTGCTTTAAAATGACCATGAGCACTTCAAAATGCTTTCAGTAACACGGGTGCCAGGCTTCAGACTGCTCTGGTGCAACCCCCACCAAGTCCCAGAACCTTCTAATGTATGATCAGGGTCAGTGGGAAAAGCCAGAGATGGACGGGCCACTTTATCCTCGTTCTCCTCCTTTTCCGTCTCCACTGCTCCTGCGGAGTCCCATGGCCTCACAGAAAACCCTTCGGGGAAGCCTGCCGTCTCTTGTCTGCAGTTCTCAGGTGTGTACTGTTTTCTCAGTGGTTTTTGAGTCTGTGTTTTTGCCAGATTTAATGCAGTGTAGACCAATGTTGTTGAAACTCAGTTTTGCACATTCGTGACAGTCTGTGACAAATTTTTTTACAGATCTTCAACAAAATAATGAAAAGAACGAAAACACAGCACAGGTTTTACAAGCCAAACATGTTCAGTTTAAAGGGTGGTCTCTTACCCAGATGCTGCATTTTTCATCTTTGTGTGTAAATGACTTCTCTTCTAGGCAAACGCATTTATTGTTGATTCTGGTTACAGTTTCCTTTTTGAAGACCTTACTTTGCAAAATAAAAATTTGGCTCTCTTATGATGGCCTACACCTATCTTCTCTGCAACTTAATTGTGATTGAAAACAATTATCCAAAATATTGGAGACCATGAACACATATTTTTAAAAAGGCAAAACAAAACAAAACAAAAAGAACACAAAAAACAAACAAAACAGAGTAAGTTTTCCAAAGTTCCACAGAAAACCAGGGGTTGCTCATATACTCTGCTTTCTTGTGAAGAGTCATGAAGCACATCTGTATTTTGCAGGCTCTGAAAAGTAGGGCTGTAAAGATATTATTTTAATTTTATGTACCATGGAATTTTCTCAATTTGTTCACCCATAAATTTCTTATGTTTTCTACATAATATATGTTTATTTCACCATTTTGGGAAATGCTGCTGTAGATGAAGTATAGTATATTTGAGTGAGGAAAATTGTGGAAGGAATTTGAATAATATTATGTCAGGCAAACTTTTGTGGAAGTAATGCAGCTGGGGCAAGATGATTTGAAAGTGTAAAAAGGCTATGGCTTGGCACAAGAAAGAGGGAAAGTTCAGGATAAAGTTACACCAGAGGCTGCCAGTGGATGTGCCCACACCTCCCAGGAAGCTAATGCAAATGTGTGAGATGGGGAGGGTGTAGGCATCAAGGGGTGGTGGGGAGTGTGCTAAGCTATCAGCACATGCCCTGTTGCTCACCAGTGGATTGCCATGTGTTGGTGGTATCAGACTTTTGGGATTTGGAAGAAAAGCCAGAGATCCAAATTTTTTTCATAAAAACTTTATTTTTATTAATTTATTTATTTTTTATTAGTTGTTCAAAACATTACATAGCTCTTGACATATCATATTTCATACATATGATTCAAGTGGGTTATGAACTCCCATTTTTCCCCAGTATACAGATCGCAGAATCACATTGCTTACACATCTACATTTTTACATACTGCCATACTAGTGTCTGTTGTATTCTGCTGTCTTTCCTATCCTCTACTATACACCCTCCCCTCCCCTCCCCTCCCCTTCCATCTTCTCTCTCTACCCCAAATACTGTACTTCATTTCTCTCCCTTGTTTTTTCCCCCTTTCCCATCACTTCCTCTTATATGTAATTTTGTATACCTATGAGGGTCTCCTTCCATTTCCATGCAATTTCCCTTCTCTCTCCCTTTCCCTCCCACCTCTCTTCCCTGTTTAAGGTTAATCTTCTTCGCATGCTCTTCCTCCCTGCTCTGTTCTTAGTTGCTCTCCTTATATCAAAGAAGAAATTTGGCATTTGTTTTTTAGGGATTGGCTAGCTTCACTTAGCATAATCTGCTCTAGTGCCATCCATTTCAACTTTATTTTTAAACACTGACAATTCAAAGCTCAAAACAAAATGTGAACCAAATATGTTTATATGGAGTATATGTGTGTGTGTACACATATACATTCATGTTTTTGTGTATAATATATATATATATTTTTTCTGGTTTGTAGACTATGATCCTCTATTTATTAGGAAAATTATTGTCAAAGCTATTTTATATATGGTAACTAATAAAATTGATAAAGTGTACTATATCAAAAAAATTGCACCAATGTTGGGAGCATGAAACACGCAGAGCAACCATTAATGTTCACGTTCAATATCCAATGAGGCCAAGATGGCACTGTTCTAAGCTTCCCCTCCCAAGAGGTCATAGCAATGCCGTTTTCTTTTGTAAAAAGAAAATGAGCCCCACGAACTGAATCTTAGGTTCTTCAAACTCTTTCCCTCTTTGCCTCTTGCTCTGAGCTCCTCTCCTCTTCATCTCTGAAAGAATGATGGTCACATGTGCACCTGTTCCTGGGCTTTGGCTTGTTGAATGTTAGCAGGGGCTTGCGGGTAGGTGTACTTCAGGCTTCATGAGCAGCAGAGAAAGAATTCAAAGGTTTCTTGTCCTCTCTAATCTAAGAGCAGTATCAGGATCACAGCACTTGGATTACACGTGTGCTTGAGAAGTTTTTATCCCCCAAATAACCACCACGACAGCACCCCAAATCCAAAAGAGAAACAGTTCTGAAGTTTAGATGAAATTAAACAAATTTTTAAAAAATTCCCATAGTGAGAGAAATTATTTCCTGTAATGTTATGGGGAATTATCAACATTACCATCTTTGATTGGTACCTATACCTCAAAGGATGTGAATGTACATCCAGGGAGATCAGAACTGAAAGGTTACTATTTAAATATCACAGGTGCCTAAACATTAATTTGTGAAAGCATTGCTTCTGGCACAAGTGTCACAGGAGGAGAAAGAACTTTTAAATATATGCCAGTACTTTTCAACCCAGGGTGATTTTGCTTACCCTCCCACCTGCCCCCCACCCCCCAGAACACTTGGCGATGTTTGGAAATACTTTTTTGACTGTCCCTTCTGGAGTAGAGGAACTCCTTGCATCTAGTGGATGAATACTGGAGCTGCTGCTAAACTTCGTGCCAGACACAACACAGTCCCCGCAACAAAGACTTCTCTGGCTCCAAACAGTCAACAGTGCCCAGGTTCAAAAGCCCCGGCTGTGCTAAGCTGGAGGCTTCTGCTCTGCTTTCCATCATACCCAGGTCAGGTTACCTGCAGAGCTGCAGAGGGGCTTGCTGTCCCCATACTTTCAGGTTTGGTGACAGCCCACAGTGTCGCTGTGGTCAGGGTGGAACCAGTCTTGACTGTGGTACTTGCAAATCAATCATGTGGTGGGACAGAATATGAACGAAGCTCCTACCTGGAACATCACTTGGCATTTCTGTTTCTCTGTGCCTGTGGGAACCCATGATGTTGAGTGAAGGGCCATTGTGTCTTTAAAACCATCATTTCACGAGATTTAATTTTAAAAAATTGTTAAAAATAAAACAAGCAAGAAACCCATTGGCACGGTCACACGATATCTCACATTTTTTATGTCTCCAGCTATTTTCTGACGTCTGTGATGTCAGCAGGGATGGAAAGAAGCATCAGTGAGCAAGAAGACACGCAGTCCTCACCTGGTGGGCCCATAGTCTAAGCCTGGATTCACAGCTGTCCCACAAAGGGCCAGGAAGAAATACTGCAGACTTGGGGGCCCTCTGGGTTCTGTCACAGCCACTCCACTCCACTTTTGTGGCACAAAAGCAGCAGAGACAGCATGTGAACAAATGGACAAGGCTGTGTTCTAATAAAACTTTATTCATGAAAACAAACTGCTGGCTGCATTGATCCCATGAGAGGTTGCTTCCCGATCTCTGTTCTGGATTCCTAAGACAGACATTATCAGATCAGGGCCAGATGAGCCAGATTTTTTTCCTTCTGTCTGGTATTCTGTTCCCCTGCATTCTGCATGATAATTCCCTTATTATATGCAGCTCACAGTTCAAATGTTATCTTCTCAGAGAACTCTGCCCCAAACATCTTCCAAAAATGGACTTCCCTGTTCTATTTTCTATCACAACATCCTGAGTTCTGAGCTTCTTGGTGTGTATAAGCCAAAGCACGGTGTTCATATTTCTGTTAAATATATATATATTTGCATAAAAGCAGGGGCTTTGTCTGCCTTTACACCCAAACTCCTACTCCTTGAGTCAGTGCCTAGCCCATGAGAGAGGGTGGCTAGGAGTGAGTCAGGGACACTTACAAGAAGGTACTTAGCAGGGGGACTTAAACTGTGTGGTGGGAGGGGAGCAGGTTTGACCCTCGGTTACTAAAGACCATCCTTGAAGGAGCTGCTACTTCTAGTAGCTAACATTAATTGATAACACACAGGAAACGTTCTAAGCATTTGTGCTGGTAGCAATCTTATGAAGTAGGAATTCATATTATAGTCCATTTTATAGGTAAGAGAAGAACTGAGTGTTAGAACTTGATTAGGATAACTGGAACCAGAACCTCAGTCTTAAACACTGTAGTGTGCTCCTTCTCCCATTCACACACACACACACACAAAATGTTTTTTAAAATTGGATTATTCTGGAAATGGTTGACTGCATTGGCCACTTTGCTCTAGGATGGCAGAGAGAGTCTTGGTGGCCCCAAGTCCACATCTTCCTCTTGAGACAGCTCTAAGAATCATGTCGTTAGAGAGAGGTGATGGAAACAGACGTGGGTTTGGGGGCTGGAGAAGGGGTAGGGAACGGGAAAAAGAACACAGCCACTGAGACTCAGGAGAGGGGTGACTTTGTGCTTGGGCATCTGGAATCGTGGACATGCCATTTCGCAGAGATAGAGGAGGCAGATGGAACAGTTTGGAGACTAAGGGCAAATTAATTATTATTATCATTATTCTTAAATAATTGCAGGCAGATATTCTTCTCCCAAGAACAAGCTACTAACTTCTGGGAAGGCTTCTCTCTTCCAGGCACATATCATACATGGAACTTCACGTTCAAGTGCTTAGGATAGGGCTGGGTTTGTGGCTCAGGGGTAGAGCGCTTGCCTAGCATGTGGGGCTTTCATTTCCACCTCCAGCTCCGTGGAGGGGGATGGAATCCTCAAGTTTGAGGATATAATATTTAATCACAAAGCCTGACCTCAAGTCTCATACACATATGCTCTGAATTTTAAAAGCCTTCTTCCAAAAGCATTTAAAGTTTACCATTTTATTAAATAAGTCCCAGCCATCCAGACAGTCTGACCAGGATAATATGGAATTATTTATCAAGATGGTTGTTCTGAGAAATTGTTCTGGATGGAATCCGTACCTTGTCCTCTTGTGCACTGTGATTAGAACCAGTTTCTTTTAGATGTGTCTGGGACGGATAATCTGGGCTGCACTGAGGCGGTGTGGCCGTTTGGTGGCTCTGTTGTGGGTCACACCCTGGGTCAGGCCACCGCAGCTTCTTGCCCCCTGACTTGCCTTTCTGGCCCCTGGACTGGCTGGGCCCATCTCGTGGAGATGCAGCCTCTCTCATTGTGTGCTGCGGACTTCTTCCTGTCCACTTGAATGTCCTCGTTATCATTAGATGATGCTTAGTCGGGTCAGGAGACAATCCCTTTTGTTCTCCCTCCCAGGAATTCTTCTTCATCCTACGTGAAATGAGGAGGCTTGATCAGATGTGCTCCCCACTGAACCTGGAGTTAAAGTGTGCACCCTACTTTCCAGCCTCTCCAGGTCTCCGCAGCCCTCACCCCTTCATCAAAGCAGCGGAGCAGGCCTTTCCTGCTGCACCGTCTCCTCCCTCTTTCTGTCTAGCTCAGCCTCATGGCCTTCTTCTAGTCCCTTGAGCTAGTGAAACCTCTTCCTGCATCTACTATTTCAGGAGCAAAAATGTTCTTTGTTCCTGTTTCAATCTGATCTGTCTAATGCACTCCTTCAGTGACATCTTAAATGTCACCTCCTGGGGGCAGCCTTCTCTGACCACCTTCTCCTCCTCTTGTTCCTCCTCTTCCAAACTGGGTCATTCCCACCTGATACATGTTATCACTATTTCCTTCCTCTCTATAGAATGTATATCAATTAACATGAAATTTGTGTTTATGCTCTTCTTTCTTTACTTAATTTTTACTTTTTAATAGTCTTCAAACTCTCCATAGGTAAGTTATCCACAGTATCTTTGGTGCCTAGAACAGTGCTTAGCATGTAATAGCTGGTCAATAAACAAACAAATAAGTGACTAATGAATAAGAGAATAAATACTCAGCTCATCAGACCTCAAATCCCATTAGATATGACGTGGGGATATTCAGAACTCAAACTATGAATTCTGATGCTTATTCTGAGTTTACATAAAATTTATCCATTATTTTATGCAAACTTTTATTCTATACCTTTGCTCAGTATTAAAGTTTAAACAAAGGATTTTAAATATACCAATGTGACCCACTAGTACATAAAATTCATCCATTAAAAGCATACTATGGTATTGAAAGCCCAGACAAACGTATGATGAATGTGATTTGGGGAGCATTGTTTTATGATCAAAAAACAAAACAACAACAACAAAAAAGTGGATTTTTGTTGTTTTAGAGAAAGAAAGATTTTTAGATTCTTCTTTCACACCATGTAAACCAAAGTAGAGACCGACAATAAAGTATTTTCTAACTCTATTTAACCATAGAGAATCAGCCGGTTACAGGTCATTTTGTAGCTATGCAGCTGCGTGGAAGAAGAGGAGGTTAATATCTCGTGTTTCTGACGCTCGGGGAGCTAAGACGGTATTGATTTTTTAGATGAATCTCCACCTTTCCCGCAACCAAATCGTGGGAACTCTGCTCCCTTCCTGTAACTGGCAGGCAGCTTCCAATTGCTGGCCTTGCCGATGGTTTGAATGTTAATTATAACTGTGTCTTACGAGTGGAATCCTGGAGTCCCCACTGTCATTTTCCACATGGAACCTCAAAGGGCGAAAGGAGGGGCCGAGAGCCAGGGATATTGAAGAAGTGAAATCAGTGCTTTAAATGACCCCGTGGAGATGGGAAAGGAAGCCATAATCAGATGGTGAAAATAATCTGATTTGGAAATCCAGCTTTCAAAGGGGAAAACCAAGACAAGTTTTAAAGTTCTGCTTCCAGCAGGAGACAAACAATTTGGAAGATCAAATAGAGAGCTGCGTTACCGTGGGTCTTCATGAAAAAAAAAAAATAGTTGGTATCTGAAACTCAAAAGAATGTGGGCTCTGCCAATATGTACTTTTCAACCCCCGCCCCCCGCCGTGAATAACATTTCTGTTTTTTTTTTTTTTTTTTTTTTTTTTTATTTTATTTTATTTTTTTTTTATTGTTGGTCGTTCAAAACATTACACAGTTCTTAATACATCATCATCTTTCACAGTTTGATTCAAGTGGGTTATATTTAATGACTACCAGGCATGACACATGAATTTGATAGTAAACAGGATAGTCTTCTAGCCTCAGGTATTTTTAACTATCTAAACAGAAAAGGGGAATATTTAGGGTATAAAAAGGACATGAATTTTGTAATAAAAATAGCATGAGGGTTGGGTGGATGGAGCTGAGCTCTCTCTACGGAATACCGAGTTAAACAGATTACCATATGTTCCCTCCAGGAGCATTTGAAAAATGAAGTCCAAATGTGTTTTATAGAATGATGTTCTTCATAATGCAGATCGCCACTGATTTGAAGCTTCAGCTAAAATAAATACGATACCTTTTGAGTGCTATTCACAAACACTGGTGACCTATCAATTTCCCTATCTCGGGAAGAGGGAACCGGAGGATGACAGCTCCCTCCCAGAAGAGTGGTTGATATACGTTAAGTGGCTGGGTCTCTGCTTCTGATTATTAATTTTGGCGAATATAGAGCAAGGAGATGTCCCCAGACTCTGCAGACGCTTCTTGGAACACAAAGGTCTTCAGGCCTCGCCAAGAGAGCCCCTGTTACAGAGTTAGAGATTCCAGATCTGGTTTCAGGACTGTGCTGATGTGCCTTGAAGCCCAGCAATTCAGAGCTCCTGAGAGTCTTGCATTCCAGGATGCTGGGAGGGTCCTGCTGGTGTCTCCTCATGGTTATCTGCATCTATAAAATCTGCAAAAGCAAACTGTTTTAGGCACAATTGGTTAAGATGCTGTCTTTTACCACTACGACTTTCCCTCCATCACACCTCCCTTCGAATTAATGTTATGGTGACATTTTAAGACCTGGTTATTGGAAAGGGGAGTGTAGGGTGCATTTTTACAGGGTTCATATGATGCATTCACATGACCCTCTACCACTTTCATTTATAGTTAAGGCCCTAGCAGTATCTTGGTGTAGGAATGACTTTGAGAACATTCCTACACCCTCCGTGCAAATGAGCCTAATGCTATGGTGGGCAGGTGCAGGGTCACTGCCAGATGAATAAAATCCAAGGTGCCTGCAATGTCAACAGGCAGTGGAGGACAAGCACCATTCAGAAAGCAAGGAGCCAGAAACTGGCCTGGGGAAAGTTCTGTGCATTGGACATATGCCCTTTTGAGGGGAAGATTCGATTCTAATCAGCCATTAGAAAAAATTGCAAGTTCTATTTTCTCAAGAACCATTAATGCAGCATACACAATTATAAATGTACCATATATTTTCTTTTGTGACAGAAATTTTAAAAATTATAATTCTACTGTTTAAATTTCTTGCTGATTTGACACAGAATAAATACTGACAGATGAAGATAACACAAAACTCACAATATACGTTAAGTAAAAGTATCAGTGACAGACCTAACTGGGCCTCCTTAACTCAAAGAGAGCTTAAAATCAGTTACTACTCACAAAGCTTGAGGTTTCCCTGCATTCCTCCAGCTCACGTATAAAAGCAATTTGATGGAGGCTTTCCCAAATTTTACAACTAATCTAAAAATGTAGATGCCATTACCAATCATGTGTTATAAAGCTCACATAAATGTTTGTAAACTATCAAAAATTAAAAAAAAGTTTTGATCAACCATGCTAGGAGAAAGACTAAATTATTTTTGTATTTTCTCGATAGAAAAAGGATAAAATCGTTGTCATGAAGAGGTGATCAAAGAGTATGAAGCTTGAAATGTAAGAAAAATATTTTAGAGATGTCAGACAGTTAATAAAATATTAAGTTATTTTTCTAGATTTTGTGATGTTTGCAGTTTGTTAACTTTTTAAAATTCATGATTTGTCTTGATTTATTTTCTCATTCCGCATGAATACCTACTTTCTTATCTGTTGGTATCAGTAATTTGGATTCCTTCCTTCAATAAGAGAATCCAAATTAAATAAGCTTTAGGGTCAACAAAACCTGAATCTTGCCCGGTGGTGGTGTGACATGGAATGCTTCAGTCATGTCACCTCTGTCCCTCACCTGAGGGTGGTCGTGAGGAGGACTTTTGGACGATGAGCCATGGCACCTGGGCTGCATGACAAAATCTGCAGACCTCTGTGCAGAGCCTGTGAAGGCCGGAACCATGCTGGAGCTGCCAGGTGCCCTCCTGACCTTAGGGACTCGCTGTGTTCATGCAGACAGGTCTTCCTGCACAGGGTCACCACAAGTCCCCTCTGCAGGGGCTACAGAAGTCCAGCTGGAGAGCCCTGGGGAGAATTACTCAGGTTATTGTCAGGGAGTTCCCCTTCCCTTGCTCATTCCTCTCCATTGTGCATTTTCCTAGGAGATGGAAGGCCCTAGAGCGGCTGAAGTGACATCCCTGCTGCTTCTGGAGTTTCTTCCAGAGAGCAGTCTCAGAGGCGGAGAGGGTTTGTATGGCCATGGGTACAGCCACCACCCCAGTATCCGGGTTTTGTGGGTATCTAGAGGGAGGAGGGGGAGCACCTCTGCTGTTTCCGGTACTCATATTTCAGGTACACCTGGCTATGGGGCCGGCCCTAGTGGAACTGTTTCTTAATCCTGAATCAGGGGGTGTTCCTGAAGCCAGGGGCTCTAGTAGCAGCTCCCTGACTCACCACATTCATGATGCTGGCAGACATGGGAGCTCCCTGTCCAGCATGTCCTGTGCTGGGGTTCTCAGGGACTCCTGGACAGGGCCTCGGTATAGTTAGTATTCCCTGCAACCAAATCTGGACCAATCCAGGATGGTAGAAAATTAGTACTGAGGCCACCGAGCCTATCCCTAACATACTGAAAAATGGGAAGAATAAAAAAGATGGCTGGAAGTGTCAGGGATGGCTGATAGGGACTCATTGTCTGTTATGGAGAAAGCAGGTCCCACCCTCATGACCAGGACTAACTCAGGATGCAGAACTCCACACCAGTAGGGAAATGATGATGACCAGTGGCCAGAGCCCCAATCTCTGGAATTCAAGATCAACCTCAAGGAAAGGGGGAGGTGAAATCCCAAGTCAATTTTAGGCCACCTAGTGAAAAAATGTTGACAAAGGAATTATATTTGGAGATCAAAAATGCAAGTTTTTCACTCCCGAATATATGGATTGAGACCAAACCCACTACTAAACAAGAGCCACCCTACAGTGAGTGCTGACAGGTGCCCATTCTTTCATGCCCTCGTCTCACCTCTTCTTCACACCAGCCAATGAGAGGCCACCATCATTATCTCCATTTGATCCATGCAGGAAGAGAGGCTTAGAGTTTCCTGATGGCCCCGTCCACAAGGGGCCTATTCAGAATTCAGATTGGGGTTTCGCATAGGGAAAACATCTTGAGTGAGAAAACAAGAGGAAAAGATAAAGACCTGGACAGAGAAGGAGGGTTGACTGATTCCCGGAAGCTCCTGGGCAAAGTGACCTACTGAAGCCAGGGGCTCTGGTAGCAGCTCCCTGACTCACTACATTCCTGATGCTGGCAGACATGGGCGCTCCCTGTCCAGCAGGTCCTGCGCTGGGGTTCTCAGGGACTCCTGGACAGGGCCTCAGTGTAGTCAGTCTTCTCTGCAACCAAATCTGGACCAATCCAGGATGGAAGGAGGAAGGGAACTGAACTCTAGAGAATCATAAAGTGGGAAGAGACTCACGTCCCTTTTTTGAATGAGCATGATGTCGCCCTCTTCTGTGCTTCTTCAGGTCACCAAGACCGCTCTGCAGACCCCTGGGCTCACATCTCCTCCTGGTGCGCTGAACGGTCTCGGGGAAGCTGCGCTGTCCAGGGGACGTTGGGCCACTGCTGTTCACTGCTCTTGTTCTTAGGTGTGAGCTCAGTGAGCTGTTCCCACTGGATCCGCAGTGGAGAAAGACGGGCCACTCCCCTGCCAGGAGCCATGGGGGGACGCTCTGGGAGACCTCTTCCTCCAGGTGGCCATCAGTGGCCACAGCAGCACTCTGGCTGAAGAAACCCCAGAGCAGAGCAAAGGTTCTGGGTCTGGCCCAGGAAAGCATGGGCCCGGGAGGCCCCCTGTGCCCTCCCTGTGCTCCCTGCTCTCTCCTTCACCTCCACGCCTCACCCCCTGACTCTCCTGTGTCCCAGGTACTCATGGAGCCTGAGCAGAGCTGTGGACAGGACCACGGGCTCCACCTGGATTCGCATCCTGGTTCAGACCTCATTAAATACACAACCTCCTGCGAAGATATGTGCTCTCCATATTTCATTTCCCTCACCTTAAAATGGGATGGTTTTTACTCCTTGATTCCATGAGTCAATGATGTTCAAGAGCTTCAAACACAGTGCCCCAGACATAGTAACTGCTCATGAAATATCAGGAGTTTTCCCGCTGTTCGTTTCAGAACTGGGTGTTTCCAAACTCATTTATTTATGTTCATTATTTTTGCCATATTCAAGGACCTTCAGTAATAGTGTGGTATTTACTGTTTTCATCAAACTCAAATTGACCTAAGTAATAACATCCGTGACATAAAGGATTTAATCTGCAGGTTAAATTGTTTTCAATAGCTATTTGTTCATTCCCAAATGATTAAAGTTTAAAAGTTAACTCCTGTATTCTTTAGCATCATCTCTCTGCATTGATGGGATGGTGTACCGTTCAAGAAACACTTGTGTGAACAATGGCTTTCACACTCACTTTTCCTTATTTTATCCCGAACTCATTAATTTTACTTATTTACTCATCTAGCTATTTATTTAGGTATTTGAGTCACTAATGTTTTATTTTGGTGGGGGGTGGTGCCAGGGATTGAACTCAGGGGCACTCGACCACTGAGCCCCATCCCCAACCCTATTTTGTATTTTACTTAGAGACAGGGTCCCACTGAGTTGCTTAGCACCTCGATTTTGCTGAGGCTGGCTTTGAACTCTCGATCCTCCTGCCTCAGCCTCCTGAGCCACTGGGATTTCAGGCGGGTGCCACCATGCCCAGCCTGAGTCTCTAATTTTTGAAATGGTCTCTCACTAGCCCAATACTAAGGATCTGAGGTGCTCAGACCCTGTGCTGGTGCTGACAGGAGGCAACTAAAAGCCCTAAGCCTTTGCCCTGGGAATCCCTGTGAGGGAACTCATGATGCAAACAAGCAATTATGGCACATGGAGAACTTCCTAGGAGACAGAGAGGGAGGCGCTGGGGAGTGAGAGGAGGAAGGCAGGTTCCTTTGCCTGGGGGAGCCTCTGCCCCTGCAGGGAATGGTTCTCTGAGGGTGCTCACTCATCCTCCCCAGGGGTGCTCCTGATGCAACCGTCACCTGTGGTTGCCATGGGTGTGAATGTCAGCTCGGAAAACACCTGTGTGGAGTTGGATGATGGAGAAAGCCTCGCCGCTAGGACTCCGGCCCCAGAACCCTCTTCCTTCCTTCCGTCTGTCTTTCAATGCATGTTTGTTGAGGACTTACTATATGCTGCTTCTTGAGAATACGGCCTCTGGCATAGCCGGTTACCATCTATAAAGGAGGTCAGGGGCTATGATAGTAACCATCAGACAAATAATCCACTTGACAATGGTGACAGCTGCCAGGAGGGCATGGGAAATCCAAATGGACACGTCAGGGCACAGGGTGGATTGGTAAGGACACGACCTGGAGCCAGTGCTCAAACCCAGGGTGGAGAAGGTGCGAAAGAAGGTGGCCAAAGGGATGGAGCAGAGGAAAAGAAAAGCCTGAATGGATTCTTCGAATGAATTCATTGCCAAGGTGACCCCGCCGAGACCAAGGAGGGCAAGGGCACTATGGAGACCACATCATAGTGACCTGGGAGTCCCTTTACATTCCACGCTCTGGAGACAGCCTGGGCTCTGGGGCCCAGCAGAAGATGGTTCAAGTTCTGCTTCTGTTTCTCCGACAGCTTGGCCTCCATCTCTCTTCCCTCCATTTCTACCTTTCCAAAATGGAGGTCTTCATAGCCGGGCTGGTACACAGAAATTCTGGCACAGAGTAGGGGCCCCGACAAGTGCAAAGAGAGATTGTGTCGTGTTCTTTTCCTCCACTGGGCTGCAGGGAAACGAGCTCTCGCGTTGGTTTTGCAGTGTTTTCTAGAGAAACAGCCATACTATAAAAATATTCTTTCTGATATGCTGCACATTATAGTAAATGGCATTATTCATGGATGTGTCAAAGCCATAAAATAGGAGATTTTGAGATGATCACAGCTGTGAATGATTAATATTTTCATCCCAAGATGCCGAGGAGGTACCAAGGCTATGTTAATTATTACATGCCCGAGCCTCATAGCCAGGGCTTCCTCCCCATGTGCCTGTTAATTTGCTCATATGCTGTGCAGCTGATGGGACCAGGAGCGTCTCCCCTCAGAACACACAGCGGACCTCCAGCAGTTCTTCATGTCCCTATGAACTGCTTTATGCTTCCGCAGAAGGAAAAAAAATTAGCATCCTCAAATCCAACGGCAATGACGGGGCCTGAGCCGAAATGTTAGTGGAGAGCTGCTTTATCCAAGAAATGCTTCGAGATTTTGTTTTGGTTTGCAATTTATTTCTTGCTCCTAATTTTCTTTGGAAATTCCAGACACTGCACTGAAATCATGACTACCCCATGTGCAAACACTACCAGCTTTCATATGGGTTTTCACTCACACACAATTCTAAATTTCTTGGAATCATGTGTCTCTCTATTATTATTTAAAGGGTATTTTTACATATGCCAATTGCCGTCTTTAAAAGAGCAGGTACATTGGGATGCAAGGAAACCCACTTACTCCATGAATATTTGTTTAGGTTTCAGTGTTCTCTCTCTTTATTTCAAGATTGATTTCATATCATCACCTTCAAAGAATATAGGTAGATTAAAAAAAAAAAAAAAAAAGAACAACTACAAAAAACCCGAGCCGAGTCCTCATCCCTCAAGGTGAATTTGCGAATCTCTCCCGACCCAAGCCTGCTCTTAGAGATGGAACCAATTTTTCCTGCAATTTCCGTAAATCTCTCTATTCATATGATTTCACTAGGATCAGTGTCTGTTGAAAAATCTAGTTTAAGCTGCCTGGCAGTCTGCAAAGAGGAAGATCTATTAATTTAATCATTTGTATGAATCATGTCTAAATGATCTCAGCAGAGAAAATGTGTTAGCCATTTAAATCCCATCATTACATATTATATAATAATTACTGCTAATTCTCGTTTGGATGGGCCACAGTTTGGCTTCCCGTCCCCTAAATGGGGAGGATTGGATGACCTCACCAAATTGAGCCTCTCTGGCCCTTCGGCTTCTCTGCCTTCCTCATTATGGACTTAACAGCCACATCCCGGTCCAGGGCCCAGTCCACTCGGAGTCTGTTTTCTGCTGGTAATTAGTATGCATTTGGTGATCTCGGAGTTTGCCCTCAGCAGAGAACAGAACCTAATGTTAATCACGGCTGTGTCTTTCTCCCTTTGACTCTGATCTGACAGCATCGCCTGGCTTGTCCCATACCTAATTTTTTGCCCTTACCAGCCAACTCGCACCTCCACGTCGCACAGTGTCAGAATTAGAAACTTTTGACAGATCTGTAATCATGCGGTTCTCATCAACTCTATGTATGTTAGTCATTTCATTTCCACATTCTAACAGTTAATATGCCTTAATTTCTCTCACTTTGTGAATATTTAATTCCTCCCTTTTCAACATCATTTTTAGGTTGTGTGAATCATTTTCAAAGCCTTTGCTCTTCTCCCCGCACTATCATCTGCATATTTTATGAAATGGCACGGTTAAGTCTCGGAGGGCTCTTGATAAAAATGGAACTGGCAGTCTGCTCATTAGCTGTTTACCTGGAGCTGTGAGTCCCCGATAATGGCCAGCTCCCATTTGGGTTCGAATTAGGATTCTCTGACAAATAACAACCAGAAGCTATCTCGGGGATGTCCGCCTGCCTGGCGGTGCCCTCCTGTTCCCACTGCAGTGTTGTAGGCAGTGTGCTTCTGGGGGTGAACAGAGTACGGCACCCCACATCCGAGGCGGTCTCCTTTCTGAAGTGGAGACACCAAGGCGTTAGTACATCAGCACCTGCAAGCACAGCACAACTCCCCTGAAAGGACACTAATAAAGGTCAGGGCGTCTGACCTTCTGGAGCTTTGCAGATGCCAGAAGCCAATTCTCTGCTGTAACTAGGGGACTAACTGTCCTACTGTGGCTGGGACTCGGGTTTCCCAGGGCATGGGACTTAAAGTTTTGGAATTAAGAACAACCTGAACAAACATGGGTGGGTTGGTCAACTTGCTCCTGCTCACTGGAGGATGGCCATCAGTTCCTCCTCGCCTCTAAGATAGAGGGAATGTCTTTGAAGGATTGCATAGACATGCCAAGTCGCTTCTCTGCATTTGCCAGGGGGACTTAGAGAAGAAGAGCACAGGCCCCAGCCCTGTGGTCTGCAGTCATAGTTTGAATGCTGGTGCTGTTTTTATTGACTTATCACCTGCATGGAAAAATGAAGAGATTCAGAGATTCTATTAAAAATTCAGGATGTCTACTTCTTCTGAAAAACTAAAGACATGGCTCCACCGTGTCCCCCTTCTTCACAGAAATGATCAGTCAGCTGGAGCCAACAGCAGCTGTCCTGTTAGATGGGGCATCTGCTCTCCACTTACGACCCTCCCTGTATTGCTCCCAGCTGGTCCCATTAATTCTGTGCACCTCTCTGGTCTCAGTTTGCATCCGATTCTGTACTTCCGGGTAAAAGTGAAGGGTGTGGGCTTTGCAGTAGATTTGAGACTCGATCCTCTCTTCTCAGCCGTCTTTTACCTTACCTAAGATAAATGAGCACACTAGATCTCTGCTTTCTCCCCTGTAACTTGAGAATAGAGAAATTAGACTCCCATAACAATATGCTGTTATCCATATTAAATCGAGTAATGTATGTGCATTGAGACAGGCATACAAACAATCCCGTGGTTGCTTGGACTATAGCAAGTGTTCATTAAAAGGGCTCTTCCCCCCTCTGTTATGATTTGATTATTGTTAGCTTTACAGAAAAATAAAATAAAATCTAGAATTGTCAGGCAAGTGACTTAATGTATAAATCAAAACAATAAAGGAGGCTATTAATGGCATTAAGAAAATATTCTATCATGTTTGTCAAATATTGAGCTATGCCAAAGCAATTCCAGGTAAGCACCTGTGCTATTAATGGTACCATCGACTGTGCCACAGGAAACAGCTCTCCATTCTCGTTGTACAGATAGTTGGGATTCCTCCTGGCACTAGTGAATCCTCTAACACCTTTTGGAATTCAGCAAACCTGAGTGTTTTATGTAGAATGAATTCTTTTGTAGTAGAATCTTGTTTCCTAAAGATTTCATCCTGCTGAAATGGTTTTATCATAAGGTAGACTTGTGTCACTAGGGATTTTATCACCAGGCAAAAATGATATAATATTAATATCTTGGATTTACATACCATTTTTTTCTTCTGAACAGTTCAAAGGTACTATATGGTTCCCCAAGAAATGGCATTTGACATTAATGAAGACAGTGTTCTGCCACAGGAAACAACTGTTTATATTTTTAATGCCCTCCCAACCCCTTTAAAACAGACCACATCACACCAGCAACTCAGAGTTGTTCTAAGTGGGTGCTCCGGAGCTGTGCAGTTGGATGAAAAGTATTTTTGATTTAGAATCATTTGGACTTGACTTTGAATCTGCAGTTGGTGCCTGAAGCTGTCTGGTACTGGCACCCACAAAATGCAAAGTGTAATAAAGGAGTCACTTACAAAGCTGGGGCAGGGTACAGAGAAACTGCTAGGAACCGTGGAGCACCTGAGGACTCTTAGCAGCAGGACTCTGCTATCACAAGGGCCGGAGGAAGGAGAGGTGACTGGTCTCAGGAGACTGAACTGTGTAGAGAGGGCCACCTTGTTCTAAGAGGGTCCTTGCCAATTTGTGAACCTGCCCACCTCCCAGAGAGGAAAAGGTGATCTCAGTAGGTTTTCCTCTCTGGGAACTTGCAAGTTCCTGGTCAAGTTCTCCATTGGCTGCACCAGGCAGAAGCCGAAGGCCAAGGAGCCCAGAGCATGGCGACAAAGTCCAGGAATCAGGAGGGGCCTAAGCCACCAGATGTGACTCTGATCAAAGCTCTTAACTTCTCTGAGACTCAGTTTCTCTCTTAAAAAGGAAAGTTACAGGACCCCTTCCTTAGAGTGTTAGTTGAGTATAAAATGAGAATCCAGGTAATCTATGCAATTACCTGGCACAGTCCCCATACATAGTAGGTCCTCACAGAAGGAGGAAGCAGACCAGGTTCAGCATAGGGTCGTTGCATCTAGGAGGCTATCTGAGCCAGGGAGGGACCAGGTGCTGGAAGATTTGTGAAGCTCTGTGAAAATGTAGGAACTGTAAAATACAAATCTGATTCCAAAATATAAAATTAGACTCAGTAACAATATAGTCAAATCCATAATCGATTTTATATGAAGCATAATCATACATGAGTGGATCAAACTGTAACCAATCTTATTTAGTTCTATGCAAGTTTATTTGAAGTGAGACATGTTTGATATTGTCACTAGCCCTTATGAAGTTATCATTCATGTATTCCCTTTCTTGGCTTTCTCAGGGAAGATTGTGTTTTCTAAACTCAAGCCTCTGTACACGACCATCTCACTGTCATTGAATCAATAAGATCATCAAGCATTAGAGCTGCAGGGAGAACACATTGACTAAGAGCAAATTAAAAAATAGGTAGCTTATAGGTTATGCTCAGTCTTGTGATCCTTTTACACACAAATTTGTATTTAAAAAAAATCGATTAAAAATGATGAACCAAAGTCTTAAAAAAAACTGATAAGATACTATATTTCATTGATTACAAAAAAACATTGTTTTTCATATTTTAATGTCTCAGAAATTAGGTTGCACCTAGTTTCAAGTCTTCTAATCTTAGACTTGAAATACAGAGGTGGCGTTCAGCTCTGGGCCAGGTGCCCTCGAGTATCAAAAGTGGAGCAGAGTTCTTGAAAGAAGACTGTATTGGTTAATTTGAATCGTCATCTTGATTGCATTAAGAGATGCCAAGGATTAAGAGGATTATGAGTGTGTTGGTGAGGGTGTGTCTAGGAATGATTGGCATGTGGGATGGCCAACTGAAATGGCAAATGGAGACCCTCTCTAAGTGTGGGCAGCACCTTCCAAAAGGATGGTGGCTTGGATGGAGTAAAAGTTGGGAGAACAAGGAAGCAACAGCAGATGCAAGCTCAATTCTTTTTGAATTGGTTCTTGATGGTCGCTGCCATTATCTGAGGATAGTGGACTCTTGCTTCTTTACTCTTCCAAAGCATATTCTCCAGAAGCCTTTGGTCTCTAACTTGGGTAGCACTGTTGATCCCTCTTGTTCTATGGCTTCAGCCTCTTGGACCATGCAGCTACTTACTGCTTCTCCCAGCTCTCCAGCCACAGATGGCCATTGTGGATTATCCAGCTTCTGGTTGCATAGGCAACCTAATAAGTCCCCCTGTTATGATTACACTTCCTGTTGCTTCTGTTCCTATAGAGAACCCTGAGTAATACAAGGACCAAGGCTCTGGTCCAACACATCCTCTCCATGCCTTCTTTGTCCATTGGAGTTTGCAGAACCCCAGTGAGCGGCTTAAACTTGGGCTCTGGGTCTGCGAAACCTTTTAGGAAGGAGGAGAAAGGCGTGGGCTGATGTTTACACTGCAGATCCCCAGTGGCATTTGATCTGGAGTAAATGCACAAGTCAAATTGTTGGTTCACTTGAGTACAAAAATGATGGCTACCTCCCAATCAGAAGTTCTGATTGGCAGCTCTTGATCCATTAGCAATAACAAAATAAGGGAGTTGGGGGGGGCAAGAGCTCCTATTATGTAGTAAATGAAGTGTGGCAGATAAATGTGGATCTCTTGGGAGGGAAGAGAAAGGCAGGGCAAAGGGTACCCTTGACAGCGGAAACATTAGAAAATATAGCTCCAGAGACTTTTAATAACTTTCCCAAAATTACATGGCCTGCTAGCAGCTCCTGACATTCAGTCTAACACTGTCTCCTTTTAAACTGAATCTTACCTCTGCAGAGAAACTTATAGAAAAGTAGGCTCAAACTGCATCCAGGAAAACTCTTGAACATAGTGACTTTCAGAAAGAGATTTCTTCACTTTCATCTAAGTACATGCCAGCAAAAAGCCTGAATAAAAACAGCTATGCTATTATGCTTACATAGACTATTCCTGAGGTACTTTTGGGGGGACAATAAGGCATTTCCCCCCGGATTGTTATTTCTCATGCACAATCCCTTCTTGTATTATATTTTAGATTATGAACTGATAAATTGCAGGAAGCAGATCACTTTTATCTTTGCCGCTACATCTGAAAATTTGACATGACAATAAACTCTATTTTGTGCTAGTGACCTGAGATATAGAGATAATACATATGAATCTTCTTTATGCTCTTTGACTGAAGGATACATTTTAAATGTGAGCAATTATTCAATATTATTTTTTTAAAGAAATACAGATCATCCAATCTTGCAAATAAAAGATAATTCCTCAAGGGTGCTCTCGATGTCACCTTTCTAATCCTGAATCCTTCAAGCGAGGAAGCTTCCAGACTTCACCTCCTACCATTGTCCCACAGTCTAATTGATAGCACCGTCTGAATACTCATTTCTTAATTTCAGCACATTACTCATTTACAGCGCTTGCTATTCAGGTATCTGGGAGAGGTAGCCGGCCTCCCCAACCTCAGTCAATTAGATCAGCTATTGTTTCTGATTAAGATATCACATCCCAGAGAGTAATAGCAATTAGAGTCGGAACAGGGACCCCATGGGCTACACAGTCCACTTCTCTGCCAGCACAAGAGATGGTTGCACATGGCACTGGAGCTGTACGTGGTCTTCCTGATGTTGGTCTTTTTAAATCCCAGCACCCGTCGGTGTTAATTATGTCCCCATCCAACATCCCACCATGACTTCGTCTTCTACTTTGCATTGCTGATTCTCATGCACCGGCGCTGACTGATGGCTGCCTGGTAATATCATCTCATCCAAATACATCGGGCAAGTATGTTTTTTTTTCTTTTTCTTTTTTGCTATAGAGAGCAACTGTTACTATTTGGTTTGGTTTTTATCAGAAGTTAGAGGTACACTTTATATAGATAAATGTTTTTTGCAGGGCAGGTTCCTGAATTCCAAAATGTCTATAACATAATAAGTAATTTTTTTGCATCAGATATGCTTTTAAAATCAGGCCTCTCTGTGGCCAAATCTGTTTTTGGATTATTCTGTAGGAGCACAGAATGGTGTCTATAAGAAATGAGCTGGAATTCTTAGAATCTTTTCTTTAAACCAGTTCCTTCAGTGCATGGGGGTCAGTAGACAGGTCTTGGGAAAATGACCCTGAGAGTAGTTATTTAAGGAGCTGATGGTTAAATGATTCTGGTTACCATGCACTGTTGAGCTCTGTAAAGAAGTTTACAACCCACCATGATCACCATACTAGCAAGTCATAGTGATAAATACTAGCTTTATTTTGATAAGTGTTTGTATTAATTAAATTGATTTGCTTAATATCATCAAATATTTATTAAGTTAAATTAATGTTTTACTTATTAAATTTGATAATTATTGTATTTTATTAAAATGTAATTATTACATCTCATTTTACTATACCATATAATATTCCAGAAATATAAAACGTTACTGTTCACTACATTAGTAAATGAAAACTTTATTTTAAATTAAAATTTTAAAATGATTTTATTATTATTTTTTTCCTTTTAAACCAGTTTCTTTCTTTCTTTCTTTCTTTCTTTGGTACTGGGAATTGAACGCCAGGGCACTTAACCCCTGAGCCACACCTTCAGTCCTTTTTTTATATTTTATTTTGAGACCTGTCTCAAAATATTTTTAAAATATGTATATATATATGTGTGTGTGTGTGTGTGTGTGTGTGTGTGTGTGTGAAAATATGCATGCATATTTTTAACATATGTATAATATTTCATCATTTCCTAAATTAGTCTCCAAAAATAAACATTTAGCCTATATTAACCTGGCCACAATGACCATCTCCAGGCAAACATAGTTTTGAGGCCTCAGACAAACATTTCTGGGTTCACCAAGTTGCTTAGGGCCTTGCTAAATTGCTGAGATTGACATTGAACTCTCGATCCTCCTGCCTCAACCTCCTGAGCCACTGGGAACCAGTTCCTTTTTTAAACATTAATTTCCAAAATACCTGGGAGCTTTTTCCACCTTTCAGGTTGAGATATAAATGAGAAACGGGACCGAGGTTACTTTGTTTAAATTTGGAATCTTCCAAACCTGTCTCATCATTATGTTAGCTGCAAATTTTCATTACATATTTTATTTGTTGCTTATGTAAATCAACCCCAGAGTGATTTAGTAAATAAATGTGTTTTGAACAGTGTCATTAACTTTGTTATTTTTTTTGTCACTTTGTAAATAATGCAAACACTCTTTGTTTTAAATTTAAAGCAACACAGGAAACAATGAGATGATAGAATGACCGCATCCTCTTTGAGTCTATAGCTTGTACCCTGACTCCCTGATGAACTCCTGTCCATCTTTTCTTGTATCTTTTTCCAGAAAGATATTACAAATATTTAAATAATTTAAGATTTATGTAAGTTTTTAACAAAGCTGGGACAATACAACACAAATGGGGCTCTAACTTGTCTTTTCAACTTAATACAGAATAACATCAATAAATACAGGGCCTGTTTAGTACAGGGCCCATGTTTCTTTAAGCTCTTTTTATGTATTAATTCATTTAATCTTCCTGACAACCCTATGAGATGGTATATTCTTATTTTTTAATGTATGAGGAAACAGAGTCAGTGAGGTTGAACATATTGCTGAAGGACATAAGTTATTAAAAGGATGGAACTAAGATTTAATTATACACTGGAGATCTTTCAATATTTGAGAATAGCAATGAATGCTATTATTTTTAGCATATGTATAATATTTCACCATTTCCTAAATTAGTCTCCGAAAATAATCACTTAGACTATATTAACATGGCCACAACGACCATCTCCAGGCACACACAGCTTGGAGGCCGCAGACAAACATTTCTGGGTCCAGTTCTTAGAAGTACCATGGCTTGACAGGCCAGGCACGTTTACATCTTGAGAGAGAAAAACCAAACCATCCTTCAGAGAAGTGGCTCAGTTTCCTCCCACCCAGGGCCCTTCCTGAAATCACAGAGCTGTGCTCAGCCCTCCTGAATTCTCCAGTCAGGGGCTGGGGACTGGAGCCGCATGAGCCTCTGCCCGTCAGTTAGAAGGAGGCTGAGTGAATTGTTGCTGTGGCGGGCTCCTTGGTGTGAGTCTAGAGGAACTGCGAGCCGGCCACCCCTGTGCACTTAGCACAGCTGTGCCTACTGCTCACCCTTCTGTCGCACGCAGATGCAGTGCTACCTCCCTGAACACTTGGACTTCTGGTCTTAGAACAGCGGTTCTCAATCGGGGATGATTTTGTGCTCCAGGAGTTTAAGCACTGTCTTGGGGAATATTTGGTGGTCACAGCCGAGTGACTGCTACAGAGAGAGTGCTGCTGGCATTCTGGAGGCACAGGCTGAGTACCCCGCGATGCCCAGCACATCTCTTCGCCCGGGTAGAGTCATCAGTGCAAAATGTCAGTGTGTCCAGGGTTGAGAAAGGCCCTAGCTCAATGATCACCCTCTCTTTGATACTGTCAGTCAGCTGCCTAATGCCAAGGGGCGACCATCCCTCCTCTGGGTGCCTGCAGGTTCTCAGGCATGTTCTTTTCATGGCATGGGGCTGTAATTGCTCAGCCACACAGCCATCCCCTCTAATGGATGATTTACGACTGGGAACATGACACTGTCTTGTCCACGTGGAAGTCTCACCACTGACTCCATTTCATAACACATTGCCTGTACATAGGAGCTAAAAGATACTCACCAGAAGGAAGGGGCAAAAAATCAAAAGAAGGGACAAGAACGAAGAGGTGGAGAAAAGTGAGAGAAAGGAAAAAAAAAAGGATTAAAACACATGTCTGAATAAATGAAGTAGCTTCCCAGGTACTGCACTCTAAGGAGACACGTTTGGAGAGAGCTCATAAAACCTGGCAGACTTTATCGATTCATTTAACAAGTTCCTACTATGTTCTGGGCCACGCAATGGGCTCTGAGTAGAGGGTGAATCAAAGGGACATCTTTCCTGACTTCATAAAGTTTACCACTTCTTCAAGGAGACAGATAATATGAAAAGCAAACAAATTGTAATATAAAGTGAAACTTTTAGTAAGGAGGTGTCAGGGTGGCTTCTCTGCAGAGGTGGGAAGGAGGCACATGCATTTAAAGGAGATTTGGGATGGGGGAACTGTCGCCCTTACAAGATGAAGGGATTTTTCATTTTGGAGAGTCTAAGAAATCAAGAATCCAGGGGTGGCACCTATAAGGTGAAAGGTGTAAGAAAGAGACTGCAAGGCGCAGGCCTGGATCATGATGCCTTCCATGCTGTCGTTCCTGCCTCTGGACCTTGAACCGGCTCCCCTGGCTACGGCTTCTGGTCCGCGCTGTTCATTCTTCTTCCTGAATATAGTCATTCCCCACTGTCTTCTGGTTGTTCACTCTTACTCACGTGTTACTGCCAAACCCAAATATATTCTTTCTGCTCGCCCATATACAAGTCTGATTCCTTCCTCTAATTCCCACAGACGTCATGCTATTACCGACTCCAGTCTTGATAGACACCGACTCTGGGTGGCAGAAATGTGCGTTTATTTCCCCACAACTAAAATACCCAGGCGTTTTTATTTTCACTGTTGGCTGGATATTCTTAATCTCCTTCTTTCAATCGCTTCCAGATTAAATCTCAGTAGTATTCAAGATTCCCTATCCATCCTCCTCCCACTTAGAGTGAAATCTTCAGAGAGCTGGGGTATGGTGGGAAAGTCTTTCAAGCATTAGAAGAGAAACTTGTGGGCCTCCTGCCGCTCCTGGTTCCCACCAGCCTCCATGGCAGGGAGGCTGTTCCCTCTGGTGTCTGAAGGCCAAGCTTCGGGGTCTCCTTCTTACTCCTGTCACCCGTGCGTCTTTGCACATTTCTTGTATCTTAGCACATGTCCTCAGCTCCTGGGGAACTCGGGAACTCTTGGCTGGTCCACAGGATATTGGCACAGTGGAGACTTTGGGACACTGTCCTTAGGAGTCTGCATCTAGAGATGTCCCTCAGCCCTGCTAATGGACAGCTTAGGGGTTCTGTTTACTGGTGCCATTTTGCTGTTTACCTGGTCCTATTTCGAGTTGGGGGAGGGTTCTGGCCAAGAGACTTTCAGGCTGACGTCGCTGTACAGGAGGGAGGGAGTGCCCTGTCCTCTTGCCCGGAAGCTTCTCAAACCTACCTGTGCATTTCTCTCACACTTAGCTTCTCCCACCAAAGGCAACAGGAAAGAAAGGAAAAAGGTTCCCTTGGACACCCACCAAAGGGCTTAGTCTTGCCCCAAACTCCTCTCCCAACCACCATCATTTTTCAGAAGTTTCCTTTCCAGGTGAGAATAAGGCTACCCCGTGACCACATGGGATCTGCCCATGTGCTTTGGTTTATTTATTTTGGTTTATTTACTCAGTCCTTCCTCCGTGATCGAGCACTGATATTTCAAATTCTGATAAGGCCTCCTTTTTTTCCCCTCTTAACTAAGCCTGACTCTTGAAATTCAAAAACACTTTGGCTTTCCAGGTATTGGTTTTACATGTTTAATAAGTTGGAAAATGACTTTTCTCTTTTTTCCTGGTCTCTGTCTGCCTTTTGCTTGAGCCCTTGAGAGTCCTCTTGGAGGTGGGAGACATATGGTAAGTGGCGCTGGAGGCTCACATATTTGACCACCCACACTTGGCCCCACCCAGGAGTTGCAGTGTATTATAACATCTCCACACTTTTTGATGTCCTCAGCACCTTGCCTGTGAGCTCCTCAGAGAGCGCCTCTTTCATCATCTCAGCAGAATTCCCTTTGGTGACACATGTTAAGTGCTCCACTTGCCTGCAAACAAATATTCCTTGAGCTCCACTTTGTGTAAGATGTAGGGCTACACAGTGAGGATCGTATTGGTCAAAATGGAGTCCCCGGCTTTGACAGAACTCGCATCTAGCCCAGAAGGTGGGTGCTTAACAGATCATCACCAAGTAACACTAATTCATGCAATAAGTTATGTAACTAAGGGCCCCAGACTCGTCTTTTTTTCTTCGTCTCGTTTTGAAAGGCAGATTATGGGGGTTTCTGGTTGATGTTCTGAAGAAGTGGACACTTGAACAGAGAAGTGAAAGTTAAGCTGCCAAGTGATGGTTGAATGGAGTCGGGGAGGGGAGCGTTGGAATTAGGGACCAGCAGAAAACTGTGGGAAGGGGGAAGTCAGCGTGTTCAGAGCACTCAGAGAAGGTCCATTTGACTGGAGGTCAGAGAAAAAGAAAGAGAGAAAAATACCTCCATGATAAGCTGATGAGTGGACAGGAACCAGACCAGACATTGAATATGGATGGAGGAAATAAATGAATGGATGAGCTCAGAGCAGCTCGAGACTTTGCCTTCTGCTCTGGGTTAGAACCCTGGTAGCCTAGAGTCTGTGGTTTCTTAACATTGACTCATACGAATATGAGTGGTGTGATCATGAACAGGGCTACAGGCAGAACCGTGGAAAGTATCCAGCACCTTCAACGCAAATCCCAACCGAGCGCCAGTGCATCTGTGGATCTGATTGGGGCAGCAGCATTTCTCTCGCACCGGTCCACTTGGTGGATTTCAGTGGAGCAAAGCAAGGCTTGAGAAGAACATTCCAGCAGCCTGTGCCCAGGGTCAAGGGTCAGGGGTGGGCAAAGCATCTGCTTTGGATGCTTTGAAGAAAGGAATATTGACTCGGGTCCCAGATTGCAAGAGCCTGGTGAGCCCTCTGACCTGCCCGTGTCAGGGAGAGCTGGGACAGCAAGCCCGTCCAAGGAGGCAGCTTCCTGCACCGATGGATAAATGTGGATGGGATTGATTTAGGGCTGGTAGGTGCCGGGCAGAAAGGCGAAACTCCGGGAGGATCAACCTACTGACCACAACTTGGGGTTAGGAATCTGGCGATGTCAAGGGAATCATGGCGGGTGCCCCGTGGGTCTGGACTCTGGCGAGCAGCCCACTGGCACAAGGATGTGGCCCTCACTGTGTTTTCCAATCCCTCTAATAAAAGTCAGATGGGGAAGCTAATCAGATCGTTCTCTTGGCCTGGACCCTTTTAAATCAAAGAGAGCTCTATTTTGGCTCTCCATGTTAAGTAGACCCAGAGACCTGACATTTTGTGTTTATTTGAAATGATAAACTTAATCATGAGCAAAATGTTAAGAGATGACAGAACTGGCCACAGTAAGGTCACCTCGCGTCTCTGCCAAACATAATGCAGGCTCTCGCCTTCACTGGTTGCCAATCTCTGCCGCAGGGGGCCGCTGAGCTCGCAAATGGGGACCGGAGTCTGTCTATGTGATAATTAATCCGTGGCGCTCGGTAAAGACTGCCAAATCTGCCATATGGTAGTTTTATGACCTGGACTGCTGTTATCTCTGGAGAAAGCTAACATCATAATCTCATTTACTTGTTATCTGTGATTAGAACTTGTACATCTACAGGGTAAAACGCAAGCACCGGCAGAAAGCCTGGGATTGCAGAGTCCTGAGATGTTTCTACCCAACTTTGAGAGCAGCACTGTGTACACCATCGATGCACACGGGGAAGATGCCCGAGTGTGCCCCGCGCTGCTCGGGACCCACGAGGAAGACAGCAGTGAGTTTTGGACTCCACCACACCGCGATGGCAGCAACACCGCGATGGCAGCACCTCCCCCGTGAGGGCAGGAGGGGCTGCCTCCCAGACACCTCGTGGGACAGGCTCACATTTCTCCCTCCTTTGTGTGTCTTGGGTGTCAACAGGCCCAGGGCTCTCCATCGATTTGTTTTATGGTGACATAAAGTTTGGAAGGACTCACCGGAAGTGATGTAGACTTTGATGAACTCTCAAAAGAGTTTCATTGAGAAGTAAAAGGGATCAAAGACCTCAGAATTAGACCAGAAACTATGCAACTCCCAGAAGAAAATGTAGGGTCAACACTCCAGTAAGGACCTTCTCAATAGAAACCTAAAGCTCAGGAAATAAGGCCTAAAGATAATAACTAGATGGCATCAAATTAGAAAGCTTCTGCCCAGCAAACGAAACAATTAGGGATGTGAAGAGAGAACCCACAGAATGGGAGGAAACTTTGCTACCTACTCTTCTGACAGAGGACTGATATCTAGAATATATTAATATCTAGAATATGTTAATATCTAGAATATATAAAGAGCTCAAAAAAATTACACCCCCAAATCAAATAACCCAATTAACAAATGAGCAAATGAACTAAACAGACACTTCTCAGTGGAAGAAATACAAATAGCCAACAGATACATGAAAAAAAAAATGTTCAATATCCGTAACAATTAGGGAAATGCAAATCAAAACTTCATTGAGATTTTATCTCACACCAGTCAGAATGGCAGCCATCAAGAGTACAATAATAAATGCTGGAAAGGATGTGGAGAAAAAGGAACACTTTGCACTGTTGATGGGACTGGAAATTAGTACAACCACTCTGGAAATCAGTAGGGAGTCTCCTCCAAAGACTAGGCATGGAACCATGAGCCTAGGACCCAGGTGTATCACTTCTTGGTGTTTACTCTGAAGAATTAAATCGTCTGACTACAGTGGTACAGGCACAGCCATGCTTACAGCTGCCCAATTCACAACAGCCAAACTATGGAACCAGCCTCGGTGCCCATCAGTGGGCGGGTACATAAAGACAGTGTGGTACATGTACACAAGGGAGTTTTATTCAGCCATAGAGAAAAATGAAATTATGTCACTTGCAGGGAAATGGAGGGAATTAGAGACCATCATGTTCAGTGAAATAAGTAAGTCTCAGAAGGTCAAGCGTGGTATGTTTCCTCTGGTATGTGGAAGCTAGAGAGGAAAAAAAGAAAACAAAGATTGGAGTCAATCTCCTAGAAATTAAAGAGGATCAGTAGAGAAAAGGAACCAAGGACATTCAAGTTTGTAAGAAGAAATATAAGATCTTTGATGTTCTCTGAATTAATTTCTATTGTGAATCTTGTGATGGAGATTGATAATTGCCTCCTTCCTAATAGCTGTTTTCTCCCTTCTTTGTGATAAATATCTAATTTCAGTCAGGGGGACTATGAGCCTAGCTAAAGGTGACATCCACAGCCGTTCTGGAGGTCAGCAGTGGCCACATAATACATTCTGACCATGAGATGAAAGTGGAAGTTGGTATGTGGGAGTTCAAAAATCTAACTGCACTTCGTTTTCCCTTCTTTTACTTTCTGGAACATTGATGTAATGGTTGGGACGTTAGCAGTCATTTTGCACTCCTGGGAAGAAGTTGAAGCTAGAAACTTGTTGCTAAGGATGGAGAAGCAGAAAGGAAAATCCAGAGGAACATCTCAGGCCCATCTACTTAAACCCCACCCACAGGTACACTTTCCTTCTGCCCATGTTAGGCATCAGAAACAGAATTTCCCATAATCCCACCACATTGGCATGGTCCCAAGTCTGCTACAAATGTGGAGGCCCAAGTCCTGTGTAGACAGACAAAATCTGGCAGCCATTCTGATTCGTCATCGTTTCATTCTAGCTCATTACAAAGTTCAGCACCCTGTAATGGATGATGCTTAGCTCGCATCCCACTCACAGCAGACTGGGGCACACGGTGCACAGATCCGCCGTGCTGGAGGATGGCTGTCCTAAGAGGTTCTCTGGAAGCCTGCAGACCCCCCCACCGGGCAACTGCTTCATCGTCATTCAGTGCAGAGAGTGGAGAGGCCGGTCCTGCGGCATCAAACCTCAGAGGCCGGGAGGATCTGCCAGCCCATGGCACCTTTTAAAGCTCACAGCAGTAGAATCCCTTAAGCCCAAGGGATCCTCAGACAAAGAAAGTGCTGTCCCTGCTTTTGGGACATCCACCTGCACTTTAGAGTCATTTTGAGAAGGGCAAGGAGCTGCGGGACCACAGGAAGGTGCATGTAGTCATCCCTTGGGATCCCTGGGCCATCACGTGCGGGACCCCTGCAAGGATACCAAGTCCTTCATATTAAATGGTGTTGCCTTTGTTCAGCACCTACCTGCCTCCTGCCGGGTGACCTACACTACCTGACCCCGAGCCTGTAGGTCGCCCCACTCCTGTGCGCTCAGCAGGGTGCTCAGCGTGGTGTCAGCATGGCAAATGCTAGTCCTGTTTGGAACTGTTTGGAATTTTTTTCCAAGTACTTTTGATCTTTCATTGGTTGAAACTGTGGGTGAAGAATGGTGGACATGGAGGGGCAGATTGTGTGTGCATGCACACACACACACACACACACAGCCCTCTTTTTGTTGCCCTGCACTTTATTGTGCTTTTTAGTTATTGCTCCTCTTATAAATTGAAGATTTGTTGTAACCCTGAGTCAAGCGCTTCTCTCAGAGCCTTTCTTCCAATAGCGTTGGCATTTTTTGGCAATCAATGGACCTTTATTTCATTTATTTATATGTGATGCTGAGAATTGAACCCACCGCCTCACACATGCTAGGTAAGTGCTCTACCACCGAGCTATAACCCCAGCCCAAGCAATAAGGCATTTTAATTAAGGTATGCACACAGTTTTATTAGATATAATTCTATTGTACACTTAATAGACTACAGTATGGTATAAACATAACTTTTTTTTGTATACACTAGGAAACCAAAAAAAATCCTGTAACTCACTTTATAGCAATATTCCCTTTCTACAGTGGTCTGGAACTGAACTTACAATATATCTAAGGTGCCTACATATATATATATATTTTATAAATGCATCATAAAGGTTATATATAATTACTTACATATACTTTTTATTGCATTACGCACATTTGTACCTTGCTCTTTCAATTCTAATCTCCTATAATCTTCTTAAATAATATAGAAATTGAGACCAAATTTACATAGAGTGGAACGTACATATCTCAAGGGTATGGCCCCATGAATTTTGACCAGTGAACATACCCGTTGTGGCCACAGTGCAGCTGAGAGAGAGGAATATTTCCATCACCCCAGGAGTTTGCTGGGTGATGTGTGAAGGTGTTCAGGACCCTGAAGAACACACCCTCCCACCAGCTCTGGATGGGTAAGACCCGGCTGCTCCTGGGGACTGGGCACGGGCGTTGTTTTAGTCAGATTTTTCAATGCTGTGAGCAAAAGACTTGACAAGAACAATTTTAGAGGAGAAAAAGTTTATTTGGGGTTCATGTTTTCAGAGGTCTCCATCCAGAGATGGCCAACTCCATTCCTAGGGGCAGAACATCATGGCAGAAGAGCATGGCAGCTCAGGACATGGCACCAGGAAGCGAAGAGAGCCCTGCTCAACCAGAACAAAATATATATACCCCAAAGGCACACCCTCAGTGACTCGCCTCCTCCAGCCACACCCCGCCTGTCTACCGATACCCAGTTAATTTCCATCTGTGGATTAACACACAGGTTAAGTTGCCAGTCATTTCATCTGTGACCTCTTTTGCATTGACTCACACATGAGATTTTGGGGACACCTCATATCTCAAGCATAACAGATGCATCTGGCAAGGAGGTCTGGGCGTTGACACTTGCATGGGGTCTCAGACTCAAGGCCCATCTGCCGTGGATCATGTGCATGGTCATTCTTATCAAAAATCGTGTCAGACTGTTTTCCGCAGAAATGTTCTGATTATGTGAATTAGATTGGGTGACCTGCAACGGATCACCCTCATTGTCCCTTGGTATTTTGAAAACTGATGAAACCGCTGATTCTTGGCTCCTTACTTTGTATGCAAATGATGAATTATAGATGGGAAATAAGGAAAAGAAGGTTGTCCCCGGTTTGCCGGCTTGAAGCGAAGTGGATTAGAGAAAGAACACTGCTACTCTGGACTATTTATTGTGACATTGCTTAGAAAAATTCAAACCCCAAAGACTCTGACTCTCTGGGGACATTGTTAGCCTTCTGCAGGAATTATTAAAATGTACAGAAATGTAGAAGCCGCACTTTATAATAATTAATCAGGGTCTGTTGATTAATAAAGCTCATTTTTTAGTCTCCATGATTCAGAGGATCATCCAAAGGACAGTGTTCTTGTCATTTTGATTAAGAAACCAGACTTTGCAGTGGAGAGAAGTACAGGAACAGTCGTGCTTCCTCCGTCTCCCCATAAAATAAATATTGAATGAGAATATTAACTCGTTAACCTTGACAACAATTTGTAATTTTCATAAGGGGGAAAAAACTCGCATATTCAGCAAATAAATCGCTGCGGGGATTTCAGGAAAACAAATTGGAGAGAATGAAGAATGCTACCATATGAATTCTGTCATTTTTATGGGCCAGGGTGATTAATTTGTTTGTTTAGGTCCCTCAATTAAGGCCACAAATAGTGGAAGGTGTCGGGAGCCCGTTAACTGTTCCGTCTGGTGCGGAATCCTCAACTGCGGGTGAGTGAGCAAGAAAGGTCATTTGGGGGAAGCGAGGCGCCTGGCCCCCAACCTTGAGCCTTAATACCACACCAGAACCGCTTTACCTGGGGCCGCGGCTGCCGCTGTAATTTCGCTCTATTAATAGTTTAAAGCTTGTTTTAACAGATAACCCCTTTCACTGGGCAACTACGCTGGAAAATCATTAGGTGGAATTAGCAGGACCAGTCACAGCTTTGCCAGGGTTATCTAATTATTTTGAACTCAATTTAACCAGGAATAGAGATAAAATAAATAACCCATGAACTATTTACCTTGCCAGTAAGAAGGCTTCTTTTGTCCATTAAAAACGAGAGAGAGAAAAGAGCGGTGGAAACAAAATCAAAAGCACTGGAGGCCAGAGTCAAAGCCCTGTTCTCCTGGTGTGGCACTTGCAGGGTTCCCGGGATGTGTTTCTTTTCCTCTGACCTTTGGCACCGCCACCCTTGAGGGTGTCATTGGTGGAGAGATTCGCCAGCGAGTAGTGAGCTGTTTTCTCCTGGCTACCCCGGCTTCAAACTCTCTGCCTTGGGACTCTGGATAATCCACACTTTTGTTTGCAAGCTTTGTTTGCTCCCCTTGCTGGCTCAGCTGTAGGGGATTAAAGGTTTAATACGGTGATTTTTAATTTTACCCCAACGCTGACTCTTTGAAGGAGAGGCGTGAGATCGCGTGTTTGCGTGGCGTGGAGAGGGCGGCGTGAAGCCAAACTCGTGAGTCTCCTACTTGGCCGAGAAGGAAATGCACACAAGGTCACGGGGTTTTCTGCTGCACCTTGCTACACCGTGCATCCTGGCCTTGCCACTGGCCGCCACGTGACCTTGACGGCTGCCTCCTGTTTTGGAAAACAGGGTTGATGATAATATCTAGGTTCTGGGGCTGATGTTAGGATGAAGTGAAAAGCTGACAGCTCCTGGCCTACAGTTAGGTGTTCAAAAACTGTGGACGAAGGTGACGAAGGGCGTGTGGTGACGTGGACGTGCTTGCAGGTGAGAAACAAGGAAGACACAAAAGGCAAGAGGGAAATGACAATCGTGACATTAGTCTCCCAGGCAACAGGAGTATCCAGAGTGGAGGTGAAAGGAGCTCTTTGGACTAGAGGAGGCCAAATGGGTGCCAGAGGGTGTGGAGACGCGATACTGAAGTTGGCAGAGAAGGAGAGGGAAGAGGAGCCAGCCCCTCCCGGGGTTAGAGTCTCCTTTCCAATGACGTGTCATTCCGGGGAACAGGCTCTGCAGTGAGAAAGAGAAACACGCTGGAGGAACCGGGGAAGGACCAGGCCTGGGCAGGAGAAGAGAGGACAAAGGCACCTGACCTGGGGCCCCGGGTACCAGACTACAAGAGAAGCTTTGATCTCACTAACCGGCCAGTGGACAGAGGTGCACCAGGAAGCTCTCCACCGGGAAGGGTTTGCTGGAGGGTCGTGGGAGCCGACCACTAGGCAAATTGGTTCCATGACGGTATCAAAGGCTATCATGGTGGAAGGATAAGAACCAAGAAGGCCGATGGCCAAAGACACCTAGAGCTGCCAGCGAGAGCCTTCTTGCTGTGGGCACAGTCAATGCTCAGTACACATCTGCTAAGTGTGGACTCCCAACTCTCTTCTGGCGTGTCAGGGTTGGGGTTGGACGTGGTTTTATTGACTGTTTATTCTTGTTCTGAGCAAAGAAGATGGGCAGGAAAACTCACGCATTAGTATTGGCCCAAAGTATAAAATGAATACGCTTGGTCTCCAATGATATCAATGAACGAATAAATAAACAAATGCCGGAGAACACACCGACCCAAGCAATTGGGGAACCTTCTAGGAAATACCAGACCAATATTCTTCAAACCCTCAAGGTCTTCAGAAATAGGGAAAGTCAGAGAAACTGTGATGGTCCAGAAGATCCTAGGGGACAAGACAACTTGATGATAACCAAGGGGACAAGATGACCGGGCATAGTGTGGGTAATGAGGTGTCCTTGGCTTCACTGTGGAACAGAAAAAGGACCGTGAGGCCAAAACCATGGAAAACTGGATATGTATGAACTCCAAAAGAGTATTACTATTGGGTCATTAAGTGTAAAAATGTACCACACTAATGCAAGAGGTCAATAAGCAGGGAAACTGGGGGTAGGGAAGAAGACTGTAGGATCTTTGCAATTTTTCTCTAAAGTATAAAGGTTATTTTTAGGAAAGCAAGCAATCCTAAGTTTATGGGGGTGATGAGTGAGGAGCGAGCCTAGGGATTAGAACAAGCATCATCTGTTTAGCATGTGTGGGGAAGAGTCCGGCTCCAGCGGGGACGTCAGGACACTGGGTATCACTGAGGCTGATGTCACAGCCACTCTCCTACTGGAACAAAGCTATACCTCAGGAAGATTCTGAAACCCAGACATTCCAGGCTGCCAACCAGAGACTTCTAACAGCCCTCTGCCCCTTCTCCTGAGGCGATGGCCCTAAATTCCTTTGGGAAATGGCCCTCAACTTCTGAGGTTCACAGAACTGTGTTGATATTTGGGGCAGACAGTTCATGCCAGTTTCTTAAAACAGAATCCATTGCGCAATCATATCATCGATGGCAGTCTTCATAGTTCTCATCCCTCCCCCCGAAAGATGTAGTGTTGAAAATAATAGATTTAACATTGCTAAATCATTCTTTGTCAGTAATTTAAAGTACTCTTGTTTTTTTTTTTTTTTTGATCAACACATAAAGCTTTGGTTAATATCTTTGTACACAAGTATGTGCTTCTCTGATTATTTCTTTTGGGTAAATTATCAGCAGTGGGATTTGTTGTTGTTGTTGTGTAATCAAAGGGTACAAATGGTGTTAAGTCTCTTGAAGCGTATTATGAAGTTGCTTTCAGATAAAGATGAACCAGTCATACCCTCGTAGGTCGTGTAAGATACCGTTCTTCAGTGTGCATGTATTCTCTGGTCTTTTTTTTCCTCTACAGCGTAATCCTCTTTCTATGTTAAAGAAATCCCCTTAGATTTTTTGTTTGTTTGTTTGTTTTTGTTTGTTTGTTTGTTGGTACTGGGGATTGAACTCAGGGGCGCTCAATCACTGAGCCACATCCCTAGCCCTATTTTGTACTTTATTTAGAGACGGGGTCTCACTGGGTTGCTTAGCGCCTCATTGTTGCTGAGGCAGGGTTGGAACTCACAATCCCCCTGTCTCAGCCTCCCGAGCCGCCAGGATTGCAGGCATGTGCCACCGCACCTGGCTCCCCTTAGTTTTGAGGCAAAGGCCACCTCCCTGAGCAGCTGCTGAGACTGCCCTGGGCCCTTTCCTCCAAGCTGTCTTGAAGCTAGGATGTCACCCAGTATCTCCCAGTGAAGCCCAGGTCTGCTTGGAATTTGAATAGCAGCAGAGTGGGAAACAGGACCTATGACTGGTCATCTCCCCAGCAGAGGTGGGGTTCTGAGCTTCAGATCAAGTTTCCAGAGAAGTCTTGGGGTGAGGCAGCAGCCGAGAGCCACAGTATAGGGGACCGGGAACCAGGTGACAGCACCTGCAGCTGGACCAGTTCTGCATGTCACCTGAGGCTGTGGGGAGCCGATAGCCTTGAACTTCATTCTCCATCTTCCTCACAAAGGCCATGCGTGACCCAGTAACATTGTAATAATTTACCTTCTTGCTAAAATCAGCCCAAATATGTCACCGTTGCTTACAATGTCACCATCTTACCATCCCGCAATGCCACAGAAAATTTATATAGTTTTTGTCCATACTCAGGTGGAAACCGGAAGCTTCCTTGTTTCAATGATTACTATTGAGCTCAAGAGGCTTTTCCCATGTTTCCTGGCCCACAGGATCTTGCCTCACTTCTCCCCCACAGCATATGCTCCGTTTCACCCCAGTGTGGGGACTGGGGAATCTCAGCAGAGGAAAGGTACATATGGCTCTCTGGCAGGAAGCGTGATTTTTTCTTCCCCCTACTTTTGGTTCTTTTTTGTTGTCATTGTTTCAGATTATTGTGTTCATATATTATGTAACACGCTAGTAAGTTCCCCAAAGCTTTCCTTGCACGGCTTGACTTAATCCTTCACAATTCCTATGATACACTTATTGCTATCTCCATTTTGTGGATGAGAAAACTGAGAGAGGTAATTGATTCCCAGGAGGTCACCCAGGTAGCAAGAGATGAGTCGGGATTGTAAGCCAAGCATCCTAATTACCGAGATGGGAATCTTTCCCTTCCACGCGATTATTAGATATTTGATGTAAAATTACAGACTATCATAAGAACGACCGTATAAGCTGATCATCAAAACTGCTAACTCATCTTTACCAGCACCTGCCTGTTATTGGGGGTGGTTGCTTCAACATATCCATGGGCACAGGATTTCAGGTTTCCCCTTTTTGTGGAAATTCAAGGTCTCCTGGAGATCGATGGCAGCTGTGACTTTTTATGTGTACCCATGCTATAGCTTATTAAAGTCAGGCAGTGGGGAAATGCCAGGGAAGCAACCATTCATTTACAGCGGGTTTCATTGACTAATGCCAGCCTTGGTTTCTGTTCTGCTTTTGTTTCTCAAAGTGCTAATAGCAAGAGTCTGTCCCTGCAATCCTATTACTGGTGGCAATGGAATATAATCAGGCAGTACCTGCAGGATAAGTCAAAAGATTAAATTAAGTTGGGATTTGAATCCCCACTAAACACAGAATCAAACAAAGATTAGATTTCTGGACCCCAGTCTCAGAATGGCTTTCAAGGGCTTCTCTTAAACAACAACAAAAAATATATCATTATTCACTTTGACCGGTGGCATGTTAAGAGGAAATGCAGACAAAGAGAGATGAGGGAGGGGAGGGCCTGACACCGTATGGAAGCTAGTTCCTCGTCCCCTAGGTACTTTCCGACTTTGCAGAGCCTGCTTATTTCCTGGCCAACCCTGGAGAAGTCCTACTGTGAATTCACATGGGCACATCAAGGGACCCTGAATCCCAACAATCACACCCACACTAAAGTGAAGATACCAATTAATGCCTTAGAAAATTATAATTTTCTGTATGTCAACTACATTGGAATATGACAGCGCCAAGGTCCTATCTGTTCTAGGAGGTATAAATCAATAACATCAGTTATTGTAAGGATAACTAACATGTATCCATAACAATGCACGTCAGACACTCCTCTCAGAACGCCACACTTATTAATTGATTTAATCCTGGTAGCGACCACATGAGGCAGATTCAATTCTGGGGTGAGCACCCGAGGGCTAACGAGGAAAGGCCACTTGATCACAGACTCACAACTGCGGGCAGAAACGTTCAGGGTTCAGACCCTAGATCTGAACTAGGAAAACTAGATCCCATACTAAACATCAATTTATATCCTATATTCCCCTCTCTGCCTCTGTATCATATTTATAATCAAGAAGAATCTCCCTCCTTGGCAGAAGTTTATATCCATTCCTACAGGAGTCAAATGCGCCTATTCGTAGTGACCATCATGGCTTCTGGCTTCCTTGGAATCATATCTATTTCTGCTCTGCTTTTGAGGTGTCATCCCTTCCCTTTGATTTTGAGGTTACAGCAACTGTCAGTCAAGCTTCCCCATCACCCTGTGGCCGGGGGCTGGGACCACATGCTAAGCCAATAGTTCCTCCTCCCACCATTGCTCATCCTAACCTTATCCTGGAAGTTTCTTCTTTGTATTCCTGGTTTGTCTGTTTGTGGAGACCTGATTCTACAGTGCTTCTTTAGATTATACGCTCTACTACACATGCTTCTAATAAATTCTCTCTCTCGTTTTCTGCTCAACATAGCCAAAATAGATTTGTCATTAGCAGTCAAAGAAGTTTAATGGATACACCTGTCAAGATGGACAGGCGTTAGAAAACGAAGATTGCTTCCCCACCGGGGTCCTTCCCTTGCACTCTCCAAGTTAAAAATAATGGTGACGAAATATTTTTTGAGTGCTTATGGTATGCAGGCACGATGCGGAGTGCTCTACATGCATTCTTTACCGGTGAGGAAACTGGTCTATAGAGGTAACGGCAAAGGAGATGGGTTGTGTTGCAGAACCGAAACCAAACACACCCTGTCCGGGGGCCTCAGCCTCAGTGGGGTTTTAGAAATGGGGGTCACTGATGTCTCTGACTCAAAGCAAAAGTGGACCAAATGGAGCCGTCACGTGACATCTATAACTTATGCATGCACTTTGCTGAATTACTGTGGGCCCGCGCTGCAGGTGGGGGTTGAGGAAGCCTGACAGGAGCATGCCCCGCCCCCAAGCCAGCCCTTCCTTGGGTCTCTCCTTCTTCTTGTCACTCAGGCCTCCACTCACACGTCTTCTGTTCAGAGAGGACATCCTGACCCGCTCATCTGAAATGCTCTCCCCTCTCCAGTCAACCGGGATCCCCTTCACTTTCCTCCTGGCTCTTGCAAGTGCCAGAAACGACATTGCTGTGGTTTCTTGTGTCTGAGGTCGCCCCATGAGAATGCAAACTCCTATGACCATCTTGCTCCCCTCAGCCTTCCCAGCACAAGTAACTGTTTCTGACGCAGAGCAGATACTTCCTAGCGTTTGCTGAGTACGTCAATTCAGGCATGCATTTTTACCAGCTTATAATTCGTCTGCGCTCACGGTTCTGGACGCGCAGGCTGGGGATGGTGGTTAGGTTACTCCATCTTGGTGTTTTTCATCTGTAATATGGGGACAGAGGACTCCGTTCTGTGAGGGACGTTTTTACATTAGATGAAGTGACAAGCACGAAGCCCTGGGCATTGTGTCCATGGAGTTGGTGTTGATGGGCAGGGTACGGGAGCAAGCAGGGCCCCTGCCGGCCTGTTCCGTCTTCACTACCCAGTAATTGGACAGACCACACTTGACTCTTCGGTATAAAAGCTCTAAACTGTACCATCATGGGTAGAAAGATTCTTTTTTAACATTGGAAATTTAATAGGTTTAGAAAATGGGGAAACTACAGGAAATCTTGTCTTTAACGTCCTGCATTGATGAAAATGGAATACGTTAGGACTCTACAGATCCCAGTCTGACTCCACATCCAACAAACTAAAGCACACAATTATACTCATTTCCCCCAAACAGACAGTGTCCATCTAGCAGAACTTTCTCCAAAGCTTCAGCGATATTGGCAGGACCCGTCTCTCTTCGCCCTTTGCGCCTCCTCTGGGTGACCTTGCACCTGAGCCGGCCGTTTCTCTGCATGGTTGTCCTGCAAGGCCGACTCATGGCCTTTCAGCTAAAAACACTCCCTAGACAAGAACACACCCTCCTCCGTATTCCCAGCCACAGTCTCCGGAGGGTCTCCCTGGGATGGCCTGAGTACGTGATCAGCCCTAGTCACAGCAGCCACCACACTGGTGTTCGCTGGTTGGCCAGACAAGGTGATGTGCCCCAGCCCGCAGTCAAGGGCTAAGATTGGAGGAAGTATGGCCCCAGAGGAGGATGGGCCCTGTCACCAAAAGGAGAAAATGAGAGACTGGGTCAAAGGTCAACAGATGCCATGTGCTTATGGAGCTCTAATGATAGCCCTGAAGGTGAGGGTTTTGACACGTGGTGGTCAGACTGCTGGAGAGAGAGAGATGACTCGTTTAGAAGAAGGTAACCAACCATCTCCATTTGCCAGGGACTTTTATTGCTGTAAAAGTCCCAAGCACACGGGGTGAGTTGGTCACCCTATCCTGAAAGCGCTAGTGGACGCAGCCCTCACTCTTGGCATTATTTTCCTTCCTTCTCTGTCCCTCATAGGGCAGTCTCTCGCCAAGCTTTTTCTGAGCATCTTCCAAAGTCCTAAACTAGGCTGGGCATTGGACACTCCCAGGTAAAAGACTGAGACTGCAAACAGTCAGACAAGAACAAGTCACCTTTGGAGCTGTGGAGTAGGAGGCCCCTCGTATTACACAGTCACCCAGGAAGAAGACCGACTCCTGATGTGTGAGATGAGGTTTCAGGACATCCCCAACGGAAGCAGCCCCTGATATCAGTATGGAGTTAAAAACTGAACAAACTCAACATTCCTGATTCCAGGGACACTTCCCCCCCCCAATTAAATTGGACTATAAAATGTGGGTCACATCGACATAAATACCAGAAAGATACCTGATACCCTCCTTTTGACTGACAGCTTGAAATATGCATGAGGCATGGGGATGCACGGAGAGTGGACCAGGCTCACAGGAGCACGGTGCTCATCTGAGTTTTAGAAGAGGAAAGAGAACACATGTCTTCCTGAAGTTTGGTTCTCTCTGCCTCTCCTGGAGAGACTCCCAACAACCCCATGCACACTGTATGGAAGCACCCACATTGTAAGGGGCCAGAAGCTTCCCGGTGCCCCAAACCCTCTGCAGTCTTGATTCCTAACCAAGAATAGATGAAGGCTGGCTCTTAAAACAAGCCCCAAGTATCAATTTAGCCTTGAACCAAACATATATATATATATATATATATATATATATATATATATATATATATACACATACACACACTCTCACACACTCACACACACTCACACACACACTCACACAATGTGAAAACCATTCTAAACATTCTTGTATTTCAAAAAGATTGTACATAAATGAGGATTTGAGGCAGGGAAAAACCAAAGCGTTTTGTTTCCTAAATAGAATTGGTGTGGGAGTTGATTGTTTTCTCTCCTGAGGGATAAACATTTTAATTTAATAACAGTCAGAAGTGCCTAAATGTTCCTGAGGAAAAAAATAGGGTGTTCCTAGGAGGGTAGAATCTATCCACTCGCTGAATACTCAGAATGAGGCTTCTCGTAACAGTGTTACTCAAAAATATCGACTGAAATATTTCAAGTGTCAAGTTTTACAAATAAAAATAACCGTGGTGCCTACTTATTGGGGAATTTCCACGTACTATGTCTTATGTGGCAGGTGCTTTACATAAATTATCTGATAAATCCCTGCATCAAGTCTGTGAAGTTGGGGGTCATTGTAATTCCATTTTATAGGTGGACAGACGATGGCCAAGAGGAGTGGGTTAGCGTTTCAGTAAGGGAGAGCAGGAATTCAATTTCAGGCCCGTCTGACTACAAAGCATGTATTTATATTAATCACCATTTGACTGGCGGATCCACCAGAGCCATCATAGGTAGGTCATAGATTTGGAAGGGGAGAGGGACTGCAAAAAGAGCCAGAATAGAACAATAAATTTACATAGTATTTATTAAGAGAATTCCACCACAGCTGAAGCAACAGACAGCGAGGCGACCAAGCCAAGAAAATAAAATTATATGTGTGAAAAAGGAAAAAAAAAACTGTACACACAAAGGGAATCTGCACATAAATAGAATTTGGTCATGTTTGTGGTTGATTCCTTGTTTGTTGGTAGACCTTTGTGAAGAGTCTGGTTGTTTTTCCTTAATAGATATAAAATACTAAAGTCTCAGAAGGGCACCGTCAGACAGCTCTGAGTTACTAGCTGATCCACTCCCTCCGCAGCAGATGGTTCTGCCTTCATCTTGCCGGCCTCAGTCCACAGCTGGCGATGCCCTAACCGAGATGGTTTTCATAGGCCGTTCAGATTCTACCAACAAATAAAGGCCTTCATCGGCATGGATAATCACAACATCTCATACAGTGCCTACGCTCTTCAGGCTTTATATGTATGTATGTGTGTATTACATACATTTGTATGTATGCATTAGCTTTCTAGGTATGTAAAGTCATTACAATGACTCCATGAGGAAGGTACTCTTATTATTATCCTTATTTTTTAGAAGAAGAAATTGAGGGACAAGGAGTTTAAGTCATTTACCTAAGATTTTCCACCTAGCAAATGTCAGAGCCAGGATTGAAACCCTGGTGGTCATTTTCCAGAGCTGACAACCCTAGCCATCACATTTTAATACTTCTAGACCCGAGATTGGCACACCCTTTATATAAAGAGCCAAAGAATCAACACCTAGACTTTGCAGACAGTAAGGAATCGGCTACTTCTTCTCATCTGTTATACAACTACAACTTCTGCTGTAGTACCAGAGTCGTCACAGGCAATGTGGGGGGATGAATGGGTGAGGTCATGCCCCTAAAGCATCACAAACACAGGCAGGGCTGGGTTCACCCACGACTGGTCTAGACGGGTCACACTGCACACCACGGTGGAAACCAGCCTCCTGCACAGGCCATTCCAGACACAGGGATGGGAGTTTCTCCCACACACCTGCTGGCTTTTGTGTTTTGCTTCTCTGCTTCAAACATGTCCTTCCCTGTGACAGGGCCATGATAACATCGATGGTGCCCGTGCTCACTCATGTGGACTAAAGCTTCTACGCACCAGATGTAGTGTTCCTGTCATACTTCCATCAATTTTGTCTTCACAACACCCATATGAGGTTGAGATTAGGATCCCCTTCATACAAGCCAGGGGGGTGAGGTCAAAATGGTAAGGACCTGCCATCTAGCCGTGATATGTGAGTAGAGCTGAGAGAAACCAAGTTTCTGGCTCCCGAAAACCTGCATTAGTCAGCTTTCTCTCACTGTATCAAATACATTGGGAAATCACCTTATAAAGAGAAAAAGGTTATTTTGGCTCACAGGGTTTTTTTGTTTGTTAGTTTGTTTATGTGTGTTTTGTCCCTCCTTTTGTTCCCTCCTTTTCTATTTCATGTAATACTTTGAGGAATATTGTTAATTCTTCTTTTAAAGTCTTATAGAACTCGACTGAGAATCCATCTGGTCCTGGGCTTTTCTTGGTCAGTAGGCTTTTGATGGCACCTTCTATTTTATTACTTGAAATTAATCTGTTCAAATCACGTAGGACCTCCTCATTCAGTTTGGGTAGGTCATAAGTCTCTAGAAATTTGTAGATGTCTTCGATATTTTCTATTTTATTACAGTATAAATTTTCAAAATAGTTTCTAATTATCTTCTGTATTTCAGGTGTGTCCATTGTGAAATTTCCTTCTTCATCTTGTATTTTAGTAATTTGAGTTTTCTCTTCATTCGCATGGCCAAGGGTTTATCTAGTTTATTTTTCAAAGAGCAAACTTTTTGTTTTGTCAATTTTTTTCAATTTTTTCCTTTTTTAAAAAATTTCATTAATTTCAGCTCTGATTTTAATGATTTCCTGACTTCCACTGCTTTGGGTGTTGATTTGTTTTTTTTTTTTTTTTTTTTTTTGTAGGGCTTTGAGATGTAGTGTTAGGTCATTTATTTGTTAACTTTTTATTCTTTTAATGAATTCACTCAATGCAACAAACTTTCCTCTTAGTACTGCCTTCATACTATCCCAGAGGTTTTGGTATTTGTATCAGTGTTCTCATTCACCTCTAAGAATATTTTTATTTCATCTTTGACTTCTTCTACTATTCATTCATTATTCAATCCTGTATTATTTAGTCTCCATTTGTTATAGTAGCTTCTGTTGTTTTACTTTATCATTTAATGTCTAATTTCATTCCAATGTGTTCTGATACAATAGAGAGTTACTAAGAGTTACTTTGTGGCATAAGGTATGGTCTATTTTAGAGAAGGAGCCATGTGCTGCTGAGAAGAAAGTACATTTGCTAATTGATGGATTAAATATTCTATATATGTCTGTTAAATCTAAATTATTGATTGTGTTACTTAGTTCTACAGTTTATTTAGTTTTTGTTTGGAAGATCTGTGCAGTAGTGGGAGAGGCTTGTTAAAGTCACCCAGTATTATTGTATTGTGGTCTCTTTGACTCTTGATATTGAAAAGGGTTTGTTTGATGTACATAGATGCTCCATTGTTTGGGGCATAAATACTTATAGTTGTTATAGCCTGCTTATATATACTTCCCTTAGGAAGAATGAATTGTCCTGCTTTATCTCTTCTGATAAACTTTGGTTTGAAGTCTACTTTATCTGAGATGGGGGTGGAAACCCCTGCTTGTTTACACAATCCATGTGAGTGATAAGGTTTTCTCATCCTTTCACCTTCAGCCTGTGGATGTCTTTGCCCATGAGGTGAGTCTCTGGAAGACAACATATTTTGGGGGTCTTGTTTTTAATCCAATCTTCCAGTCTAGGTCTTTTGATTGATGAGTTTAGGCGTTAACATTCAAGGTTATTATTGAGATATGATTTGTATGCCCTGTCATTTTGATTTATTTCTGGTTTTTGATTTTTCTTAGTTTCTCATTTGGTTGAATATCCCTTTAATGTAGATCCTCCCTTTGCTGGTTTTTACTTTTTTTTTCCCCACTCATCCTCATGGAATATTTTGTTGAGAATGCTCTGTAGTGTAGGCTTTCCAGTTGTGAATTCTTTTAATTTTTGTTTATTAGGGAATGTTTTAATTTCATCTTCAAATATGAAATTTAACTTTCCTGGACATAAAATTCTTGGTTGGCATCCGTTTTCTTTGAGAGCTTGAAATATATTATTCCAGAATCTCCTAGGTTTGAGGGTCTGGGTTGAGAAATCAGTTGAGATCTGAATTGATTTCCCCCTATATGTAACTTGATTTTTTTTCTCTCACAGCATTTAAAATTTTATCTTTATTCTCTTTGTTAGTCATTTTCATTATAATGTGTCTTGGTGAAGGTCTACCGTGATTTTGTACTTTTGGGTCCTGTAAGCCTCTTGTATTTGATTTTCCATTCCATTCTTTAGGTTTGGGAAATTTTCTGCTATTATATCATTGAAAAAATTGTGCATTCTTTTGGTTTTTATCTCTGCTCCTTCATCTGTTTTGATAACTCTTAAATTTGGTCTTTTCATGTTATCCCATAATCCTTGGATGTTCTGTTCATGGTTTCTTACCATCTTCTCCACATGTTCAACTCTACTTTCAAAATTATATATTTTGTCTTCATTGTCTGAGGTTCTGTCTTCCAAGTGGTCTAGTCTGTTGGTGATGCTTTCTATTGAATTTATAATTTGGTTTACTGATTCCTTCATTTCAAGGATTTCTGCTTGTTTGTGTTTTTTTTTTTTTATTATCCCTAACTCTTTATTGAAGTGGTCTTTCTCTTCCTGTATTTTTTCTTTGATCTCACTCTTTTTACTATCCTTTACTTCACATATCAATTTAACTATATACAATCTGAACTCCTCCTTGGACATTTCTTCTACTGTGTTATTAGTGGCTTCTGTTGTTAAAGCATCTTGGTTTGTTTGGAGCGCTTTCTTCCTTTGTTTTTTCATGTTGTTGGTGTGTTTTCCCATCTAAAAGTATGACTCTAAGGCAGGATAAATTCTTCCCTGTAGACCTATAGTGTCCCTGAAGGTTTCCAGCACTTTGCCTTTACTGGTGAGACCAATATCAACAGCACCCAGTATACACAATATATAGCCTTAAGCCTAATAGATCCACTAAGGCGTCTACTTCTTTCTCTCATTAAACTAAAATGATGAGTTCAATAACTATCTATAGTACAAACAGAATATTTGTTAAAACGATTTACAATTTCAAATGGTGGTTGAGAGAACAGAAGTAGTGTAGTATTCAGTATTTGCAAGGGAGGAAGAGAGAAGCTAGAAGTAAAAATTCACAGGAAGAGTGGAAGAGGAGCTGACAAAGATTGGCTGTTCGTTAGAGAAAAGTTGGGAAAAAATCCAAGAAAATAGACAAGATCGAGGAAGAATGCAAACAAAGAAAAATTTAAAGACATAAGAATACAACAAAAATGCAAAATGCCATTTATATATTATTGTCCTCCACACACTGATGCATAAAAAAAAACATTGTGTTGCAAATATGGTAGAGAGATTAGTGAATCAAAAAAATCAAAGAAAATGAAATAAATCTTGCTGGAAAGTCAATCTGTATCTGTCAGTGTTCAACAGACAGAGCCCTGCTCTGACGTGTCCCAGGATCACCAAACCCAGATCAGCCCTCACAAACCCAGGCTCTATCCCAACGATCTGGGCTTCAGATACCTCAGGCTCATCCACACTGCAGTCCCAAGATCTCAAGGCTGCTCCTACTTGCAGAGAGAACACCAGGGATACACTTATGCAAAGGAGCAACCCCAAGAAGCAGCAGCAGGACAAGAGCCACCAGCACTCTCAGCAGGAAGACCCCAGGCTCCTCCAAACTTTCAGGCACCCCCACACTGGACCTGCAGTTCCCAGCTGAAGTCCCTAGACAGGGGCTCTTGTGGTGGTGAACCTGCTGGCACCCAGGTCCCAGGCTGGTGTCCCAAAATGGGTGCAGCCACATGCAACCAAACCTGGAGTCTCCCCTGAGGCAGTCCTCTAGGCCGTGGTAGCAGCTGAAGTGGCCGTGGTTGTTGGCAGCAGGCAGCAGGTCAGCAATAGTGGCATCTACTGGGGGCAGCGTCACCAGGCGATCTCTGGGGGTCAGCAGCAGTGTCGGCTTCAGTTGCATCCCAGCAGCACCCTGAAAGAAGACCTCCAGGTGACCTCAGGCTGGCAGCAGCAGAATGAGAGGCAGCAGCCATCTTGGCTCACGGTTTTGAAGGTTTCAGTTCATAGTCGGGTGGCCTCAGTGCTTGTGGCCTGCGGTGAGAAAACACATCACGGCAGGGAATTGGTGGCAGGGAAAAATTACTCACCTCATGCCAGGAACAAAAAAGAGAAAGATGAAGGGGCTGAGACCCGAGGATCCTGTCCAAGGGCCTCCCCCATGGCGTGAGGACCTCCTGCCTGGCCCCACCTCTGAACAGTACCACCACCTGCCCACTGTGCCTTGGCTCTACTACATGGACCTTTGGGGCAGACACTTAAGGTCCACACTGTAGTAGAACCTCATCTTACGTCCTAAGCACAGATCCTGAAAATGTGCCCTAGAGGTCTGGGGCTGGGGCTCAGTGGTAGAGCGCTTGCCTTGCATGTGTGAGGCACTGGGTTCGATCCTCAGCACTGCATATAAAGATAAATAAATAAAAGATATTGTGTTCTTACACAAGTAAAAAAGAATTTTTAAAAAATGTGCCCTACTGACCATGTCCATCAGGACCCTGGGGAGAAGCTGCAAATCTACCTTTTAGCGAGCTTCCTGGGCGGTTCTCATGTGCATTAACATGTGATGAGCATTGACACAATATGACCAAATGGTTCAGAGATGCTCTCTGAGAACTTGTAGGCTGAATCAGAGCTTTTTCTGGAGGTCTCCATCTCCTGTGCTTATCCATCTCACCACTATTTAACCTTATATCGAAACTACCCGAACACTGGTCTGTCAGTTCCATTAGCCAATCATCCTCAAAGGTCATGAACACTGTCGCAGGTTCCCTGTTCCACAGCTGTGGCACATTGTGGTAGGTGGACCTCTATGTGTATTTAATTAATGGGCAAATAAATTAATTAATGGAAACACTAACTGCATGGGTTTCAAACCAATCTTCATAGCTACATTTTCAATGTCTAGGACATGATTTGCAATGTCTCCTGGACGTCCTTTTTTTTTCTTTTGCTACTAACTCCTTTGTTCGATTCTCAATGGATTATTTCAGTATGCCTCTACTCATGCCATAAACAAAGAATTCATTTTTTCTTTTCATTTTTGCCTTATGTTTTATGTAATGAGGAAAACAAGGAAATATGGCTTTCCAATAAGATTATTTTAAAAGAAGCCTTTATTTATATGTCAATTTATTAATGTGCATTTACTAGTACCTGCGATGCTCCTGGTGAGGAATTACCAAAGCGTCCTTACTTACACAGGGCTTTCAATTTAGTTGAGGAATTAAGATCCAAAACACTAGGGGAAAGAATGTATGTAATTCCATGCTAAATTGCATTAGACTGATCTGTCACTTTGTGTCAGGCTGCTATGACACATTAGCCTAGACTGGGTGGCTTACACTATGTACATTTATTTGTTTCTCCCCATTCTAAAGCCCAGGAAGTCCAAGGCCAAGGTTCAGGCAGGTCAGATGTCAGGCTCAGTCACACTGCAGGGCACTAGTTCAGGTCTGCCGATGACTATGTCTCATTGCATCCTCACACGGAGGAGAGCAGAGAGTGAGATTCACATCTTGTGTCTCTGAGGACACTGATCCCATTCCCAAGGGCTCTACCTCAAGACCTAATTATCTTCTGAAAAATCCCACTTCCTAATATCATCACTTCAGGGTTTAGGATTGCAACATGTGAATTTTGCGGAGATACAAACTTGAAGTCCATAAAAACTTGTTTATCAAACAAATACTTACAAAACAGTTGTGCCATCTAATCACTGTCCAGTGTCAGAGATACAGGAGTGAGCTTCATGGGCCCATGGAATTTACATTTTAGCTCAGAGAGACAAGGACATAATCCAGAAAGATAATATATGAACAGGACCATTGCTGGTAGCAGTTAGTTGTAGGAAAATATTGTAGGAACAGGATGAAATGATAGAGGAATTGGGGTGGAATACTCTAGAGAAGGTATTCAGGAATCTCTGAGAGGAAAGTTGAGAGACAAGAAAGAACAGGATGTGTGAAGATTGAGGTCAGAGTATCCCCAGGCTGAGAGAAGAACAAATGCCAAGAGTCTTTACGAGGAACACCTGGAGAGCATTCTAGAACATCTCTGGAGCATAATGAGGGAAGGAGATGGAGATTGGGAGATAGGTGTGACCTGGTCCTACAAGGTGATATAATAGGGGAAAAAATCACTCTATATACATTACAAATAGGTTTTAGATAGAAAATTAATAAAATCCGCTGAATTTTATAAACGATAACTTTAGTTACTGTGCAGAGTGGATTGTCAGAAGTAAAGAGACAAATTAGGAAAGCAACTGCAAATAATGCAATTAAGAAATTGGGATGGTGGTAGCAGAGCTGGAGAGAAGCACACAAGAGAGGGATATTTCGTGTGCATTGTGATGAACGGCAAATGGGTGGTGAGGCCAAGAAGGAACTCTAGGACGACTCCCAGATCGAGCACTTCAGAAACTGGGGAATGGTGCTACCATTTTCCAAGACATGGAAAAATTTAGAAAACTCATATTTTGGCAGAAAATTTGGAAGTTTCTTGCTAAAACATGTCAAGTTTGAAATGTATATATGTTCGCACAAGAAGAGAAATTAAATGAGTGGAAGTCAGTATAAAAAAAATCTGTGTTTGGGATAAAATTTGGAAGGCACTGACTGCAAGCACTATCTAAAATTATAGTACTGAATGAGGTTGCCTAAGAACGGATCTTATCTAGAGAATAGTGGAGAATTGAGAACCATCACTGGGAGGGTCCAAGGTATTGAGCCTTGGGGTCATGCCATGAAGAGAATTGTTAACAGCACTCAGAAACCAAGATGGTAAAGAATACTGGCTTTGGTGTTTCTAGTGAAATCAGATTTTCAGTGGCCATCAATCAAGTTGTTTCTTAACTAATTCAGCTTTGCTAAATTCATACCTTCGTCATCACATTGCATATTCTTTCATCTCAGCTGTTCATGCAAGAAGGCATTGTGTCGCCAACGCCCATCCTATGTGTTGCACATGTACATCATGGTAGCCTTGGAGAGACATCCCCTAGCACCCATCCCCCAATGAATTCAGACCTTTCCAAAGGAAATCCTTAGAAATAAAGGGCCACCCCAGTTTGCACATATACCAGTCCAAAGACTACTCACATGATGCGCTAAGAGTCCCTAATGAGGACAGCAGCCATCTGGAAAACAACCATTAAAGTGAAACAAAAATGTCAACACAAGCAAAATATGTGAAGTTGTTGATCATTGACAGACAGCCTGTTGATGGGCATCTATTTAGCTTTCAAAGCAGTCTGGCAGATAGATTAAAAAAATCCATCAGACCTGAAAAGCCTTAACAGGCCAAATTTCCCCGGGGGGCCTTTCTATATGGTACTTATCATTTTCAGAGCAGTGATGGCTCTGATTGTCCCAGGCATCATTAGCCTAAATACAGCAATGATACCAATGTGGGGAGTCATCTTAAACATATAATCTGGGGCGCGCGTGTGCAGGCAGGCATGTGTGCATGCTAGTAGTTTTGACCCTGCAACTTGTTGGGTGTGCTAATTGCCACGGCTTCATTAGAGCTTTTTACTTGATAATTATCTTCCTGCTGTCACAAAGTCCCTTCGTGTGAGCCCACAGAGGGAACCTGCAACCTCGGTGTCCATTTGCAAGGCATGTGCACACCATCCGGAGCCTCAGCCCTGCTCCCACCAATCAACACTTTTTATCAAGAAACAAACCTCGTGCCGCTTCTGTGCCTGATAAAACCGTTCCCATGTTCTTGGGTTCCTAATTGGGCCTGCTACCTTTTTGAGGGGTAAAACAAAAAAACAAAAACAAAACCCCTGAATTCCCTCCAGCTTGGCAGAAGCTAAGTGAGAGGCCATGCAGATGTGGTTTCTGAAGAAGCAATTGATTTGTTTCACACACCACCCACCTTCCTCGAAAATTAAAAAAAGCTCACCGACAAAGTGGCAATTGGTCAGGACCTCAGGAGGGTGGAAAGACAGAAGAAAAATAATTTCAAACTGTGAAACTCAGCCAGCAAAATCTAATGAGCCACCCCGACGCAACATTAACCTTCTGTAGACTCAAGAGAGGTTTGTGTGTGTATGTGTGTGTGTGTGTGTGTGTGTGTGTGTGTTTGCTGATTTCTTCTTCCCTTTTTAATTGGGGGAAGCATGTGAAGGCATGTCCCTTACCTGGTCTCATCACTCCCCTGCAGGTACTCACCGTCACCGTCTTCGAGAATCTGCAGGCCTCACAAACCCATTTCCCGCACCAGCGCTTCTCCGCGGAGCCAACAACCGTTGTCCCCTCAGTTCTCTTTAATGGTGGAAACATAGTAATTAACCACATCCCCCCAAATGCTGGCTGAATGGCCGGCCCCTAATTTGTGTACTTTCTGCAGAGGTTTCAGTGTCTTGTGAAATTTATTGCCACACTAAAGTCACCTTTTAAATTATGGATCACGATATTGGTATGCTGCTAAAAATGTTCACAGCATTGTAATTTTATGCACTGGCAATAAACATGAAAAATGCATTTTGAGGTTGTTTAACATTAAAAATAATGTTTTGGAAAATAAATTTTAGGGGAAATTTAGTGCCAGGGAATAGGACCATATTCAGACTTTGAGATACAGATGCAGAATCCAAAGACAGTGTTGGGCAGAGACCAAGTTTGCAGCCCAGACAGGTCGGTAGTGACACGCTCAGCCTAGGTTGCATCTAGACGGTGGCGGTATCTGCTTCTTCCTGCCGGCCCTCCAGGGCTCTCTAAACAGTAGCAGGGTCTATTTCCAGAGCTGGCAGTGATCACAAGGCCATTGTCAGCATTTGAACAAATCACCTCTTTCAGGAACAAAAATGATGGGTCACAGGATGGCTTTCTGAAGGACACTTTAGCTTGGTCACCAAGGGCAACAGCTTGTAGACTTAGCTTCCCGGGGAGAGTTAATTTGGTGTGATGGCCATAGGGCTTGGTTCTACCAGTGGAGGCATGTCTTGTTAATGGCACCAGGGAACAACCAAGGACAAATCACACTGAGAGATGTGATCACATGGGTATCATTCTGACAAAGGACTCAATGTCACTTGTGTGACATTGGGCAGTTACTAATACCTCTTGTTCCTCTATTTCCCAGTCTGTGAAATGGGATTAATTCACCCAATATCATTTCAGGGCAGTTTTGAGCACACATGAGAGTACTCCTGCAGGAATCCCGTTGGTGACCATGACAGGGAGAGGCCACCTGCCATCCCACTATATAAAAACCAAGATGCTATGGGAAGCAGCAGGGGTTGAGTAGGAAGCAGTGAACTTCCTTTCTAAATTCTACTTGTCCTTCACAGTTCAGGCGAGCAGGTGAGAACCTTTGCTAGGTAGCCTCCTTTTCTTCTTCTACTCCCTTGCCAAGGGAAATGGAATGGTTTTCTTTGGGGATATTCCCATAGATTTTTTCCCCAGAATTCAATTTTTTAATTTTAACACATTTTATAATATTTAATTGCTTATTCACTTTTTCTCATCACACCTCAAACTGCTGTACGTGAGAAACATCCCTTATTTATTTCTGTGCCCCACAGGACACAGAGTGACTGCATGAAGAGGTTGCTCCTTTGTCCACAAGCAGGAAAATCAGGAGCTCACATAGGGCTGTCTGACCTTGACCAAAATTGTTTCTCTCTGAAAATCAGGAATGTGTTTGGATTTCTTTCAAATTTTAGCCACCTGTAGAACCTATGCCTGTCCCTCCCTGCCTTGAAGACAACTTAAGAAATCGCACCTGCAGGAATTGCCTCTGACCCCTGTTGGTTTCCCAGCTCCCTGGGCTTTGGGATGTTACCTCCTACACTTGAAGGTCAATGGCAGTTCCCAAGGGCAGGTATCAATGAACTCTAGGAAAGAAAGTTATAGGGAAATACTCTGCTTTCCTTGTTCACGTCATGTATCTGAAGAGTCTGAGAAAGATTCCAAAATCATAATAGCAGCATTTTTATTAAAGATATAATTAAATGGTACAGTAATATACAAACGATATGAAAGCCATCATGGAATGGAAATCTTGGCAGTCAGATCAATTAAAAAACAAGGGGCAATTCATTTTGTTGGGGGAGGAAATAAACATATCACACTCCAAATGATACAGTAGTTCTCCAACTTTAGCATTTGGCAGAATTGTCCACGAAACTTGTTTGAAATGCAGATGTCTAATGCCAACCACCAGAGATTATTTCAGTGGACCAGGGAGGGACCCAGAGTTCTCATGTTAAGTAGCCCCCACCAGATCCTGTAGAAGTTAATCTGCACACCATACACTAGAAAAGAGTAGTACAAGGCAAATGGTATTTTCAAAATGTGCCTGAATCAACAGAAAAATTTGGAACATGCACAACAAATGTGTTTATGTACCAATTTTATTCCTGTATTGCTATACAATATTATACACATTATTAAAATTCACTAGATAGAAATCATGCCAAGTATACAAAGATAAATAAGTTCTTATTATTGTTTACATTCCCCAATGGATTTCCTTGTGTACCCCTGGAGGTAAGAACACCCCACTTTGGGAGACAAGTGCCCCAAACTAGTACTTCTCATATTTTAATGTGAATATGAATATCCTAGAGATCTTATTAAAATGTAGATTCTGATTGAATAGGTCTGGGGTGAGGTTTGAGATTCTGCTTTTCTAACAAGCTCCCAGGTGATGCCAGCAAGACTGATCTGGGACCCACACTTCAGGTAGTGGGGATGTGAATGGGAGCTTCTCCATTACTGACCTAATTCCCAATGCAAATTGCAGCTTCCACCGCTCGCAGCAAGCTGTAGATAGTGTGCAGAGGCTAAAGATCATCAACCAGCTCCCCTCCGAACATTCCCTCTAGAAGATTTTCTGTAATTCTCTCAAGTTTCACGGATGCGGAACAAGTAAAAGGCACCCTAAATAAGCCTCCCTGACCCTGGAGCCCTTTGTGCACTTTTCTAGAAGGGTTCTCTTTCTGCTTATCCCTTAAATTAACAAGACAGTACTCCCTGAAGTCATAAACAATGACATCCCAGATCCAACAGTGGGCAAGATTATTCTCCCTGATTAAGCCTTCGACAGGCAGCATCTTTGCAGCAAGCACCATGCCAGGTTTTATTAGTAAATTGGCCCTACAAAGTTTCCTCTTACCTACAGATGCCTTAGCTCAGCAATCCTTCCCAGAGGTTGGAATGAACACATTTAAGAACGTCATGCTTGGAGGTACCAAGAACAATAATTAGACAAATTGGCAAATCATAAAGTGATAAGTGTGAGGCACTAATCTATGAAGATTATTAAGTGGAAATAGGAAACTTTAAATATTTAATTCCTAAAATCACTGAGAAGGCTACATCTCTCCTGACTTGCGGGCACTATAGTCAGGTTACCATGACAAGCCCATTTCAGGGGAAACGGGAGTCCTTCAATGTGCTTATTTAATAGACCTGAACCGTGTTATAAGGAATGATTTCATTACCACATCTTTCCAATTTGAGTGACATCAGAGCTCCAGAATATTCTGCCTGTGAGTAATTCCATAGCACTCCACGGACCAAAGCCTTAGGTGAAGGTAGCCCAGATGTGACGTGCATGCAGAATCAACACCAGACCTCCTCTCAATGTGTTTCAGTGAGACAGGGAAGCTCAATGATTTTGCATTAGTCACCTGCTTGTCACTTGTAAGTCAACCTTAGGAAGCAGCAACATACTTTCAGAATACTGGAAATTATGTAGTAATGTAGTGGCTATGTTATTAACGTTTGGATATTCCCATATTCCTTTTTAAAAAAATTAACATATATTAATTGTCCCCCCTCTAGTTTGAAAGGCCCTGGTCTACCGAGTCTGCTATCTGTCAGAACCCCCCGGAGAAGCAGACATTGCTATTTACAGTGAGGAAGTTGTTTTGATGTTTATGATCTAGGTCTCATACAGTTCAGTCACATTGCCAAGTCTTGGAGATTTCTTGTAGACTAATTTCCTTCACATCTACAGGAGAAAATAATAATTATTGTCCTGAAAGATCAGATTCAAACAAAATTTATTTTAAGGAGCTTAGCACAAGACCATTCAATAAAATGGCAATTTATTAGTTTACTTCTAGATTTCATATTAGGTTTCCCTGTGATATTTATATACAGAAATATTTTTATCCTCTAGATTATGCAGGGAATGCAATATTGACCAAAAGGGAAATCACTTTAGTTAGACAAAGCTCCCAGTGTTCACTAAGAAATGGAAATGAAGGTAAATTGAGGTAAGTTAGTAAATGTGAGTGAGATGACCTTGACTCAGTTGGTAAAGCATGAAACACAAGAAGGCTGATAACAGGGGACCTTGCTCCATTATGACCACAGAAGGAAGAGTTGCTGCTCAGCTGGTCTCTGTCAACACAAAACTTGGAGCCTAAGTCCACGTGGGACAGTGCTTCACACTCTTGGTTCCATTGACAATGGGGCCCTTCTCTAATTCATGAAGGCAGAAATGAGACAGAAATTAGAATACACACTTGCAAATGAAGGGAGTAAAGGATCCACGCTGGGGGAGGCAGGCTCCACATCAAGCACTAACGAGGTCCAAGAGCAAGAAGAAAAATGGCACCCAGTGCAGAGAGAGCAAGAGGCTTGGAGCACTGGCCCGCACCTCTTTTGTGTCCAGCTGACTTTGAAATGAAAGAAATAAGCTAATTTGCACACCTACTTTGCCTGATCTGATGCACAGAACATCAGCCTTTTGTAGAAGCCAAGCGTGAGTACACAAGGACGAGTCGGAGAGGCAGCTTACAGCCCTGTTTACACCTCCCTGGGCTCAAATATTTGATGATGGCATTATCATCAGTACACAGGGCCACCGAGGCCTCTAAGACACTGCTTTCGAAATTCTCTTTTATTAAACCTCAAAATGCCAATAGGCATAACTCTATCACCGCCACCACCAACAAAAATATTTAAATAAGTTTGGAAACTGCATGTCAGAGATATCTTTAGATTGGATTATCAAGATTTGAGAAGTTCTGTCTTAAAGCAACATGTTAAAGTTGTTTTGAATTTTTAGTGAGTGTAGAAGTTTCCGAATATAAATGACCACAAGGAAGTATCATAGAAAACGACCCACTTGGCTGCCACCACCTCCCTGGCCCATTTCTCTCTGTGCCTTGGTGGGTGGGTAGAGTCCATGCTGTGGTGGCCAGGTACACCAGCATAGCTTTTCCTGGGAAACCCTCCTTGGAGAGGAGATCCTGAATTTGGAGGATTAACAAGCCTGATATTCTGGACATCATTATGTAGGTGACACCAAACCCTGACAGAGAGGTGAAAGGAAACATCAGGCCATGTGTTTAGAGCATATACGCGAAGTGGGATCTCATGTCATGTCCCTAGCATTTATGGTCTTGTATAAACAAAAATCGGAGGAAGCAGAGTTTTCTGTAAGAACCAGAGAGACCGCAGAGGGGAAATGTCACTTTCTTCAAACCACATGGAGGGCACCTGCGACAAACATCACTCCTCACTGCTGGGTCTTGGCGGGAGCACTCGGTGAGGTAGCATTTGTCCCAATTCTCAACTGAGAAGTGACGTTCCCCTCCCAGCATGCCCAAGGAACTCATGCCCAGGACTGGAGAGCAATGGTCTCCCTCATTGATTTTCTCCCTAAATTGTCAGGAGTTCTTCTTCACCAGGACGGGTCAATTCTTTCGTGTGTGTGTGTGTGTGTGTGTGTGTGTGTGTATGTGTGTGTGTGTGGTGTTGACCCATGCAATCATTTGTCTATATTGGTATGGACTTCTGGATATTTATTTCATCCATAGGGTCATAAGCCAATACTCCTTTATTGTTTTGTGGCTCAGAGTGTTCCAACTTTGCCCGGCCAGCTGACAGGAACTTGAGTAGATGAAACTCTTGTGTGGGGTGAGGGCTCGAGTAGGACTCAGGCAGCAGCGTAGGACTCTGCTGTGCAGAGGGTGCTCACTGATCCCTTCCCGTGGCCAGAGGCAGCCTTTGCTAGATCTTCCCCAAGAGCGCCTGGCGTGGTTCTGGTTCCTGGAGGGAACGCCATGGCAGTGTGGGTTCTTCCCTATGGCTCTCACGCCCAGGATGGCACAGACTCCAGAAATCACCAAACTCCCCATGAAGTGCTCCTGGCAGGTTGGGCTCCTGTGGCGTTTGCTTTGGGGTCAGTAGACTCACCTCTCACTCTCCTTCTGCCTCTTTTTCTAGGTGTTGCGGTGGTGATTTGTCCCATGCCAAGTTTTCTGATGGGTCCAAAAAAAAAATTTTTTTTTTTTTTTGCTTCAATTTTTGCAAAAGAATAGAGCTGAGGGGGCCCAGCACAGGCCAAGGCACAGTTATTTCAGAACTGGAGCTGAAGGTGGAGCCGTGTAGTCTCAGAGAAGTGTTTGGCTTTGCTGAACCAGAAAATGATTGTGGAAGAGGATGTGGGCTCCTCAGAATGAGCTTCTGCTCGTTCTCCCAGGGTGAAGTCGGGCCACTGAAGAGGGGGACTCAGGAGGGCAGCTTCCACACATGAGGGAAGGTCACAGAAACAGCAGGGGGCGCTCTACCTCCCATAGCTCTTTCTGAAAAAAATGGTCACCATGTGTCTTGACCGGGTTTTCATCACACCTGATGGAGGTGGTACCACTCAATAACTTTTCGAAACCAAGAGACTTGTTTTTAAGCCTGGCATTTTGGAAAAAACACACTGACCTTGAACGAGTCAAGAGGTTGTAGAAATAAAAAATTCTATCTGCACAGGGCAGATGCTTCTCCTCAACATTTGCTCTGCCTGTTGAGTGAGACTCAGTCATAGATATTAGCATGGAACTTGAGAAATTTCCCAGAAAATTTTAGTTAAAAAATGTAATGGCACTTAATGGTAAGCTTCTATTATTTTGACAATGTGATGAGGTAGGGATTTTTTAGGATACAGTCCTTTGAAAACTATTTTCTAATTTTCTCAGTCTTCATATCCTAGAAAACATAATATTTTTGTACAAATTTCCTCCAATGCTGTTTAAAATCAAATATACTACTTAGGTATAAAACCACATTTCATGGGTTTGATGAGCTACTTATATGACTGGTTATGCATTTTTGTCTCTATATAAATATACAGCTTTTTTTAAGAGAGAGAGAGAAATTTTTAATATTTATTTTTTAGTTTTTTCAGTGAACACAACAACTTTATTTTTATGTGGTGCCGAGGATCGAACCCAGTACCCCGCGCATGCCAGGCGAGTGCAGTACCACTTAAGTCATATCCCCAGCCCAATATACAGCTTTTAAGGCAAACTCATCAATAGATTTATACCTCAATATCACCCAATGTTACAACAGTGATTCAAAATTTAAAAAAACAAGATTGGTGTAGAAGATGATTTAGCTGAGATCAGAGTCCTAGCATAAATAAATAGAAGATAGGCAAGTTTGAAGGGTTACTGGGGGGAAACAGTACTGTCAATTTTAACATGTTTAACTGGGTCTTCAATGGGTACCTGGGAGAGGGTCAATTGATGTTTCTATGATTAAAATGGAATCGCCATAAGGACATCTATGTGCTATAGTTAGGGTATTGAATGTCCCCCTGTTAAAGGACTGGTCCCCAGTGTCACAGTATAGGAAGGTCGTAGAACCTTTGAAAAGTGAGCCTTGTGGGAAGTCCTTAGGTCACTGAGATGTGACTTCAAAGGGAATTGTAGAACCTCAGTCCCTTCCTCTGTCTCTCTGCTCTTTGGCCATTGGGGGTGCAGTCTCACCTGCTACACTCTCCTGCAATGATGTGACCCTTGCCACACACCCAAAGAACAAAGCCAATCAATCAAAGGCTAAAACTTCCAAAACTGTGAGCTCAAATTAACCTTTATTCTTTATAGGTGCCTCGTTATAATGGTGCCATGCCATAATACCACATGGTGGTTGAGAAAGTCCAAAAGGGAGACATGACTATTCCCTTATCTTCTTCATGATTTTGCCTAAACCTTATGATTCAATTGCTATAAGAACCCACTAAACAATCACAGAGCTTCTTCTTGTTGCTAAAAAAAATGGGCAAATATGTGACTACAATTACAAGGAAAGAATCTTTCCTTGCCTTTTAAAACTGGACTCTAGGCTGAATTGTGTTGTGGGCTGTTGGTTCTCCTGGGAGCAGACGTGAGTTATCAATAATAATCTGCCGCTCTCCATTTTTTGTTTCACGATACATATGTCTGAGTACCTGCAATCACTGAGATTTTGATAGGCACCTATTATTAAGTAGTAAAAAATACAGATGTTGTGGTTCACAACCATTGTGAAATTTGAAGTCTACCTCAAAAGACTAATAAACAATTTCTTCTCTTTCAAGGAGACCGAGTGCATTTTTCAGGCTCAGTCCTCCTGCACTAAATACCTATAAATGGTAGGAAAATATGTTTTTTTTAAAGGAAGATAATATGTAATCTCACATGAAGATAAGAAACAGTCTGTTCTTGAGACTAGACTTCCAACAAGGGTGTTCCATGCTGAGAGGCAGGAAAGGAAGAAGCAGAGGAGAGTTCATGACAAGAAGACTTTGAGCTCACTACAGTGCCCAGCCAAGAGGAATGACCCTTGCACCCTCTCTCTGAAACCAAGCAGGGACCAGGGAGGCACCTTCTTGCAGATTAGAGCAGAGAATGTGGGAACGTGGCTCCGCATGCTGGAGCTACTAGGAATGCCTCCTTGGCCAGCCCTGACTGTGATTTAAACCCACAAAGTCAGGTCCTACCTACATCTACAGAGAGCACCAGCAAATGAATCACACAGATGCCCAGCATTCGTTACTGGAGGAACATAGAAACCGCGGAGCAAAGAGATGCAGAACTTACACCCGAAGAAACAGAGTGAGGAGGGCAACTTAAGCACCTTCCAGCAAAGAGAAGAATGTAAAGAGAGTGAGGAGGTGAGGAAGACGCTTTAGATAGAGGGGCCCAGCACAGGCCAAGGCTCAGAGACAGGAGTCCCATTCCTTGGGGGAACTACTTAAATGTCCTCTGTGTATCTGAAATGGAAAGCACAAGAGATGGGGGAGAGATGAAGCTGACATGGTCAAGTTTGCAGGTCTTTTTTTTCTTTGTGAAGGAAGAAAGTGTTTAGGTTTGTGGGCTGCAGGATCTCTGCACAACTCTGCACAATTCTCTGGATTTGCAGAGCCAGGATATCTGCAGGAAGGGTCTACCTAAGAGAATGAGCATAGATATGTTCCCCCCACATCCTTCATTTATAAAAATAGGTAGCAACATGAATTTAGCCCAAGGAACACAGTTGGCTAACCCCTTATATAATAGTAAGAGAGAGAGAAAAAAAGAGTCTTAACTCAGTATCTTTAACTTAGTTAACTGATGAAACAGATTGTTTTTAAATTTTCTTTTTTTTATTCTTTGAGTCTGAGGAGACTAGCATCAAAGATCTTGGGACTGTGTTTGTACTTTTTTTTTTTCTGTATTTCTTATGCTGACAGGTTTAAGACTGGGGAAATCTTGCAGTCAACATCTCAGCCTCCTTGTCTCCTGTCACCTCTCACCGCTGCCAAGATGGCGACTCCTGCTTCTGGGTCAGACCAATTATTTCCTAAATGGTTTGTATTCACCTGCACTTCAAATGCCTGGCTTTGAGTGGGGAGGAACCCCAGAGCCTGCCACTCGCTTTACTCCACACGTGCATTATGCGGGCAACGCGTCATCCTGCTCAATTAAAGAGCTCAGGACTACAAAGCCACTGTGCGTCATGTGTCCTCCCGTGCTGCCAGGGACGCCATTCAAACACCTGGCGCTCGGGGTCCTTTTTCTGCTTAGCTAGCTCTCTTATCCTAGTTGAAAATAAATTGCAAAGAGCATCAACAAGATTCCTTAAGTAAATCTTCCCGTGCCCACTCCTATCAATACTCCATAGAAAATGATTTGAAATAATCTCGTTTTTTCTCAGGTTTCATTTTTTAAATTGCCACGGGGACCTTGGAGTGTGGGCAGGGGGATAGTCAGATCTGGGCAAAACTGGCACATTTTGTCTTCAATGCTGCCTCTTGATACTTTGCTGGTCCTTCCTGATTCTTTCAGTAAGGAGCCGAATGATGATAAAAAATGCTAAGGATGATAATAAGCCAACATTTATTAAACACTCAGCACTTTTCTTGAAATATCTTATTTAATTCTCACAACAAGCCTATCAGGGAGCTGTGACTAAAATCCCTGGATTTGCAGAGCCAAGCCTTGGTCCCCCATCTCCGATGGACTCCCCAACTTGCACTGTTTTCTGTGACCAGTGTCACCTGCACTCTAAGCCCCTGGACTCACCCAGCCTGTCTGGCTTCCCAGTCAGGTAGCCTTTTCTGTTGGGATGATTAGATACTAATCACAAAAGTAACACTTCATTACTTTATCAAACCTTTCAGGTTCACACACATTGTCGCTTTCCATTATCCCAAATGGATCAGGCACGTTATTATAGAATTGAAAAGAAAAACCATAATATTTATGGATTAAAAAAAAATGAGGATTCCCACATGCATAGGGAGAAACTAGCAGAGTGGGACCTCGGTTTAGGCCTGCTTGTTAGGCCAGCTAAAGGGTCCTTTCCTGGTTCTATGGTCCCCCCCAATGTGGTCCCCCCCAGGAATTGTCCTTCCCGGGACAGTTTGATGCTTTCCAATGATTAAGGCCCAATAGAAGCAACTCAGATGCCCTTCAACAGATGAGTAGAGAAAGAAATTGTAGTACATATACATAGTGGAGTGTTACTCAACCCTAAAAAAGAATGAAATATGGCATTTACTGGTAAATGGATGGAGGTGGTGAATATCATGCTAAGTGAAATAAGCCCATCCCCCAAAACCAGAGGCCAAATGTTTTCTCTGATATGTGGAAGCAAACTCACAGTAAAGATGGGGGGTGCTAGGGAAGAAGAGAGTTACCTTAGGTAGAGGGGAGCGAAAGGAGGGGAGAGGGTGGGGGGCAGGAAGAATAGTAGAATGAGTCAGACATTATTACCCTTTGTACATAGATGACTGCACGACCCATGGGATTCTACCTCCTGTACAACCAGGAGACTGAGAAATTTTACTCCATTTATGGACGATGTATCACAGTACATTCTACTGTCGTGTATAACTAATTCAAAGAAATTTTTAAAAGAATCGAGTTCATATTGGCATCTCTCTGTATGAGGAGAACAAATAAGTAAACGTGCAGAGACTTCAGGCTCCTGGGACCTCCTAGGGATTTCTGGAACCTTGGAGTAGAGCCCTCCCCTCTTCCTGCCTCCCTTCCACCACTCTCATCAGACACCCATTGCAAATCGTAGGTGTGAAACAGCACAGCAAACCCGGAGAAAACGGAACGTGCTGACAGTCAGATTTTTATGCCAAATGCCCAATTCTAACTTTGTAAAAGCGACTCTCGTCGTTTCTCGCTGCCCGTTGTGACTTTCCACTTCTCACTGCCCCACACAGCAGCTTTTCTTAAACGGTGTCCTCCGGAATGGAGAACGTGGAATTCCACCCGAGGCCCGTGAGGACACGGACCCACTGGTGACGTCAATTTGAGGAACCGCGACACCTTTGGGCTCCTTTGGGGAAAGTGGGGACGTGCAGAGTGCAGGCTTTGGGGTTCCCTGCATTCATGAGCACTGAACAAACCCCTGAGAATTAGCGTTGGCAGAACACACTCTGGCAACTCTGAAAGGGAAGGAGAGCCTAGGCCCCGGGAGACAGGCCAACATAATTCCCTTACCCCAAATCCATCCACCTCATCACCCCATGACTCCCTCTGTCTTCCATGCATGCCCATTTCCCTGGACACAGAATGCCCTTATGCGTGTTCACGGCTGTCCCGCCGCCCTCTGGTCCTATCTCCTTGGCTCAGTTATTTAGTTTTCTGGGGGCCTCAGTTGGCTCATTCGTGAAGCAGAGGGTGCAGGGGCCCCTTTCTAGTCCATCTGTCTCCCCACTCACTATTCGTTCTCTGAGTGCTGCACTTCCTGTCTCTGGCCCACCCTTTCTCTGTCTGCAAAGGAAGACAAGTGCAGAATGTACCTCCTAGGATTCCATGAGAAGTCCTTGGAATGGGGAATGTAAAAACTTATGGGTACAGTATCATCAGCGTGTCCCTTAATGAAAATTACTGCTAAGCCCCACCTGCCACTTACAAGAACATTATTCCCGAACCACCCAGGCTTGGACTTCCGTGAGAACACTATATCCTGTGTGCTCTCTGGTTTTGAAAGCTTTTTACTGATGCAAAAATAACTCTTAAAATGTTCTTAACTGTGTAGTTCAAAGAATGTTAATGTGCTCTGAGGCCAAATAAAGGGAAGCTCAATTGCTATAAACTTAATTTTAAAAACACCCTAAATAAATATGTGTTATCCCCGAAGGCAGAGAGTCAACTCTCATCAGACTCTGGAAGGGCAGAGTGTGACAGGACATACATTATGAATTCCCAGGATATTGGAAAGCAGTGCCCAAAGCCCAATTAAGCAATGAGATTTTGAAAATAATGTTTGCATACAAGAAACCTTAACTTCACAGTGCGCTCTGGCCCACCATCTCAGTTGATCACAGGCGCTAGCGAGGAGAAGGAAGAGGGAGGATCACTACCCATGCATGCGGTGCCACCAGTGTGACCAGAGATGAGGATGCCATCCTCCAGCCACAAACCAGACCTCACCCATGTCCCTTGGACCCCACGTTTGTTCGCCTGTTTCCAGGCCATGAACTGGAGTCATCCCTTCTTCTTCTTCTCTTCCTGCTTTCAACCAATCTCTAGCTGTCTCAAGTCAGGATCTAAAACCTCCGCCATCTGACTTGTTGCCTTGTCCCATGAGCTTTCTCCTGAGCTCTCCTCCTTCTCTGTCAGTCCTCAGGCCCTTGAATGTTTACTCTGATTCCTTTTGTGTCTCCAAAGCCATGTCTGATCCCTGGCAAATCCTAAATCTCCACCTTCAGAATGTGCCCAGAACCTGACTACCTTCACTATTCTCACCCACGTCCAAACCATCAACTGCTCTTGCCTGGATTTTTTTTCCTCCACAATTTCTTGACTGGTCCTGATCACTGTTCCTTTTCCTGCAGGGCAAGATTTCTCAGCTCTGGCACTGTTGACATTGGGGTTCACATAATCATTTATTGCAGGGCACTGTCCAGGGCATCGGGGCTACTTAACAGATCAGCATCCCGATCCCTAGCCTCCACCCTGCTCCACACCCACGGAAGCTCCCCTTATCCTGCAGAGGAATGTGCCAAGGTCACCAAAGTGTCCACAGTCACCGCCCTGCCTGGCCTCTCCTTACTGTTCTGACCTTGCTTTCTGCCCCTCTCTGCCCTGCTTATCCCACCTCAGCCCTGCCAGCATGTGGCATGCGGGGCTGGTTCCTACTGTTTCCGACTCTGGGAAGTATGTTTCCCCAGATCTCCATGAGGCTGACTTTTTCATCTGCTTAAGGTGGCATCTGCATGTCTTCATGTGAAGCTATATGTTGCACCCAGCAGAATTATGCCTTAACATCTGACAACTTGGTGTATGCTCCCAAAATACCATTAGATTACAAAGGATGACTTTTAAAAAGAATATATATAGCATGATCTTTATTTTGCTAAAAGGAGCATTACATGCATATTTATATACACATTACTAGTAATAAATAGAGACGTCAACACCAAAAGGAGAGGCATGCAAACACGGTGTCTAGCTCTGTGCAGCAGGAATGTAAGCAACTTGTTGTCTGATTACTTCGTTGTGTGGTCTAAATTTTCTATTATAAAAAAATATTTTCTTTTTATAATCAAAGTAAAAAATGAACACTATTTTTAAAAAAAGAACAGTATCATGATCCTAAATATCTCTGAGATTCAAAGTGGGGCATGATAAATTTGGGTGCATCCTGGCCCGGAAACTCTTGATGAGAATCAAGAGCATCTGCTTAAATGCTGAGAGAGAGAGAGAGAGAGAGAGAGAGAGAGAGAGAGAGAGAGAGAGAGAGAGAGAGACCTGAATTAAGTGACCTGGAATGTTTACATTTATGGGGACCTTTGCAATCTTAGAATTTAACACCCTCTTCTTTAATAGGGTAGGAGCTCCAGAGAAATCAACTAACCTAAAGTCACATGGTTAAATAGTGGCAGAGATGGGATTGTTCAATTATTTTTTCATCAAACATTTATTAAGCCTCCACTATATGCTGGGTGCTAGGGGTATAGTGGTAAAGGATAAATCTAACCCCCTGCTCTCGAGTGCAGTGCGGGGAGAAGCACAAATGTACTCCAAGCGCTACAGACTCAGGCCTAGCAGCACAGGTGCCATGGGCCACATGCAGCTACCCAGCACTTGAAGTGTGGCTGGTGATAACTGAGAGACGCTGTGAGTATAAAACACTCATTGGAATTACACAAAGGATGTAAAATTCCCAGTGCTATTTTTCATGCTGATTGTATGCCAACCTGACATTACTTTGGATATAGTCATCCCTCTGTATCTGAGGGGGATTGGTTCCAGGACTCCCCACAATACCAAAATCTGGAGATGCTCCTGTCCTTTTATATAAAAGGGCAGTGTATTTGCGCATGACCTATCACATCCTCCTGCATGTTTTAAATTACCTTTAGATTTATAATATCCATTTTTAAAGTAATACTATGTTAGTATGTATTTACATATTATACTGTATTGTTTAGGGAATAATAACAAGAAAAACACATCTGCACATGTTCAGTAAAGACGCCATTTTTTCACCTGAATATTTTTTAATCCTCACCTGGTTGCACCCAAGAATGCAGAAACCGCTGGTATGAAGGACTGAATGACTTTATTTGGTCCAACGAGATGTATTATGACAACTAATTTCCTCTTCTTCCTTTCACTTGTTTACACTTAGCTACAGAGACCTCCAGTCACATGCTGCTTACATTCTGTTTGCACTGGACAGCAATGTAGCAGAGTCTCCCCAACGGATGCTCGGGATGGGTGGGGGTTCACATAAGCACCCTTACTCAGCCTTGGGGACAGAGAAGGCTTACAGAAGGATTTGACAACAAAACTGTCACCTGCATGGCAAGTGAGATTTAGTTAAGCCAAGAGTAGACCAATGGCGGGGTTGGAGAGTGGACTTGAAGGCAGAACCGGGTATTTCGAGAAGGCCACCATTCGCCTAGTCAGAAGGCCATGATTTTCTTTTATTAAATAGCAAGTTGCAAACACTTTTTAAAACTGGACTTTCTCTTCTCAGGGAAGACTTCGGTAGCCCCTTCACTGGAGGCCTGGCAGCAGAAGGCCAACTTCCCCCACATGGGCGCTCTCCCCCTAATATCTTATTATGAGATAAGCTCATTTCAGGGAAGGGTAAATTCTCCTAGACCAGAGAAAAATAATGACATTGAATTAGCCAGATAGATGGCAACGAGTAATCCGCGTGATAGCCTTAGACTCGGGCTGGGCAGGCGCGTCGGCATTGGCTGGAGCGCCTCTGATTATGCAATTTATCCTCAGCCACGGAAATGAATGTGCGCTATAAAATATTTCTGGAAGAACCTTTTAGTGAAAAACAATAGAAATTTTAAGACAGATTAAGGTTTAGTGTCACAGAAGATTATAGTGTGAGCAGACTGTCCTCAGAGGGGTCTGTTTAACTGTTGACAAGCAGGAGGAGGGGTGAGCGGCAAGGATATTTGACATGAAAAATGTGAATTCGCTCTCTGAGTGTTTACTAGCGTTCACAAGTAGCAGGAAATGAGCCGTGAAATGTATTGTCAAACATTCAGTGTTCAAAATATAATGCATGACTTTAAGTTGGGCTTTTTGCTTACTGAGATCCTCGTTCTCAATTTGTCCACCTCTGGGATAGATGGATTGGCCTCAGACAGTGCCCTTCCCAAACCCTAATGGAGGCTGCTGCAGCAGAAAAGGGAGCAGGCCTTCCAAAGCCACTTACTCCTGCCTTTCCCTGCCTCCCTGGATTAGAGGTGGAAAGGTGAGGGCGGCCCCCTCTGCAATTAGTGGGTGTCATGTGACTTGCTCTTGTCCAGTAAGGTTTGGGCATTAGTGTCTGGGGAGAATGTTCTACCAAACAGAAAACCCGAAGACCTGCTGGCAGGGAACCCACACCCTTTTCCTCACGGCCTCCTTCAGCCTGATCTCCAGAGACAGGACCAACATTCAGCAACACGCAAAAATGCTTCCATGTTGGTGGGTAAAGGGCAACTTTCCTGAGTTGCCCAAGAGAGCTTCTTTGTCCGGTGCCTTGACCAAGTCTCTGAATTTCCCTACGATGCTGAAGGGGGAAATCCTGGAATCACAGAGACCTACAGATCTGACCCTTAGTTAAATATCTAGGATATCACTTCTGGAAGTGCAGAGGTCACCTGTAACCCTGAGTTCTCAAGCAAAAATCAGGATGGGAGATACGACTTTAGAGGAATCCTGTTTTAGCCTGACCTGGTAAAGACAAAGTAGTTATTATTGAAAGCCCAAGACTGGCTGTTGCATGACATAGCCCCTGTGGTATGGTTTCCCTTCTCACATCTGAAAAATAACTAATGTTAGGTTTGATACTTAAGCCAGGAGACTCCCCACCCAGTCTGCTGGGCCACACGGTGTGAGAGCGTTAGCAGCCCTCCTCTCTAAAGCCCAGGTCTCCCTAGTCCAGCTTTCTATAGGCACTAAAGAAAGAGAAACACTAGAGAAATGTTGCTCAGACGATATTTATTAGAGAATAAATGAGTGAAAGAGTCAGATTGAATGTGAAACATCCAGAGAGACCTTTTTATTCTATGTCTGGCTTTTGCCCTCCATTTTTGCTTAGAGACTCTAAGACAGTTACTCCGCTTCCCCTTCTTTTCCTTTCTCCCTGGCTCCTTTCTTGATGCACCCGCTCACCCAGTCACGTAATCAGTGTAGCTGGAGCCCCCCCTTATCTACTGGGGGCTTCTCTACATTCTGAAGACACAGTGCTTTGAGGACAGACTCGAGTCCTCACCTTCATGGAGCTTACCTTCTAGAGCAACACAGGAACACAGAAGTGTCAATCAATCCATCACACAGCAGGCTGTTGAGGCCAAGGCTACAGAGCAACAGGCAGAGTCCAAGGGTTAGGAGTAATGGAGCTGTGACGGGCCCTGTGAAAGGAGGTGACACTTCAGCAGAGATTTAAATAAACAGGGACACAAGTCCCACAAGGGCTGAAGAAAGAGCAGTTCAGGCAAAGGGACCCCCATACCCAAGACACCTGAGGGCTGGACTTGTCCTGTCATGGGGAGAAGACCTGTGGGAGCGGAGCAGGGGTGAACACTGCCTATTATCGTGTTAATTGCACGATAGAAATCTCTGGCAATGATCAGGCCCACAGGTAAGCACAGGAGTCACTTCCAGTTCTCTAGCTCCTGGTGCTTGTCGGCATCTTGGATTACCACAAACACTTTGCAGGCTCCCATCTTGCCCCCAGTTCAGTCTGAAACACAGCTCCAGCCTGGGTGAGTTGTCCCATTTTGTCTAGATGCTCACTGCTGCAGCCTGTGCCCAGAACTGTGTCTGGCACACAGTAGGTGCTTAATAAATAGGTTGAATGCATAACAGTTGGATGACACTTCTCGCTTTTCGTGAGGCTCAGTGGAGAGTCAATTCATGAGAAAAAAAAAATCCTTGGCTCTTAGCTGGGGAAACAGGGTATTGGTGAAGGACAGGCCCCCGTGACATGAGACACCATCAGCCGTGTCAGTATTTGTAAAAGAACTGATAAGTGGGCCCCAAGAAGATGCACAAATGCTCCTGGAGCACATTAGAGACAGAAGGGTCATCTTCACACAGGCCCCCAGCGGCCTGGTGACACTCCCATGCTAAAGCCGTTGAACAGCTCTCAGTGAGTTCTTCTGGCTTAGTGTATTTAAGCAGAAGCCTCTTGAAGTATGACTCTTCTCTCCCTCTTGTTCTCATTAAAAGATATATGGTTCACATGAAAAAATGCTAGCATTTTAATAGCCATCTTTTTATTTTTATTTTTGGTATCAACTGAAATTGTTAAGTGAGTTAAGCAAAAATCATGGTTAGATCAGATGAGATGGATTGGTCAGGTGGGAGTCAAACCTTGGGTTTTAATAAATACTTGGAGGTTTTTCATGGAGATAATGAAAATCATTTCACCGAATCTTCCTCTCCAGAAGCCAGATGCATTGTTGATTTGTGCCTGGTATCCATTTAGTATCTGGAAAATGTCAATGTAAATATATACCTGTTTATGTAAACATGTAATATACATGTCAGACATACATGTGCATATATGATGCTTTTCATATACACCATCTCAACATGCATTTTGCTTGTTTGTGTGAATACATATATACACACTTATGACTCATAATTCCACACATTCCCAACCTCACGAAGAATTTCTCTTCAATGTATGGGAGTTGGGGTCCACCATTTTGCTGGTCATTGTGTAGAGCTCCCTATCATCAAAGCATCATGTGCACAAGTGACTTGCTCTTGACATTCGGGTGCCTCCAGCTGCCAAGGCTCCGCATGCTTTGCTCCCTAACACTGAACTCTTACTGTTATCACCCTGATCTTCAGGGAGGTGGCTTTAGGGCGATGGAGCAGCACTCGTCTCAGTCTTCCTTTGTGAGGGTCCCCTGTTGTCCTCCTCTCTGAGGAACTACAAGTTAGAAGAGAAAAACAAATGAAATGGAACCTGGGGTGGTAAGACCAGGTGTTAGTGTGATGCTTTTCACTTCCAGTGGTCTCTTGTGCATGAACTCATTTGACCCTTTAGGAGAACCTGTAATGTAGGCAGAGCAGCAATCATAAGCAATCTTTTATAGGCACATGAGGAAGATTCAGAGAAGGCAAGTGATTTGCTTAATGCCGCGCAGCTAGTAAATAATTTCAGAGCCAGAAGAAGAAATTCAACCTTTTACAAATTACTCATTCAGCCAGTTTTTCATGATATCCTTCATGATGCTTTTTATTAAAGCAAAAGACATTATTTTTTAAAATCATGATCCAAATAGCAAATTTATTGACCCAATAACACATTCTGAAACCTAAGGGGTGCAGAATTAGAGCTTTTAGGAATTATCCAGTCCTACCTGCTTCATTTAGATCTCAGAGGCCAGGTTTGAAGAGGAGATAGAGTCCATTCATGTTCCCCCTCTTGTGCAGATAATGGCCCCCAAAGGAAGCTGCAAATGGAAAATGAAATATTGGCTGGCATCTCTCCTGGCTGTGCAGAGCCTCGCATGAGCCAGCTGACAGCGGTGTCCAAGCACCTTCCCTCCGTCCCTGTCCATCCACCCATTAGCCTCTGTAGCAGGAACCCATCTGTGTTACTGTTACAGAGCTGGGGCCTTCTGAGAAACCGAGGCACCATGAAGACCCCCTCCTCAAAAACCAATTTGTGCAACCAAGTCACAAACTTTCACACATGCTGCTTAGAGTGACAGGCAAGAGTTGATTGAAGAGATAGGGAAGAGGGAAAGGGGACACTCTCAAGGGAGAGAGTGGGTCTTCTCAGAGAGGAGAGGGACACTGTGCCTCTCCTGCACTCCCCAGAGAAGTTTCCAGAGAATCCCGCCCAAGCCCACCACTTGACTGTAACTGAGAGAGCAGGGGGACATCAAACCTTCAAGTCCCCACTGCCGTGGCAACTCTAGGTCACCTTGGCCCATGCTGGCCAGTTCTTACTGGATTCTGAACCATACATCCTTACAGATTTTATGGTCTGGAGAAACTGTCCTTCTCTCTCAGAGTTTTAGGATGTGGTCGGGTTCCTCTTACCAACTTTATTTCAGGCCTGCATTTCTCTTGCAGTGAAGAGGTAGTTAGCTGAAGAATGGCACAGCCTGTCCACGGAGGCCAGGCAGGGCTGCAGGTAAATTGCTTCTAGGAAAAGTCAGCATGTGCCGGTCAGCAGAGTGGACCCATGTTATAGAATTAGCCCCTTAACCTCGGGTTCCCCATCCTCATCTGTCCGTCCCCTAACCCCACCTCAGTGCCTCTCCTCTTTCCCACAAGATGGCCAGAAGAAAGGTTGTCGGTGTGCAGCTACCCCCGGAACTCTACCTGAGCTCCTGAGTGTCCCATTTCCAGGTTTCTCAAATGTTACTTTCCCAACTAGAGACAAGCCTCCAACCTGGAAAACAGACTCCATGTGAAATTAGGGGAACATGATAAGGAGGAGCAATAACCAGGAACCAGCGCCGGCAGATTTCTTTGAGGGCTGAAGTAGCGACCAGTGCAATTTTAAACACTTTTTAAAAATCCCATGTCAACTGAATATCAGAAATGAATTTTAAAATCTCACCCTGCCCAGGGCTGCCAATAGCAAAGAGTCCCTCAGGGCCAAAGCAGTTTAGCCTACAGTGTTCCCTAAGCTAAGAAAATCAAGTGTCTAAATCCATATCTCCACCTTCCCTAAAAATGGAAGGATATGTAAGCCAATTTCTATTTTTGGTCAATCCACCGAAGTCGGCCATATATGAGCTCCGGTCTTAATGTAACATTTCTTTCAATAAAAAAAAAATGCACTTCTATTGTTCCCAAATGTATAGGAATGTGGTAATAGTAATAACACTGAGAATTACTTGCTTGAGAACTATCTCTTCCAAAATGAATTTTGGAAAGTGAGAATCTAGTATTTTGGGATAGAATTCATTAAAATTGCTTTCAAAAGCAAACTGGGCCACCCTCCTCTCGGATGAAAGTTGAAAATGCAGGATAATTGCTGTGACTTCATCCCTTGGTGCGGGTTTTGTTAAGGAACTGCTCTGGGCTACTGGCATTCTGAAGGGGGTTCGAAAGGTCCCCCTTTCCACAGAGGCTCCTAGGTGTGGAGAAGCTGGTGTGAATGGAGAAGCTCATTTTGGTGACACCTCCACAGCTTTGTCCCTGACAAGAGTTCAGATGTGGGTGGTGGAGATCAGGTGAGGGATGTGGGCAAGCATACAGGTCCCAGCTCTCTTCAAGGGGAAGGGGGAAAGCCTCACGTCCATTCTCTTGGGTAGTGGGCTCAGGCTATGGTGTGAATGTGTCTCCCCAAAAGCGGGTGTTGGAAACTGAGTCCCCAGTGCAGCAACATTGGGAGGTGTGGCCTAATGGGAGGTGTTGAGGTCTGGAGGGCTCCACCCTGTGAGTGGATCCATGCTCCCTATGGAAGGGTTTGGCTGTGGGTTCAGTCTCTTGTCCCTCTCACCTGACACAATGAGATGAGAAAGTAAGACCTTGCCACATGCTGTTGATCTCAGACTTTGACGGATGCCAGGCTTTTGATCTTGGATTTCTTAGGTCCACCGCCCCCCCCCCCAAAACCACGATTCATTAAATTTCTGCTCCTTAGAAATTACCCAGGCTGAGGTATTTAGTTATAGCTGCATAAAACCACCCAAACAGGCAACTTCCAATAAAACCCAGACTCCTGGATCCTGGTCTTCTATACTTGAACTATTTCTTGAACTCTAACCTTGCAACCCCACCAGTCTGTCGTATCTATTTTTTACCTATTTTTTTGTCTTCCCTTAAGGCCTTGCTTTCCAACACACTTAATCAGTTTAATTAAATGGCAAGAAAGCTTTACGAACAATAGCTTTATTAGCTCTCCTGCAGGCCCCACCCAGGCACATCGCATCTACCTAAAGTGATTGGAGAGCATTGACCTACCATGAGCCACCAAGCAAGGAGGTCTTTCCCAGGACCCCTTCCACCCAGCAGTCAAGTCAAGGGTATAGGATCTCATGTCAATCACTTCTTTTGTAAATTCCCAAGCTGCCTGCTCTTGCCATATCCATTCTATGGCAAATTGCTTGATTTCTCAGTACCAACTTCTTAGTTATCATAAAAATTCACCAAAGTTTTTTTTTTTTTTAAATCACCCTATCTGAGCATTCTCAGTGATTTTACAGCTACAGAACAATGCTCAACCAGGTCATGGTGAATGAATTGCCAATTGTGGTAAAGTCGGTACCAGTTAGGACTAGACTTTGAGCACTGGCCTGTGGCACCAAACTCCTTCTCTCCCTCACTATTCTCCAATGAGAATTAAGTGGAAGCAAAGAATATTAAAGACCTGGACTTTTGACCAACAGCACTTGGTGCACATTGGAACCAGATGCCTTCACCATGGAGTATATCCAGGTGTGTCTCTGTGTGGCCCCCTTGCTGAGTGGTGTCTCAATTTCCCCCTCTAAACCACACTAGTATTTTTGGATAGAAATCATTAAATGCATGTCTGCATCGCGAGGGTGCAGACCTCAGGGATGGCAGGCAGAGCAGGGCAGATGGCGCCCAGGGACATGAGATCACTCTTTATTTCAACCATAATGTATCCTCATCCATCCCTTTATCAAGTGAGTTTCTACACAAAATTTAACTTGAGGAAAGCCACCTGCTGCTCACATTCCCCTACACACACATGCTTCGAAGTCACCGTCTTGGCCAGACTTTCTATGTTACTCATAAGTAGCTGAGGTCTTAGAGGCAGCGGAATAAAGAGAGTAAAACTTGGAAGCCAGCAGGTGCTGAGAGCCACAGCCGTGTCGGAATGGCCCCTGGCGTTTTGCCAATAGTATTGGTTGAGAGGTGAGCCATTAAGATGATGCTGGATTGATTCAGTTGTATATTAGACCTTTACTGTCCACCTCGGCCAGCTACTTTGGAGTTCTCTCAGGGATTCCTGGAGAGTTCGCATTGGTTGGGGAAGTGCCGAAGGAGGGATTTTGGGTTGGTGGTTCCTGGAGGAGCCACATGGGTGGCGTTCGGGAGAGTTCCCGGGGAGCGTGTGTGGAGTGTGCTGGTGGAGTTCAGAAATAAAGTTTGTTCCTGCTTCAGTGGCTCGTGATTTGTGCCCAGCCAGACTGCGGCAAGCAGGTATGTGTCCCCAGAGTACCAGGGAATCTAAGCCAGGACAGAAATTGATGCCACTTGGGACAAGCAGGTGGTATAACTTGTCCCTCGTGTCTGGATCAAGACCTCATATGGCGGTGTTTTGGTCATGGTATAGGGGAATGGTCTCTCTGAGCCAATGGTAGGTTATCAGTGGCTCTCACTTTTTTACAAAAATTCTTGAGATTGCTGGAAGATTAGTTGTGTTATGAGAAGAATAAAAAACAAAGCCATGTTAAAACAGACCATAATAATTACCACTGTTTGCCACTCTGGTGTGACCATGCTTCATCGCCATCTTTGATCTGTTCACCTGGCTGTCTTAGCACCAGCCTCCTCGTGAGTAGAGCTATTTGCTGCCCCAAACTGAGTTCTCTTAAAAACGCATGAGACAAGCCCCCAGTCTCAGCAAATGCTTGCTCTTCCTTTGGTGGGCTTACCTCTGTTCTAAGCTTCTCCATGACTCCATATTTTTAAACAAATATGATTTTTTTTCTCTCCCATAACCAAAGTCTGGAGATATGGGGTTGCTAGCCCTGGCTTGCTTATGTAAGGAGATCCTGAACCAGGGTCAGAATCTCTGAGATGGCCTTTCCCATCTGGTCCCAGTTTTAAGATGGAAGCTATAGCTCTTGGCAGAACATCCTCACTGAAGGCAGGAGGAGTGGGGACCTCTTTTATCATCCACTCCACAGTGGACAGCCTTTATTCCCCCTTGTTGTAGGTGACAGACTTTGCTATGAGTATATGCGTCCCTTGGTATAGCAAAAGTAAATTTTACACATCCATCAACATTTAGCAACCTATTTATGCCCTAGAACATCAGGGCTCATATTGCAGTGGTATTTCTTATTGTCTTGAGAGTGGAATGATATATGGGACCTCTAAAGACAAAATATACAAACCAGAGAAGGGGAGGCCAGGCAAGCCTGGGGTTGCACACCAGGTTTCAAAGTCTGCTTGAGTCGGTTCCCGTTCACTGCTCCAGTCTCAGTTCTTATCTTCCTGGTAGTTCAGAGATTGTCACAGCAGACTGATTCCTGCTCAGGCTTGCTCCTAACATATGGTCTTTATACCTGACAATACCGTGATCTGAAATGTGTCTCCTTGACTGTAACTCAATTGACATGCCAGCATTTATTCTGGGCTCCAATGTCCCCTCCTTTTGGAAGCCCTCTGTGACTACAGCATCTATATTTAGCCAACCTTGATTCCTTCTCAGCCACCCTGCTTGGTCTCATTTCTTCATAGCAGGTTTTCCCACCGGAAACTGTCTTGCTTATTTACTTGTTCTGCTTCTATTTTTCCTATGAGGATCTATGACCTGCAGAATGGTGTCTGTCCTAGAACAACTCACCTCTTCGATGAGCACCAAAGCATGATTGACATGCTTGAGAAAGTGAGCGACTGTCATCAAAGAGGTGCCTTGATTTCAGGGAAGGTGGCTGGCTTATTGAAGAGCAGAACTTACCTGTGAAAATAAATAATTTCCACCAGCCATTGTTAAGGCTGTGCCAAAGGTCAGGTTAACCCAGTGCTCCAGGTGTGCTGGTCAGAACCTGCGTGATGGGATCTCCTTTTGCAGACGTGGATGGAGCCAGTCGATTAATTCAGGGTCCTTGATGAGCCACCTGAGCTGTTCTTGGCAGCTGTCTCATGCATCCGTGATTTAGAACAGAATGACAAAGTCATTTGTGTATAAAGAAAAATCCCCCAAAGCTCTTCCAAGAGAACCCTTAGTTCTCCCTACCTGCCAAACAAGAGCCAGAGCCAAAGAGATGTAAAAATAAAAGACTCAAAGGAAGTCATGAAGAAAGACATTCCAGAGGAGAAGCGCTTCCTGATGACGCGGTGCTGCCACAAGCTGTTGGCCAACGTGCTCTTTGATGAAGACAAAGCAGGAGCTCAACAGAGACGCTGCGATTCAGAGAGAACCGCGAGGCACCTCACCCGTGACGCACCACCTGACAGCGCCATCCTTCCAGGCGCAGAACTTTCAAGCATTTCCCACAAGCCAAAAGAGCTCCTGACAGTCTCGTCCTCTGAGCACTTGTCCACTTATGAGGCCCTTGCCATGAAGAACCCGCTCTGTATCCTTGTCAACACGACAGAAGCAAGGCTGCATGCCCTACGTGTTGGAGCAAATACAAAGATTGCTCGCCATCTTGCACGCACGCAGCTGTCGTCTACAAATCCAGGAGCTTATTGGTGTTTGCACCTTCCTGGTCTAAAACCACCAAGCCCCAGGTGAGTGACCTTGCAGGTGCCCACGCATAATAAGCAACAGAACAAAGCAAATCAGCATAATAACCTGGACTTCTTTTTCTTCCCCTCTACTCAAATTGACTCTCACCCAAGAACGTTTTATAACAAAACAATGTTCTGCACATAGCATATAACAAAGTGGACCCAAAACATAAGGTGTTAGTTTATGTTAAAGGAGCAAGCTAAAAAAGAAAGTGTGAAAAAAATAATGTCTTTCTAAGTTCCAGAGAATTCCAAAGGCAAGAGTATTTCTTCGAAGACGTAGTAGAAGAGGTCAAGGCATGGTGTTTCTTTGGTTTCCACAAAGAAGTAAAAATGGCTCAAAAGAGAGAGAAAAAAGGAAACAACAGAAGGAAATCAAATATGGCACCAAGAGATTCTTCTCGGGATGGGGAAAATGATATGTTTCTAGGATGGGAGGCCACCAAATGGCAGGGACAAGGGAAGAGTGAGAGCGGATTTCACAGCGAATCCTCAAACACTTGAGGTCACATGGACTTGAAATTGAAAACTTAAAAAAATATATAGTACAGAGAATGTCATTTTTAATCCTCTTTCAAAGATTTCTACATGAGATTGTACAGCCTGGGCAGGGGACACAATTGCTATCTTAACAATGACAGATTCTTCCGGTAATTTGATGATGTAAATGCAACAATCTTGTGTGCCTTTGTTCCCTTTAAAGAAAAAAGAACCAAATCCCATCTCCCTCTAAGGGCTAGAAGGAAAAGGCAGAGGCTGAGGAGGAGGCAAAGGGGAGGCCAGGCCCCTGGTTTCCTTAGCCACCCGTCCTCAATTCCCATTTTTCTTTCCAATCAAAACCCCAGTCAGACTGTATTTTGAAAACTGCCACTCCACATTCATCAGGTGACAAGACTGTTCTAAGCTAATATGTTCATCTCTGGACATGCGGCCTGAGGAAGGCTCCTGAGTCAGTGTCCTCCTCCCGGTTGTTCTCGAACTGGGGACTCAGAGCCTCACCTGCGGTCGCCCGCTTCCACGCGCCAGTCTTCTCGCATTATTTCACGTGGCAAAGTCAATACAAGAATTAATAATAGCTTTCCAATCTACAAATAAAAGTATGCCACTTTAAATTTTTGGCAGTGAGCTGGCATTTTGTCATTTAATCATTTCACATCATTACACTGCAATATGGAATGTAATGACATGACACGCGTAAATGACAAACACTCGGTCTCTCCTGTACGGAAAGAAATAAAGTAACAGGAACCAAATTATATCCTTAAAGGTTGCCAGAGTTGCACTCCCACAACTTGGGGTCAGGACGCTGAGCAAATGCAAGGTGACGAAGAGGAGACGGTCCCCTCCAGATGTCCTGTGTGGGACCCAGGGTGGTGGGTGGATTGTCTCCATCCACAAGAGGACATTTCTAATGGTGTAAATGCCCTTTTCTCTCCAGGGGCCCATGTGCAGAATTCCTTACATTGAAGGCCTGGATGAGATTGGGTGAGGAGGGAGATTGTGGCAGACAACCTCTTCTTTTTTTAAAACATTTTCTTTCTGCTGTTATATGCTAAAAATACGCAGCCCCTGCCTAACCATTGTTCAAGTTTCACATTCGGTGCTAATGGACATTTTATGTGATGCCCACCATTGGTAATTCTATTCCTGGAACAGCATCTCCCTTGGGGTGCTGCAAACCAGGTCTCTTTTTCCTGTAAGATCTTAAATGTGCTTGGGATTCAGCAGGCCCACTATAGAGCTGACAGGTCCCCATCATGATCTTGTTTTGTTCCCAAAATTCGTTCCCTAGACAAATGACACCACCAGCCATCTCAATGCACCAGGCAAGAATCTCAGGGGCATCCTGAATGACCCTTTCTCCCTCACCTCCTCACGTCCCATCCCGCTCCAGGTGATAGGGGCCATATTGAATATGGGGTCAGGAAGGACTTCAGCCCACCACATAGGGGCATCAACAACCCATCAGCTGCCATCCCCTGTGGGTTCACCTTCCAGATGACCCCCACTCCCCTGCTCTCCCTCTTTGTTGAGCCCCTAGCTGGCCTAAGCAGCCCTCCCCTGTCCTCTCAACACTTCCTGAACTTACCCTCTTGTTTTCCTTCACCTGACGAGCAGTTCATTCCATAGCCTGCAACTACAGATCTTTGCAAGATCAGATTTTGATCTTCCCCCCAACTGCCCGAAGCCCTTCACTGTGTCAGGTGTCTTCCTTGACACTTTGTTGCCAAATAGAAAACATTTGGCAGAAAGTCTGGAGTTGTGCCTGGATCCCAGGTCACTGCCCTTGCTGTGGATTTTACATCCATGTTCTTCCCTTGGAAAATGGGGTTCGAGAAATAATTCTAAATTGAAAGCGAGCTCCTTCATCATGCAGGGGTATCGAGGTCATAAAACTTCCCTTATCAATCTGTTCAAGCTTCTGGTCATCTCAACTCAAGCTTTGATATTAGAAATGGACTCTAGGAAAACTCAGGTATTGTTGGCCCTTCATGTGTGATAGAAGGGGAAGGTATTCAGTACTATGAACCCTGTTTAAGGCAATTGTTTTTCCCCTATTTCACATTTAATTGATCTTTCTTTTTCCTATTCTTTTTTCACTGGAGCCTTATAATTGCACATGATGGTGGGAGTCATCGTTACCTGTTCACACATGATACAGTAATTTTGCTTGAAAGCAAAGTACTTAGTGAAAATCCTTCATTGAGTCCTTACCATGTACATCATGGTGACAATTTAGGACAATGGTCATCAACTGAGGGGTGACTCCCTCCCCAAGAGGACAATAAGCAATAACTGAAGATACTTTTGGTTACTGAGGCTGGATGAGGGTTGCTCCAGGCATCTCCGAGGAGGAATCCAGGGCTGCTACTGGACATCTTGCATCCAAATGCACAGGATGGTCTCCTGGTAGAGAATTACCTGGCCCTAAATGTCAATCACTCTAAGGGTGAAGATCACTGGCTTACAGCATTCAGAAATCTCTCAACTCATCTCTAGGCACCAGTGGAGCCAATTTTAAAGGAGTGTTCTGGCGTGGAGGCCACAGTAGGCATTTTCTGCAGGCACACACTTGGCTGCTTCTAATCTTCAGTACTAACAGACCTGAGGATAGAAACACATTAGGAAAAGGCTGTGGGGCAGGAGAGGGCTTGCAAACATTAACCCAGGTGTGGAGGCCACGTGCATCTTTGAGTTATGGCCTGATAAGGGCTTGGAGAGCTTGCAGACTACACCTTGAAGAAAGACACTGGAAACATCCAGTCGATGGTATCCTTGATGCAATTTTCCTTTAAGCACAGCCTCGTAAATAGCGGCTATAGAGTCCAACTGAACTCATTGGAAATTCCCCAAAAACCTTGGAAAATAGACAAGTGCAGGTGGTAAGATATTTACTGAAATGAACTGTCTGTGGATGAAAAATATGTGAGCAAAATAGATATTTTATCTGTCATTTTATTCACAGAAAGAGATCCATTAAGTTTCTCCATTTCATTCTGTTCCTGTTTGGTGAAAGCACTCTAAGCTAGATCTTCATTTTCCTTTTTTAAAAAGTCAGTATGGAAAATAAGGAATTTGACACCCTCCTACTCTCTCCCCCAACCCTGCCACCAAAAAAAAAAAAAAAAAAAAACACAAAAAGTAATTTTTTGAAAGCCTTGGAAGCAACTTCTGAAAAATACCCAAACACGTCTCATTACAGATGCTCAATCTTGTAGGGAGGTTGGAAAAAAAAAAATGAGGCAATTGCTGGTTGGATGGAGCTTAAAGGCCCTTTTGGTCTTTTCCAGGCAAGCTGAATGGCAATGCACGGTCAGTGAGCCCTGCAATGAGTTAGTGTCAATTAATAATCTAAATGTGTACCAACGGACTTTTTTCTGCTCTGCCCAAACGAGAAGAGATAAAAATTTGAGTAGAGGATGACCTCTCATCTCAAAGATCTTCACTCTATTTTTTAAGTAAGAACATTTACATGCAGATCATTTCATTACAATACTATTAATTAAATTTTCTGTCTCGGTGCCATTAAATTACCTTTTCCAGCTGAAGAAATGAATGTGTTGCAAATGCATTCACACAACTCTCAAAGTAAAACAGTTTAAGTCCCCCTGCCTAATTTTTTGAGCTCTTGCACAGGCATCTGGGGGTTAGGAGCATTTCCAGGTGACCAAAGAAAATAAGAAATCTTACTCCTTGTGTGGTAGGTGTCACTTTCCTTGGGGCTGGTATCCACCTCCCAGCTGCTGCAGGGCTCGGCACCACAGCACAATTAGTACAGTCGGCACCCAGTCGGCACCCGGTCGGCTGTGTTCCCCCTGAGAGGGCTGCGCTACCCAGGAGCTGCGAGCGTTCTGGGGCTGGTGTGCATGAGTTTGCAAGGGTGAATCTTGTGTATCTCTTTCCAAGTCTGCATCCTGTGACATCATGCTTGTGGCTTAAAATTGGGTGGAGGCATTTATACCTTGGAAAGTGACAGCCACGAGTCCCGGCCTTTCCTCTCTCTTTCCTAGAGAGTTGGTTGTTAAGTGTTTCCAGCACACCACTAAGCAAAGGTCTCCTACAGGACTTACATGTTAGAAGTCCAGGTAAACAGATAAATATGTTAAGAACAGTCCGGAAATGTAAGTGCTGTGGATAAATATAAGACAGGGATGAAGATCTGACATACCACGAGGGGCTATTATAAGGGATCACTCGGAGATAGCAGCATTTGCCTCTCTGCAAAAAGTTTGATTGAGTAGTACTCCTTTAGAGTGCAACTTTCCCTTTAAAATATCTGGATGTTTAACCAGCCCTGAGCTTCTGACATCTTTTCCTTTCTCCCACATTTCTCAAGCAACATCTATAGTGGCAGGTGAGGTCAATATTACGTTGAAGTTAAATGGTGGGCTGTGGGATCAGTCAGACCTAAGTCAAGATTTGGCTCTGCCAGCTGTCATCCATTTGACCTTTGTCAAATCTCTTAGATGACTTAGAAATATCTTAAGTTCTGCTGTGCTCATCTTTAAGACACAGAGAGATAATAATAGTACTTGCTTCACGGGCTGTTGTGAAGACTAAATGAGATAGTGCACACAAAATGTTCAGTTGTCAGCGAGTGTTGAATAGGGTAATGCTTTTTGGTTGTTGTGATTGTCAATGACTTTATCTCAACATCGTGGAGGGAAAGAGAATACTCACCCATAGTCCAACCCTCCTCTCCCTTCCCAGTTTGTCTGCAGTGAGGCGGGGGGATGCTTCAAGGGATGTAACACATGTCCCCACTGAGGCGAGCCCCTGTGTAATTCCCCTCTCTTTTGTTTTCTTGGAGGGCAAGTGTGAAGGCCAGGTGCAGCTGCTGTCACAGGGAAGCAGCAGCCTGGATCACTGAGTCACAGCATGGAGTTGCTCTGGAGGGTCAGATGACCTTCAGAGGACTTTGTGTGAGCAGGAAGTGAGCTTAATGAAAGGAGCGACTGAGATTTGGAGATGCTCATCTAGCTGCACCGGAAGCACTGAGCTCATTGGAGGCAACTAGGTCGTGTCTGGTAGCGCCTCCATCTCTCTGGACCTTCTCATTGAAACCTATTGAGGCTGGATAATATTTTGTTATAGTAACTGATAGGCTTTCTATTCTTAGACTTCCCTTTTTATCCTCATGCAAGTTAGACCAAGAGGCCATAACTCCTCAGAGGAGAGTCATAATATTTGAAATGCAGATAATTAGTTTTTTTGAGTTTCAAAATTCTGGAACTCTGAATTATCTAAAAACCTCAATGAGATTGGGCTTATAGGTTACATCATTTACTGGGGATAATGGATGAAGAGCCAAATGATTCATTCCCTGGCTAGTTTTAGGTTCCTCAGACTTGTGAGGGGAGGAGAAGAAGATGTCAGGGAAGGTGAGTATGACACTGTAATTGCATTGCCAATTGCCTAGGACCCCCAGAAAAAAGGCTTCCATCTAAAATCTGGGTGACCACAGGCAAGTTAGATAAGCTTTCTGAGTCTCGGTTTCCTCCGCTGTGGAACAGAGAATGAGAACATGCCGGAAAATTCTCCAGGTTCGCATGATGGCGATGGAGACCAGCTCTGTCAATCAAACCCTGTGAAGACAGAGACATGCTACGTCCGCACCATCCAGGATGGCAGTCAAAAGCCACCGGTGCCTTTTGAGCACTTGAAATGTGATCCGGGAAACTAAGGGACTGAATTTTGCATTTTAATTAATTTAAATTCATTTAAATGGCCACAAGTAGCTAGCAATCCCCATCTTGGACTCCCCGGATGGGGGCTCAGATCGCCACCCTCCTGTCTTTGCTCTAGATCTGCCTCAGTACAGAAACACACAATTGTGACTGGATGGCAGACACACACGCACTGAGATGGTCTCTTCCAGCCAGCAGCATAAAGGCTCGCTATAAAAATTAATTTGTTATTGGAAAATCACCTTCCTTTCACATTTGGTTTGCGAATACTCTGTCGTGCTATAAAATAGAGAGCTATTTTCTTCTGGGAGGGAGTCGGGGCCTGAATGGATGGCAGTCCTGGCTCCGCTCTTCTGCCTCAGGTTCATACTGGTAGCTTCACACTCGGGGAGTCTGTTTGAAGGCTGGATGACTGGTTGTTAAGGAGGGGTCCCTCCAAGCGATGACAGGAGGCCCCATCTGCCCCTGAGCACAGGCGTGTGGCCACTTGCTCACACCCACCACCAGGTGCCCAGGAGAGCTCAGCTCTTTGATCTCACCGTGGTCCTCCCCTTTCTGCGTGTTAATCTCCCTTGCGTTGGCCCACTCCCTGGGCAGGGCTGGGGCCGAGAGTGATTGTCCACTGAGTCACTCTTACGGGAAAGGGAAAGAAAGAGGATCTGGGGGTGGGGGGGAGGGGGGAAGTGTGCTTCTGTTGCTGAGTTCTCCACATTTCAATTAAAACGGTTCACGGAGTGGAGAGAAAATGTGGCTCTCCTAGCTCTCCCAGCTGTCCCAAGTGGGTCTGTCTGTAACGAGGGGCATTAGAGCGGGCAGGATAATGGCCTCTTCCCTCCCTGGCCTGGAATCCCCTGGCATACTCTTCCCCTCTGACCAGTTGCAGCATCCCCAGTCTCTTTCAGGGAGTCCTCCCCAAGCAAAAGAACAAGGTGACAGACACCCATTGCACTCCCAGCCCGCCAATCACCTCCTGCCCATTCTGTTTGTGGTGACAATAGCTGTTAATTCTCTTATCTGTCAAATAAATTAGACCCTCCTTCTTTTCTCCATCCATGCTCTTTGAAAGCTCCCAGAGAGGAGGAGTGGATTCCGCAAACTCTGCACAGCACTCCATTAGTAAGTGGGTCGCGGCGCCATTTTTCTTACACTAACATTCCTGATGGATTATGTACATTTGCAAAGATACGCTTTGATTTTGATGCCCCTCCCCCTCCACAGAAAGGATTATGTGCAGCTGAATAAAAGTTATTTTTAGCCTGATATTCATAAAAGTGCATTAGAACAAGTGAGGATCCAGGGCAGGTTGGAAAGGCTCTGAGCTCCCTCTCATCCTCCTCGGATGACTGGTGTGCCTTACCTGTTGCTACCACTGAAGAAAATACATCGGGTTAATTAAATGTGAATTTATCTCAATACAGCTGAAAGAGAGACAGAAAGACAGAGTGATAGTGTCATATGCATAACATGTAAACTCTCCAAATTTGCAAAAAATTGAAAGGCATATATAAACTTCAGTATTTCTGTAGCATTAACACATTACTTCCAATAAGCCTTAGGAATGATTGTGATATGGTGAAATGCCTCAGAAAACAAAGGATTACAAGCAAACATAGAAAAAATAATAATTTCTCTCTAGATTGTAGTAAGGTCTTGAGGCCTGAGGTAGGTTTTTACTGCTCTTGCATTCTCCTGAGCCTTGTAGAGTCCGTAGAACCACATAACTACTCAATAAATGTTTATTGAACTGATAACGATTTAAGTATTAAACACTGTTCATTGACTATTGTGTACACATGGTGCTGTTGGTACTTTGAAGATGATACATGGTGCTCCCATCTCAAAGATAAGGAAACTGAGGCACAGAGAGACTAAGGCGCTCTTCCTGCTTTCAGCCGTGAATGGGGTGGACCTGCAGGTGGTTACGCACTGAAGTCCCCGTATCCACATCCTCCCGCTCAGCCTCATGGTGCGGTGAGGGCTTTGCCGGCTATTGGTTCAGGCATTTCTGAGGCTCTCTGGTTCCCGATGGCCATTCAAGTATTTTGAGATTTAAAGGAAAGATCTCAAGAAGAGGATTGACCCTCAGGAGGAGGGTCTCTACTGCTACCTGCTTTCAGCAAAATGATTTATGTGTCTACCTGTGGCTGCTGCCTTCTGTATAGACGGTTGTCCTCTGCAAATGTGCATACTGACCGCACAAAGTGCTTCATTTTACCAAAGTTACTTGCTCTTGTATTCCTAATACTCTTTTAATATTTTGACAATCATTTTGATGAGCTAGATGCCCTGAATGAACAAGTTAATCAGGCAAATGAAGAAAGTAAAATGACTTCAGAATTGGAAGTATTCCATCACTGTGGGTTGTCACTCAGCCCAACTCATCTACAGAATGCCTTGCTATCCCCCCTCCCACCCACCTACTGGTGTGAATAGCTTTCCTTGGGAAATTGATTACAGAAGTAACACGTGCTTATTATTTTTAGAAATATACAATGGTCTATGGAGTAGACAGTATCTTTACACATAAAAGCTCTTTCCTACCCCACCTGAAAAAAATCGTGAGTTTGTACACATTTGCCTCAATTTGTTATTAATATTTATTATAAAGACTTAGAAATGGTATTAAATAAATCTGTGCTTTTCATTTGAAATATATCCGAACGATGCCTTCTATATGGTACACAACCTTCTGCATATGCAAAAGTGTATCAATTGAGTGTATGTGAGTACGTGTGTATTTGTAGAGATACACATACATACACACACATGCACCTTTAGACACATATACATACATACATACAGATACACACCTCTCCAATTGAGGAGCATTTTTTTAAATCTTTCCTATTACAAATTTGGCTGCAGTATTCATCCTGTACACACACCTTTATACGGTTGTTGGATTATTTCCTTTCGAAAGAGCTACTGGCGATAGATTTAAAAGACCACACTTTTTTATTTTTAATATTTAGAACTCAGATGTCTATCTTTATGCAGCACTGAAGGGCTAAACCATGAACCCTTGCTTAAAATATTTAAATCCCAATGTTAAAACTTGGTGAAGAAATTGGTTTCCAAACCAGAGATAATACAAAGAAAATGCACGGCATCGTGCCTGCCACATGGGAAGCACCCCAAAAGCATCAGTTGCAAATGCCAATGAGCAATGCCAGGATGTGATGGGGCTTCTTGCATTCTTTACTGAAAATTACTTCAGGGGAGGGCTCACCCGGACAGCCAGCTCAACAGAATCCATGAGATAAATTGGACCCCATCCATCACAGGTCCACCCCTGCCTAGGAGCTACCAGAGTCCCTGTGTGTCCCCACCCCAGCCCCAACAGACACATCCATCAGGCACTGTGCAGAGTTTATCTTTGGTGCCAGGGTGGCCACAGTGATGGGCTGGTTCTGGCTGAGAGGCCCTGGGCTGTGCCTCTGCGTGGAGTGTGGACTAGAAGCTTGGTTGCGTTCATCTTGATTGCCCAGCATTCATCAGGCAAACGCTCTAAATGTGGCCCTTGAGGAATAAGGGTGCCCATGTATGCCAACCAAGACTGTTCTCAAGTGCTTTCTACCCACTTTTTTCAGATCAAAGAGAAGAGGGTTAACTCTTAGAAGAGGAAAAAAGGGAAAAAAGTTTCTTTCTGAATTGCTCATCTCTTTGTCTCCTTTTCCATATTTGCTCTCAATGATCATACGGCATCTGAAGCCCAGGCTCCAGATGTTTTTCCTTTATGGTTCCAAATGCACTGCCCTAAGTCTCATTTGGGGTCCTGGATATCAGCATAGCCTGACAAGTGAACTCTAGACCTGGCGCTAGGAGCAGACAGTGGTTGGATCAGCTTGCTTTTCCCAGACTAAAGACTCTTCCTTTCCTTACAGGGGGAAATGCAGTCTCTGTGGAGCTGGCAGAGGAGTAAATATTTAGAAAAGTACACTTTGGGGTAACCTAAAAACCCTGTAGTCCACATATGTCACAGTCTGCTCCTGCGCCGATGGCCCTGCCGTAGGAGCGGCCCATGTTCTCTGGAAGACTGAAATGTAGGCAGAAGCACCTGATTTGAAGACTCTCACTAATATCCCAGGTCCTTGCTGTAATTTAGACACACTTTATCCACAACCTTCCCTGAAGTCAAGATATAAAGGTCAGTGACAAACAGGATGGAATTTGAGCAGTTCTTGTGTCTCTCCCTGTTCCGGGCTTGGGAAGCTCTCCCACGGTGCTGCACTGTGAAAGAGGTCAAGGTGGAGGGTCAGGAGGCCCCGGGGGAGTTGCTCGGGGACTTTGAGCAAGCCACTCACACAGTGTGAGCCTCAGCTTCCTCTTTCCCACTCTAGTTTTGGAGCTGCGGTTGCAACAGGGCTCATGTGAGAGAACAAACATGCAAGCAGTGCGTGTAACGTAAAATGATTGAGACGTGTTCGTTTTAACATTGTGGTTATTATATTATCATCGCATGATTGCTTAAAAACAAAGACAGCAACTGGGGCCAGAAAAATTTTTTGATCCCTTTTAAGAAAACGCTCACCGATGAACATCTGGAACATAGGCTGTGAGGAGCCCAGGAGCTGCACAAGTGAGAACCATGTGGAGACCGAGTGGAGGCGTTAGGACAAGGACTTCTTTCCTGAGTCTGTCAAGTAGCATTTATGGAAACCTTTAATATGCCCAGGTGCTAAAATGAGTTCCTTGCGCACCTGACGCCATTAAGCTATGATGTCGGCTCTTTAAAGGAGTTACACGCGTTGTCCCCATCTTCCAGATGAGAACAGAGAGGCCCAACGAGGTGACATCCCTGCCCCAGGCCTCTTGGCAGCCTCAGTGGTCATGGAAGTTCTACCAAGATGACTCTGGACTTCTGCACAGGACTGACCCGATGTGACGCTACCACAGCTACTTCCTCGTCACCTCCTACATGTTTGGGGAGGTCTCTGTGCCAGGCACCAGAGCTGAGGCCACATTTGCTTTTGACCCTTCCTGGATGTTTCCAGGACGAGAGATACTGACTCATCGTGGCCCTGTCGCACGGTTGGGAAGAATGCTTTATCCTGAGTGAATGAAGGAGCCTGTCTTACCTGGCTCCCATTTCATTCCTCGCCATGTCCCCAAGAGAGTTCACACAGTCCCCTCCCATCAGTCTTGTGGAATTGCAACTTTAAGCAGAGCTGACACTATAGAAACAATAATTGGCATGATATTCACAAGGAGCAGAAGATGGTCATTTCCTCAGGCACCAAAAAAACATAACCCAGTTCTGAGGTTCCAGCAAATGACGGCTGCAATGGCCCCGGCGTCCGCACGGCCGTCTCACACACACACACAGTAGCACCGCTCTCCTTTGATAGCTATAATCCTTCACAGAAAGCAGCCATAACTCTTAACTATTATTTTAGATGACATCCCCCTTTTTAACTCTAAGCAGTGTTCTTTAAACATTTCTAAACTTTCCCAATTCCTCCCCAATACCATGCTATGAATTTGCTTGTCACGGTAAGCTGTACACAAAGAGAGACACATACAGCAAGCACAAAGATATCAGGAAGTGGTTTTCCTAGCAACAGTAATCATCTGAAAGATCCCAGAACATCCTTTCTATTCATACAGCATTTCGTGTTTTGAATAGTGCTGACAGGTGAAGTGGATTCATAGTATTTAATACAAAAAAATATTGCTGGGGATTGGTACTGCACAAAAGCTCAAATATCCGTACTATTCACAAGCGGCTGAATTCACTGTTTTTATATCTATCTAGATTATTTAGTGAGGCACAATTGCAAAAGCAAATACTCACCTGCTCCCCGAATGACTAATCCCGAGTGTATTATGGCAAGTCTGCGTCCCTAGACCTCATTCAGGCAACTGGGACACAGCCCTAAATCAAATCCAGCTCTCTCCACTCGAGACAGTCTGGTGGATACTTTGGAATGATAAAGAGACATCCCCCTTGCCAGGTCCCTCAGCAGATGTGTCCAGTTTAAAATAAAAATGAGTCAATGCTGTTGACAAAATCATCCACCCCCAAGGAACTCTATCTAGTTATTGCCTTAACTCTACCCGAAATGCTCATCCCACTCCCCCAGCCTTCTCATGAGCAATATCCAAAACAAATTTATCCCTGAAGGTTAAAAAAGAAGAAGAACAGAAAACATAAAACTTCAGTTCCATCAGACTGAGAGGGAAAGAGGTGGGTGGAGGTGGAAGATGGAGAAGAGAAAGTCCCAGTAGCAGGGGAGACTCCAGCAGGGTGTGGAAGGACCGCAGTCACACGGTTCTAACCTGCATAGAGCTTGCTCCCAGAAAGACAGATGAGCATATAAAACCACAGGACCTTGCAGCCATGTGAAATGCACTGGGGTTTATTATCAGCATGATTGTCATTGCTATCAAAAACTACATACTTGATCCTACTAGGCCACCAACCTGTGCTGGGCACCAGGTGTACGAGGAGTCTGGCTCCTAGATTTACAAGTTAGCTAATGAAGTGGGAGAGAGTACTGAGTACCAATTGATGGCAGAGCATACTGAGTCTCAGTCTTTAGTAATTATTGGCTGTCCTTGCGTTATAAGGTAGTTAGGCTGAGACTTCACAGTGACCTGAATTCTAGCTTCATGGTTGAAAGCAGATTTGTAAAATATGGCAGCCATATTTATTTTACAAGCCTGTTGTTCAAACCGATTATGACAATGTCCTTCACACAGCAGAAGCACCCAAAGGTAGCTACAATTCACAGTTCCAATCAGAGACATGTACGTGCAAACTACAGTGGCTTCCGATTCACACCCCTAAAATTAATAACAGTTGAACGTCTGATAAGATCAAATATTTTCAAGGGTATGGACTCAGGCCTGGTCTCACAAAGTGCTACAGGAAGAGCACATGCCCACATGTTGGGGGAATCTGACCACATCTGATGCCATACAAGGTGCACATACTCCATGACCCATAAATTCTACTCTAGGGTGAATGTGTTAGAAAAATTAAAACATGTACCCAGAGACTGTGAAAACACACATGCTCTGTTTTTTCTAATACTGAGAGATTAGAAAGGTGGAAATGCCTCTTCGCAGGCTAACAGGTAAAGAAACAGTGGTTATTCATACAGCAATCAGGATCACATTCATCAACACAGCTGAATCTCTGAGACATAAAGTTGAGCACAAAACATAAGTTGGGTAGATGGATATGAATGATGGGACACCATTTATAAAATGTTCAATATAGATAAAATAAAACCATATTTTGCAGAGCGTGTATAAAACATTTTCTATTGATTTAAAAAATATTCTCCTCTATTAGCAGACTGTCAGCTAGAAGAATGGGGAGCAGAGACAGGGTCAACCCACAGTCCAGAAACTTGCTGGCACCGTTAGTACACAAAATGATTTGGAGTAGCATATGGAAAAAGATTTTAGAATATTTTTTAATGTCTAACTCCTGTGAAATAAATAAGGAAGTTGTTTCAAACAGGAATTTTAAAGTTAAAAATGACACAGTTACTACTCAGGTGTGATAACAATCAGGCCAAGCATGATTGTCCACTGGTAACTCTTGAGGTATAAGCAGCCCTTTGTCCACGGCAACTGCTTTAACTCCACCATGTCCCAAAGTACTTCTCTCTTCCTCCCACTCTTCCCTTCAACGACTTCTACACAAATCCATGAGCAAATAGAACAAGTGTTAAGTCACAATCAGCCACTGTCCAACCCTCTGGCTGATTGAATAGATTTAGGGGAGCAGGAGGTTGGAGGTACCCCTGATTTTTCTCACCCCAGGACTCAGAACCTCTGGGGGCCCCTGAAGCTTTGCTCCCTCGCCCCATGGCATGCACACAAGTGGATGTGCTCATACTTTGTTCTTTTACCACCTGTTCACTTTCCAAAAACCATGTCGTGTCCCTTGTTTCTCGGTGACTGATGAAAGGAGAATAAATGTTAGGATTTGTGAGATGCATGTCACTGTTCATATTCATGGGGTTTCTTTTCCAGCCATTTTGTGCATGTGCGATGGCATGAACAGTGGGCCAACAAGAGGGGACTGAGAGGGCGTGAAGGTCAAGGACAGGTCATAGAGAAGCCTGAGTTTCCACGACATGAGAGTAACAGCAGAGACAGCATCACACCGAAAATAAGGAGAGAATGAAATTTTGATTTAAAAAAATCCCATCAAGTACAAAAATTTGTCCTACTCTCTATATTAAGAAATAGTGATACAGAGAGATAAATAAGATATAACCGAGTCCCTTAAAAAGTCTTCCAAACAAAAATGCATGAGTTTTCCCATCTTGGGAAGAAGGAGGCCAGAAGGAAGCATTTTGCGGTGAGAAGATGAGTGTCCACAGGCGGGAGAAGTGCAGGGAAAGCCATCTGGAGGAAACTGACCTGTGTTTTCACGATGTAATGCATGTGGCCAGAAGATCACCCAGCCAAGCAGACAGTGCTGTCCCTTTCTTCCTTCCTGTTTGTCCTTCAGGGGTGAGCCCCTGGGGAAATCGCCTGTCCTAAGCACTAGGGATGCAATGGTAGGAAAATCAGACCTGGCTCTGTCCTTTCCAAGAGCCTGGTAGAGGGGACAGTTCAGACTAAAACTGGACTTTCCTCCACAATCCTTCGATGGAACTCAGCAGGAGGTCAGGGAATCTGCAAACTTGGCTGAAAACTAAATGACATCTTTATTTTCAGAAACTCTTAATTAATGTGTAGCATCTCCTCCTGTTATTAACTGCAACAACAAATATGGTAGAATTACCGATATCTGTGACTTGTTTGTCAGTATCAATTCCAGATTTTTATATCCCATTACAATTGTTTAAACTGTCTTAAAACATCATTTGTACCCATCACTTCAAAATTATAGTTCTTAAGACATTCCACTAGATCTGTGTTACTTAATACGTAATAAAGAAGCACTTTATTACTACACGACATTTAAGAAATATTTTGATAACCAATTACATTGAAATCTAAATTTCTTTTAATCCTGTGTACTTTGTATCATGCAGTTGATAACAACATTCTAACTTTCCTAGGCTGTAGGGATCCATGGGAAAAAAAATTGTTAAGAACTCCTCATTGATTAAATAACAGAAATTGGTTAAAAATTGCAATTGTACTGATGCTAAAGAAGAAATTCAGAATAAGAGGAGAACACATTTGCTGTGGAAATGGTATGTGAACTGGGCTATGGAGGAGGTGACAGTTGTGACCATCAAAAAGAATGTAAAAGAACGTTCCAGGGGGAGGCAATAACATGTTCAAATGTGCCTTAAGATGGGCAGGCTGCAAGAAGCCAGGGATGCTGGCACAGGGCTGGAGGGGCAGGGATGCTGTCCAGGAGATCAGGGGCCCACGGATGTGAAATGAGGCTGGAGGCGTGGGCAGAAGTTTCACACTCAGAGGCGGAGAGCAGATGCTTGAGGCCTGAAAGAGGAAAATGAAGTGGTGCATTCAAGGACCACAGATAGTTGAGCTTGGCCAAGGACCAGACCCCGCATCAGAGAGAGTAAGGTTGAGATACACTAGCCTACGGGGCCAGAGCATGGCGAGTCTGAATGGTCTGTGACAGCATGTACAGACTGTGTCCTGAGGAGGCCAGAGCCACAGGACAGCTTCCTCACTGATCCGCCCTTAAGGAGCCCACACTTGTTGAGCTGGTGTCTCAGCTGGAGATCTCCAGAGAAACAGAACGTGTGTATAGTTGGCCCTGTCAATCTGCACGTTCCAAATTCTCATTTTTAACCAACCATGAACTGAAAACATTCAAGAAAAAAATTGCCTCTGTACTGAAAACATGCAGACTTCCTTTTCTTGTCGTCATCCCCTAAATAATACAGTGTATAACTATAGGCAGAGCATTTGCATCATGTAAGTATTGTATATACTCTAGACATGATTTTTAATATATGGAAGGTTGTATGTAAATTATATGCAAATGTTATACCATTTCACATAAAGGACTGGAGCATCTGTGGAGTTTGATATCTGAGGAGGGTCCTGAAACCAACTGCCTATGGATAATGAGAAATGAGTGCAAACACACACATATACCACCCCCCACACACACACACATAGGTATACACACATAGGCACAGACATACACACACACACACAGGCACAATGATTCTGTTCTCTTACTCTCATGGTAGAGGTAGTTACGGTCTATATACTTACCACAAACACTGAATCAGTGACAATGTTCCTAGGGGAAACACGTGACTCGGCTCCTATGAGCCTCCTATATTGGTGACTACGTTTTCACCAATTGATCAGTTCATGACTCTGATGGAGATGTGTTTCTGTTTAAAGACACCTTCTGTAGTATGCATTGCCAGTTCGTTAATTTTGAACTCACAGCCGACAGCACGATTACTCATGCCTGAGCTAGTTTGTTTAACACACCTATTTTTCTTGTAAGGTACGTCTACTGCTGCTTATGGCAGTAGACATACTTCTACACTATGATTGAGGACATTTTGACCAGCCAAATCACCAACAAAAGACATAAGAATGTAAAATCCATGTCTCTAAATGAAATGCAAAAAGGACACTTGGTTACAGTGTGAGAGCTGAAATAAAATGGCAGTGGTGACTTGGTCAACCAAGCTGGGAGAATGCTCATTGGGTGACTTCGATCTTTGGTCACTCGGGGGATGTACACAAATGATTATGAGAGCATGTTAAGTATTGATTTGGGGTTAGAAATGAATTTTAGTGAGTAGAAAAGAATTAGCAAATATGCAAATATGGACTCCATAAAGGACACTTGTCTGTATGCATTGCTTTTGTCAAGGTGGACAGGTCCGAATTTCAGAAGGCAAGGCAGCAGGCTGGGAACTCACAGGCAGGGCACATGCTGCAGTCTTGGGGCAGAATTTCCTGTTCTTAGAGAAACCTAGGAACTCTTTGTTCTTAGGAACTTTCTACTGACTAGAAGGGACCCACCCATTGTACCAAGGATAATCTCCTTTACTCAGTCAACTAATTGTAGATACTAAACACATTGCAAAATTCCTCCACAGCAACACCTAGATCAGTGTTGCATTAAACAACTCACTGCTGTAGTCCAGTGAGGTTGACACACAAAATTGACCACCATTGATTAGTCGGGTGCTGTTTTAAGAGGTTTTCTTGAGCGTTTTTTTTTTTCCCCTCTTAGTATTTCAAAGAGCTCTACATGCAAAGTTGGCCCTTACTCTCCACCGACATCTCTCTCTCCATCACTCTTGTCCCTCCAAGGCAGCAGTAGACATTGCATTTGGAGGGGAGGAAAAAAATCCTTGTGCACTTATGACATATTTCCCTTTGGTCTTGTAATACTTCCTTCAGTATTATTTCCTTTTTCTTAGAATGTAGAGCAAGTTTGAGAAGGCAGATGCATTGCAATATCTTTAGGGGATTTCTTAGTTGCAAGTAACAGAATATCTGACTTAGAGTAACTTAAAAAATAGCGGGCCTAGCAGTTATTTATTTATTTATTATTTATTATTTTTCATTTTTTCAAATCAACTTCCTTAACAAGAACTCTGGAGATAGGAGGTTGCCGGGTTGGTTTTGAGAAGGGGGTCAACAAACCATGGCCCATGGGTTAAATCTGCCCTGCTAGCCATTTTTTCTTCAGTCTGAAAATTGAGAAAGGTTTTTAAAGAAACAGCAGACGGCAGTGACCATCTGTGGCCCACAAGGCTTAAAATATTTAACTATACAGCTCCTCGCAATACAAGCTTTCTGACCCCTGGTTCAGGGATTCTATCTGTTATCAAGGACCCAGCCTCCTCTTCCTGCTGGCCCAGGCACACTGGTGCCGCCTCCCTCCAGAACAGCTGCGCAGCTCTGCACCGCTGCCCCACTGAAGAGCAGAGAGGATTTCCTCACGCCCTTCTTTTATGAGAAGGGAGAACGTTTCCCAGGACTCAGCAGACACGCCCTTGGCTCCCATTGGCTGGGACACAGCCGCGAGGGCGTGGCTACTGCCTTCCTGCCTCCTTATGGGAGGAGCCTTCGTCAGTCAAGGGCTGGGATTGGCTGTTGAGCCAGCATCTCCTGAGACGTGCTCACTGGCACTGACTCCCCAGCAGCAACTTTCAAGGTGAGGGTAGAGAGCCTAGACAGGTAGATGCACACACTGTCTTTTTGGTCAGAGGCTGGTCCGTTCTAATGGCTCCACTTACCTTTTTGTGTGGGATGCAGAGGAAATAATATTACAAAAATTACTGGCTTGTATTTAAATCTAAAGTCTTAAGATAATTTGATATCTTGATCTTTCATAGTAGTTAGCTAGGCATGGTGTATATCAAAATTACTCTGTATACCCAAAGTTTCATTCATTTTCCTATATGTGTGTGTCCTTAATATAAGAAAGATATAAAATTGCAAAGATGTGCAGGGCCTTTTTTTACACCCTCATGTAGATGTCAAAATACACACACAGAGGCACACATGTATGTATCTATACATCTGTGTGTATGTATCCCACACTGTATATGCTATGCATCTGTGTGTGCAAGAACACACTGAGCAATGACATCTAGCACATGTTGAATCATGTTAGGGCCAGTGGGTAGATCCTGAGAGTCAGCTAAACATATAGAACTTATGGCCTTTTTCTGAGGAGTATGCCCTACAATAAGCTTTCACTTTCTTCTCTGACCCACCCTGTCAGCACCCCTCAGTATCTCCTGGATTTGCAAGGTCCTTGATAAGATGGGGAGTGCCTTTCACCAAGAACACATAGAGAATCAGAGAAATGAAAACACCCACATCTTTGTGACATCTTCCATAACAATCAATAGAGCTAAACAATTCAAAATCTTTGTAATGGTGACTTTAAATAAGAGACTTCTTTTAAAAATAACTTTTGCCCTTGCTCTTCTTCTCAGAACACAAGGGGCTAATTAAAAGTGGAAAAGTTCTTGTTTGATCAGAAATTCTTAGGTTTTAGTAAAAGAGAAAACTCTTATATTCAGAAAGGGCTTAATTGGCTTTAAAGTCACCAAATCCCCTTTCCTTATTTGGGACAGTACAGATGAGGCTTTCCCTCTGGACCCGCAAAAGGTATGGTAATGGGACTGCAGGAATCAGGGGAACCAGGGTTCTCAGTTGAAAGAAAGGCTTTTGATTTGGCTCCGGGGAACTCTCTTTTAACCCACCCCTGCGATTCCTCTCTGAGAACCTCTCGTGAGTCCTGGTCTTCTGGCTGACTTCCCTCCATAAATGACTTTATTACTTGAGCAGTAAGCTTGTTTATAGTAGAGGGTGTGTGTGGTGGTCCCCAATGGAGCATGCCAGCATAAAAGCCCCATTATTCTGAGGCAGGCCTGGGTCCCTCTGTTTCACACAGTGCACTCTCCTGGATTTATTAGGATTACTGCAGGAAAAGTGAGTGCCCTATGTAGCACAGCCTTCTGAAACCAACTGCTTCCCATGCTAGAGGAAGCTGGAAAAAGAATTCCCTTGGGCTCATAGGTGTGCCTACAGAGAGGAACCACAGAGTTCATGAAAAGTTAAAAAATGCTAAAAGTCAGTGCAATGCAGCAAAATGAGTATCTCTGGAAAATTCACAAAGTTCTTTCCCTGACAGCGACCCTCAAAGTCAACATGTCTGTTTGGTTATCAGACTGTTTTCAGTTCTTATTTGTTGGTAAGTGGGACGAGGAAAATTGAGTCAGGAGACAGTTACGCCCAATTCAATTTCATATTGGAAATATTTTTTGTCTTGTAAAGTGCCTGTCTGTTGACTCTTGCCAGTTCTTGTTTAATAATTAAAATAGGGACCCATTTATCCACTAACTGGGACAGGCTTGCATGAAGGTGTTTATTGATCTGGCATGTCATTGCAAAGAGCACACTCCTGCTGTCTTCCCTGCTCATCTTTCAAACTGTTCTGGTATTGTCACCTAAGACTGGTGGGGAATGCCAGTGAGGGTGACTTTGGGGTTGCTCCTCCACTAGGGAGGGCAGAGGCTATAAAGGGAATGAAGCACCCCAGGCAAAGGGAAGCACTGGTTCCTGGCAGGGTGTTTGCACTGATCCTGGCTACAGCTTCAGAAGGGCTGTTTGATCATCTGCTGAATCTTTGGAACAATCTGTGAATAATAGATGAGGCATTTGGGTTGTCTTGGGTGTGTGATGGCCGGTCCTCTCTTAAAAAGCCGTAGAGGACATTATTTATTGCCCATCGATACACTATGTACTCCCCAGTCTTGCCTAAAATGTATCAGTATTTCTACTGTGTTGTTGTCCAATGCAAAGATTATAAAATGTCACCTTAATAACTAAGATTTCTGGGTTAAGTGTGAGAAGTACCTGGCTATAAGTGCTGGTGGACAGTTACCTAAATAATTCAGGAAGATCTTATGGCTCATAAAATGAGCAACTGCAAGTCTCCTGCCTCTATCACCTTCTGTGGATCATCAGCAGTGTATAAATAAAGACTCTATTTGGTTGCAAGAGATAAAAATCTGCTTGACGTGGCTTAAGCAAAACAAAAGGGATTTATTGTTAAAATATTTGGTGTTTCACCAGGTGCAGGGCAGGAAAGCAGCTGTGTCTTAGGAAAGATTTAGAACCAGCAACCAAAATGCCAGTCAGATTTTGTTCTCCCTCCTTTTTCTGTCCCTCTCAGGGCATCTGCAAATAAAGAGATCTCAGCCCCAGAGGCTCCACACAGCTATTGCCTTCTTCTGGTCAATGTCATGAACTCCCAGCATTTAGAGAAAGGTTTCAGCTCATTGTCTGCTCCAGGAATTCATATCCAGATTCCAAACTTTGATATTTATTAAAAATGGGTACAGGGATGGGGTTGTGGCTCAGTGGTAGAGCCTTGCCTAGCACATGTGAGGCACTGGGTTCGATCCTCAGCACCACATAAAAATAAATAAATAAAGGTATTGCATCCATCTACAAATAAAAATATTTTTTTTAAAAAAAAAAGGAATGGGTAAAAACAGGCATGGCCTCTTCTCTAAGTTGGATGAGGACCTAGGATTCACCCTCAGGTGCCCCAATAATGGGCTGCTGAAAAGCCGCTGTAGCAGAGATAATCAACCCCAGCACTGGACTTGGCACCCTTTTACTGTAAAGAGCTGGATAGTGAATTTTTTAGGCATCACAGGCCATATGGTCTGTGTCACCACTAGCCAACACTGTCTTAATGCAAATGCAGTCACAGACAACACGTCCATGAATTAGTTTTGGTCTATTCTCATAAATTTCATGAGCTAATTTTGGACTTTCATATAATGTCTGTAAATATTCCTTTGATTTTTTTCAACTATTTACAATATTAAAACTTTTCTTAGCCCGTGGACTGTACAAAACCAGGTGATGACTTGGAACTGGCCCAAGGGCTGGACCTTGCTGACCTCTGCCTGGAATCCACCAAAGCAGCCTGTAGTCAAAGAACCATCCACGGATCAAGCTTGGGACAGTTTTGAAACAAGATGATTCTGCTGTTATTTTCTCACATGACTTTAGAAAGGAGTGTTCCAGGTGCCTCCTGAAGACCATCATCTAGGATCCTCTTAGTGTTGGCCTTTTATCATGCTTGGAAGCTTCCCAACTTCCATCCATCATCTAATCTCTTTCAGTTGTAAACGAGTTTTCACTTTTTGTCTTAGTGGCATAATCTCCTCCAAAAATTATCTCTGCTATTTGGAATCTTGGGCAACAAGCATCACTTTAGCCATCTCAGAGCGTGACCTACTATCCATTGCCATGATACCCACGGCCCTAATTTTATCTCCCCTTTTGTACCCAGGTTTAGAGAGACTGTCCCCACCGAGTTTCTTAGGTCTGCTGGTAGGTCTCACAGGGTTAGCTTTTACCATGGCTTCTCGTTGAGCTTCATTTAAATGGGTTTGAAATTCCCTCCTGCCCACTTTTAAGATTCAGATAGTCTAGGATAAAAATTCTTAACTACTACAGAATAGTCCTTGGCTAAGAAAGGTTTCGATGTTTTCTACCTGGCTTGAGTATACATGCCCCTGTTGAAATTCATATTTAAGGAAAAAAAAAGAAATTCACAATTAGTATAAAAAAATCATATCCTTTACTTCTTTGAAAAAAAAAAACTAAAGTCAATCGTCAGAGAAGATTGTAAAGGACAATAATATAAAATCCAAACAGCACAGGTAGAAATCTACTTCACATCAACTTGATTAATTTCCAATTTCCAACTAGTCAAATATTGACAGTTTCATCTGGTTCAATATAATTTGAAGTAAGTTATATAACTAACATCATATGAATTCTTTTCCTTTACTGTAGGGTGACTTGTTCAATTTCCCAATTGTAGGACCACTCAATGGGGCTGTGAATGGTGCCCAAGTTTTTTGCATCATAAATAGGAAAAGCGAGAAAGAGAGACCGAGAGAAGCAGAAGCAGAGATGCCGAACTTCTCCTTGCCTGGAGAAGGAGCCAGCTTCTACACCTCAACCAAATGTGTGGTCGGGTAGGCTAGGGCTAATGTCAATGCATGAATGAGTTTCCAAGAGTCCACTCTTGTGGACCTGAGTAGGGTGACAACAGAACAATGACCTCTCCAGGTTTGATTCTTAGAGCTGCTATTGTGTTGCTTATGATGTCTCCACATGAGCCCTACATAAAGAAATAATAGTCCAAATAGTCAACATCAGACACCAGTCAATCAGAACAGACCCCAGTTATAGGCAGATTGCTGAGTCGTACCTGTGCACACCTGGTGAGAGAACACAGAGGTTTTTTAAATAAATATAAGTCTCACTACTCCTTCCAGAATGAGCTCTCTTAAGAGAATGATCCAGGGCTTTTAGAATTAGGAGGTCTATATTATAATGGGTACAAAAACAGATAGGTAGCTCTGTTACTCAGATCTTTTGGTACCTGTTACCTGAGGAGTCATCAAGTTGGGTGTCTACCAGGAGGGTCTTGTCAATCTCAAGAAAAGAGATAGAATGGACAAACACACAGTCAGAATGTTATCCTGTGGCTCTGCTTTCCAATAATGCCTTAGAGCCAAAAGCCAGGGTCCTGCAGATACAAATTTCAGTGTCAGAAAGTTGACAACTTCCACTGCAGGAGTGACCACCTTCAGTCTATTTGCATCTTGCCACAGTCTGGCTGCAGCAAAATAACTGGGGGGTGACGAGCAACTTGTGAAGGTTGATTTAGCAGGAGTGGGAGCCACTTTATTGCAGGACAGTAGGGGTATATATACATAACTGAATACACAGTTTAACTTAATTAACATAAACTAGATACAGCAGTCAACCAATAAGGAATCCTTATCATCTTAATTATACACAGCTTAACTTAATTGACATAATCTAGACACAGCAGTCAGTAATTAAGGAATCTATCCTCTTAATAGCTCGCTGGAGTTACTTCTCAAACCACTCCCTCTGGCAAAATGCCAGGCACCATCTTGACTTGTTTACGGACCCTAACAGCATCTAAGCCCAAAGAAGTCAGGAGGTGTGAGTTCAAGGACTGTTCACATCCATCTGCCGTAGCCCCCACTCTCAGCACGAGGGACACTGCCTGGGTCCTCTTGCCCCTGCTAACAGAATGAGGAGGTCTAGCACACAGGACAGGCTCACAGCAGGTCTAGCACTCAGGACAGGCTCACTAAGTGAATGATCTCTGGAGCCTTTTCTCTCCCCCACCCCAAATTTCCTGAGCATGTGGGTCTCTTGAGTGACCCGGAAGCCAGTTATTTTTGACTGGAAGAGAGCCAACAAAAATCTCTGCTGTGGGAAGGGGCAGTGTTCAGTTGGGTTACACCAGGGAGGCTGTTCAGCCTCGAGAAGGAGGAAGAAGAGGAGGAGGGACATGGGACATGGGACATGGGAGCAATCTGCTGTGGCTGCTTTCAGTTGTCTGAAGAACACCAATCTACAGGAGTTAGAGCTTCCAAAAGACCTAAAATACTTGATGATTTCTGATCTCCTGAACAATAAAATCAAAACTTCTTATCAGGACTAAAATGTGTTGTGTATGTGGTTCTCAAAATTGTCACCTGGAAGTCTTTTAAAAGTGTATCCATACCTGGGCCCATTGTGTGCCAGTCCCCAGCTTGGGGGCACAGGCCTCTTCCCTCTGCGTCTTTGTAGCACAGGGCAGGTTGAGAAACTCTGCTCTCATAGTCTATTCCAGCACCTCAGGTTCATTACCACGTTCCTGTTTGCTCAGAGCCTTTGCCCAGCTGTTCTCTTTTTTGTTCCTGGAACATTCCAAGCTCATCCCAACAGCATGGCTTTTGCTCCTCCTGGTTCCTGTGTTCTTTCTGATTGAAGTTGGCTCATTAGCTCAGAAAGTCCCATCCTGGCCAGGTCTTCGCTGGCCCTCTGTTAATGTCTAGGGTTACTATGACAGAGTACCACAAGCAAACTAGGTAGGTAAAGAGAAGAGAAATTCATTGTCCTGACAGTTCCAGAATCCACAAGTTCAAAATCAAGGTGGTGTCAGGGCCGTGCTCTCTCTGAAGGCTCTGTGGGAGTGATGGTCCCATGTGCTTCTCTTAGCTTCTGACACGGCCAGTGCACCTCAGCCTTCCTCAGCTCATGGAAGTATGGCTCCAATCACGGCCACCATCATCCCTGGTGCTCCCTGTCTCCCACGCGGTCCTCCCTCTGTGGATGTCCCTCCTCCTCTTACAATGACACCTGCTGTCTCCGATTCAACTTCCTCTAATTGCATCATTTCATCTTGATCACATCCACAGAGACCCTGATTCCACAGTGTCACATTCAAGGGGACTGGGCTTAGGACTTCACCACTGCAGGGGCACAATTCAGCTCTAACCCCCTGCATCTGGAGTGGCCCCACCCCACTCTCTCGGGTCACTGCCACTTCCTCTGTCTTGACCCTGTCCAAAAGGACCTTGGATCTTGCTCTCCTTTGCCAGATTACCTGCCCCCTGGCCGTCCGCCTCAGGAAATGGAAGCCCCGGGAGAGCAGGGACTTTGGTTCACCTGAAGTGGTGCATTAAAATGCTGCTTGAGCAAGGAAAACAGGCTGGCGAGCAAAGAAGGAGAGCAACGGGGACTGTAGCACAAAGACGCCTTTCACAGTCAAACCCATCGAGATGAAATCAGTTGCTTTTCTGTTTTGTTCTCGTTTTTTTGAGATACTGAGCTCTTGTCGCAGGGGAGTTCATACCAAGCCAGGCCAGGCAACCTCTGGGAGGGAGAACGAAGAGGGGGCGGCAGGGCAGCTCAGGAATGGACAGGCCCCTAAGGGCCCTGCAGACCCAGAAGTTCTAGAAATCTCTATTTGAGTACAGCCTCTGAAGCTGACTCTAAGGCTAGAGGCTTCTGTGGGCCTCAGTTTCCCCTTCCACGATTCTGACCGGTGAAATACCACGACGGCCCTCAGATCACAGCATGCTGTACCCTCTTTTATGTCTCATGAGTCTGTTCTTAAGCATAGTTTGAATTTCTTCCTCTTGTGCTCACCCAGTATTATGTTCTGTTGACCCATTCCTTCCGAGAGGGCAGGGAGCAGGGAGGATATTTTCAATTTCTGCCTGGGGTTCTTTAATGTCTTCACTTAGCCCTGTTACAGTGAGATCCTGTGTTAAGTTGGTCCTGTCTTAAGAAAGGAACACCTTTTCTGTTGAAAGCTCTTGCTGCCAGGGGACTCCCTGTTACCAGAGCAGTCAACTTTGATTTGTGTATCAATAACACCGTGTCAGGAGCCAGCGGCTACAGGAACGGGGCGTTCCAGGTGCTTTGATTGGTGCTTTTGCTGGAGGATTATTTCAAATTAACTTCAGTCTCTTGGAAGACATGGCACAGTAGACTGCTATTTCCCATTTGTAAACAAATGGTGAATAATTATGGGAGATTCTAAGACAGGCTGATTTCTAGGAAATGTCACATCTGCAGATCTTAATTTTCTCCCGGCCTGGTGGCCCTACTCTTCCTTTCCTGTTGCTCGTATCCTCCCAGGTATGACACTGAACAGACCCTGGTCACAGGGCAATTGGTGGCTGCACAGCCACTCTGCACAATAACTAGGGGCTCTTCTGCCATCGCTGTGACCACGAGAAGAGACAGGGAGACTGGGGGGAACTGCTGGAAGTTAAGTAGGATGAGATTTTTTTTAATGACATCACACAATCTTAAAGCATTTTCCATGTGAATTAAGTCACAATCATTATAAATTCTGGAAAATACTGAAAAATGAAGGGGAAAATGAAAATTACATCTTATTCTATCACCTGAGATAACCACCATTTATCATCTTAGTATATCTACTTTGTGTGTGTGTGTGTGTGTGTGTGTGTGTGTGTGTGTGTGTTTTACAGGAATGAGGTCATAGTATCATTTGATGGCATAGGACAAGCATTGGCCAATCTTTTCTCCAAAGGATCAGGCAGTTTTTCTAGCTTTGCTGGCCGTAAGGTCTTGTTGGAGCGCTCCCTTTTGTGGATGCAGTTCATCAGCCCTAGACAGTAAGAAATGGATGGGCATGGCCCTGTCCCAAAAACACAATGTACACAAATCGGTGACAAGCAGCAATTGTCACGGGGCCACAGTCTGCTGGCTCCTAATAGAGGATGATTTTCTTTGCATTTCACTGACTTTTTCCAAAAGTTCTTAAAAACATCACACTGTACACTGACATGCTGTGAGGTTTCAGGATGATCCGTTGATGTTGAACAGCTAAGTGGTGTCTGATTTTCGTTCTTATACATGACGCTGTGATGAACATCCTTGTGGCTAAGTATTTCATGACTATTTCCTTCATAAGAATTAATTAAAATATTGTTGAGGAAACTAAGGCATATTCAAAGCCCTCTGTTTCTATTTCAACAATTGAAGGTGGTGGTAGTCTGCATTTCACATTTGGACATTGTTTCTTCTTGGTTTCCTTGTTTCTTCTTGGTTTTCTAGTGTTGCTTATAAATTCCACTTTCAGTGTTATGGGGTTCATAAAATTATTCCCAAAGATTATCATCATAGAGATAGAAGAGCTACAGCTAACATAGTGTTTTCTATTTATTGATGCATTGTGGATATTTTGAGAATCCAAAGGAAGCAATGATTATTCTTGCCAGGAAAACACACACACCAGAAATATTCTACAGAAAATAATTTCAGGACTCCAAGCCCCCTAGGATGGTGAAGCCCATCATAAAATAATAAAAAAATAAATAAAAACAGTTGCTATGAAAATCTACTTTTCTGGAAGCACAAAAAATTGATAAATCCTTGTACCTACTTCTTTTCCGTCTGTTTTCTAACAACCATTGGATGCTCAGATTTCCTGGTCTAAATTCTTTAAATCTATTTTTAGGTATTCTTAGTTTTCTTTTTCCCCTGAAGTCTGTACTATCCTTTATGTAATGAAGTGGGAGAAGACAAAGGTGGGTGAAAAGCCAGGGAAGTAGAGGGGTAGGTGAGGCAAGTTAGGAGGAAACTGCGGGAGAGGAAGAGGACAAAGCCACTGGTGGGGCCATTTCAGAAGCAGATGTGAGCGCTACACACACAAATGACCAACTCCTGAGCGGGCCCGCCGAGCTCAGGATTTTCACTCACCCCAGCCGAGTCCGAACGAAGGTCCCCTCACTCCACTTCCTGCTCGCCTTTTGGACAGCAGCCATTGTAACAAGCATAAGGTGATATCTCCTTGTGACATTAACTGGCATTTCCCTGATGATTAGAAATGGTGAACGTTTTTTTCTTAGACCCGTTCACCATTTGAATGTTTACCTTGGAGAAATGTCTGTTCAGATCTTTTGCCCATTTTTGACTTAAGATATTAATTGTCTTTTGATGGAGTTGCTGGTCTTTCTTACCTGTCCAGGTATTAGCCCTTTATCAGATGTAACAATATCAACCCTTCTAATCCATGATCATGAATGTCTTTGCATTTATTTAAATATTTTTACTTTTAGTGTGCAGTTCTTATACCTACTATTCTCACATATATTTTATTGATTTTTATGCTTTTGTAAATCACATATATACATATATACGTATATATATAAATCTATAAATGTGTGTGTATGTATATGTATATACATACACATACATATATATGTTTCTATATATTATGTATGTGTATGTATATACATATATATATATTTATTTATTTAGTACCACAGATTGAACCCAGAGGTCCTCAACCACTGAGCCACATCCCCATCCCTTTTTCATATTTTATTTAGAAACAGGGTCTTGCTAAGTTGCTTAGTCCTTGCTAAGTTGCTGAGGCTGGCTTTGAACTTGCGATTCTCCTGCCTCAGCCTCCCAAGCTGCTGGGATTACAGGCATTTGTCACCACACCGGATTTAACTCATATTTTTAAATATCACTTACCAATTGCTTGTTAATAGCATCTATAAAGGCTATTGATTTTTTTATATTAGCCTTGTTGCCAATGAACTTAATGAATTCGTTTATAGAGTTTGGTAGCTTTTTTATGCACTTCTTGGAAATGCGTATGTTCTTATTCATACTGTTGACAAATACACATGTTTCAAAATGTTTCCTTTGCAGAGCGTTTGGCTTTTATCACTTTACCTTGACTTGTGCCCTGTTTAGGATCTTAGGAGATTTTGCTTTTCCTCTCTTTGCCTGATGGTGTGTTTTTTTTTTCCCCCTACTTTTATATGGTGACTTGCATTAATTAACTTTCAAATGATAAACCAAACTTTTATTCCTGGGATTAAACCCTACTTGGTCATGTAGTATTACTTTTTATTTATAATGATAGATTCCATTTGAAAATATTTTTAAGAATATTTACACTTATGTTAATGAGATGTTAATCTGTACTGGGGTTTTTTTGTTTGTTTATTATTATATTTCTACTCTCTCGGTATCATGGTATTGATGTCCTCAAAAATGAGTTTGCAGCAGGGCACAGTAGCGTATGCCTATAATCCCAGCAACTTGGGAGGCTGAGGCAAGATGTTCACAAGTTCAAGGCCAGCCTCAACAACTTTCCAAGATCTTTAGCAACTTAGTGAGACTCTGCCTCACACACACATAAAAAAAAAAAAAAAAAAAAAGAACCGGGGATGCAGTTCAGTGGTAAAGTACCCTGAGTTCAATCTCCATTATCAAAAAAAAAAAAAAAGAAAAAAAGAAATGAGTTGGCACATGTTTTCCTCCTCTATTTTCTTCATGTGTATAAGATTAGTAGGATTTGTTCCCTAAATATTTTACAGAGTGAAATCATCTCAGCCTGGAGTTTTCTTTATGAAGGTTTTTAATTACAAATTCAAGTTCCTTAATAGATTTAGGGCCACTCTGATTTTTCTATTTCTTTTCATGCCACTTTAGGTAATTTGTGTCTTTCAAGAAATTTGTCCACTTACTCCAAGTTGTCAAATTGATTGGCATAAAGTTGTTCCTAATATTCACTTATTATCCATTTATGTCTGAAGGGTCTTCAGGGATTCCCTCGTATAAAATCCTGGTGCTGGTAATTCATTTCTGCTCTTCTTGATAAATCTAGTGAGGGGTTTATTCATTTCACAGTCTTTTCAAAGAGCTGCAGCAGCCCAGACGTGCCCAGCTCTGAGTTTTACTTTTCCTTTTGGCTCCCATTTTGAGGCTTTCTCAGGTGCCCACACTGAGGTCTGTTGGGCCTTTTTAACGAACAAACCGCCTCATCGTCGTGAAAGGCCCTCTCCACCCTCCAAGCCTGCTGCGGGGGCATTCACTGCCCAGTTCCATTTCCTTCTTCTTTTGTGGGATGGGTCTCTATCCACTCTTCTCCATTTGGCTTGTCCCAATCTTTACATTTTAAGGGCATTTCTTATAGACATACGCAGACAGTTTCGCTATTTTTGTCTCTGACATAGCCTTGGGATCTTGAGAGCATCTATAATAATCAATTAAATTATCGATGACTGCATTCTGTCTCCTCTCTTGTTTTTTGTTTTCCTGTCCCACCATCTCCCTCTTTCAACTCTTCTTGGTTGACTTCTTCTCTGTACTTGTTTTAATATTTAGTGGCATTTCCAGGCTTATTATATATTATATTATACCTTATTAGATTATGTAGCTATAATATGGACACATATATGTATTTTTGAATTTTCACAATAAACTTTCAAATAATAATATATCACTCAACACATCATAAGAGCCTTGAATCAGTGCGTATTCCGTTTCTTCCGCTCTGTCCTGCTGTCGTCTTGCATTCAGCTACTAGATAATGTACTGCTATGACTGCTATGACTGGCTCTGTCTGGGATCATGGTCCTCCCTCACTGGGTTTTAGACAGGGTTTGAGACAGGTGGGCTTGTTTCTTTGTCTTTCTGCAACCAGAGTGAAGCTGGCCTGGAAGAACATTCTTAAAATTAATGTTCTCTTTTTTTTTTAATTAATAAACGCTCCTAGTGTAGAATGGGCCACAGTACAGTGATAAAGACCGAAATCAGAAAAGAACTGTATTCTAGCTATAGAGAAACAGTACTTTAGTCTTCTTTTTCTTAAAAGGATCTTTCTACACCTTCTCCTCTGAAGTCCCCTCTGGGGACTGGGGAGTAAATTCCCTCCTGCACGTGAACAGCTAGAAGGATGAGATATTTCTGATGGTTACCCAGGGTTGGGGAGTTGGTGCTCCTGGCATCTGGTGAGTAGAGACCAGGGAAGTTGCTCAACATCCTCAGATGCACAGCATAGCCTGCCCCCCTACCAATAATTGCTGGTCACAAAATGCTGATAGTGAAAAATTCTGAAGCCCTAATTTAGACCCCCTTCCTGGCCCCTCTAAGCACGTGGGTTTGCAGTTCCAGCTGCAGCCTGTTGATCTGAACCCATCCAGGACTTGTACGAATAGTTTCCAGAAGGCTACACTCTTCGCTCCTCTCTGAGTAGTTTGGACAATAAGACTCCACAGTTCAATTGTGACACCACCAACTAGCCTGTGAGCCCGTGCTACATGCCATACTCCTCACTAAGCCAATCCACACACACGAACTCACTGAAGATTCTCAACAACTGTCTGAGGTAGGCATTATGATCATGGAAATAAACATACATGGTTGTGGCCGATGGAAACCCTTCTCAAAACACTCTTTAAAATTCTTTTATGGGTGCAAGTTCTTAGATACTGGAGCAACAGCCTAGGTTTGAACCTTGGGCTCTGCAACTTGCTAACTCTGTGACACTGAGCAATGAATGAAATTCACTGGGTCTTGGTCTCCTCATCTGAAGATGGTGTGGCAGAGAGCACCCACCGCCTCGTTAGATTATTATGAACACTTCAAGAGTTAATGCACGAAAAGTGCTCAGACCATACCTGGCTCATAGTAAGTGCTCAATGAACATTAGCATAACTGCTCATATTTTTGTTGTGTTTGTTGGTCTTGCTCTTGTTTAAATACTCAGGTGGTAAGTAGGGGGTGCTGGTTGCAAGTTTCTAAAACTTACTCTTCTCTCTCAATCTGTCCTTTTATCTCCTCTGTATTTTCATTCTCAGGCGGCCCTTCCCAGGTCACAATGATCAGCCACAAACACACCATGCCTCTATCCTAGGAGTTTAGAAAACCAAAGGTCCTGAAGCATCTGGAGCTGTCTCTAGGCGGCACAGCTTGCGTTGTCCTTAAACACATAACTGAGGTGGGTGAAGCGTGGTGGCCTGGCTGGAAGCCCTGAGCTAAGTCTCTCCCAGGGTCCTGGAGCCATGTCACCCCCCCCCCCAAAACACGTGCCCCAGGAGGGGGAAGATGGACTTCTCTGAAGGAAATTGGAGACATTGCTCCACCCAGAGGGAGGTCCATCTGAGCAGAGGAAACTCTTCTGCAGTTATTCCCATTTTACAGAAGAAAATAGACTCAATCAATGAAATCATTTTCACAGAGAGGCAAAGCTACAAAGCATGAGAATACAGATTCACACCCCAGCCTGTCGACGTCAGGAGCATCAGTGTGAGGACGCCCTGTAGCCACAGATCAAAAGGAAAGGGGCAGCGCCATCACAGAAGCTGAATGGCTTTGGCAAAAGTCACCGTCCCTTCTAGATGGACAGGCCTTGCTAGCATTGAACTTCAAAAGCAGTGGCAGTGATTTGTAAGTGATTTCTTCTTTGTAAGAAGACTGACTCTCTACCAAGGGACCTGGAAGACTTGAAAAAGGATAACGGTGACTTTAATTTTCCAAAAGTAAATCTGTATATCTAATATGATTCCAGCAGAAATGCTATCTCCTCCCCCACACACACACACACACTTTTTTTTTTTAACTGGAAGATTTAATTCTAAAGTTCAATTAAAAATATATCAATAAGAATAGTCAAGAAAATTCTGCAACATGAAATGATTAAATGATCTGAAATGATTAAAACATGGGGGTACTGGTGCAGAATAAAACAGATCAATGCAATGGAAGCAAGTCCAGAAACAGGCAGGGATAGAGATGGAAATTTATTATGTGACAGAAGTGATATTTAAAATCAGTTTGGAAATGATTCAATATGTGATATTAAGGCATCTGAATAGCTATTCGGGAAAAAAAGAAAAGGCCTCATCCCTCACACGTTACATGGAAACGTGTGCCAGATGTCCAAGCTTTAAACATAAATTATTCAAATGAACCTATTATTTACGAGAAAGTTCAGAAAAACTTTTCTCACCGTCACAGGACAAAAAAGGCTCTTCCAAAGAAATGACAAAAATCCAGAAGTGTGACAAAAAAAGATTAATATGATCACATAAATACTGTTGTGTTCTTCAAAAAATGTCCTTCAAAAAGATACTTGGTGCTAACTCCAGTACCCATGAATGTGGCCTTATTTGGAGAGTCTTGGCTGAGTCTTCGAGGCCATGTGAGGACAAATTCACGCAGATCAGAGGACTCCTGTCCAATGACCAGTGTCCTGGTGTGAGGAGGGAATCTGGACACACCATCACTGAGGGATGAAGGCTACAACGTTAGAGATCAGAGTGACTTGCCACAGGCCAGGGGACACCAAGGACTACCAGGGACCAACAGAAGCCAGAAGAGGCAGGGCAGGTTCTTCTAGAGGCTTTGCCTGGAGAGCACACCTGCCAACTCCTTGGGTTTGCACAGGTAGCCTCCATCACCATAAGAGAAGAGATGTCTCCTGTCCAGTCACCCCATTTGCTCATTGGTCACGTTAGCCCTAGGGAACCAATGTAAATTAAAAAAGATTTTCACAGGGGAAAATACACAAGAAACAAAGTCAAAAATCAAATGGGGGAAAAATGGTTGCAACTCATGTAAGAAAGGAGTAGTTTCCTTAATATGTAAAGAACTTTTGTACATCAGTATTTTTTTAAAAATACCAAGGTCTTCATAGGAAATGGACATGAAGTTTTCTGGTGATGTTCTCATTGCTTCACTGAGAGAATTAAAAAAATTTATATGCATAACCCAAATGAGGTGATCGTCTAGCGGGCAACCTCTGATCTGTCTTTCTCTACTTTGAGGTGACACATGGCATTTTATCACCTTCTTCCTCCTCACTTTGGTGCCCCTGGTGGATTTTGCTAAAGATTCTGAGCGAGAGGGAAGAAGGCCGCCATCACACTCTATGTGCCAAAACATCATTTAAAAACTTGTCTTCCAAACACCTGTCTGTTCTTTTCTCAAAGTCCCCCTCTGGGCCCTGATGTCTTCTATTCCTCTTCTTTCTTCCTCCTAAAGCAACCCTAGCTCTTAAATATTTTTCTCTTTCCCCTGGCAACTTGGCTTGCACCTTGCCTACTTCACCAGCCAATTAAAGGACCGCAGGCAGCTGGTTCCATCCTTAGAAAGCAGCCTAAGGACCGAAGAGTGCTCATCCCAGGGTCTCACCAACCTGGTCCCTCTGTCCCCTTTTGGAGTGGATAACTAGAGGAGACTCTGCTACTAAGGAAACAAGATTTTCCCCAGATGGCCACACACACCTAGAGCTAGCTCAGTGGGACAGGCTTCATGGCCGTGACATCTGGGCAGTTGCACAGAGGAGTGCGGGTGCCGGTTTGGGGCTGGGCTGGCTCCATCTTGAAATCCCCAATACCTGTGGAACAAGAGGCTCCACATCTTCATTTGCACTGGGCCCCGAAAAATACACAGTCCGCCCTGATACAGAAACAGTTCAGTAAATGACGGTGATGATCGTGACTCTCAGCACAAACGCTTTTTCTTCTTTTGAGTGGTCCAAGAGGCAGAACGCCTCAAAGCTTGCTGTGCTAAAAATAAATAAATAAATAGGGAAGAGGGGAAAAAATTAGCTGCATGAACTCCGAAGCCAGGAAAGCTGGCACCATCGCCTTTAGCAAGATGTTATCTGACATCTTCTGGCTGAATGTGTCCTTTCATGGGGTGATTAACGGCAAATATCTCTAAGTAGCATAATGTTTATTAGACGTTCCTCTGTTAGGGCAGCTTGTGTTTTCTCTGTATTCCATTTCCATATTCAAGTGTGTACGATTTGTTGATTTAAATAAAATTTAAAATAAGCCATGCTGCTTGAGAAGCTGCTGACAGGGCCTTGCAGGAAACTTTGAGAGATTCTTTTTTATTAGGAAACAATTCTGTTTCTGTGTCATGTTTTCTTTCCCTCCTGGTTTCCTCCCCCAATCCCCTCCCTTTTTGTAGCACCCAAGGACAGCAGCCTGAAAACCCATATTGTTATTTACTTTCTAATGTTCTTCTGGCTCTCTAAAATACTCGCAACCATGAGCAAGCATTCCTCCAGCTACTCCAACCCCAGCTAGGAGAGAAGAGGAAGGGCCTGCTGGGGACAGAGACCCCAACATTACAGGCACGTCTTAAGTGTTGAACGGTCTGGAGTGCCGATCAGTGATCAGTATTTTGATTAAACAAATATCGAATTGATGGCCAGGTATGGAGAAGTGAACACCCTTGTCCCTGGCCAGAAGGATGATGTCTCCTTACAATAAAAATACTTCCAATCTTGACCAAGTCCTTGGCCCTTGCACTCCTGTGCTGGAGAAACCTTCACACGTGGGCCCAAGAAACTTGTGCAAGAAAAGTTCATCTCATTCTTTGGGGGAAGAAGAGCAACAACAGGAAGCCACATGTGTGTCCGCCAGCAAAGGGAGGAGTGAGCCATGTGCCAGAGTGCGATGTGATGGGTGGTCAAGGAGCCCCCCATGGAATTCTCTGGACCCACACGAACAAGTCCTCAGTGTGTATTTTTGAGGGAAAAAAATGCAAGCTACAGAGAGGCATCCCACACCACATGTGGTCATTTTTTTTAAATAACCCCAAAGTTCTAAAAATACCCGATAATATTTTGCGTTTTCTAGAGATGATGCATTTCCTGTGGAAGATGCATGAAAATCCACAGGGAATGGTTCAGCATAAAAAGCAGCCAATTGATAAAGACAGTACCACAGTCAGGGAAGGGCTGGTGGAGGGGAGCTGCCTTCAGTGACTTCAGTTGTATTTGTAATGTCATACTTTGTGTGGAATTATATGTATTTACTATTGTTTTGATGACAACTTAATATTTTTAACGGCTACCCAAAATGTGCTGTAAAAATTCAAAGAGTTAATATTCCTTAATATATCCATTTGGTTTTACGTTTTCAATGTATTATTGCCTGAACAATATAGACTTTTTATATGATACAATATCCTTGCATTTCTTCATATAGAATTTATGACGATTCTTGAAAAGAACTGTAGAAAGAGACGACACCTGAAAGAAATGTCCACAACAGGGTGAGTTCTGCAGAGAACAGCACAGTCATACCAAGCAGGTGGGGTCCTCGCCTCAAAGAGCTTCTAGTCATGTAATTTTTACAAATAGTGGTCCAAAGACTATTGCAATAGGCCCAGAGAAACGGGATTTGCAAATATAGGGAATGATAATTGCATTTTTAAAAGTTTTCCATAAAACTGCTATGCACAGCAAGTGCTCAAACCTTCCCAAACAGGAAAAATTCTCAGCTTTAAATGCCATTTCTAAGAGAATGCCCCTCTCCCTAACACATTACCCTGTTTTGTTTCTAACGGTGTGGTTATTGTCTTACTAATTTTTTTACTTATTTATCTGTCTGCCCCAGTGGACTCTCCATGTCCTCAAGGTCCAGGTCTTGGTTTGGCATAGTCCCAGTATGCAGCCTGGTACATTTATGTCCATAAATTTCCAAATTTTCAGTTGGTATCCAGTATCACATGCATGCATTGACGAATGAAAGTTGAACAGACACATTCCCATCTTCCCTTTGCAGTAGAAGCTCCTGTATTGATATTTCATCACCTCTTTCTTTTTTTTTTAAAGAGAGAGAGAGAGAGAGAGAGAGAGAGAATTTTTAATATTTATTTTTCAGTTTTCGGCGGACACATCTTTGTTCGTATGTGGTGCTGAGGATCGAATCCAGGCCGCATGCATGCCAGGTGAGCACGCTACTGCTTGAGCCACATCCCCAGCCCAAACCTCTTTCTTATATTTGGAATCTAGTTCAAATAGCATAATGCAAATCACTAGAATAGCTGCTTATTAAGGTCTTACTTTGGGCCCACCAGTTTTAAAGAAGTTTGCTTTCCCATCATTCTTCTCTCATTAACATCACTACACATAAAAATCACCCCCAAACACAGTGACATAAAGCAATAATTTTTGTATGCTCTCATATTATACGGTGATCCAATTGGATGACTGGTCTGTGCTTCACAATGTCTGGTTTCCCCTTGGAAGAGTGGAGGGCTGGGGGCGACTTGATCTTCTTGGCTGGGAGCTGAACTTGCAGTGCCTTCCCTCTGAAGAATGGCTGATTATTCATGCAGGCTGGTGGCAGGGACCTCAGCTGTCTGTTGGTGGTAACACCCATACGTGGCTTTCCCACAGTTTACTTGGGCTTCCCCTCACCATGGCAGCCTCAGGTATCTGGTCTTCTTACACAGTGTCTATGACTCCAAGTGTGAACGTCTCATTGAACAAGGCCAAAAGCTCTACTGTCTTTCATGTTCTAGACTCAAAAGGAATCCAGAATCACCACCTCTTCTTCTGTTGGTTACAAGAGAGTCCCAGGCCTGCCCACATCCTAGGGGAGGGACATTAGATTCCATTCTTTGAGAAAGGCAGTAAATATGTTCTAGAAAATCATAGAGCAGGAAATATGTTTATTTATTTATTTATTTATTTTTGGTTGTTCAAAACATTACAAAGCTCTTGACATATCATATTTCATATATTAGATTCAAGTGGGTTATGAACTCCCATTTTTACCCCAAATATAGATTGCAGAATCACATCGGTTACACATCCACATTTTTACATAATGCCATATTAGTGACTGTTGTATTCTGCTACCTTTCCTATCCTCAACTATCCCCCCTCCCCTCTCCTCCCATCTTCTCTCTCTACCCCAAATACTGTAATTCATTTCTCTCCTTGTTTATTTTCCCATTCCCCTCACAACCTCTTATATGTTATTTTGTATAACAATGAGGGTCTCCTTCCATTTCCATGCAATTTCCTTTTTCTCTCCCTTTCCCTCCCACCTCATGTCTCTGTTTAATGTTAATCTTTTCCATAGAGCAGGAAATATTTTAACTGCTGCCTCTGGAAAACAATCTGGCATGCCTTCACGAAAATCCTGCCAATAAGAGCGAAGCACCCATTTCACAGATGAGGAAGCAAGTGCAGAGAAGACCTAGTTTGCCCAGAGTCCAGCAGCCAGATAGCAAGGGCTGAGTAAGGATGCCCATTCAGGGCCATGTGTTCCCAGGGCTTCCTTGCCCCACACCTGCCCTTTCTTCCTGTGTTTCATCAGTCCTCACTGTTTATCAGGGGGATGGATCCAGACCTAAGTATTGCCTGCCATGGTGCTTGTGTGTTCTTGCAATTTACAGCCTGCAGGATGGTGCAATACCCTGGCCTTCGGTAGTTAATAGGCAGCATTGAAATGAGCCTCTTCTGAAGGTCCAGAGAAATGGCCACTAAGAGACCAGAGTTTGAGCAGAGTTTGCAACTTTGGGATGACAGCCGATCCACAGCAATCGTTGACTCCTGTGAAAAATGATTCTCCATCTATGTGACACAATTATTTGGGTATTTACCACAAAGGCCCTTAAATGGTCCCTTTTCAATCAGAAAATAAGAAATAAGCTGAGGGGGGAAAAATAGCTAAATTTAAATGTAACTGCTCACACTGTTTTGCCCTTAGATGGATGGTAGGTCCTTCTCATTATTCACCAAGCACAGACATGCTACCAAGAGTGATTTGGCAACTCCTGAAGATAAATCACAACCCGGATGGCTGCTGTCACTGTCACGCTGAGAACGTGACTCAGGGGGCCGAGAGAGTGTGGGAGCAAGTGCATGCCTGGACCCTGCTGGGACCAAGTTAGGTGGAAGGAGGAGGACCCCGAGAAAGGAAAACAGGAGAGGAGCAATAAAAATTCCACGTCTCTCCGATGCTGTTCCCAAGTGCCATGCTTTAGAGAAATGGAGTATTTTTGTGAGTCCCCAAAGGTCAAAAGGAGGACAGATGGCAGGTTGCCGAAGCAAGAAGGGAGGAGGTTATGACCTCAACCACAGAAGAAGAGAAAACACAGACTGAGTGTGCAGCTCAGGAGAAGATGGAGGCAAGTCTCCCACCACTCAAAGAATCTAGAGAGTGGTATTTTCCAGGTAACTTCAGATGAAATCATGTACACGTGACACAAAGCTGAGATCCTCCCACATTATCTTTGCTTATTCTATTTTTATAACCATTATTTTTGTGCTAATAAAAGCAACACCTTCTACTAGTGTACATTTTAGGAAATAGAATAAAACATATAGAAACCCGTAATTATTCCATCCAGGAGTGACCAATGTAAATATTTTGTTACATAGCCTTCTAGTTTTCCCTTGGGGACAAACACATACTGCAAAACAGGCTCAGAAGAAAAAAAAACTTATATTTTGTGACCTACAATTTTTCTTTTCATGTCAGGAACTTCTTTCTGTGTCAATAAGTAAACATTGGCATAATCATGTTAACAGATGCGTAGTTTTGTATTGTGATATTATTGATCACATGGATGTTTATTGTAAATAACATTACATGACCATCCTTGCACATACACCTTTGCAAACTTGCTGGCTTTGGAAACACTTCTCAAGGTATCATTTTAGTAAAGGGAGGTGTATTATTAAAGAGTTTTCCACATACTATCAAATCATTATCTCGTTAAGTTGGACCAAGAATTAAATAAAGTTAAAAGTCCACGTAACTTGCATGTTGATGTCTTTCTCTTCTTCCTCTCTCTTCCTCTGTTCCCTTTGCCCACCTTCCTTCTCTGCAGGAGTTAATCGGTGGCTGCTACTGAGGAAGCAGCCATGACACTCAGGAAACTTGCAGGCTACTATAGGGATTGGAAAACCACGGCCCATGGGTAATCCAGTCCACCATCTGATTTTGTTTGACCCATGAGCTAAGAATAACATTTGTATTTTTAAATGGTTAAAAAAAAATCAAAAGTAAAATAAGCCAGGCATAGTGGTGCACACCTGTCATCCCAGCAACTGGGTTGACTGACCAGGTGGACCACAAGTTCAAGGCCAGCCTCAGCAACTTAGTGAGGCTCTAAGCAACTTAAGCAAGACCCTGTGCCAGAATAAAAAATAAGGAGGGCTGTGGATGGAGTTCAGTAGTTAAGCATCCGTGGGTTCAATCCCTGGTTCCAAAAAAAATAAATAAATAAAAATAAAATAAGGCGGGAAAGAAAAATAATGTATTATTGTATACAAAACCATAATATAGCATTTATAAATTTAAATTCCAGCATTTATAAATGAAGTTTTATTTAATCCCAGCCATTCCTATTGCATCCACATTGTTCCTGGTTTCTTTCTCCTACGCAGCTCATTTGAGAAGCTGAGACAGAGATCACATGGCACACAAAGTAGAAAATAATTAATTTCTGTTCATTTCACAGGAAGAGTGTGTGGACCCCTGGACTAGGGGAAATGGTGCTTCTAACTCTCAGTGGAAGCCGTGGATTTCTCTAGGAGAGCCTCCTAGCAGAGGGTGGGGGTAGCAACAGTTAGCAGGCATCCCAGGGTTAAGTTCCAGCTCGGTGGCGCCCCCTCATCTGTGGGTCTCAGGCCGGTTGTTAGAAGTCTCTGTTCTAAAGCATCCTCATCTGAGGAACAGGAAGAACGGCACCTACTGCTGATGACGGGGTGGTCGTGAGGGTGAAACCAGGTGTGCAGTGTGTTGGGCAGAAGGTCCTGTTATGTAGCACGAATCACTGCTATTGCTATTATTGGCTCTTCACTTCGGGAAATTTCAGCCACAATTTGTTCCAATGTCTTCGATCTGGTGTTTTGATTTCTTCTGTTATTCTTTCTTATCTCTGAGTAATTTTTTATTACAGATACAAGTGGTGCTGATATCACCCACAAGAACTTGGTAGTTTGAAAGGCTCCCTCATCATATTCCTTTATTATTTTTCTTTTGTGATTCAAGTGCCTCTTCACTTGCTGACACATATGTAAGGCATGTTGGAAAACCTTACTTTTGGGTCTCAAGAGAGTGAAGAAGCCACTGGTAGGTCCACAGTGGGAGGTAGTTGGCCTCGCTGACAGGTGCATGATGGGAGGTGGCTGGCCTCACTGACAGGTGCATGATGGGAGGTGGCTGGCCTTGCCAAAGGCCATTGACCCTTCTCAAGACTTGGGGTCAAAAGACCCTCGAGTCTAGAAGGCACATGACCCACTCCTAGTCCAAAGCCAAGGAGTCAGTTCACAGTGCTGCTCCGAACCTCACAGCTCTTCATTTACGATGCTGTTCCTCATTTATCATTCTGCATGTAGCTCCAGCTGGGCAGTTTGCCGACCTGGTGGAACCAGAAGAGGTGGTCTCTCCAGGAATGTACACAAATCTCCTTAAAATATCTTTCACAAACTTAAGACAGATCTTGCTTGTGTCTAATGCAGGTCTCTGAGCATAACTTCAACTCATTCCTGGGGCTGGAATCCATGCAGGCATGGTGGGGGGAGGGGATAGAGATGGACATGAGCTCTGGAGGAGCACTGAGCCCCTTGTCCTCTCCTCCTGTCTGTCCCAGCTTAGACATCACGCCCACGAGATGCTTACTCAACAATCTATCCGAAGTAACCCAGCCCTGGGTATTTCCTTCACAGCACACACACACACACACACACACACACACACACTAAGAACTATCCCATTATTTATCTGTTCATTTGCTAATTGTTTGGACCCCCTATTAAAATTTAAGCTCCACAAAGGAAAGGATTTGTCTTCTTCATTTATCAACGTACTCTACCCTTGGACAGCATCAGTGTGAGTAAACATTCGTCCTGACCTTCAAAACAACCACAATTTTGTCCTTCATGAAGACCGACCCCTGCTCCTTCTCCATTTTTCTGTCTTTGTCCATCATTTCAGTTCTCCCTTTCTTCATATGCAGACATTTTATTTTCTTCTCTCCTTCACACAAGGTATCTCTTGGTGTGAAATGTCCCTCCCTCTCCCCACGCCCACTCCACTTCTGGCCCCTCTGCTTCCTACCTGTCGTTCACATCAGCTGGTAAACTCCGTCCTCCGGATGTTCCCATGATAGTGGTTAGAGAGGTGGTTCTCCTCTCCAAAGCCCCCTGGCTGCACATTTCCCGTCATCCCCCTGGTCCCAAGCAGGGGGGATGACTCTGCCTAACTCCCCCAGTAGAGCTGGCAGAACAGCCCAGCCCAGCGGGTGACCCAGAGGAGGTGCTCAGACAATGGTCTTAAATAAATCAATGAAGAAATATGGAATATGTATGTTTATTATATTACCCAACAGCCATAAAAAATAACCCACATGTTTTAATTCTGACAAAAAAGTGTGTTACGACGCAAACTGAGAACTGATTTTTCTGATAGAACTTTCATTAGAAAAGACAAAGAGAAAAAGAGACACAATGCTGAGACAATTGGCAAAAGAATAAATATGTTTTATAACTCAATAGAATATGAGAAACTTAATACCTGACTCAAGAGAAAGGCACATGGAAATTCTCCTGGGACACCATTTTTCCCACTTCCAATTTGCCCAAATCAAAAATGCTGTTAACACTTTCTGAGAATAAGCCTGGGAAATAGGCGTCCCAGCCCATGAGGGAGGGCAATGTGAAGTCCTAGACCTAGTCCATGCAGGTGCACTCGGGGTTAGACCTGGCTAGTTCATTTCTGGGCATTGATTGTGTAGAGCCCCTCCCACGTGGCAGGTGCGATCAGAGGGTTGATGATAAGAGCAAGTTTTTGGAAATTTCATAAATACCTCCAGGTTCAGGACACTAAATGAATGATTTATGCTATAACTACCTATTGAGTGCATTGCATTTCTTTTAAAAAAAAAGACAAAACTCTTTATTAACTAATATAGAATGATGTCCAAGATAAAGGACTTTTGGGTTAAAAAAAAAATCTAAGTAAGGTGATGAATGATGGGTATAGTATATTATCATTTGTATTAAAAAGCAAAAGTGTGCATGCTCTGTGTGTGTGTGTGTGTGTGTGTGTGTGTGTGTTCATGCTTGAATGTTTCCACACTTATTTATATGGGCATAAATTGATCAATGAGAAATTTGAGGGGAGGGATGCAGGACTGGCAACAGGCACCGTGGGAGAAGGCTTCATATCTGAATAACTCTGAATGATGTTGAATTTAGAATGGAGTGACTATTAGCAATCCAAACATTGGGGGTGGGGGTGGGGTGCTGGAGAGAAATAAAGGCAGGGAGGAAAGGAGAGGGAGAGAGAATGAACGCAAAGGGTCTGTCCTGTGCTCAGCTGCTCCTTCCCCTCCAAGTGCCTTTTCTTACCCAGTGGTTATAACAAAGTAAGAAAATAAGGGGAGGTGAATAAAGCAAGCCCCAGCCTCTCTGCTCCTCCAAGAATCTCTCTGATGATTCTGTGATAATTATTGAGAACTGGGTTCAGGCTTCTAAGCGTCTGTCAGTGGGGACCCAAGAGACAGATCCCACCACAGCCCTAGCCATTCAGAAAGAAACCCACCAGCTCTCCTTGCTAGTCTGTCTTTAGATGCAGCCCCTGTTCCTGGGGAGGGCTCTGTGATGTTGATTGCTGTAGCAGTGACTGTCATAGCTCACTTCAGCAGAAAGGATTAGACTGTCCTGAATATGTCAATCAGATATCAAAGATAAATGAAGTTTGAAAAAATAAAATGTACGATTTATTTTTAAAAAATAGTCTTTGGGAGACACCCAGAATGCACTTTGAAAAATCTAAGGGAAATATGTCAGGAAAACAAATCCGCACTCTGCTGTCCAACTTTAATTTTTCACTGATAACACTGCAGCCCAGCCAATAAATAAAGATTCTCCATCCTTAATGGTCTCCAATTTCCATTTGCTGTGATGGAGGCCCCTCCCGAGGACACGCTTGCCCCTGCACTCCGGCTCTGTCTGCCTCCTTGCAGGTCCCCTGGGTGTTAATGAGTTGGCACGGTCCTCAGGACGTTACCCCAAGGACATCCTCTCCCCGCCTGCCAAGGCTCCAGGAGCCGCATCCGCCAAGGGGTCCGCCTAGCTGCCTTGGCGTTGCTGGCTGGTTGGGCTTGGTGATGTTTGGGGTTTTAATTCACTTTACTAAAATTGCCTTTCATTCACTTGGTGACAGGTAGTTATTTGTTTTCAGGGTTCCATTTGACATTTATTGTTAGCGCAAAACACTAATAATAATAATTAGCGCCTTTTTAGAGTTGTCTGGGGTTTTCGTGCTGCCGCATTGTTACTATAAAACATCCCAATGCTTTGCTGTATATAAGATAGTATGATGGTATTTAAATGTAACAAAGGGGTTTATTAGACTCAGGCCAGATTGCAGTATCTCTGAGCCCCCCTCCCCATGAGCAAGCCAAGACTTAATATCCTCTAAACTTGTCTGCAATGCTAATACCTATCTATTTAAAAGAAAAATCAGAGGAAAACCTCAGCCAGCCATGCATGCTCTGGCTTTGGCTTAGAAACAAGCAAGCAAACCTAGGATTTAGGTTCTAGAACTATCCATCCCACAGGGTGGCTGCTAACCACCGGTGACTTCTAAATTTAACATAATTGAAATTAAATAAACAAAATATCCCAGCCTTTATTGCACTAGCCTGTCTCTGAGTGCTCAATGTCCACATATGGCTTGGGGCCACCATAGTGGATGGTGTTGCTGCAGGACATGTCCAGTGTTGCAGAAAGTCTCTTTGGACAGCCCTGTTGTAGAATCCTGACACTCAAAATGTCATTCAAGGACGGGCAGCACTGGTATGAGATGTGATTTTGCTTAGAAATACAGTTTCCTGATCCCCACCCCCAGACCTAGTGACAAGATCCCCAGGGAACACATTTACATATTAATATTTGAAACACACTGAGAATCTAGAACAGGAGTCAGAAAACCTTTTGCAAATGCCCAGGACTATTTTGAGCTTTGTGGACCATATAGTCTCTATTGCAGCTACTCAACTCTGGTATTGCTGACAAAACAGTCATAGGTAATAAGTGAACGACTAGACAGGGACCTGTTTCAATAAAGCTTTATTTTAAAAACAGGTGGCAGGCTATATGTGACCCATGGTGCATCATTTCATGGACTCTGCCCTAGAATATGGGATACATTCATTAACACTGTTGGCATCATTTAATCCCACTATTGGGTCTCAAAGACTAAGCATCCCAGATCAAATATCTTGGTCTATGATCTCTGGAAATGTCCTTTCTGGAAACATCTCTGTTGGCTCTGTCTCTTGGTTCTGATGAAAACTGACCCACGTGGGCCAAGAGATGTTAATGATAAAAAGAAATGAATCTGCTCCACAAAATGACCCACTTAATTAAAAACTAGAGGGGGCTAGGGCTGTTTTCTCTCACCAAATATGCCCCAGGTAAATAACATGTAGAAAGGACCAGGGCTTTTGGAAGAACGTTAGGGTCAATTCCAAGTTCTGACTTGCATTTGCTCGTCTGAGCAAAAGCGCACAGAAGAGACTAGCAGGGCTAAAGATCTCCCCATGTTGTCTTCCACCGGGAACGGGGTCCATGCAAAAGAGAACATGCCCCCCCCCCGTAAGGTTCAGGGTGGCCTGCACAGAAGGGGTGTGGCCTGGGCATGCTAGGGCTTTACCAATTATGTCAACCAGATGGCTCCCGTCATATGCAGAATGGAGGAAAAAACAAAAGTTCTCTTCTCAGCTTTTCTAAAAGACCTAAATTTCCTTTTTCTCTGAGTTGAAGTGGGAAGGCTGGAGAAGAGGAGACTTCTCTAATTTACTGACCAGTGGATTATCTCAAAGCTCCCAGGAGATTCAGAACCTCCGTCCTGGGTAGATGATAAACTCTACTGATTATTTTAACTTTGATTCTGTGGGAAAGGATAAGTGGGAAGTAGATAGTGAAATTTTAAAAAGTGATAATCAAGTTTGCCCTCTTTTGGTCTCTACCAGGTTCTGGATGAAAGCACATCTCCACTTCATTCCTTAAGAGTCTAATTCAGGCTAAAATGGAGATCCATCTGCAGTCAGACTTCCCGCCTGCAAATTCCAGGTTTGTCACTTGTTAGCTCTGTGATTTTCACCAAATCACAAAAATGTATCACGCCTTATTCTCCTCATCTAAACAATGAAACAAAAATATTCCCCACTCCGGTGTCATTGTGAAGATTGAGTGAGATCTTGGATATCAAGCAAGTGGTACACAATGTGCCACATGGTAAATGCTAAGTGAAGAACTGCTTCCAATATGAAGATACAACCCTGAAATATCCTGAGGAGGCAGGAGTTAAATCCATATCTATCAACCATGACACTGAGGCTCAGAGTGGCAACATGACCCAGATGAGAACATAGACGTGAAGCCACAGGGCCTGGGTCGGACTGGAGGTATTTTTCCAGGCTTCCATTTTTTTTCTCTCTAACTGTGCCATTTATTCTGTTGAACCATTTACAGGGGAAATTTTTGAGTATTTTTGTATTCTATTTTTCCAAAAGCATCTTAATAATCCTGATCTGATGCTGAGTCTGGACAAGCCATGCCACTTCAAAGACCACTGTGCAGGATGCTTGCTAGGAGTAGCAACATGGCAGCCAGTGTGACCACATATCAGCAGGCAGCAAAATTCCTGGCCTCCTAAGAAATAAAATCCTCCAAGCCAAAAATTTTCTCCTCTTCAAAATGACTGTTCCCTTTCCTTTACACACTGTCTATATGTTCATCATTTTATCCAAGAAAAACAATTGCTTAAAAGAATAGACAAACTCAAATTTTACAGAAAATGAACATATATGCCAATTTCGAAAGGTGAAGAATTCTTTGATACAACAACTCAACTCTTGGAAACAATCAGACAAATTATATGGCCAAGAATGTGTATCTTGTCTATGCCATACCACCCTGAATGTGCCAGATCTCATCTGATCTCAGAGAATGTTCATTTCCTTGTTTTAAAATCAACAATAATCTAAGCTTTCATCATTTGGGAATTAGAAAAAAAAATCAAGATGGTGGTTCATAGAATACCATCAGGGCATGAAGAAGGATGGGGAGATTCCTCCTGATGGCTTGGCCAAGAGAGCTTCACATTCGGGTGTGGACCTGAGCCCCCATATCTGAAGCATCCTGAGACCCCAGCAGCTATCTCTTCACTGTCATCCTCCAAGGGACCACTCCTCATGATGGCCATTGCTCCCACCCAGGGCCACGACATATTCCCATCTCACACAGGAACCCCAGATATTCCCAGACTCACCCTCCTGTTTCTTTAATTGATCCTCCAGAGTTAATTCTTAGCAACCAAACTGAGCTTATAAAAACACAAGTCAATTGGAGTAAGATGCAAACCACTTCTTATGGCCTGAAAAGGACTGACTAAACCGGATTCTAGCTGTCATTTACCTTCACAGGTGCTACTCTCCACCGTCCACACTGTTCTGGGAACCACCAACATCATGTCCTTCCCTCTCTCTGCCTTTGTGTTGATTGGTCCCTCTGCCAGGGGGAACTCACTTCCCAGCTCTGGACATAGTCTGAGTTTCATCTGCTTGAATTGCTCTTCAAGTGTCACTTCAGTGAGTCCTTGAGTCATCACACTTGTGCTCCTGGGCTCAGGCACATCATTCTCCATTGCAGGAACCAATTTTCATGGCACTTACTCACCATCCCCAGTATTTATTTTACATATTAATATATTACTGGTTGATGCGTTGTCGCGCCAGCAGTTCCAGGAAGGCTGCCTACTTCTCTGTTCCCAGTCCTACAAAACTACCTGCCTCAGAAACTCAGTAAACATTTTGTTAAACAAACAAAGACAAATACATAGGGGTCACATAGGCTTTGTTAACAGTGGTTAGACAGGGGCAGGCGGAAATGTGCACGCTTCCCCTTCTTTTCCATTGTCTTTGTTTTCTGATCTAAAAGTGTAAAAGTTACTCTTATAATAATGAAAAGCAATCATAGGTTAAGGAGCTTGTGTCTTTTGTTGAATAAATAATGTCAAATTAAGGAACCAAAACAAGATATCATCCTAAAAGAGCCCGTATGAACCTCCATGGCAAACTTCCTGCGAGATCTCAATTGATAAAGGTCTTTCTTTTCCCCTTCAATCAATTCTAAACTCCTCTTCTAAAGCCATTACGACTCAAATTCCAGAAGAAGACAATAAAGTTAAGTTTACAAACATGAGATATGAAATTTCTGAATTTCGTATTAAGGACTTAGAAGGTAAATTCATTCTCTTTGCTTTACCAGTATGGGCGTGTATTACTTTATTTTTTAACTGAAAAGTTTTGATAGTAAATAAATACCTTACAGTATAGATGTCTTCTCTTACTGGCTATCATTGTGACTTCATTGTTGAAATTTAAATCCTTATTTGCCTCTAAAATAATATTGGCTGTAAGACAAAGGATGATTTTGGCACTTGCAAATATTTCTGAGTATGGAAATCCTAGCAGGAAGGAACTGTCTGATAAATAGTCATTTGTGCTTAGCTGGACCAGAAGGAGCTTCTCAGAATTCCAAAGCCCAAGGGGGGAGAATGACAATGACTTCATCCTGGCAGCAAAGCTGAGGAGCAGCCTTTAATCTGAAAACTGACCCAAGTACAGTCATTCCACGTAAGGCTACATACAGCACGTCCCAGGTGAACCTATAAAGCTAAGTCACAACTTGTGGCAGCAAAGAGAAGTCCTAATTTTACCCACATGACCATATTTTTTTTTCAAAGCATTGAAAATTGTAAGTATTAGGGGCAAATATCACATCTGCTTATTTTCAGAACAAGACGTCAATTTAAGGAGATGTTTTAAACTGGATCTGGTGAGCATCACATTTGAAAGAGCATGATTCCATGGAACCCCTTCATGTGGAAAATGGCCAGTTTTGTGTGGGTCCTGAAATCATCTTCTACATTGTTTTGAGGATTTTTCCAATACAAAATATGTGTAATATTCTAATTGACATGTCAGTGGAAACATTGTAGACTTTGTGGGTAACTTGAAAAAAAAATATTTTTTTTAATGTATCTCAGAAACCTTTGCAGCACTCAAGTTAAGGAATGAATTCAAATGCTCCAGAAATATTCATTTGTTTTTTTCTCAAGTGTCCTGAAAAAGAACACTCTGATGAAATATTTGATGATGAAAACCCATTTATATTGGTAGCATTTCCACCATTAACCTTAGATCATCTCCTAAAGACAGCCACGGAAAGAAACAAATAAACACAGCTCATTCATCACAAAGCATGATAACAGGACATTTTATAAACAGAGCATTTTCCACCCAGAAAGAAACCATGTAATTTTAAGAGGGCACACAGTGGGTATTATGCAGGCAAACACAAAGTATTTGCCTCAAAATGTGTGCTGATGTGTATACTATGATTATCAAAAAAGAAAAGAGAAGTCTGATACCCTCAGGGTTTTTGAACAAGATCAGGGATATGTTTGCCTGATCTTTATGATGATTCTTCAATCCTGAAATTTATTGGTGTAGGGATGAATATGAAAATTAAACCATCTATAAGACTTCATTGAACATCCTGTGTTCCCAGCCAATTGTAGGTCACCCAATTGATTTAAATACTAGACACTGTCTCTGCCATCTCCTAGAGAATTTGAAAACTGATTCCATTTCTTTATGTCTTCAGAAGGGAGTTTCTGTTCCCTGGAAGGAACAGTATAAGGAGTTATGCTTCTCTCTTTCTCTATGTCCTTAACTATAGCAATGTCTGTACTGATAAAAAATAACTAGGCAGTACATCTTCAAATGAATGGCCTAGAATCCCTTTTTCTCTATCGTAGGTCACTTGGCCCTTAGGATCCAAGTATTCTCTTTTTTTTTTTTCTTCCTTCCATGTTATGGTTGTCTTGGATGATGGGCTAGGCCTGCCTTCTAGGTCCAATCTAGAAATTCATCTCTTTCTCCAGTATTGACATCCAACGAGTGTGAGGCAATCTTATCTCAGACAACTGATTTACTCCTAGAACCCTTTTTGTCTACTCTAGATGGGTTCTCAGCTACCGGGGAAGTACTGAGAGTGCAGGTGATATTAGAGGATAAAATTCAGAATGTCAGAAATTCTGTCCTTCTTATCACCACTGCAATCTCAATGTCTAGAAAAAGGTCTGCCATATAATTGGGTCTTAGTAATTATCAGTTGAACAAATTACCTGTTGTTGCAGGTTTGGAACACATTCTTCATTCCATTCTACTTTTTGATCTTCATATTTCTGAATATAGTAAAGTTTTAACTGGTTCTGAATTTGGTGGGAGACGAATATGACATATCACTCTTAAATATTTAAGAGATCTTATTAAGGGATCAGGAACTGGCAAGAAAGTAAACTTTAATTTAAAACAATTATGCACAGCAGGTACCATGTTATATTGATCTTGGTCATTACTATAATAGGGATTCAGTCAGAAAAGAGAGAAATGGGGGAAAACTATAGTGGTTCAGAACTTGAGCTAAGTTTTGAAATAATGGCAGATTTAGATATTGAGATCAAAGGCCAGGAACTTATTGCCATTGGCTCAAGGAAGGGACCCCTTTTATTTTACTTCTTGTTATATTACAATGTTGAGCACATAGCAGGCACTCATTAAATAGTAGTTGAGTTAATGGTATTGAATGGTAAAATCAAAACAGCCAGCTGAATACACTGTGGTGGAAATACAATACCATTGGAAGAGTACAGAGTGCATTTGAACTTTAGCTTCACTATTTATTAGCTTTATGATTTGGGACAATGTAGTTTTAATGCTTTCAGTCTCAACTTTCTGATAAAAAATATTGACATAGTAAGAGTATGTTCTTCATGGGGATAATAAAAGAACTTTTGATGGGTGCTGTGCTGGTGCCACCCAGATTTCTGCTAAGAGTGCCACTGGTCGACAGCTTCCACTCTCAGCCCAACCTGGGAAGTGACCTGTCAAAATGGCATGCTACAATTGGCTCATTAACAATAATTAGCTTGCGAGGGATGATTGTAGACATTGCTTTCCAACTCAGAGTTCAACTGGTAGCTTGAAATCAACAATGGTGGAAGTATTTATGCAAAAGGTCAAATGGTAAGAATGTGCAGCTTTGCAATCATCTCTGTTGCAAGTACGAGACTCAACCATTGTAGCAAAAAAGCAACTGTAAATCATATGTAGATGAATGGGTGTGACTATCCTCCCATACTTTATTTATAAAATCAGGTGGTGGGTCAGCAGGCAGTAGTATGTCAATTCCTTATTTTTAGATCACAAAAATCATCAAACATTACAAATCAGATTTTTTTCCCCCAGAATGACAGCTGTTCGACATTTACAGTTTACCCCAGGAAGACAACTCAACCAAGATCATACTCCCTCTCCAAGGGCATCTTAAAACCAGTATCTGTTCAATGCAGGAACACAAATCAGCCCTCTCGTCCATCTTAGACAACTATAAAGTGTCATCACACCTTAAGAACCCCTTGTGGGGTCAGTGGAGGCCCCTGTTAGGATTGTGCGGTGCTGCACAATTTCTTTCTGCCAACCCTGCTTCGTTGTCTTCTCCTTCTTCCATGATCTACCCTTCCCTCCCTTCTTGGCCAACACACCAGAAATTAGGAGTAAATCATACTATTTCCCGCCCATGGATCTGCCAGGCCTGATAAGGGAGGAAAGGGACTAAGGATGTTAGAGGACTTAAATATTAAAAACAAAAAAGTCAAGAGTGGAAATAATTCATATTAGACTAGATTCTGAGTGTTGAGCAAGGAAGAGGAAAATCCCGGTAGGTGAGGAGAGTTTGCCCATATGGGAGCATTTCCCCCAAATTTACCATGTTACACAGTATCAGTGACCTCAGAGGTCTAGAGTTGTCACTAACACATCAGTAGAACAGCTTGTAGACGCTGGCAATAAGTAGAAATTCCTGAGCTTCTTCGGAAAGTGGTAGAAGATGGAATCAAGAAGCTCGGAGAACTTGGTATGCTGCAAGAGGAGAATCCAGGGATTAGCTCCCTGGAGAGCCTCAGAACACTCCATGTCCAAAGCAATGAGGAATGTTCTGGAAAGAGGAGCATCAGCAGCAAAGAAAAACTCAGCCGTGGCTTTTATTCAGGCTCAGAGTGACCGGATAAGATTACAGAAGCAGCCAAAGCAAAGTGGTCCCCTCAGAAGTATTTGTATTTGCACAGAAAGCCCTCCATGGTATCTATCATGAAAGAGACAGTAGCAACTAAGTGCACAGAATGGCCCACCAGTTGACATCAGCCAGCCTGTCATTAGCACGACCACTGACACAAGGGCTCAGGAACAGAACAGCCCTGGAAGCAGGGATAAAGGCCACTTAGAGTCAGTGGCTAGACCTTGACCTACCAAATCGAATCTATCTACCTCTGAGGAATGGCCAGCCTGTCAAGAGGGGAGCCTAATCTGGACCTCCAATACGGCCATCCTTCTGACAGGTCTGCCTGCCGTTTTGTGGTAAGTTTGACACTTTGTACCATTTCAACCCTGGAAAATTCATTTCTGCTGGAATTTACAGGTTTTCCATTACGGGTTTGCCTTTTCTACCAATAGTTCCTTAGCTAGGAACATGAACTGAGGATTTATTAGTGTTCATCTTATGACACACAGTCCCACCAGAAGAGGACACAAGAGTCCCTGACCTTTAAGTTTCAGCTGCCACGTGGCTACTTTGAGCTTCTTGTGTCAAAAGCGTGACAAGCAAGAAAAGAGGTCATTATCCTGGCTGAGAATTCATGGTGAACATGGTCTTACACCCCTCATAACTGGGGGTCTGAGTCCTGATACTGGTGACCACCAAGAATGGCAGAGCATCTAGCTCCAAGAATGAGGAAATCTAAGAACATATAGGATACCATGAGGCTCAGTTGTGACCTGAAAAGCAGCTACAGGAGCAACCAGTTTATCCCATTAATCTTCTCCTGTAAGTATCCCCAAGGCAAAGACTTCCTCCAGAACCCTTAAACTGCTTACATAGACCTTACTTAAAAAAAAAAAAAAAAGTAGATCTGAACTTAAGGGGTGGACTGTAGTGGACACTTTGCTGCATCTCCTTGAACTCCTAGCTGGGTCTGAAGGTCAAACTTCATTAGCTGCAAAGAGTTTTGACACCCACCAGACCTGAGCTTTTTCTAGTATCCCAGATGAAGAGAAGAAGCACTCCTGAGATCAAACCCCCTTTCAGGAAGAAACCTGAATCTAATAACTGATTTATAGGAATAAAAAGGCCAGCCCCTTTTGCCCAACTCAAGACAATCCTGAAAGGTCAGGGCTGCAGGATTAGCTGAGACCATAATCATGCCTGCAAGCAGCCCCAAATCTGTCTTCCTTATCCTGACTCTTTCCCTTCCCTGATAAATGTTAAAACCTAATCAACTTCCACATAATCTCAATTGCAGTCTGCTTCCTGGGGAACCTGATCTGAAATATCATCAAATTAAATTAAATAAAGTGCCTGACATTAAAATAGGATCTCATCCTAGGTGGGCTGGATCTCCCACTACATCTAAGAAAACATGAGTTTCAATCAACAGTATTAATAATGGTAATAATAACAATACCTATTATTGCTAAGTGCTTACCTAATAGTAAACTAAGTGTTTTACATGCATTAACTCATTTTATCCTTTCAATAAGCCCCATTATAATCCACATTTTACAGGAAAGTGAAAGAGGCACAAGGGAGTTAATTAACTTCCCCAAGTTCATATGCTTATCCGTTACACTCTACCAGCCTGGGTTGGGATGTGGCTCTGAAAGAGACATATTTGTAAGAGAAGTTTAAGAACAATCCCTTTGCCTTTTAAGTCCTGTCAATCTAAAATTTGAACCTCTTAACAAGCAAAGATATTCTTTTATTGTATTTGAACTCCTTCATATTCTTTAAAAAAAAAACTCATCTGAAATCACTCTGAGAAGGAAAGAGAGGCTAGCCATTTAAAAATGTCTGTTAACAACAACCATTCTCTGTAAAATTTCTTTCTTGGAAAATGCACATATCATAGGCACAGAGTGTTTCAGAGGCATACATTTTCTAGTGCCTTGGCATTGGACTGAGACCCCAATGTTTATTGCACTTTGTCTAAATAACAGCTGGTAGATGCCCAGCCTTCATGACTCTGTGGGGCTGAATTTCCTTAATGATGATAAGATCGATATTCCTGCTCTTTCACATGACTAAATGTAGTGAATTCAGCTGAGGTGCAGTTGTTCTGGTATTCTGTATTGACAGAAACTAAGTCAATGTGAAATGATTTAGCAAAAGTTTAGTGAGAGTCTGCTCCATGCTGTCTTCATTCTAGTCACCACCAAGAACACAGCACACACAATGTTGCTATAGACCTGGAGTGTCCCACAAAGGCCTCTTGTGGTAAAGACTTTATCCCCAACAAGGTGCTTTTAGGAGGTGGTGGACCCTTTAAGAGGTGGAGCCTAGTGAGAGGTCTTCAGGTTCTTGAGGGTGTGTCCTGTTTCTTTCACTTCCTGGTGGTGAGGTGAGGTTGCCATACACTTCTGCCATGAGGCACCGTCATAGGATCAAGGGAAAGGAGCTAAATGATCATAAACTTGGGAACCTCCCAAATTGTGAGCCAAATTAAACCTTTTCTCTTTGTAAGTCTATAGTCTTGGGTATTTTTATAGTGATGGGGAGCTGAGTAACACAAACATATTCCTGAAAGAGTTCACAGTATAAGTAGATGGGTCTCAAACTTCAATCTTTTCTATACCACCCTCAACATTTTGGGGACTTTCACATGCTATGCACACTATAATATTCTTACTATATTTTAATCAGTTTTTTTTATTTTATAAAGTCACTTAAGAAAACAGAGAACCTCTGAAACTTTTTTTCTTTTAAAGGGTGTCTCTCTGGCCATAAAGAAAAGATGTCTGTGAACAAACAACGTATGTAGCTATAAACAATTTTTGAAAATCAAATTTTTAAGATCTTAAATCCTTGTAAATTTCATCAGTAATATATGTGCCACATTTGGGAACACTGACTTTTTAGGAGGACACAGGAACAAGAAGAAGTAGAGAAAATGAGGGGCTACTGAGGTTTTATGATGAAGGAATAATAACACAGTCTCTGGAGTTAAATGGTCTTGATTCAAGCCTTAGTTCTGTCACTTAGCATCTACCAATTATGTGATTTCGGGAAAGTTACTTAATCTGTCTGGTCCTCGACTTCCTGATCTGTGAAAAGGAATAACACAATATTTACCTCACTGGGTCTTGCTCCATGGGACTGAATGAATCAAACAGCCTTAGAACTGTGGCTAGGACATTACAGTGCAGTGCAAAGAAGGATCCTTCTTGCTATGACTGCAGGAGGCCAAATTAGTGTCCCAACTTTCTAAGTCCAGAAAGGCTCAATTCTCTCTGAGGGATTCTGCTCCACGGTGGAGAGGCCCACATATGACTGAGAGTCAGGCTTTTCAGGCACACAGAGTGGGAGATGGTGATCGTCCCGCAGAGATAAGGCTGAGCTAACATTGCCTTGTTTTTTCTCTTCTCTGGCAACCTGCGTCTTTGTAGAGCACTTGGGTTTTGCCTGCCTGGGTTCCCTGGTGACGGCACTTTGATCTCTCTTTGAAGACGCACTCTTTGCTCACTCTGGTACATGCAGATGGATGGGGTAGAACAGAGTTCTTCCCACTCCTACAGGGGCGTGTCAGGCAAATGGGCCCATCAGCCACCTGGTCCCAGAGATCAATGTGTATGAATGGAACCAACCAGAATGACTCTCAGGACCCTGTATGGAATCATCTCCAGGGTCGGGTGGGGGAGCACACTGTTTCCCTGGGGCTGCTGTAAGGATTACAGCAAACTCAGGAGTTTAAACAAAAGATACCTAGCTTACAATTTTGGAGCCAGGACTTCAAAGTCAATATAAGCATTGGCAGGGCCACACTCCCCATGAAGGCTCTGGGGAAGGATCTGCCTCTGGCTTTTCTCCTAGCCTGCTGAAATTCCTTGGCTTATAGCGGCATAACTCGGTCTTCACGTGGCTCTCTCCCTGGCTCCCTGGCATGTCTGTGTACAAACTGTTACATGGACACCAATCACACTTGATTTGAGGGCCCAGCCCATTCCAGCCTATCCCAGTGTGACCTCATCTTCACTACCTACATCTGCAATGACTTTGTTTCAAATAAAGTCATTATGCTGAGGAACTAGGGGTTATGGCTTGGGAATTTAGAATGAGGTACAAATTCAACACGTATCAAAGAAGTTCTTATTCCATTGGATTTAAAGTTGATAATAGGTAAGTCTGATGCTTCTTGGGATTCCAGATGACAGAAAAATACTCCCCCTGGGAATGGGGCAAACTCAGAGGAAAGAGAAACTGAAATACAGAGATACAGGTTTCCAGTGTCATTATTTGAGCACCTGGATTCATCCCTGCCTGAAGCTCATTCCTGAACTTTTCAGGTACGGAAGCCAATAACTTCCCATTTTTAAAAGCTAACGTTAGTTAGACTTTTGTTTCTATAAGAAAATAATAATAATCCAATCTAAAATCAAATTGCAATCCATGTTGATTTTTTTTAAAGAGAGAGAGAGAGAGAGAATTTTTTTAATATTTATTTTTAGTTTTCGGCAGACACAACATCTTTATTTTTATGTGGTGCTGAGGATCGAATCCAGCGCTGTGTGCATCCCAGGCGAGCACACTATCGCTTGAGCCACATCCCCAGCCCCCATGTTGATTTTTGTTTAGAAATTTTTGTAAACTAATTCCAGTTTCCATAAGCCAGGAGGATGGGTTAGAACTTCGAAACAGGTTTAAGCCAGTTTTGAAGAGCAACCTCTTTTTAGACACATCCTTTTACATCATGTGTAGTAGCTGTTAGTAGTTTGTGACATTTCTAGTCTGTCCTGGGTGTTACTAGTACCTGACAGGTCAGGCCTGTCACCTCCAGAAGAGTGGGAAACATCCACACAGCAGACTCTATGGTGCGGTGTCCCTTTGAGAATTACTGATGTCACACTAAATCTCATCAGCTGTATTTATTCTCTCTTCATCTCTGCCATTTGAGGCTCTTCAAAAAAAAAAAAGTCTGATTATTTTTACATGAAGATAGCTTCTCCTTACTCCAGTGATTTAAAAACTGTAAACCAAAGCTTAATTCCGGGGGTCATTATACTTGTCCTATGGCAAGTATAATTAAAATGTAAATCCCTCGGGGGGAATACCTAGAAAATTAAGGTTATTGTTGACATTATTATTAATTAACAATTATCAAATACTCACTTTAAAAAAAAATGCTTAGCCTTTGGATTCCGATGGTCTCCATTAGGCTCATTAGGTAATGGTGAAATAAAGATGAATGAATTCTCAAGCAGATGAATTAATGATGAAGGTGGTCCAGAAGAATCAACCTCGATTCTGTATCCAGCAGGCTTCCATCAGCCTGCAGCACGCTCTCTGCGGGCTAGATTTTGAGTAAGTGTTCGAATGAGATTAACTCTGGGAGCAGTGATTTCATCAGGAGATAAAGTCTGAAAAATAAAGAAGGAAAAAGACAAAGCCACATTAAATCCTTTCAGCGATAGGAAGGTGTCCCGGAAGGTGAGATCAGAAAGCAACCCTCTACGAAGTCTCCAAAATATGCTTCTATAATCTCATCACACACACAAGGGAATTTTCGAAGGGAGCATCTCATGCTGCTGATAAGACCATGCTCTGGAATCAATGAGGAACCTAGACCCCTTGCTTTAGATTTGGTGTGACAGTCTCGTGTGTTAAATAAATACCAATAAATTATTAAAACATATTGGTTGTATCGTAACACAGAGCCTTAACAATGTATTATGTCAGCATGTACAGTTCTCGCTCAGGGAAATTCTCCTCTTTAATTCAAGCACTGACATCTGTGCCAGCACAAAGCCTTTTTTTATTTGAGATTGACACATGTCTAAAATTGCTTAGATTTTGTGTTGTGCTCTTAATACGTGAAACCCCGGCAAATGAAATTCTATGCCACTGTGCATGAACAATGCCTTACAAAAAAAAAAGAAATCTTAGCCTGAGGGTTCAACTGGAGGATTGGAGAAACAAAAAGTGCTTTCACCACGATAGCTTCAAGTTGGGGGAATAATTACTTTGGTTGAGGAAAAGCGAGGGCCATTCCGAGCCCCCTGGAAAAAAAACAGTCTGTTTGTCAACCCTTAAATTAGATCATTAAATTCAAGATGGGTGTAGCCGGTGGATCCTGGGTGGTGTCGGCCGAATGGCTGCCTCTGTCCTGGTGAGGATGTGTTAGGCGTCATCGGCTGCCCATTCAGGAGGGTTTGTGCTCTGATTTTATTCTGACACACGGGGGTAATTATCTACCCTCATGGACCCTCCTCCCCCTAACACAGAAAATCCTCCAGTTTACTTTCCAAAAGCACTATGATACCTTCTTCTTCAGCTATTAACACAGTTTTATTTTCATAAGATTTTCTCAAAATAACATTCTAGTCACCCAACATTTGCTTGATGAACTCAAATGACACCACGTTACTGATAGACGCGGGGAGTCTGGACAGTGCTGGGCCTCCCTGGATCTGTATGGAAATCAACTCTCATGAGGCGCTTTGGTGTTTAACGTCTGACATCCAAACAGTCACCCATATATTCAGTTTTTGATGTGACATTTTTGTTTCAATCTCAACTATGGAGAAGAAAGGTCGTTTGCTTGAACAGTGATGGAGCTGCCCCTGCAGGACAAGTGGGGATCGTGAACACAAGGAGCACATGATCTTTAGGAAGGAATCCTCACTACTCGACGCCCACTCCCTTTCCCCCTAATCAACTGTCCAGGTTACTTTGGGTTTCCCCAACAAGCTGCTGTGCTTCAGGCCTCTGTGCCTTGGCACGTGCCGATGTGGCTATCTGGAGTGCCTCTCCTGTCGACTGGAAGGTCCCTGCCCATTCCTTCAGGACCGGCTCCAGAGTCTGTGAGCTCTTTCCTGGGGAGGACAGTGAGGGTGGGAATTGGGAACTCTCACCATGCTCAGCTGACAATGAGCCTCTACCAGTTTCTTACCTTTTGTTTCCACCTGCTTAGATTAATGCACACCGAGCCCAATTTCATGGAGCAGATGGAGCTGTAATGACAGTCTGGTCCTGGAGCCCTGCTTCCAGGCATCCAGCCACATACAGTATGACAAAGCCAGGTACGGCTGCCATTGTCCCCAGTGTTCAGATGGGAAGCTGGAAGAGGAGCCTCAGCAATTTGCCTGGTGAAACATAGTTAAATAAGTCACAGGCCCAGGACTCAGTTCCCGGATGCTGACACTGAACATGACACAATTAATTATTTGTCATGCACATATTGTTTTTCCAAAACCTCAGAGTATTTAAGATATGATTGGGAAGTGAATACTTGGATTATAAAGGCCTGGGTTATGCTACCTAGCCTCTTCTACTTGGTAGATGGAATGTAAAATGATGTACAATACAATCTTCCATAATGGGCACTCTATTAAATAAAGAGGCAGAATATCGACAGAATGATCATGCTAATAGAGAAGATAGTTAACATTCTGCATATTTGCTCTGTACCAGGTATGATCCTAATGCTGTGCAAGGGCCTTCTGCAGCTCTGCCCCAGGGTTTTATAGATGAAGCTCAGGAAAGATCCAGAAGACAAACTGAGAATCCAAAGTAAGTAGGGGTCGGGGTAAGTAAGTCTTGAACCCCAAGTTACCCCAAAGCTAGCATCGCAGAGAAAGCAAGCAGGCACACCGGAACTAAGCTGCCCATGAGTGCCATCTCTGTTTCATGCTCTATTTTGATAATGGAGAGACGAGGTTCTTGGAGTGCAGTTTACAGAGTTCTGATTCTCCCTGAGCCTCTGGTACTCAGGAGCTGGATGACCCAAGGCAAGTAGTTTTTCCTTCTGAGACTTGGTTTCCTTATCAAACCCATTCTGGTTTAGGGGCTGGATCAGCTTACAATTGATTCCAGGACAGACTCCTCCCCGTCTCCCCTTGGCAGCTCAGGGGTTTGGCAAGTGAGTCGGCCTCTGCCTAGGTCCTGGCTCCTGATTTTCCATGTTGTCTCTCCCCAGGTGTCAATGCAGAATGTCACCTCTCAGAGAGAACAACCTCTTTCATACCTCACCCCAATTCTTTCCTCTTTAGGATTTCCAGAACAGGAAGTTACAAAACTATTCTTCAACTTGTTTATTCCTTTTCCTCCACTGGATCATAAGAGCCCAAGGGTGGGGCTTGGGCTGTCATGACAACATGGTAAACCCATGTCTCCCACAGTATTGGGCACTTAGTGAGTGCTGTTCGGTAAATATTTTTATTGTCATTATTTTTAGCAATTCCAAAGAAAACCATTCCCAAAACATCTTTATCAATTTCAATTTTTCATTTGTATGCTCATTTCCAAATACCTCTAATTATCTTTCCACCCCACCCTATTCCCAACCCTTTAAACAGTCCTGATAATCCATTCAAGGGGAGGTGGGGTGAGGGCAACTGCCTGGCTGATTAGGCAATTAGCCAGGTTAGCAATTCTTTCTTGATCCAGTGAGTCACTGCAGACTCAGAACCAGCGCATTCCGACTGGAAACCACCCAGGCCCCATGGTGCTTGAGTGTTCCTGCCTCATGTGGTTTCATGCAAACCTTTGCATCGCTTTTAATTCCCTTTTCAAGTAATGCATACCATTTAATCAGGGTTCCCTCCCTTCCTATTGTGAGAGCCACGGGCTGTTTTATAAAACATGAAGACAAGAAACGCAGCTGACTCGAGATGGACTGGAGGGTTCTTTCTGCTCAGCCTGCCGAGTCTCCTTTGTTAGTGCCACTGCACTGTTTTGTTTCCATGGTGTATTTAGAGCAGACAGAGTGCAAAGGAGGAAAAGCAAGGGGGAAATGAACGAGTTTACAAATATGTTTAGTGATATAATTAAAAGAGCAGAAAGATGCTGTGTAAATAAATAGTGACGGGGGAGGGGGAACACCTCACCTGAGAAAGACTTGGGAGCTGGGGAAATGCAGGAACTCAGTAGGAGCAGTACTGCTGCTTGTAACCAGGCACCGCGAAGCTCCCCAGCACTGTAATGGTCAAGAACATTCTCTAGCCAATAGGAACTTGCCTCCAGGGGACCCATTTGGAATTTTCTCTCATAACTAGAAGGAAAGAGTTTTCTAAGAATCCTCTAACCAAATCTTTATCTTCAAAAAAAAAAATCACATCAAAGGTAATAATTGGTGCTTGGAAAAATTAGTAGCTACCACTGATCAAAGACTTGCCAGGCACCTTGTTAAGTACTTTATATGCATCTCATTTAACTCATGGGCAGTACTCTAACACTGTCATTATCCTCATTTTTCAAATGAAGAAAAACAGAGGCACAGTGATGTGAAGCAACTTGCCCCAGGTTAAACACATGAGGAGGCAGAACGTCCTGGAGCTGACTCTGCCTGGCGCTAGAGCCTGCCTTTGAGCAATCTTGCCATCCTGCCTCTTCAAAATCTCAGGACTTTTTAGCATTAACCATACGAATTTGCCTATCTTGAGTCATCTATAAAATCATGGCCATTTCATATGATTCAACCTGCAAAATTCTGTTGGGTAAAATGTGGAACTTTTCTTCCCCAATCCCACTGTTCAAAAAATATATACTTCCAGAACTTTCCTGTGCACAGGCCTACATTTATACATGAAAGCAGATGCACATAATTTTATATTGTGTTGTTTGTAATACTGGAAAGATGTGCTCAGACGTGTTTCTTAGACACCAAGGAATAGATATCCTTGTGCACTTGTCTTGCAGACCGGACCTCTAGAGGCAGAATGGCTACATCCTAAACTTTCCCATGGGCCGTAGCCCTTACTACACCTCTGCTCCCACACAGGGTCATCCCAATGCCCAGGTGCTAGTTCAGAGGGGGAACATCAGTCAGTTGAACCAGTCAGTTGAGGCACAGACGCTGGACCCTGGGTTGTAGACCACATGCGGGGCTTTTGAAGAAGTAACCCCAGTACTGACCTTCCCTCTGACTGACCTTCCCTCTGACCACAGCATAGATGTCTCAGATTTATGAATATTATTTCCTGCCCCAAAGAGGTCAGAGACCACTGGGAAGCCCTGGTTTGTTTCTTTAAGCCCAGGGAGACAGGCTGAAGCGAGGGAGTTGACCTCAGGGGTCTCTGCTGCCCTGAGATGAAAGGCCTGAGGTCAGAGACCTCTGCTAAGTCAACATTCTACTTGGTGTTCTGCCTGCTGTTTGGACCTTCAGTGGCTCTGCAGGCCAGGGGTCCCAACTCCTTGGGACAGTCAGATATTGGCTCAGGGTTGTCCAATGTTACCTTTGTCTTGTCCCCTTCGTCTCTTATATCTGGCTGCCTTAGTCCATCCAAAGAGTGCTACCGACTGGCCTTTGAGTCCTCTGGACGTTCCTTTCTGAGACCCAGAGCTATTGGGACTGGATTGGTGGAGCCTCTTAGGTTCCATGCTCTTGAGCAGAGGCTGCCTCTAACCTGCTCCCTGACTCCCTTCCCACTCCAGCAAGAGCAGCTCCAGGATAGACTGGCAGCTTCTAGAACATGCATTAGACGTGGTCACTCCTCTTCAATGTCTTCAGTGGCTTCCATTAGCCCTTAATAACACCAGCTCCTTCCTGGGCCTGTGAAGTCCTGCCTGATAAGTGTGTCTCCTGCTCCATCCCAGGACCCACCTTAGCCCACCTCCCCCAGCTCCCCCAGCTCTGGCCCAGGGGGGAACTCCTCCTTCAACATACTGTTTGTGTCTTCCAGCCACCCAAAGCGGTCACCCTGCTGCTGCTGCTTTGGGAAAACTCTCTTAATTTCCCATGGATGTCTTCATCTTTCCATCTCTGAAACTGAAATTCTCTATATTTTTTTTGTCATTTACTTATTATTTTCTATTTCTCCCAATAGATATTGGTCCACAAAAGCAGAGGCCACTTTTCAGGGTGATGTTTAGAACACGAGGCTCTTCCAAGAAGTGCACACAATGCCTGGTGCAAAAGTGGATGAAGTCCTTAGGTCTCCGTCTCACAGAGCCAGGGGTGATTATTAAGTCAAGGTTTCCCATGGCTGTGCCTTTGGGTGCTGTTCAGAGGGCTGCTTCCTTACAGAAGGAAGAAGAGGAAGTGGACAGGTCTGTTGGGTGAACGGAGCTGTATGTTCAAAGATGTACATCATTACGTCATATGAAAGTGAAGGGTTTTACAACAATGTCAACGCCATTCCTAGGAAAAACATCTAATACCATGCAGAATAACAGAATGGAATGCCAGGTCCCTCCCTCTCTCTCTCTCTTTCTGTTCTGGGAGTTGCACCCAGGGACTCATGCATGCTTGGCAAGCACTCCACCACTGAGCTACAGCCCCAGCTCTTTTTATTGGATTTTGAGACAAGGTCTTGCTAAGTTGCCCAAGCTGGCTTTGAACTTGTGATCCTTCTGCCTCAGTCTTCCAAGTAACTGGAATTACAGGCATGTGCCACCGTAACTCATTGTCAGGCATCTCTTAACTAGAATGAGATTAACTATAAGGAAGGTCACGAATGGGAGAATATAGAGCGAAGGCCATGGGGATGTGTGTCATATGCATGCACAATATGCCGCATTGAAGCCCACTATTCTGTATAATTTAAAAAGAGCATAGGCATATTATTTTACCCATTAGAATGATTTTAAAATAAAAAGAATATGAAGATTAAAAAAAAGTTAATTTTAGAATAACCTGTTTGACATTGCACTTGTTAAATAAAAAAAAACAAAAGAACTAAGAGATTTGTGTGTAATTAACATTGGAAAAATATGGGGGGAAAGTCCCTGAAAAGCGACTATTTGTATTTTCTGTTTCACATGTTTCTAGTTGCTTGAAATGAACACGTGTGACTGTCATTAAGTAGGAAAGACACTGGAGGGACGTGCAGGGCCAGCTCAAGTCCAGTCTGGGAAAGCAGAAGTAGAGGATGACTGTTTCTAAAGCAGGTAGAAACACTGACCCTTCAGCTGGGCAGTGACCACACCAGCGGGCTGCGATGGACAGTCTACCCCCCACCCTGGTGGGCTCAGCGCAATAGACGGGCGAAGTGGTGCTGGGGAGAGACGCCCTGCAGCTAGTGTCCCAGCCCAAGGATCTGGAACAGGGACAGCGAATCTCTGTGCTGCATCCCCTCTCTGTCGCCTGGACTCAGCTTCCTGCCTCTGCCCTGAAGACCCCCCGCAGGCTCGCTTACCCCTTTCCCAGGTGCGGGTGTTACCTCACTGCTTGCTCACCTCCTTCCTGTGGGAGCGGACTCTTGTCCGGTCTTTCCTTCTCACCTTCCAGAATTGGGAGTGAAGAGGTAAAGGGTGGGAGAGATCCAGCACAGGCGAGGGCACTCCATATGTCCAAATTACACTGTGGGACCCACGCTGAACCACGGGATGGGAGCCAGGCACCGGAGCCACACTCAGCTACTTCTGCAGTGTGAGAGTAGAGCAGGTTGGAGGGGTGGAGCCGTCTCAGAGGGTGGCTTATGAACAGCGGGAGTTATTTCTTACAGTCCTGGTGGCTGGGATCAAGGCCCAAGTCCTAGATCAAGGCGCGGGCAGATCATCAATTGCCTGGTAATTGTCTCCCCTTCTGGTTCGTCTGTGGCACCTTCTCCCTGCACCCTTAAGTAGAGGTGGTGGTGAGCAGGGTGGGAGTTGCTAGCTCTCTGGTCCCTTAGTAAAAAGAACAGTATGGCCCTTGTGACTTAACTCCCAAAAGTCTCGGCCTCTTAACTTCCTCCAACCGCACTTCCCAGGATGCTCAAGTTTTCTCAATCAAACCCACTTGCCCCACTCTGAGGCTAGGGAAGAGGATCCCTTCTACTCTCCAAAGGGTGGAAAGGGCATCCTCATTCATGCACAAGGTCCACTCTGTTCCATACGTGGTAGCCTGCAGGAGTTGCTCAGGTGCGTAGATTTTCATTGAACATTACTAAGTGTCAGGAATTAGATAAGATACAGATGGTTTTTCCCACACAGAGCTTGCTGCCTCCTTTGGTGATTTCCAAATTGTAGCACCTGAGCTAGCAATTTCAGAATGAGAATTCTCAGGCCCCACCCATGATCTACAGGGCAATAAATTCTAGGTGACACTCAGCCGCCTGTGTTTTTGCAGATAATTGGTGCCACTAATGCTTGAGGCCTGCTGGTCTGGTGGACTTTTTAAGTTAACAAAACACCTTCACAGTCATTATTTCCTCCAATGGTTTGATTTAATTATTTGAATCTCTAAATATAAAATATTTCCAATGTTCAGAAAATGAGTCACCAAGATGCATCCACTTTCCTTCAGATATCGCTTTAATTTTTGAAGGAAATGAAATTCTCTGGATTCAAATGAAATTCTACATCCCATCATTCTTTTTTCCACCTACCTTCCCCCGCAGGCCCCCAGGCAAATCACTACTATCCTGAAATCTATTTGTCACTTCCCGTAGGTCCTCTTTCTCCAAGTCTGACAAGGACAAGATACACCCTCCCATCAGAGTTGTGTTTTCTACTCTGTTACTACTACTCCATCCTGGGTAGTTCTCAACAGAGTTAAGATATCTTGTGATTAAGAACTGAGAAAAGTTTGACTGAGTAATTTGCAATGTCCAGAAAATAGAGGAGGAATGAGAGAGAAAGGTATGGGGGGGGCGGGGGAGGAGAGACACACAGAGAGAGAGAGAGAGAGAGAGAGACTCTGCTGCTCACATGTAAAATCCTGGGAAGGACAGTGGTCGTAAGAGAAAGAGAGAAGAACCTAGCGTGGGTCATGGTGAGAGATTGAGTTTCCTCAGATGAGCAACTGGGGTAAGAGGCAGTTGGCCACAAGAGAAATGGGTTCTGAGAAGTGTTGCTTTGGTTTGTACTTTTAATACTTTTTTTTTTTTTTTTTGAGAGGCCTAAAAAGGATCGGAATTTTTAAGTCACTACTTGGTGCCTAGCTTGTGCTGCTAGGTTGCATGTGCATCTATGAAGGAAGTAGGCCATCTGGGACCAAGATTTATAAGGGTCACTCTAGACCTGCCATTGGCAGAGGGGCAAAGAAGACCAGGGATCTGCCCCAGTGTTGGGGCCGGATTTGTTTAAGCCAGGATCGGCAGACCATGTCCTGCAGCCAGATCTGGACACTCTCATTCACCTTCCAATCGCCTTTGGCTGCTTTCTGGCTACAATGGCTATGTTAGCAGTTGTCCCCAGAGACTGAATGTCCCACAGAGTCTAAAATACTTACTATCTATCCTTTTACAAAATAAATAAATAAAAATACAATGATGTTGATTCTTGACTTAAATTTTGAGCCAAGAGTACAGGCTTCTTTCTCTCTATGAGGACTTGTTCAGGAGGGCCAGGAATCAAATCAGGCTAATTAGAGCCAACAAAATTCAAACCTGCGATTTGTGTTTATCTTGCTAATTGATATTGGAGTAGATTTGCTGGATCAGCGTAAGCATCCCTGTGAGAGACGTAGCTTGGCCGAGACCGGAGGCGAGGTGGAAGAGGCACCCGAGAAGTGGAGAGAGGGAGACTGGTCTGGAGCAAGCCCGTCTTGAGGCCCGGGGGCTGCAGCGACAGGACTGTGTTCTCTTTTGCCGGTTGTTGTTCACCTCCGTTAGGAGGGGGTTTCTTTTATGGGCAACCTGAGGTTTCCCATCTGGCTCGGAGAGCACTCACTTCTTTCTTCCTTTGACCTGAGTGTCTTCTATAAAGATCCACTAACCAAGAAGCATTTCCTGAGCTCTGGAGCCTTCTCACCGCTATGAAGATTAGTTCAGAAAAGTGAGAGCACAAGCAGAGGAACGCACTCCCAAGGAGACAGCGACTAGCCAAGACCAAGGGAGAAAAGAAAAAAGATCACTCACCAGGGGCCAGAATGAGACTCTAGAGATGAGCACTCTGATAGACATCAGCAAACACACAGACAGTTCTATGCAAAACCATAAATGCAAGGAAGTTTGTAGAGATTGTAAATCTGATTGCTGGGAACAGATTTTCTGGGAAGACTCCATGTGTGGGTCTTGGCCACCACAGAACAAATGCTGGGGTGGCAAAGGAAGCCTCAGCTTTCCCTCCTACTGGTCGGGTAATTTACCTTGTAGGTCGTTCTCCCAGCTGCAGACAGTGATCATCACCCAACAGTTACTTACTGAGCATCTACTACAAACATATGCACTGCTGTAAATACTAACCCCCGTCTCTCCAGCTGCAAAATTAGAAGGTGCTCTGTTTCCACCAGCGTCTTCTCTTTCTTACTTTTTCAAGAGAATTTAGCCCCCTTTATGATGAGACTCAAATCCTGGCTCTACCACTTTCTAACTATGGGACATTTCATCTTTATATCTTGATTTCCATTTCTGTGAAATGAGAATGATGACTGTGTCTCCCTCACTGGGATGTTGTGACATTAGAATTAATTAAACCGTTTAAATACGTACCGTGGTGCCAGGTACCTAATGCATGGTATATAAGTGTCAGTAGGTATTTTTATCATCATCATCATTATCATCCTCATTATCAATGATAATTTGGGAAAGTAAAGAGTTGGGTTTGAAATGGGATTCACTTTGTATATCACAACAACAACCCCTTGAATTTTATACTTAGGTTTAAGTTATTCTCACCTTGCTGAGCCTCTCTTTGGAGATGCAATCAATAGCCATTTCTTAAAATACCAGTTATGGTTTGGGTTTGAAACGTCACCCAACGACGTGGGTCTTGAAGGCTCCTTCCTGTGTAGCCACGTTCAGAGGCAGGGCTGTGGGGAAGGGGTGGGGTCAGGAGGGCTCTGACTTCATAGGTACGTTGATTCTTGGAGGGGTTAATGATCTGGATGGACTATTGGGAGGTGGTAGAAACTGCAGGAGGTGGGACCCTGTTGAAGGGAGTGGGTCCTTGGCAACTTCAACTTGTCCCTGGTCCCTTCCTCCCTCCCTGCTTCCATGAGGGGGAAGGTGTTCCGCCATGATGCTCTGACTCACCTCATGCCCAAAGCCATGGCACCAACCCACCATGGACTGAAAGCTCTGGAAGATAAATCTCTCCTCAAGTTGATCTTCCCAGGTATTTTGTCACAGAGACAAAAAGCTGACTAACACAACTACAGTGGTGTGTAGTTGTTTGATGGTTTCCCAGATGGGCATTTAGATGCACTGCCTGATTAGAGGGGCACGGCACCTGAGACGCTGTCTGTTCCTAAGAATCATAATCACCAGCTGCCATTTATTTGGTGCTTACTGTGTGCCAGGTGTGTGTTGACAACATATGTCCTGGGCTGCTCTTCACTGTGACCCTGTGGTGCAGAAAAAAATGCTAGACTATGTTATTGAGAAGGAAACTGAGGGTCAGGGAGAACCCGTCCACAGCTGAGGAGTGACATGGTGGAACAGAGTCCAGGGCTGCCTCCAAGGCTCACACAGCTCACTGTGACCCCATGCCATTCAAAGTACCAAGTTGAGTGACATTTAAAATATTCCTCACCCCAAATGCCTTTTCTTTGATCCAACACATTGTGTATGAAGAGCTGATCTTACCAGACGTATTCATCCCACCCTATTAAAACATATTCATGTACAAATTAAGTACCTATAACTTTTCCATTTAAAATATTCACAATTTTTTTTATTTATATAAGAGTGCCCCTCATTTGTTAAAGCATCAGTTTCCAGACTGTTAACTATTTAACACAAAGGTTAGAATGGGAAGCCACTACTCACTTCGGATGAATCTCAAAGAGATAAAACAACTTCGTTCACATAGTAGAGGTCAATGGAAAGATGGTTTGATTTGCTAAGATGTGATTGACTTGCAGCTTTTCACCATAGACCTGGCCTAGGGTAAGGTCAGGTTCTCCTGGAATAGATCAGAGTTAACCCAGTGTTACTTCCATTCAATTTGACGGAGTGAAACAAGACAGGGTAATGGTGTCCCTTCTTCCACGCACTCCGTACATCTTGCTCTCCATGTTGGAGAAAGATTTTTCCAAGAGTATCTACATTAGGCAAAAAATGCACCTTCTTGGAAGCCTGTCTGCCTTCATTAAGTGGCTTTCAAAGCTCACAATGCAGCTGAACAACGTGCATTATTCAAATGGTTTTCAACGTGCGCAAGGAAAAGGAGGCGCGCTCAGATGGGAGCGATTTTAAGTAGCTCATCTGCACCACGGGAAATTCATTTCTCCTTTGATGCTTATGCCGTTTCGCAGGGGGCATATGGGTTTCTAGTGCCTATGTAGTTTTGGGGGGAGTTTTAAGCCACCCAAACCAGAGTCTGGTGAATAGTCATCAGACTTTTGAAAACACAACCAAATGCCTTGTCATTTTCTTAGGAACAATACTTTTCATATTTCTCCATTCTGACTCAAAGGTACAGTGAGATGTTTTTACTAAGTGGGATTATTTTCTCCCACGTGGAGTTTTAGACCCTGTGACAAATGTAATGAAATCTGTCAGTCTTTCCTGCTTGACGCAGAAAACTAGGTGCAGTGTTCCTGTCTTATTTGCCGATATCAGGTGAAAAGGGCGGGGGTGGGGGTACTTTTAAAATGTCTTGTAGCTTTGGAGCTCGGGTGGAAGACACATGCAATCTCCAAAGAGATGGATCCAGTAAATGCAAGAGAGAGGAAGGAAGCCTTTGCAAAAAGAGCCCCCGGAATCCGTCTTGACAAGCGTTTTGCATGCAGTTAAATAGACAAATGTATTCTGCTGCCAGGATTTTGCAGGAATCATACTTGATGTCTGTCACCAAAAAGATTCTTGGGCACTGGTGGAGTGACAAACTATTATGCCTTAGAGCACTGGCTCTCACACTTGAGCGTGCATCAGAATCACCTGGAGGGCTTGTGAAAACCCAGATGCTTGGGCCCCTCCTGCAGTTCCTGAGTCAGGAGGTCTGAGTGGGGCCCAGGTTAGGCTGGTACTCTTGGTCCGGGGACCATTTTTTAAGAATCACTAGCTTAGGGTAACCCAAGGGGGCTAGCTTGACAATGAAGGCCTTGTGCTCTTCTGATTACAATTTATACTTAAGATGCCACAAACCATGAAGCAACAGGGGACCCCCCCCACACACACACACACACACTGCACTATCCCCCAGACAACCTGCTTAGTGAGAAATTAGGTTTAAAAAATCTTTTTCTCTCATTTCTCTGCAACTCCTAGCTGGCTTCCTGGACAAGCTTGATCAGCATCACCCTTTCCACTTCTTGTTTGTGAAACTCTCCTTTCGGTACCTCCCACCTTGCTTTGCGTCTGATGAAAAGCCAGAGCCCACAGGAAGCGGGGCGTGCAAGCTGATGCTCTCGGCTAGAGGTACCAGAGGTGATTCAAGACAATGAGCAGAGCCTCCATTTATGATACCCATGTAACACTCTCAACCCATACATTCTTGGCGCTGGCAACTATTAACATTTTCTCAGCATTTCAGGGATTTACATTTGACCCCCCAAGTGAGCCAGCTCTGAGCTCCACGGATCCATAACGTGCATTGTGTACTGTTGCTAATAAACATTTACAACGTGGCAGGCACAGGCCTTGCTCCGTAAGGCCCATTTGGGAGAGTGCCTAGCGGCAGAGCCTGTATGTAGGCCAGCATCTCGCACCACATTAAATAGATTGGTTTGTTCTTATTACATTGCTTTGTCACTTGCGTTTGCATCTCGAACAGTTCCCACACCCAGCACAATAGTTAGGGATGCTGAGGTGACCACAACTTTTCCCAGTCCACAGGAGCAATATTCGGAGAGGGGGAGAGGACTGAGCCTGTTCCTCCAACAAAGTCAGAGCAGCAGGGTTAGGGTTAGGGTTGCTTCCTCCCTTTCAGCCATACCGCCACCTTCCTGTCTTGGCCCCTAGAAGCAGCTATTCAGATGAAAGAGGTAAGTTGAGTCCTGTCCAAGTGCGAGTAGGTAGAGAACTAGCCTTTGGAATCTTGGCTCTTTCCTATCTGCTCTTCCAAGAGCTGGCATTGCTTGGTTTAAATTTTGGCTGTTGTGCTTGGTGGTACAGAAGTCTCTCTACATATGTAGAAAGGGTGTGTTTATGGATCTCTACCCTCTGTGCATTTGTCTATTTTTATATATGCATATTGCATAGTAATAGGGATTTTATACATGGAATAAAACTATTTCCCCCAATTTCACTTGGTTTATCGTTCTGCTGAATAATTCAGCTCCTGTATGGACTTCATGGACTTTTGCTTGATAAATTCACTACTCTGAGCTTTCCCTTTCATTGGAATTTTTAATCAGATTGAAACCCATCACGTTGAGATCAAAGCTGGGAATAATGATGTTCCCAGTCTATGTTTTAGCCAAAGGATGTTCCTTAGAGCGCACGTCCTCAAATCGCTTAGTCGCTTGCTAAAGTGTAAGAGAATTTATGATGCTAAATAAAACTAGGGGGAAAAAAAAGATGTTTTAATAAGATGAAAATCCAAATGTTAAAATAATGAGCCATCTGCATGGGTGGCCCTCTCTTGAGGGAGATGCCAAGAGCTTTACCATCTGTGAAACATTTACCAGCTGTTTCCTTCCTTTTTTGTGAGAACATAAGAAATCCTTGCAGTCGGTGTTCCTAAGTGATACATCACAGGGAAGAAAACAGGTTTGCCCAGCTTCAGGAAGCCTGGACCACACCAAATTAACCAAATAATACGCTTGGCAACTGCAGAGGTGCACAACAGTTTGCCACCCTCCTTAGGTACCCTCCCCTTCTTCTGAGCCCCAATAGAGGGCACAGGCGGATGCCAGGGAAGGGGACATGCATGACATCCCACAAGGTCATTTAAAACTGACTGTTTTCAGCGTGAGCCCGTGCCTGCTCACTCACTGCCTGCAAGCTGGCTTCACCTTCTGAGTATTCAAGCAAGGTTTGGGCGAAATTGTAATCCGATGGAAACGGGAAAAGTGTCTAAAGCAGTCCAAATATTTTTGAACATGCCTTTCCTTTTTCTTTCTCTTCTCTGATCACTGTTTCGCATAGCTGCCAGTCAGCCCTGTATCCCTGCTGCTTTTGCCCTGACAAGCACCTTATCTAGGTTGCCTGCGTTCTGCGTGGTCCTGGGATCTGAACAGAGCACCACGCATGAATTTAGCTTTGCAGCTGGCTCTGATCTGAGGCAAGGTGCCCGCCAGAAAATCCTCACAGTGTGGGGTGCTGATCTACCGAGGCCTCCCCAGGTTCCTGCCTTTTTTTTTTTTTTTTTAACCTCCCTGTTCTATCACCAGACTCTGACAGAATTTTATTTTTTCTCCAACTGCCATCTTTTCTACTTCATTTACTGTCAAACGCATTTCAGGGAACATAACCTAACAAGAAGGTTTAGTTAATGAATGTGAAGTCTTTCAGATGCGTCCCTTCAGGTGTCATTGCTGAGGACTTTGGGAAAGCTTTAGGTCATTTAAAAAAAAAAAAAAAAAAAGGCCATATGTAATGAAATGGGAAGGGAAAGGAACCTGCGGCTATAGCCGTTCCCAGTCCAGATCCTCAGTATTAAGTCGAATCTTAGGAGAAAACATCCAGACTCGTGGCTTTATTCTGCAAACCCTGAGAGGCCAACAGCAGTACTGGTGGCACATTCTGGGGGGTGATGTCTACTCTCAGGGTGCAGGATGTGCATGGTGAGAATCACATTGCACAGAGGGCATGAAGAAAACTTTCTAGGTCACTCAGTGAACTTACCCCAGCTCTCCAAGTCAAGACAGATACCAAGGGCTTCCTTCTCTTTGTCACCCAGCCACTTATTGAGAGCCCACTGGACTATTTGCACACACCCTAACCCCATAGGGCATTTGGCAATATCCACAGGCTTTTTTAACTGTCACATCTGGGAGGAGAGTAGCTGCGGCCTTTGGGTTACAGAGGCTGGGGATGGTGATGAGCACCTACAACACAGTAGTTTTCCCTTGTCCGGGGATGCCTAAAACTGGAGAGAGTTTTGAATACTACGTATACTTTGTTATTGCCTAAGTAACGCCTAATTTTTAAATTTGGTAAGGTAAGAGATCGCCAGCAACAATTACTAATGAAATAGAGCAGTTATACTGATACACTGTAATGAAGGTTATGTCAATGTGCTCTCTGTTTTTGTTCCTGAAATTTTCCATGTAATGTTTTGGACCAGAGTTGACTACAGGTAACTGAAGCTGTGGTCCAGGGCCGGGCTGGGGGGTGGAGGCTGCTATACACAGGGCTGCTGACCAACAGTATAACTTTTGTCCCAAACTAAACTTCCTGAGCAGAAAGGAGAAGTGAGATTTACACGCCAGCCTCAGTTTCTAGGCCTGGATATTTAGACCCATATTTATATGTGTTCTAGAAGGTTTATATAAATTATCTACTTAGATATAATCATACTCTTTGTACAGTAATATTGTTGAGGATGCAGTTCTGTTGTATTACGTCTGCTAGATGAAATGAGCAGTAGCAATAATCTAAGGTTATTTTTAAACCAAAACTTTTTGATCTTAGACTTGGGAGTGCTTTCCATGGTATTGCCAAAAACTTCTCCACTTCTTGTTTGGTTTGGATGACCTAGCCTTTGTAACGCTATGGCACACAATCTTTTTTGTGTGTGGGGGGGACCCATCAGTGCTTATAATTGTGACAGGAGCCATATGCAGAATAAATGAGAATAATTCTCTAGACAGTCATAGTCTCCTCCATGTTTTCCCATCTTCTCTCCTGCACTGAGGACCAGCAGTATTTTCTTCAGAATGTATAAAGGGCAGGGAATCAACCTTAGGGGTAGAGAGACAGACTTGCCTCACAGCTGTTTTGCTGGCTGTGTGGTATTTGGCAAGTTAATTACCCCCTCTGAAAAGCAGCATCAACATCTGGAATATGGAGGTAGCAACGTATTTTTCTTTTTTGTTTGTGTGAAGAGTCGGTATAAAACATTGAACCTGGTGCCTGGCACATGTAAAATAACTGCTCAAAAACATTGACCATTTCCATATATTATCAAGCCTCCCAGAAACAGCTGAGGGAATGGGACACGGAGAGCTAACACCATCCTGGTCTACTCTAGGTGGGTGATCTTTACCGTTGTAATAACTTATGGAAATAGTTTAATTCCATTTTTTTGGCTATGGTGGATGGTGCAGTTGAAAAACCTAGTGAGGAGAGATGTGAGCTAAAGTGTGATTTTCTATCTTCCATCACCAACTGGGTGTTTACGTCAGACTGGGCACCTTATATTTACGAGTCTATTTCCTTTGCAATGTAATGATTGACATAATTATTAACCCTTGGGCTTGTGGACAGGGTGCAGTAGAGAGAGTACAGTTGCCCTCTCCTAGGGATGTGCACACTTCTATCGGACTCCAACACGTGACTTGCTTTGGGCCAATGAACATGAGCAGAATGATCACTGTTTCTTGGGCGACGTCTTCTGACTTATCTATCAGCCTGGATTTCAGATCCCAAAGAAGGAAGTGTGGGAGGGAGCGGCTACTGGGCTATGACAGATAGACAGCGTGAGAAGAACTTGACCTTGGTAGTAGCCGCTGAGCTTGCTGGTCATTTATTACTGCCTCGTGAGCTGGCCGTGCCCACGAGGAGCAGTGCGTGCAGCGCCTGGAACGCAGGGCTGCACAGGGCTGCAGAGAGAGAAAGCCACCCTTTCAGCATTCTGTTCCTTTGACCTCCCACTTTCTGTACTGAATGATATTTACAGTATTTTGACTTTCACTTCCTCTGCCCCGACATCCTCTGTGATTCGCTGTCCAGGTGTCCTGGCATTGGGGACAGAGGCCCACCCACATTCCATCTTCCTTCCCCACTGCGCTGGGCGGCCCTCCCCTGGGAGTGTAGCTCCATCCCTTCCACACTGTGCTGCTGCTGCTGACACTTCAGCTGTACCCAGTCGGGAAAACAGGGTGAAGTCATGAAGTCCTTAACGCTTGCAAAGTTCTCCAGAATCTGATTGCATTATGGTTTTCCTCCAAACAGGAACGAGAAGTCTTTTATGCCACAGATGCAAGAAGCAAAGTTCTGGGCAGCTCCAGAAAACCCATGGGGCTCCTCCAGTGCCCAGAGTTGTGCCTGAGCGGGAGGGAAACCAGTCCATGTTACGTCTTGCCTTACTTCTGCTCCTTTCTTCATTTGCACAAGGTCAAAAGCGACAAAGGCAGCCAAAAGATATTTTATCAAGGGAAAATAAGGGCGGGGACTGGCTTGTGAAAATCCTGATGGGTTTTCTCATTTAAGTAACTAATGTAATAAGTACTGTTGAAATATGCATCATGACCAGACGGAAAGATAGCATTTCCACAGGAGGAACTGCTTACCTAGACTTCCCAGTAAAGGCATCGGATTCCTGAGTGCCAGGATCTGAATCGGCGTTCTCTGGAAGGGCCACATATCAGACAGTTTAAGGGACACAAAGCCTCTATTTCAACTAATCAGTTTTGTCCTTGCAGTATAAAGGAAGTCACAGACAACTTGTAGCCAAATGAGCATGGTTGTGTTTCAATAAAACTTTATTTATGCAAAGCAGTTGTGAGCCAGATTTGTTCACTGACCCCTGTTCTTTTAGACCTCTATTTGCATGTATAGTTTGCCCGATTCTGGTCTATAAGATCTACTGAGGACAGAGATACATCAAATAATATTTCTGAATGATTCTTTAACTTGAGACTTCATAAAAACAACCTAAGATATAGAAATGTCTAAATTCTTCACTTACATGTAGTACATTTAATTGGTGCTTGCACATATACATGAAAATATAAAAAGAAATTGAACAAGCTTTGATAGCAAGCTGTAGTTTCCCAAAAGAAAATGCTTTCTTTTTTTTTTTAAAGAGAGAGTGAGAGAGGGAGAGAGAGAGAGAGAGAATTTTTAATATTTATTTTTTTTTTTAGTTCTCGACAGACACAACATCTTTGTTGGTATGTGGTGCTGAGGATCGAACCCGGGCCGCACGCATGCCAGGCGAGCGCGCTACCGCTTGAGCCACATCCCCAGCCCCGAAAATGCTTTCTTGAGAAGATACCACATCATGCAGATGTTCAAGGATTGCCTAAGTTGTTATAACAGAGACCCCAAATCTTAGTAGCTTTATAAGACAGAAACATTCCCCGCCCCCTGACTTAATACATGGCACCCATTTCTGGCTTATCCAAGGAAGTGGTATTAATCATCTCTTTCAGCAGTCATTAGGAAAAGGGAAAGGGGAAAGGAGAATGAGGTCTGAACCTTTGGGCATGTATCGCTTTGGTTTATGTGGCATGGACCATAATTTACTCTCATGATCACAACTAGCTACAAGGAAAGTGGGGAAATGTAGTCTCAAGCTGGGCAAACCTATACTCCATGAAAATTTGGGCATTATGTTGGTATAACAAGAGGGAAGTTGGGGAAAGGAAAATGTGTATTGGTAAGCAATTAGCAGGTCTTTGTACAGACAGTAATGAAGAAGACCTTGCACCATGGAGTCAGACTGAGTTTCAGATCCTGGCTCCATTGCTTGCAAGCTGTGTTTTATTAGGAATCATTTAATCTTGTCGAGCCTTGGTTTCCTCATCTGGAAAATGAGGATGGTAATAACCATTGCTCTGGACTCCCTGTTTTTTAGTTCTGTCTATATGCAAATCATCCTGGGGAGATGGAAGGGAATGGAAACAACCAGCTACATATGCTGTTCCTCACCTAGGTGAACACAGCCGAGAGCACTAGGGACGGAGTGCCCAACCCTGCCTGTTTCTGGACTTTCATTAGATGCCCCCAGAGAACGGGCCACACAACACGATGTTATGACCGACTCTGGCCTCAAGAGTCAGTGAGTCTGGTTTTCTTGAACAAACAACCAAGTTTTTATAAGTAATGCTGTTTTCTTTCTGAAGTCATCCCTTTTTCTCTTGCATAAAACTTTGCCAAACACCTGTGGACATTAGTCCAGTGAGAATCGACCAGCCTGTGTGTGTGGGTCTTCCTATAGTTTTTGCTGTGGTGTGTGTATTTCCTGTTGCAGTTTGTGACCCAGGGACAAAGCCCTGAGGCAATGGCATTGGAAATGGAGCAAGGGAGCACAGTCTTCCTTGAACTAAGTGCTCAACCCACTTTGTAACCACTGGAATGTCAATATTGTAGTTCCCCCCTACACACACACACACACACACACACACACACACACACACACACACACCTTGTTTTGTCTTTCTCTCCTGAGGTCCTAAGTGACTTCACACATTCCACTCTTTCTAACAAGACTTAAAACCTTCCCCTTCTCCAAAACAATGGCTTTTCTCCTCTGATCAATGCCCCTCATTCGACACCCACCTTTGCAAGTTGCTGCAAAGATAAAATGAGGGGGTATACATAAAAGTCTTCCAACAGATCCTAATGCTCTGGCACTGACTTCCGGTCCTCCCCTGCTAGGAAATGAGACGACTGCTATCCAGATGCAGCTAATGGAATGATCTCTGTTCTTTGGCTTTGATGCTCCATCATTCAGGCATCCTGCTCCAGAGCCAGAGAGGTCAGAACTGAACTATCAGAAGACCAGTGACTGGTGGGAATCCTGACCTGCAACACAGACCCTCTGCCAACCGCTCCTCATCACACAGGAGTGGCCTCTCCTTTGTGCCAGCCGCAGCATCAGCTCTCCTAGTCCCTGGGTATTCTCTCTCTCATCTCTGTGGCCTCTCTGTTGTCAGAGGGAGCTATAGAGCCAGGTTCTTTTAATGAAGAAACATGCTACTGGTCCCATTGGGCAGGACCACAACAATCAGGACCCCTTGTCCATGGGCAGAACTCAGGAGGGCTGTCATTTACTGCCTCATGCACTGTGGTCGGGACATTCTAACAGAAGGAAAATTCATAAAGTGTAAAGAGTTGCTGTTACTATTTAGGTCCTTTACGATAATCCCCCAAGCTAATGTGACAGCCTCATTCCTTACCTCCCCACCAGGAGTCTCCAGTTCAGCCAAGTTTACCTGGGCACCCCTTCCTTTCACTGTCCTTCATTCATTCATCCACACATTTTTGGGGGGTACTGGGGATTGAACCCAGAGTCACTCGACCCAACTGAGCCACATCCCTGCCCTTTTTATATTTTATTTTGAGACAGGACCTCTCTAAGTTGCTGAGGCTGGCTTTGAGCTTTTGATCCTCCTGCCTCAGCCTCCCAAGCTGCTGGAATTACAGGAGTGTGTGTGCCACCACGCCCAGCTCTTCTACACAGTTTTAATTAATGTCTATTGACTGCCAATGACTGTGCTTTTTTTGAAGATAAAATGATGAGAAAAACATTAATAAAAACAGTTTTTTTTCATTTATCAAGCTTAAAATTTACTTTCAGTATTCTAGATTTTTTTTTTCTGCTTCTCTGAACCAGTGGTCCAGCCTGCAGCAGCTGCTCCCTTGCTCTCTGCCCAGACAAAAAGGATTTGAAGTATCCATCCTCCACCGAGCCTTGTAAGGTAGTGCAGCCCAGAGTGAGCACAGAACCTTCTTACCCTCTTCTCTTTCAAGCAAGCTTCTCTAAACTGATTAAAAATTTTAGGTGTATAGGTTACTTACCACAAAAAAAAAACAATTCCAAATGTTTCAAATTATCAATATCAGGAGTCCCCAAATCAATGAGTAGTTGGAGAATCAGATTAGAATCTCAATAGTATCCAGGAGGCAAGAATGGCAACACCATTTAGCAACAAAATCCACTCCAGATAGCACCTCCAGAGCCATGTGCTGCCGATGCGTCTGTCCTGGACCCCAGAGCAGGTACCCAGGGTGAATTCAAAAGCTCTCGCAGCTCTAGGTTCACAGGTGCAGGGAAAACACATCCAATTGACCGAACTTTGATCTCATAGCTCTCAGGAGGTTGGCAGACGAAGGTTGAATTCCTCCAGCCTCCGTAAGGAGGTCTCAGGGCAGAATCTCTACATACAATGGAGGGTTTTCTAGAAGAGAAATGAGGAGCCAGATTACTGAAGAAATAACTAGGTCCCTTGATTAGTCAGGATTCTCCACTGAAACAGAAGCAATAGATGGACGGACAAACGGACAGATGGACAGATGGATGGGTTTAACCTGAGGGATTGGCTCCTGTGATCACAGAAGCAGAGAGATCCCATGGTCTACTGTATGCAAGCGACATGTCCAGGAAGCTAGTGCTTAAGTGCTAGCCCAGCCTGTGGGGCCTGAAAACCAGGAATGTCAGTGGTGTAAGTACCAGAGCAAAGGCCCGAGGATCAGGAACATCCATGTCCCAGGGCAAAAGACGCTGCCCCTGCTCAAGCGGAGAGGGCCAAGCCAGCCTTCTTCCACCTTCCTGTTCTGTTCCCCGCCCTCCGCAGGCTGAATGGTTCCCCACGCACCTTCTTTACACAGGCATCACTTCACACCTTTACCAATTCTGATGCCAATCTCCTCCAGAAGTACCTTCACAGACACACCTGGAAACAATGTTTTACCAGCTGTCTGGGCAACCCTTAGTGCAGGCAAGTGGGCACTTGAAACCAGCCATCCCAGTCCCTCATACCAAGCATGTCGATGTTGTCATGGCTCTTTAAGGTTGTTATTATCGATGCCTTTATTTTTCTCTTCCCTTTGTACTACTTATTCTCTATATGACTTTAGAAATTGTTGCCAACTCTCTCCCCAAATTCCTTCAGGACTAGAAGAGGTGTTGTACCCTGTACATAACCTCATACTGACTCGCTTACATAGGCACTTGTGAAATCATGTAAACCTGATAAACGCCAGATATTCATCTAACTGACTTCTTTCCCAACACTTCAAGTTATGGAGAATGTAAGAGTCTAGAACAAAATTCTAAGGCATTTTATAATTATTTAAATTTCTGTCTATTTGACAACATATTTGGTGTTTACTTTTAAATAGTGGAAGAGTGCTTATAAATAGAAGTAATAGAACAATTCAGTAGTAAATAAATCTTACATCTGCTGTTTGACCACTTGAGGGGAAACAGTTTCCTAACAAGTAGCAATGGTCAAGAAAGCTATGCAATTTAGGCCAGTTGTCACGGAAAATAACTTATTAGTTGCTAAGCTACCGGTCCTACAAAGAACTCAATTAGGGGAGACAAATAAGCTTAACTAGACCTGCTCTGTTTGAACATGGAGAGTTGAAGCTGTCAGGTGATCTGGTGGAAGTGTGGAGGGCAAAATGATTGACAAACTGGTCTTGGGTTGGCATGAAATTTGGCTTTGATTTAGTGAGTGACTGACAGGCGGGTGTCATCGGAAAAGGTGGATTGTGTATTGGAGGGGCTATTTTGCAACAAAATGATTGGCACATTACAGAAGTTGTCCCATAGACGGAGAGAACCAAATAAAGATTTGTTTTGACAAGCATTTCCCTTTTACCTGTTCATTTTGTATACAGAGAAGAGAGAGGGGGGAAGTCCTCCTCGTGCCAAATGATTTATCCAGCAGGTATTGGTAGGACGATGGCCATGTGGGTGCACAGAGGGAGTCCTGGACAGTGAAGAGTCAGGAGAGAGGTGAACAAGTACAGATTATTCCATAGAATAGAATTTTAGAAAGTCAGCCCCCTTTCACTGAGGTCTAGAAGTGTGAGTGCCATCTCTGTCACCTCATGTGAATGTGGTTGCCAGATAAAATAGAGAATGTCTCATTAAAATGAACTTAAAATAAACATGAACAACGAAGAGTTGTTTTAGTGTAAGGGGGCCCCAATGTTGCAAGGGACATACTTAAACACTAGGAAACTCATTGTTTAACTGAGATTCAAAACTATCTGGGCATCTTATTTCTATTTGTTAAATATGGCAACCCTAAGTGAAGTCACCCTTCTTGGGAATAAAGCCAATACAGGTAAAATGGGAACCAAGAGGTGCCAAAAGACAGATTCCTGGTGGCCTGTTTTGAGCACCTGGACCCAGCCATGCCTGAAGCTTGTCAAGCCACATTCTTTTCAGATCCAAGCAAAACCCTCTTACACATGTTCACCAAACTCGTCTGAGTTTGCCTTCTCTCCCCTTCTCCTACTCCATATTTCCGTCCCCACCCTGGCTAGGTTGAGGTTGTAATCACGGTACCTTTACTAGTTCTCACACAGGTCCAGAGAATCCTTTATGTAAAATTCAACCAAAAACGTTCCGGAATTTTTATTTTTGGATTTGGGAGCTTTTCAGATTTGGGATTCTTGGATTAAGAATGCTTAGCCTGCACAAGACCAGCCATTTCCTGGAAGTGGGTCTCACATCAGAATGGTCATGTGTCTTCCTGAATTACGGCCAGTTTTTTCTGGTGATTTCAAACCTTTTTCCCTCTTCCCCGGCCTCATTAATCACCACCACATTTTTTTTTCCTGAACGTTGACAATTAGGACTTCTCTCTCAAACAACCCATTACCAAAAAATAATTTGAAATCATTGTTTAAAATGTAAGTGAAACAAATAATTATGAATTTTATATGGAAATCAAAGACCAAGGAACAAGATAGAAACATCATGATCACCTGTTGCTAAATGCATAGAATCAACAGCTCGGCTCATTTCTTCTCTTTTTTCAAGGATACTAACCCACAGCCTCCTGACCAACCAAGCATCTGCAAGCTCCCTGGACTCAAAAAAGGATTTGAATCCACTTAGAACAGGAAGGGAATCTTGCTTGCCTTATTAATTGGTGCTTTGGGAGTAAAAAGAACAGAAACCAACTTACTTAGCTGATGCCAAATGTTCATTATTCGCTGCAGGAGGCGGGCCCCTCAGAGACTTGGGTCCAGCAGCCCCCCTGGAAGGGCTGCATCCAGGAACTAGGAAGCCCCCGGGACAGGCTTGCACTCTGGGTGCCGTCCTCTCTCTCCTCCCCCTGTGCCTTCCAACTCCACATTTCCTCTGCAGTTAGCCGGGTGGATGGAATATAGGTGTCTCAGATCAACGTGAGTCAGGTTCAGTGACAGAAACTTGGTATTCCTCAGCCCCAAATCCTGGGAGACAGACTGATTGGCTCACTGGGCCCAGGTCTCCTTGCCAAAGCCAACTGAGGAAGTGGACAAAGTCACAGAATGTAAACGTGGCTGCCCGGGAGCCGTGCCTGAGGGCTGCTGCCTGTTCTGTCGGGAGGACACATAACTCCCGGAGATCGCCAAGCTGCCCGTGTGCTAGTGATGAAGCTCTTATGCATCAGGCCTGTCCCTCTTCTGGACTCCATCCTGTGAATCTGGAGTCTGTGACAATACAAATGGCGTAGCTCGTGGGTAGTTAGGTATGAACAGTCGTCCAAAATGGAATTCCAGAGAGCACCAGCCTGGCCGTGCCTGGCTGGGAGAATGAGATTGGTAGTTTGGGTGTCTCTGCTAAAAAAGCCACGTGGTCCCCTGCAGTAGAATGTGGAGTTCTTGACTTCAAGCTGGGACTCCAGACTAGCGCACCTGCACCTCAACTCCAGGTGTCTGTCTACTGCTACTAAGGATCGTGGACTGGGAGAAGGAAACGTTCCCAAACTCTTTCAAATAAATCCATAAATATGAACGATTAAAATATCAGAGTATCTGGTTCGTCCACATCAGACAAGTTTTGTTTCAGGAAATTCATTTCTATTACCTCCTAAAGATTCATATGCCGCAGTCTGGCTGGGCACAATTCAGGAGCCACTTGTCAAAAGAAACGAACTTTATTTTTAGAACCACACAGGCCAAACAAAACAGCTCCTCAGGAAAAACCCTCAGAGCCCAACTACCAACACCGGCTTCCCACAAGCCTCTCCCACAAAACCACAAGCCTCTCCCACTCCCACAATCCTCCTGCTCTTGAGGCCGATTGGCTGGGTCACGTGGGCGGAGCCAAAGAAGTCCCCCAATGAGCAGCTCCGTGGTCTGAAAGGGCAGGGAAACAGCCCAATGAGTATCACCGCAGAGGAGCCAATCAGCTAGATGTTGCTGGGGCCGCTGTGAGCCAATCATCAGCTGGCAGTCTGAGAGGGCGGGGAAACAGCTCAATGAGCATCTCCAATGAGCATCACCACAGAGGAGCCAATCAGCTAGATGTTGCTGGGGCCACTGTGAGCCAATCATCAGCCGGCAGCTGGAAGTTTGCTGGCAGCTGGAAGTTTGCTGGGGCCCCTTCGGCTGTGGTTCTCAACACTCATATTTTTTCCTTTTTCTTTCTTTTCTTTTTATACCAGGGATTGAATCTCAAGGTGCTTCAGCACCCCACATCCCCAGCCCCTATTTTCTATTTTGAGACAGACTATCACTAAGTTGCTCAGAGACTTCCTGGTTTGTGGGACTGGCCTGGGTCTTGCAGTCCTCCTGCTCAGCCTCCCAAGTCACTGGGCTTATGGCATGTGCCACCACACCCAACAAGACACACATTCTGAAGAAAGCAGAGGGCCAACTGTGTTTGTAATGGAGCTTGCAGCAGAGGCTCCAGAGACAGAATGTCAGGGTTCAAACCCTACAGATGTCACTTCCTAACCCTGTGACACGGAGCAAGAAGCACAACCTTGAGCTCCTCCGTTTCCTCATCGGCAAGACTGAGCTATCCAGTGTACCCGCTCCATACCCTGGGAAGGTGAAGGAGATGGTTGATTCAAGTTGGCAAGCTCTCTGGGCCTGGCCAAGTCTTAGGCGGGTGCTAAGTGAAGGACTCGGTGAATGTCCACATTATCCTATTTGTTCTTCCTTGAATTTTATCCCAGAGGCTACACGGAGGCATTATGAGGAATCAAGTCATCTATGCTAAATTGCATCTGTGCACTGAATGGCTATGACCCAGAGAAAAGAGAGCGGATGATATGGACACCCTAAGCACCGAGCTCAACAAACGGTGATGGCTTTGGCCGTAAGTCCTGCTTTATGGCTGTCTATAAAGCTGCCCATCAAGATGCTCCTGACAGATGACCTGCAGTAATAAGCAGTAAAGGAGCAGCATCGTAGAACATTCACCCGCTGGGGACACAGATCCCGGGAAGGGCATTCCCATAAAGCACCCCCAGGCGCCTTGGAACCCCTCCCTCTCCGCCTCAGTCCCTGCCCTTCCCTTAGCTTGTGGGCTCACCCCTTAGTACCCAGTTTCATTCATTCATTTATTTTTTTCAGTGAATCAAGTTTTGACTCATGTATTCATCCAATCATGAGTTCATTAGTTTTAAATCATATAGCAAGTGTTTATGAATTAATAACGGCGGCTTAGCTTTATAAGGCTCTTTCTATATGGTAGACTCCTTGACAGCATGATGACAGGAAGATCAGCATCATGTTTTATTGAACATATACTCTGTGCCAGGTACTATATCACGTGTTTGCATGAGCTCATTGTATCCTCACAAAACCTTTCTCAGTCAAGGAGCTGTTATTAACAGCATTTTTTAAAAAGGTCAAGGGCAATATCTTGGAAAATTTGTGTAAATTGCTCAAACTCACGTAGCTATTAAATGATAAATCCAGGGTTCAAAACCATGTCTATGTAACCTAACACACGAATGCTTTAGCTCTTGCATGGGGCAGCCCCGTGGGCCGAAAACTCCAGTCTATAATTTGTTTCTAGTAATGAATCCACAAGAAAGGTAGCACTTGAATGACCTCATGAAGTATGGACAAGGAAACTAGTAATGGAATTATTTAAGATAGCATTTATTCCAATTGAGAACAGTGTAGCAAAAACTAATAATAAAGCAGAAACCCACTGCACGGTCCCATTTTCCCACCATAACTTGTTGAAAGGGCATTCATCCATCAGTGTTAATCTGATGAAAGCAAAGGAGAAGTTACAAATCCTTCCACTGAAAATGATAGAATTCCAACTCAAACTGTCTTGAGGAATCCTGGAATGTGTAGACTTGCATCACTGAAAAGGTGGTGGGCAGGACTGCTTCAGGTACAGCTTGATCTAGTGTCATCGAAGACCATCTTTGTTTCTCTTCACTTTTTCCTCTGTACTTTCCACAGCATCAGCTTCTTCTTTAGGCCTTGAGTGGGTTTCAACTGGCAGTTCCAGGGTCTTCTATTTTAGTAGGAAAGACACTACTCCAGTCTTCATATTTTAGTTCAAACAGACCAAGAAGAAATGGCTCCACTAGGGTGCTATCAAGGACTAAAGAATCTTCCCTCCCCCCCCCCACCCCTGGAAGCTCTAGAAACTTGCTACAGATCTTGCTGGTTCTATCAATTTTCTGCTCATCACAGGTCCAGTCATGGTGTAGAGAGAGGGGCGAGATAGGATTATTGGCCCTCTCCCGTTTTAAGAGGAGGGACAAGGGTCAATACCACAGGAATGGCGTGGCTGAGCATGGGAGAGAATCAACTGCCCCAAAGCAAACTCCAAATGGTATATAATCTGAGAGGGGAAGACGAATGGACGTCAGGCTGCATGAACAACTGGAGTCCATTCTACCCAACGACTCTGGGTTTTGTTCAATTACTGAGTCTCCAAAATTTACCTGATTCATCACCACATTGGAGGCATTTTCTAAACCAGCTGCTACCTTGCCCTAACATGAGGCCACGTGGTGTCTTTTTCTTCCCAAAGTTCTCCTGAAGGGCTGGCTTTCAGAAAGCCTGAGTCTGATCCTTACCGCTATCCTCCCTTCTAACAGCTTTGTCTCTCACGTCAGCAAAAGACATCAACGCGCTGTGTCTCGATTAACATTAGATTCTGGTGTTTCTTCGTGGGGTGGTGTTTCCACGGAAGTTCGTTCCATGTTGTTTACTCGACACATGTCGTCTGGCGGGTGTAAACTTTCTTTTTGTGACATTTTGCAGAGGCAAAACCTGGTGTCTTGGGGAAGGACACACATTCATTACCACTGGTGAAACAGGAATCTGAAACAGCTTAGCATGTCCCCTTCCAGCCACATTATCTACTCCAGATGAGGGGCATTCTGGGGAACTAGAACTGCCTGGAGGACAGGAGTATATAAGTTTTACCAAACACATGTGTGCATGACTCCCCTCTTCTCTCTCCTCCATAAAGAGGTACTGTTGGATCCACAGAGGAAGGTGTGGAAAGCCCCGGTGCGTTCTGCGACTCTTCCTCTCGCCAGGAGAAGGCAGAATGCAGCCACCTATTGGTTCAGATGTCTGTCCTGCATCTCCTGCTGTTACTTGTGGGTGGGGAGTGTGTGTTTCTGTCCTGAAGAGGGGGCTGGGGTGCACTTGCCTGTGTGCTGAGAGAGAGGCAGGGCACAATAAGCTGGGCAGGGCTTGGGCTCTCAGTGCCCAGTCTCCACCATGCCCTGCGCCCTGTTATCCAGCACATTCCATTTGTGGTCCCTTTCTGGTCCCAACCTGCAGTTGCTTTCATGGGTCTTCATGAGAGCCACCTAGACCAAGAGCCTGGTGACCTTCCATCCGCTGCCTTTCAGATGTTTGCCCAACACCTAGCGGGAGTGGAGGGAATCTGACGTTCTTCTTAAGTTTTTTTTTTTTTTCCAGAATCAAGACTAATCATAATTTTACAATTTACCTCCATTGGTTGACAGAGAGTCAATAGTCCAAAAAAAAAAAAAAAGGAGGATAAAATATTTCCAACTTCTCTGCAGTTGGACTCTTCTTTGTAATTCTTTTGTGACTTTTTATGAACCGAGCGACTTCCTGGGAGGTATGTTAAAGGTTTATAATTCACCATGTAAATCGCACCCCTTGTAAATCTCAGCTCACCACATGACAAGGTCCTGGAAACCCCCTCACCGCAACGGCCAGCTCTGAGCCGACTACAAATGTGTGCATGTTGGTCACAAAAATTCCAGCAAAAACATTCCGGGGCTAATAAATGTTATGTGTTCCTATCTTGGCCTGCTGCACAGACAGCAGGAAATGTCTCCATCGGAGAAAGGGGCCTTCTATATCTTCCCAACTTCCCCCCTCGGCGGGTCTAAGTTCACCATGGTTGGGGAGCCTGGGCAGCTGCCCAGCTGACCACCCTCAGTCCACTGCTGAGGGAGCCAGGCAGGCACGATGGAGGGATCGCCGTCACAGAGGTGAGCTGCTGGCACTGGGGAATCGCAGAGTCACATCCCGAGAGGTTCTTCTGGTTCAGTAAGCCTACTCCAAAGTGTCCTTGGTGGCTGCTCTCGATTGCAGCTTTGTGAAGTGTCTGATTCAGGAATCAGCAAGTGCAGGCCAGCGGTCAGCAGCCTGCTTTTGTGAATAAAGTTTTATTGGAATGCAGTCATGTCCATCTTTTCCATATTGTCTGTGGCTTCCTTTGCAGCCCAGCAGCAAAGCTGAGGAGCCACGACAGAGGCCAGCACAGCCTGGAAAGGGAAAATACTTCCTATGTGGTCCAGTGAGAAATGATCTACCTACCCCTCACCTAATTCTCTAACGTGATCTAAAAAAATGCCATTATTCACTCAATGCAGTTTCTTCAAACTAGGTCCCCCTGGTATAAGTTCCTGTGGTTCCTCCCCAGGATGCTTGTGACACCTGTAGTTATCTATTAGCTGGTCATCTTCAGACTAAGCTGCGTGGGGACCTCTATTGGATCTGACTGTATTGACCAACAATGCTTTCAACCACACATAACGGCACTTCTGACTGTGACTTAAACAATGAAGATCTGAGTTCCTTCACCTGACAAAACCTGGATGAAATGAGCACCGCTCGGCAGGAGGCCCTGACTGTGCAAACCTTCGCGGTCCCAGACCTGGACGGTCCTTCCCATCCCACCAGCTTGGCTTGCCGATTCTTTCTCCTCTTGTCGCTTGACAGCTGTGAATCTGTTGCTCTCTGGCTCCCAGTTTCCCACCCCCAGCTCCCAGTATCCCACCCCCTTGTGGATATTCCAAGAGAATAGAAGGGCCAGGAGCCTGAAGGTCTCTCTACTAGAGTTATGCTTTTTATCCCAGACAGAAAACCAGAAGCAGGCTCAGCTCCCCTATTGTATGTCACTGAATAGAGTGAGCACCGTCCTCCCGGCATCTGGGACCACTCTTGCGCTAGGGCTGGAGCAAAACTGGAAACTAGTGGACATTCCACAGCAATGGTGGGTGGGTGGGTGACTGATGGGTGAAGGCAGGAAAACAGACAAAATCTTCCAAACTTGGTTTACTTTGGGGCCAGACTGGGCGACAGAGAAAGGTGAGAGAAGGGTCCTTCGTGGCAGATTTTATGGGAGTCATCACTCCCAACTTTTTCATTCTACAGTTGTGAGATGACGAAAGAGAAAACTGGACCCTTAAGTGAATTTTTAAGATTTCTGGTTGTCCTCTCCAGTATGCCCCACTTTTCTAGTAACAATGCCCTAATTTGAGGAGCCAACTCGCAATGTGATCCGAATGAGGCAGGTAGCAGCCCAGGCCCTGGAAGAGAGTCCCCATTACAGATCCATGGTATCCAATCCCTGGCATTGCTGCCTGGTTCAAAGGTGGGTGCAGACCACGGAATGCAACCAGGAGGAGCACAGAATCCTGGCAGGTGCTGTCAAGAACCAGGTGGCTGGTGGTCACTGTGGAAAAGCCAGGCTGACAGTGAAGTCCACACAGAGGGAACACTGCAGGTCTGTCCTGAGCCTGAGCTAGATATTTTACCTTTCTATTTAAAACTACAGAAAACCCAACCCAATGGCCCTAAGCCATTGTAAAGAGAATGGTTTTAACTCAATTAACTAGACATGGGGCAGATTTACTCTGGGTGTTTAGTCAGAGAACTAATGATGTCATCCAAACACCATCCATCTATTATCTATCCATCTATCTATCTATCTATCCATCTATTATCTTCTCTCTTTACTTCATTTATAAGGCAGAACCCCTCCTTTTATAAGATAAATACCAGTAACAATTTTCCCCTCCAGATTCGGTAATTGAGGGAGCTCAAGCAGGGTTTCTGAGATTCAGCTTCATGGGACCCTCCCCTACTCAAGAGCCAATCCCTGAGGTCAGTGGGGGAAGGGAGTATGCTGATTGGCTTAGGCCCTGGACTTGGGGGAGGAGTCGACTTCCCCAAAGCCACAGAATCAAAGGGGGAAGAATTATATCCCCCAGTGAAAATCTGAGCTGTATCTGAAAGAATGGACGGACTGAACGCTGGAAGGAAAAGAAGAGCGCCCACTTAACTAGCACTCCTGGGCTCATCTGGGTTATGTGTGGCCAGAGTTTTACATTTTGTCCCTGAACTTATTTGACTCAATGTCTCTCCTTTGCAACAAATGGGTACTCATTGTTGGTGGAAAGTGCTATAGTGGGGGATGGTGATGGGCTGTTTTTCAACCACTTTACCCGTCAACCCAAATCTGCTCCTCCCTCCATTTTTCTCCTTGTGACTTTCTATATCCTGATATTCTACCTTACTGATTTTGCACATTGCCTCACGATTCCCATGAGAGAGTATGCTCCATGAGAGTAGAGACTGGGGTTTGTGGTTTTACCCTTAGTGTTTATATTAATACGTGGCCCATAATATGCACCTGGTACATGTTTGCCAAATGAATGAATGTGTAGATATATGCATAAATAGCACATAGGTAGAAGAAGAAGGGTCTTCAAAAAAGAGCTGATCTACTCTACAGAGAGCACTGGGGTCTCAGGCTCTGGGAGCAAATCCTGTGTGCACACTCCTGCTCCACCTTGCATCCTGGCCGCAGGGATTCCCAGTCTGCCACCAGCCAGCCTCTCCTCAGTGGTACCATGTGTTTTCCCCAGCTTAGCTGTTTCCTTCGAGTCTCTGGGTGTCCACATTTCTTGAAATATATCCTGCCTGTGGATTTGAATTCGGGTTTCAATTTTCATTCCCGGCTGAATAGGGAAGACGCCTGTGATGAATTACTTTACCCACTGAGGGACTTGGGGCTTTATTTCGGCTCTATCCTTGCATCCTTTATCTCCACTCATACCTCCCAGTGGCGCTTCTAGAGTCCTGTGGATAGTCCAAGACCCTCCAATGTGGGCCAGGTCTCATCCCAGTTCTTATTCCAGCTTGGGCCAACAGTCCCCTGGTCTGACTGTTTGCAAGTGGCTCACCTTAGCAGCATTCAGGAGAGGCCCCCCAGAGCCCTCTGATGTCCAAGTGGGCTGTGTGTTGGGAGCCCTTCCAGCCACATGGGAATCAAGGCCATGCCACGGCTCTCAGGCACAGATGGTATCCAGGTGTGGTTTGCTCTGCTGGGCTCCATCTTGGAACTGCTAATGACTCTTCCAGCTGGGGTGGGTCTCCCCATGTGCATTCTGCTCTGTGCCTGTAGGACTGCTGACAATCTCAAGAGTGGCTGGTGGTGATGATTTAAGAACCTGATGCTTTTTCTAAAAATGGCCCTGAAATCCTTCCCTAAGAGGGAATCACAAATATTCTGTGCCACAAAGAAATGCAAGGAGCAGGACCACCCGAACCAAAGCGCTTTGCCAACGCAACGATTGGCAATTCCAAAGTTCGTTTTAGGAAATTTGAAGAAATATAGATGGTTGTTAAGAGTACTTTTAAGTATACTCAAATTTTTAATTTTGAAATCTTACCCTGCCGTTTACTCTGTGTTAATGTGAACAAGTCCTGAAATCAGGGTCTCACCAACACAGTCCTCAGAGCAGCGTTGGTGGCAGCAACGAGGAACTTACTGACTTGAAAATCTTGGGGTCTAGGCCAGACCAGCTGAGCCTGAGGCTCTGGAGGGGACCCAGTGAAGTAGGTTCTGACAAGCCGCCCAGAGGCACTCAAGTTTGAAAATCATGGACAAACTCCGATCTGGGTTTCTTCCTGTATCAAGTTGATTGAACTCGGGCCTCATCAGGTGGTTGTAAGAATTAGATTTGATAGATTTTGCATGTCAGGCATTTAGCACAGTGTCTGGCACTTTGTATGTGTTCGATATGTGACAGCAACAATTAACGTTCTTATTATTATTGGATTTCTCTTCCAGGTGACCCACAATTCAGTAGAGTTGTCGAGTCTACCTGTGAAATAACAAAGAAGGAATCATTCTAACAATAGCTAATTTATTGAGCTCCTCCCCTGAGCCAAGCACGTGGCTAAGGGCTTCGCAAACACTGTCTTTGATGCTTGTTAGAAGAAACCACTACGAGATGAGCGCACTCATCCTCCGCCTTGCACAGGTAAGAAAACATGTTTGGACAGTAAGTCACCTGCTCAGAGTAATGCAGGTGGTGAGCAGAAGTCAGAGTAACCTGCCCAGGGCCCAGGTTAGTGAGGACATCACTACAAAGCCACTCTAAGGTGCTTGGAACTGGTACCATGATAGTGGCTGTATTTGTAACCACAATATCATTTAACAAATCTCACTGAAGTATGGGGAATGTAGCCCCATACTAGGGCATTCAACCAGCAGGTGCAAGGCCTCAAGTTCAATCTCTAGGACGCAAGCGCGTGCACACACACGACCACAATGAAATAAAATTCTGACCACTACACACATATTAATGTATTAACCACTAATTGATTACAGAAGAAGTTTCTAGACCATGGGTTTGCTTGAAGTTATTGTTTTTATTATTTTTTTAAGAGAAACAAAGAGGATCCTGTGGTTGTCCTCCTTAAAGTCTTCCATGACTGTTCTTTTCTGGTAAGTCTCCTGGGTTGTACAGCCAGGAAGGGGAATGACTTTGGAGGCCAGAGCTAAGGACAGCCCAGCCTGTGGAATCAGTTTCTGTCGGGCTGCAGTTTGGAGCACTGACCACTTGAGCCCAAAGATCTGTCCAGAGAGTTAACTTTGAAAAAAAGTTCTCTTTACCCATGAAAGGTCAATGTTCAGGTGCAGATTAAAAGGAGGAAATGTGTAAATGTGACCCATAATTACTGTTTAGCATGTGTTAGCAGTTGTACATACTAAAATGGGTTTCTTGGCCCATGCTGAATGCCAAATGTATGCCATTTTTTCATACCACACAGACACACACACACAGACACAGACACAGACACACACACACACAAAATCTGGCACATAAAATATCAATGACATTCTATAAAATAATTTTGAAAAATGGGTAAAATCACATGTATATCAAAGGAATTTCAGAGCGAGCTGCTGATTTGTAAAATGAATCTATTTAAAAACCCTTCAAAATCATGTTGCAGAGTAAAATATATAAAATATATGTTTATTCAATGCAAAGTGCTCATTTTATCCAAGAAAATGTTGAAGGGCACAAATAGGCCAGGAACAAAACCCTGGAGATTTTTCTCATTTAAGAGAAGCCAGTAACTTTGTCTTTCATTGGAGAGTTTCTGCCTAAATCTCAGAAGCAGGACCTCAGAGACACGACCAGATGCTGGGTTTATTGGAGAACGTCCCCAATTCCTAAAACGACAGTATGGACAATAGCCCCCCTAGGCCAACGGTAGTTCTGGCTGCTGCCTTGTATTTGATTCCATTTTCCCCTCTTAGCTCCTCCCCAGCTCGCTCTTGAAAGGCCTTCTGTTCTGTCAGCCATGATGACATCTGCTGGCGGACACAGGAAGTCATAAATCTGTGGGTCCCCTCTCAACCAAACCTTGTTAATGCTGCCATTTATCACGGGGGCTGGGGTGCCGTCTCTGGAGGGCTGGACGCAGCGTCCATTCCTCCCATACCCCTCTCCCAAGAGAGCAGCCGTGTTCCAAGCAGCCAGTTTCTCATCTTCCCTTCGCAGAACTGAAAGTCAGGCAGATGCAAACCCATCGCCAGAGCAGGCTCTTGGAAAGAAGCCACGACTCCAGGCAACAATAGCCTCCACTGGATGCTCGGGGGCTGGAGCGCGGCGGCAGTTCTCACCCAGCTCTGCCCCCTCCTCATTTTCAGCAGGCCCCTGCCTGCTGCTAAGAGAAGGGTGGACATTTGTCCCCCACCGGACCCCGCTGTCTCAGCCGTGCTTTAAGGGCAAGCTTGCAGTAGGGTGAGTTGAAAGAGGATCATTCGCACTCAGAGTTTCTTTTCTTCTGAACTCATGCAGAAGATGTCCAGGTTGCATTTACCAGAAGTTCGTGATGTCCTAAGACCTCCATGTCACTTTTGCAACTCAAAGCGGGGTCCCTCGGTCAGCCCCACCAGCATCCCTAGTCAGAGCTTGTTGGAAACGCTGCCACTCAGATGTGCTGGAGTTTTACAGAATCGGAAGCACATTTTAAAGCAGCCCCCAGGTGATACCTGCACAAGCCCAAGTTTGTGCACTGTGCTCCACACCAGGCTCCTCTCCTTGGTGCCCTTGACACTTGGGGCCAGATCCTTTCTAGTCTGCAGAGGTCTTCCCCAGGCAGGGTAGACATTCAGCAGTATCCCTGGCCTCTACCCATTGGATGCCATCGGTACCCCTGAGTTGTGATAACCCCAAAGATCTCCAGGCATTGTCACATGTCCCCCAGGGGAGGGGGAAATTCACCTGTGTTGAGACCTTGGAAACTCGAAGTGTGTTCTGTGGACAGCTTCAATGTCACCTGGGACTTTGTTTCAAAACACATATTCTCAGACCCCACCCAGACTGGCAAAACCAGGAGCTTCAGCAGGGCCCAGAAATCTGTTTAAACTCTCTGGGAGACACAGGCACTCTGAGGTCTAAAGCCATGCAGTGAATCAGTATTTGGTGATGTAGAAGTCATAGGGGGCACAGCATCACCAAGAGGCTGCAGGACATGGGGGTTAAGAGTACAAAGCTGGAGACACACAGGGAGAGTTTGCAGCCACCCTTCCCCCTGTGCTATCTCCATAACCTTGACTACGTTACCTGACCTTTCTGTGCCTCAGTTTCCTCATGTGTAAAATGGGGACAACAAAAGCACTATTCCTTATCAAACTGTTTAGGAATGAATAAGCTCTTATGTTAAAGTGCTTAAAACAGTGCTTGGCACCAAGGCTTCGTACATGTCCCCAACTAGTATTATCTTCACATCACTTGCCTGTCTTGCCCAAGCTTCCTGGATCACTTTCTAAAAATAGGTGTCCTTGCAAATGTAGGCAACTGGGGGAAAGTAAGCTTCTCCCTCCGTGTGGATTAGACGGAACTTCAGGTAGATCTGCAGGCACTTGGTAAACAGCAGTCGATCAACACAAGCTTAGAAAGTAATCAAAAGGCTAATGATGGGGGCAGGGTGCTTTGCAGATGCCAGGAGTTTTCTCCTTTATTCCTAGGATTCTGTCTACACCCCTCCTGAAGTCAGTCTTATAACTATTCCCACTTCAAATTGCAAAAACTGAGGCCCAGAGAGATTACAGAACATGCCCAAGGTCATTGTCTTAGTAAGCAGTGAAAGTCTTCTCTACATGTTGATCTTTCTGATTCCAAACCCACACCCATCTTTCTTCCCAAGTGCGTTCCTGGTCTGCATACAGAGATCATATTCTTAAGATTGAGAGGACGATCCTGATTTCAAACATTCTGCCTCACCTTGTACTTAAGACACTCATCAGCATCAAAACACATGTTTTATTTTGTTTAAAAATTCGAGCTATGGTAATCACAAGACCTCTGCTTCACAGCCCCACTAGAGAGCCACCTGGGAAGAAGGTGAAGGGATCCCCAAGTGACCATACAAGTGGGGAGAGAGAGGACAAAATTCAGGAATGCAAAAGACTTAGAAGCAAGAACTAAATACATTAGAACAGACAGGACTAGCAGAGAGAGCGCAGCTGAGAGAGACCTGGAGCCCGGTTTGGGTGAGCTCCGCATTCCACGGGTATTTACTCTGCTCTGCTGTGTGCCTGGCACAATGGACACTGCGTTAAAGAGTCTCTGCCCTTGGCCTGCTGAAGATCACAGTCTGGGGATTCAAATCTGGAAGACATTGCCCAGCACTATACCATTTCTTCACCCCCCCCAGCTGACCACCAGCCCCCAGCACCATGGGGGGCAGGAGCAGGCGGATCACACCCCAGCTCTCTCACCCTGTAGGAGGGCATCTCCAAGGAACATGTCTACATGGACCCCAGAACTGCCCAGCAGGACTGTGCTCAGCTGCTCAGTGACAACCACTGGCTAGTACACCCTGTCTTCCAGGTCCTGTTCACTTCCTGTTCTCCAGCTGGAGTTTTATAATAAAAAAAAAAAAAATCCCCCTTTAATCTCAGGGAAGCAAGAGCAAGACAGAAGACTTCTAGAAAGGTTCGCAGCAATCCCAGGCTACCCGACCATTTGAAGCCTGTGGGTTCTCCTTAGCTGCGTTGACTGTCCTGCAAGGTTTAGGAGAAAAGACAAGCTGTATTGTTGGGTAAAAACAGCATTCAGGACAAGTCACTTTGACATAATCCTAGCAAGCAGGGGTGGAATCTCATAAAATTTTAAGGACAATAGGATGCTTAATGCCTAATCATAACAGATAAGACATGCTCCGGATAAGACAGAAAGGTGTTCTCAGAGCGAATTATATCATTCTGTATTTGCTTCTGAAAGTTGAGGGCACCTTTGGGCACACAGTTCTAATGAGTCCAGGAAGATGAGGTTGATACACAGTTGAGTTGGCATAAAATATACCAGAGCCTGGGACTTAAAGGCTGCTGTCACGTGGTTCCCAGGCTGTTCCGGTCCTTACCTTCACTTAATGTCTTCCTGTGGTTAATGAAGTTCAGCAATGGATTACTGGGCCAAAGACTTGTTCTGGATTCCTCAGCAGTAGCAAAACACTGTCACCAGCTGTAGGCAGCCAACTCTAGGGGAGAAACCAGATAGATGTTAATGCTCACCCCTCCATACCCCCAACCTGCCCACTCAGCAACCATCCTGTCTAAAATATACATAATGCTTAATTGCTGTTGAAGAATTCTACATTTAGCCAAATCACACGAATTTTTTAAAATGAGCCCAATAATTTTTAGAGGATGCATTCTCAGAAACAAGCTTTCCAATGCCCGAGTGCCCACACACATTACTGGCACCAACCTCACCTCCTATTAGAATGCACACATCCACCAAGATAACGCTGCCCTTCTTGGTTGAGCAAACCTCTCCAATGGACCAGGTGTTTTGGGATGCACGTGAATAAATTAGCACTTACCAACAACTTGGAAGAATAAAATCCAAACTCTAAGATATGATGAGGGAGCTGCTCTGGGATGGAGACTACCCACCTCTCCCGCATCATCTCTGTTTTCCGTTGCCTGGCTGGACCTCCAACTGAGCCCTAAAGGATGTGTCCTTTTTACTCTGAAGCCCTGCCATGGCTTCCATTTCCAGGCCCTGATTCCTGGTTAACTGCAGCCAGATCTCAGTTTAAATGTTACCTCCTCAGATTGCTTCCCTACCCTAACCCCAGAGTGGACCCCGGCTCCACTCCTTACTCTCTACCCAACCACCCCACATTATTTTCTTCCTGTCACTCTCTGTGACCCAGGACTGCCCCTGTCTGACTCCAACAACAACATGTTGTACCAGGTGTCATCAGAGGGTAGCAATGACCAGAGACTGCTAACTTGAAGTTTTCACCAAATAGTTAATGGGACAAGGGATATCCTGAACAAGTCAAATGACATAAGAGGAAGTCAATGAATTACATTCTCAAGGGCAAAATCCTATGGTACACTGGCTCTCAAATTTAGCTGCACACTGGAACCACCTGGGAGCTTTAAAAAGGACTGACGGCCGGACCACCCACTGGCCCTGGGCTGATGGAATGGCTCTGGGGTAAGATGGGACACTGGGGTTTTTAAATTACCAGTTGATTCTAATATAAAGCAAAGTTTGAGAGCATTACTTTTTTTTTTTTAACATGAAGCACTGTGTGCCTAGAGATGCAGAAGTACACAAATCTGCAGCGTATGGCTGATTGATGTCCCTGGATTGAATGCACTGCAGTGACCAGCACCCTTCTAGGAAAACACCACCAGCCAGTAAATGTCCTCATTGCATCTTCCTGGAGTCTGGGTAGCACAGGCAAACAAGGACAGCGACATACACCACACTGCAATACCACGTGGGCTAGGCAGGGGCTCCTAGGTTTCAAGAGGGGGCACTGAGGAGACCTTTCCACCCACCCCTGTGAGAAAATCCAAGATCAGATGCCCTTTTCTGTTCCTTGTATGCAAAAAAAAAAAAAAAAAGAAAAAGAAAAAGAAAGAAAAAAACCTGTCCAAACTTCTCTTGTTACACAATTCTATTTTGTACAGGAAAGTTTCCCATGCCTGGCACCTTATCCGAACCGCCTGGGAACTTTAAAATTTTCAGAGCTTCTGGCCCCACCCTGGGATCTAATTTAGTAAGTCTGGGGTGGAGCCTGGGCTTTTTTATCTTAAAAAAAAATAATGATAAAAATTCCCAGGTGATTTCGATGCTCAGCCCGTATGGGAACGACCCTTTCAGGAGGCTGGCTGAACCCTGCCAATCCGTTCATGCCCTTACACATCCCGAAGTCGGAGCACAAGATCCTAGGAAGCTGAATTCCCTGGGACTTCGACACAGCTTTACTACAAGACACCAGCTCTTAGAAGAAGTGTCCTGGAGTGCCAGGGCCTGTGGTTTAGCACAGCACTATGCCAACCTACACATACCTGGACTACCTTTCTCCATCCTGCCTTCTTCACACCCACCTTGACCATATGTGCTCTTTCTTGTTCCTTAATATATTTGATTTTTCAGACTCCACTAAATGGTTTAAAATCCGAGATTGCTACCAAAAATGAAAAGCCATATCCTTCACTAAAATAGAAGGTAATACTAAAGTGAGTTCAGTGAGAACCATTTTGTGAAAATCTGGCTAGAGATACTTGCCACATCCCAACCATCTGAGCCTGAGATCTGCAGTCTGGGTAGAAGAACAGGAGTCAGCAAACGTTAGGTGCTAGGGTGGGGTTGGGGGGTGGGGGGTGGAACACCCACACTAAATGGAAACTGTCTCAAATTGAAAGGTGTCAGGAAGGGAATAACTTTCTCACTGTGTGAATCAGTGTTATTTAATGTCATGTCTACACCACTCCAAAACATCTGGTCACCATTGTGTTACACATTCCACTGGTGTAGTCAAAAACTTCTTTGTTGATAACTAACTGCTAAATTTTCTGCATTTATATCAATGGGGAAAATTAAAAATTAATAAAAGAACACTCCAGCAACAAGTTGGTAGCCAGCCAGAGGTTGGTATTACCTCCCATTACATACCCAGACATTGAGGACCAGGAGGGAGTGCAGTTGAGATTCTGAAAAGGATGCTGGAGAGAATCGGGGAGAGATTCTGCAGCCCATGTCACCTCGTCCTATCTCTCCCTCCTGATTCTCCCCAAGATTGTACTCTGTTGCCCAATTCCCTCTTTTCTTGGCCTGGGTGTTCTGGATTGTTACCAGAGAAGCTTTTTGGAAGAGAGGGTCCTGCCTTGTATATTCAGCTCTACAGGAGCTTGGGGCAAAGCCTGGTAGACCCATCACACAGTGTGAGCAGCCGACCTACAGGCCTGGGGCTTGTAGAAAGGAGGGCAAGACCCTGTGAGCGTCCATGCAGCCTCTGCCCTCTTTCTGTTCAGGCCTGAAGTCCACTGAATCTCGAGGTTCTAAACCTGGCTCCTCATCTGTGACACTTGAGATTTTACTCAATAGCCCTACACTCTGTACAATTGCACTGGGCGATTCGAATGGTGCGCTTCAGCTGATGTTGCCAACGATGAATAGGGCTTACTCTGCCTGGGCTGGAGTGGGTGGGCTTGGTCATGTGGGAGGCCATGACGGAGGTGATTAGGGCCAGTGACTTAACAACTTGGACGACACTAGTGAGGTGGACAAGTACGTGGGGATGTTAACAATGATGAGACAGACTTTGCAAACAGAGACAACACATTGTGGCTAACAAGTAGCATGGGAAAGTCAAGTTTCCTATAGCCCAGAGGAAGTGTTAAGATAGATAGTGGTGGAATTAGTCATGCTTGATAATTGCACATGAGAGGGCTAAGGGGGCAGGTGGGTGGGTTGTAGGTGGGAGGCATCCCAGGCTCCATGGTCAGGCTTCACTTGGGGTGGGTCCATGGGGAGGAAAAAGGAACAGGTTTGGGTGAAATTCCATCACAATAGTCACAAAGACAATGTCATCTCTTGGGGCCCTAAATTATATTAATATGTAAGCATGACTTGGTTTTATAGTTAGCAATATCAGATTTGCCTGATTTTTTTTTTAAAAAAGGGGGTTTTTTGGCAGAAATTCTCATACTGCAGTGCACAGGGGAGTCATTTATGGGGCTGGGGTTGATCATTCAAAATGTAGATTTCTAAGCTGTCATCTGGAATTTTCTGATTTTGAAGGTCCGAAATAGTAGTGCTCAATCAGGGGCAATTTTGCTCCCAGGGGACATTGAACAATCTGAAGTCAATTTTTTCTTTCTTTCTTTTTTTTTTGGTGGCAAATGGGGTAGAAGGGTCTGTCCTCTGGTGGGTAGTGGCCAGGGATGCTGCTAACATTTTGCCTTGTGCCCCTTCCAATACAGAAAGATCTGGCCCCAAATGTCAAGTCTACCATAGTGAGAAAACCTTATTCCAGGGTAAGGCCCAGGAATGTGCATCTTCATGAGGGCCTAGAGGTAGGGATCTTAGTGCAGGAAGCAGAAGCATTTGGACTTTGCCTGTCTTTCGAAGAGAGGGCCTCTGTATGAGTTCCCTTTCTGTTAATTCCTCATGTTTAGAACTCAGCTTGGACTTGCCTCGCCCGGCTCTCCTGCTCACCATCCTTCCTCTCTACAGGTTCCCCACCAGTTCCAAGACACCCCCACCACCTGCATCCCTCACCTCTGACTTGTTTGCTCTCCCACTAGATGGAGAGTTCCCTGAGGGCAGGGTTCAGATCATCCTGCTTACAGATGGGTCCACAGCACCTTGAGCAGTGCCTGGCCTGCAGAGGCACTCAAAGATCACACACTGACTTCAGTCTGGCTCAGCTGGAGTGATGTCTCCAGCATGGACTCTGGAGTCACCTCCCCCATCGCGGCCTATCATAGTGCCAGGTTTTTAACATCTTCCTGGGGCTCATTGACCTGAAACTACAGTGTATATGTGCTTACTTTTCATCCAGCCCACAAAATTTGGGGGGGAAGGGTTCCCTAACAAAATGCCTTGGGCTTTGCCATCACTGGGGAAATAATAGAACAAAAGGCAAAAATCTGTCTTCTCAAAAGAGCTTATATTCTAGAGAGGGTCTCGGACAATTAGCCAAAGAGAAAACTGTACATAACATGTGCCACACTGATAAGCCCCCCCCCAAAAAAGGAGAAATGGGATGAGGAGTATGTTGGGGTGGGGGGATTGTAAGATGGACTTTTAGGAGAAGGTGGCATGTAAGCAAAGAGGAGATATCAGGGGGCTACTTGTCTGCTCTCTCCCAGTATAATATAAACACCAATAGGGCTAGGACTTTCCCTTTCTCTATGGCTGTTGTGTCTCCACAATAGGTACATAGTAAGCGCTCAATAAACACTGTTCAAAGGAACAAAAAGACACTATGAGATTTGTCTATCAAAAGGCCAAAGGAGGTTTTCTTTCTTTTTTTCTTTTAAATGACCATCCATTGATAAGCAAGAAGGTGGGAGGGACAGAGTCACTAAAGGGGGCTGGCAGGACATTTTAGGGAGCCAGGTTAAGGCTTAGAGAATGGAGGTCATCTTTGGATAAGGTCCCCTACTCTGCTCTAAGCAAAAGATATTGTTGCTGATCCCCGCTGGTCAGGCCCTCTGGCCCTCTGTGCGCTTCTCCCCAGCTTCCAAGTTTAACCACCAGCCTGTTCTCTTTCCTCCTTATCCCCTCCTCCCCACCTGCACCCCCCCTCCCCACCCCCACTCCCCATTTTCCACTACCCCCTCACTTCCCCACCCCCTCCCCTTCTCCCTCCGGGAGGGGTGTCCCGGCGCCGGGTGGGCACGCCCTCTCCCACGCGATGAGTGTGCTGCCAGAGCAGGGGCTTGGCAGGCCGGGGTCTCCTGCCTCCAGCCCCTCTCCCCGGCGGGACGCTGTCCCTTTAATAGACTCCCTCTGCCTGGCGCTCTGCGGCTGGGGAGTAAATTTCTCCCTGTCATCAGGTCGCGGGGAGAGGAGGAGGAGGAGGAGTTTGTTAATGTTCAGTTTGTTCAGCGGGATCGATGTTTGCTGGCATCGCCTCGCCCTGTCTTGTGTGTGTGAGAGAGTGCGTGCGTGTTTGTGTGTGTGTGTGTGTGTGTGTGTGTGTGCGCGCATATGTGGGGGGTGTGAGTGTGTGTGGGAGAGGAAGCGAGAGTGCGTGCGTGTGTCTGTGTGCGTGTGTGTGTGTGTGTGTGTGTGTGAGTGAATTCCAGATTTTCTGTCTTTCCCAAACCCGCGCCTGTCCTCTCGCATATCACTCACAGACGGGGATCTGACAGCAGCCACAGACCTACCGTGAGTGATCTCTCCCCCTGCGCGAGTCCGCCATCGAGATCCGGGAGGAGGAGGAGGAGGAGGAAGAGGAGAGGAGGTGGAGGAGGAGGTGGAGGAGGAGGAGGAGGTGGAGGAGGAGGAGGAGGGAAAGAGGAGAAGGAAGAAGAAGAAGAAAAAGAAGAAGAAGAAGAAACCTACTACCTTCCCAGGATTGGGGTTTTTCCCCTTATCTTTACGCGCGCGTGTGCGTGTGGCGCGTGTGCGCCCCCCGTCCCTTCCATCTGAACCCGGTCTTGGATGTTTAATAAAGAAATCAAGTGTCTCACCAGTCACAAAAAAAAAAAAAAAAAAAAAGCGCAAAAACAAAAAAAAAAAATTCCAAAAGCAAAAAAACAAAAAGAGAGAGGAGAGAGAGAGAGGAAAAAAAAACAAAACAAAACAAACAAACAAGGCAGAGCCAACCTCCACTTCAAACCAGCCGGCACAAGCCACCGTGTCTGCCACCCAGAGAGGGGGGTCTCTGGCCCGTGGTGGAGGAGTTACTGGGGGGATCGTCAGGGGGACAGAGGCCGAGTGACGTCCTAGGAGCCACCGGGCAAGAGGCGGAGGAGACCCAGAGAGGCGAGAGAGACAGCGGGCCCCCGCGCGCGGCTCGGGGCTGGGGCGCCAGAAGTGGGACTGGAGCGAAGTAGAGCGATATGCCAAGGAGGAAACAGCAGGCACCCCGGCGGGCGGCAGGTAAGAGAACAGCTCCGCTCGGGGCTGGCCCGGCGGCCTCGTGCCCAGCTCCTCGCCAGCCCTCCTGGCCCCGGGGCGCCCCGGGCGCCACCCGTGCAGCTTTCGGGGGGGACTTTGCTCCGGGTGCCCCGTTAACGACCCCATCCTCTCTCGATTTCTCCGATCGCCCCAGTCCTCCCGCTTCCAGGCTCCTGGTTGGGTAGGGGGGAGCTATCCTACCAAGCCTTCCCTCCTTAAACTTTTTCCTCCATCCTCTACCCCACCCCTAACTTTTCTCCCAGTCTGTTTCTTGCCTCTGGAGCCAAAGTTGGATTGAGGATTTGGGGGTGCAGAGTAGGGAGACGGCCCCTCCACCCCCGCATCCCTCCGCGTGGTCAGTGCCAGCGGCTTCTGGCCTCCAGGGACAGTGTCTCCTCTCGCTGGGGCTTGGGGCAATGAAATGTGAGGCATGCCCAAGCCCGGGTTGCAAACTAGCTTTGGGGCAAGTCACTGGAGTTCAGCCTTGATCACCAAGGTGGGAAAGCACCCCAGGAAATGGACGAACCTTTGAATGTGGTTTCTAAAAGGATCCACCTTTAGAAATCTAATCAAACCTCTCCGTTCTCTTAATAAAGGGGGGGGGGGTTGTCACCATAGAAATTTAAGCAGCTCAGGATTTTCTTCGCTCAGAGTTGCAAACTTTGTGAATTGATTTGTGTGATAGGAACTATCCCATCTGCATCTTTATTTATCAATTGATCCCCCACCCCCCCACCACCACCACCCAAATAAAGACAGGTTCATGGATCAGTACCGGTAGATCTTCCAAGAGATTTCCTTTTTTTTTTCCCCCTTCCTTTTGGGTTGCTTAATTGCTTTTTTAATTGTATGCTGGGGTTTTGTTTCTCGGAAGTGTAATATGAAAGTTCATTTTCTTCTGCCAGACCCACCCACTGAAAAATCAGCTTTCCACTTGATTGCTAGTTTTGATTTGACATTTGATTGATCACCTGTCATCTCACTGGCTTTGATCTATTCATTCTTGATATATATCAATAAATCACTCACCATGGTAACTCAGAGTGCCAGTGACGCAAGCCTTGCCCTCTATATTCAGAGCCAGACATGCACAATTATTATCTTGTTTGGCTTTTCATGTGGGCGTTTTATTTCTTTGTGTCCTTTAGTTGAATCAGGACTTTAGCAAAAAGTTTGTGTTGTTGGTTTTTTTTTTCTTTTTTTTCTTTCCTCTCTCTCTGTCTTTGCCCTTTGCTTTAGGCAGTAGTTGTTAAGGCTGGCCTTCTGTAAACCCACCCACATTTTATTCTGTTCCAGCTTGAGTAAAACACAGGGAGAAGTTCAGTGGAACACTTTGATAAACTTTGCAAAGTTACCCTTAGAAGAAATTCAAAGTTAGCTACAAATCTGGGGAAAATGGGTAGTTGTATCTGAACACGCTGAACAGCCAAGCTGGTTCTCCATCATGTTGCCTGATCCCAGCCTGAATGGGAATCCATGTGCTTTGCAATATCCACAGTTACCTTCCCTTCTGAGCCGCAGAACTGCTTCTGTAACATTTGTAGGTTGGTGTGAGTTGCCTGCGGAAATATCATTTATAAAGCTTTGCATGTTTTTCAGTTGTCTCCTTAAAAGCAAAATCATTAACTATGTGCACCACCATATGTATTTGGAACTTGCCTAGGCAGTGAGGTTTTCTTTCTGCAACTCTAGCTACCTCTTTTGAAAACAATAGCTCCCTTATTTTTAAAAACTTAGACTGCTTTGCAACCTGACAATGTGAGGGTGTGCAGTGGCCTTCGAGACTCGGGAAGAGTGAGCCTGCGCCGTCTAGTTCTGACAACACAAGTTTAAGTGTAGCTAGATGATTTGAGATAACGTCCTCATTGTTGTCCCGAAAGAGAACCCTGGGCTTCGGTCCAGCAAGAAGTGATACTGCCCTGAAAATTACTTTTTTTTTTTTTCCTCTTGTTGTTCCGGTAAAGGCCATCAACAACTAGGCAGTAATTTAAATTACCAGAATGACTGGACATGTCTCCTTTCCTAAGCTCATTACAAAAAGTGCATTGCTCAGAATTGCACCACTTTGATTATAATCATCGTCTGATCAATGAGGATCCAGGTGTACATAACCTAACACTGCATCACATTATTTAAATTAGATCCTTTCACTAAGCTGATATCTACTGGTGCTGGCTAGCCTATATATATTGTAGTATGTGTATGTGTGTGTGTATGTACACGCATGCACGTGTGGGTTAGAAACTTGTGACTGTAGTTTCGGTTTTCTGGTCTATTGTAATCCTAGTGATTTTATGTTTGTTTTCATGGCTCTCACTATTTTCACTGAAAGAAGTGGAAATCCTTTCAAGTTGAAAGGGAGTAATTCGTTTCGTACACAGGGAGGCCCCTCTTGTGGTATTTATTTGCTCACATATTAATACAGCAGAGAGTCTTTCATGCAATCTCTTCCCTTCGTCCGGGGTCATCCGCACCCTCCTCGGTTTCAGTGGCGGTGGCTACTCACAAGCAAAGTTAGTCACTTTGGGGTTCTTCAGCCAGGTAACATGCGGGGAAGGGGTAAAGGTGGCCAGGCTAACTTTTATCTCTGCTTAAAATTAAACACAATGCACAACTGTAAGTAATTACCCCCATGGACGGATGCTGAAAGCTTGATTTCTAGTTTGATTAATGAATAATGGAAGATACAAAAAGCTTGGAAGTGAATCAGAGCTGAGGCCCTCTTAGAGCTCTTTCTCCCAAGAACTGTTCGAGCCTATTAGATTCCTTTGCATTTATTTGCTTTAAGTGCCACGTTTCGAGGAATCCATTGCGGAACTTTCTAATAAAGCAGGTATCCAAATAGAACAAACAGGACAAGACAGTAAGGGATGGGGAATTTTAGTCTTTATTTGTTATATTCCTCCCCCTGCCGGGGGAGGGGAAGTGAGGTAGGCAATTCTCTTTAAGGAAACAGCTAAGTCAGAACATTTCCCTCTGAAATGTTATTCTTCCTGGCTTTCTAAAGCTATGCCATTATACTATACTATTACTTAGGGCAAGAAAAAAAAAGTTGAGAAATCCATCTGCAGTACCCCAGAGGTTCGTGTGTGTGCGGACGTGCTTGGCTCCCCTTCCTTGGATGTATTTCTCACTCACCATTAAAATGCACCCTCTTTCACCTGAAAGTATTGCAGGATTCAGTACCTGCATCTTTTCCCCCTATCCATTTTAGATAAGATAAAGAATATGGCAGAAAGGCAAAATAAAACAGAACCATGTTTTGATATTTTTTTTGTAGGTTGCAGAGTGCTTAAAAATGCAAAATCGTAGACAACCTTGAACCCTTCGATCCTTGACCATCCATCTCAGCCACCGTCCACATACATATGTGATACATATTTTATTTCACCACCCTGAGCTATTTTTTTTATATCAATGTCAGCCAATTGCAATAGTACACAAAATCTTTTGTGATCATGTGCATGTGAATACCTCACATGAACATAAGTTACAGGATTCTGCCTCTGCTAACCCCAAACAACAAGATGTTCCACATTCCCTTCTGGCAGACTTTCTGAAGCTTTCTGATAATTCAGATCTGTGGAGAGTCTTACAGGAAAGAACAGCTCCCTCAATTTATTTTGTTTATTTAATATGGAGATGAATAATGCAGATTTTGTTTTCATGAATGTCCTTGTGTGGCAGTAAACATTAGACTATTAGCAATCATTACTTAAAAGTTGCAATTTGCACCTTAATAGCACAGGTTATTTACGGGAAAACGTATTCAGCAGGGACAACACTGAACACTGCAGTAGGGTAGAAATGACCTGAGAGATCTCTCCCTCCACCTCGGGAGAGCGATGACTCTGGATTAATGGGTGAGCTCCCAGAAATCTCAACTAGCTGGGAGAGAGGGGACCGGCAGCACAGGGTGCAGTTGACCTTTAATTTGCTGGCAGGTGGGGCAGGGTTCAGGAGAACAGGAATCCGGATAGTATCCTGACCCTGACGTTCTCACTTTGCCTACACATCCTTCAGAGAGACAAGTTCATATTTTGAACATTTAAACGTCTCATGCTTTAGATCCCTTTGCTTATCCAAACAGTATGATTTTTAAGATAAGTGGGGGGAAAAAACAAACACATACACACACACATACAATAAAACCTCAGCGGCACAAACTATTTTGGTTGCTCTTGTTATTTAAGGTAGATCCCTGGAAAAGGAAGGACAGGTACCTAGAAACCGCTTTGTTACGCAGTGTTTTGGATTGAAATCGATTGCTTAAGTGGTCCTTTCCCCCTGGCCTCCTGATTTCCTTCTCCCACCCCTCACCTCACCCTGAAAGACCCAGATTGAATGGGACATCTCAAAAGCCCATTTGTTTTAGGCATTTATTGATTTCATTTTTAATCTGCCATATCAGGACATAATACATTAACCCTAATCAGCAGATTGCAAGTGACAGGGAGATCTCAGGGACACTAGGTAAGGGAGAGGGCTCTGGAAAACTTCTGGACAGTATAGTCTCTGAGGCTCGGGGGCTGGACATCGGATGCTACATTTGGGGAGGGTAGAACAGTCCTCAGAAATGTCTACGGCTCTTTTCCTGCCACCTTGTGCTTCTTTTTCTCTCCCGGTCACCTCGTTCCTCATGGCTACACCTGGGGAAGCTTCAGAGCCCACCGAGATTCTCCTTGGCATCTTGACCTGTGTCGCATTCTCCAACAGAGGTCTTAGGTTGTCCTTTCCTCCCTGCTGACTTCCCACTCACTTGAGGCAATATTTCCCCAGCTGGATAATACCTGGATTGGTCTGATTCTTCTCCCAGTGGCTTGGGAATCGGGCTCTCAAGTATCAGGTTTTAAAGGGGACTGAGCCGGGCATTATTTAAGGCCAATGAAATGATGCACTTCTGCTCATCCCTGCAGCTGAGCTTAGGAAAAGCAGCCAAGAAGAATAGCTAGGCCCTGTTCCTGTTTGTGCTGGGTCTGCAATTAGCTGACACGAGGTAAATGTCCAGAGTCAAGCTTCCTGTCTATCACTCTGTTTATGCTATCCTTTTTCTGTAGCAATGCTGTGGTTTGGGAAAACTCGGGCACCACCGTGAAGGCCAGGCTCCCGTCCACCCAGGTCCCCTTTTAAAAAAAAAAATGTGGAATTGCCTAACAAATTCTAGATTAAGACGAGGCATACACACAGTATCATTTTCGTTCGATGCAAAGTCAGTTGGAAATACATTAAACTAACAGTTAGAGGATGTCTTGCATGGCTTCCCTGAAGCAGCGCTTTTTCATTACATATTTAATTACAATCAAATTGAACGACTTTTAGAAAAAAAAATCACAGTGGTATTAAAAGAAGCTTGGCACACAAATAATTTTATTGCTTTGCAAGTTGAGCACACTGCTGTATTTTCATTTCTTCCAGAAAAATTTATTTTTATTTTCTAATGTTATGATAAATGCAGAATGTCTTTGACTACAGTTGGTAATCAGAGCAAGCTCAGATTCTACCTTCATGAATTCAGCTCACCCTAGAAGAGGGTTTTATAACCACTTCTCAGTAATTTGTAGTGATTTGTATTTTGTTTTAAAAAAAAATGTTTAAGTTTCACAAGTTCCATTTAAAGTTAGAAATTCTCACGTTCCTTTGAGTAAACTCTGGCAAACTGTTCTTCAGATCTGAAGGGGCCTCATCATTCTATCCACGTAAGAAATCACCTCCTTGAGAGAGCTGGCTTGATTACCTGGATATTGCAGGAAGAAAAACAGCACGTATTTACACACTTCTATCAGATGACACCTTTTATTAGATTTATCATTTCTTTTTTTTTTTTTTTCTTACGTCTGACTTTTTAGTTACTTGTTTTAGAAACTTTGTTTTCAGGGGGAGGTTATAGATAATGTGTTTCAAAATGGCTCTCAAGGCACACCAAGAGGTTTTTAAAAGAAATGGTAATAAAAATTAGAGACTTCAGAACCCCGCTGTCCCCTGCTGGACTCTGTCTGCAAACTGCTGGAGAGGCCCTTCTGCGGACTCCCTGTCCCCTTTACCTCCTACGTGAGGAGCGAGTGTCTGGAGCATGTGCCTGTCTGTTCAGTTGGTTCATTTTTGTTCTAGAAATGATCACGAGGGCATTGGACTCAGGTCTGTTCTGAGGACATTATGTACATACACAGGCACGCAGAAAAGAATACAAGATGCAAGTGGGAATTGCTGATATATTTGTTTCCAAAACAAACTCCACAGATGAAATGATTAAATAATTCGGAGGTATTTGAAAGTCATTAAAATGGCCATTTGGAATCTCCAATTGTTGCCTCTCTCAATCTTTTGCCTTATCTCCATAGGAAAAGATGTCCCCTGGGCATCCTCGAATATCCTGGGAGGCCAAAGTAATGCCTAAAATTATTTGAAATTTTAGAAATTAAAATTCAAAAGGCATAGCCAGATAATCCTATTATTAGTACATCAGTATTATTTAGCTATGCCTAACAACAGGGAAACGTACAATGCAAAAGTTTTAGAGATAATGAGCTTAGAGAAATTACAGAGGAAAAAAAAAATACCTGGATCATTTCTGAAAGCATGTGTCTTGAATTTTGCTCACCTGAATGAGAATTCCCTCACCACCTGTCTTACTTCAAACACAAAACAAAACAAAAAAAAAAATTAAATACTTATGTTCCTAGTCCCCCAACCTGAAATTGGATCTAATAAGCTCTCTCTGGATCCCCAAAAGATGATAATGTATAACTCTTAAAAATTAGTTTTAGATAACCAAAATGGACATGCGAACCCAAAGGAAACCTCCGAGAAGCTGACAGAGCTAGCTCAGGGTCCAAGATTGAAAACTTTGTTTCAGCAGGATAAGAAGAAAATAAGATTGCATTTTAACTACACATTTCCTCTTGGCAAATGAGGAGCGCTGAAGCAGGGAAGATTTTTAAGGAGCTTTTTAGCTCTTCTGCATCTCTCTCCAAAGACTAATTTAATTGAAAAGCTATAGTGTCCATTTATGCTAAAGGGAAGGTCTCGTGTTTGCACAAAGCTGCTAGACTCTAAGGTGGGTTAAAAAAGAGAGTGGGTTGGGGGGGAGAGAGAAAGCATTCTGCAGTTTCTGCTAGCAAAAAATCAAGATCGCTGAGCTTAATTAGTTGAGTGCTTTCAGAACTGAACGAATTCTCTGAACTCACCCCTGAGCTTTCTTCTTAAAGCCACATCTAAGCCATTTCTATGGAAATTATATAGTTTAGATATTAAGGTGGGCAGAACACAGTTATTGTTTTTAATGAAAATAGTTTCGAAGGGCAACATGAGATAAAAAGAGTTGGCAGCAGCCATTCTGCCTGTAATGAATTTGCAAAAAAAAAAAACTTTCATGTTGCTTGACTGGATCATGAAAAATCTGTGAAATCCGGGAATATGGGATAGACAAAAATAAGACAGGGGTCAAGGTTGTCTATAGGGTAAAAACCACTTGTGTAAGTGAGAACAACAGCATATAAATATTTCTATATAAAGTAAGCGTGAGACTTATTTTAAATCACTTCAATTTATCAGATCCTTGGAATTTTCTGTGTATTTAGGAGCCTTTCTCTTACACCCCAGGGAGATATGAATGTAGCTGCTGGGCTAGATGATGCTGCAGAACTAAATCTATTCCATGCGTTCGGTACCATTTGGTAGAGAAGAAATGCCAAAATGAAAAGCTGTAAGTGAGCTTTATATCAGAATTGCCTTCAGCTATTTTCCTTTATTAGAAAGTTGGGTACATTGCTTTGCGTGTCTTCTTGTTTTCCCCCTTGGGATTAGCTTTTAGATTGTGGCTGGAGCGGTGGAATGAGAAGAAGTGACTGGGGTTCTGGTTGCAGCTTTGCACCATCCCAGTAGGTAGCCCCGAGCAAGCTCTGAAGACGGGCCTCACGGGAGAGGAATGAGGAGCGCACATCTTGGAGTCAGGCTTGTCCAAGTTCAGGTCTCTAGGTTACTTCTCCTGGTTGACCAAATCAGCTTGGTCCACCCACTCCAATCCCTGCCTCTACTTTCTAATCTATAAAATGGAGCCAGTTATAGTTCTTCTTATGTCTCAGGTTTGTTGAAAGGGTTGTATGAGACTGGGCCTGAGAAAGTACTCAGAACCTGGTAGCTCCCATGTGGATATGCGGGAAAGTGTGTTTTTACTCTAAATAGCCAGACCTTGGAAAATTTATACCAGAAGGGAAATGAGCTACGCACCAATTATCATGGACCCAGGAGTCCAAGGAATGGAAAGAAATCAGGCAGGGGTGCATTTGGATTTTTAAAACTAGAAATACAATGGCCAAGTGATGTTGTAGCCCCTTGTCCTGAGGCAGGCTTATGCTGGGCTGTTTGGACCCCTGAAGCAGCTCAGAAACCTTTTTTCAGAAACAGGAATTACAGTGCTAGCTACACCATCTATGACAGCAGCCATGATACCTGCTGTGACGTGAGCACTCATGATATACCAGGCACTGTACCAAATGCTTTGTACATTGACCTATATTCAATTAAATAGCAATTACTTCTTGAGTTCCTACTATGTGCCAGGTCCTGCTCTATTAGCTGGGGCCCCCGGGGGGTGGATTGTATGGCTCTGATTCTTGGTGGACCTTGCCTTCCAGTTAAGGGAAGCCAAAGTACATACACGTAATTGTGTAAAGGAAAAGATAATTTTCATATAGAAAAATACTTTATGAGGACAATCATTTCATAACAACAAAATTATGAAAGCAGGTATTGGGACAGCCTAAGTGTGGATGGTCAGGGGAGGCCTCTCAGTGTTGGGGATGCCTGAGCTGAGTCTCATTCCTTATAGCATCCTATGCATACAAGCAGATGCAATCCCTGTTTTAGTGACAGGGATGTAGATAACCCGCAGGATAACTCATTCAATCAAGTTGGGTTTGAAACTCAGCTCTCCCTCTCTTCAAGGCCCAAGTTGCTCTTTTTTTGTGATTGTTTATCTGGAGTGGCCATGGCGATTTGCCAAGGAGGACCCTCTCGCCTTGTGTCTATTGTGATGTCTGCACTTGTGCCAGGATGTGGACCTACAGGTCAACTACTGTCATATATGCAAAAGGTTCATATATGGAATCATGTATTTGTGCATTCATGCCTTCATTCAGCAAACATGGATTGCACACCTACTATGCACCAGGCATCATCTTCAATGCTGAGGATATAGCAGTAGGAAAAAAAAAAAAAGAAAGAAAGATTTTCCTGCCCCCGACACAGTTAATATTCTTGTGAGGGAGACCAAAAATGCTAATGCACAAAAAAATTACACAATGATTTAATATATTTATTGAATGGTGCTAATTGCATTTCATAAAAGTAAACCAGAATTATTTGGCTTCCTAGAGAAAGAGCTGGGAGGATTTCCCCTTTAAATAGAGTAGTCAAGAGTGGAATTTCTCAAGTGGTGATTCCGTCAGGACTGAAAAAGTGAGAGTCCAGCCAACCACTGAGCTGGTAGAAGCATCCTGGGCAGAAGGAGCAACAGATACCAAGGTCCTGAGATCAGAACGGACTTGCTTGTCTGAGGAATGTCAAGGCCAGTGGAGCTGGCTGGGTGAAGATGGAGGAGAGTCCTGAGCAATGAGACAGGGGCAGAGTGCTGTTGGCCTTCTCCATTCCATTCTGGGTTGACGGGATTCCACTGTGGTTCCAGCAGGAGAGCAATCTGGCCGGGCTATTAGTGGAATATTTTTGCCTGCGTTCCAAGGTGCAGTGGACCTGGATCTGGGCATCCACCTGTTGTCCGACCAGCCCTCCAGGAACGGTGAATCAGATGCTTGGGATGGCTGTGGTGGAATCTTCAGATAAAAACACACTCCTGGCCTTCACAGAGAGACTGCTGCTGCTGGGGTGGGTGACTTTGATGAGGCCGGGAAAGGCAAGCCCAAGTGCTAATCTAACCTGGGACCCAGCTCAGCTCCTCCCACTCCCCCAGCCAGCTGTGTGCTTGGAGGTGGGGTCCGGAACTGTTGCACCTTGGTCTCCTCATCTGTCATGCAGGGATAAGGGTATTGTTCACCTCACATTCCTTTTGTGACAATTGGACAATGGGATGTGGATAAAGCCTGTGGTATGGCCTGGCATTCAAAAAGGGTCAGCTTTGTAAACAAATGTCTTTGTTCTTCCAATCTTCCACTGTGTGTGTGTTGGGGGTGGGGGGGCGATTCTTGCAGGAACTGGTAGAAATCTAGGTACCTGGCTGGGTTAGTCCTTGGTACCTGTGAGGCACCAAATAAAAATATCAAATATCAGGGTCTCTTTCACACATCTTAAATTTTTGACAGACCTCCATACCAGTCATGATCATCGGTGTACTTTGAATTTGTATCAGTTTAGAAAACACTAAGGACATTACTGATGTTAGTAATGAACTTGTGTTTTGTTCACCCTGACACCCACCCCAGCCTTCGGTAGGAGAGCAGGGGTGCCTCTTCACATGGGAAGCATTGCTTATTCACCTCACAGAAGTGCTTGCTGATCACGTGCATTTTAGACATAGACCCAGTTATGCCCAGATGGAGCCTGGGTCATAGCTGTTGTAGGTGAGGGACGGAGGGTCATGGCGTCTGACCGCTGAGGGTCAGCCTCTCCCCTCCTGTTCTTCAGGTGTCTCTGGCCCAGCCTGCAGGTTCTCCCAGCCTCCCAGGACCTGGCATCTCTGCCTGCTGCCCCACCTGGGGGTCTGTGCTTGTTCCCCAAGCCTAGGCAATAGTTGTTAAGCTACTGGGGAAGGTTACTGGCTGTTTTTTGTTAATGCCACCTTCTTCGCTTTCTAGTTGTGGCCTTCTGATGGACACAAGAGGAGGGGGAGCTGGCTGGCTGTCCATTGAGGTGCATCTTAGGACAGAGACATAGGGATCCTGGAGAGCACTTGGGAGGTTGCTGAAGGTCGGCTGTATCCCGGGTCCCCCGTGAATCAAACTGACAGAGCACCTGCCTTCTTGGAGCTTATATTTAGTGTGAGGACAAGTCAGGCGCCATCTAGCAGACAAATCCCACCCTATCATGAAGGAATTTGTAGGAAGAAAATTAAAAGAGGATAAAGGAGAAGGCAAGATGGGAATGTGTTGTTTCGGACAAGATGGTCCAAAAGTGTCCCTCGCTTAGAAGGACACTGGGTCTGGAGTAGAGCATTGAGAGAGAGGAGCAAGTGCCTGAGTGACGACAGGGCCAGGCCTGGCTCAAAGCAGGGAGCTGGAGCCTACTGAGAGCCAGAGGAGCAACCAGGAAGCTGGGGTGACAGAGCAAATGGGGCCACCATGGAACTGCAGTGAGGAAGAGCTGGGGGGGGGGGCACAGGAGCAGGCAGGTTTGCCTGGGTTCTTTGTAGCTGCTCGACTATTTACAGGGCATAGAGGATGCAAGCCTGTCCACTGCTCGGAGCCTTCTGCCTCCGCCAGTCAAAGCCAGATTGAGATGGAGACAGGACTGGTCTAAAGGGAGAGACCAGAATCGCAGGTGGAGGGTGAGTGAGAGGAATCTATAACGTAGTCTGTGCACAATCTGACTATATCGATTTTATTAGTATTTTCTCCAATTCTGTCTCATACTTTTCTAGTTGTACAAGTGCAGATCGTACTGAAAATGGTCAGTCTGCCATTTTATTTGTTTATTTATATATGACAGCGGGATGCATTACAATTCTTATTACACATAGAGAGCACAATTTTTCGTATCTCTGGTTGTATACATAGTATATTCACACCAATTCGTGTCTTCAAACCTGTACTTTGGATAACGATCATCACATAAAGCCAAAGGAAACAAGGAAAAGTGTGTGGACCTGCATTTATTGTAGAATTGATTGTGCAGGGAAAGAGGCCACCCTCTTTCCTGCGGTCCAACAGACAGTGCAAGCACCAGGTCAGGAGGCGGACATGGAGTCACATGGACAAGGGCTCCGTTTCTCTCCCTTGGGCCATTTCCTTGCCCATGACCTTAGGCATCTTTGCTTTCCTGGTGTTTCAAGGTTTCTCATTAGCAAAACAGACCTGATATAAGGACTCATCTCATTGGTTTTTTATGAGGATTAATTGAGATAAATCAGATAATACACTTAGCACAGTGCCCTGTACATGGTAAGTGGTCAATAAATTTGAGTCATTATATTAACAAGTTAATAATCCAATCCATGCCTTGATTTCCACATTGGTAAAATAATGCAATGAAAACTTCCTCTTTGAGTTGTTGGGAGAAGCAAAGTATTAATACCAGCAAAGCACTTGAAACGGGACCTTGTGCACAATAAAGTAGTCAATAAATGTAGAATGATTAAAATCATCACTGTGACGCCAGCCTTGTCAACCTTGAGGGACAAATGCTATATCTCGCTGCTTTGGATTCCACAAGTTCCAGCAGGTAGTTGGTGCTCAACAAATGCTGTTTGTAAGAGTAAAGGCGTGTAGCACATCAGGAGTGAAAGAGAAAAACCTAAGGAGATAAAGCTGTGTCTCTATGGAAAGGGTTACAGACCGCAAGCTCCAACCGTCTCCTTCGATGGAAACTTCTAATGGCTACCTCCCCTGCCCAAGTCTGCCAGTTTCCTGTAGCTTCCCACCCTTGACCATCTTTTAATCCAGAGTTGTCCCATTGAGGACTGTCATAACACGGATAACAGTTTTAAGATCATTGAGTTACAGAGTGAAAGTAAGGTCCCCTTTTCAATACCATTTCAGTTCTTCTGATCAAATTAAGAAGACAGTCTCTGTCTGGTGTTAGCCTGGTTTTAGAACCTCTCTTATGGCAGTTTAAAAAAAAAAAAAAAAAGTGGACCTGAGACTACGAAATTTGAGCAAGGTACAGTGTCCAGTGGAGAATGTGAACCAACCGTCTAGTCTGATTGCCCCGACATCTTTGTTTTAAGATAAAATCGATATCTAAATCAGTGAAACTGGGACTTGTTTTAAACAAATATGCAAAGACATTGATGTTGGTGTGGGGATGTGCCGCACACACCACGGGGAGGGTACAGAGGCCGTGTGGGAACCCAGTGGAACCAGGGGACCAGGGGACCAGGGATGGGCTAGAGCTGCCAGGTCCCACCACATCAAAACACTCTCCAAAGCCAGAGGTTTTTATTTAGACTTCAAAAAACTTTGAAAACTGGAAGGAAACTCCCCTCCCAGGACATCATAGGGAAACTGGAGAATCTTTACATCTCCCAGGAAACCCCCAAAATAGGGAGGGCCCAGGATAAATGTCTTGGCGCAGCAGCCGGAATGAGGCAGCAGTTCTCACTCTGTCCTGGGTGCCCTCGTCACTCAGAGAATGTGGGCAAATGCAGATTTGCAGATTCTCAAGAGGGTGTCTGGAGATTCTGATTGCATGGGCTGAGGGGGGGGGCATGGCTCCAGAGTCAGCCTGATCCACGTGGCTCTGAACTACAGGACACAGGAAGATACCTAGTGCGTTCTGCATTCAATTGGCCTCTCCCTCTGTCCCCATTCCCCTCTGTCTGCATCCCCGCCCCTCTCCCAAATGCCAGAGCACTCACATTTCACAAATTGGTTAATGAGTCCACTTTAACTTCCAGCTTTTCGTCAACAGACAAATGTACAAGTGGCTGCCCCTTTTCCTCACTCTCAACTGTGGCCGTCGCTTATGTTTTTAGAAATGGTGGGGACCAGTTTCCCTATTGTATTTCCACAGAGAAAGGCATCCGTGGATGCATTTTCTCTACCTGATCACAGCATCAAATATGAGAGCCCAGAGAATTCCTACCGTTGAGAAGGAGAAGGGCAAGCAGCCCCGCGGGTGCCTAGGAGGCTCTGCCAGCTTGAGGGTTGCCGGCTACCTGGGCCCCGCGTCAGTGGGACAAGAAGGAGACACCTGGAATCCCTCAGGTGTGGTCTTACCTGTTACACTTGGACTGTTCAGGCGCCTGTATAAAATGAGAGGCAGGAACTCTGGTTCTACCCTTTGGGACTTCTGCTTTCTCGTCTTTTACATATTTTTCTACACTTTCTTCGGTGATTCCTCCTCTTCTTCTTTCTTCCTTGATTCCATTTTTTTTCTTTCCTAATTTCTCCCAGCAACGGAACTTCCAAGTCCTTTCTGTCTACACTCAGATTGTCAGTGAATGTAATAAAAAATTGTGACGGTGACCGTGACGAAGATGATGCTGGTCGTAACTGCCATTGTTATAACGGCTGCTGCTTCCTGGCCTGTGTCATGGCTGTCCTGAAAGGACTAGCCTGGTTGCTGGCTAACGTTTACTAGGCACTGACTACATAAAAGGTGACTGCCCACCGTCTCCTGGGAGCTGGATACTAAGACACACAAGCTCTAGACAGAGTATGGAGACCCAGGTCTGCCTGTCCAGGTCCGTGGACACTATGCTCTACTGTGCAGCACTTAATGCTTAACCACGGAGTCACATTCACAAATACTGGTGGCCTAGTTGGGTACTGGGAGGCCAAGACTTGAGCTGAAAGTCAGTGTGTCAGTCAAGTGTGTGAACAAAGGTGGTGGTGGTGGGGGGAACAAATAAATTAAAAAGAGCATCCTGCCTTTTCAAATCCCCAAGCACCATCTTTCAAACTTGAAACTATGAAATTAAAAAAAAAAAAAATTGAACCTCTTGCATTTCTCACAGTGGCATTTTTGTAAATCGATTCCTGTTTTATTAAACAAATGTAGGAAAAAACCCACAACCCCCCCCACACACACAGCCCATCTGGGGTGGCTCAGTAGGATCTTGCTCACCCCGTCCTGCCGCGTCTCTGAGGACGTGTCCTGAAGGCAGACACTGCTCAGCTGTTCTCCATAAATCTCTTGTAGGCTCCATGGCTGTTCCTGGCCATCAAAATCCACAGAACACAAGAGATCCTGCCGCCCCGTTATTTATTTTAGCAAATGAAAAGCTCCCCTTGCAGATTTCCCCTTTAGAGTCCCTCTCAGTATTATGGCCGGGCTCTCTCGAGAAGTCTCTTCCTTAGAATTTGATTGTAGGTCACACTTAAATGAGTGCTCTGAACAATTGGCAGAAAAACAGATGACCAAGAAATTCCAGGGTTCCTAGCTCAGAGGGAGAATGCTGCTCAGGACAGAAATCACGATGGGATCTTTCTTGCAATGAATCAATGATTATTTTTAGTCATTGTTTGTTGGTCGTACGGTTTGTATTTTTTTTTTTTTTTACATTTTCATATGTTTACATTTTTATTTTTATTTTTTAATTTTTTTTGTACTGGGGCTTGAACATAAGGGCACTTAACCACTGAGCCACATTCCTAGTCCTTTTATATTTTTTTTTAAATTTTGAGACCTGAACTTGCTGAGTTGCTTAGGACCGCCTCTTTAAATTGCTGGAGCTGGCCTTGAACTTGCAGTCCTCCTGCCTCAGCTTCCCAAGCCACTGGGATCACAGGAGTGTACCACCATGCCTGGCACATTTTTACTTTTTATAGGTAAAATTCTAAAACAAATCTATGTAATAATACGAAGTTGGCAAACCATCTAGCCACCTGATTGGAGGTTTTCTCATGAGAAATCAAATGAAATTATCATCCAATTTTATTGTCTTTAACATTAATCTTTATTTGTACAGGGTAAAAATAGCCAATCAGGTGAAATAGAAGAGAGAAAGAGCTATCAAAAATATGATGAGCTCATTTTATGCATTTCATTTTATTTCAGATATCATGGAATTAAACTTAATGAAGTTAAGTCCTCTTTGAGCCTTAAACTTGAAATCTCTGTGCCTTGGTCCCTGTAAAGTAGACATAAGGAAATTTCCAAGCACTACTATGAGGATTTAAAAATTGATATTTACTAAATACTTGGAGCGATGCTTAATGGGTACCAGGAAGTCAACAAATACCGTTATTCCCCACTTTCTTCCCCAGAGACAGGCGCTAGTAAGAGTCTGGTGTGCATATTTTCCATTATTTATAATTTTACACACATGTGTATGTGCTTAGGAACAGCGCATTTTGACTTTTTATAAGTAAAATTCTATGTGTATGTTTGAGAATATTTATGTTAATAGCTTCACACTGTATTTTGCAAATTTGAAAAAAAATCTATTTGGAGCTGTATTCATTAACATTGGTAGGTAGAGGAGAGAGGATAAATTAAAAAATAAAAAAGTATATAACTTATTCCTGTTTATATGCTTTATAATACTCCATCACAAAATGTGTATTTTTTATTAATTTATCAGTTCTTCTGTAAATAGACACTTAGCACGTTTTAAATTTTTCACCAGTACACACAATCTTGTATTGAATAGTCTCAGAAATTTTATAATTGTCACATAAATAATTTATGTAGGGAAGAAGAGTTGTGAGAATTTTACTGTATTTAGTGAGGAAATCAGTTGAGAAAATAAACATTACTGAAACAGCGAATATTTCCCATTTTGAGCTTCCTGGAGCATTTACTGAGCTCCGTAGATCTCTCTAATCCAAAGTGTAGCTGGCTATCTGGCACCTGGTAGGTACTTGCTAAATACCTTCTTGAAGTAAGTGATTGAGCACAAACACAGTGATCACTAATCCCACAACCAGCGTGACTCAGCCGTCCACATTTTTTGAATCTCAAGTACATCAAGAAGATGTCAGTAGTCACCTTGGGGTGGGGCAGGGAACAGGGACCAAGAGGAAGAACAGCAAGAAGAGTGCGGACGAAGCGTGTCTGTCCTCAGGGTCTGCAGTGGGCTCCCTGGAGACCTGGGTGACCTCTGCTTCCGGAGTCTGAGTCCCGGGTTGGTGACTGTCCATGGATGGGTGGGGTGTGAAAGGAAGGGCACTGGGATTTTGTAAGTGTTTCAAGGTGAGTCATTACCATTAGTCAGCCCTTCCTCTTACCATCTTAAGTGGCTGAACCTGGGTTTGATGCAGATTGGCCACCTGGGCACTGGGGCACACTGCTGGGTCCCCGGGCGAGAAATCACACAGGCCCTAGGGAGAGAAAGGCCATGTGATTCCATGTGTTTTTAACAGGGAAGACCAGCATCGTCCTCAGAGCTGGGGTGTGTGCCTGTGTGGGTGTCTGTCACCCTCACATGAGAGTTGGTGAGATGGTGTGCATGTGTGTGTGTGTGTGTGTGTGCGTGCACGTGTGCACACACACACCCTGTGGGTCTGTCGTGCATGGTAGGAGCTGCGAACGTGTTGCCGTGCGAGCTTCCTGTTCTGCAGGGATAGGTGTGTCTCGGCAGGTAGTGTGTGTGTCTCTGGGGGCCTATTATCACCTGAGCTTTTATTTTAGAGGAGTTGTATGTTTGCAAGGGACCCAGTAGGTGCCTGTTCTTGCCACGGATGAGCTGCTAACAAAACAGAGCTCTGCAGGACTTTCCCCAGGAACGGGAAGCCAATGTTGCAATGACTTCTCTAGGGTGTCCCTAGGGGCCACACCCAACCCTCCTAGTGATGGCTCAGGGTGGGAGGAAAACACAGGCTACTCGCTGCTCAGGGCTAGCAGCACTAGACGGGAAATGTATGGGGCAGATGGCTGGGCGAGCAGGCTCCACACCCTACTGTGATTTCATTTGCGGGTCCGTCCTCCTCCCCAGACTGCGTGTTGCATCATGTCAGAGGATGATCTTACCATGTCGTCTCTGGTACCTTGAACACAAGGTGTGTTTTGGTTGAATATGTGAATGACAGAATGAGTGAATGAACGAGCACATGGCCGCAGTTCCTGGAGCCTCTAGAATATTCCACAACCCAGCTTGCTCATGCCCACAGGGTGAACAGAGCAGACTCTGCGCCTTGTTGTGGAGTGGGTAAACGAGAACCTGTACGCTGCACACGTGAACATGTGCTTATCTCAGAAGCAGGCTAGCAATCGCCAGAAAGCAAGCTCCCTGGTGGGGTTTTTATCCTTCCTCTGTGGCTCCCCCAGGAGCACCTCCTCTGTTGTCCCTTTGGTTTAATTATTGTTCTTTAAGATCATTGTGGCAGCCCCTCTGTTTACTGTCAAACTGCAGCCGTAAATGCAGGAATAAAAAAATAAAATAAAATAAAAAAAAGAGGAAGGGAAGAATTCTTTGTAATCCAGGTACAAGAATTTCCCCAAAGATATTTTTTTCTTGAAGAGAGGTGAAAGGAAGGTGGAAAAGTTGGGGGAATGAGTTTTTAAAACTTGCCAAACACATAAACCAACAGAATTGTGTTGCTGCTTCCATAAATGTTTAATAAGTTTTATCATCTTGTGACTAAGGTTAAACAAATGTGAGTCCTTTGAGGAATTATTTACTGGAAGCAAAGTTATAGCGTCAACATCTGTGTTTCCAATCACTTAGATGAGGAATAGATCAAATAAATCATGAGCAAGTTCCACAAAATAACTTCTATATTATCATCGCCAGAGAAGAATAATGTAAGTAACTCTTTTAGTTGCCCTTTCTATTAGAATTTAGATTTTTAATTTTTGCATTAGGGCTCTCTCTCTCCCCCGCCCCCCTCTCTTATTTATTCCATTATCTTCAAAGAATAAGTCTTCACTTTTTTTCCCCCCGGTGGAACTTACCATAAAAACATCCACAATGGAAGGACTTAGAAATTTCTCTCAGGGAATCTGGTTATTTCAGCCAACATTCTCATTTGGGAATGGGCTAAAAGTTCCAATATATAACATCCATATAATTTAACCTCATAAATTTATTTTTTTCACAATGATGTCATGGGGAGAGTGACCTGGAGTTTGTAAACGTTCCCTGCTTACCACGTTCCCCCGGGCAGCATAACATTCTAGACAGTGTTTTATGTGCCCTGATTAAAATATAACGTATTCTTGCATTTCCTGTGGACTGACCTGTTAGTACTCTCAGCAGATGTTTAAGGAACAAGGAGATGGTTTCCAATGTGGAGCAATGTACTGTGGGAGTTTTTGTTTTTTTTTTTTTAAACCGTGATCTGATTTTCATTTTAGATGGTCAGATGGCAGCGCTCCGAGCTCCCACGCCACAGAAGTTTTGTACTTTGCTTTAACTTTTGAATCCCCCACTGCACTCCGACAAATAAAATAAATAGAAACACTTGTTTGTAACTCCAGTTTGAATTTTCAGGCGCATACTTTAAACTGCTATCCTGCAGAGGAGAGAAGGAGACCGGGAAGAGTGAATGGGGAGTCCCTCCAAGAGAAGGCAGTAGTAATGGAAACTTACGAGCTTCTTTATTAGAAGAAAAAAAATTAATGGAAATGTGAGGAAGAGCTTCCTATAGTTTCTCAATCATGACAACAACAGCTGCGGCACATCATGCACTGAGCAAACCAATTTGTGGATTGAGATGTTTTAATTTTCTGTGAGAGAAACACATGGCAGAAATCAAAGGCAGCCCTTGACTTCCAGAGGCACAGAGGAAAGTGGGCGGTCAAGGGCTTGAGTTTGAAGCTTGCTGGGCTCAAGGTGGTGCTCTGTGTAGATCTTCCAGGGTACGAATCTCATTCCAAGGATCAGAGGAGAAGACTTGGAAACTATGAGAGGGAGGGAAGAGTGAGTGGATGGAATCAGTGGAGGATGAATTCCCTGAAGAGAGTGTGTGTGTGTGTTTCAGAGTCATCCTTCTATTTATTCAACGGAGATTTCTTAATTTCTATAATTTTTCATGGTCCTGTGCTGTGTGCCAGGGCTATAGGACAGGCAAGGCCCAACTCCTCTCTTCAGAGTTTAGCAGTGGAGTGCCTAGAATAAAGCCAGGCACCAGGGGAGGACTCAGGGGATGCTGGGTGGATTGAGGATGAATGGATGGATGGATGGATGGATGGATGGATAAATGGACAGACGGACAGATAGATGGATGGAAGGATGAATACATGGCAAGATGGATGGAAGGAGGGATGGATGGATAGTTGGATGGATAGATGGATACATAGCAGGATAGATGGCAGGATGGATGGAGGGATGGACAGACATATGGTAGGGTGGGTGGGTGGATGGATGATAGATGGATGGATGGACACATGTCAGGGTAGGTGGATGGATGGATGGATGGACATATGGTAGGGTAGGTGGATGGATGGATGGATGGACATATGGTAGGATAGGTGGATGGATGGATGGATGGATGGATGGCAGCTGGCTGGATAAAGGATGGATTAGATGGCAGGCTGGATGGATGACTGGCTGAATGGAAAGATGAAAGAATCAATGAGTAAGGGAAGATGATCCATGGCTTTCCAGGAACGGGGGCTCATTTATATGTCTGTTTCCTGGTCTAAGTCCTGATTTCCAGGGTCAACTCTGGTGAGTAATAATGTGCAATGAAGCTCTCCTCATTTGCCTGGTTGGCCTGAGTCTTTTTCACTTCTCACTGCAAGTCCTAGGGGGGGGGCCTCTGTGTTTCTCTGTGCCTTTCTTCCCTCTCCTTTACTCTTGCAAACAGTCCTCATCAGATGTGCCCACATTTCCTGAAAGTCCACTCTATGCCAGGCACTGTTCCAGATGCCTTAGTGCACCTGAGCTCATCCGACCCTCCTCCCTATTGGGAAAGTATGATCTGATATTCCAGATAAGGAAAAACTGAGGCTTAGGTCTCCTATGTTATGTGCTCATACAGTACACACAGATGGGGCCAACATTTAAGGCCAAGTGTGTCCAACTCCAAAGCCACACTTTAGAAGCCTGGGTAAACCCCGTGGTAGCCTACAACAAACTGTACATCTTCCAAGTGACTCAGTGGAGCTCTGGATCCAGCAACTGTGCAGAAAGACCTGGGACGGGCGGACACTCTCTTTCTTTCCTTCCACGTCAGAATCTCCGCACGTGCTGGTGACAGTGTCCACTGGCAGCATTGTCTATGTGGCTTAGTGGCCTTCTTCCAGGAACCCCAGCACATTTTCTGGGGGTTACATCCACTCACATAGTTCTGCACAACTCCCATAACCAGTGAGTGGCCTCTGATCCACCCACCTCGGCACAGAATGCATCCAGGACCTCAGCTCTGTTGACGGCCAAAGCAAAATCAAGCTGGCATTTGCAGCAGGAGGGGTTGGATACCGGGCTTTATACTGCCTGCTCTGTAGGGTTAGCATCAAGGGGCTTGGAGCCAGTCAGACTGGGGTTCAAATCCAGGTTGTTATTGATTTTCTGTCTGACTTTAGACAAGCTATTTAACCTTTTCAGCACTAGTTTCTTCACTTAAAAAATCCCTACGAGGTCATGATGTCGCCCTGTGGTTTATACAGGTTATGTCTGTGGTATGCATTGTGTGCCTGGCACATAGCAAGTGCTCAATAAATGTTAACGGAGAGTTCATGGTGGTGAGTCGAAACTAGCTTAAGGACCCTTAGAACAGCAGTGTGTGATGTCCTTGAGAAGGAGATGTGTCCTTTTGAGATCTTTGTTTATGATTTTGTGCATACGATTAATAAACCAGCTTATGGGGAGGGAGTGGAAAATGTAGGTCCCCAAATAAGTCAACAGGATCCAAAGAAACACAATCCAAGTCTAGCTTACCGTGGCTCCTTTTTTCTTAGGGCCAAAAGTTCTTCCCAACTTTCATTTCCTTTCAGGTTTTGATATATTTATTAATTAGGCAAAATGGGAATTGACGAGCCTGAAATGATAAAGATGCTCATGACTTAAAAAAATGTTTTCGTGTGTCAGGAGGGAAGGATGCTGCGAGGTTGAGCGGGAGAGAAATGACGGTGTCAGAGTCAGGCGGCGGGTGGGGGGAAGCCGGTGGGAAGGCTGGGGTCGTCTGCTTGCTCTCTGGACCTGGAATTGTTCAGAGACCAACCGGTCGGATGGCAGTTTGCTCTTTTGGGCCAACGCACACACCAACACACCTGTGCATTTGCAGCGTAAAGAGGCTGGTTTTCTTGCAGTTTATTCTGCAGGGTGGTGTTTCCAGGCTGCTCATGCCTGTGAGGGAAGTGAAGTGCTCGTGTGTGTGTGTGTGTGTGTGTGTGTGTGTGTGACACTTCCTGTAACATGCATGTGCTCATGGCTGAAGTCTGTGTTTCTCTGAAGCCATGTGCCCTGGCCACTGTTATAGCCCAGTGCATGTGTAAGGCCCTGTCCAAGCCGCTCCCGGTGAGCAGCTCCCCTCTCATTGTGTTATACAAGCTGCTGGAAAAGGTAATTATGGTTAATAGAAGCCACTTTGATTTAAAGTTGCAGAGGTGAGTAATTAAATGGAGCTGTGAGCAGAGGGGGTGGCATGCAACCTTCGTTTGGGGACACTTGTCAAGAGTGGCTGGGACTGCTCTCAAGGGCAGTGTTCCGTGGCCCCATCCCTTTCACCCAGGTGGCCTTAGAAGGCCTTGGGGACCTGGGAGGGGTGCGCTGGAGGCTGTGTGTCAGCAGCTGCCTTTGTTACCTGTCCTCCTAAATGTCACTGGAGGAGAGCCTGCAGCCACTTTTGTCACCCTGCCTCTGCGCCCACTTTCCTGCCTAAACTCACCACTGCTCTGCCCACTGGCTCGTCCCAGGTTCCTCTGGAGCATCTCAATCCCACCGTGGCCAGCTCTCTGGGGGGACTGCAGTCCTGAGATTCCTAACCTGGGTCTCAGCTTAAGACATCAACAGCCAAAGCACACCAGTTCCCTCATCCTGGAGCCATCGACTCTGAGATGCATTAGCGTTTGTAAGATTTCATTTCAATCTCCTGTGTGGCCATCATTGCTTTTCAAAGATTACCTGGACACGTGTGTGTGTGTGTGTGTGTGTGTGTGTGTGTGTTTTCTCTTTAGAAAGCCTAGGCTGATTTTTTTAAAAAAGAAGAATGTGGGTGTATGGGGCTATGTCCCCACTGCCTTCCAGAGCTTCTAAGTTGCAATCACCAAGCAAAGGAGTTCCCACTGGGCAAGGGCACCTGTTCAAGGCCACGTCACCTAGCATTGGGGTTGAGTCAAATGTGGGCAAATAAAGTCAACAGCAGCAACCAAGAAGGAGCAGTAACTTCAACTGTTTCCCCCCCACCCCATGGGTGTGTGTGTGTGTCTGTCTGTCTGTCTGTCTTCCAAAGAATTCCGGAGCTCCAGGCAGAGGATTTTCCTTCATGATAACTGCAAGACAGGTTCCTTAAATCCAGAGAGGCCTTAGGAAAATCCCTTTGGACCTTAGTTCAGAGAGATGGCCTTAAAACCTTCCTCTCCCAAACTCAGTCCGTGGACCAGCAGCCTTAACACCTGGGAGCTTGTTAGAAGTGCAAACTCTCAGGCCCACCCAGACGTGGAACCAGAATCTTCATCTTAGCAAGACGTCCAAGTGATTTGGGAACATACTGGGATTGGACAAGGACCAGCCTCGCCCTGACCCCTCGGCTCTGCCCACCTGCTGGGGTGAAATCTCACAGTCCCAGTGCTGACCTTGGCCTTCTTCCTGTTCTCATTCCATGTCCAGCTCTGGCCTCCTTCTCCTCTAATGGATATCTTCACATGGTCCAAATCTGGGCCCAAGTGGCACTTGCTCAGGGAAACCTCCTCTGACCCTTGAGATTGCATGTCAAGTTCTCCTCTGGCCCCGACATAGGCCTGAAAGCCCCACAGACCTCGCTGCCTTGGTGTGTTCAGGGCTGCACTGTGTGACTCTTGGCTTTGCTGATTCTCATCCGTCATCAACTCCACGCTGACTATAAGTTTCATGAGGGCAGGAGCTGAGCCTGGTTTATTACCCCAAGTCCAAGACCCTAGCACAGTGTCCAGTACATGTCAAGCCAAAGCTCTATAAATATTTTTCCAGGAAGCAGATGCAAATTGTCAGACCCCGTCATTAGGATGTCATAGGCACATTGCTGCCTGCTCAGTTTCTCTCTCTGGACATGTTCAGAGAATTTCTAGAACTGTTTTCTATTTATGTAATTCCAGGTAATGAGGGAACCAATACACAGAACTACTACCTTGGAAGCATTTTATGCACATTGGAATAGATCCCGTTTAATCCTTACGGTGTTTTGTAAATTGTAGAAAGGAATGAACAGAGGCTGAAACCCATGGTTTCAGACCAAATGGCTGGGAGGGCAGCCACACTGCTCTCTTGATTGCCGCTTCCAAGATCGAGGAGGCTGGGACTCTGGCCCTGCACCGTGTGGGCCAGAAGGTGACCCCTGCAGGTGCATGGCTCCCTGCTCCTGCTTCCATTAGCACAGGTCTTGGCTCAGCTCATGGCCTGGGTCCAAGCACGGGGTAACAAAGGGAGGGAGGCCAGGAAGGGAGGCTGTAGTGTCGGAGGGCCACTGCCTCCTTGTACATTTCTAGCACTTAGGTCAAGATCTGGTTCTTAATAGCTCCTCAGTGAATGCTGGTTGACGACTGACTGACAAATGGAATCCAATACTCACAAAGAGGGCAAGAACCACCTGTGACCATATATCAGGGCATGAAAACAGCCCTTCTGGGGTTTGGGGTTGATTGTGTCATTATTAGATCATGCTTTCTCTGAGCCACAGGTTTATGGTTGGTTGTAATCATCAGATTTGCCTCTAGTACTTAAAAAAAAAAAATCCACAAGTGTTCAGCTTATTCCTTGGACAAATTTTAGAATCAGAATTTCTGGGAAATGGACAACTCAGTATGTTTAAAAGTGATTCCACACTGGAGTCCAAGTGTTTGGAAGGCTGGGATGTCCTGCTTTGATCACATGAAGGAGTAACACTGTCTCCCATTTGTTGCAAACCTACTGTGTGCTGGGCAGAGTGCTTGGGCCAGCCAGACCCTCAAGAGAGAAGATGGTGGTGAGGAATCTGGTGATGGACTCAGGTGGATCCTTAGGGTTCTGTGCCAGGTGGTGTATGGACCACCTAACCACTCCTCCCAGCCCTCCTGTGAGAGGGTCTTATCGTGTCCACTGGCTGTTTGAGAAATTTCAGAGAAGGGTCAAATAAACATTGGTTTTGCGATTTCAATCAGGGACTATGGCCCCTGAGCCCTCATTCAGCTTACCACCTGTTTTCATAAGACCTGTGACCTGGACTGGCTTTTTTTTTTTTTTTTTTTTAAGGGATTAGGAGAAAGTATTAAAATGTGTTTTCTCTTTTTCACATAACATCCTTGATTTTTACCTTTTGGTCTGCAAAGCCTAAAATATTGACTACTTGGTCCTTTACAGAAAAAGGTTTACTAGTCCCTAATCTGCGGGATCATTTCCAAACTTGTTCTATGCATAAGAATCATATGCAAGATAATTTTAAGCGGTATAAGCATGAGTGGCTTAATAGTCATGATTTTAATTTGTTGTGCATTTGAAGGGGAAAGTATAACTAATACAATAAATCCATGATTTCATGGATGTTATTGCTGAATACGATTTAAAGAAAAAATTAAATGAGTTCATTTGAAATCAATTTTTATAAATAAGTAAATAATAGTGCAGGTAACTGTTAAACAAAAATCAAGGAGATGATAGAGAAAGGGAAAACATTGGATAATAGGGACAGAAAGTGGGACTTATAGAAAGAAGAGAAAATAAAGGAAGAATGTCACTTGGATGAGAAAAGATAGGAGGTGAGAGATGACCATAGCTCCTTCTATTGTAATATCCGGGGATGCAGTGTTTCTTAGGACCCGGAGTTTTGAGGACCTCTTGCTCTCTGGAGGTCTGGGCCAGCCCAATGGTTCCATGCAGCGTTTCCCTGGGAGATAGGGACACAAGCTGGGGGCTGTTGAGATCTTTCAGGGTCTGGGCGCCGTCCCCTGCACTGCCTTCTGCTGACTTAGAGAGACAGATGAGCGGCCTCAGACGGGTTCAGAGGTTTGGTGGGGGAATCTCAGAGGCACTCCGGTTCAGCCCGCAGTGGAAAGGGGGGACAGCGATCTGATAATTACTGTTGCTATTTTGAGACACAAATAGCAGCAACGGAGAAAACGTGGTGAAAAAAATCACATTAAGACAACCCAGAGGGAACAACAGGAACCACTTGAACCCCAGGGAGGCCAGCTCTCGGTTTGCTACGCCCTGGCTGTGTGAGTGTGTGAGTGTGTGTGTGTGTGTGTGTGTGTGTGTGTGTGTGTGTGTGTGTTTGGGGGATGTGCTGATATTTTTTAATGCAGAATATTTTGTCCTTTGCCGCTGAAGCTTTAGTTCAGCAGCTTCAAGACAAACAGGAAAGTCTGTGTTATTCTTTACAGGAACACATCAAAGGTGGTTTCTGGCAGCAGTCAAAATGTCTATCAAGGAAGGGGAAAGGATTGTGAGGTATTCATGACCCGTTTGAAAAACGAGTGTTAAAAACACGTTCAAGAAGGAATAATGTTTGTCAGGAGATGAAAGGAAAACAGTACAGGGGAAGGCTCCTGGCTTTGTCCAGGCCTAATGTGATCGTTTCCCACCATTTCTGGCTGGTTCCAGAATGGTGGGGGGTGGGGGGGGCAAAAAAAAAAATCACCCATCTCGTTTATCATCCTCCAGGGGAGCTGGACTTTGCTCGTTGAAACTTTTTTCTTTTGCCCCAGACTAAATAGAGCCCCAACTTATCTTCTGTTTCATTTTGAAAGAAAAAGAGGCCAAACAGGCACAAGTACAACAGTTGTTTAAAAGTGGGTGACATTTCACAAAGGTTTCACATTACGTAGGCTTTCCCTATCGGGTTTCATAAACAGAGTATCATTGTTTGATAGGGATAGAGCTGTGGTTTTGAGACAGCTTGTCCAGAGAAGAGTTCCTGAGCTTCTTGGATGACATTTCCCTGCTTTGATGGAGAATGGACTAAATAATATCACTGTGACCCTTTTATGGAGCTTTAAAGGAATTATGCAAAGCAAACGGAAGTTGTCAACACTGTCCCAGGTCTATTGTGCGGCACAAGCCAATCCAGGCAGGAAGAGCTAAGATGGCTTTTCTCACCTGAACTCTCCTTGCTTCACTGTGCGGCAGCTGAGAGCCAGAATTTATTGGGCACTTACTAAGTACCACGTGCTTTGGGTGAATTTTTTGCATGTGAATTCCCTCCCCAGGAAAGGAACTTAATGATGTCCACATTAAAGAAGGTAACTCCAGGCTGGCTGATAATCACCTTTAGCTGCCCAGTCAGAAGTGCCTGGCTCCCAAACCCACGCTTTTTTTTTTTTTTTTTTTTAAGAGAGAGAGATAGGGAGGAGGGAAAGAATTTTTTTTTAATATTTATTTTTTAGTTTTCGGCGGACACAATATCTTTGTTTGTATGTGGTGCTGAGGATCGAACCCAGGCCGCACGCATGCCAGGTGAGCGCGCTACCGCTTGAGCCACATCCCCAGCCCAAACCCACGCTTTTAACAACAAGGATTTCACTCTGAGCATGTACCACACTTGACAGAGGGCCCATCAGGCTAGAGAAAACCAATCAGGATCCAGAACAGAAACA